>NC_137275.1:225790084-227015169 GCF_054371585.1 Giraffa tippelskirchi
GGTCCCTGTTTTGTAGATGGAGAAATCGAGGCACAGAGAAATTAAGTGACTTCGCCACAGTCGCAGGCTGGGGAGGACCCGGACCAGAGCAGAGAGACCTGACTGTGGGCCTGTGTCCTGCCCACGGAGTCACGCTGCCTCCATTCCTGGGAGAGAAGACTTCCTGCAAGGTAACCCCGCTCCCCCGGCCGCTACTCAAGGATGCCTACGTCCATCATCTCTGATTCTCGCTGATCTTTCCTGGTAGATTTCTTGTGAACCCAAACTTCCCAGAGTCTGCATTGAGATGAGGAAGCAGCTTCCATCATGTGAAGCTGTGCGTGGAGCCAGGTCTCGGTTACCTAGGAGACGGAGACCGGGGACAGGGCAGCTGGCGGGAACGGCTCCACTCAGCTTGATCTGCAAGCTTGGTGGTGCCAGAAGCACCTCGTTTCTCTTCATTACACCTTTCCTGACGATCCCACCGCCACACACCTCCCGCTGCCGCCTGCTGCTTCCTCCCTCCCTGATGATACTAGGGCAGTGAGCCGCCGTAGGTTGGGGGCAGCGGGTGAGAGGCAGGGCTGGCTAATGGCTGATGACAAAGCATCTCCTGCTTGTGAGTGGTTGGGGAGTGGAGGAGGGAGCTGGGAGCTCGGGCTCTGGGTCAAGTCTGAGCTGCCCACCGTGGAGGCTGCAGCCTGAGGGTCCCTTCTCCCCATCTCTGCAGAGGGAGAGTGCATGACGGTGGGGAACGCGGGTTAGGACCGCGATGGTCCCCACGCTCTTGGACCCCATGTCCAGCCCCTCCCGGAGGCATGGCTGTGCCCTGGAGGTTGCTCAGCCTCCAAAGCTTGACAGAATCCATGAATGTGCAGCTTTTTGACGCAGTTAATATTCTGTTATCTTTATTAAGGCTCAACCTGACCAGTGCGCCTTTTACTGTGGGGATCAAATAATAAAATAAGGCCTGATTCCAGATGTAAAGTTCACAGTTTACAACACAATTCACTGAGTCGTTCTATGACTTTCATTGATTCAAAAGTAAATTTCTTACATTTTAGGCTTTAAGTATAAAACTATTTAAAGCTCCCCCAAAAACCTCTCTTTATTTTTAAAATAAACATTGGGCTTAAAAATTTTTTAAATGTATGCTGAAATAGTTCCTTCATGTGATTTTTCTAAGCATGACTCACTAGAGAGAGAATCAGAAACCCAGGCGGTGGTACCCGGTTGCCCCTTCCCCAGGCCCAGGGAAGTCCAGAGCACGTAAGTCAGAAAGCCTGCATACAACTATTCCCGCGTCACCAGCAAAGCTCCTACAGCTCAGGTCTCAGACCCGCCCAAAGAGCAAATTCAAAGCATAGCTTGCCTCAACTTCTGATGGAAAAGGCCAGGTGACCATCGGCAGGGTGGTCACGGGGCAGGGGACCTGCAGGGGTTGGGGCCTCGCCCGCACTCCCGGTGTTGACCTGGGGAGTGTAAACCCCTGCACGTTTCATACCCTGCACTGTGCGCACCTGGCCGAACCTGAGCCTCTCTGGCAGTTTCTGGACATCGAAACAGGCGTGAGAGGCGAGTGTGCCTCTGTGTCACTGTTTCACTTGGCAGTCCCCCTGGCTGAAGGAGGAGACCCCCCTGGGCTTCACGTCTGCCCCCCGGCGCTTCACTAGGCGTGGTCTCTGCAAGTATCTCCTGCAGCCGTCACAGAGAGGAGGCTTATTCTATACATATATATATATATTCTTTGAACTGAAGTATAGTTGGGGCTTCCCTGGTGGCTCAGACAGTAAAGAATCCGCCTGCAATGCAGGAGACTCGAGTTCAATCCCTGGGTTGGGAAGATCCCCTGGAGAAGGGAATGGCTACCCACACCAGTATTCTTGCCTGGAGAATCCCATGGACAGAGGAGCCTGGGGGTACACAGTCTGTGGGGTCACAGGAGTCAGACGTGACTGAGCGACTAACAATTTCTTAGTTAATTTACAATATTGTGTTGGGGTGTACAGAAAATGACTCAGTTATACATACATACATATGTGTTCTTTTTCAAATTCTGTTCCCTTATAGGTTACTGCAAAATATGGAATTCAGTTCCCTGTGCTATATAGTAGGTCCTTGCTGGTTATCTGCTTTATATATAGTCATGTGTGTATGTTTATCCCAGTGTTAACGGAGGCTTATTTCTCAGAGAGCAAAACACACTCCAGAGCCGGGAATTCAAACAGGGCTGGCCCTGGAATAAACACAGCGGTCCACAGAGGGACCAGCGGGGATGGAACCTTCCCATAACAGGAGGCGCATGTTAGTGGGGGGCTGGTATTTATTAACTGAGGGGTTAGTTGCAGGATTAACCATCCACCTAGAAGAAAATAAGTTTGTCCCCAATATATATGAAAAAGGATTAAAACCTAAACGTGAAACACAGAACAGTTCTTAGGCAGCCATTCAAGCAATTAGCAAGTGAGCCAAGGTTTCCGACCTCACACTCACAGAGCGATGGCCTCAACACCCTATGGTGACATGTCCCCCACACACCCCAGGTCATAGTCCAGGCTTGTTTCAGGTGCTGCAGGAGCATCAGTGACAAGGGGGTAGTCTCCCCCTCCATGGCGTGACTGGCCATGTCCCTCTGAAGCTCTGTGAGGTCCGCACCCCCAGTAACCCCGAGCGCCCAGGGCCTTTGCACATCCTGTTCCCTCGCCTGAAACATCTGCCCCAGCCCTTTTTTTAACCTGAAACCTGAAGTTTTCCCTTAAAACTCAGCACACACTTCAAACACTAAATGAGCTTGTGCTTTTTATTATATGTATCTTTATTACCCTGCACACAGAGTGACCAGTAGGCATTTGTTGGTCAGTAAGTATGAAGGTTCAGGCTAGAGATGCCCTTGTGCTCTCGGGATTCTCTGCCGAGCCTCACTTTGCTGAAGCTTTGCTCCAACAGCAGGTCCACAGGGTCTTTCTGTAACGTCAGCTAGCAGAGTCCCAGGAGTCTAACTAGTTTTCTCCCGGATTCTGATGTTTCTTGTCATAAATTGTGGAGGAGGTAAACTCTGCATACGTGGTATCTCTTATTTTATTTTAATTTTTTAAAAATTTTGTTGGAGTACAGCTGAGTTACTTGTATTAATTTCCGTTGGTGGTGGTTTAGTCACTAAGTCGTGTCCGACTCTTGCTACCCCATGCATGGACTGTAGCCCACCAGGCTCCTCTGTCCATGGGGTTCTCCAGGCAAGAATACTGGAGTGGGTTGCCATTTCCTTCTCCAGGGGATCTTCCCAATCCAGGAATTGAACCCAGGTCTCCTGCATTGCAGGCAGATTCTTTACCTACTGAGCTACGAGGGAAGCCCAATTAATTTCTGCTATATAGCAAAATGACTTGGTTATAGATATAGATAAATAGAGAATAGACAGGTTAATTTCACATTGCTTCCCTTTATGGTTTATCATACGATATTGAACGCAGTTTCCTGAGCTATTAAATAGGACCTTGTTGTCTGTCTATGCCATACATTAGTATGACAGTCTGCGTCTACCAATCCCATGCTCCCAGTCCTTCCCTCCCCCACCCCCCTGCACACGTGAGACTTTACCACGCCCCCGTCTTCCACCTGGAATGCAGCTCTGGCCACACCGGGGCGTGTGTGCGCGCTCAGTCGCTTCAGTCGCGTCCAACTCTTTCCTACCCACGGACTGTAGCCTGCCAGACTCCTCTGTCTATGGGATTTTCCAGGCAAGAATACTGGAATGGGTTGCCATTTCCGTCTCCAGGGGATCTTCCCAACCCAGGGATTGAAGCCCCATCTCCTGCTGGACAGGGTGACAAATGACCCAGGCCAGAGTGAGATCTGGTGAGAGGAGCTGTTGTCTTTACTGCTCATCTCTTGTTGACCCTTCTGATGCGCTGTGAAGTTCTACAATGAGCGATTTTGCTGTGTTTAAATTACTTGCATTCACCTGTCCAGCAGTGTGTTCTTGACTCAAGGAGGAAGTGTAGACAGTAGCGATTTTCGGGGCCCTGCACCAAAGCTGCCACACGGATGATCTTAGGTGCCACCCTTACAGAAATGTGTGAGGATCGTGCAAGGTTATAGACGGAGACACCCTGCAACCTCCGAGTGTAAGTCCTGCCACGACCACCTGGAGGGGCCGTGACCCTGGAAAGCGTCCTGATGGCTCAGACCAAGGTGGCTGCAATCGCCCCCAGGACTAGACCACAGTGAGAGTAGCCACCTCGAGAAAGCATGTCCTTCTGACACACCCCACTTCCCCCGTAGGTCGCTGACCAGGTTAAGCTTCAGCTACAAGGAGAAGGCGGACATTATATGTGCATCTCTTTCCTTCCTGCAAACCTCCTCACTGTCTATTATAGTCGCACAAGTACAACTCAGGCTGACTGACCCGCATGTGTCCTCATCAAAGTCTTCCCCCCGCAGGGCCCCTGCAGCACCCAGGTCTTGCTTGTTATTTTTAAACATCGCGTCCAGACTGCCTGGCCCCTTCCCCAGCGGCCGACCACCCCCTCACAGAGGGACACTGTCCCTAAGTCCCCAGCAGGGAGCACACTGACCGCCTTCTCTCCCCGCAGATGGAGGTGGACGCTGAGGAGAAGCGGCATCGCACGCGGTCCAAAGGGGTCCGAGGTATGTCCGTGTCTCCTGATTCCCCGGGCCCTGCTGGGGTCACCTCCGTCCTGCAGAAGCCCTCGGTCTGGGCCTGGACACCGCCCTCTGGGTGGTTGTCTGTGGCGAGGGTGGGAGGCTGTCTTGCGATGGAAGAGAAGTAAGCGTCTCTTTTCTTCTCTCTGCAGTTCCCGTGGAGCCGGCCATCCAGGAGCTGTTCAGGTCAGTGGTCCGCACGCGTGCCCCGCGGCGGTTCAGAGCACGCACCTCTGGATAAGAGCGGGCTTCCGCACGCCGCGGGCCCGCCCGCGCCCCGCAGTGTCCGCGTCCCCGCCCCGGCCCACCGTCCAGGGGCACCTGAGTGACCCGTCCGTTCCTCTTGCAGCTGTCCCACCCCCGGCTGTGACGGCAGCGGCCACGTCAGCGGAAAGTACGCGCGACACAGGAGGTAAGGCCTCGGTCTCCGCGAGGAGCCGCGTGACTGGCGGGCGCCGCCTCGGGGCTCCCCTGTCCGTCCCGGACCCGGGGCTCCTGGGGCAGCGTTTGCCCGCACACGGGGGGCAGGCGGGGTCAGCGCGGCCCCGCCCCCGGCTCGCTGGGGTGTCTCATCCCCGCTTTCTCCTCCGTAGCTCAGGAGGGTGACCCTCGGGTGGCAGAGCGAAGGGCGGCCTTCCTGGTCTTTCTGCGGGAGCTCCACCCGTCCAGGGGGAGGACACCCCGGCCTAGTCCCAGGCGGCTGCAGGGCACGGTCTGGGCAGGAGGGGCCAGGCTCCAGGGGCGCAGGGGCTCCAGGGCTCAGGTGACGGTGCTCGTCAGCCCAGATTCAGGCCTGCGGCGGAGACGGGGCGGGGACACCCGGAGCTCGGGGCCGGGAGGGACTTGCGCTGGGGTCACACCCGTCACGGGCAGGGGCAGGTTGGCCCGCAGGTTCTCGTCTCGTGGGCCCCCCGCCCTGTGGTAGGAAGCAGCCTCACCCCTCCGTGGAAGGTCGCGGCCCTGATGCGTCAGAAGCGTGCACCGGCCAGGGCTCACCTGTGGCCGCCTCTCGGGACCCAGGTTGCGAGCCTGTCGTCGGGCCGAGCCGCCTCCAGGGGCCGGGCCCAGGTACGCAGGCCCAGGTGCGGGAGCAGGTGCTCCGGCCCCTAGGCGACAGTCCTGGCGGCCTCGCTCGTTATTTCCTTTTCAGCTGAGAGCTAATTTACCGGTGAAATCAAGCAATTATGATGATTGTCCTTCAGCAAAATCAAGGGAAAATTACAAATTACTCCAAAATCCCCATGCTAGCATTTGGGGAGGCAGGGAATTTTAATGGGCACCCATGATGAAACGGTTTCAGACCGGAGGAACAACTGGCCATGGTTAAGAGAATTTTGTGACTTAAATTATTATATTTAATGTACTATATTATTATCTTATCGTGCAAAATTATCTAATTATCTGATTTAAACACATGGTTTATTTAAAGTATTTGCTATTTGATGAAGGATTATATATGTAAATTCTTTTTAAAAAATCTTGTTTTTAAAACCTGTGTGGTTTATGTTTACGATGGAGAAAAGCAAGTTAGCCAACTGTAAGTGAATTTTTTCCCCCGAATCATCTCATGGGTTCATGCCTGCTAAGTGGCTTCAGTCGTGTCCGACTCTTTGCAACCCTATGGACTATAGCCCACCAGGCTCCTCTGTCCATGGGGATTTTCCAGGCAAGAATACTGGAGTGGATTGCCATGTTCTCCATTAGAACTTCCTGACCCAGGGATCGAACCCGGGTCTCCGACATCTCCTGTATTGGCAGGCGAGTTCTTTACCACTAGCTCCACCTGGGGAGACCAATCATCTCATGATTAATCAATAGTTAAACATGATCATATTGCTACTAGAAGGAATGATTAAATTTGGCTAAAAAGTTTTAATTAGATGTCAGCTAGTTTTAATTAGGTGTCATAACCACACTTTTACAGGAAAAATCATGAATTTCCCAAAGAATTGACTCAAGCCTTTGTATTTCTACCCACGGTGCACCCCATGATTGTGGACCAATGGGTCCTGTGGGATGTTAGCTGTGTGTACATCCCCCCCACGCCGACACCGGGGTCCTCTTCCTGCTTAGAAAACGGTGCTTAGGCTGAGGCTGGGCCAACTGAAGACAGCCAGGCTCCACCCTCCTCTGAGACGTGATGCTGATGAGAGCACAGAACGCCCTGAATTGCACAGGAGCGAAGTAGATGAAATTTTAGAGAATATTCACAGAAGCAGCCAAACTGGAAAATTTTAAAACAAAAATAATTTTGATTTATAAATTTAAAATAGCATTATTTTTACTATGAGTCATAATGCATACAATTACTGGAATTTCCACCATTTTACTAGTGAATAGTAAATAGTGAATCCGAAGGCATATTGGGGGTCCCAGAACACAGACACTGGGCTCAGTCTCCCCTTTGCCGCTAATGACCCGGGGGCTTCGGGTGAATTATTTAACGTGTGTATGTGCTTAGTCACTCAGTCCGACTCTTTGTAACCCATGAACTGTAGCCTGCCAGGCTCCTCTGTCTGTAGGATTTTCCAGGCAAGAATCCTGGAGTGGGTTGTCCCTGGGAGGTGGCCGTGGCCCTGGGAGGTGGTCACGGCCCTGGGCCGTGGTCTTGCCACTTCAGTGGGGATTTGGTTTCCTGTGGAGCTGCTGAGATGGGTATCTTTTTACCTGGGTAAGGAAGACAGAGCTGTGGGTTCATAAGAGACCGGAAATAGAGGGCAGAGGAGGAGCAGCTACTGGGTGATACTTGTGAAGTTCATCAATGGTCTGAATTCACGAGGGATTCATGATTTACGGTCCTGGTTAAAAAAAGAAGGGACGGGAGTTAAACTTCTAATATTATTTCATTGGATGTTCTGCCTTATCCAAAAGCTATATCCTTGAACTACAGATAATCGACTTAGGCTATTTGTTCGTGTTAATCGTTCACCGTTTGAGCTACCTGATAAGCATAACACGGCTGCACATAAGGGTGAATCAGAGGGAGAATTTAGGGAAAACATAAGGGAAATGAAAACGGTTTTACCAGAGACTTAGCAGCAGCAGCAGCAGCAGTAGGGCACGTCAGGGGGTTGGACGCAGTGTCCCGCTTTGTGCTGAGTCGCCGATCGGTCAGGGTGAAGGAGAGGAAGAGCAGTGACGGGGCCTCCGTACCCGATGCAGACCCCACACCCGCTCCTCCTCCGGGCCACCCTCCTGGACCCGAGGCCCGTCTCTGGATCCCTGCACACTGACCGCAGGGATCCCAGCTCAGTCAATATTTTCATGCCCTGATGCATGTGGTCATCGTCCCTGGTGACTCAGACAGTAAACAATCTGCCTGCGATGCAGGAGACTGGTTTCTATCTCTAGGTCGGGAAGATCCCCTGGAGAAGGAAATGGCAACCCACTCCAATATTCTTGCCAGGAGAATTCCATGGACAGAGGAGCCTGGTGGGCTACAGGGGGTTGTAAAGAGTCAGACACGACTGAGTGACTAACACTTTCACATGCACATGAGCAGGGACAAAACCAGCAGGCTTATCTTCCAAAACGTTGTCAGTGTCCAGACACATGACTCTGACTCTTCTAGGCTCTATATTATTAGCACATAATTATGGCAAAATCATCATGGAATCCGTAATCAAGGCCAGAAGTAATTCTTGTTCATGAACCAAAGTGCGGTCTCAGTCTCTGTCCACAGCAAATCCCATCTCTTCCTTTCCATTCACATCTTACATCTCTTACACACCTGACTCCGTACATGCCACAGCCCTGAGTACACACGGCTTTTCTAAAATGGTATTTATGTGAGAGATGCTAAAGTTTGCATCTCAAATGTGGGGGCCAATCCCAGAGCTGCCTTTGCAGGTGCAAAACTAACCCTCCACCATCTAAGTGAGTTCCCAGAGTCTGGTTCTTAGACACCCAGATTCAGGGAGAGAGGCATTCTGGATCCCTGCTCTCCTCCTGGGACCACCTCGTTCCTGCTGTGCAGGCAGACAGGTGACCTGTAAGCATCTAAAACAGCCATGGGTGAAAAGAGAGCATTTCTGGGCCTACAGCCCGGGTGGCAGGATGAAAATGAAAGATATGGAGGAGGAGCCCATGAACCTGGAGTTGAGGAAGTTGCTGGGCTCTGGGATGGTTGGCTGGGAGACGGCCAGCAGGCGAGGGGTGAAGGACGCAGAGCCAGCCCAAGACTGGGCCCTGAGCCTCAAGGACCCACCAAGAGCAGGGAGAGCTGCCTCGTGCGAGGTCCCGGCTGACCGAACGTCTCGGGGACAGGGGTCTCTGCGTGTCCTGCGTTGTGTGCGTGCTCAGTCTCATCCCACTCTTTGACAACCCCGTGGACTGTAGCCCCCCAGGCTCCCCTGTCCATGGGATGCTCCAGGCAAGAGTGCTGAAGCGGGTTGCCATTTCCTACTCCAGGGGATCTTCTAAACCCAGGGATAGAACCCATGTCTCTTGTGTCTCCTGCATTGGCAGGCAGATTCTTTATCAGTAGCACCACCTGGGAAGCCTGAAGACGGGTGTCTTATGGATGGAGACAGGGGGTCAAGAGGCCCCAGCTCACTCTATCTGTAATTGTTTTAATTTGGTTCAAGTACCTGAAAAAGAGATTGTTTAATAATCCAGAGAATTACATGACCTGTTACTAGGATAGCCAGAATGTGGGACGTGAAAACTTTCCTGCCAAAATTTACTCTTGAAAATTTGACTGAGATTGAACATTCTAATGCCTTATAATCACAATTTTCTGTCCCCAAGTTGATATAAAATGCTTGTGTTAAAGATACAGTGCAACTTGATGTTACAAAGGGGTGAATAAATAGATACTAAATTCACTGTCAAAGTCAGGGCTAGTTTATTGTTCTACTGCTGCTATTGTAAGTATTTGTTAGTTGCTCAGTCATGCCTGACTCTTAGCAACCCCATGGACTGAAGCCCCCCAGGCTCCTCTGTCCTTGGGATTCTCCAGGCAAGCATACTGCAGTGGGTTGCCATGTCCTTCTCCAGGGGATCTTCCTGACCCAGAGATTGAATCCGAGTCTCCTGCATTGCAGGCAGATTCTTTACCATCTGAGGCACCAGAGAAGCCTTATTGTCCTAAAGTCTTTATAAAATTTCCTAGTGAAAATTAGAGATGGGAATAATATTTCTTAATATCTATCACAGAGTGGGCCTTCCCTGGTGATCCAGTGGTTAAGAGGTCACCTTCCAGGGCAGGGGCTGAGGGTTCAGTCTCGCGTCGGGATCACTCTAGGTTCCCATGTGCCTCCCAACCAAAAAACCAGAACATAAAGCAGAAGCAATATTGTGATAAATTCAATAAAGACTTTAAAAATGGTCCACATCAAAAAGACATCTGAGAAAATCTATCACAGATTAATAAACATTAAGCAATGTAGAGGAATTTGAAATTTTAGCCTTCCTTTTAGCAGTTATATACATCCTGGACCATTGAAGGTAACTGGCTTTACTTACTTCTTTCTGAACAGCGATTTTTGTTATGAGTCTCCAACGAAGGGGAGTGTGTGTGGGCGCGGGGGAGTTCCTAATGTGGATTTGTTCTTCACATCATCTGGTTTGTGAACCCTCTGAATTCACTTCTGACGTTTAATGGCTTTCATTCGCGTCTGCCCCTCACAGCTGTTTTGTTGAGGTTGTTGCTTGTTGAGCACGGGGTCCTGGTGAGATAGTGGACCTGAGATCCAGCTGCAGAGTCTGCAGAAGCCAGTTGGTGGCCTTGGTATTATATTTAAATCCTTCCCAATTTATCCTGAAACTTTAAAATTAAAAGCTCCAGACAGTAGATTTCTTTCCTATTAGAAAATTATTGGATTCTCTCTGGCTTGCGGTACATGTTCCCCCTTCAGATTTTTTCCATCTCATGTACCTTTGCGCCCACCAGTGTGACTGCCACGGCGCAGCCGCGGGTGAATAATTGCCTGTCTTCACGGGAGCCTGTTCTGGAGCTGGAGCGGAGGGCTGCTTCCTGATGCACGCTCGCCTCATTTGGAGGCTGCCGGCAGCCTGGGGGCTGTATTATTCATGGCTTGACAGAGAACTCTCACTAAAAGCCTTGGAACAGAGCCAGGCACCAGGAGAGACAGTGGAGCATGGCAGCGTGCAGCTGAGAGGAGCCTGGATAATCAAAAAAGAGAGGAAGAGACAGAGGAAGAAAGAGAAATAGGGACCCTATACCTCCTGTTTACTGGTTTCACATGGATAGAATTTTCATTTGCATTAAAATTAAAAAACCCTAAAAATAATTGCATTTTTTTCTAACCACCCTTGAAAGTTTAACACAATTTTCCACATTTAATTGCGAAGCTGATTTTAATTAGCAGGGCCCCACATGTGAAAAACGAAGATCCGCTTGGGTGCATGGCAACACTGCAGTGTCTGTTTATGCTCTAATTAATGCATGGCTGCCGTGCAGCAGGGCGCACACCGGGCGGGGACGAAGAATGCCATGCATGCAGCCACCCAGCCAGGAGCCAGGGCATCCACAGCTCCTTCATTCTTTATAAGACATCACTGGGCATCACCCATCCCTGAACTTTACAACGTGCTTGTCCTTCCTACTGTCACTAATATTATAAATCAGAAGCTATGGTGCACGTATTTTCCCGTTAATTTGATAGCTTACATGCACGGTTGCAGAGAAGCAAAAAGGTGGAGTTCTAGGTACTGGTCTGTAGGAAGTGAAGATTCGGAGCAATTGGGTTTCCCAGACCCGCCGTTGCTCGATGCCTTGTTATAAATTGTCTGCGTGCAAACACAAACTTCAGGACTGCGATGGCAGATCACCTTTATTGTCACAGTAAATCCTCTATTAAAAAAAAAAAAAAAAGCTTCCTGGCCATCATCCCAAGAAAGCAATGTGTACGCTGCTCATCTCCAGCAGCTCTGCCCGAGTGGTCACCTCGCTGGCCCTGGCCACGTTTGTCACATATTTCAGAAGACAGTGTGACTGATTCAGTGTGTTTAAAACTGTAAATAAAACAGGTGATGCATTTCAGGGCAGATGTTTGACACTGGATAAAGTTAAATATACTTTTAAAATAACTGCATTCAAAGAGAAGGGATATAGGTATTCTCAGGCAAGGGCTTAGAGAATCGCTCACCTTTACAATCTGTATTGGTTAAGAGGAAACAAAGGAATTATCATCTTGCCTGATTTCTTGACTGGTGATTGCAAACGTATGACCATGGCTTTGAAGCAGCTCAGAGCATACAGCAGACGTGGGTGTTGGTGGGGCTCTGGTCAGGGATGACCGGCTCCCTCCACCGTCTGCGCTGGGCTGCGGCGGGTAACCAGACAACACGTTTCAGAGCTGGTGTGTGGACGGGGTCTTGGCTGAGGCTGGGGCTGGGGGCTGCCGACCCTGTTGCGGGATCACGAACCAGGAGCCCCGCGTCCCTGCTGACTGCTGGGTCCTCGGCCCCGAGCTGGTCCCTAGAAGCTATCTAGTTTTTGTTTTTAATTTTTCCAAGTTATAGATAAGGGTGTGATAAACATCTTTGCAGATAGTTTTGTGGCTTCTGGCCCCTTCCTTGGGGTAGACTGTCATAAGGAGGAGCGCAGCAGCTTGAAGGGTGTGAGGACAGGAAGGGTTTCAGGCGTTTGTTTCTGGCAAGACAGGGCCCGGCTGTGTTCCCAGGAGCGGGGAGAAGGTGTCCTTGTTGCCTTCAGCAAATAATATGAGATAATTGTTTTTACAGCACTTCCTTCTTAGTCAGAAAGAATTTTTTTTGTAAAAGGGTAAGTTTTTAGAAGATTGGTAATTTTTTAAACAATGCTATTGCTAGAAAATTCTGGGGAAAGGCATGTTTTGAAAGGTAAGCCATGCTTTCCTCCTCTTAAATGAGTGCCCTCTTGTGAGCTGGACTCCAGCATCCTCCCACCCCCAAGACTGAGCCTCGGCTGAGACCCTCCGGAGCTCAGGGAGGAACAGATTCCGGGCGATGCTCTGGGCCAGGTGGAAGGTGAGAGGCTCTCGTCCTCTGTCCCAGCCACCTGCCCACCCCCCACCTCGCATTCCAAGCCTGGGGGCAGAGGCCTCACCAGACCCACAGCCAAGGGGGTCAGGGAGGGTGGGAGCCCCTGAGGGGGACGCTGTGCCTGAACATTGTAGACAAGTGTCTTTACATTTCAAATGATAAAAATGCAGGCCTGCAAGGACAGCAGAGGTGAGCATCAGGGCCCAGCACCTTCACTGTCCAGGGCTCCTCTAGCCCAGGTGGGGCTCCTCTGGCCCAGGTGGGGCTCCAAGAGCGTCAGAGTCTCTCTGGCCCCTCGGCCGCTGGTGTCAGGAGCCCTACCTGACCGCATGGGTGCTGGGAGCCGGGAGCAGTGAGCGGACACTTCTGCGGCCGTGCAGAGGCCCTCGGGCCACCCAAGGGCTGCATCTGACACGGCCCTGCCCTTGGTGACCATCCCTAAACACACACGCCGATGGCACAAAAAGCAAACGGAAGCTAACCAGTCACTACACAGCACCGAGGTGGGGGCGTGTAGAAGACGCCCCGAGACCAGGAAGGAGCGAGCAATTGCTCGGGCTGAATTTCAAACTGTCTGGAGACTCACCCTGTTGCTTATTTCAGAAATGACAGCTTAGTTAAGGAATTGCACAGAGGCAGGTGTGCAGGGCCACCTCTGTGGCCAGGTTGAATATGACCCATCACCATATTGGCTGCATCAAAGCCGCTCTGTTGGTCTAATTGCTGAGTGTTCACAGCACACACAGTCGTCAAGCAGAAGGGATATTTCGGGACAAAGGGACACCCGCCCTTTGACGTAAGGTATGTTACTCGTGACAGTGATACACACATGCGTCCACACGTGCAGGGTGCACAGGAGCGTGTGCCAGAGAGTCAGGAGGAGGGGTCCTGGGAGAACCCTGGACACATAGACGCTCACAGGAGCCCGCAGCGCAGGGGCCCCAATGCGCTGAGCAGGGGACAGGGCCCGAGACAAGCGTCTCCCTTCCTTCCCGCCACTTACAAACGCCACAGGCACGAGACACCGTGAGGGTCCTTCTCGAGCAAACTGAAGCCAAGGCCCCCTCAGCCACGCCCCTTTCAGCCTGGAATCCGTGGTGACTCACAGGGAACCACGTGCGGAACCACCGCAAGCTCCCAACGTGCCCAAGGTCGAACGCCTCTGTTTATGGCGTCTCTTTCCAATTTCTGAAGACCTGATGAGTCAGCAGTGCGGCAGGATTCCTATGGAGCAGAAGGCGGGGGACGAGCCCCTCCGGGTGGACGGTCCCGCGGGGACCCTGCAGCACGGCCACCCCCTCGGGGCGGGCAGAGTCGGCTGGCTGACCCCGGGTCCCGCGGCCCAGCCCCATGTGCAAACTCATTCCAGGTGCCGCCGAGGGAACCCCAGCCCCTCTGCACGGCTTGTCTTCAGGCTCAACTCCACCTGCTGCGGGAGTAGGACCCTCTGCAGGGGCACCCCATGTCCCTTTAGGAAAACCAAACCCCCGTGGACCATGGGCCTTCAGGAGGTGCCCTCCTGGAGGTGGCATGCCTGCCGAGCGGGACCTGAGCCAGAACTTGGGGAACCCACCCCCAGCAAGGCTGGGCCCCGTGTCACCATCCGGCTCCTGAGACCAAGCAGGGGGAGGCTGGGGCCGGGGGCTGGCCGCCTATTCCCTCTCTGGACCAGCCTTCGGGTCAGAGTCCTTGACCCCAGAGGGAGGAGGGGGCCCGGGGTGGCCCGGGCAGGTGGCCACCCCCGAAGGGGCTGCTGTCAGCTCCAGGCTACGCCGCAGGGCGCATGACCCCAGGCGAGCCGCGTGTGTCCTGAAGGGCCCTGTCTCTGGCCTTTTGGTTTCCGTCTGTGGTTGTTGCTTTTCCACAGAATGGCCACGTGGCACCTTTGAGCCATCGTCCTTCAAACGCTGAGAAGCTCACACCCCCAAAGGGGCCCACGCTCTCTACACCAATCCTTATTCATTTCTTTCCAGTATCTGACGGCTTTTAATTGATGAGAATCACCTATTTTTTAAAAAATATGAGGAACCAGATGCCAATAGGCACCATGAAAGGAAACAGCACAGAATCCTAGAATGAGGAGCCTTAGCAATAAGGCTGACACCCCCCAAGACCCCTCCCCACAGAAGCCTTCCACGGACGGGGGCGCCCCAGGGAGCAGAGGCCTCACAACTCTTGGGTTCCAGAAAACGCCCTTGGAGACCCCGGGGGATGGACTGGCCTCTTCCCGCTGCAGACAAGGAGCTGAGACACCCCAAGGTCACGCAGTTAGCAGGAGGCCTCACGTCCAGCCCTTCTGGTCCAGAGCCGCGTGGAGGACCTCTGCACCTGCGGGACTGAGACGTGTCTTCCCACTCGATGCCGGGGAGGTGGGCGCTTGCTGAGAAAACAGAGAAGAGAAGGCAAGTCTTCGCCTGCGTGGTGTCCGTGAACATGGAGACGGATACAAGGACAGCATCCTCTGCACCCGTCGGCGGCTGGGGGTCTGACTCCCAATCAGGGAGGTGCTCCTGGGGCCGGTCAGGCATGGCTGCGTGCCCTCCCAGGCCCCTCACGGACCTTCTGCAGGATGCAAATGGGGAAAAACCGCAGCTCTTATGCCCGAGCGGGGCAAGCCCCTCCACGGGCTGTCAGACCAGCTCACAGGCCTGCGGGGCGCGAGGTGCGGGGAGGCAGGTTAGAGCCTTCTCCCCAGGACAAGTGAGCTGTGTCCTCCTTGACACCAAAGGAGGCAGTGGGGGCCACACTGAAGGATCCGTGTGCTGGGCCACGCAGCCTCTGAGCAACCAGAGAAGCAAGCGCGCTCGTCTAGAGTCGGTGTCAGAGTCAGGGAGAGGAGCAGACCACACATACACACGCTCGCACGCGTGCAAACTCAGGCCTCACAGAGAAAGGGAGCAGCGCGACTGCTCTGGCCTGTGGGACCCCTGCCCACACCACCCGCTTCTGCCACGTCCTTTCTGACGAGAGGGTCACAGCCTCTGTCAGAGCCAGGCTCGGCGTGTGCCCCGAGGGCACCCCCGTCATCCAAGTTCAGAATGAGGGTTGTGGAACTGGGAACAGCGGAGACCTGGTCCTTGAGGCTGGAACCCTGTGGCCAGGGCCAGCCCGGCAGGGGCGCTGGGCCCCGGTCACATCTGCATGTGGGGCATGTCTGAGAGCTGGGCGGCAAACACAGTCAAGGAACCTGTTCTCACAGCAGGACCTCACATTTCTAATGGCTGTTAGAAACGTAAAAGACTGCAGTAAAAATAGCTGTGAGCAGCTGAGCTGTCCGGAGAAGGCAATGGCAGCCCACTCCAGTACTCTTGCCTGGAAAATCCCATGGATGGAGGAGCCTGGTAGGCTGCAGTCCATGGGGTCTCTAAGAGTCGGACACGACTGAGCGACTTCACTTTCACTTTTCCCTTTCATGCACTGGAGAAGGCAATGGCAACCCACTCCAGTATTCTTGCCTGGAGAATCCCAGGGATGGCGGAGCCTGGTGGGCTGCCGTCTATGGGGTCGCACAGAGTCGGACACGACTAAAGCGACTTAGCAGCAGCAGCAGCAGCTGAGCTGTCATCCAAACCCTGGGTGGGAAGCCACGCAGACAGGATTTGGTTATAAGTTGTGTATGTGTCTGTGGGTGTGGGTGTTATTCACTCCGTTGTGTCCAACTCTTTGCAGCTCCACGGGCTGCAGCCCACTGGGCTCCTCTGTCCATGGGATTCTCCAGGCAAGAATACTGGAGTGGGTAGCCATTCCCTTCTCCAGGGAATCTTCCTGACCCAGAGATTGAACCCAGGTCTCCTGCACTGCAGGCAGATTCTCTACCATCTGAGACACCAGGGAAGTCCCTTTAAGTTGATGCTTCCAAGAAAAAAAAAGTGCAGACTCAAAAGCTTTTAACTATCCATTGACAAAAAAAATTAAAACAAGGCCATTTCGTGGAGAAAACTTACTGAATCCTCTTGATGATGACCAGATTTTAAGGCTCATTATTTGTAGCCTGATGCCCATTAAACTACAGTCAGGCTTGTAGCTCCCTGAGCGCAGGTGATCGCATCCAATCGCAGACCACAGGACAGCTTTGAACATCTATGTGGAGTAGGAGCTTGCATTTCTCTTGCAGTAAATGATTAGAAAATGCATACTTAAGAAGCTTCGTAATTTCTGTAAGAGACAGATTTTGCCTGGAGTGAGTTTATGCATGTGTATATTCTGCATGTTTGTACAGATGTTATGTGTATGTACAGCTCGTTATATTTCTATCAGGTATTTACATATGATCCCAAGAATGGTCATATTTATCTGAGCTCAGAATGTTCACATGCATATCCTCCATCCCAAGCTGAACATGTAAACAGCTCCATCCTTCAACTACCAGAATATTCACTATTCCACAATTGAACAATTTCTTACCAGCCCTAGAAAGACAAAGTACTCTGTCCTGAGCACCTCAAGGAGAACTCTAGTATATATTTAAGGGAGAGTAAGAAATCGTTTGCTTTTCATTTGCATATATTTGCTTATATACTTGTCCCTGGGGCAAAGACGAAACTGGCAAAATCATGAATTCTTATATAGCTTGATTCTTGGTTCTTCCTGTCAGTCTTTTTTATAAGTGGAGTACAGCTATTTATAATCCTCTTTTAATTTCTGCTATACAGCCAAGTGATTCAGTTATGTGTTTTTTCTTTTTCATATTTCTTTCCACTATAGGTTATTACATTGAAAGTAGTTCCCTGTTCTATACCATAGGTTGTTACCTGTTTGTATACAGTATTGTGTGTATTGTTGCTCTCCCTCACCTTTCCCCTTGGGTAACCAGAAGTTTGTTTCCTATACCTGTGAATCTTTCTGTTTTGGAAATAAGTTCATGTGTATCTTTTTTTTAGATTCCACATATAAGTGATATCATATGACTTTTGTCTTTGTCTGCCTGACTTATTTTATTTAGTATGATCATCTCTAGTTGCATCCAAGTTGCCAAAAATGGCATTATTTCATTCGTTCATTTTTATGGCTGAGTAATACTCCATGGTGTATATGTACCACATCTTCTTTGTCCATTCATTTACAGACGGAACATCACAGACAGAGCCTCCTGAATTCTAGACTGACCTAGAAGGACTTTAAGGAGAAAGCAGGTTGGGACGATCTTGAAGGGTCCGGAAGAAGGAAGGAGAGGAGGACGGAGGGGCCGGGGGAGGACGGAGGGCAGGGGGAGGAGCCGCGAGCAGTGGGCGTGTGCTGTGCTGCGCTCACACCAAGGCTGCTCTAGTCGGGTTCTCTGGGCTTTGGAAGAACAGAGACACACGGGCTAATTCAGGTGAAAGGAACAAGACGGGGAGGATACTGTAAGAATTTCAAGAATTTTTTAAAATACAAGAAACAGTCTCAGCAGCCAGATAACCTCATCTCCTGGAACAGGGTTTGGGAAAGGGGGGCCAGTCCCTGGGTGTCTCCACCCACCAGGCTGCTGCCTTTCCCTGGGGAAGTGTTCTTTTTGAGTCAAAATAAATTACATAGTGATTATGTTTTATTTGAATCTTTAAACTGCCATTCAAGGCAATAAATATTTAATAACAGGCTACATCATTTAAAATTATATAAAAAAGTAAAGCAAATCTCTGCCTTCCAGAAACAGATTTTTTTTATTCTCTAAAGCAATAGGGTCAAGTAAACATTTTGAAAAATTATTCGCTGAATGTCTTACAATTCCTAGAACATTTGTGTCACATTTAACCTAAAATATATACACTTTTCAAATCAGTCTGGCTCTGTTTACAATGGTATACAGAGAATAAAAGAAAAAAGTTAAGGAAGTATGTCAATATGTAGTCAAAATTGAATTGGTTTTATTAATATATATGTTGTTGGAAAGATATCAGAAAGACATCTGGTATGCTAGCCATTTAACTGAATTCAGTTAATTAAATTACTTCTGAGTTATTCTTAAATGCCATTATATATTCTAAGGACATGTAGGAATAACCCTTTAAAAATTCAGTGGTGAAAAGGAATGTCAGCTGTACATAAGACAACAAGTTCAGTTCAGTTCAGTCGCTCAGTCGTGTCCGACTCTTTGCGACCCCATGAACTGCAGCACGCCAGGCCTCCCTGTCCATCACCAACTCCTGGAGTCCACCCAAACCCATGTCCATCTAGTCGATGATGCCATCCAACCATCTCATCCTCTGTCATCCCCTTCTCCTCCTGCCCTCAATCTTTCCCAGCATCAGGGTCTTTTCAAATGAGTCAGCTCTTCACATGAGGTGGCCAAAGTATTTGAGTTTCAGCTTCAACATCAGTCCTCCAATGAACACCCAGGACTGATCTCCTTTAGGATGGACTGGTTGGATCTCCTTGCAGTCCAAGGGACTCTCAAGAGTCTTCTCCAACACCACAGTTCAAAAGCATCAATTCTTCGGTGCTCAGCTTTCTTCACAGTCCAACTCTCACATCCATACATGACCGCTGGAAAAATCATAGCCTTGACTAGACGGACCTTTGTTGACAAAGTAATGTCTCTGCTTTGTAATATGCTGTCTAGGTTGGTCATAACCTTCCTTCCAAGGAGTAAGCATCTTTTAATTTCATGGCTGCAATCACCATCTGCAGTGATTTTGGAGCCCAGAAAAATAAAGTCAGCCACGGTTTCCACTGTTTGCCCATCTATCTGCCATGAAGTGATGGGACCGGATGCCATGATCTTAGTTTTCTGAATGTTGAGCTTTAAGCCAACTTTTTCACTCTCCTCTTTCACTTTCATCAAGGGGCTCTTTAGTTCTTCTTCACTTTCTGCCATAAGACAACAAGAGGAAGGAGAAAATAATAAAATGAGAGCCCCTCCCACACAATCAGAAGGGATTTTTTATATTTATCATTTGCTGCCAAAAGCCTGAAATAGGAATTACTGTGCCCATCTTACAGATGGAAAAATTGAGGCTGGTAGGGATTAAATTAGCTACCCAAAGTTGAATAGCTGTGTAATCTTGAGCAAGTTACTTAAGCACACGTTCTCAGCAGACTCACTTTTGTGTTAACGCAGTTCCAATGCTGCTCACAGACTCTCCACATGCATGATGACCTGGACCCTCGCTGTCTGTGTAGACATGGCCCATCCTTCCAGGCCACATTCAAAACCCACCTCCCAGTACAACACCTGTCCTGCACTGGTCACTCTTCTCCCGCTCTGGTGGCCTCCCAGAGGCCTCTGAGCACCATCCGGAGCTTCAGGTTTCTCCATGGCCACCCCTCCAGCAGACCGGGACCCCTGGGGACTAGTGCAGACATCCTCGGAGCCCTAGGCACTTGACGATTCTCTGTCCTCTGCGTCTCCTTCTGCTGCCCCTCCCCTCCCTCTCCTCAGATACCCTGTTCCTGGAGGTCTGCCTAAGCTCTCTTCTCTCTCCACCCTCCCATGGCAGCCAGCTCTACCCCACTGAACAGTGAGCACACAAACCTAGGATGCCAGCCAGCCCTCCCTCCTGAGTCTAGCCCTCCCTCCTGAGTCCAGTCCTCCCTCCAGAGTCCAGTCCCTCCCTCCTGAGTCCAGTCCTCTCCTGAGTCTACTCCTCCCTCCTGAGTCCAGTCCTCTTCTGAGTCCAGTCCCTCCCTCCTGAGTCCACTCCTCCCTCCAGAGTCCAGTCCTCTCCTGAGTCCAGTCCTCCCTCCAGAGTCCAGTCCTCTCCTGAGTCCAGTCCTCCCTCCAGAGTCCAGTCCTCTCCTGAGTCCAGTCCTCCCTCCTGAGTCCAGTCCTCTCCTGAGTCCAGTCCTCCCTCCTAAGTCCAGTCCTCTCCTGAGTCCAGTCCTCCCTCCAGAGTCCAGTCCCTCCCTCCTGAGTCCAGTCCTCTCCTGAGTCCACTCCTCCCTCCTGAGTCCATCCTCCCTCCTGAGTCCAGTCCTCTCCTGAGTCCAGTCCTCCCTCCTGAGTCCAGTCCTCTCCTGAGTCCACTCCTCCCTCCTGGGTCCAGTCCTCTCCTGAGTCCAGTCCTCCCTCCAGAGTCCAGTCCCTCCCTCCTGAGTCCAGTCCTCTCCTGAGTCCAGTCCTCTCCTGAGTCCACTCCTCCCTCCTGAGTCCATCCTCCCTCCTGAGTCCAGTCCTCTCCTGAGTCCAGTCCTCCCTCCTGAGTCCAGTCCTCTCCTGAGTCCAGTCCTCCCTCCAGAGTCCAGTCCTCTCCTGAGTCCAGTCCTCCCTCCAGAGTCCAGTCCCTCCCTCCTGAGTCCAGTCCTCCCTCCAGAGTCCAGTCCTCTCCTGAGTCCACTCCTCCCTCCTGAGTCCATCCTCCCTCCTGAGTCCAGTCCTCTCCTGAGTCCAGTCCTCCCTCCTGAGTCCAGTCCTCTCCTGAGTCCAGTCCTCCCTCCTGAGTCCAGTCCTCTCCTGAGTCCACTCCTCCCTCCTGAGTCCAGTCCTCTCCTGAGTCCAGTCCTCCCTCCAGAGTCCAGTCCCTCCCTCCTGAGTCCAGTCACTCCCTCCCGAGTCCAGCCCCTTCCCCAACCACAGCCTTAGGAAGGGGTTTTCAGTGAACCCACCGCTCTCGTGAATTCGTCCCCGTGCCCCCAGGAAACCGCTGAGTAGCCGTGATGGGCGCCTCTGCCCCCAGGGCTGTCTCCATGCTGCTGAGCGGCTGCTCAGCCCTGTTTCTCTGTCTCTGTGTCTCTTCCCCCTCCGTATGGGGCCCTGTGTGAAGCTGTCTGACCTCCATCCTCTCCAGGAGGGTAGCTCTCTCTGCTCCTGTCCTGAGAGATGAGGGACGTCTGCGCTGCTCAAAACATCTCCCGCACAAATGAATCATTCAGCCTATTTATTCAGCACCACCTGTGGGGAGCCCACTTAGCGCGTGAAGACGTCAGAGAAGCAGAAACGTCACCGTGTGAATGAGGTCTCGCCACACCCCAGTAAGAGAGGCGGGCGTGTGTCTGCCTTTGGAGACCAGAAAACCAAGACATGGGGAACCGTGCCTGGGCGGGGGGTCAAATACCTTGTCTGGGGTTACTCAGCCTTGAGGTTTTCAGCATATATCCCAGAATATCTGTCCCTCAAAACAGAATTAAAAGAGCACCCATCTCCCTGGGTCACTGCAGGGTTTACTGGATCCATATGTGTAAAGATTTTAGGGATTTTAGGAAACCAGGCACAGAATAAGTGTTCTGTGAGTGCAGCTGGCATTAGCTGACACTAGAACCCCATGCTCCAGAATCATGTTTACACAGGATTTTCATTATTCCAAAATAATTATTCATCCTTGACACACTGAGGCTCTGCAAGCAACACAAGAGAAATATCCACCGTCAGAGAAGAGACCACAAAGAACCCTCGTGGGCACGGGACTGCCCTTGGCCTTTCTGTGCTCACGAGCATTGCCCTCGGCGGGGGCTCCAGAGCACAGACCAGCTCAGCCTAGACCTTGGGTCTCTGTCGGCAGCTGTGATGGGTGAGCTGGCCCAGGGCACACCCGCACGTGTGTCCTTCAGCGTCTGAGCCCCTGTCCCCATTTGTATGAAAACTGGAGAAGTGAAAATGTCAAGTGAAATACCATTAAAAACAACATGGAAAGCAGCCTCGAGAGCATGTAGTACCCCATATTTTATATGTGTGTGTTCACGGCAAGGTCTTGTGGCAAGTAACCAATTGTCTAGAATAACCTTACACAAAAGACTAAATGTGGTTTAAATCAAGTTAACATCAAAAGGACTGCAAACCCTACAACGACTGCAGGAAGTATGAGGTGCCCAGATGCACAGAGTAGCCGAGAACATCAAAGCCTGGGGGCCCCAGAGGCTCAGGCTGCAGCCCCCCGTCCATGACTTCCAGTAACTTGCGGAGGTTGAAGCATGCGCTATCATGACCCTCAGTCATCACACCTACTGCCACTTCGAAGTTTGCACCATGGGGAAGACACATAGAAGGCATTTGCAGTACCTTCGGGTGCTGTGTGTGCTGCAGACTGAGGGGGGTGCAGGGGGCATCTGGAGCAGCCCTGGGGACGCTGCAGACAGTGCCCAGGCCTCAGCTCGCCTCTCGGCTCAGAGGTGGGCAGAGCCTGACAACCTGACCGCTGCCTCCTGCTGAAGCATCTCAGCTCCATCAGAGCGGCTGAGTCTGCTTCTGCTGTGATTATCTGCTTTGTTCCCATGAGCAGCGGGGCTGGAAGGCTGGGCTTTCCTGCTGTTGGGTTCTCAGGGCACTGAGCTGCCCCCCGAAGGTCAGCCCCCTCCACTCAACCCCCCATCAGTGCCCAGGTCCTTCCCACAGAGCTCTCACTCAGCAGACATTTACCCAGAACCTACTGTGTCCAAGATGGCATAGCCACAAGCCACCCGTGGCTCCTGGACTCTTGAAATATGACGAGTGCATCTGAGCAGTTCATTTCAAAGTCTCCTTTAATTTTATTCAACGGCTACGTGTGACTAGTGGCTACTGTATTAGACACTGCAGCTCTAAAAATAGAACAGCCTGTTAACCTCAGGCCGTTGTGTCAGTCCTGCAAAGGAGAAAGACAGTGTGTCAGCCCATAATCATGCTAGGATGTGGTAAGTGCTTTCACTACTAATAAGTGGGGAAAACCGTGATTTGTTCATTCGACGACGTTCCTCGACTAACGCTCACACCCGAGGTTCCCTCAGCAGCTGTGGGAAAGGCAGCCGATGCCTGGTGGAGGCTGACAGCAATGCTAAAAAGCAGGATTGAGGGGCGCGATGCTGACATGAATGCCAAGCCCTCAGAGGAGCCCGGACCTTCCCGCGGGTGGTGAGGGCCAGCCCTGGTGCTGGCCGCATTCGTGCCTGGGGCTTCCTTGTGGCACCAGATTGTGACTTTCCCCTTAGACTCTTCTGCCTGCTCTGTCCTGCTGGAGCATTCCAGGGCCACGAGGGATGTTGTTTTTCAGAAAGACCCATATGTATCGGTGGACGTGAGCCCAGATGAGTCTGGAGGAGGCAGCAGCTGGGAGGCAGGCTGGCTTCTCCAGCTCTTGGACCACAGCCGCCGCAGGTGGGAGAGAAGCAGACACCACAGTTCCCCAGCTGGGTGCGTCCTGTCCTGCCCCCACCCAACAGACACGGGGTCCACATGCGGGCGTAGGAGGCTCCACATTCCTCTGTGTGTGTCCCAGGGTTGCCTCCCAAGGATTCACTTTGAAATATTTCAGACCACTGGGTATCCTGGATCAGAAGATGTCTGCTGATCACAGAGGGGTCTTCATCCCGGCCCATGCAGCCACAGCATCTGGGCTTCCCTGGTGGTTCAGATAGTAAAGACTGCCTGCAATGCAGAAAATGCAGGCTCCATCTCTGGGTTGGGAAGACCGCCTGGAGAAGGAAATGGCAACCCTCTCCAGTATTCTTGCCTGTAGAATCCCATGGACAGAGGAGTCTGGCGGGCTACAGTCCATGGGGTCACAAAGAGTTGGACACAACTGAGCAACTAACACTTTCACTTAATCCAGGAGTTGTTTGACACAAGTAAAGTGCAATATGGCCTGGGGGCTTGGTTGTCATGTCTAAAATTGATACCAGGAACTCGCAGTCCGATTTTGTTTATAGGTGGAGTGCAATTTTATTTATAGTTTACATTAGTAGCTATAAAGAAAAAAAAAACTTGAACATCAAACCATGTTAAGTTGGCAGAAGACACTGGAAGCTTGAGGCCAACTAATTCCAGAAAGTTGGAAAAAATGAATCCAGATGGTTTACAAAATGCAGGAGAAGGAAATAAAGCCAATCCAGGTAAAAAGAGAAGGCAGTCTCCATTCCTCAGCTCTGAACTTTACAACCCCACCATCTCAGGTCTGAGCATCTGGGGGTTTGGGGACACGACGGGGGCAGAACCTGCAAGAAGTCCACTGTTCTGCTGGGTTCACACCAGCGTGCTGGGTTCACACCGGCATGCTGGGTTCACACCGGGTGTGCTGGGTTCACACTGGCAAGCTGGGTTCACACCATCGTGCTGGGTTCACACCAGCATGCTGGTTTCACACCATCATGCTGGGTTCACACCATCGTGCTGTGTTCACACCAGCGTGTTGGGTTCACACTGGCAAGCTGGGTTCACACCATCGTGCTGGGTTCACACCGGCATGCTGGTTTCACACCATCATGCTGAGTTCACACCATCATGCTGGGTTCACACTGGCGTGCTGGGTTCACACCATCATGCTGGGTTCACACTGGCGTGCTGGGTTCACACCACTGGCAGACCTTCTCATTGCCCAGTGGAGGTGGGCCATTCTGAGTAAAGTCAAAGTTAGCTGATTTCCCATCATTTGCCTGCATCTAAATGAACCTGAGGGTGACAGCAGGTCAGCTGTCTGTTCCAGTGAACACCTGGTGTGCAGATCGCTTTGATGCAGAGCAGACACACTGAAAGGTTGTTGCTGAACCATGAAAGACACCGGTGATTCTTGGCCTCCGGAGGAGAAGGATTCAATCTGGGGCCAGAGATGAAGTTTGATCACTCAGAGCTTTTGTGTAATAAAGTTTTATTAAAGTATAAAGGAGATAGAGAAAGCTTCTGACACAGACATCAGAAGGGGGCAGAGAGATCAAGTCTCGTCTCTGGCCCCAGATTGAATTCTTCTCCCCCAGAGGCCAAGAATCCCAGAATCTTTCGTGGTTCAGCAACAACCTTTCAACACTCAACAACTTGTTGATGGACAGAGACAAGAGAGAGGCAATTTGGGAAGGTAACAATAGTCCTCGTGAGCTACAAGTCCACCAACAGATCCCGGAAGGACAAGACTACTTATTGCTACACTCGCTGACTTGTTCAGATAAACAGAGTGAATACATCAACAAGTCCACTGAAATCCAGGACTGCATCTGGAGCAGATGGGTTGGAATGGAAGTTGGACCTAACCGGTTGTCAGGGATGGAAGCCAGGAGGATGTGGTCATTCATGCAATGGAATGTTTGTACCAGATTATCAACCCAGCTTCTCCCCAAATCCACGTAAATGTTCCCATAAGAGAAATCTCAAATATCTGTTTATTTCCTATTAGAAACACTCTCTAGACCAACATGTATTTCCTTCACCTTTTCTGATTATAATAAAGACTATCCTGGGGTTGATTATCGTATTTTTAAGAGATGAGAACAGTCAAAAGGCAGAAGGCCCACCACACTAGGCTCATGTGGAGGCTCTGCTGCCTTCCCCTCCCCCATCTCGTCCCTCCCGCCCACCGTGTTCTCCCCACTGAGCCTGCATCACTTTCCCACGTGCAGCCGTGGTTGCGTCACTGATTGCATGAGAGAACTCAGTAGCTCCTGTTTGCTGCACTCAACCCCGAGTCCCTGAGCAGCCCACAGGCTGGTCCGACCCCACCCAGCTCTCAGGTCCCCATGCTCACTCCCGGGTGTCTGTGTATTACCCTCCAGGCCCGTCTCTGGGGCCTCTTCCCGGGGACGCCCCAGCTCCCTCGACTCGTCGCCCCTCTTCTTATGACGTGGTCCCTCTCTATGCTTCCATCACATGTCTGTCACTCTGTGTTCACTCAACAACTACTTGATAAGCGCCCCTGACCCCCGGGGTGCTGGGTGCACCGTGGTTAACAGTGACCAGAGGTTCTAAGGCAGAATTACTGCCAGGGCTGAGTCCTGTTCCAAAAGTGACCTGAAAGGTGGATCTTCACCCTAGACCTCTGCGTCTTGTGCCCAGCACAGGCTAGCACAGAGCAGGTTGGCACAACAATGATGCACTGGGTGGGTTGTGACTGAATGAATTCCTGGGTCCAAAAGTAAGCTGATCATGATCTGCGGGAATCCCCTGCCACAGTGTTCAGCTATTAGTCGGGGTCACACACCTCATTTTAGACACATGGACCATCACCCACAGCAATTTTCCCTGTATGTCTTTCCCCTCATTCCTTGCAGTACACACACACACAGACATACTCACACACATAGACACACACACAAACACACACACATATAGGGTTTCCAGGAAGAAAAGGACTGTATTTAGCACTTTGGAGAATTGTTCTTTTTCAAGGAAAGGTCATGAACGCCTACCCTAAGGGTCTTACCCAAGTTTGGGCAGTTTCAGCGTGATCAGTGCCGGATCCTCGATACATTAAGTTCTTCTGCAGTGCCGGGGTGGGGCTGACAACTTCTGTAGACTTTGAAACTTGTTTCCACTGATAGATGTTTGCAGTCCATATTCTCAGAGTGGTCATTCTGTCTACAGATACAGTGTTGTCTTGAGAATATTCAAATCCAAATATATCCAGAGCTTTTTCACAACATTTATATTTTAATATTTCACAAAAATTTATATGTATTAATGCAGTGTGCAGAGCTAATTCTTATTTCTAAATGCATGGGCTTCCCTGGTGGCTCAGCTGGTAAAGAATCCGCCTGCAATGTGGGAGACCTGGGTTGGGAAGATCCTCTGGAGAAGGGATAGTCTAACCACTCCAGTATTATGGCCTGGAGAATTCCATGGACTACAGTCCATGGGGTTGCAAAGAGTCGGACACACCTGAGCGACTTTCACTTTCTAAATGTGTGTTACACTCGGGTGCACTCGGGCGTATTTGGTGAGACGATTGGTAAACTCTTGTTGTCAGTTATGTGGTGATGCACACGTGCTTCGTAATGTCCTTGGGGACGCTGCGAGGGTCCCTGGGCGATCACGGGAACGGTGCTGACAGGGACTGAGAGAGGAGACCTTCGCCCGCTGGGAGTCTGTGGGCCGCTGCTCCGTGCACAGGTGCTGGCACACGTGTGACAGCCCGTGTGCACACACCCTCTCTGCCCTTGTGCTGAACCTCAGCCTCTCCAGCCACGACTCCCAATGCCCCGACGCTCAGCGACAGTAACTCAGGCTTTCTCTCTCTCTCTCTCTCAACAGCGTGTATGGTTGTCCCTTGGCTAAAAAAAGAAAAACACAAGACAAACAGCCCCAAGAGCCTGCCCCCAAGCGGAAACCGTTCGCGGTGAAGGCGGACAGCTCGTCGGTGGACGAGTGTTACGACAGCGACGGCTCGGAGGACGCGGACGAGAAGGAGGAGGACGAGGACGAGGAGGACGAGTCGGACGAGGACGAGGAGCAGCGGGAGGACGAGGAGGAGGACGAGGACGGGGACCGCGAGGACGAGGAGGACGAGGAGGACGAGGACGAGGAGGACCGCGAGGACGAGGAGGAGGACGACGAGGACGACGAGGAGGACGACGAGGAGGACGAGGAGGACAGCGGTAATCCCCCGGGGGGCACGGCGGTCCGCGCGGCTCTCACCCTCTGTTTAGAGAGTTTCTGTCGAGCATCCGTTAGACCTTAGGTGCCGTTTCACTCAAGTCGTTATTCAGATTGATTGTCCCCGAATTTGCTGAAACGTCTGCGGTGTGCACGTTTGTTTATCTTGGCCGCTTTCATCCAGAAAGTTCAGTCTGCATTTTCCCAGGCGCTTCCCCCCGAGAGGTCACATCCTGAGCCACTCCGGGGGGCGGTGGGGTGGAGATGGCCCAGCCCGCAGGCCTCCCCGGGACCTGGAAGCTCGGTGCGGCCCCTGCACACGAGCTGGTGAAGTAGGTCTAGTCCTTCAGCTGCCAAGGCTTTGTGTGAGTGACCATCGGGTAGGGGTCCAGGAGGAACGTGACTCGGTGAAGTGACGGATTAACCCGTCGTCTGCTTCCGCGTGGGAGAACCATGTTTCTAATCCGGTGAGACGGACAGGTCAAAAGCCCACTGTGCCGGCTGCTGGCACCTTTGGAGCAATAAATGTCAGATGGCTTTGCTTTTACATCCAGCTTTCTGTTAGTGTCAGACTCAGAAAGACCAGAGTTCAAATGCCAGTCCTTTCTCAGAAGTCGTCTCTTTTCTAGAGAGAAGTAGGAGGTTTCTGAAGAGTCTAGTTCTAGTCTTTAGTGCCTTGGAGTTTGCCTCAGAGAAATGGCAAACCGCTTTAAAAAGTGAATGGAATCTTTCCCCCCACCCTTATGCTTCTTCCTTGGGCTCAAATGTCTTCAAGAATCTGAATTCTGAGAAACGCTAATTTTCCAACACAAAGGACAGCGGTTTCCGTCAGTGGAGAGAGATTTTTTTAGATCCTGTAGATGTGAGTAGGTTATTGCTAATCCATGGTGTGGACACGAATCAACATTCCTCCTTCAGAGGTCATACGAGTTAGTTCCAGGAAACCTGACTTTTGTGAAATAATCCTAGATTGCTCTCATGAGTGAAGGTCCTTATGAAAGGACCTTATGAAAACAATTAGATACATTTACATGGAGAACGCACGCATACCTACAGGTACGTGTATACACACACACACGCACACACACGCACGCATAAACCTCACGGATTGAAATGAGGTCTCCCCGGGTTATTCTCTTTGTCTCATTGTGGAGGCAGCCTGGGCATCAGCATGAGGGCACCCCCACACGCAGACGCCGCTCACCCTGCTGAGCAGACTGTGCTGTCATTAGCGAGAAGAAGGAACTTGCGTGCTGAGAATTAGAAACAGCAGCTCTGGGTAATAAAATTGTGGGACGGGAAAGCTGGAGATCCGACCAACTTGGAAAATTATTTCTGGACGCTGTATTGTGTGTTGTTCTGAGTGAAACCATCCATTGTTGAGGCTGGTTCATGATTTGCAGCTTAACCGCGGCTTCTTATGAAGATGGTATAAAATACTGCTCTTCCCTGCTCTCACTCTGTGTTTCGAAAGCAGTAGACGTGAACATCTAAAGTTGCAAAAGTTTGGGTGCTTGATGGATGAGGGTGGGAGAGATGTGCACGTATGGACACCTCATTTATCCAAGTGTCTTAATCAGAGTGCAGATTCAGCCGTCCGTTTGCTAGAAGTAGACTGACAATTTTAGCTTACTTAGGGCTACGGTTTAAATAATCTACTTTAAAAATGCAAAGTAACATATTTTGCAAAAGTGAACAGAGCCTTATTGAAACAATAGGCTTCAGCTTGTGACTGCATTGAGTTTGTTTACCTGTACTTGAACACTTAGAATGGTTTTTAAAAGTGAGAAAGCAGAGCTAGAGAGAGTTTTCTAGGAAAAGTCAAGTAAGTGGGCATAAAAAAGGGTTCATGAAGCAACTGCATGATTATAACATCTGACCACGTGCCCGTCACCTGACACCCAGTACTCAGTGCTCTGCAAACATCGAGTCCATGTCAGAGGCATGTAAGGAAGTTGGTTCCAGAAAGAAAAGGCCCAGCAGAAGGATAAATAAATGATCACCTGCTGATTCCTGGTGTCAGAATTCATGCTCGGCTCTGGATTCCCCAGCTAAGCCCCTTTTAGAATCACTGATTACATGAACTTCAAAGGAATCAACTAGAGCTACCAATGAGAGGTTCAGCCAGGCTGCCCATGCTGCGGATCACTGGGCTACCTCTTCTGTTATATGGCAAATGTGTCAGTTTGACAAAATATTTTGACAGTAAAGTGTAGTCAGTTACTCCCTCTTGGATAGGCTCTCATCAAATCCTACGTCCCAAAGAGTTGTTAGCTCAAAGATGACCCATGTGACGGACCCTGCACTGAGGTTCTTATTTACGTTAAGTTCTGGGTTGGGAGCATCACAGGCTTGCCTGATTTCTAAGTCAAACAAATGCATCCCTCCTAAGAAGAGCCCACTTCCGAGGCCTGGTTCCTAGAGAATGTTCCACAGAGCTTCTCTGTTCTAGAGAGAAGTCTCCACTAGAGGAGCCCGTGAACAAGCGTTCCAAGACCCCGTCTACCCACATGAACACCTGCCAAGTGGACTGTACAGCAGGAGTTTCCTAACCCCAGGGCCAGGAATTTTCAGGAAGGTTAGACCCCAGGAGTCATAGCTGGGCTGATGAATCGTGAATTCACGCGATCAGACTCCTAGCTGTGGCAACTTAGGACAGTCAGGCCTAAAAGGCATATGCCCGCCCAGCTCCTGTTTTTCTGCCCTCCCCACGTGCATTGTGATTTACCTGATAGCTAAGTTTTCTGCCAGGATCACTATCAGCCAGTGTGAGTTCTGCCTCCACAGCCCCGTCCGTATCGTGGGAAGCTCAGTGTGATTGCAGGACTCCCCCACATGGCGTGCGTCCCTCCCCTCCGTGTATTGGCAGGAACTGGGCGTTTCTGAAAAGCTGGGGAAAGCACCTCTTGTGTCTGGTGACCGGAGCACTGAGTCAGCATCTTGAAGTTGCTGTTGCTTGTCCCTGGTGGACACTCTTGGTGACCGTTGCATCGCCGGCCATCAGCGGATTTTCTCCGAGGGGGCCTGAGCCTCTTTCTGAGCCAACAGCGTGGACAGTGACCAGTGGTTAAGAGAGGAGGAGGCAAGGCAGGCAGCGTGCAGGGCCGGGAGGCCTGGGGGGCACCGTGGGGCTGCTCACGGGGCCCGTCCACACCAGCCGAGGGCCACCTGCCAGAGGAAACCAGGGCTGCCCACCGGGGCTGCGGGGGTAAAGCTGAGCTGCCCTCAGCCTCACCAGTGGGTATAGAACCTCAGGCTATTTCTACCAAGAAGATGCTGTTTTCTTTCAGCAACTCTATTATAAATTGAAATGTGGAGTTTACTGAAAGGTTTTGTTACAGAGAAAACAAATGTATACAAACCACCAAATTATTACATAGGCACCCACTGATTACAGAAGAACTGTTATAACTTGCAAATGAGGTGTTTATTTTAATTCTGAGACTCCTCCAGCAGTGTAGTCACACAGGAACCCAAATATTACTAATAATGTACATTTCCAGTCAGTAGAGTGATGTGCGTACTGTGCTTGAGCGTCACGGTGATTGTGTAAGACAGGCGGGGTAGAAACTGCTTCCCTGTCAGTGTGCTAATGAGATAGACACTGAGGCTCAGAAAGACTGGATTGTTTTCAGTAAGAGACAGACGTGTGCTTAGACTCTGCTGATGGTTTCTCTTTCTTCAGAACTCATGATCTTTTTATCACTTTTTACCTGTTTCAACAACAAGAAAGCCTATCTGAGTAATTCATTTCAGATTACATTAGATTCATAACTAATTAACCAAAATTAAATTTTGTCCAGTTAACCTATCATAGGCTAGACTTTCGCATGAAGAATTTTATTTTCAAAATGCATGTGGTAGTTTAAGTCTGTAATTATCAGGTTAAAGTTCCCTTGTTATCCTAAAGTTAAGAAAATTATTATCCAGGGGTTGTAGATTATAATAGCAGATTTCATGCATGGTATAGTTAGTACCTTTTCAGAGTCTCATGATTTGAGAAATACAGATCCAACAGTTATTTAATGCCTGGTAAATCATGGTCTATTTTCATAGTATAGCCCACTAAAAAGAACACATCTTTAAATGATAGATACACACATATATACATGTATAAAATAAGCATGTGCGTCTATGTCTCCTCTTGAGTATTTATTGTATCTACCTACTGACAAGAAAGGAAATTCCATGAGGAAGAATATAGGAATGTGCTGTCCAGACGAGAGAAGACCCTCACGTCCACTGCCATCTTTAACACTTAATAGTTTCTTAATATATTTTGCTTCTGAAGTACATTTGTAAATATGTGAAGTTCTTTCTTTGCTAACCCTTTAATTGAATCTTGGGCTATCCTGACAATTCAACTTTGAGAACAGTTGACTTGACGAATTGGGTCAAATTAAGTGAAAATGCAAACACCTTCCTTTTCCAGAGATTTTCTGGCTTCATGTTCTGTGTATGAATCAGCCAAAGATGTGTATGCACGCCTGGAAGTTCACATCTGAGGAGGAACTGGGTGGTTGGAAGGGAGTGTGGGTGACTGCACTGAGGGTGCCCACATACGCAGGCTGCTCTGGGCCAGGGAACGAGCTGGGTGTCGGGGGGGGTGCCCACGAGATGCAGAGCCCGGTGTGCTGCTGTCAGCTGGCACAGCTCACCCCTTCTCCCACCAAGGACCCCTCACGGGGTGGGGGGCAGTCAGAGCCCACCCCCTTCTGACCCTGGGCCTGTGCACTGCCCACCCCCGAAAGCAGTCCCCGACGTCCTCTGGCTGCCCTGCGGACACCCCTCTGTCTTTGAAGGGGACTCAAGACAAAGCCCGCCCTCCCAGAAACAACTTTTTGAAATTGCCCGGTTTCCAGGGTGTTTTTTCCTTTCATCCAGGGTAATGTACTGGGTGTCACATAATTAAAACATTGTGACAACTTGCAATCAGTGGGCTTGAGTTTGGGGCTTCCCAGGTGGCTTGATGGTAAAGAACCTGCCTGCAATGCGGGAGATGCAGGAGACTTGGGTTCAGTCCCTGGTCAGGAAGCTCCCCTGGAGGAGGAAACGGCACCCACTCCAGTGTCCTTGCCCGGAGCATCCCATGGACAGGGGAGCCTGGCGAGCTACAGTCCATGGGGTCACAGAGAATCAGACCCGACTTAGCGACTGAGCACACGCCCACACACAGGCTTGAGCTTCCGGAAGATGAGGACAGATGAGGAGGGGAGGCCTCCCTCTGTGGCCCCGAGCCTCCCTCTTGATGTGGAGTTCGCACTGATTAGCCAAGTACCCTCTCGCATCCTTCCCAGGAAATGGCCCTGATGAGGGAAGTGAGTTGGAACGCAGACAGACTGAACATCAGAATCAGCCCGCCAGCTTTCTCCCGCAGTCAGCAGAAAAAAAGCAATGCGTTCTGAGATCAGCGTGGAAACCAAGATGTGTTTAGAAGGCAAGGTCTCAACTGTTCACAGTTGGGAGAAAGAATATGATAACTTTTTATCTTAAAAATTAATCTCTCCCTTCATCCATGAACACGTTATTTTAGAAAGTTTAGTATTCAAATACGGCGAAGCATATGGCTCTACCACTTAGAAATGAGTGAGGGCAGAATTAGACATTTCTAGATATCTGTCTGTGATAAAAGTTAACTTTCTTCTTTCAAGCTAATTTTACAGAATTAGAAAATATAATTGTATCTTATATTTCATGAATTTTCAGATGCTTCAATACAAACCAGAAAATTTGCTAACAAAGTGAAGTCATGTACGTTTGAGTTGCCAGCAACATGCGTAAAGTATGGGGAACATCTTTTTACACATTAACGACAAATGGTCGGTAAAAGAGAGTAGATCTGTTCCTAAAGGCCACTTGGAGGGATGACCAGCTTCTGTCTTTGTCTTAATTTTTACCCCGCCTGCTAGCCTGGCGGGGTGTGGAGCAAGGTGAGGGGCACATCCCGTCACTCTGGACACGTGTCTCTCTCTCCCTGGACTTCAGCCTGGCGTCCAGAGGTCAGGATGATAATACCAGCCCTTTGCTCACCTCACTGCCTGCTTGCGAAGCCTAAAGCAGGTGCCATACAGATTGAGGCTGGAGAGAGGTGAGCGGTCCAGAGTGGCTGTGTAGCGACCGATTCAGGTAGTTTTTGCAAGAAACTGGGCTCCCGGGCACAAACTTGAGCTCTTCTGAGACCCTGAACTCAAGGTCCACGGTGATACAGAGCAGACATACTGTGCATCAAGGCCAAGTCACCTTAAAAGACTCAGAGCCTGGTGACAGCTCAGTTCAAAAAGTAGAATGAGTTTTCTGTGCAGACAGAAGTGCACAGGGTTCCATGGGGAGCCAAAACCTAAACGGGTACCATTCTTTGCCCCCAAAACATAGTATAGTGTGAAAGAGGAGTGTGTACCTGAAAACCTGTACATAATAGTTACTCACAAAGGACAGAATTAGAAGCCATAAGCCAGGAAGGAGGATTTAAAGATTGGCGTTGAAAGCAAGAACTAAAGTTTTCAGATAATGAAGCCTGGTGAGTTTCATATTAGGTTACCAAAGAAAGTGGTAATGTTTCTGAAAGGTCTTTTCTGTCTGATAGGGATGGAATACGCTTGAGGAGAAGAATGGGGTTCCCGCACCCCCAAGTTCCTCCCAATCGTACTCATAGGAACAGCCATACCGAACGTGTCTGTAAAATAGAAGGACCAAAGTTTTCAGACTCCTTTGCACTCCGTGGTTTACAGCATCAGCAGCAATCTTGTTCCACTGGACCAGGAGGTTCAAGGTTGCCCAGTTAATCTGGAAAGTCTCCAGGCTGTGTGTGTGCGTGTGCACGTGTGCGATATACAGACAGACAGAGAGAGCGAGAGATGCCGTTGGTTAGTGTACTCTGGTCTTTCTCAGTCTGAAAACTACTGATTTCAAAACAGCTCTTGTCTGGGTGGGGGTATGACTATTCTATTTTGTAGTCCCCAAACACAGATAAACCACAAACCTAAAATTTCGTCAAGTAGAAAGGTTCTCAAAGCAGTGAATGAATGAAACTTTATTCACTCACATTTCTAATTAAGATCCCTAATGAATAAAAACTTTAAGAATCATAATGCGCACAATCTACACTGAAAAGTGTTATGCAACTTGGATCCCTGTGAAAACCATTGTTTTTTGCTTCAGTTTATCTCATTTAGCTTGAAAGGCATTTTCAAATCGTGCTCCAGCTTAGGAAATGGGCAACATGTAGAATCAATAAGCCAACGGAGCTCTTCTGAGCGGCTGTAGAGACGAGGCATTAGCCTGTTCTTTGGACGCCGTCGGTCAGCTGTCCACGCGTGAGGTCTGACTGGGGTGGAAAGAGATGCGTGGCCGTGGCAGGCGACGGGGAGGGCCACACTGCACACGCGGGGCGGCCTCCCCTCCCCCGCCACAGCCCCGGGCAGTGGGCTGCCCCTGGAGACAGGCCTTCTGCCCCAGGAGTCCAGGCCACACGGCGGTCAGGACCAGAGCCTCACCTCCAAACCAGGCTGGCTAACCGATGCCTGCCGCCGGACCCCAGACCTCCCGGAGCTGTTCCCAGACCGCCCAGGGGTCTGGTGGTGGGCGGTCCCTGTCTATCTGCGTTGCTTAAATACAAGTGCAAGTTAAATGCACACATGGGTTATCAAAGCCAGAATCAGCGCTCAGCTCCCGCTGCACTCCCATGCTCTGCCGCTGCACTAGCCGGCTTGGCAGCTCTGGCCACGTGTGCTTATTTACATATAAACACCCTGAATTTGAATTTAACTCAATGAAACTTGCAGCGTGCTCTGTACCACCCGGCTCCCCCCCCACCGCCGCCTGCTCCTGGGGCGCACGCCCCTCATTCTCCAGTCTCTGCCCGGAGGCCAGGCTCCCAGCCGACCCGGCCCGACTCCGCCTGAAGTGGCCTCCGCCCTGGTCTCCTGTCCCTCACGGCCCGGGTCACCACCTGACAGAGTTTATGTCGACTTTGCTTCTCTTCCAGCGCCGGCGCAGTGACAGCCCTGCTGCCCACCCCACTCCTGGGGCCACCCGTCTGCCCCAAACACGGCTCAGTGAGCAGCGGTGGAGGGAAGACACAGCCGTGCCCTGTCTGGGTCCCCCAGGCCCATCAGATCTGGGACACTTGGGACCTCGGCAGGGGACGGGGCACAGACGTGCCCTGCGGTGTCCTCTCTGACCTGAGGCTGGAGGAAGCATCTGGAAAAGCAATACTTGACCCAGGAACCGACAGACGGAGGCGCCCCCACACCCGCACTCCAGCCCCCATCCAGTGCCTCCCCCTCCCACCCCGCCTGCTCCCCGAGGTCACTCTAGCCCCCACGACGGGGATGATGGGGACAGGCCGTGCGGGTCTGTGTCGTGGGGTTCCTCTCGGGCCAAGGAAGGCTTCCGGCAAGCTGAGATGGCGAACGTGTAGAAGCCCAGGGCTCGGGGGGGAGCCAGCGTGTTCACCCAGGGACCTGGTGCTCAGGGCGCGCCCTGCCGAGCCCAGGACAGCGGGGCATGGAGGGAAGTGTGTGTCCACTGCAGGGACGGGGGCCTCAGCAGCAGACACACAGCAGGAGAGAGTCCGGGTCCCGCAAACCAGCTCCTTCTGGGAGAAGCAGGTCAAGCCGCTGGCGAGCAGACAGGTGCAGAGGGGAGCCCGCAGCGGAAACAGCCATGGAGGCGGCAACATGCAGCTCCAAAGGGAGGGCTGGAAGTGTATTTCGGGTGATTGCACATAATTCACCCAAATCATCTCCCCCGTGATGAGCTCCGGTGAGGACAGAGAAGCTGCTATCCGATGTGACAGCAGGGACGGACAGCCCAGGCCCGGGGCAGCGCTAACGGTGAAGGACGCTCTTTAGGGGAATCGTCTGTCCTTCCAGATCTACATGGGGTCGGCCCGGCGGGGGACCGTCTGGCTCGCCTACCTCTGAGCATCGCCTCCATCCGGCAACTTTGCAGCGGCGGGCAGGTGAAGAGGGGATGATGGCCCATGAGAGCAAGGCCCCTAGGTGTGGGGGGCTGCCCCCCAGTAGAGCACCCGCAGAAGGAGGACCCCCCTGGCCAGGCCCCGCACGGCGGGAACCCCTGTGCCCCAGAGGAACCTGTGAACTGGTCTCACTGGGCGTCAGGGGTCCCCTGGTAACTTCACACGGTGCAGGGAGACTCTGACCGGCTGGCATGCAGTAGTCTATTTTCCTTAATCAGAAAACAATCCCAGGGAATTCTAAATATTTTTTCACAATCAATAGGGAAGTCTTGTGCTAGATAGCAACCATCCATCTTAAACAGCTTTTAAGAGAGATGCTAAGTATTTTATCAACGTAACCCAGGCATCAGGCTTCCCTGGAGGTCCACTGGGTAAGACTTCGCGGTCCAGTGCAGGTGGTGTGGGTTCCATCTCTGGTTGGAGAGCTAAGATTCCACCCACATGCCTCATGGCCAAAAAACCAAAACATAAAATAATACGATAATACAGTCAATAAAGACTTTTGAAATAGTTCACATCAATAATAATAATAATAATAATAATAATGTCTTTTAAAAAAAGCAGGCAACTCTCCAGGTCCACGACTGCAGTCACTGCAGCCTGTAGGTACGGCGCTGTGCCTGGTGCCCTGGGGCACATCTGATCTATGCTATTAAATGTGTAGCCAGCACTGGATGCTCTGGGATTGCACAGGGCTGCTGATGGTACAGAAATGCCTGTTGTTTGGTGGAAGAAGAAGAAGAAAGAAGTCTTATGTCTGCATCTAAGGAGAAAATGAGAAGGGTGGATTCAGGAGGGGAGGCCAAGGGCGCCCTGGGCCTGCTCTCAGAGGCCGAGTCATTGCTCTGCCATCGAGAACTCACCCCGAGCTCTCAGAATTTGAGCTGAAGAAGCCGGGACACCCAGGAGAGGGCCCTTCCACTCTTCCGAGGAGACCTTAGCATCCACCCTGCCCCATGATGTCCCGGGCCCCCCTGGGCACTTAGCACAGTAGGGGAGCTGGGGGGGCCCTCAGTGAGGTCAGTGGGCCTCTGGCCACTCTTCCCAGCCTCTGCCCTTCTCACCAGCAGAGGAAGGGTGACCCCGGGAGTGACCTTTCCTACATGAAGGGCCAGAGGAAACTGTGGCCTTTTGTGATTTGCAACCCATGGAGGGTGGACTCTTAGACCACGTCTTCTATGACCTGGCAGAGCTAGAGAATTTCTGTTGTGAAGAAGTGTCTCTTCTTCCTGTCCTTCTGCGTTTTTGTTTTAATCTGTTGTCTACTTGAGAGATTTTAACATCTGGAAAGAACAATAGGAACACACCTTTTGATTCTAGACACTGACAGAATCAAGAGGTGGGTCTCAGACTAATCTTTGGAGACAAAATGCTCAATGAAGTCTGCGCCTGTTTTTATAAGGTTATAACCCACAGAGTTCTAACCACATCAAATTCTGGATATGAGGATGGAGAAGAAAAATTTTCCCACATGACTCCATTTTTTAAAGATTTTTTTTTGTTATCTAATTGTAGCTTTGAGCATGAATTGTTTATAACAATCTGATTCAAAAGATAAAGTTCAGACCTACGACATTTCACAAAGCTCACGCTGGAATCCAAAAGATGCATAGAATCCCAACAAAAACCCCGGTGTATTTGGTGAGGGAACGCTGTGGGGACCCCGTGGGCTGAGCTCCTGAACCACCTGCGCTTCCTGGGCGCAGGGCCCTCCCCTGGGAGCAGCTGGACCAGACCTCCTCTGGTTTCCAGAGGCGAGGACACCCTGGGAGCCCCTCCCAAAGGCGAGCCCTCAGCTGCCCGTGAGTTACCAAAGCGGCTCTGCTAGAGAAGAGACTCCATCCAGGTAGAAAGGCCACAGAGATACCGGGGCCGTCTCCTTGAACCGCCGAGTGGCTACGCTCTTTTATTTAGAATGTGGACCTGAACTTTAAAATAATTTTCTAGTAAAACACCTTTTCTCATCACAAACACACTCTCCCTGTTTCCTGTGTCATTCATCACGTGAAGAACTACCCCACTGACTCCTGAACTCTTTGCATTGAAAATTCAGTTTGTGGACCATCGGTACCGTGTTGTTAATGTCTAGCTGGCCCAGGCACTTCTGGCCCATTTCCCATGGCCCACTTCCACGTGTGGTCCTTTTCATCCTGAGGCTCAGTGAAAACACAACTAGAAGGGTAAACTGCCCGAAAGCACAAAATCAGAGACGGAATTCCAAGAGCTCGCCGTGAATGATTTTGAATTCTGGAGGCTGAAGCTTCGAACCTGCTTGCTGACAGGTTCCTGACTGACTCCCTCCATCCGTCCACATCATTAAGGCTTGACTTTGTCTCACACGCATTTTTAAAGAGTTAAATACTGATAACTTGAGAAAGTCTGTTACCCACGAGGATTTTCCGCGGCTGGAGCTGTCTCTCCTGCCGTCCCCATGCTCACGGCCGGGGTCTGGCAGCCTCGAGGATGCAGAGGGTGGCCTTCTGGTTTTGAGAGCCTCACTCTGGGCGTGAGTGATGTACTGTTAGGTGAACACTTCCTCGGTATTTCTGATGCGTCAACTGGTTTTGTTTTCCTTTTGCTTCTCTTTGGGAAAACATGTATCCTCATTCTAAGGCTATCGATGCCTAGAAATTATCCAAAGGAGCAACAACATTTATTTCATACAATTAATGATACTCTCTGACAGATATATGATAAATTTGATTTGCTGATGTTTGCTGCTGCTGCTGCTAAGTCGCTTCAGTCGTGTCCGACTCTGTGCGACCCCATAGACTGTAGCCCACCAGGCTCCTCCGTCCATGGGATTTTCCAGGCAAGAGTACTGGAGTGGGGTGCTGTTGCCTTCTAGAGAGATGTTAAATTTTAAAAATGTGTTGGTTCCATGTGTGGGCCGGCAAGGATGTTGTTTTCTGTTATTGATGTGTTGATGTCCAACCTGGTTCACCAACAAAAATCCTTTTCTAAGGAGACAGCACAGAATCCGTAAAGAAAACACTTGGGCCCCTGATTCAGTCTGAGTCACCCGCTATATTCTGCCAATCAACATGCCTCATTTCCTCACTAATACACTTTAAAAATTCTTCTTACTCTGGTTTGTTTAATCATAGAAACAAGGAGTATATGTGAGAATGGCAGGCAGTTAGGATCCCCTTGGTAGCTCAGACGGTAAAGCATCCGCCCGCAGTGCGGGAGGCCTGGGTTCAATCCCTGGGTCAGGAAGACCCTCTGTCAGACGGTAAAGCGTCCGCCTGCAGTGCGGGAGGCCCGGGTTCAATCCCTGGGTCAGGAAGACCCTCTGGAGAAGGAAATGGCAAACCACTCCAGTACTCTTGCCTGGGAAATCCCATGGATGGAGGAGCCTGGTGGACTACAGTCCATGGGGTCGCAAAGAGTCGGACATGACTAAGCAACTTCACTAACCAAATCCAACCTAAATTGGGCGGGGGAATCCATTTAGTATTATCTATATTTTGTGATATATGTGGTAGTGATCGCATAGCATGAGGAGAAACGATGCATACTCTATAAATATTCCTTTAGAGTTGGAATATGTTTCAGATGAAATACAGGGATTCAGTTCAGTTCAGTCACTCAGTAGTTTCTGACTCCTTGTGACCCCATAGACTGCAGCACACTAGGCCTCCCTGTCCATCACCAACTCAGGTCCATCGAGTGGTGATGCCATCGAATACAGGGGTTAGTGTAATTTTTAACATGGTCCTTTTTAAAATGAGTATTCCCAAATTTTTTTGAGATTGGACATGACACATCCACGTGGTGTATCTGCCAGCTCACCACGGGTTTGCCAAGGTGCAGGATGACCACAGCAGGTGCTGGATTGTGTGTTATGGTGGCGCCAACTCACCGCACTCCTGCTTTTAATGGGTGTCTGGCCACTGCGTACTTCTCCCCATCCACCCTTTCCAGCCCGCTGAGACACAGTGAATCAGAGTAGCTTCTAAGTTTTGCTGGGGCTTGTTGATTCACAGTGTATCTTGATAAACTGTCTCTAAGGGAGAAAATTCAAAAGCACTCTCAGTCGCAGCATGTGCTCCTAGTACTGACTGCCCAGGATCGGTGTTGGCGCAGAACCCACCAATGTCAGGATGTTGGCACCCCGGCAGGACCCACCAGAACCTTGGGCTTTCTTCTGTGCTGCCCAAGCATCTCTGTGAAAGCAATTTAAAAGCTATTGCTGTGAACATCTGCTTACAAGGTCGTGACAAGTTCACGAACTCTTAGAAAGCCTAGTCATACGATGGATATCATTATCATGCACGTGGTCGGGCAGCAAATAAAAAAATTCAATTTTAAAAGCAATGCTTAACATTTAGAAGGAATGAAAAAGCAATATTTTAAAATTATATTTAAGCTTCCTAGGTGGCTCAGTGGTAAAGAACCCACCTGCCAATGCAGGAGATGGGGACTCGATCCTTGGGTCAGGAAGATCCCCTGGAGGAGGAAATGGCAACCCACTCCAGTATTCTTGCCTGGAGAATCCCACGGACTGAGGAGCCCGGCGGGCTACTGTCCATGGGGTTGCAGAAAGTCAGACACGACTTAGCAACTAAACAACAACAAGAAGGCTATCTTTACCTTTTATCTTTACCCAGCAGCTTCCTTGTCTGTTCGTCCCAGGAGTCCCTAGTCTGTAGCAGGTGTTTCACACAGCCCCCTGTGCCCTGAACACACGCCCCCTTTTTTAATGTCCCTACGGCCTGCAGACCTGCAGGTGGGACGTGCCCCGAGCTCGCCTCCCGCGCTGTTGCAGCCACACGTTCTAGCCGCTTTTCCCTCTTGTTTTCTCGTGTGTCCTTTTGTCTGCTCTCTTTGCAGAAGGCCACCAGCTGGGCTGCCACGGAGCGCGCGCGCTGCAGGACGCAGAGAAGGGCGACAACCACGACGACGAGTACGACAACTACGACGAGCTGGTGGCCAAGTCCCTGCTGAACCTCGGCAAGATCGCAGAGGACGCGGCACACCGCGCGCGCACCGAGTCCGAGATGAACAGCAGCACGTGCCACAGCCTGGAGGACGACGGCGACAAGGCGGAGGCGCCCGGCCGCAAGGGCGAGCTCAGCCTGGACCTCGACAGCGACGTGGTCAGGGAGACCGTGGACTCGCTGAAGCTGCTGGCCCAGGGCCACGGCGCCGTGCTGGGGGACCACCCGGGCGACCGCGGCTACGCGGACTCGCTGGGGCCGCCCGACGGCCGGACCTTGAGCTACGGGATGCTGGGCAAGCCGGCCAACAACGGGCTCGCGGACAAGCTGGTGGAGGAGAGCGACGAGGAGGTGTGTCTGAGCAGCCTGGAGTGTCTGCGCAACCAGTGCTTCGACCTGGCGCGCAAGCTGAGCGAGGGCAGCCCCCAGGAGCGGCCGCCTCCGCCCGGCGCCGGCCCGCGCGCCCACGGCCGCCCGGAGGACGACTTCCCGGGCCGGACGCCGGACCGCAGCTACTCGGACATGATGAACCTGATGCGGCTGGAGGAACAGCTGAGCCCCCGGCCCAGAACGTTCTCCAGCTGCGCCAAGGAGGACGGCGGGTACCGCGAGCGCGACGACGACGCCGCCTCCGTGACCTCCGACCGGTCGGAGGAGGTGTTTGACATGACCAAGGGCAACCTGACCCTCCTGGAGAAAGCCATCGCCCTGGAGACCGAGAGGGCCAAGGCCATGAGGGAGAAGATGGCGCTGGAGGCGGGCCGGAGGGACAGTCTGCGGTCCTTCGAGGACCAGTCCCCGCGGCCGCTCCCCGGGGAGGAGAGGAAACCTAAGTCCGCTGACAGCCATGTCAAAAAGCCATACTATGGTAAAGGTAATATTTCTACCTAACGTAAGTGGCCTCGTGGAAGCGGGAGCTAGGGCGAGAGCTGTCAGGTGTAGGCTGCCGCTCAAGGAGGCATCTCGCTGTGTTGCATCACCAATGCATGCTTCTTGCAGGTGATTCCAGAATTATGCCTCACGGTTATGTCCCCAAAGAGCAAATATAATATCTGTCTGGGAAATACACAAAGCGGCTTAATAACATGATGTTTCAGGGGAAGACGCATGTCTTGGAGATCCAGGGTGAGAGCACACGCCCATCACGTGATAGAGAATGTTAGGATGAGTCTGTTTTCTCACAGGTGAGCCACAGTCCGCGTGGAGTGGCAAGCGTTCACGTGACAATTAGCCAAGGCGGGTGAAGCATGCATTTCAAATTTCATTGAGTAGGTGGCGTCATGATTTATGAAAGTGAAAGTGAAGTCGCTCAGTTGTGTCCAACTCTTTGCAACCCCATGGACTGTAGCCCACCAGGCTCCTCCATCCATGGGATTTTCCAGGCAAGAGTACTGGAGTGGGGTGCCATTTCCTTCTCCAGGGGATCTTCCCGACCCAGGGTTTGAACCCGGGTCTCCCGCATTGTAGGCAGACGCTTTACTGTCTGAGCCACTAGGGAGGTCCTTGATTTATGAAATTACCATCAAATGACAGATATTGATGAAACCTCCCCCATGGAAAACATCCCTGCTGGAAACTGAACGGTAGCAGAATGACCACTAGCGTCAGGCGAGGGCAGTGACTCCACATTCATTATCTTCAGGGAGTCGGTCAGTGACGGGAGCCGCGTGTCCCCAGCTGAGACCAGCAGTTGTCCTGTTAGCGTGCCCACCCCTCCCTGTTCCCAGCCACCGTGGCAACAGTCATGGTGCTTTGCTTTATCAGGAGACACTCAAAACCATCCTCTGTCATAGCTGCAACCAGGTTTCCAGTTGTGAAATATGTGGGTGCCTGTCTGCATAGGTCTATAAATTTAGCCACATACATATATGGTTGCTACACCTCATATGTGTAGACGTATATTTCCAGCCTGAACAGTGGACCTCGTGTTTCCAGTAACAGCCATGTTCACTTTCAGTATGAAGTGGATTCTAATTTGACCTCATGTAGGACCTTGTGAATATTTCAGTTTCAAGGCTGTTTCAGAACCAAGTGAGAGGAAACAACTTCAAGAATCACACTGCTGCTTCCCTAAACTCCTCCCAAGTTGTACCAAAAGTTCTGTGTTGTGTGTTGTTCTACTGCTTATGAATATTGTTTCCTTATAATGAGGTTCTGATTTTGCTTTGGAGATCAGCTGCGAGGGCAGTGTTACACAATCAGAACCCACTTCTGCGGGGACACAGGTGTGTATTCTCCTCTCGATGGGCATGCACCTCCAGGGGCGCATTGGGCTTTGCTTTAACCGAACTCCACTGGAGATGGACCTCAGCCAGAGGCCTGCTGGGTCCTGGACGTGGCAGGTGCTTGGGTGCTGACAGCCGTTTCAGTAAGGCAGGTGCAGGCCAGACCCTGTGAAGCGCAGGGTATGAAGAAGGGTCCTCTCGCAAAGGCCATGATATGGAGTTCAGGGGATCGTCAGGCCTGCTTTGGGTGTTGCAAGTCCCGGAGATGCAGCGAGTGTGTTTATAATGAACACAGTCTCTTAGAAATCTGTAGCTGGGTAGTTGAGAATCCCAGGTGGCGCTACTGGTAAAGAACTCGCGTGCTAATACAGGAGACATAAGGGACGCAGGTTTGATCCCTGGGTTGGGAACCCACTCCAGTATTCTTGCCTGGAGAACCCCTTGGACAGAGAAACCTGGTGGGCTACAGGCCACGGGGTCACAAAGAGTCGAACACGACTGAAGCGACTTACACACAGAAACGAACACTGTTAGGGAGAAATGGTGTCCTTCCCTGGGGACTGGCTCAGGGGGACAGACACTACAGCTTTCTGCAGAGTGTGTTTCAGGCCTGAGTCCGGCTGAGCAGTCAGCCACGCGGGCTCACGCACGCCCGGGGTTACTGTGCCTGCGTTGGTTTCTGCAGTTTCTTTCAACCCAGCAACTTGCTGTAGATTTTCACTCACTTTGGTTTGTTATTGTTGTTATTTTGTTTTGTTTTTGGCAAGAAGTCGAGTTCAGATCACTTGTTTCCCCTAAATAAACAGGTACAGGATGGAAACAAACAGGAGAATCCCAAAACGGAGATGTGCTTTTCCCTGAAAGCGGGGAAGGTTGGGGATTGGACTTTCCTGGCGACTCCAGCCAGGAAACCCCAGGTTTTCCACATCCTCCCACTCTGGTCAAAGCACACCTCCATTTCCTCTCAGTGCACTCCACGTCGCTCCTGAATTCCTTTTGAAGATGTCGTCGTCATATGCAGAACCAAATAAATAAAGCCAAGGAAGGACACCAACGTGGGGAGAGAGATGAATGGTCTCCTATTTTAAAAAGCTGTCTGCCCTCCTGGGCTTCCCTGGCGGCTCAGACAGTAAAGAATCTGCCTGCAGTGCAGGAGACCTGGTTCCATCCCTGGGTCAGGAAGATCCCCTGAGAAGGGAGTGTCTGCCCACTCCAGTATTCTTGCCTGGGAGATCCCATGGACAGAGGAGCCTGGCGGGCATGGCCAAGTGTGTATCAGCCATCTGTGGTCAGCTTCTCTGCTGTTTTATTAAACATGGAGAGAACACTCATACCAATTCTCATTCATACACAATCTTTTCAAAATGATTTAAATTATAGATGAGTAACCTTTCCAAAAGCTTGAGCTAAAACAAAAGAAGTTCATCACAAAATTTTTTCCACCTTCTCCTCAAGCATCTACTCCAAAGGGAGGAAGGGAAGGGCTGGAGCCAGCACGCAGGTGTTTTTAGATGTCGTTGCAAGGCTTTTGGGTAGATTGTTGGCCTGTTTGCTTGCTTGGTTGTTTTGCGTTTGCTCAAAGATTTGCTTTCAGGATGAACTGGGGTTGTGAGAAGGGAGAAACCAAGGAGGTGGGGGTGTTGGCAAAGGCAGAGGTGACCACCCTCCCCCAGGACACAAGCATCGAGAGGAGAGTACACCCTGGCATCTCCAAACCTGCAGAGGCTGGAGCCAGACGTGTTTGTACAAACGTGCACTGAGCTTCAGAACACTTCAAAATCGTGACAAGAGTATGATTTGTTAGGAAACTGAAAACTCATGGAAAAGAGGCACTTAATGATTCCTAATAGTTACAACTTATGTTTTTTCCTTTAAAGTCATTTATATCTAGTTTATGATTTTAAATTATAGCTCTAATTTATGATCTTAAATAATATTTTCCTTTGAAATGGTTAATTCCACTTACTATTTTATATTTGCATCCATTCAGTTATACCACTATTATTATGAAATCCCTCAAAGGCAATAAAATGCTGAGCCTTTTGGTTGTCAGAGAAGCTCAGATTTAAAGATATTTAGAAACTGAAATCACAGAAGCATAGGTTTAGATTTGTCTTCAGAGTTGATTATCTGTAAATAAAAGCAGAAAGTAGCTGACCCTTGTATCTTGGACATATCTCTCACTGGTTTAAGAGATTCCAGGACGTGAAAGATACACCTTAGAGAATAAAATGTTAGCTAAACAATAAAAGGAAGGATTTTTATATGAATATAAAAGTATATATATATATATATATATTCCTGTGAATCCTATGTCTATTTCAAGTTTGCATAAATGATTAAGAAAAAAATCTTATAAAAGTTCCAAAAATTTTAAACCAGTCCTCTTTCTTGATATAGTATGAATCCTTCTCCAAAAGTAAAACATCTGTTTTATAGATGTTTTACTAGAAACATTACTATTGGCCTGATTAATGCAGTATCAATATAAAAGCATTAAATTCTGAAAGATCTGTTACCTGTAGCTTCCCTGGGCCAGACATCTAGTAGTCACCATCTATGGTTCATCTGTGCATCTCGTTTTGAAAACTGGTTCAAAAATAGTGTTTCACACACTGGTATGACTATTTGGTCTGGGCTTCATCTTAGAAATAGGTTCTGGGTTTATTTTCTGCACATTTATGAACTGTGGCCAATTCTGGTCTAGGGTTAATTTTGTTAGCAATGTCACTGCACTCCTGGCATCTGGCGTTCAAGTTCTGACCAAATGTCAGCCCTGCTCCGCCCCAGCGGGCACCACAGCGCCCGCAGGCTGCCCATAAGCATCGCCTTTTAGTTTGGTGCATGCCCACACAGCTGTCCAAGCCTTCCTCTGGTTCCAAGCACAGACGAAGAGATAAAACAAATTATTGCTCCAGCAGCTTCTGAAACATTTTTGATTGCCCATCACCTCTGTCAGGTGGGAGTCCTACCATTTCAGTCATTTGCTTGCAGTGCCTTCTGAGAGTTCAGTCTGTCTTGAGAAAAGCACTGAATTTGTGTCCTAAGAACGGTGTTTCGAGAGAAGAAATTTCAGTACCAGTAAAATTGTGCAGCTAATGGTGTATACAATCAGAGAATTCAGTAAGAAACTCTGCTCCAGAGTGCTTAAAAGGCGTTATGTTTCCTGGTTGGATGTCACGAAGCAGTTGCTGAAGGATTATGGAGATGTCTTGTTCTCTGAGAAGGTCACTGTCTCATCATTATTTATGTTGATTTCTTTGAGCAACAACTTATCATGTAACACACGGGAAACAATTAATCAAGAGTTCAGGTAGGGAGAGCCTTTTTTTCTTTAGCATCGAAAGTAAAATATGATTCATGATTACACCGTTTAAGGTAAATAAAAAAAAAAAATCATCTGAAACCAGAGAACGACCCAGGATGTCACAGTGTGTCCCCGACACCTGCTTTATGTCTTTATGTATCAAGGTCTCTTCGGATTGTTAAATAATCACATTTGTCTTCAGTTGGTTGAAAAAAAAATTCATTCTCTTGACACCTGTTATCGCTTTTAGATCCCTCGAGAGCAGACAAGAAAGAGAGCAAGTGCCCCACCCCCGGGTGCGATGGAACGGGCCACGTAACCGGGCTCTATCCGCATCACCGCAGTCTGTCCGGATGCCCGCACAAAGATAGGGTCCCTCCAGAAAGTAAGTCCGTGTTTCACCACCGCCCTGGCGCGCACACACCTGTGCCTCGTTTCCGCATCCTCCTCGCCTGTCATTCCATCTCCGGTCAGTGCCGCCTGACTCGGCTGTGTCCTCCTTGTCCGAGGGGCAGCTCGGCCAGGACCCCGCCTCCCCCCCGGCCCTGCAGCGTCCCCTCGGCGTGGGCCCTGCACACCCACCTCGGACCCCAGTTCCACATGCAGTGTCGCCCCCCCCATGGCCCCCGAGCAGGCGGCCTGGTCCTGCCTTCACCTTGAGCTCGTGGCGACCCACGCCAGTCACTTCACTCCTTTCCTCCCCGCAAACTGCAGCAGCGAGTCTAGATAGTCTCTGAGACATCCACCCGGCACCCCCCGGCTCTGACGCCCAAAGGAAAGGGACTCCGAGGTGGCTTTTGCCCAGTTATCTGAACTTCTTCATCCACGCAAACCAGTATTTATGTGTAACTGCATCCTACTTATTATCTATTTCATATTGTCCCAACATTTCTACACGATAAAATCTTAAGGAGGTTTAACTCGAGTGGGTTTCGATCTTACAACTCGGTTAGAATTAGTTAGGTTCTGAGAACATGCACTCCGTCTATGAAAACAACTAAATTTCTTTTAGAACTGAAATGATGTACCTTTTTTGTTTATCTTTTCTTGACACATAAAGTGTGCCAACTATGAAGGTACAATTAGAACTGATGGCTCAGGGAAAAAGCACGTTTGCAGGAATGACTGTGTTGGCCCCTGATTTGGGGTCTAAGGCAGTGGGGACTCCCTCGTCCTGTAAGACGCGGTTTCTAGTGGGGACCACTCATCGCTCGGCTGGAGAAGCGACCATGGCCAGCTGGTGGTTGAGGGGCCCTTCTGGGGACTTCCCTATCACAGCGGCCAGCTTTGGAGGATCAGAGATAGCTGTGCAGCTTAGAGAACAGGTTGAGCTGAGTGTTTTCAGGTGATGTATTTGTAGAAGCTGCGGTGGCTGCGGGCTTGCAGGTGGCCCCTAGAGGTAGGAAGGCCGTGTCTCTCGGAACCGTCCTGTGGGCGACGGCACGGGGCTGCGGCTGCAGCGGATTGCAGAGAGGCCGCGCCCGTGTGTTACATGAGCAGAGGCAGCTCGCTTCACCCCGGCCGCTTCCGCCCAGCACCCCTGGGTCGGGCACCCGCTCGCACGCATCCAATCCCCAGTACACCCTCAGGGGCATTGGCCCTGTTTTCAGATGAGGAACGGGAAGGCCAGGCACCTCCTCCTTCCCTGGGAATCGGCTCGGCACCTGGCGTCCTGAGGATGCGCGGTGCTTTCTGAGCTCCTCCGAGCAGAGAACAGAGCTCAGACCCAAACCCGCCTCTGTCCCAGCCCCGAGCCCAGCTATCTCCATGGAGACCTGGGCTCGGCGTTCGGGTCCAGTCCTGACCAGCTGTGTCGTGTCCAGTCCTGACCAGCTGCGTCGTGGGCAGGAGACCGGTGCCCTGTGCCTCTCATCCTCACCTACAAACAAGGCGGTAGGACCCGCCACTAACGTGTGAAGAGCAGGGAGCTTCTCTGTGTGCTGTTTCTTTGAGACATCAAAGTGGAGCGTCCGTTCCTTCTCACGGCTGAGTGACCCTCCTGACTCCCCATTTCCCCAAGAGCAGTCTGAGTGCAGTCTCTTCTGCACCCTGACCCCGCGTCAGGCCGCCCCTGGCCGTGCCTTTGCCACGTGGCGTGGACTCAGCTCTGAACCAGGGTCACCGCCACGTTCTCGGGCACCTACAGGAGGTCATTTCCAAAGATGGACTCATACGGGAGTCTTTGCCATAGAAATGACAAAGAGTCAAAGCACTCCATAGAAGCATGTCTTTTTCTACTTTTAATTTGTTAGCTTCTTCTGGGCCAGCACACCCTAATCACTTTCCTGTCCAGTTGAATTCCGTAAAGTAGCCTGTACCCCAGCTTTCAACACACCGTGTTAGAGACACAGAGGACTCACGATAAGTAAAATGAGACACAGCTTTGGTCCAGGAGCCCCCAGCCCGGCTCGGCGGGGGTCGGCCACGTGCACGAGACAGTGTGCCCACCTCAGCCCCAAGCTCCGGCCCCTGCTGCGGGCATCGGGACCACGGCCACCCGCGGGCTTCATGCGGTGCTGCTCCAGCCGTCCTGTCTGAGAGGGAGCCCTCGCTGTTCTCTAAGAGCTGTTGTTATGGTCCACGTGGGAGACCGGGCAGGCAGGAGGTGGTGCCAGCGGGGCGGATCCAAGGAATGATCCAGAGGCAGGCTGGCAGGACAGCACGTGAGAAGAAAGGGAGGGAGGTTGAGAAGACGCCCAGGAGCCTCCTGGGGTCCACGGCGAGTCTCCCCTGATCACCGAGGCGGGGAATCCAGAACAGGGCGTTTCCAGTAGGGAGTCTGGTGGCCTGGACTTCTCCAGCTGAAGCTGGACGCTGTGTGTGACGTTCCCCACGGGCCGGACGGCCAGCCAGGACACTTGGACGAGGTCAGACACACAGGGGGACTGTCCTCTGGGCAGCGTCAGTAAAACCAGGATAAAGCTGCTCAGAGAGGAGGCTGGACAGGAGCCCAGACTGGGGCATCTGGACACAGGCGTGTAGGAAGGTGGGCAGAGGAGGGGACGCAGGAGGGGAGACACCCCCGGGGCAGAGGACGGGGCAGAAGGCCGTTTCTCCGAAAGGCCCACACGTGCGGGGGTGCCTGAGAAAGAAGTCAGGTGGACGCTGATGCAGAGGGAAGCTGGAGCTGACCCCGAGAGGGAGACTGAGCCCTGCAGACCCAGGGCACCGCAGACCCCCGTCCAGGGCAGGCCGGAGGTGGAGGGCGGAGCGGGCGATGGCGCCGAGGGCGGCCCACCGCGCAGGCGCGGGCAGAAGGCGTGTGCCGTCTCCAGGGGAGACTTAGCGCTCGGAGCACAGTCTCAGGGGCAGGAGAGGAAGCCGTGTCACGGGGAAGGTTGAGAGCGGTGATGGGCAGGCGATCGGGCGTCAGTGAAGGGCCAGGAAGCCAGCTGAGGAGGGCGGGTCAGAGAGCGGGCGGCAGGGCTAGGGCGACGCCCCAGAGAGGAGACCCCGAGCCCGCTTGGCCGCGTCCCGGCAGAGTGGGCCCTCGCGCGGATGGGGCCTGGATCGCCGGGACGGACAGGGCTGAGGGGGCGCAGGGCCCCGTCGGGGGGACATGGAGGGGGCTTCGGAGAAGCGAGGGAGGGTCCCTGAGGTGAGAGGGACTGCAGGGAACAGTCACGTAAGGGGTTCGGGCGGACCGTGTTCGCCACGGAGGGTCAGCACACTCGCTGCACTGGTCCCACGGAGCTCAGGGACCACCGGGCGGGGGGCCGCGGAAGGGGCGGTCACGGCGCTGCTCACCCCCCAGCGGCCCCCACAGTCCAGGGCAGCCATCGGTCAATGAGGACTAGAAGCGAACGGACAGGCGACAGTCCAGGGCCGGGACCTCCTCGGGAAAGCTCGAGCTGGCTCTCCAGACAGCGTGGCCTCTGCTCTGTGGGCCCGGCTCTGCAACCCCCTCCTGGCCTCCCCTGGGACCGCATAGCTCTTCCTTCCTGGTATAATCAAGACTAGAATATCCACTTCCTAGAGAAGAAGTCATCATCTAACTCACTGTGTGTGCAGCCGGGTTGGGAGTGCCTGTTCATCCACACCCACCTCGCGTGGCTTTCCAAGGCAGAGGCATCTTTACAAGCTGCCGACCTGCCTGCTGTGACACGGCTGACCCCTCCCCGAGCTTACGCCTAGGGGCCACACGGGGACCAGGTTTCCTGCCCCGGCGGGAGCAGCCCAGTGCTCCCACTCCCCGAGCCCCCACTCCCGCCCAGCGCACCCCGCTTTGCATGCCGGTCAGAGTCAGGTGGAGACCACCTCCTCTTCTTCCTACCTGTGTCTCCCTGCCCATGTCCATCTCAGACGTGTGTAGGACTGTCTGTCGTAAACTAACCCAGCCTTTGTTAAAATGAATGCATATTCTTGTCCTGGGACCGTTTCTGTGTTTTAACGCTGGGCTGTTTTCTCTGCCTCTCCTTGTCAAGTTCTTGCCATGCATGAGAATGTTCTCAAGTGTCCTACTCCAGGCTGCACAGGGCGAGGGCATGTAAATAGCAACAGGAACTCACACAGAAGGTAAGCAAAGCTCCTGTGCTCTCGCGGCAGGGGAACTGATCCCCGGCAGCCCCTCCCCGTGCCCTCGGGAGGGGGCGCAGCCCCGCGAGTCGGGGGCCTGGGCACTGCCCTCAGGAGCGGGGGAGCTGAGCCAGCCCGGGGCGCCCGGCAATGCTCAGGGCTTAGACCCTGAGTCTGCAGGCGTCTCCCTACCTCGTGATGGAGTGATGGTCCCCTGGCAGGTGTCCCCCTTGAGGTCAGACCCCTGATGGAACCCTAACCATCTGCAGCAACTCCAAGGAAGGCAGGAACCACTCCCTTAGCTTCCGGGGGCCAGGAGGTCCCCTCCTGTCCTCATCAGAAGGGATGGCAGCTGGAGACCCCAGATTGAGCACGGTGTGACCTCACTCAGCCGCCCCTTGACCCCGGCTGACGCCCCGGTCATCCGTGTGGGTGTCAGCCGGTGCCAGCAGGTGTGCAAAGATGCTGGCGAGGGAACACCCCGGGAAAGGGGGCCAAAGAGACAGGCCTTCCTGGGCTGCGGCTGCAGAGCTACACTCTGCTCGGGACAAACCCCATTCTCTTTCATGCCTTGTCCCGACTTCTGCTAAGTGACTTCTAATATTCAGTTCCCATCAGGTCCTTTTTATCCAATAGCCTGAGAGTGATTCTGTCAAACTGTTTTTGTCCTGCCTACCGTTTCAGCTTCACGAAGTTGCATTAAGTTATATCTAAATGGAGGAACCTGTTATAAGTTTCATTTTAATTGTTGCTTGTCTGGAAAACTGGGCTACTTGTGCTAAATTTATAATGAATGAGGTCACAAACTTGTGCCCCTCGGAGACATTCCTGGGCATCCTCTGGGGGACCGTGATGTGATGGCTGGATCAGCCCCCTGATCCCTGATTACAGGGCTTACAGCATCAGCTCCTCCATAAATCCTCACCAGAATCACTCCGATTCCGGACTTTCTGTGTTTGTGGATGAAGCCTCTGCTCTGCGAGCGGAGATGCACACAGCAGACACCAGGGTTTCACAAAAAATCAGCTCACACACAGAAGAGCACACCGCTGCCTCTTCCTGTAAACATTTAGGTTCAGAAAACACTTTACAGAAGCCTCGAGATCATTCTGCCTTCCTCCCCCTTCTGGGTCTCTTTCTGGGGAGGACACAGCCGGGCTGGTCAGCCTGTGTCCACCGTGCTGAGGTCATCAACTGCCAGACAGCCCTGCACTCGGGGTTTTTAGAAACCCATCCTAACCAGTGGTCAGTTCCCCAGCGAGCATGCCAGAATGGACACCGTGTCTAAGATTCTCTGTCCCTTGAACGATTTGGCCTCTGTTTTGTCCTCCTTGAAAAGGGCCGGCGTTCGCTCATGTGGCACAACCATTAGCATGTCTGCTGGAGGTGGGGGGCGAGTATGTGCAGCCCCTTCCGATTTAACTCCTTCCCTGAGGTTCGGGAGCCAGATGCTGCCGGAGGGAGGGAGGGAGGGAGGAAGTGATGGGGCCGATGGGGGTCACTGCGGAGGACTCTTAGACCCCCTGTCTTTGCAGCCTTTCCGGATGCCCTATTGCTGCAGCGGAGAAACTGGCAAAGGCCCAGGAAAAGCACCAGAGCTGTGACGTGTCCAAGTCTAACCAGGCCTCTGACCGAGTGCTCAGGTACCAGACGTGCCGTCGGGACCCGTGCATGGCCCTCCCCACGAGACAGGCGCCCGGACGCCCCACGAGGGGTGGCCGTGCTTAGGGGCAGGGCAGGGAAGCCAGTTCAGTTAGGAGATCTCGCTGGGGCCATGCCCCCACCCCCGGCGCCATCCATCTCCCTTGGGAGTGCAGAGGGAGCCGTCTCTGCCTCTCCTCTGGCCCTGATGCTCAGGGTTCTGGCCAAAGAGGCAGCTGGAGAATTCACAGGGCGCCCCAAGTCACCACATCTTAATTTGGGGGAGAGGGCAGCACCCTCGCTCCAACCTTTGTGTTCCAAGGGCGCCCACGTCCAGTGCAGAGAAGCCCCGTCCCCAGATGCCCCCGGGAGGTGGGCGGGACGCTGTCACCGTGTCGTCATCCCCGCTCAGTGGGTGAGGAAACCAGGGCGCAGGGCGGGAGAGGACGCACCTGAGGCCACTCGGTCACCAGCAGTGAAGACGAGGTGGGGGGCAAAGGTCAGCCGGTGCCCTCCACTGTGACATTTAGGACGGTTCCTCGGGGGGCAGTGAGGAAGAAGCCCTTGCTTCCCTCAACACTCACTTCTGCGTGGTCCCTTCAAGCCCTCATCCATGTGCAAGCTGGTCGACCTCCATGTTTAGTCAGGGTCACAGCAGCAGCCTCTGCGTCCTTGTGAGAATCGCACCGTGATCCCCACGGCAGGGGCTCACCTGTGCTGGAAGGGGGTCTAGCCTGGCCCTTAGGGCGAGTCCAAGCTGACTCTTAAAGGGCAAGCAGTAAGCACACACACACACATGCACACGTAAAAGCACACACATGTGCATACACTCATACCTGCGTGTGCACACACACACACACATAAAAGCATACACATACCACACACATGACAGACACACACAAAAACACACTTGCACACACACAATGCCCCCCACACGTGCATACATGTGCATGCACACATGCCTGCACACCCACCCACATTTGCACAGATGCACGCACACACATGCACAGACATGCACACCCACCCCCACACACAGGCACAAATACACACACCTGCATGCACAAACACAGAAACATGCACACCCACCTACACAGACAGGGATACACTCACACAAATACACACACACACTCACACAAATACACTCACACCCACACACACACAAGGGATACACTCACACAAATACACACACACACACACGGGATACACTCACACAAATACACACACACAAGGGATACACTCACACACACACACACTCACACACACACACACACACACACACATGCAATTTTGCTTCTGTTAAACTATTTCTTTGGGATAAATCACCTGGAAAAAATCACCAGGCAAACGATACAAACACCTCCCTGATTTTGTCATGTACTATTTCCCATTTTCCTGAAAGGATTTTACCGTAGTCATTAAATTCCTTTTTATCTCTCAATAGAAAAGTTAAGATCTTTACAGAAAATGAGAAATGCTTCACTGGAAAGAAATGCGAGAATAAAAATCTTCTATGACCCTACCGTTTAGAGAGAAAGCTCCGTAAATTCTGGGCTGCGCCCCTCCAGGCGTTTCTCCTCGAGGCCGCTGCCCACCCAGCTTGTCCTCAGGTGCCTGTGACCCACCCCGCTTACAGGTGCGCCGACACCGAAGGCGCCCCTCCCCGGGGACCGCTCAGCGTGGCGGCCTCCCTGGAACCCGGCAGTGCGCATTTGGGAAGCAGTGATTAACCAAAGGAGAGTTTGAGCAAAGGGAGAGGTTGGGGCGGAGGGCTTCTGTTAAGTCCCCTCGAGACCCCCCGGGGTTGGACAGACCCCATGCCCACCTCCTTCCCCCCGTCCTGGGCTCAGCACCAAGCTTGCCTTTCACTGAGGTGCTCGCTGGCCACATGGCACGGATGAGACACATCCGAAGTGACAGACGTCCCCTCGTTCAGAGAGAGGTCTCCTTTCTGACCCCAAGCCTGCGCCCCTTTCTCCACGTGGTGTGACGGGAAACCGCGTCAAGTGACGGTGAAACAGAAGGCCCTGGGCCGGCCCTCGTGCAGTGATGACTTCCCCCCAAGCCTTGGGCTAGGAGTGAAGAGGCAGCGTGGGGACAGGCCTGGGGGCAGAAGCCCCCCTCCATGGAGCGGGAGGCACAGGGCTGGCCAGGCTGGGCTCAGCTCTGCAGCCCCTGAGGCCGCAACTCGGCACTGATGACCCAGCTGTGAGCGGCTCTGGAGGGCCTGGTCCGTCCCCATCATTTCACGGTCCCCGAATGTCTTCACTCAGCGGATGCTCATTTGGGGTGGCGGGAGGGCAGGAAGACAGGAAGGAAGGAAGATAATTTCAGCCTATGATCCTTCAGCTACTTATGCTTTTAAGAGTCTTCAGGCAGGTGGTCTAACAGGTCCTTGAGACTTAGGTGAGGGCTGTGGTCCTGCCCAACACCCCCCCACAGGCCCGTCTCCAGCCCCAGCACCTGCTCCACCAAATGTCCCCCCTCGATGCCTCTGCTCCAGCGCACCCTCCTTCAGAGCTGGTCCCTCCTCCTTGGGGCTTAGGAGTCATGCCTTCCAGGCCCATGTCCTTCGTCCTGGCCCACCCACCCCATCTCCTGCTGCCCCCAGAGATGCACCGGGCTTTCTTGTTCCTTATCATTCAATGTTCCTGGTGTGTTTCCTGCCCCATCCTGGATCTTAACCTTGACAAACGCCACCTTCTCCCTTAAAACTGAATGGATTCTCATGGCCCCAGGTGTGTCCTCCACTTCCCAGGACTCTGAGAGCCTTTGGGCTCCAAAAAGAAGATCACAGTCCAGGTGACCTTTGAAGGCAAGGCCTAGGCTTTCATTCATTTAAGACCCACCCCACTGCCTGCTAAAATGCCCCAAATAATAGACATTTAACTAATTGTTACATCTTTTTGTTGATTTGAGAAGAAGTAAATAACCTAAATTAATGACGTCAAAGTAAATGTGTCGGTGATTTGATATATAAAGTTGTTAACATACGGAGAAGTTTGGGGCAAAAAGTCTAAGGGAATTCTCTGCACCAATTTCCTGTAAATCTAAAATTATTTCAGAAAAAAAAGCCTAAAAAGTCCTTTGAGATAGATGGACACACAAAAAACAAGATAGAATATTCATGAATATGTAATTGAGAGTTCTTCTATTTAAATATTTTATTCCACAGTGTAGAAAATGAATGACTACTAGGTGACAGCTTTGAAAGTGCACATTAATATTTGTCAAAATGCATCAGGACGTGTCCCATTGTACTGTCCAGCTGAATACATTTCTATGTAGCTTCATCTCCACCCACGTCCATGAGAGCATTTCTCTCACTTCCTCACATTTTGCTAAGGGGGCTTCTTCTCTCCCTTCACCGTGCGTGACGCTTGCAACACTGTCTGAAAGCCCCACAGAAGGAGACAGGGATCTGAGATCCCTTCCCACATTCACTTTGCATTATCTTACCCACACTTTGTTAGACTCTGAAAAGAAAAAAAAGGGGGGGGGCGAAAGGTTAAGTATTTTATTTTCTGTTCTTTTTATTTCCAAAAAGTCAGCATCTTGGCAGAAGCCAATTTGATGTTGTATCATTACAGCACGCTTGGCCTTTTCTCAAGAAAACAGAACTGGGATTTTAGTGCGAGATTCCAGTTCCTTAACGCAGCTAAGAAACAAGATGTTCTCATTTTAAGATGAACCGCGTCTCACGCGTGGCCGTGAGAAAGCACGCTGTCCTTTCTCTCTCTCTGCTTCCAGGCCCATGTGCTTTGTAAAGCAGCTGGAGATCCCACACTACGGCTACAGAAACAACGTCCCCACCACCACGCCTCGCTCCAACTTGGCCAAAGAGCTGGAGAAATACTCCAAGACTTCGTTTGAGTACAACACTTACGACAGCCATACTTATGGCAAGCGGGCCATAGCTCCCAAGGTGCAAACCAGGGACATATCCCCCAAAGGATTCGATGGTAGGAGGTGCACCCTCTTCTACATGAGCGTCACGCTTGCCGTTGATAATGTTGTTGTTGTGCATATCCATTGCCTACAAACCGACCGAGCATGGGGTCACTCGCTGGGCACCAAGGAAAGCACGCCCGCAGCCTAGGCGGGTTTGCTGCGGCCCCAGGTACCCGCAGGTGTGGGCGAGCAGGTCCCGGGAGAGGGAGGGGGCGGGGAGGGAGGGAGACCCCTTCCCTGTCATCCCCAGGCTGCCGGCAGGCGGTGGAGACAGACAGCCGTGGGCTCGTCTGCTCCACGGTGCTGCTGAGACGTGTCCTCATCTCCACCAGCTTCCTCTGGTAGATGCCCCAACACAGAAAAGACCAGGAGAGCCGGGGTAGCTGCCCGGAGTTCCTGGTCCTCCTGAGAGTTCTGTGTTCCCTGCCTGTTCTCAAGTCAGGATGCATGGTGCATTCATTGGGGAGATTTTTAAATTCTCGTGTCTATGGCTGCACCCCAGACCAGTTGAATCTGACTTCCCAGGGGTGATCCCTGTGGGCAGCATTTTTAAAAAGTCACCAGTGAATCTAACATGCACCCGTGGACACAGCTTCCGCGGGCCGCAGCCCCCCACCAGCCTCCTTCCAGCAGGCTCGGACCCCAAGGTGGGGCCTGGGGAGCATCCTGTCCTGGCTTTGTGACTCTGTCACTGGCCTCACTTGTGGCTGCCACTGTGTCCCCCAACAAAATAGCGCCCATGAAATAGAGAAACTTGTGTGCCTCACGGGGAAAGATCGTTTATTTTCACTCGTGCATATTTGAACCCACAAGAGGGGGTGCAAACTCTAAACAGACTAGTTCCCATTTCATCACAGAGCTAATTTGGTAAGTAATTGAAGCACAGAGGGGAAACTGCGTTCTATGGCTTTGCACACCTATCTAACCACGTTTCTACTTTCAGTTCTAGGATATATGGACTTAGTTGGCAGATGTTACCGATGGGGACGTGGGTTGTGTATGCTGGGTGATTTAAGAGTCTTATCTTGGCATTCTCCAGCAGAGGCCAGGAGAGAGGGTTTGGAAGATTTCGGAGCAGCTCTCGGAAAAAGATATTTAATTAAACTCACAGCACACCAAAAAAATCCATTTAAATTGAATGCTTGGGGAGTTCCAAAACCTTTTTTACAATTCCATATGAGTTGCTGCACATTTTTCTACATTTATTTTAGTATTCTTTAAGTTAATAGCAATTAATTTGCATGGTGAATGAAATGTAATATTTCTTTGATGCATCTCAGATTGATTACCCTTGCGTGTATCAATTCTAAACACATAGGAACAAAGATGGAAGCAGAGAAAAGGGAGTGGCTTAGGGTATAACATAATAATTGGGTTTTGTAGTAATAATTTGCTAACTTCAGGCTTTGTTATAACTTCATTCATTTGATGCAAATGAGGGATCTGAAGAACTTGAATTCTTCAGACCACACAATTAAGGTCTGTGCTTGTAAGGTCCCCAGTTCACTGACGTTTTATAGGGTCTGGTGACCACTTCTGCACACAGCCTGTTTTCCTGTCCTTTCCATTGCGTTGCTCTGGTTGGATCTGTGAAGTTGTGAGGAGGGTCACCATGCCCTTTCTCAACTCTTCCTTTTAGGAACCGAGGGGTAATAGACACGTGAATCCTCCCATGTGGTGGTTTCCTTGAAAGCAGAGGGAGCAGTTGCTCCAGGCTGCTGGCTGACTCGGTGCAGCTCAGCCAGCTGCAGAGGGGATCCTACACATGTTAGTATCACTGCCCCCCAGAAAAGACACCTGCTGTTGCCCTGCTCTTCAGCTGACCCACAGATTAAAAGAACACAGAAGAGAAACTTCAGCTCCAGGTCTTCAACAAACTAAGGAAAAGGGAAAGGCAGCCTTCATGGCATGACTGGCGACTGCAGTTGCCCCCAAGAGGGCTGTCTCCAAGACTTGTCCCAGGTGCACAATGGGCTGGGCCATTGCCCCCAAGCACAGCAGAATGAGCCTCCTGGGTGGAGGGGAGCATAGTGCCTGGGAGTAGGGGTCAGGGTCTGGGGTGCACGGGGGGCTGGAAAAGCAGGACTCTTGCCCTAGGCCCTGGGGGTCGTCCCTCACATTCCACCAGCCGTGACCAAGCACAGTCAACAAACATCAATTTATTCACCCACGTTGTTCCAGACACTCAATAGTAGCTATCTGTGTGTCTCATCTACCTGTCTGTCTATCCCTCTCTCTCTCCATCCATCCATCCATGGGCCCACCTATCTGTCCACTATACATCTATCCATTTTCTCCCTCTTCTTTCTTTATAACAAGCTTCAAGGAAGAGACTGTGTGTAAACGGAAGACAGTGAAACGCACCCAGGCACAGTGAAGCAAGGTGTCCATGCTGCCTGAAGGAATTAGCATGAGTTTTACCAAAGTGGTGAATTTTAAACTTGATCATGAGTGGAAACTACCAGAAGGCAGGAAACCCACGAGTTAGTCGAAGCTGCCAGCCAGCTGGCGAGGCAGGACTTGAGACGCATGAGAGATGGGACAGGACGACCTGGAGGCGGTGAGGAGACGACTTTGTGTCGTCTGCCTCGGGGAGGAGGACACCGACATCTGTCCCATTACGGAAGTGATACAGGAGGGAGCAGACCCTGCATGCTGCCAGCCCTGCCCCGCAGCAGCCCTGGCTGGTGTGTCCCCTCCCCCCCAGGCCTGTTTTATGGTGAGCTAAGAATGGCATTTCCACTTTAAAATAGATGGGGGAAAAAATGAAGAAGAATTCAAATTTCAGTGTTCAGAAGCAGTTTTCCTCATCCGCATGGGCAGTGGCTGTTTCCCAGGATAACAGCCCGATGTGCGGTTCCAGCAGAGACCTTGTGACAGCCAAGCCTCCACCACTGCCAGGCCCTTTGCAGAAAAAGTTTCCAACCGGGTCTAAGCCATCCTGCTGTCTCTGGGTGGTTTATCATTACCCTCAGGCTTTGTTAAAACCCTATGTTCTCAGCCCCGCGTGGGCCCCTCTCATGAGCCTCCCTCTGGGTTATTCCCAACTTCCACGTTCTCCTGACCATCCTTAAACCACTCTCTGTTCAGGAAATCAACTCGAATTTTCACTGGACAAACTGATGCTGAAGCTGAGGCTCCAATACTTTGGCCACCTGATGCGAACAGCCAGCTCATTGGAAAAGACCCTGATGCTGGGAAAGATTGAAGGCAGGAGGAGAAGGGGACGACAGACGATGAGATGGTTGGATGGCATCACCGACGTGATGGACATGCGTTTGAGGAAAGTCAGGGAGATGGAGAAGGACAGAGGAGCCTAGTGTGCTGCAGGCCATGGGGCTGCAAAGAGTCAGACACAGCTCAGCAACTGAACAACAGCTGCTCTTCAAAGGCCTTGTCTCTGATGCACCTACCTCCCCATCGCCTGCCCTCCCCTGCCCAGATCTCATCACTGGGATAGGGAGGGTCCTGTGGGCGAGCCCTCCTGTGCCTCCAGGTCCCATCCTCTGGCCCAGGCCTTCCTGCCTCCAGAAGCTTCTTCCCCAGCCATCCCTCCGGGACAGATCGCGCCTGGACTCAGCCTGTCCTCAGCCTCCTTAGACCTGCCCGTGCAGAAGGAGGGGTCCAGGCCTCCCCCTGCAGCTCTGGGTCCCACGTCCCATCTCCCGAGACCCGAACCCCACTGGCGGGTGTGGCCTGGGCAGACAGGAGCTGGGCAGACAACACCCAGAGCGAGTGAGCGGGCAGGAGACCACCGAGAATCCAGGCCTGGTTTAGACATGATAAACCCTCAACCACGTGAGCAAGCTGCCTTCAGGAGGTGCTGCTGCTCCCCTGAGGACCGCACCCGCATCTCAGCTTGCTAATGGGAAAGCACAGCCAGGAACCCACATGACGCCTGGGAGTCAGGGCTACGAATTAGGGGGTGCAGACCCCTGAGCCCAACCAGACTTGACGGGGGCACAGGCCCAACCGGTGGGCGAATCCTCAGGAAGCACATCTCCGTCTGTGTTCCATTTTGTCTGCTTTTCACAGAAATTCAGATTGGAAGGCCACAGTGATCTACTCCCTACAGAAAATGATAATTCAGAAGGAAGGGCGACGCACCCACGTCGTAAGAGTCTTTCAGGCAGAGAAGACTAAGTTGGAAGGTGGTTGTTTGTTTTTCTAATTCATCATCTTTAATCACTGTAAACCCCAACCCATTTTTCCTTTCCTGCACGAGAGGGCAGGGCACCTAAAGAGATATTTCTCAGCATGGGGTACGATCAGGTGGACTTCTGACATTGTAAATGAGAGGGCCTCGCTCTGGAGTAGAAGCTGCTTTGTTTCCTAAGTTCAGGGATGCGCTGGCATCCGAGGAACATGAATGCATTTGCAAGTTGATTGGGAAAAGCTTTGATTGAAAATAGCTTTGTCAAAAGAAAAAGAAACCAAGTTTTGACTTGGTTAAAGTGGAAGGGAGGCTGCCCCAGGGCTGGGAGCGAGGCAGAGAGGTGCCCCCGCTATATGGCACCCCCTGGTGTCCACGCAATGAGCCCCAGAAGCTCTGAGAGTGCGCTGGTTCCCGACTTAGCTGTTAGTGTGCTAAGTCGTGCCCGAGTCTTTGCGACCCCACGGACTGCAGCACACCAGGCTCCCCTGTCCTTCGCCGTCTCCTGAAGTTTGTTCAGATTCATGTCCATTGAGGTAGTGATGCCATCGAACCATCTCACCCTCTGCCGCCCTCTTCTCCTTTTGCCTTCAATCTTTCCCAGCATCAGGGGCTTTTCCAATGAGTCAGCTCTTCGTGTGATTGGTCATAAAGATTACTGACACTAATAGCTTTGTAAATATTTTACAAATAGGAAATAATGACTAAAACCAAAAACCTTCATTATCTGAAAGACTTGAAGTACAGAGACTCTTATTTGCATTTGGAGCAAAGAATATGTGATTGATGGCCCATAGTGAAAGGATGCTTGTGAAACAAATGTTCTGCTCACCTTCCTTCTGGGTCATGGGAGCTAACAGGCACATCAATAAATTGTCCAGTTCCATCAGCTGCTAAAATTCTGGACGAAGCCCATTAGCTTGGCATAATCCAGGGGAAGTGGAGTCTTTTGATTTAAATATTTGGTAAAGTCAGTGCCTTTTACCAGAAGTTGCGGAGTGCAATCTGTTGCACAGAGACACGTATGCCGTTTGCTTTGTTTTAGAAACTGAAATCCCCTCATTGCAAAACAAAACTTTTTTTCTTATTTATGTGGACCATATTTCTTTTCCTGAACCAGTGTCTAACCCTCACTAGGGAAAAAAGAAAAAAAAATCCCTCCTAAGTGGTATTTCATTTCTCTCACAGTTTTTATATTCCTGTTTTTATAACAAAATTGTAAATGATGTGAAACCACAAACTTGAGTCCTTTCGGCCAGTCTTGTGAGCTACCGAGCAGCCGGCTGCCCTGGTTTGTTTACGGAACCCACTGGGGTGCCCCTGCGGCCCCAGCCTCCCCGTCTGCACTCAGATGTAAGACCACGGTGCCTGCTCTGTCTGCTGCTCTGAGCAGGTGTGCTCATGGAGGAGCGAGGAGGGAGGAAGGGCGGACACACGCACAGTGAGGACTGGTCCTCGGGCTTGACCGAGTCCGATGAGCAGGATGGAAGTTGTTCCTCACACTGGGCGGGTGTGAGGGTGTGGAACTGGCCCCAGGCCCACACGCGGGGCTGCGACAAGGCCGGTAGCTTCCCTGAGGCTCTGCACACGCAGAGCCTCCCCACACCACATGCTTAATGTCAGGAAAGCTCAGTCTTCCGTCCCCGGTGAAAGGTGTCAATGGTGAAAGTCAGTGCTTTCATTTGTGCCGGCACAGGGTGCTTTGGGGCCGTTCTTGGGGATGCTATGATAACCAGCTGGGATGGCTGTGAGTTTGCGGTCACCTGCTGACCACACCTGGGTGGGGTGCCAGGTTGCAGGCACCAGGATGACAAAGCTGAGGACAGGGGAGCAGGGTCTTCTCTCCCTCTCAGAAGAGGTGACTTGTCTGCCAGAATGATCTTGCTTGGGCTCTCGCGTGCACACAGGCAGCCTTGAGCAGGGCTGGAGCCCCCGCTGAACTCCCCCTGCACCTCGGCCTCTGTCGGGGGGATGGCTGAGCTCCCTGCAGGGAGGGGCCTGTGCCCTGTGAAGGGATGGCTTGCTGGAGGGGGTGGCACCCTGCAGACCCTGCAGTCAGCACTCCTGGCTCCCTCGGGGCTCCCCTCGGAGTAATTCCCGCCCCCTCTGCAGGGTCAGGCGAGCTGCTGGCTCCTAAGCAAAGGGCATCCTGTGTCTTTAATGTCCCGGGCACATCCTAATCAGTCATCCATCGGTCATCTTCCCGTCCTGCGTTAAAGGAGGTGTAAACAGCTCCGGAAGCCGCCCTTGCCTTGTGAGCATGAGTGCGTGGTCAGGAGGCTGGTTGCTCAGAAGAATCCCGGAGTGAAGCTGGTGGCTGGGATGCACACAGGGGAGGAGCAGCAGGGCCCGCCCTTCCCAAAGCGCGGATGCTCACAGACGCACAAGGGCCCTCCCTGTGCATCTGGGCCACCAGCACAGGACAGGGCGCCCCACAGGGCTGCTGTGGCCCTCCAGGCGGGACAGGCCATCCAGTCTCTAGAGGGATGAGTGGTCTGCAGGGTCCCCGTCTCCCCGTGAGAGTAGATGAGCAGCCATAACATGAGGCAACCTTGGGCTGTGCTCAGGCTGGTTCGGCCAGTAGCTGCCCGCGCCTCGGTGGCCACGCCCAAACCAGGGCTGGCCTTTGATGGATCGTATCCAAAGCGCCCCTGCCCTGGCCCCCTGCTTGGGAGCCTAGGTGCTCTTCCTGCGGGCTCCCGGCTCCGCCCACACAGCAGGAAAGAAGGAAAAAGCAGGAGAAGCCAGGCTTCTTTCAGGGAATTAGCTGGTGGGCAGGTGCCCTGTCCCCCTCGGGACCGACGCACAGGTGTGGGCGCACAGGGCGGGCGGGCGGCATGGGGCGCTTCTGCGAGCGCGGGCCTGGGCTGGGCCCCCGAGTCACCGCCGCGCCCTGTCTCCCCAGCGAAGCGGTACTGCAAGGACGCCAGCCCCAGCAGCAGCAGCACCAGCACCTACGCGCCCAGCAGCAGCAGCAACCTGAGCTGCGGCGGCGGCAGCAGCGCCAGCAGCACGTGCAGCAAAAGCAGCTTCGACTACACGCACGACGTGGAGGCGGCGCACATGGCGGCCGCGGCCATCCTCAACCTGTCCACGCGCTGCCGCGAGCTGCCGCAGAACCTGTCCACCAAGCCGCAGGACCTGTGCGCCGCCAGGGTACGGCGGGGCGCCCCCGGCGGGGCGGGGCCTGGCGCGCCCCCACCCCCAGGGCTCGCCGGGCAGCGCCCCGCGGCCTCCCTCCCAGACGGCCCCGCAGGCCGCCGCTCCCCCAGCTCTTTTCCTAGGAGGCCAGACTGCGCGCGGCCCTGGGGACACATTTTCCAGATCAGCCTTAGATTCGCCTGTGCATTTAGGAGCACCGCCCCCCCGCCTGTAGGACCCACACCACGCTCCCCTCCTGGCGATCCCGAGGGCAGCACGGAGACTAGGACCCTCGAGGGGCCTTGCGCCCCGGCCCTTCATCAGAGAAGGGTGTGCAGGGCGGAGGCCAGTGGGACCGCGCCCTCCAGCCCAGAGCTGGGGAACAAAGAAAGGGCAAAAATCCCCTTTCCCCGCAGGCTCTCAGCCAAGCAATTACCGTCAGCTTCCATTAGTTCAAAACACCACAGACACCAAAACGGTGCGCCGGGCCAGGGCGGGTCCTCGTCGACAGGCTCCTGCCCAGAGCTGCCCAGAGAGGCCGCCAGGCGGCCAGGGACCCTGACGCGAGCGCGTCCTGCCCCGGCCAGCGAGCGTGCGGCTCTCCTCTCCAGAACAAAGGGTCGCCCCATCGCCCAGCGCTGCTGGGCACGCTCCTGAGCGCACCACACTGACCGTAGTTGTTAGAAATAGGTGTAATTTGTGTGAATGGAGAAAGGTCAGTAATTTTATGTCTTGCAAATACTTTCTTCTCTATTAATATTTTTATTCCTGGATTTTGGAGGAGTGTCAGGGGTATGCAATTTCCATGGTGATCAGGGCTGCTAAAATGCAAGGCTGCCAGGGAGGAGATTCTGTGGCAAGGGGGAAAGCAAAAGACAACAATCCCTTCGAGTTGGGTTTTTTTTTTTTTTTTCGCTTTATTAAATATAAACTAAGACCGAGGGAATTACAGTCCGACATGATGAAGGCTGTATTAGTCTGAAAGCTGGTAACCAGAGGTGCACTTTGACAAGGAGGGTTCAGGCAGAATAATATGCTGTGATTTACCCCAGTAACAGCCCAGAGGCGGGGATTCGTTCCAAGCACCTTCCCTCTGCTGATACATCCCCGGGAAAGAGCCGCCAGACGTCTGAGTAGGCAGTGGCGTTCACGCCAGCTCTGACATCAAATTGCTCAAGAGAGTATGATTCTTTGGGGAAAAAAATGGAGGATTGTCGGGGGTATTTTAATTTTTCTTCCTCTGTCCTCCATCTGCCCTTCCTTCTCTCCCCGCTCCCGAGAGGAAGACTCTGAGGGATTCTTGATCTGTTTACAGCATCAAAAAAAGAAAAGAAAAGAAAGCCCTCACCCTGTACCTCTTCAGCTTTTGTAAAGCTAGGTGACTAAATTGCAGGTTTGCCGGCCCTTAGAGCAGGTCAGCCGTGATCACTGCTGTGGAAGCGTGCTGTACTGTGATTGCACGTTTCCCTGCCTTAAAATAGAAAATCCTCTTCACGTATGATAAGGTTTTGCATTGGAAAGTAAGTTCTGTGTGGGGGTTTTGTTTTGTTTTGTTCACTACTATATTCCCAGAGTCTGTACCCGGTAGGACTCAATTTGATCCCCCCCCCCCAAAAAAAAAACAAAAACAAAAAAAAGGAAGTAAATTCTAGTTTCTCTCCTTCATCCGTCTAAATTCTTGTATTCCTCTCCAAGTGTGGGAGTGTTAGCATCAGTGAAACTAAAGGCGAATTTTAAATCTGTGTGCATTTTTACATATATATGTATTAATTTGTACACACATCCATTTCTGACCTCTTAAGAGGTCTTTGAACTGCGGCAGAATTGAAATCAGGCACTTGTTTCTTCTGGTGAGGCTTATTTCTAAAAGCAGAGACATATTTGGGGGAAAGATACAGCTCTGTGATAGTTAAGTGATGAAGAGATGACAGATTAGTGGATAAGAGACAGAGATTGAGAGGTGGTCCATAGATAAGCGGAAAAATGGATGCCCTGTGCACCTGTCAGCCAGCTTCACAGCCACGCGTGGAGAGCAGAACAGATGAGGGGACCTCTTCTGCTCGCCTGGGGAGCCTCTGCGCGTGAGACTGCCATGAGGCGTTTCCAGCTTGAATTCTGCCCTGGTGGAAGGGCTGTGGTCTGGGGGGAGATGCTCATGGTCACCGTGTCCTTCTGTCTCGCAGAACCCTGACATGGAGGTGGATGAGAACGGGACCCTGGACCTGAGCATGAACAAGCAGCGGCCGCGGGAAGGCTGCTGCCCGATCCTGACGCCCCTGGAGCCCATGTCCCCCCAGCAGGCAGTGGTGAGCAGCCGGTGCTTCCAGCTGAGCGAGGGGGACTGCTGGGACTTGCCCGTGGACTACACCAAGATGAAGCCCCGCAGGATGGACGAGGACGAGTCCAAAGAGATCACCGTACGTCCCCTTGGTGAACCCCCGCCCCCGTCCACCCAGTGTGCCAAGCGGGCACCAATGAGGGAAAATGCCCTGGGTGCACGCCTTAGCGAAAATGGTCTTTTCCCTTTAAATATGACTTTTAGCTGACTGGAGCTTAGAAGACGGTTTTGGTTAACCCAGGAGAGGTTTGGGACTAACATTGATGAGAACAAAACAAACCATTGATTCCTTTGAACGATGAATTTTATTTTCCAACAAGTGTGTTTTCTTGCAAACAATTTCTCTAAGAAAATGTGTGAACAGCTGACCAGTTCATTTTTCTGGGTGATAAATTGATAAAACACAGGGTTTTCCTTGCAGGTAAGGAATTATAACGAGAATCTTAAATGCTTACATATTTAATTCTGTGTTGTTAATTAGCTAGCTCCTTGAAGCTAAGGGCAGGGAAGTGAAAGTTGCTCAGTCCTGTCCAACTCTTTGCAACCCCATGGATTGTAGCCCACCAAGCTCCTCTGCCCATGGAATTCTCCAGGCCAGAACACTGGAGTGGGTAGCCATTCCCTTCTCCAGGGGATCTTCCCAACCCAGGGATCAAACCCAGGTCTCCCACATTGCAGGCTGATTCTTTACCAGCTGAGCCACCAGGGAAGGACAGAGTCTGTTCTCCAAAACACGGAAAATATGCAGAAGAATGCCCTGCCACCTAGAACAAATAATTTTCATACAGCCACCCAAATCTTTGTTGACTACAACATTACCAAAACACCTACATCCAGAACATATTTTTGAAGTAGTTTCAATTTTCAAATTAAAATAGTTACAATATTCTTTAGGCTAAGAAAATAAATGAAAACAGAATTGTTCTTTATTAGACAGACTTTTTCTCCAGTGTTCACTTCTGAAAGTTATGACATCTCCTTTATTCCCTGAAAAATGAAGATTCTTTTTGAACACAATAGGGAGACCACCATCAAAGCCATAGCATCTTACAGAAACAGAGAGGTGGATAAAAAGGACACATTAGCTATTTGTAGGAATTGTCAGGGAAGGTACCTGTTTATAAGGCCATTACATCCGAAGCCTATTATGTGTATTCTTCCAATTGATTTAAGTATCCAGGAGAATAGAATGTGAGTGGCAAGCTAAATTCCAAAGTACTTTTTCTTTCCTACAATGTTAAATCGTTACTACCAAATAAGGCATGGTAGTTGAATCTCCGAATTTATTTTAATTAAAATTAAACCCCCATAAAAAGACGGCAGCGTTGCCAGGTGTCACACAAGTGAAACCCTGCACTCAGGAAACATATTTGCTGAACATCACCACCTATAGGAATTCCTAGGTTACTGCAAGGGGCCCCTCTTAGCCAAAGAATATTCTATTAAAAAAAAGAAAATGCTGCCTAACAGTAATTTTAACTCACAGCATCAATCTGTGTTGGTCTTCCCTTGCCTTGGGACTTAAAGCATGTAGAATACTTACTTCTACAGGATAGAACACTTACCAAAGATCGCCAGACGCCCCAGGCTAAGGTATCTTGCGTGTAAAGCTTAAGCTCTGCCCGTCGGTGTTGGATACAGCGCTGTAGATCTTGAACCCGGTGAGCAAGGTCCACTGAGCAGCTGGTTTGGCTGCCAGACCACTTCTCTGCCCCTCCCGTCTGTGCAGCTGCAGGAATTAGAATTTCCCCACTGAACTAGGGGTTTAGAGCAAGTGGTGAGAAGTCCCGCACAGACAGACCAAAGATGCTCTTTGAACGAAACTGGGTTTGCATCCTCAGGACGAGAGTGTGCTGTGCTTTTAAGGGTAAGGTTGGGACGCTGGAGAGGGGGCAGGACGCAGCCCCCGTCTCCGTGTCCAGTGTCTTCTGTGGCCCTGAAGCTGTGTTTCGCCCGCAGCCAGAAGACTTGGACCCCTTCCAGGAGGCCCTCGAAGAAAGAAGGTACCCAGGGGAGGTGACCATCCCGAGCCCCAAGCCCAAGTACCCCCAGTGCAAGGAGAGCAAGAAAGACCTGATAACGTAAGCACGGCGCGCGGCGGCACGGCCGCTCCCCCGAGCCCCCTCCTCGGGCTCACCTCCACCCGGGTCTGTATCTGCCTTGCCGTCTGAGCATGCCACACGCACAGCGCCCAGAGGTCCCCGGGGGCCCGGCGGGTGGGCGACAGGCCAGCCGCGACGCTTGTTCTGAGCAGTGCTCTGTGCTATGGAGACACCATTTCCATGTGGTCCTGTGCATTTGCAGCTTTTCTTCAGGCAGCTTAAACCCCGTGCAGACATTGCAGCTAAACTGGAAACAATGAAACTTTTTTCAAGTTTTTTTTTTGGAAACATGCTTACTACTTTGGCTGTTTTTGTTTTTGTTTGGTGGCAGATGTCCAACACCAAGGTGTGATGGGAGTGGTCATGTGACTGGTAATTACGCCTCACATAGAAGGTGTGCCTTCATTTTTCTCATGGTGGATTCTGTCTTTTCAATTTATTGTTTTCAGCTTACCTCAACGATGCTGTCCCAGTACAAACGTTGACTTCTGTGTCACCCCTTTAAGTGCTATATGTTGACCTTCAAAAGCATGCTAATCAACATGTTCTATAAAGTCTTTTATCTCGAAGCAAGCTACCTAAATTTGGAAAATGACTTACAGACGTTGAGACCAAAGAGCCCAAATATTTGAATCTTACTTTTTCAAATGGTTTCTGCAAAGACATGCTTCCTTAAATTTCTCTGGAAACATGAATTAGTTCATTGCACCAACAAAATTCAATATACAGCACTTGCCCCATCGCTTTTCTGCATTCAACTTTTTGATTTCAGTTTTATGTTGTGTCTGTTGGGGACGTGCGCTGGGCCTCGGGGCTTCTCACGGGACTCTTCTGGCCTGTCTTACAGTCTGTCGGGCTGCCCGCTGGCTGACAAAAGCATTCGAAGTATGCTGGCCACCAGCTCACAAGAACTCAAGTAAGATTTAACGAAAATCCTTCTCTTTCTAAAATCTGTTCACTTAGTGGTAACAAAAGGGGTGTGTCATTTGCAAAGAGACATGTGTTTACGAAGCCACCTGTGTGCACCAGCGCCTCAATTCAGCACACATGAACGTTCTTGGGGATTTCGGTCACCTGTGTGGGCAATCCATCTGCCTTTTCCCTTTCGTTTACCTCTAGCTTTTTCATATGGCATCTTTTCCATCTTGAATTTTCTAAAGCATAGGTATTTTCTCTCCAGATATGCATGCATGTGGAAGGGGAGTTTTACAGCGTTACTCAGACTTTAAGGAAGTGATTGTCATGTGAAAAGTCAAAAGCTGATTTTTTTAAAAGTCAGTGCTTAATATGATCATTTTTAGGATGGACATTTAAGTAGGCCGAATAATCAAACCCTGCCATGATCCTACCTGATTCCTTCAGTGCACTGCGGTCGTAGCTACGGATGCTCATCAGGGCAGCCGTAACCCAGCTAAGGCTTCACCAGCACACACACAGCGTGGCCCCCTCTCCTCTGCGCCTGTAACTGTCTCTGGGTTTTTAGCGTGGGTCTGGTCGGCCGCATCCACACTGCCAGACGAAGGGTTCTCTTCTCTGTGTCTCTGTAGATGCAAGGAGGTAGATGGATGTGTTCACATTCAGCTCCTGGGCAGGTTTTGGAGGAAGCCAGGCCAAGCCCCAGCCTGCGTACTAAGACCTGCTGTCATCTAGTTGGAACGGACATTCGAGTATCTGTCAGGAGAACAAGGGCGAGATGAGCTTTCTAGAACCTGATGAGAACCAAGCTTCTCCAGTCATCGTTTTTAATTACCTGGCCTTTTATAAAAATCATCACGTCAAATTGCTTGGCTTCCGTTCGTTTGGAAAGGGCTTTCCTTCCGATGCAGAGAAAATTCTGCTTTCAGACCCCGCTGGGCTGCCTCCCCCGGGACCCCCGCCCCCACCCCTCACGGCAGAGCAGGGCGTCGGTCCGGGGGCGCAGGCTCTGTCTCACTCCATGTCGTTTCTTACAGGACCCCTGTCCAGGGCCCTAGCGCCATAGACCACCTGCTCATGTTCAGTGACCTCCTGAGCTAGCCCTCCCGCCACCAACCCTGGAGCCCTCTTCGTGGCGTGTAAACACTGGGAGGCGTCCTCTTGCTTGACGGCTGTGCGGTCTGTAGCCGTCTACGCGGTGCCTGGCGGACACGTAGCTTAGGACCTCAAACGGACAGCGTTAGCAAGATCCACCCAGCCCACTCGGTTAAGCCCTCCTTTTCCGTGGCTTGAAACCATGTTCCCCTCACGATTGAAATGGAGTTAACCGTACTCGGACCTTGGCTAACACTGCAGCACATGGCGACCTCCGCCTGCCTCTCGCTGAGGAGGGCGTCTCCAGCCCCGGCAGGCCAGCTGTCCACGGGGCAGCCTGTGGACGGCTCCCTGGGAGCACAGCTTCTCCTTGGGGACCTCCAGGTCGGAGACCTGAGCAGGCTTCCGGCGGGTCTGGCTCTCCTTGGTTTGCCTCCATAGCCTTTGGGCTTAGACGGTTGTGTTGATCTGAAGCTCCAGGCAGACCGGCTTCTCCTCCGGGGTTGGCACTTCCTTCTTGCTGCGTCTCTCCTTGGAGGCCGGTGTGATGTCCACACCGTCCACGTCTTCGGAGGGGGTCCGCCCTTTACAGCCTCCTGCGCAGGGTGGACGTCCCTTGCCCCCTTCCTGGACCCTCCCGGTGGGGAGGCCACAGGGGCCTTTCCTGCCTCCAGCTGGTCTAAAAGCCTCCGTCACCTGTAACTTGTCACTTGTCTTTGCAGCGAGTAAATCCCATTTCGACTGACCCTTTTCCCGGGAAATCCAAACTTGACACGTTTTCTGAAATGCTTTGTTTCACCTCCATGTCTACTATAAATAATCTGATATTTAAACAACCATTTTTCACTTGATGATAAGTCTTTCTCAGCTGAGGATACCATAGATTATAATGTGGCTTTTTCTCGTTAATCTTTTAATGGATGACACCCCTCCATCTCTGGCTTTCTTGTGTGGCCACAAAGGCTTTCCCTGCACAGAAGCAGAGATTAATCCTTTTAGGATTTGCAGCTGCTTCCTCTAGAAGAATTCACACACATGCCCCTTTAATAGCTTATTCTTTCCATGTATATTTTCAACAGTCTGGTCGATTCCCACTGCACAGCCTCTTACCCGATCAAGAGTCCTCGTGTGAGGCAGTGTTGCCACCTCTTCATACAGACACCTTAGGAAGTGGGTCTCCACTGCCTCAAAATCTGTTCTCTCTTCTGCATCAGCTAAGAAACAGAACCTTCTGAGAACATTCCTCTTGTCACTTCTAAGGTGGACTTTTGTTAGTTGGCTGTTAACAGGACATTCTTGATCTCAAACAGGCAACAAGTTTTGCCAGATACACTCTGGGTCTTGGGTCACCCATCCTCTTGAACTTCCTGAGATGACACTGACCCAGAGCGGTGCGTGTGGGATAGTCTTAAGAAGAAGCCGATCATTTTGTCAACTTGTGTACAATATGTAAACTGAACGTGCATTAAAATGTAATGTGTTCGTGAATATCATTCAGACTCTGCAGCCATTGCTTTCTCGTCCCTGGTCTGTGGGCCATAGAGGGCAGGTCGGCGACCAGGCAGCGAGGCAGGTGATGGCACGTGGGGGGGATCCCAGAGGCAGGCGGGATCCCCCCGCCTCCCAGGCTGCCGCTTACGGCATAGCATCCCCTACACCCCCCCACCCTCCATGAGAGGACCCCTGACTGTGACAGTCTTTGAGAACCCAGGCAAGGAAAAAAGGAATAAAATTGTGCAAACAAATGTGATTTTTTGGTGAGAACTCCGCCAAATGTAAGTCAGCTCTGATGGTCAAGGGGAGTTTCTTCCCTAAAACTTCCCCGGGCTGAGATCACCTGAGCAAAGCCACAGAAGAGACTCGTAACTCACCTCATGTCACCCTCGGTGTTTGCTTGCTTGTGTTAAAGAAAGCGCGTCCTCCCAGCCAGGAGTTCTTTCTCCTGCTCCCCAGCTCAAGGTCAGTGCACACACGGGTGCGCTGTAAGTGTGTTAGCCACCTCTGTGGCCAGTTTAAACTGAACCAAAACTGATTCAAATCAGAAGCAAGTATCTCTAGAAATGGGCCCCGAACTGGGTCCCGTTGACACTTGGAGTTGGGGGGACACATTAGACCCCTCGTTGCTTGCGTCTTTGTCTTCCAGACCCAACCTCTGTGGTTTATGCAGGTCCTGGCAGGAGAAGGAACTGTTGGCCTTGGTTCCCTTTCCTGCTGAGTCTGAACCTGGACCCAGTCCTCGGGGGTGGGGTGAGCCTTGCTCTTGGTCTCCGCCCTTTAGAACATTCTCGTGTGTCCTGTTCCTTCCGAGGCACCTCCCCCGGGTATTTTCACCTTAGACACAGGAATTTTAATCATGTATATCACATAACGTTGTTTTTAAAAACCTGGTTACATTTATTTAAATCAAACAATTAGAATTCTGAACTTGAGCCAAGATATGACTTTTCTCTTAAGGCTACTTGTTTCTAGAACTTTCATGCAGATGTTGGGAAGTTACTCACCAGGACCAAGCAAAGCCTCTGCCCCTAGCTCCCATTTTTCTGGATACAGGAAGTTCACCCACCTTCGCCGCAGGCCGAGTTCTGAGAACCAGTCCTCGTTTCTAGCATCTTCCGCCCCCTTGGTTCCCAGCAGTGTTCCCAGGGAACTTTGTGAATCACTCCTGCTGTGGACCCGAACCATGGCCTTCACAGAGGGCATGTGTCTGTGTGGAAGGAGGCACGGGACTCCCTGGACAGTTAACTTCCTGCGGCAAAAGTCGTCCTGAGGCTTCAGCCCTCACGTTGGGGGAGACAGGGAGCATCCCTCAGACACCCTTCTTTCAGTTAGAAAATCATTTTATTCTGCAACAGCAGGGCCACCTGAGTGCCCCAGTGTATGCGTGAGGGTCTGTACAGAGCTGGCCTCAGGCCCCTGGGGTCATATCAAACCACAGACGAGACCCACCAGGACCTCGTGAGCCCGGTTCACCCTGAGACTTGCAGGGCTCCCCGCCCACAGCAGTACCGTCGATCAACACCGGGGCTGCTCTCTCTCTTTCCGGAGCAGACTGCCCCAGCCACAGTGAGCACCGGAGGGCCCGCCCCGGGGACGCTGGCCTCGCTGACAGGTGTCATGGGGCTGTTTGCTCTTCCGACCAGAACTGACAGGAGCCTCCCTCCTGTTCCTCCTCTTTCTGATGGCTGGTGTTAGGCCCAGGCTACTAAGGGAAAGACCCAGTGGTTGGGTTTGGGATTATGTTTTAATCACCTTTAACCGTGCTCACGCGCAAGTCAACCAAAAACAAGGCGAAGCAAAGAAAGAAAGAGAAGTGTTGATGTTCCGTTTCCTTTATAAAGGGATCTGCGCTTTGTAGAAGCACCTGTAGGCTCTCTGGCAGGGCCTGAGATGCAGTCTAGGTGTGTTTGTTCGTTCTGCACCATCTGCCTGGTCTGGGGGCAGGTTATGAGTAAGTCTGTGGCATGAAAAACCAGACTTAGGTTATCAAAGGAAGGCTCAGGTGTAGCAGGAATGTTGACTGATCAAGACACAGCTTCGTGTCAACAGGCTCTCTGTGAAAACAGAGCATCACGCGCTGCCTCTCCCTTCAGAGGCGTCACATCCTCATCTGTGAAATGGGCGCGTCTGGCACCCGGCTCACTGTAGACGCTCAGTGAGTGTCAGCATCACCATGGCAGCACACACGTCCCACAGCTCAGGGTAAGAGGCGTCACGCCCTCATCTGTGAAATGGGCGCGTCTGGCACCCGGCTCACTGTAGACGCTCAGTGATTGTCAGCATCACCACGGCAGCGCACACACCTCCCACAGCTCAGGGTAAACCGCTGGGTTTTCTGACAATGTTAAGCAGAATTCAGAAGGAAAATGTAAGTGCTAATTTAAGGTTTACCGAATGACTTTGTGACCTCCTTGGAATAAGGAGAACTTCAGTTCACTCTGAACTCTTCTGAGCCTCCAGCTTTGGAGAGGTTTATAGCAGGTCCTTTAATTTCAAAAGAAAACTAGGGAGAGGAAAGACACTGCAGCAGTTACACCTGTTGGAGCCTGGGGGGTGGTTATTGCAGACAGGGGTGCCCAAGGGCTGGGTTCTCCCTGCCATGTTCCTGTGTGTGTGCCTGTGCATGGTGCTGTGCACGTGTGTATACGTGTGTGTGCATGAGCATGTGTGTATTGTGCGTGCATGGTGTACATGTACATATGTATGTATGAGCGCGCGCGTGTGCCTGTTCATGTGAACACATGCACGTGTGTGAACATATGTGTGCATGTGTGCACATGTACGTGTATGTGTGTGTGAATGCATGTGTGCCTGTGCATATGAGGGGTGTGTGCATGAGCATGTGTGTGTCTGTGTGGGTGTGGACATGTGTATGTGTGAGCATGTATGCATCTGTGTGTGTGTGTGAGCATGTGTATGTATGTGTGCCTGTGGGGGGGTACATGTGTGTGTGTGTGTGTGTGTGCATGAGCATGTGTGCATCTGTGTGAGTGTGTGTGTGAGCATGTGTATGCAAGTGTGCCTGTGTAGGTGTGGGTGTGTATATGTGTGTGCGTGAGCATGTGTGCATCTGTGCGGGTATGTGTGTATGCCTGTGTGTGGGTGTGTACATGTGTGTGCATAAGCACCTGTGCATCTGTGCGGATATGTGTGTATGCATGTGTGCCTGTGTGTGTGGGTGTGTACATGTGTGTGTGTGTGTGTGAGCATGTGTGCATCTGTGCGGGTGTGTGTGTTAGCATGTGTATGCATGTGTGCCTGTGTGGGGTGTGTGTACATGTGTGTACGTGTGTGAGAGCATGTGTGCATCGGTGTGGGTGTGTATGCATGTGTGCCTGTGGGTGTGTGTGTGTACATGCATGTACATGTGTGTGAGCATGTGTGCATCTGTGCAGGTGTGTGTGTATGCATGTGTGCCTGTACATGTGTGAGTGTGTACATGTGTGTGCGTGAGCATGCGTGCATCTGTGCAGGTGTGTGTGTGCACATGTGTGCCTGTGCGTGTGGGGGTGTGTACATGTGTGTGCATGAGCATGTGTGCCTCTGTGCGGGTGTGTGTGAGCATGTGTGTGCATGTGTGCCTGTGCATGTGGGGCTGTGTACATGTGTGTGCGTGAGCATATGTGCATCTGTGCGGGTGTGTGTGTGTGTGCATGTGTGCCTGTGTGGGTGGGTGTGTACATGTGTGTACATGTGTGTACATGAGCATGTGTGCCTCTGTGCGGGTGTGTGTGAGCATGTGTGTGCACGTGTGCCTGTGCGTGTGGGGGGGTACACGTGTGTGTGTGTGTAAGTGCAAGCATGTGTGCCTATGTGCCTGTGCATGTGTGCTGTGCACGGGCGCGTCTGCAGGCCAGCACAGGTGTTCTCACTTCCGGCTATTGCCATCATCATGTGTGCAGTCTCCTGCTGCCCCAAAGCACGGCTTCTGCCCTCTGTGCTCACATCCCCTCAGTAAAAAGGGATGTTGTGCAAAGTCCCTGAGCTTCGACATGGCAGCAAAAACTGGGAGAGAGCATTTCCTGGAAAACCATAAACCAAGCTGGTTCATTCTTTCATTTTAAAAACTTGTAACCCACATCCAGAAATAAGATACCCTCTCTGCCCTCAGGGTGCCCAGGCCCGTGTTCGCAGCCACCAAGGAGAGAGCAAGCAGTCCTGGCAGATAGAATGGGGGCCCGGTGAAGCCCCCTGGCAGACGGGGGCAGGGAGGAGGCCTTAGGGGGTGGGGGGCACAGCAGGGCTGAGGGGCTGGGCAGAGCTGAGGGTCTGAGGGCCCGGGCAGGGGGACCGGAACCCCGGGCCCCGTGGTTACGGTAGGGGCAGAGTGGAGCCAGCCATTCAGGCCGTCCTGCTGGGCGCCAAGTGGATGCCCCTCAGTGGGCCCTGGCCCGGCTGGCGGTCCTGGGCTCCATCCGGGGCCACAGTGGAATCAAGGCTCATCAGTCAGTCGTCAGGAGTCCGGCCCCTGGCCTCCCAGGCACCTTCTCTGTCACAATCAGGGATTTGCTGGACAAACCACAAGGCTACCCAGAAAATCTGGTCTTTTCAGCCCTGAGAAATTGAATTTTTAGGCTGTTTCTTGGTGTTTCATCATCCATTTTCATAAAAACTAAATGAAACATGATTAACGAGGCCAGATCCCCAACCCTCTGTCAGCTCAGTCACACAGTAATTAAAGTCTCGTGTGGAGGCTCTGTAGGTCTGAAGGGGTTTCATCAGGGCCCCTGGCCCAGGGCTCGCGTCGAGCAGACCCTCACCGCCCCCCCGCCACTGGGAGACTCAGCGTCCCCTTCTGTTAAAGCGGGGGTGGGTCCAAGGCGCCTATCTCTCGTTTTGCCTTCAGCCTGCCGTGCGCGCTGTCTTCCAAGAGGCCAAACCAGCCTCTTCTGCCACCTGGATGGTCCAGCTGCTGGCTGTCCAGAGACCAGCTGGCAGTGACCACTGGGTCTGATCCAAGAAACGGGACCCCTGAGGGACAGATCCTCCTCCTGGGGAGGGGCTGAGTTTCTAACGCAAAGCTGGCCTTGAGCTTTTTATGTTTTTTATTGTGACACACTTGAGGAAGATTTAAGTCCAGAAAAAGGCCATGAGGAAGACCTTTCTTAAGACATATTTCTGAACATTCCTTTCCTCCATTTTGAAATGGTAACATTTTAACACAGAAATCAGACAGTACTGAATGATGTTAATTATTTCTAAATAAATAGAACACAATTTGTAATCTAATCTAAGCTAAAATAACCCATGCTATACAATCTATTAAAAAGTTACTCCTTGAATATATTTAATTTTTAACTGCAAGATTAATCTTCCTTGTAAAATTAAGAATATAAAACATACAGCATATTTGGTGCATGTGAACAAAAGGAAAAAAGTGGCTTTCCTTATAATTTTAAATACTGCAGTTTTAAAATACGTATTTAAATACACTGTATGTCAGTGTGTAAACACACATGTGCGTGAATACAGGTATGTTGTCTGTGTCATTAGACCAGGATTCAAGGCCAGACACATGGCCCTTCATAAAGCACGTTGGATTGCCTGAGTCTTCTTCATGCATTACATCTGGTTAAACTTGGCCTCTCCTAATTATTGGGAAGCTAGTCCCATTTTCATCTCACCCTGGGCTCCTCCAGGGCGACTCTGAGCAACGACCTTCCTTCCTGCTCACGAGAAGCTGCTTCTGTGCAGGAAAGGAAGGTCTGACCAGGGAGGACTAGGTTGCATTGGCCTTTCACTGTGAATTTGAGGTTTTATTCCGGTAAACACTTCACTAATTTATAGTTCCCTGGAGCAAAATGAGCGAAATTGGAAATAAAGTAGATGTTCCCTCTGGGAAATCATCGACGAGGATTTTGGAGGGCATTTTTCCTGGCAATTTCAGGAGAGAGGACCATTCTCTTCAGGTTTCTTTCTTGATTGGGAAGACCGACTCTGAGGAGGTGAAGGGGGCATTTGCGGGCCGGGGGTGGGGGGCAGTGAGCAGAGATGCCCAGGAGCAGATTCACCTCTGCGTTTGTCCCTAAACGTCTTCCAGGAGCTGCAGTTCAAGGAAAAGCACATCTCTTCTAGTCTAGTCTCTCTTTTTTTGCATCTTTACAAAGAGAGGCAGGTCCCAGGTACCCATGGGTATTGCTTAGTCATCTCCAGGTGGTTCAGGTGCTTAATCCTGTCGTCTGCCCACAGTAAGAGGTGGAGACACTCTGCTACCTTCACAGGGGATTTGAGAATACTGTGACCGTAGAGAGAGATGAGAACTGCCACTCTTACCTGACCTTGTCAAGAAAAAATAAACATTAAGTGCAAATACTTTCTGATCATCAAAATGAAGGTGTGATTTGGCTTTATGATGTGAGTTTCTACAAGACTGTCCAACAGAATTTTCTGGGGCTATGAAAATGTCCAGTCTAGCAACCATGGCCACGTGTGGTCTCCAAGAGCATGCTGGGGCCACGTGCAGCTCCTGAGAGGGTGATGAGGCTGAGAGACTGCATTTCTGGTGGTATTTCGCATTACTGATCCAGATTTAATAGCCACACCTGTCAAGTGGACAGTGCCTCATAGACCCCTGGACTTCACTGACCTCTTCTTGTTTAACATTTGCTCTTCATTCGGTCGCGTCGTCTTCCTTCTGCAGGGGGGGGTTTCTCCCCAGTTGCAGCACGTGTTTCATTGCGCCTTATGTGTGGATCTTAGTTCCCCGACCAGGGATCGAACCTGAGTCCCCTGCACTAGAAGACAGATTCTTAACCACTGGACCACCAGGGAAGTCCCAGTACTGTTCTTTGTATACAGTTTTACTCTATTTTAATACACATTCAGGAATATTTTATTCCTGCAACCAAAAAGTTTACAGATTTTTAATCATCTGTGTCCTAAACATTTTTGTGGTATTATTAAGACACTGACAAATAGGTAAGTCCTTTTATATTTACAATCTGTCCTCTTTTTAATTTCATGCCACTTAGACAGATTTAAACTAAATATTATACAAGTTTCACAGCGTTTTTTTCTGAATAGAATATTTGTATGTCACACCAAAACCTCCTTGTTTTGGACCAGTCAGGCAGCATTCAATACAAGGTAGTGGAAAGCCTCTGTTATTTTTAAAATATATTTGACTTTATTGCTTTCAAACTTGTACAGAAATTCAAATCTGGTTAAACAGGTGCCATCAAAGAGCACCCCAGGCCCCTTCTGTGGTGATTAGCTAAGCCTGGCTGATAATTCGCATATACGTTATCAGTACTTGCAGAAGTGGTCAGAAGCCTCCTCTCCGTTCGTGGCTGGAATCTTCCTCTTGCAAACTTGCTTACTTATCCCCCTAATTAGCCTACCTGTCAGGAGAGCTGCTCCATGGAGGGGACCTTCAGCCCCGCCCCATCCCAATTATCCTTGGCATCTGGATCCTGAAGATGCCACCACAGAGCACAGAGCAGAGTCTGGGACTCAAGACAATAACTTGTTTTTGCTCATTTTCAACCCCAGGGCCAAGAGAGCAGCTTGGTCTTGGCGTCCACACTCAGGGGCGTGCGGCCGCGGCCCCTGAGCCGTGAACCCTGCCCGGGCAGGGGAACAGCAGCTTCGCGTTGCCCCGCTCTCATCGTCCTGTGGGCAGGGGGCTTTGGTTCTGTCTTACTCCTTCCTTTGGTTGAGGTGAACTGTACTGGGGTGTGCAATTGCCCACTACAGGCACGTGTAAGGGGATCTTAGCTGAGAGGGGCCACCGTGTGCTCTTAACCAGACCAGGGAATTTTTAAATGACTTTTCAGGAACAAGGCTACTATAAGCTCAAAACACTGAGAATGTAGGGGAAGAAAAATTACATATAATATCATCTCTCTAATAAATATGGGTTAGCTTTTTTATTAATCACATCTACTGAGGATCTTGAAGGCTGTTTCTTCATGTACCATGCAGGTTACGGAGTCTTTAAAAGGTGCATCATATTCCTGGGGGTGGGGGGTGATTCCGTAGCTTCCTTCTTGACATAGAACAATGATCAACCACAGACACCCAGCCCAGGAACGCAGGCGGCTGGTGCGTCATGGTCCACCCACCCTTGTTGCTGGGAGTGGACAGTTAGGACCGCGGGTGGATCACAGATGGAGCGGCGCCCTAGGAAGTGGGGTGATGAGCTCTACATACGGCTCATTTTATAGACCTGACACCTCCTGTAGTTGAGCCTTAAACACAGAAGACAGGCCAAGGGTGTATGCTGTTCCCTGGATTTGTATGTAAACCCCCGTGTGGACTCTGGGGGCCAGGGAGGGGCAGCTGGGGGAAAGTTCTGGAACATGAAGCAGGGCGTCAGGGCTCAGACTCCGTCAGGGCTCCAGGGCGTCAGGGCTCAGACTCCGTCAGGCCTCCAAGACTCGGAGCTCCAGTCCGAAGAGGTGGGTGCCAGCACAGCGGGGCATCACCTGAATCTTCCACCTATCACACCGGCCCTGCGTGGAGGATGGCTTGCAGGTTGGCCAGGGTGGGGCGGAGGCCTGTGGGGAAGCCTTGGCGACCGCCAGGGCTGGAGGTGATCCCAAAGACGAAGTCAGGAGCAAAGCTGGCACCAGGAGCCATCAGACTCTGGGGGTCCTGCCAGAGGAACGCGATGTGAGGGAGTGGGCACCCCCAAAGGTGCTCCCAGCACCTGCATTCCCCAAACACAGGAGGAGCCTGGGGGGAGACTTGGGGCTGGTGGGGGTGCACTGCGGAGGGCTGACTGTCCCAGGCCATCAGGAGCGGGCCCTGGGAGAGAGAGACGTTCAAGGGAGCCGGGGCTGGAAACCTGGGTGTCGGCATACATTGGCGATTAAAGCTCTTGAACTGGAAGAATGAATCACCAGGAGTGCGTGTTGATGGGGAAAGCCAGGACTGCAGCTCAGCCCCGGGGGTCTCCTGTTCAACTCCACTGGAGGAGCCCAGGGTCACTGACCACTTCCTGGAAATGGACGTTGTTACAGAGCTTCCATGTCCCGCCGCAAACACGTTCCCCCCGTGGCCGGCTGGTCCTGAGCTCAGCGGCCCCGGGTCCCCTCGGGACCGCGCCACACAGACGTCTCCCGCTCGCCGACACGGCGGCCGGCGGACATCCCACGGGCTGCCTGGCGAGGATGCGCTGTCCGGATGTGGCTGATGACGCAGTTTCCCCTCACACGTCGTCAGAGCGACAGGACTCCGCCCCGGCCAGCGGCTTCACCCTCGCTCTCCCTGGACGCTCGGAGGCTGAGCGGACACGCCGGGAAGGGCTGGGGAAGGCGTGATGACGCGCGTCCTCCACCGGAGGCGGTCCCACCTACAATCTGATCATCTAGCAGCGCCGCTCCCACGCGCCGCCCTGAGGCCGGCGGGCCCGGCTAGGCCGGGTGACCCGGCTCTGTGTCCAGCCGCGGGGAGGGCGGTGCCGCTCAGCAGTCTTCGCTGGGAGAAGAACCTCGGCCTCACCTCGAGCGTAGATTTACAGACTGTTACACCTCGGCTTCCCTGGTGGTTCCACCTGCAGTGCAGGAGACCCAGGTTCAACCCCTGGGTCAGGAAGAGCCCCTGGAGGCGGGCACAGCAACCCACCCCAGCATTCTTGCCTGAAGAATCCCATGGACAGAGGAGTCTGGGGGCAAAGAGTTGGATGTGACTGAGAGACTGACACTTGCACTTTCTGTTTTTCACCTTGAGCCCTAAAGATGGGTTAGGAGACCCTGAGATGCGTGTCTCTTAGTTCTTCGGGTAACTGCCTACTGTGTGTGCATACTTCACGGTGCAAAAACTTTATGGTGCTTTCTCTTGCGTGGCCCGTTGCCAAGCCCTGGAGATGACCTTCCCTGACCCTTCTCTCCATCCAATCCCAGACTGTCTCCAGGAGCCCAACCTCGGAGCCGGGTCCACCCTTCACAGAGCTAGCTGACCCCTCAGCTGGGCTTGGATCCCCCTGCGAGCCTGGCACCCTGGCTTCTTCCTGCAGCGGTTGTGTTGTCTTACAGCGTGGCCGTGTGGTCACCTGCACCAAGCCCCAGACAGAGACTCCTGAGGGCACCCCTTGGGGCTCCAGCATCTGCCCAGTCCTCAACACCACTTTGCACTGCGCTGGGGACACCAGCTGTTTGAGGAAACAAGCTAATGAATGAATCAGAATAAGTTGATTTGTGCGATGAAGCCTTGTAAGGAGCCTGCGATCCTACAGGGGGATGCATTGGGGCCAGCAGGCAGGCTGGCCAGGTGACCCTGGGCACAGGCGGCCACATGTCTGAGCCCCAGGTCTCCCCTGTGAAGGGAGGGGATTTGACCGGATGATCCAGAAAGTTCCAGCCAATTCAATCCATCAGTAAATGCTGATGCCCTGGGTGGGAAGGAGACAGAGGTAAGGGGCGCGCTCTACAAGGTCAGCCTGGGACAGGGGACAGAGCTGTGCGTGGACGGCCTTGGTCACAGCCGCATGGAGCCCTGGTGGCTCGTGCACGACCGGGCTCCAGCCTCGCTCTGCTGGGTGATGTGCAGCATCTCCTTCACCCGGACCATGATTTTCCGAGTGAAAAACAGAGGAAACACTTCCCCTCATGTCCACTGGGTGGGAAGCTGGGGCAGAAGCAGCATTACTGTCCAGCAGAAACCCAAGCAGCCGGTCCACTGTGCCCAGCGCCCGAGCAGACAGGCAGCTTGCCCTGCAGGCAAGGGTCGAGCCCCAGGGCCCCCCAGGGCTGCCCCAAGTCACAGAGCTGGGGGGTCTGAGCTCAACTCTGAAAAGGTGAAGAGGAAGCCCCTCTCCCCCAAATGTAGCCCCCTTGGTCTGCGGCAAGGAGGGGCGCACACCTTGAGCAGGCAGGGACCCGGAGGCTTGTGGGAGGAATACTTGCATCTTTCCACTGCTTCCCGCCCCACGTTTAAAACTCGCCAAAGGAAAGGAAAGTGACCTTGGCCTGTATCCAAGACCTGGGCTGTTGGCGGAAGCAGTGAGAGGCTCGTCCTCTCCCCGAGGGACCCGGGTGCCTCCGTGGGTCCCCTCTGCCCACCTCCCCCCTCCCGTCGTGGCTCCTGTCTTCCTGAACCGCCCGGCCCATGGACCCCGTCGTCCTCTGCTGTCTCTGGCCTGCCTGTCCACCACCCGTGACACGTGTTACACTGGAGATGTTAGTTCCTTCCGGGACTTTCAGTTCACACATTTTTAGGCCGCATAGCTTTCCCGCGTTCTCTTCTCCAACGTGTTTGTCTCCCAAGGAAGGGGGTAACTATTCGTTGGATTTTCCGTTTTGTTGGTTTGTTCTCCATTGAACATGTGATGCGCTCAGTTCAGCTCTGGCACTGCGTGGGGTCAGGGCTCCCTGGGCTGCTGGTGGGTGGGCAGAGGGATTGGGCGGGTGGGGCTCAGCACCAGGACCGGGCCTGGCTCTCACTCGGCACTGGGTGTGCCCGTGGGGAGTCTGAGTGAGCTTCAGTCGTTTCTGTCAATCCTGGCCTTTGTGAAGGGAAGGCTCTTCCCACTCAGCCTGGGGATCCTGTCAGAATCGGCCCAGCGACTCGGCCTTGCTCCCTCTTGCTCTTTGCTTCTCACTGAGGTGATTCTGCTTTCTTCCCCTTTCACGTCACAGTAAGACCTGTTCACCCTTGAAAATGCATGTTTCTGGCTTTTAGTTCCTCAGGGAACTAAGTGGAGCCAGCTCTTAGGTTAAGTAGAAATCGTTTAAGATTTGGTTTATCCCTTCGTTGCGAGTATTTTCGATCCATTAGCCACCTTCTTTGGAAAATTCCTTTAGCAATCTATCTAGTCAGGATATTTCAATTGCACTAATAAGGACCTGCACTAATAAAGACCTGGAGGCATTTAAACATCTTTGGGTTTTCAGGACTGTGATGTAAGGAGGGCAGTAAGCGTCGAGAGACGACGTCTTCTACCTCTGGGCGTCCGGGGCGATTCCTACAAGCCCCTCCTGGGGAGTCAGAGCAGGGCCAGGTCTCAGCAGTGAGGGGTCCCCGTGGCGCCTCAGAAGGCAGGTGACCTCTCCTGCCTCGCTCTACACACAGCAGGCCGAGGCTGGCGCCCACACGGTGGTTCACTGCAAGGATGGAACGGGTCGTGTCTCTCAGGCGCCGGCTCCAGACTGAGTGAGAGAAGGCCTTCCTGATGAAGGACCGGGGTCTGCGAGGAGACAGGGAGGTGCGAACGGCCCGCCCGGGCCTGGTGGGCCAGGCCAAAGGGGCTTCAGCAGGCTGGGGGCCGGTGGGCTGGCCGGGGGAAAGTCAGGAGAAAAAGGAGAGACAATCGGCACCTAAAGTCTGACCCAATTCCAGCACCACGTGAGTGAAACGGAACTTCTTATACTTGAAACCCCAACAACCGAGATCAAAATATTTCAAAGATAAAAGGACTCCATTTTCCTAATATATCTTTTTCTGCCTCTTGTCTAATATGGTATTATTTTAAAATGCTCATATCAGACTTGCAAATCAGGTTTAAGATCATCAAATAAAAATGTCCATCAGCCCATCAAACCCTCATCAGATCTCATCCTTGCTTGCTAAGTTCACTCTCTTCTCCCCACTTTCTGAATTCTAAAGCATTCTCCCAACTGGCATATTTTGATCATCTTTTTCTCTGTCATTTCTTAGTTTTCAGTCTGCCTTGAATACTTGCTTCAGTTCCCTTGTCTTTTTGGGTGACATGTGTTTTTCAGATGGAAACAGGCATTTTCATTCCCTGTGCCTTGTCTGAGGGTCAGAACAGCACTAGAAACGTTGAGAAACCCTCTCTCTGTTCTCTGCCCATCTCATGGCTCTAAGCAGACCAGACCCTCACGTCCTGGCCGTCTAGTCTACAATAGGTCGCATTTTAACATTCCCGGTCACATGCCGCGCCGCCTGCGAGAGGCTGTGTCCGTCTCCCCTGGACAAGTTATCAGCCAGTGTATTGGGGGCCGTGCTGTCATTTCCCCACAAACATCACATCTCCTGCAGAGCCCATTTTGATTCCTCGAGTTTCTGAGTTTTGATGTCTCGGGAGTGACTTTCTGGGAGCCTCTGATGCTAACTTCCTGGTATCAGAAATGGCAATCTGGCTTTAAATCTTACATTTCATCGCATCTGAGGCTTTGTAGCCCTTGAGTCCCTTCAGAAGACCCTGTTGCCGTTTCACCCACATGACTCTCCACCCACTTGTCTCCGCACCGCGTGGCCTCGGACCCTGAGATGCTGAAGGCAGACAAGGCAGGCAGCTTCTTTGCACCAATAAACAGCTCTAGCAGAGGACAGGGTGAGTCAGGTGGTAAGGCCAGTGGAGAAGAAATGACCCTTAAAACACGGATCAGTGGCTTGCAGGCCTTGTTAAGCTTGCAGGCTTCCACACACTGGAAAGCATTCCGCCAACAGGAGACTGTCCCAGCTCTGTATGGCCTCTCAGGACGGGTATCAGCTTCAGCTGAACTTCCAAGCTGCTCTTCACACAGACCAGACTGCAGCCCAGTCGTCTACAGACCAGAGGAGAAAATGGCCCAACAGGCATTTCTGCTGTGTGGTAGGCACTGATAAATTTCATAAGCAAACATAAAAATTACAGAAAACGCCTCCTTCAGAGTCCAACCAGAGCGAGTGATCAGGGCTGACAGTGAACTTGCACCTGATGAAGGCTGGTGTCCTGATCCCGGAGAAGAAACTTGTTTTCATCATCTTCTGCTCCAGGTTGGTCTGGTCCAAAGACAGCTGGGAAGATGTGAGGCACAGAGGCACGGTCTGGGGATGCTTCTGCAAGGTAGACCCCCGCCCACCAGCAGCAGAACAGCCAGGCTGGGGAGGGGTCCCCAGAAGCTGGGGGCTGCTTCTCTCGGGGCCCTCAGAGGCAGGGAGGCTGTGACCTCTCTGTGGCCCCCGTCAAACACGGAGGCAAGAGCAGCACGAAAGGCCAGTCCCCAGGCGGCCCGCGGTGATGGACGTGCGGACCCCCGGGAACCCACGGCACCTTTCCGGCTGAAGTGCATCTTCTCTGGACCAGGAAATAACTTCATGAACAGCCTCAGCAAAGAAAGTCTCACGATTGGGCATCAGCACCTCCAGGAGCCTCTGTGAGAGCTGACATCGTACAGCCTGCCCAGCATGAAGAGGGTGGGGCTACAGCTCCAGGGCCCCGGCACCCAGCACAGAGCCCTTCCCAACGGGTGACGCCGCAGGAGGCCCCAGGCCCACAAGGGGCTGTGCTGTCCTAGGTAGCACGCAGGGGGCACCTGTCTGCCGGCGGGTCTCCGATCTGTGTCTCGGGACACAGCTGTGTCAGCGGAGCTTCCAGGCGCTGTGACTCAGACTATCCGGGCGGCCCCGGGGGAGCCTGGCTGCAGGGCGGCCTGCGGCCCCCAGGCTCTCAGAGCCATGGTTCCTGAAGCTCTGGTGGCCCAGTTGTGTGTGTGTCCCACAGTCCCTGACGCTGGTTGTGCACCGCTGTCCAGGCAAGAGACTGGTTTGACTGAGCCCCGCTCCTGGTGAAAGGCCTTCCCTGCCTCCCCAGGATGCCCACCCCTCCCCACCAGCTCCCCCTACTCAGAAGCAGGCTTCCCCAATTCTCCCACACATCACAGAATCAGCAGCACCAGGGGGTGTCTGAGGGAGGAGGTTTCCATAGCAACCGGCTCACTCATCCTGTGGTCCCTCCCAGCGTCGGGCGGCTCTGCAGTGCCGTGGGGCGGGGGCAGAACGTCCTCCCACCCGGCATGAACTGCCAGAGAGCCTTCCTCCCAGGGGGGCAAAACTTGCCCTGTCTTCTGGGCCAGAGAAGGTGCCCCCACCCCAGAGATCTCCCCAGGCAACTGCTGATGAAACATGAGAATTACAAATCACTGCATTCCTCTCCGCCTATAAGAATTCCTAATTAAATGTGTTCTTTCCTTTCCTTCTTTCTCTTTTTCCTTCCTTCCTTCTTATTTTCCCAGAAAATGATTCTTCCTTTACGGCTACCATAACAAAAATCATTTTTAAATGTGATTCATTTCCTATAAACTCATTTGAGGTTTGGGATAAGTGAAGTTTCCATAAAATATGCTCTAGGAGAGCTATGTTTTAGAATGATTTCCTTAAAAATCAGATCCAGGTTGCTTTCCATTAAACACAGATAGTGTTGGTATTTAGCAGACTCCACGACGTGGTTTTATTTGTAAGAGTTTTCCACACATGTCGAAATGGAGAGCCCTCAGTGGCAATGTGTCCACGGTGAGCTGGATCCCAGGTCTGTTTGTCTCCCTAACGAACCCATCTGCCCTGAGCCCACTGCCCTGCCCACAGCCCCACGTGGCATCCTGGGCGGAGCTGAACCATTCGCAGAGCCCCTGCCACCTGAGGACCACTCCCAGGACAGCCAGGCACCACCTGGGACCCTCCGTGGGCAGAATGTCACAGCCCAGGACAAGGACCACTGTCCCCATGGAGGACTGGATGCATCGGAGCCAGACTTCGTGACAGGAGGACACAGGACGCTCTCCAGCCCTGGGGTTGCCGTGAGCAGGGCAGAGGCGCGTCCAGACCCAGCGCCCGGTGGCGGCTGTGCGTGGTGCCTCTCCAGGGCCACTGCCCACACTTTCCATCAGCCTGCCCAGGTTAAACCCTCTGGCCCTTCAGCAGGCAGTGGCCTCTGAGCTGGCTGGGGGCACATCTTGGGCACCTCTGTGCCTGCTTTGTCTGCAAGATCAGCCAAAGAGAGTAGAGCCCAGCGCCCAGGGCTGCTGGAGAGTGGAGGTGAGCAGTTAGCCCACTGCTGCACGGAGCCTTCATGGCCACTGGCGCTTGCTCTGGGATGGCCTGGGACGCCGGGTGGTCAGGGACAGCGGCTATTCTTACGAAGCCCCCTGCATGGAAGCCTAACTGGGCTCCGGGCCTGTTCTCAGTACCACGGGGGAAAGTCAACAGGCTCCCTGAGATTCAGGATCTCCGTGAACCGGCCCATCTGGAGAGAAAAAAAAATAGCTAAGTTGTATTCTGCATTTTCATACTATTCATGGGGTTCTTGAGGTAAGAATACTGAAGTGGTTTGCCAATGCTTGTGAACTGTGGTGCTGGGCTCTCTTGAGAGTCCCTTGGACAGCAAGGAAAACAAACCAGTCAATCTTAAAGGAAGTCAACCCTGAATATTGATTGGAAGGACTAAGGCTGAAGCTGAAACTCCAATACTTTGGCCACCTGATGCAAGGTGCCGACTCACTGGAAAATACCCGCATGCTGGGAAAGATTGAGGGCAGGAGGAGAAGGGGACGACAGAGGATGAGATGGTTGGATGGCGTCACTGACTCAATGGACATGAGTTTGAGTAAACTCTGGGAGTTGGTGATGGACAGGGAGGCCTGATGTCTTCTGTCTCAGACTCAGGCCTTGGGGTTCGGGAGGGGTTGGGAGGGCCGGTTGCTAGGCTCACCTCATCCCTGTGATCACACCCAGCTACACATACGCAGATGCTCGGGACCTACAACCTAGTCCATGCGCAGCCCCGCTGGTCAGCAGGCTGACACCCACCCAGAAAGCGCCCTCAGCCCTGCCGCCCACAGGAGCACCCAGGGCGGAGGGGCAATGCTGGCCCACTGACTGAGGACAGGAAACGGCAGCTTACTGGCTCCAGCTGGGAGGAAAGCCAGCACTTGGGTGGAGGACCACATCCCTTCCCAGGACACCCCCGGACCATCCCCCGGGCACTGAGACCCCCTGAGACCAGGAAGGGCCCCTGAGGACCAGCCCGTCAAGACCACACGCCACCCATCGAGGCGTCCTCACTGGCTCTGGGTCACTCGGCACCTCGCTTGCTAAGCAGGAAACGGGGAGGCACAACAAGCTCTGCGAGCGCCGGAGGCCAAGCGAGGAGGGGAAGCCAGTCCTCCATCCGCTCTGGGACGCGGAGCCCAGGCAGACGGGGCCAGCTGACGGGCCCTGAGGCCAGCAAGAGACACGAACACGGAGGACAGCACCCTGCCCTGCCCCACGGGCTGAGGGCATCCAGGGAGAGGCCAGGGTGGCCGGGAAGACGCCTGGGAGTGAGAGACTGCGGGAGCTCGGGCCCGAGATGCCCGGGGTCAGGAAGGGAAGCAGGACCTGGGGGTGGGGAGTTGTTGCGAAGCAGAGGCCCCCGGGGGGTGAGACTGGCTCAGGTAAACAGAGGGGGTGCTGTGGATGGCCCAGGTGGGGACAGGGGGCCGCCGGCAGGGGCTCTGGGAGGCCTGGACCTGCCTTCTCTCACTGGGGGACTGCAGAAGGCCTCCCCTGAGTGTGCCATCACCTGGGGACAGGCTGGGACTCCTGGAAAGCCCTGCACAGGGGCCCCAGTCCCCCCGAGGGTGGACACTTGTGGCCCCTCTGGGCCATCCCAGGCCGAGGCTGAAACCTGGGGCATCAGCCCTGGGCCTCCAGGAGGTCAAGGGCAGGCCTGGCCCCATCCGCCCACCTTGCCCTCTGTTCCCCAAGGTCATCCCATCCCCATGAGCACCTGTGCTTTCCTCCGTCGGGGCTCCCCAAGAAAGCTCTTCCTGAAAGTTCGGGACCAGAGCCCCACACTCCTCAGGAGAGTCTCCAGGTCCAGGGCAGCACTGTTTCCCTGAGTCTTTTCTGAGCTCAGTGCTTCCAAATGCTTTGTCCTTTTTCCCAAGTGACCTGGCTCGAGGCCTCAAGTCCTCTCCACCCATGCAGCACATTGAGGACGCTCCCTCCTGGAGGCGGTGCCGCCCAGGGCCTTCGGGCGCAGGAGAGAGGGCGGTCCACGGCGGGCCCACAGCCTGGACTCACAGGGAGCAACCTGCGGGGGCGTCGGGTCCCGGGGGTGACTGTGGGGCGTCGGGTCCCGGGGGTGACTGTGGGGCGTCGGGTCTCGGGGGTGACTGTGGGGCGTCGGGTCTCGGGGGGGGTGACTGTGGGGCGTCGGGTCTCGGGGGTGACTGTGGGGCGTCGGGTCTCGGGGGGGGTGACTGTGGGGCATTGGGTCTCGGGGGGGGTGACTGTGGGGCGTCAGGTCTCGGGGGTGACTGTGGGGTGTCTGGTCTCAGAGGGTGACTGTGGGGCGTCGGGTCCCGGGAGTGACTTTGGGGGCGTCTGGTCTCAGAGGGTGACTGTGGGGTGTCTGGTCTCAGAGGGTGACTGTGGGGCGTCGGGTCTTTGGGGGGAGACTGTGGGGCGTCAGTCTCAGAGGGTGACTGTGGGGCGTCGGGTCCCGGGAGTGACTTTGGGGGCGTCTGGTCTCAGAGGGTGACTGTGGGGCGTCGGGTCCTGGGAGTGACTTTGGGGGCGTCTGGTCTCGGAGGTGACTGTGGGGCGTCGGGTCCCGGGAGTGACTGTGGGGCGTCTGGTCTCAGAGGGTGACTGTGGGGCGTCAGGTCCCAGGGGTGACTGTGGGGCGTCGGGTCCCGGGGGTGACTGTGGGGCGTCTGGTCTCAGAGGGTGACTGTGGGGCATCGGGTCCCGGGAGTGACTTTGGGGGCGTCTGGTCTCAGAGGGTGACTGTGGGGCGTCGGGTCCCGGGGGTGACTTTGGGGGCGTCTGGTCTCATGGTACACATTCGGTCCTGGCCTCCTCACCTGTCGGCTCGTCTCAGTCCCTTCTCTTTCTTCTTCAGCCCCTCTCTCTTCCTTCACTCCGTGTGCTTCTCCCAATTTGCCCTTCAGACACATCCATCTGGGGATGCTTTGCTTCTCTGCAAGATTCCCAGTGTGGACACCTGCTTGTGGGCTCCTTTGCCCTGGAGAGGTGAAGGGCCCCCCTGGGTTCTCCCTGCAAACAATGCACCCCACGCTCACCTCCCCAGGGGCAGTGACCTCCAGCTGAGGCTCCAAGGGGACCCATGGCAGGCAGTCTCCACTTCAGCACACCAGGGGACCTGCTGCAGTCACAGAGGGGACCACATCCACCCTGTGCCCAGCACCCCCAACCCAGCCCCCTGCACTGGCCCCAGGCTGATGCAGGCGTGTCCGGGAACCAGGGCATTGGCACTTGCCGTGGCATCTCCTCCCGCTTTGCCCTCTCCTGCCTCTTCCCTGCCTGTTATCCCCGCTGGGTCAGGCCTCTCCTTGACCTTCCTGGGCACCTTCTGGCGATTCTGGGCTTTTCCTCAGTGGAAGGAACCTTCCCTCCTCCAGACCTGCTTTCTGGGTCACCAGGTCCAGACCACGCAGGTGCTTCACATTCTGACGCCCTCTGTGCCCTCGCCCCTCCCATAATCGGAGGTAAATCAGGACCATTTGTGACTTTTGGACCGTGCTCAGGGCCATGCCCTCCACACAAGAATCACTGGAATGGGTTTCTATTCTCTCCCACTTGTGAGACACCCAGAGGGCCACGGGGGTCAGTGAATTGCAGACAGTGGAACAAGCAAACTTCTGTGTCTTTGAACTTCCCCCAAAGGCAGGCTAGACCACACGATAGGGTTGTAGGCTCGGAATTGTTTGTAAGAAGAGGACGTTTACAAAGAGTCTAGCAGAGCAAAAACGCACCAAAGGAGGAGAGGTTTCTGCTGTGCTCTCAGCGATATGCCTCCTGTGTGACCCCAAACAGGTAGCTCACCTGTTTGGATTCACCTTCTTGGCTTTAGATAAGGATGAATCTATTTCTAAAAACTTCTGTGAAACTCAGCATGTATGAAATCATTTAAAACTTGACAAAAAAGACGTGAGACAGGGAAAAGGCAGATTCCATAGAGGAAGGGAGGACACGCCAGAGAGACTAAGAGGTGACAAACTAACCTGAAAAGCGTTTAAAACCCAGACAGTTGTGAACAAGAGGCTAGGGCAGGAGCCTAGACGCAGGGCGGAGGGTGGGGGTGGGCAGGAAGAGAGAAGACATAAAACGTGAGCGCGTACAGAGAAGCCCAGGATTACTCAGGTAGAAGAAGGACCAAGAAATCTTTTTAATTTTCTCCTGTTTAGAATAAAAGACACTTTCTCTCTGAGAAAAGATGGAAGCTTCAAAAAATAAAAGATCCACAAGCATGACAAGTATAAAAAATAAGAGAAACGGCAGTGACAAGAACGTAAAAAGTAGGCACGAGATTCCAGCTGAAAGGGACAATGTGGCTGGTCCCAGGGCCCCTTGCTCGTGGTCCTAGAATCTGTCCTTTCCTCTGCCCTGAACAAACTGCCTCCCAAAGGCTCGCTGCGGTCAGCAGTTTAGGAAGAGGACTTGCTTTTGAATTATGTAACCTCTTTCCTCTGTTACCTTGAGAGGAGCTCTGTACCGCCCAGGGACAGAGCAATGGGGCTGACGGAGGCCACGGGGGCCCTGTGGCTCTGCCAGTCCCACAGTCACAGCCAGCTGGCCCCTATGGCATGTCCGCACCAAAGCCTGTGTCCACCCGGCAGGCAACACTGTGCCTCAGGGCCCCGTGGGCTCGGGGGGTGGGCGTGGCCTGTGCATGCATGTCTGGATGTCCCCGGCATGGTGACCCTCCGCCTCCACCCCAAGTGCAACCCCACTGACTCTTGGCGTTGAGAAGACGGGCCTGGACGGGCCAGCAGCCCCCTCCCTGCCCCATCCTAGTTGGTGACCTTTGCCCACCGTCCATCCCCCAGCCCAGGGTCCACTTCTTACTGCTAAAGCCCAGCTGGATGTGGTCACAGACGCTTCCTCACCTGAGAGGCAGGGGCGTGGGTGGAATGCTGTGAGGGCAGTGAAGGGGAGCCCCCCTCCACCCCCCTCCTGCTCCGTGGCCAGAGAGGGTCCCCTCCTGGTGGGCACATGAGTCCCTACCGCCCGTCTTCCACCCCATGTGAGTGGCGTGGCCGCCCTAGCGCTCAGCGCAACCGCGGAAGGTGAGTACCCCCGGGGCGGCCCTGCCCACGTCCAGCCCCCAGGCCCCGCATGCCCGTCACAGGCACAGCGAGCGTGGCGGCCCCGGGACACGGGGACGGCTGGCTGGGGTCAGCGGCGGTTTCTCCAACAGTCACCTTTCTGTATGTTCTTTTTTGCATGGGTCCTCCGCGTCCAATTCCAATTCTGACCGCGGCTGCCGCAGCTCCGGCCTAGCCGCTCCCCTGCTGCTGGACGTGCATGTGCTCCCGCAGCAGTGCCCCAAGGACACGCCCCGTTATTGAGAGGGACGCCAGCACTGCTAGGTAGGTCGGCCGCCCTGGACAGGAGCCTGTCCCTGATGACCTGGGACTCCGGGCAGTGGGCAGCGGCTCAGAGTGGCGCCTGGGGTCTGAGCCAGCGCCTGGCCCGACGGGGAGGCCTGAGAGCAGAGATGCATGATCAGAGGATGCCGGAAAGCATGCAGCATGAACCGCGGGACTGCCATGCTCCCCAAACCGCCAGAGTGCACCCCGAGTGTCCCCCAGAGACGGACCCAGGAGAGGGCCAGGCCCAGCCCAGCTCCATCCGGGGCCAGAGCCCCAGAGCCCTTACGCCCAGTGTTGACAGCCAGGACCTGGGCAGTACCCACCCTCCAAGGACGTCCAGGGGCCTGAGTGGGGGGATGAGCAGCAGGGGGGTCTCACAACACTCGTTAGAGGTGATCCCAGGCTGATGCAGGCGTGTGGGCCTCTAAGTCAGCATTTAAACCTGTGAGGGCACGCCGTTTACCAGTGGGTGGTTGGGTACGCGTGCCACCCATGTGGGCTTTGCAGACTGCAGCTGTGCTCCGGTCAGTGCAGTCACCGGGCATCACGGCTCTGGTGAAACCCTGCCCCATGAGCCACCACCCACGCCCACCTGCTGCCCCCCAACCACCCTGGGCCATGGGCAGTCAGCAGCCTGGGGTCCCCTGTAGCCGCAGCTTTGAATTTGATCTGCAAGATCACACTTTTCTGTTAGTAACCCGAGGTCTAACCCATTCCGAAATGCTATCTGAATCATCAAAATGAACGTTTTTTAAAAATCATGTGAAGGGTACTATTTTTTATGATTCTTTTTCATGGATTTGTTTGTCTTTGAGTGTAATCTAAAAGGAAAAGTGCTTGGAAGCAAAAGGAAAAGGTGATTTTGGTTCACACGTCATGTATGAAAGCAAAGCTTTCCTCCCAAGTCTGCTAATATCAGGGCTTGAAACGTGTACCCATTCAGGCCCCCGGAAGGCCTAGTGCGCAGGATAAAGGTCCTCGCGTGACCCGGGAAGGAAGGAGAACCGGGGGTGGGGAACGCTGGTGTGCGTCCTGTGGACAGGCGAAGGTGGAAGGGCAGTCTGCAAACACCTTCCGCAGGCCTGGGAGGGAGGGGCGCCCGCCCGCCCCCTCTGCAGGCCAGCGGTGCCGTGCAAGTGCCATCAAGGGCCAGGACCCCTGACCTCCCCGAGCCCCCACCCAGGAAGTTGCCTTGGCGTCAGGGCTCTGTCCCCACGCCCACGGTGTGAGTCTGCAGTGCTCCTGTGTCTTTTAACAGGAGGCAAGCAAAGGGACGAGGTGACGCGGGGGCCTCAAGGAGGGGCTCAGGCCGGGTGGGAGGAGGGGAAGCTTCCCAGTGAGGGGCTAGGCAGGGCCTGGGCGGAGCAAGGTCCCCCATACCAAATTCAAACAAAGAGAAAATGACTGGCTATCATGCAAACTAAGAATCGATTCATAAGATCCTTGCTTTCCACCAATTTCAGGAAACAAACCCAGGAAATTGGGTAGAGGAGATGTCTATTGCTTTTACTGACCTGGGTTCTTTCTGTTTTGGGAGAAGATTTCAAAGTCAGTCTATGTCAGCTTTCTGTTTTCAAACACCTTTATTTTGCACTCCTCTGCATTTCTTTATTGTTTCCCACTTATATGCCAAAAAATTCAAAGTAAAGAGATATATTTTTAGAACCACATCTCTTTAAGTCAAAAAAAAATGTTTTTGAGTTCTCATAGAAATGTTTTTGAGTTGAACTTTTCATATAAATGGGACAAATCTTTTACAGAGTTGACCTCAATCATTCCAATTACAAATATATTTTACTATTATAGATGAGACCTAATTTTACATTTTCATGATTTCATTTAAATGAGAGTATTTAAAACTGAGAGTATTTTGTGTTTTACTTAGCAATTGCCCCTGGTAGGATGCGTGTGAAAGAAAGGGACAAAAAAGGGCTTTTACAGTGGGGACACATGTAAACCTACGGCTGATTCATGTCAATGTATGGCAAAAGCTCTACAATACTGTAAAGTAATTAGCCTCCAATTAAAATGAATAAGTTAATTTTTTTAATAAAAAGGGCTGTTACAGAAGCATGCCACGAAATTCTTCAAAGATCTCCTGGAGCCTGAGTCTCACCTTTGACACTGTCATCCCAGGGGTCCACTGAGCGTTTCTCTGCCTGTTTTGCTGCTGCCCTCAGAGCCAAGGCCTGTCTGCAGGTCGACCTCGTAGGGTGGGTCACAGGTGAGGTGAGGCCCAAGGACAGGTCAGACCTGCAGGCAGGGCTTTAGCCTTTTTCTAAGATTTTTAAAAATAAGTAACCGATTTTATCAAGATGAGAGACCATGAGTGTCCTGAGAACGCTGTTCCTGCGGACCGGCCCTGGGGAGATGGCGCAGCAGACACTGGGCAGACTGGCCACATGGCACCGTGTGGCTCCTGCCACCTGCCAGCGAGGGCGCCTCCCTCGCCCAGGGGCTGCAGAGAAACTAGCCGGCTCCGGGTCCTCGCCCACATCACGTCCGGTGGCCTTGATCCCTGAGAACGAGCATCTGAGGCCGTGCTGGACGCCTGCCTGGCCATCCGCTGCCCCCGTCGAGGGGCCGATGAGACAGCTCCCTGCCTGAGGCCAGGTGGGCAGCCGCGCAGACTCAGGGCCCATCACTGACGGGGCCTCCTGTCCCGGAGAACATGCCCTACTTTAAATGTCTCAACAGAACTACTTATCAAGCCCTCAGATTTCTTTACAAAAGAGAGAGAGGATAAACAACAACAACAACAAACATACAAAAGAAAGAGGATGACGGACCACAGAGGAGGCGCTTTAAGGATGTCCATACGAGCAGTTAAGTGATAGGACGCAGCTTCAGTCAATAGATTAAACCACTGCTATTTCCGCTACGCCCTGCATCAGGGTCCCGGTTTTGGAAACAGGAGGACAATCACAGCAAGGGGTGACATGTCCTGCAGAGGAAGAATCAGAGGCAAGGTGAGGAGCCGGCCCCATCCCGTCTGTGAGGTGCGCCTGTGCGGGTCAGAGGATTCTCGTGATACAGGCCGTGATGCACAGAGAGGACGCTCGCCTGCGCTGGTGGGGCTCCCGACCCTGGGAGGCGTGAGCTGCAGTGGCCCTTCTGGGGGCAGATGGTCAGGAGGAAGTCAGAGCACTTGGGCTTTACGCCTTAGAGTCACAAAAGCCACAGAAACCTCCCTACTGAGAGAGATTAGTTCCAGGAAATCCAGGAGTTTGTGAGTGGTCCTGAATTTTTTTTTTTTTTTTTTTAGAATTTTGCCTGAATTTTGCAAAACATAAATGTGGCTTAAAGATTTTATATGATTTTTCCCTCCACCTTCTTAAATGTCTACACCAGACCAATTCTTTCATCCAGATAATGACATGAACTACCCCGAATTACTTTCGCTTGATATGGATTGAATCCCAAGGCAATTCAAGATCACAGACAAGCAAAGGACTGTGAATATTTTCGTTGGGAATAGACAGAGATTCTAAGATTATGCGTTCACCATTCCTGTCTCGGAGCGTTTTTACCCACGGTACCTTCGGAGTGGAGAGAAACAAAATGAAGAAGCTTGCATTTTATTTATCAGAAAGTTACGTCTTTAACCACAGGCCTGTAAACCAGACGTGGTGGAGCGTCAGTGACAACTGGCCAGACACAGGGAGGACCACTGGCTGGGGTGGCCTCACCCCGGTGATGAAGCGGCAGCCTCGCCTTGCGGGGAGTTTCCATGGAAACCCAGCCACACCCTGCTGCCATTTCGAAACCCAAGCTGGGCAGCACATGATGCCTCCCGATTCCATCCTTGGGGACGTGGGGGTCCCACACGGCCTCCCTTCACAGAGAAGACGTGCCCCCCCCGAAAGATGCTGATCGAACTTCTGTGCATCGACTGTGCACCAGCCTGTTGTCGAGGCTGCCGGAGCTGATCCGTCTGAGAAGCAGACACCCCTTTTGTTACATGAACGGTCGCTTCCCCTTTCACCGACTTCAGAAAACGGTGTATTTTCAAACGCTGGGATGTATTAAAGCAAGGAAATTTGTATGCAAATCTCAGAGTTTTTAAAAGCCTTAAAGTCTTGAGCAGTAACATGAAAATGAGCTCCGCAGAGCTGTTAGAGGAAGAATAATGAGGATCCCGGACTGCCTCGTGCGGTTCAGAGGCACCACCTAAAGATGAGAACGTCAAACTACCGCCCTGCAGAGAACCGGGGCGTGCTATTCTGGGGTGGGTGAAGGTGAGTGTGAATTTGCAGCCCCCACACGCCCGGAACAAGCACTGCTGCCCGGTTTTCTTCCCCCAGGTGAGGGTGTGACGGCGGAGGGCTTAGCTTCTCCACATTCTCGCAGCCAACGAGCAGCAGGCCAGGTATCGGACCTCATCTACCCAACCTCAAACCCTAAAAGTGAAACAACAAGCCTTTCCAGAGAGCCAGGCCGCTTTCCGGAAATGTTGTTTCTTTCCTGACCCTGTGAAAGTTCTGAAAATGACCCAAGTCCACGTTTTCTTTGTTTTTATGGTGACAAAGGGAGTTTTAAATACATCCTTTTCCTCAAATGACGCTTTCGTAAATGGTTTAAACCCACAAAAACTACTCCAAAATCCTCTTCTCTGTTGTATAATTAGCAAAGATCTTGTTTTCTTTTGCACGGTCTTGGTTGTGACGCCTCACTTAAATCTGAACAGGGTGTGTCAACCTCCTCCTGCCTCTACCAAAAAAAGTCATTAAAAATTTCTACTCGTGTTTACATGAATAAAGTTTAAATAAATTTGCACTAGGAGCTGAAATTAGGAAGAGTTTAAGGATTTCTTTGACCAAAAAGCAAGGCCACGTGTACATGATTGGCTGGTGGGAAACATTTCCGTTTCTTGATACGTTTTCAGAACATGCGTGGAGATTAGCTTTTCTTAGAATGATTTAAATTGCTTCAAAATTTCCTCCCTCTGGGGTTGGGAGGTCTCTCCACATGAGGTGCCATTTGGGAAATCAGCTAGTTAAATTCAGTCATTCACGTTATTGACCGAATAGTCTCGGGGATCAAACTTGAAGTTCATGAACAGCTGTTACTTTAGTGACAGTCAGGTCTACAGTCTGATCCGGGGGTTGTTTTTGATGAAAGGACAGCATCCTTCGGCCTCAGACTCCAGCTTTTACACCCTGACCCCACTCACACACACCGACGACTTCTCCTCGATGTTTGCCTTCTCCCACAGTGCAGGCGGTAAATTAAACTTTCGTCCTTCAGAGGACACAGCAAGGATCAGCGCTATACTTGAGGTTAGTGTCTGTGCTCCTTTCCTGAGAACTAGATGAGAATTAGGCAGTTCCTAATATCAACAACTGACTGTACATCTAAGTGTCAAAATATGACATTCGCACCCCTTGACTCAGCCCGGGTCCGTGTATGCCCATCACACATGCCCTGACATGCTCAGTGACCTTGAGAAAGTCTGTCTGTAACCAAGTAATTTGCTGGCCTCGGCCCAACATCCAATACGCAAGTGGCTTTCAGAGTGGAGAACAAGCTGATACCACTTAGAAAGCATTTACACTTATTGTCTATTTTATATTTGTGACCTGTGTCCCTGCCAGGAATTCAGATGCTCGCTGAGTATGGGTGGTGGCACAGGGCCCCTCCGAGGGTCCCTCCTGGGAAGTAACACTGTTTTCATTTCATTCTTGCTTCTTGAGAGCTAATATTTCATAAAAAGAAAAGATATGTTTTCCTTTTTTGTCCTTCGTTCTCACCCTCCTGGTGGGTACAAATGCAGCTGAAGTAGCTGCAGCCAAAGCGTCTTTGCAGGACAGCTGGTTCCCGCGATGGTGGGTTCGAGGCAGTCCACAGAGGCAGTACTCAGGGAACTCTCTTCACACACAGCGACTGCCACGAGCGCAGCTCTGATGTGGCAGAGAGACTGCAGGGAGCTCCCGGGAAGGTTTAAACACGGGCCACCTAGGCGTCTCCGGACCCATCTCATCATCTCAGTTGACTTGACCTGCAGACCAAGAGACCTCGGTGCCAAAGCAGAGCTCCCTGGGCGCCCACGGAGGGTCTGAAAGACCCCTAGTCCAACTCCCTGGCCTGGCACAGGGTGCCTGCTCCAGGCCCCGCGGTCGATCGGGGGCAGGGCTGGGAGGGGTCAGCGTGGCCGGGCCCTTGTACCGTGTTGTTCTGAGTTTAGACACAGACCAGTCTCGGCCACCGTGTGTGCCTTCATGTAAAAAACCTCACATCGTGCACGGATGGTGCAGCGGCTTGCCCGCTGTGACTGGCCCACCGAGGTCGAATAACAGACGGGGCGGGGACGTGGGGCGTGTAGAGGAGGGGAGACTGCAGGCTGAATATCTGGGGACCAAGGTGCTGCCCCAAGGCCCCCAGCCCCCGGGGGCGCCGCCGTGCGTGGAGGGAGGAGGGGTCCAGCCGAGCCCGGAGGAGACAGGGATGGGGCTGCTCCGTGCGCCCGGGGGACCCTCCAGCTCTGCCCCACCTCCAAGCAAGGCTCAGCATTCAAGAGACTCTGAAACTAGATGAGTAAGGAAGCTACTTTTCAGGAGATTGGATGCCTTTCCAGTGAATCCCTGTGTGTGTCTGTGATTGCAGGTGCCCCACGCCTGGCTGCGACGGCTCCGGGCACATCACTGGCAACTACGCTTCCCACCGAAGGTACGTGCCTTGGGCTTGAGACCCTCCCCTCCCCCACACTCCTAACTCAGCCTTCACACGTGCTCAGGTGGCTCCACCGGGGAACTGACGGTCTAGAGACCCTCGAGCACAAGGCAGGCTGGCCCCAGCCAGTGGCGCCCTCACTCAGAACCCCAGCTCTCGGGCTCACAGTCCCCTCGGACGCCCCCATCCCCCGACAATGGTGCCACCAGCTCCATCTGCAGGAAGCCTTTCTCAAGTCATGCAGGAGCATGCCCTTCTGAATCGACAAAGAATGAGAAGAAGAGCCAGGATATTATAAGCTCCCTGAGAACAGCCACTGAGAGGCAAGCTTGCTAATCCCACTGAGAGCTGATCTCCTAAATATTGAGATTAGAGCCACAAAGCTGTTTGGTTATTATAAGCAGGGATCAGCAGAGCTGAACACACAGAAACGCTTGACCTCACAAATCCAGGCCCGCCGGTCCCAGAGGGCAGGGACTTCTAAGGGCAGCGTGGAGATTCCGTCGTCCAAGACGACAGGGACTCCAGGCCGGCTCGCATCCCCTAAACAGTTTATGAACCTCCGTTCTGCACCAGGAGCCTCCCAGGTGGCCGGGGTAAAGAGTCTGCCTGCAACGCAGGAGACCTGCGTTTGATGCCTGGGTCGGGAAGACCCCCGGAGAAGGAAATGGCAACCAACTCCAGTATTCTTGCCTGGAGAATCCCATGGACAGAGGAGCCTGGTGGGCTGCAGTACGTGGGGTCCCAAAGAGTCGGACACGACTAGGCAACTAAACAATGACAACAGCAGTTCTGCAGCAGGCCCTGTGTTAGGCATAGACAGAGCCTTTCAATACAATGTCTACACAAAGAAGGGTGTAGACCCTGAGGCCCAGAGCAAGAATGCCTTGTTGAGTGCAGTCAGGCTCAACAAGCCAGGTCAGGACAAGAGCGGGTCTGAACGGAGACCCTTGTAACACAAAGTCTCCCACGAAGTGTGCAGAGCTGCCTCTAACAGATAAACAGATGACAACACAGCTGTCAGCTTGCCACCCTCTAAGAGCAGGTTACAGATTGGGCAGTGGATGAGCCCTTCCGTTTCCCCCACGAAAAACTGAAGGTAAAGGACAAAGAGCCAGGGCGGGAGGAGTCAGGACAGTCGGGGTCACCCCCGAGGCCCGTCGGCCGCCAACCAGCAGAGTGGACCGTGGGAGGCAGGGTGGGGCCACGCCGTGTGACCCCCAAAGTAACCAGGTCCCGGGGCTCTGGTCGGGCCGCCCCGGCTGGCTGGCTGGGCTTGGCTCAGGGACAGAGCTCGCCGGGGGGGTCTTCCCTCGTTAAGGTCCTGCTGCCAGTCGCATGCTTCTGTGTCCACCTCCCATCCATTTGGGAGCATCCTTTAAACAGCACAGGTCTGGGCACGTAGGGGTTAGGAAACCCCACTGAGAGAACCGCATGATGGCCAGATTCTTCACACTCGCCTGACAGAAACACCTCAGTCTCTGTCTGGGGCTGTCCACCTGGCACTGTGGACGTTTGGGGTCTGAGCCCCCTTTGCCCTGGGACCGCCCCGTGCACTGTTGGGTGTTGGGGAGCGGCGCCAGCCCACACACTCATTGCCAAGGCACCACCTCCCCATTCCTGACAACCAGCGTCTCCAAACACACCCAGTGTTCCTGGGGCCACTGCCATGCACCTTAGGGTCCAGAGGAGTCTTGCCGGGCTGTCTTCCCGGTTTTACCAGGCCGCCCAAAGCCAGCTGTTGTATCGTGAACGCAGAACAGAGTGAATACCTCCAGAAGGGATCTCCACAGTAGTATCACTGCTTTAGGGAAAATGAAATGAAATTAGATCAAACTCAAGCTAAGTATCTAAGTCAAGCACATTCTATGCCATTCTTTATTTTATGTTAGAATTTATCTCGGTCCTCACAAGGCCACAACTCTGGTACCGAATAATGCCTGCAAACTAAAAGTGAACATTTCCTGGTCATTTCAGGTCCACCTCTCTGTTTTTCTACGTTCTTTCTTTTTGGTTTGGCATGACGTAAATTTATTCAATTTAATTTTAAACGTGTGTATGCATTCACTTACGTTTTAGAAAAGGGTGTATGTTAGTATAGCGTAAACTTGTGAATAAAATGTAATTAAAGCTTGATTTGAAACCATTCTCTAGGGCTGGAGTTAATAGTACCAGGATTAGTCCACAGAGCTGAGAAGTAAATCTGACTTGGTTTTCAGCACACTTGCGGGCTATACACAGCCCTATGGGGGTGGCATGTTCCACAGTATTGTTTATCTGAGACATACATTCCGTGCATAGAAGTCGGAGTGGGCTCGAGCCGTTGGCCGAGAGGAGGGGCCCGGGAAACAGGTCCTGTGCACGCCGGGCACTGGAGAGGGATGGAGGCCGCCCCAGGCCCGGTGACCCTCGGAGGTCGTACGGACACGTGCAAACACACCTTTCGGGGCTTCCCTGGTGGCTCAGCTGCTAAAGAATCCGCCTGCAATGCCAGAGACCTGGGTTTCCTCCCTGGGTTGGGAAGATCCCCTGGAGAAGGGAAAGGCTACCCACTCCAGTACTCTGGCCTGGAGAATTCCACAGACTGTATAGTCCATGGGGTCGCAAAGAGTCGGACACGACTGAGCGACTTTCACTTCCCGGGAACATGAGGTGGTGTTCCCTATATGCAAACCTTGGGAAAATTCCTCCTAAGGAGCAGACCCTCAGCCTTATTCTAAATCCTGCCAGGATTCCAGCCCATCACAGGCACCTCGGAGATACAGAGGATTCGGTGGATCCGGGCCACAGACTTGAACACTATAAACATGCTCATCATCATCTGAGCCTTCAGCGAGCTGTGTTATTTTGTGATAGCAATATCAAAGATCACAGGTCAGCATAACAGATGTAACAATAATGGAAAAGCTTAAAATATTGCGAGAGTTTTTAAAATATGACACAGAGACGTGAAGTGAGAGATGCAATTGGCAAAATGGAGCCTATAGACTTGTTAGACTCATACTGACCACAACCTTCAACTTGTGAAACACGGAAGGTCCGCAAAGCACAACACAAAGAGGTGTGCGTGCCCCGCCACCCCCGGGCTCCAGGGAGGACAGGAGTGACCCTCGGGTCCCCCGACGCCCCCACCAGACGCAGGTCCATCTGCTTACAGGACATCACTTCTCTCCGGGGCCTGTGTCCTGCACGCCGCCCCAGGAGCCAGGGGCTCCCAGCCGTCCTCAGAGCTGCCCTGAGCGGCGGGAGGTTCATTTCTGTCTCCGCTGGAGGAGACAGGCTCTGAGTACTTAGCTGTCGGAGGCAGGACTCAGCCAAGAGGCCACCGCCGAGGTCACAGCTGCTCGTGGATGGACCGCCCCTGGAAGGCCCGAGAAGCTCCCTCTGGGAAAGGCAGGACCGCCCTCCCGCCCGAGACAGGCTGTGACTTGCCTATGCTCTTGCTGGGGTTGGAATGGCGGTGTGACTTGCTGTCTCTCCAGCACCTCTGAAGTTTCTTAAACTCACTGTAATCAATAGTATTGACCATCTCTGATATTCTGTCAAAAAAACAACCCATCGTCAGAAGCTCTGTCTCGCCTCTGTCCTCGGCAGAGAGACCTCGCTCCACCGACAGAGGAGCTCAGGCCGTGTCCAGAGCATCTTGTCTTCACAACCACAAGAGCCCTTTCTTCAGCTCTCCCTCAAAGGAGCTGTTTCCGGGCATCGCTTTCTTTCCCGGACTCTGCTCCAGGCTGGCTCCTTTCTGCCATCTCCAGACGGTCGGCACAGCAACGTCTCTGGGAGGTCCCCTCCCCCCGCGCAGCTCGGAGCGGAGCGTGAGCAGCGGGAGCTGACTTCCCAGGACCCTGCCACCTCCAGCAGCGGCCCCCAGCGGGCTCCAGGCTCTCCACCAGGACAGCACTGCAGGAACCAGCCCCCGGGACCCTCCTGTCTGTGCCGAGAGTATTTCCATGAATCGCTGCACTCTCCACCAGGGTTGCTTTGACCCTCAGGGCGTGGACACAGGGCACAGGGACCCCGCGCCCCGCGAGGTCTGGTCCTGGTTCCCAGGCACCTTCGCTCCGCTCTTTCACAGTAAGGACACAACCTGCCCTCCCTGGGGACGGGGGCAGCACAGGGCCGAGACGTGTCACTTGGCCCCCTGAGCTTGGGGAGACCAAGCGAGAGCCTTACGTCCTCCCTGTCCTGAGGTGGACGCATCCCCCGGTCCCGGGGAGGCAAGGAAACCAGCCTGAGGAAGCGCAGACGCCAGCAGGGAGGGAACGCCCTTCCTGGTACCAGCACATATCAGGACTGGCGACCTTCTGGGGGGCACTGACCTCATCCAGCGGCTCTCACGTGGGCCACAAAGCTCTGCACCCAGACGGTCAGTGACATGGCCACGTGCACAGCTTCTCAAGGGCAGGGGCCAGCATGCAGGACCACCACTCAGACACAGCAGCGCCCCTTCCTCCCCCTGGGCTGGCCTCGCTGGGCCTGGGAGAGCCTGGGAGAGCTGGCTGTGGACTCTCCCGCCTTGGACCTGATGCCAGGATTCCAGCCCAGCCCCTGGGTCACAGCCAAGTTTTCCTCGGAGTCAGAGTCAGGTCCAGACTGAGCCCCCTTCTGCACTGCTTGCTCTGGTTTGGTTCTGTTCCAGTTTATCTTCACTCCCAGCCTCGTCTCGGCGGGCGAGGGCCCAGAGCCACACCTCCGCCCAAAGTTCAGGGCGGACGAGGGAAGGCAGGACAAGCGGGAGGCAGGAGGACAGGCCGACACCGCTCAGCCCCAGGGCTCAGATCTGGGCTCCAGACCGACTTCTGCCGGGAGGCGCGGCTTCCCGGAGAGGAGCCAGGCAGCTGCACAAGCGTGGGACACGGCTAGGGAGACGGAAGTGACGGGGCGGGGGGCTGAGGACCAGCGTGCTCAGGGGGCCAGCGCCGACAAAGTCAGCAAGAGGGTCAGAGCGGCACACCCGCCCAGACCCGGCCGGGCCCCCCTGCCACCCCCCTGGGCAGCTCCAGAGAACCCCTGGGGCCTGGTTCTCTGGTTCCTTGCAGAGATTCCCTGTCATTCTATATAATTTCACATCTAATAGCCTGGCGTTAGCTACCGCTGAACAGGAAAGAAAAATCATATAGACATTCCAGCTGGAAAATTTCCTTTAGATAATGTGAGCTGTTACTTCCCCAAATTCCAAAATTGAATAAAATTAGCTTGGTCAGTTTGCACTGTGTCTTCCGAAGGTGCCCCAGGGAGCCGTACCTCAGGTAAATGGGGCCGGACGGCAGGGACACAGCCCTCGCAGGTCGGGGGGCTCTGGGACCCCGCTGCAGGAATGGCTGCAGGAAGGAGGGGTGCCTGTGTGTCTCTGCACTGTAGCCCCTCTGTGCCAAGAACACCCCACGCCCGCAAGCCAGGCCCGCCTCTCCTGGGACTCCGGACCCTCAGGGGCCGGTCCCCCTACAGGCTCTGGGTGCCGTTCTGGGGGACCCACAGTGTCCAAAGGCCTCGGGGAGCCCCAAGGGGCTCCTGTGCCCGAATGGACCCTCCCCCAGGACTTTGTCTTCACGCCAAGAAGCACCAGTCTCTGGAGGAAATTGGCTCAAAGTACCATCGGGTAAAGGTGCAGGACAGCTTCTGAAATCACCCGTCTTCTTAGCCTTTCAGGTTGCCCCAGAGCCAAGAAGAGCGGCATCAGGATAGCACAGAGCAAAGAGGACAAGGAGGACCAGGAGCCCATCAGGTGCGCGGGCCGGGGGCGGGGGCGAGGGGGCTGCCGGCCAGGGCAGGTCAGGCTTGGAGCTGTCGGACGCGGGTGAGGTTGCAGGTTCGAGAGCAGACCGACGCACAACTGCACTCGGCCAGAAGCACCCTCTGAGTGACAGACGAGGTGACAGCCGGTCCATCCGGGGTGTAAAACCAGTTACAAGGCACCTCCCTCTACCCCTCGCTGGGAAAAAGAGTTAATTTCCTGGATGTATTTACATACATCCTGAGTGTATTGACATACACTGCCAGATTCATGAGAGCACATGACGTGACTAGCCACAGCACCCAGCACGTGGCTGAGTCTCCGGCTTATGCAAGTCGCTCTGACGTCGGTCCTCTGCTTCTTGCTAAGGAGGATGGTGACCATCGGGGATAGAAGGCCAGCAACCCCCCTCCCTGCAGACAATGGCCCTGAACCGCTGCCCAGTAAGCCTCAAAGACCTGTGATATAAATCCACTGCCACCTTCCTGAAATTTTAATCTCACTCAATGTCTTTGGAGAAAAGTTTTGATGAAAACAAACAAACTTGAAAGAAAAACGTGCCTCTGGTTTGGCTGTAAGTCTTCGGCGCTTTGCCATAACCTGTGACAGAGAGGTTTCAGAAGCACTGCTTGATTGGCCTGTTGCTGAATTTCGCTCCAGCTGGTGAGCTTCCCATTTATTACAAAAATTAAAAAGTGCTCCTGGAGCACCTTGTAACTAAACCACCTCTGCTGCTCACACCCCTGTCTGGCTAGAGGGGTATCTTGTGGACTAAAAAACATAGCCAAACAAATAGGTGTTCTCCAGCTCCTGAGAAGAACATGGGCTTATAAAGTAATCTTTTAAAAATAATCCCAGAGTCAATTTCCCACTGAGTTTGCACATCTCCTGCTGAAGGCTGAGACTGTCCCAAAGCGGTGCCTCTCAGACAGACACCCGCACCCCAGCTGCTCCGACAAACGAGCTCTTTTTCTCACGCGGTGTGGGCATCCCTCCCCGAGTGGACGCTCCGCTCCAGGAAGGCGTCTTGTCCCTTCCCTGGACCAGTGTTTCCCGGAGGGCCAACTACCGCACGGCGCCACTAGGTGGTGCCTTTGAGTGGTCTTGTTTCGGTTTTTTAATCCCACTGGAACCCGGGTAGAAGATGCTGGTTTTTCCTTCGTGTCAGGTTAATTTGACTTTGCTGCGGGGCCACCAGGCACCTGGGGGCGAGACAGTCAAGTGCCCCCTCTGCCCCCAGGTGCCCGGTGCCCGGGTGTGATGGCCAGGGCCACATCACCGGCAAGTACGCCTCGCACCGCAGCGCGTCCGGGTGTCCGCTGGCGGCCAAGAGGCAGAAGGACGGCTACCTCAACGGCTCCCAGTTCTCCTGGAAGTCGGTCAAGACGGAGGGCATGTCCTGCCCCACGCCAGGCTGCGACGGCTCGGGGCACGTCAGTGGCAGCTTCCTCACACACCGCAGGTGAGTGCCCCTGCCCGCCTGCACGCCAGGGTCCCCACCACACCCCGCCCCAGGCTGGGGCGGGGGAGACTGAGAACCCACACCAGCTCACGGGTGCCGAGGCGCGGGGAAAGAAGAAGCAAACTTAGACGCATTTTGCAAAGCACACACTCACCCTACCGCATCAGTGTACATGGAGAGGCTTCCCAATGCCTAAGATTGGCATCCGCAGAAACAGGTTGTCATTTTACACACGTACTCACACTCACGAGGGTATCTGTGAGTTCAATTATTCGTTTGGCTGAATATGGCAAACAGGTCCCACTTGAGGACAAGGTGACTCTTGGTTACTGGAGCCTCATCAGATACATCAGAAAACCTCCCAAAAAACCAATCACTCCCCACTGACTATTATTTGCATAATTTTAAAATATCTGTATATACAATTACATTGACTCAGAAGAAGAGGCAAGTGGCCCCCGTAGGCGTCAGGATGAATGACTGATGTGGACATATCACAGCCACCCCCAGCTTTCTGGGAGCCGGGTGGGAGGACGCAGCACCGTACGTATGACATAAATCCACGGGGTCTTGTGACCTCTCTAACCTCAAACCCCGGGGCACCCCGCCTCCATCTGCAAAAACACATCAAACACAGAATGAGCCAAAAGGAATGACATGCAGCAATGAGCCTTAATGTTCTTTAGGAAGTTTGGTTTTTACTATAAAGAAGTTCCTCCTCAGGTAGAAATTCAAGGGCCAAAAGAGAGAGGTGAGTGTCTTTCCCTGACTCTTCCCTAGGTGGAGTGGAGAGGGTGGTCCCCACGTCTTCCTTCAGAAAGCACCCTTGAACAGAGAGGCTTGCATCCAGGCTTAAGGTGCCCGGAGACACAGAGGCCCCCAACACACACCACACACTGGCTTCTTCCTTTGGGTAGAAGCAGATCGCAGTGCTCCATGGCTGTGTGCATGGGGTGGGGCTGGCCCTGCACCCAGACACCCGGGCCAGGCTGGCCACAGCGTGTGCTTGGCAGGACAAATGTCTCACTCCACTCAGAGCTGCCCCCCCTTTCCAGTGGGAGGCCTTGGCCTGCGCCCCCAGGCTCCACTCTAGACGGGGCGTTACCCGAGAGAACTCCCTCTGCTGACATCTGTGCATCCTTGTGCCAAGGCGTCTTCAGGACATAGTCCCGGAAGCAGAGCTGCTAGTTTTCACATGTTGATAGGAAGTGCCAAAATGCCCGCCAAAAAGTGCCTGCTTCCTTCAGTCTTTGGCAATCAAAAACAGTTTTTAAAAAACTTTAAAATCCTGCCTTTGTGACCTATGATCTAAGCCATAATCAGATACAGATGAAAGCAATGACATATAAACACTCGGGTACCTGGAGAAGGGCATGGCAACCCACTCCAGTGTTCCTGCCTGGAGAATCCCATGCACAGAGGAGCCTGGTGGGCTACAGTCCATGGGGTGGCAAGGAGTCGGACACGACTGAGCAACTTAACTCACACACACACACTCGAGTACCAGAAACAGCACCAGGAGACAGACATGAACGTAACTGCTGCTCATGCTGTTTCCAAGCCTCAGACTGAACTGTTGCCCGAGAATCAGAATAGTGGCCTTCGTGGAGAGCCACCCAGCAGCGTGCACCCCCCACAGGCTGGTCACTCAGCACCCCCTCGGGGCCTGCGGGGTGCGGGCCCCTGACTCTGAGGCGCTCCCACCAGGCGGGACCCTGGGCCTCTCCGCACCCCCACACACCTGCTTAGCCTCCGGCTTGACACTCAGGTGCCCGGACCCAGCAATCGCATAAAGACGCCCAGGCTCTCCTGGTTTCTAACCTTCCCCGTCTCTTTTGCCCTAACGGACACTCCTCCGCACGGTCTCTGGCCAGGAGGGGACTTTGATTCAAAGGCACCGCTGTCTTGGTGAGCTGGAGGGAAACTTGGGGCAGGTGTAGAGAAAACAGACCCGTGACTGTGCTTCCGCAGAATCTCTCTCCAGAATCCCCGTGATGTACCCTCAGGTCTGCAGACAGTTCACCCAGGGCACTGAGGGGGTGCCGGGAGGAGCCCCCTGAGTCCAGAACAGGAACGACCAGCCCTGGGGGCAGAGCTGTGGTCCAGGTGGGGGCGGAGCCACTGAGGGCGGAGCCTGAGGGGGCAGAGCCTCCAGAGGCGGAGCCTCAGTGTCAGAGGCCGCTCCACGGTGGGCGGGGCCCTGCTTGTGGTGGGCGCAGCCTCCTGGGGCGGAGCCGCCGGGGGCGGAGCCTCAGTATCAGAGGCCGCTCCACGGTGGGCGGGTCCCTGCTGTTGTGGGCGGAGCCGCATGGGGCGGAGCCTCAGTATCAGAGGCCGCTCCACGGTGGGCGGGTCCCTGCTGTTGTGGGCGGAGCCGCATGGGGCGGAGCCGCCGGGGGCGGAGCCTCAGTATCAGAGGCCCCTCCACGGTGGGCAGGACCCTGCTTGTGGTGGGCGGGGCCGAGCGGAGATTTAGATGCTTCATTTCTCTGTGACGCTCACTCAGCCGTCTGACCCCCTACCTCTTCCCGCTCTGAGGAGGGAAGGGACGTGGTTGCTGCGTGGAGAGTGTCGGGAACTCCCGGGTGGCGGGTGGCGGACACCCCCCTTCTGGGTATAAATGTATCTTGGGGGCCGGGGCGCAGGGGGCTAGAGGGGTGAACAGGACCCTGCAAGAGCTGACCTGCACTTTTTAAATTGTGGTAAAAAGCACATAACATGACATTTACCGTCCTACCCACTCTTAAGTGTCCCGTTCGCGGGCGATAAGTAGAGTCTCACTGTTGTGCAGGCACGTTCATCCCCAGAGCCCTCACCTCGAGAGGGAAACCCTGTGCCCACTGGACGCGCTCTCCCAGCCCCGCCGGCCCCTGGCACCGCCGTCTAGCGGGTCGGACTCTCTGGTCCTCACCTAGGAGGAATCACAGGCTGGCTGTCCCGTGATCCCTTATCTCCATCAGCACGGCTCCCAGGTCCCTCCACATTATATCCTGCGTCAGATCGCCTTCCTTTTGAAGGCTGAATCGTGTCCTGTCGCACGTTGGCCTGTAGCTTTCAGCTGTGGAACAAGTTTTCATCTGTTTTATTGTATAGATGAAATGTTGTTCCCTGACGGTGTGAGAACCGCAGTCCTGGCGAGAACACAGCTGAGGCACAAACACGGGCTTAGCAGAGGGTCCTGATGCCTCTCCCCATAAAGTCCCTGGGCCCGGCTGACTGGAGCTCACTGGCGGTTCCTCAGACCTCTGAGGCCTGGGTGTGGACAGGCCTCCCAGAAAGACACAGGTAGTGGCTTGAGATTCAAGCTGTTTGTACAGCCCACGTGCCGCAATAGCAAAGCGGCTTTTAGAATCAGAAGAGTAGACAAAACCAGAAATTCCTGTTTGGTGCTTTCTTCCCCCCAAGCCATGACCACCCAGTGAGATGGTGAAGGACCACCTTCTCAGGTGCCGTAGATGAAGGGGGGCACCTGCCCTGGCTTCTGGGTCCCAGGACGCCCACTTGCCCCGCTTTCCTCTTCAGGGAGGTGACTACACCAACACGCCTCCTGAGTGCCCATGCCCCCACTGCTGTGAAATCGTCTCCGTTCATTTGTTCTATGTAAGGACTGGGGGGACCTCCTCCTAGCCCCCTTCTCCTCAGTGGAGCTTCTGTGAGGCACTGGGAAGTGGGCTACTCCATCGCTGGCACTGACTGAGCCAAAAGCTGCAGCTGAGATGAGAAACAAGGCCTGGGAGTAGCTGTGGCCGCTCAGGAGCGAGGGAAGGTGTTCTTGGGAGGGGCAACTGGATGTGAGATTTGTCTGAAGGAGAGAACCAGGCAATGGAGAGAATTAAAGGCACAGGGCAGTCACAGGGATCTGAAGGACCAGATCTTGAGATGCAGACTGACCAAGGCACCAGGGTCTCACCAGACACGTGACGAGGCGCCTGGAGTGGTCCCGGGTCAGATTCCAGGATCAGGGGCAGAGGTGTCAGGGGAAGGGCCGGAGAGAGGACGCTCTGGCAAGGTCTCACCTGCCTCGGGGGGGCAGCGATGGCTCAGCTGACTGGGACGGCCCCCCAGCCTGAGTGGGGGTGTCAGGACTGTGCACACTGGAGCCTCCTATGCAGGAGAGAGAGACACAGGCTGTGAGGGAGGAGGCTGGGGAGGGGGTTTCTGTGACTTTGGAGCCTCTGCTCTGTGTGCCCGGGCGCTGGCTGCGCTGTGCTCTCACCTCAATCTCATCCCACGTTACGTAGAGTAGGAAGATTCTCCAAAAGTAACGCCGCAGCTCTAATCCTAACAAATAAATAAGTAAGCGATCTTAGAAGTAAGTCATCTCTCACTGGGCTTGATCTAAGTAATTTTTTAAAAAATTACCCCCCAGACCCTCTTAAACCCCTTCCCACATGGACTGCATGACCTAATTTATTTGTTTTCAGTTCCTCTACAGTCCTTTATAAATGGAGAGATCGCCTTTTTTAGGATATTTATTGTGCTTGATATTTCCCAAGAGAATTGTGGTAAAAATGTCACCATAGTGAGTGACTTCTACGAGTTATTTTTGTAATCAACCTTCTCCTTTAATGTAAATATGAGCTGGATACGCAGCCTTAACAACCACTCCAAAGACTGGAGGTTCCTTTCTTGCTCACATGACAGAATAAGATGAAGGGACAGCAGAGAAAGGCTCGGCCACCTTCAGCACCTTCTCCAAGGGTGGTCTTCATTCCACAGCCCAAGATGGAGAGAATGTGGAGGATCCTCCTGGGAGAGGGAACAGGGATTACTTCCTTCTTTCTTAACTGGGTGGAACCTGGTCCATAGCATCACCTACTGCAAGGGATGCTGGGAAGTGTAGTCCACTTGGGATGCTTCTGGGTCCAAGGAGAAGAGAGCCTTTACGCACCTCCCTTTCTGTGATGTGGAAAAGCTGTAGTTTGTTTGTTTGTTTGTTTTTTTACCAAAATCTATGTCAACAAGCAACCACAGCTCCCTGAGGTCTGCATAGTTCCATTTCAGAGATGCCAGTAAGGAGAAAGCTGGACAACCATGGACTGTCTGGGCGTTTTGTCTGTGGACCACCTGCATCTCAGTCTGTCGGTCTGTACATCTGCAAGACCAAGGCCAAGGCTGCCGCAGGGCAGGTACGAAAGAAGCCTGGTGTCGTGGGATGGACCCCAGGGAGAGGGAGTGAAGAGGGCAGACCTCTCCCCACCCAGCCGTCCCGCCAGGAGGAGCGCCCACTGCCCTTGGCCTCTGCGGATGGGTCAATGTCTTCCCTCTCAGGCTGAGACCATGGCCACACGTGCCCAAGCCCCACATGTGGACAGGGGACACTGAAGCAGCCCCAGGGTTCCTGACTTGAGACTGGCTGGCGGTAAATCCAAACTACACGGCATCGCAGCCCTGGGACGCTGGTCTGGCCAGAGGCCGGTCCTGCACCCGCTCCTACTGAGCTCTTGTCCAGCCCCTGGACACTTGCCTCTCCCCAGGGCCATCATGAACCCCTTCCTGCCTTCTCCGAACCTCAAATCCCACTGCCTCCTGGCAGGAGGGTGGAGGGGACGGAAGGTGTGGCAGGGCCTCCAGCCCGGCTGGTAATTTTCTGTTTGAGGAGGGGATGTTGGAAGCGTGGCACCTCACTTTACGAGAGGAGACGCCGCCCTCCGGGTCCTCCGAGATCCGCAGGAGGTGAGGAGGGCAGAGGGTCCCAGGCCTCCGGAGGAGAAGATGCTGCAGGCATGGAGACTGTTTCCACGTGGAGCAGACCCGATGCTGACTCGGCGTGTTTGTGGTGCTCCTCTGGGGGAACCAGCCAGGCCCCCATTTCACACTGTAATCGGAGTCTGCCTCCTTGGGAGGAGAGAAGAAAGCCATCAGGCCCCGTTCTCTGGGCAGGCCTCACACCGGGCACCTCGGCCCATCCCCTGTCCACCCACCTCGCGCTGACCGCTGCCCCTGCAAGCTCCTCAGATGTATGGACTCTTTTACTCCAACCTCCACATTTCAGTACTTGACAGAAAGCACTAAGAAGGGAAAAACTCAGATCCAGCATCTGTTCCAAACCGCGAATCCCACAGGGCCCGTGAATGTTAGCAGCTGGGTCACAGCGCCGGCCTCCTGGGCCCGAGGCCACAGGGGCTGGGGGCAGGCTCCTGGGGAGATGCCACCATGCTTGATGTTCTCAGACTTTCTCCTCCTGAAGCATGTTCACGTCCATCCCTCCGCCGCTGCATGGTTTGCAGGTCCAGGGTCACCGGACATGCGAGACTACTGGGCCCGTGGCTGATGCTCGCTCAACACGATGCAAGAGCCGAGGCTCACCATTGTTTGGTTTGAGTTAATACAAGTTTAAATATGCGCAGTGCACGGGTGAGGGGCTTCCACCTTGGATGGCGCAGGGCTGAGCAGCGCCCGGGATGCCCTGCAGGCCCCATCCAAACCCCAGTTCCTTTCCTGAAGCTCCATGGCCCTGAGTCCTTCGGGGTCACCCTATGCTGCCCTCAGCACCTGCCTGCTGGGCCCCCACTCTAGGAAAGAACCCTGAGCAGCCCTCGTGGGCAGCCAGGGGCCCAGCTGGGTGAGGACATGCCCAGCCACACTTGTCACCACGTGCCAGGAGCCCAGGCCCCGTGTCCCCCTCCTGCACCCCCTCTGCCCTAAGTCGGGGCGCCTCCTCACTCTCACCTGCTCCCCCAGATGCGCCAGTGCCCCTGAACTCATGGCAAAAAAAACCCTCACATTCACAGAACAGTTACGCTCATATCCGAAAACAGATAGAAATAGTGTAGGCAAATGGGAAATGTGGACGAGGAGCCCAAAACTGATGGACAGACATGATGGTATCGGTTTCCTACGCTGCCTGACACACACCACGACCTGGGGTGTTACGGTGTTAAAGAGCTTGTCCTCTCAGTGTCAGAGGCCAGAGGTCACGACACGGGCAGGCTGCGGGTGGGGAAGGCAGTCTGGGGCTCCGCCTCGCCCTGCCCTTTGTCACACGTCCTTCCTCTGTGTCCAGGTCCAAACGCCCCTCTTCTCCCTCGTGAGGTCACAGGACAGGCCCCCCCCAGCCCTCCAGCACCATTTCACCTCGACTCAAGGGTGTCTCACAGGCCCAGTTTCCCATTGGGTCCTGTCGGTTCTGGACTCAGGGCATCAGCATCCTCTGGGGACACGACCACCCACAGCAAAGATTTATACCAGACTGATCCCTGAGCTTCCCGGACTAGCATCCAGGCCTCCGTGCAGGGGGCACAGCCACATTTTCGTAAACATCACTCTCGCCCACACCAGAGGGGCACTTGCCCAAGAGAGGAACGCTGGAGCCCTTCAGGTTAGCAGTGCGGCCCCCACACTGTCAGGAAAAGCGCACCTGACCCTCCGAAGGGCCGTCCCTGCGGGCGGCCTGACTCCACACCTGCCCTCAGGCTCCTCAGGAACTCTGGGCAAACAGGGGCTCAGAGTGGCATGATAACAGCAGTCCTTTCCAGGAGCGCGTGCAAGCCGCTCAATCCCGCACCCTTGGTGGGGAGACCCCAGAAATCCTGTTATGGCTGCTGGCCAGGCCCCCAGACCCTCACAAACACCTAATTCACCTGTGATGCCGTCAAAGTGCAGCTGGAGGGGAACCAAGCAGGAGGAACGTGGTGATTGCAGGGCCTGCTGCTCTCCCGTCCGCCCACAGCCCCCTGCGAATCAACACCCGTGACTGGGACACCCCAACTGCCCCGAGGCCCAGGTGTCTGGGTGCGGAGCCTCCTGTTCCAACACCGCCCTCTCTCCAAGGCTCAGGGCACACATTTGGCACCAAATGGTTTGGGAGAAACTCAGGAATATTTGGGGGAAAAAACTCCAGATCTGCATCATGGACTGAGAAAGGACCGCAAGGACAGCCCTTCATACTGAAACAGGAGCAGATCAGACAAGTAATGGGTGGCAGGGATTCCCTGGGGGTCAGAGGATACCCTGTGCCCCCAGCTCCTGCCCTGAGGCCCCAGGAAGCCGATTCAGAGCTGGCTGCTCAGCAGGTGTGGCAGGTGCCCTTGCTGTTAACGCTGGTCCCTCGGGGTCTGCCTGCAGTGCGGCACTCCCATCCCCCAAGTGCCCTGGTGACATGGCCCCAGAGTCACCTCGGAAAGGCGGTGTTAGCGTGGGAATCCGTGTGCTGTGCAGGGAGATGTGGTGTCCTTGTGAGGATTTTAATAGCAATGGTGAAATCGCCAACAGTGACACAAACAAGATACCAGAACAGGAAACCTGCATTTCCTGGGACAGAGACTGAGTCAAGGCCTTTCTTCACCAGGCCGGGGTCTGTTGTTCCCGTTTCCCAGCCACTCTGGGCTGTGAGCAACCCTGTGTCTCTCTAACCACCACCCCACCCTGGGAATTTCATGCACTGACTTATTTTCATGACGATGTCCTCCTGAAGGGAGCGCCTCTGGTGGGCGGGAGTGGGGTGGGCTGGGGGCTTGCTGTTCCGTTGCTCAGTCTGTCCAGTCCTTTGCGACCCTGCGGACTGCAGCACAGCAGGGGCGAGTCCTGATAAAATGCTGGGCCCCCACCCCCTCCGTCCGCTCTGAAACCCCGGCAGTGTTTGCCCAGAGCCCTCCCTGGAGTTCCTGGTGGAGCCGCGGCCAGTCTGGGGCCCAAGTGCGGGCCCTGGGGCAGAGACCAGTTAACTCCTTGCTGCTGGGAATCTGGATCCTGGACCCTTCCGGGCCCCTCCGGGAGAAGTCTGCCTTTTATCAGCGACGTCTCCATAAGGGCTGCTGGGTCTCCCCCCGCCAGGACTCCACCCCCATCACACTGAGACCCCCCCGAGTCACTCCCCAGCAGGACCTGCCGCGTGAACTTGGCCCTGAGATCCCTGGACCAGCTGGGACCTTGGCACACGATGAGGTTGGCGCAAGTGGCCGCTAGATGGCACTGCGCCTTCACCGGGGACGCGGCCACCCAACACCGGAGCGGAGGCTGCCTCCCCAGGGCACGTCCAAATTTGAGCGGCGCTGGGATGCAGTCACAGGATCGGAATGGGAGCAGCACAGAGCAGGCGCGTGTGCACAAAACACATCCATCTCCGGGCCTCTGTCTCCTAATTTAGTTCCCAGCCGCGGCTGCAGGGCACCATTAGCTTGTCATTTCCGGCCGGTGGTTCAGTTAACTGGAAACTAGGAGAAAGCACTGAAGGCTGAAGTCTGACTCAGCCGCTCCGCGTGGGTCCAGGAATCCCTGTGTGGAACTGTCTGCAGCTCATCCTGTGCTGGGCGCCATCTGCCTGCTGATGGGTGCCCGGGGACCCCGAGTCCCCCCGGCCTCTGCGTGGCTGGGCCGCCTCCCCCTTTCAGCCCACCGTCACTCCGTCCATCCCTCCCTCTGACCGCTCGGTGTTCGGGTGGGAGGGCCGCGGTGGACGGTGACCCTCAGCGCACAGCTTTCAATCCACAAGTGTCCTGGAGCCCCTGCCCGGGGACATGCTGGCCTCCGATCAATGGGCCTGGGGCTGACGGCCCCAAGGGTGCCAACAAGAAGCAACCCTCTGGGGCGATGTCCTGCCGCCCCTTCCCCTGTGGATCTAGCAGCTTTCTGAGCGAGTCTGGGTCCCAGCGAGGCTCGGGAGAAGCCACGGGTGGGGCGGTCACCCGGCCTCCGGGGGAGCCCTGCTCAGTCATCAGAGACAAGCTTCCCCTCGAACCCACAACTCAGAACTTCCTTATTGTATGAAGACCTGTCCCCGCACCCAACACCTGCCGAAAGCACATCGGGAGAGTGTTAGAGAAGGTGTCAGAGGAGACTTCCGGAGGCTCACTGAGCCGATGCAGACATTACAAGCGTGTTGCCTAGTGACTCAGTGCTCAGCCCCTGGCTGGGGGCGGGTCCTCAGCCCGGACCCAGAAAGGAAGAGACGGGGAGAGGTGTCCTCCAGAGACACAGCTCAGCCCGGGGGCCCAGCCCAGGGTGCAGGTACACGGGGCACCTGGGCACGCGCGTGAGGCGACAGCCAGGCGTCAGGCCCCGATGGTCAGGGAGTCCGCAGCTGTTCACACCACGTGGCTGGGAGGCGGACCCTGAATTTCTCCCAATAACCGTGGGGAGGGGCCCTGCTGAGTCAGCATGAATCTGGGGTCTCCTCATGCCACCCTTTCACTTCAGTACGTTTTGCATCCAACCCTTGTGCGGGTTTGAGACTTTCCGTAAGGAAGTTTTTAAAGAAGGGGGTTCCTCTGTAAGAGTCCCAGAAACCCTCAAAGGCAGATGCGGCCTGAAGGAGCTGGTCTGCCTCCCCGGAGCCTGGCGGCCAGACCTCGGCCTGGCCACACCGTGGCCCCGGGCTCCCGGCCAGCCCGAGCTCCGTGGTCCCCACCACGCCTGCCCGCGTCCCAGCTGGTGTCCCCTCTGCCAGGCGGGGCCCTGGCCGCTCTCCCTGCCGCTGGGGTCCCTGAGCGCGTGACTCACGCCGTCTCCTGTCTTGCCCCCAGCTTGTCGGGATGCCCGCGGGCCACATCCGCCATGAAGAAGGCGAAGCTGTCGGGAGAGCAGATGCTGACCATCCGGCAGCGGGCCAGCAACGGTAACGGCGCCCCCCGCCCCGCCCCCTCGTGCAGAGGGGTCTCCGGTCACTCCCGCCTGCGCAGAGCCAGTCTACCCGGGGCGGCCTCCCAGGGAGCCGAGTCAGGGGCCCCCCGGCCACATGCAGCCCGCCCCCACCCCACTGTCCTCTGGGGCCTAACGTTGTGTCTGTCCATCCATCCGCACAGCCCTCCTCCAAATGCTCCCCTGCAGGGGCACAGAGGTGCAGGCGGGAAGCCCCGGGCGCACGCCAGGGCACCAGTCCAGTCCCAGTCTGTCCTTGCGGCCCCGATTCCACAGCAGTGACTTCGCCTGCAGAACACTACAGGCTGTGTTCTGGCCCGCAGTCAGCCCTCCAGGTGCTTCCAGGCCCCTGGGGTGCGGGCGGGGGCGGGGGGAGGCCTCCTCCCCACAGGGTCCCTAATCAGGCCTCTCCCGTGGCCCCGGGCGCTGTGTCTCCAGTCTGTGTGTTGTTCTGTTGGTGGCGTCACGGTTTAAGAGGCACCAGGGCGGGGCTGCGGTGCCGTCTGGTGTCCTGGGCGTGAGGAGGCCGTGACAGGCCTTGGGGAGAAAGCAGGAGAGACCGGCTTCGTCTCGGGGCTGCTGGCTGAGTGTCCAGTGTTCATGGGCCAGCACATTCGTTAAACAAGGACATGTCTGTAATAGACACACGGATGGATGCGCTAACCACGGCATGGTCACCAGGGCTTGAGGGGGGGTGACCGCGTGTGTCCCCAAGACGGGCAGTCCTTGGTTACTGGTGCAGTGTTTGTGTGTGTTCCCCAGGTGCTGAGGTTCTGTGGTCACTGGTGAACAGAACTCAGCACAACTGTGATCGGGAGTTAGCCAAGTGACCTGTGAGAGCCTCCCCCTCCAGACACCTTGGGGGCATTATGGGGAGTGGGGCTCATGTAGAGCAGGTTTTCTGTGAAAATCATGGATCCAGGCACTGGGCAAGGCGCCTCCCTAACTCTGTGTCCCCAAAGGCACGGTCACCCTGGGCTAAAGGCCTCGGCGCATCACAGGAGCCCGGCCCCTAGAACTGGGCAGCAGTGGAGCCAGGCCCCTCCTCCCCCACTTCCTGGGCTGGGGTCCAGGCGGACAGGGATCTGGCCCTGCCGTGTCCTGGCCTGATGGTGCTGGGACCCTAGCTGCCATCTGGAAGCTGCCATCACTCACTGGACATTCATTTTCGGTCCTGAGGATGGCTCAAGGGGTGCAGAGACAACGGTCCTCAACACGGGCCCCATCATCTACCAGGAAGGCAGCCAGGGCTACGACACCTCCACATGAAGTCTCGGTCCCATGAGCCCCACATCTGTTCAAGGCGGCCAGGGGCTTGAGACGCAGGACCAGTTGGACACGAGCCTTCAGACCAGCCCACCAGTCTGCGGAGCCGGTCTAGAGACTCCAAGGTCACCAACATCCCGTCTCACTCATCCAAGGGCGCGTTGCCCCAAATAAAACCATATCCACTGAGGTCTTTCCGAAATATTTAGCATGACATCTCACCTGCAAACAACCCTGGAGCTAAAGCTAAAATCCTTCTGCAAACTGACGTGAGCCTGCGCCAGGTTCTGACTCCGGATAGATCGGGCAGTGAGGACGCAACAAGGAGTGGGGCGAGCAGGTCTGCAAACGGGAGAGGAGCCTCCCCTGGGAGGGCGGCCGGAGCGTGGGGAGGCCCCGGCTGGCGTCTCTCCTGTGGGACGTCTGACCTCAGAATCCTCCTTCCGTGTCTGCCAAGCACAGCTGGGAACCAGAAAAGGCGGGCACCACGTGGGAGAGGAACTACGCCCAGGCTTCATCTGGCTGGACGCCCGACTCCAGGCCCAGCCCAGGTCAGCGGGGCTGCTCTTGAGGCTCGCCATCAGCTCATCTCTGCATCCGAGCTCAGCTCCACGACTCTAGGTTTCGGAACGTGTCTTCCTGCTGTAGATTCTGTCACATTGTCCACAAACGAGGACCCTGGGAGCCCAGGTCACCTGGAGATGAAGCCCCAAAGTCAGGTCAAACCCGGGTCTCCCCAAGCCCAGTCCGTGCCGAGCCCGGCCTGACGGTCCCCTCGCTCCACACCTGTCGGGGCACCTTTTTTGCCAAGACTAGAGGCATTTCTTACTGAACCCAGAGCTGAACACGTCACTCCGCAGATAACTGGCCTCATCCCTGTGTGTCTGACCCAAGGGCAGGACTCGGGAGATTCGCTCCTCTCTTTGGGGGGCTGGCGGTCAGTGGTCACTGCCCACGTCAGCCACGCCTGCCCGCCGCAGTCGAAGGCATGGCCCCCGCTGTGTGTGAGGAAGACATCCTCTCTCACGCTCCTCTCTTGAGCATCCAGAGGGTACGCCTTGTCCAGGGTCACTCCCTCTCCACAAATACCCTATCCTCTTATGGTCATGGAGCACCGTGGCCAGGGCCACCTGAAGCCCCGGGCTGACTCGGGCTGGCAGCTCTGGTCCTGAGGCCGGACTTTCTCCCCCAGGCGTTCATCTGAACAAGAAGGAGCAAGTCTAAAGGTCCCGAAGCCTCTTTCTGGTTCTAAAATCCAGTGTTCTCTCTTTTTCTTTCTGAAGTTTAGAGAAGGGCCTGCTCTGGCCTCGTCCCCCAAAGACTCTCATTGTTCTGAGTGTCCTGGGGCTCTGAGGGGTGACCTGGGGATCTGAGGCGTGACCTGGGCTCTGAGGGGTGACCTGGGCTCTCATGGGTGACCTGGGCTCCGAGGGGTGACCTGGGCTCTGAGGGGTGACCTGGGCTCTCATGGGTGACCTGGGCTCTCATGGGTGACCTGGGGCTCTCAGGGGTGACCTGGGCTCTGAGGGGTGACCTGGGCTCTGAGGGGTGACCTGGGCTCTGAGGGGTGACCTGGGTCTGAGGGGTGACCTGGAGCTCTGAGGGGTGACCTGGACTCTGAGGGGTGACCTGGGTCTGAGGGGTGACCTGGAGCTCTGAGGGGTGACCGGGGCTCTGAGGGGTGACCTGGGCTCTGAAGGGTGACCTGGGCTCTGAGGGGTGACCTGGAGCTCTCAGGAGTAACCTGGGCTCTGAGGGGTGACCTGGGCTCTCATGGGTGACCTGGGGTCTCATGGGTGACCTGGGCTCTGAGGGGTGACCTGGGCTCTGGGGGTTGACCTGGAGCTCTCAGGGGTAATCTGGGCTCTCATGGGTGACCTGGAGCTCTGAGGTGTGACCTGGGTCTGAGGGGTGACCAGGAGCTCTGAGGGGTGACCTGTACTCTGAGGGGTGACCTGGGCTCTGAAGGGTGACCTGGGCTCTCAGGGGTGACCTGGAGCTCTGAGGGGTGACCTGGGTTCTGAGAGGTGACCAGGGCTCTCAGGGGTAATCTGGGCTTTCATGGGTGACCTGGGCTCTCAGGGGTGACCTGGGGGCACGCCCACGTGGATGACTTTGGGAACTTCATTATCAGACCCTCAAATTCCCCGATTCTCCAGAATCCGACAGACTGAGAACTCAGGGGTCATGGGCCTGCCCTTCCCCCAACCCCAATCCCCACTGTCAGCTAAGAAAGGACTCACCTGGCCAGGAAGCACTCCTGAATGCTGGGCTCCTGAGGGCGCATTCTGGGAGGCAGAGGGCAGAGGACCCGGGGAGCAGGGCTGAGTTTCAGGAAGGGGGAGGCAGCCTGTGCTCCTCAGTGCATCCACGCATCTGCCTACCCTCTCATCCATCCACCATCCGTCCATTCTCATGGCTACTAACACCCTAGAGCAAACATTAGAGAAGGGAAGGTTGTCATGGGGGCCCAGGCTAATGTTTTTATTGGATTTAAAGTGATGACGACCTCCATTGGAAGGTTGATCTGATCTGCAAATTGTTTTGATAATGAAGCCTCATTTGCCACTTAATTTGCACAGTAGATTGTTTTCATAAATTAAATACTTGACCCAAGGCTTTGATATAAATATGTTGAAGGTACTCTGCAACATACAATTTTCTAGAAATATATACATTTTTGACAACTATTTAAGGTCACAATAGAAAGCTTTAGGTGGCGATTTTAGGACTTGTGAGGGAGAGGTGTGTCTTTTGTTAATTTTTTAATTCAAAAAAGAAATCGAAGCCCACTGCACTAGAGCAGACACGATGTTTTTTCTTTTAGCTCTTTTAGCTCTTCTTTTAGCCCCCATGACTGGCTCAGTAGGACAAAACCAGTTTACGCTACTCTCCATCAGAGCGGAGATGTGCCTGCAGAGGCCTGGTGCTGGCGAGCTGCTCGGACGCGGCATTTGACGCTTTTCTTTGGCCCCTATTTGGCGAGTCTCACTGAAGGTCAGGCATCCGCCCTACAGTTGACTTCTTAGAGCCGCTGTGTCTGACAGGGACCTTTGTGATGCAGGCATTTGGGGTTTTGAGGGATTAAGGAGAGTAGTCATCACAGGACTTGTAAGGAGCAGATATGGATTCAGATTCCAGGTCTGTCGTGTTTGGAAAGCCGGCCTTAACCCCCAGACTGCTAAACCTCTCATCAATCAGGGCAGCTCAAAAAAGCCTCCAGACTTCAGGATGTGTGCTGGTCACATGATCTCTGTCCCCTGCATAGACGCTCGCTGGTTTTCCATGAAAGTCAAACAAAACGTGATAATTGATGGACACGCTTTCACGAAAGTTCAAAGCAGTGAAACGGGCTCCTAAGATTTCACCTATATTCCAGAGAGACCACATTCTCATCTCATAACTTTATCAAAATTCTTCTAGTACCTTTTTGCCAGAATCTAGCCCCAAGACTCTTCCCTTGGGCTCCAAAATCACTGCAGATGGTGACTGCAGCCATGAAATTAAAAGACACTTGCTCCTTGGAAGAAAAGCTATGACCAACCTAGACAGCAGAGACATTATTTTGCAGACAAAGGTCCATCTAGTCAAAGCTATGTTTTTTCCAGTAGTCACGTAGGGATGTGAGAGTTGGACTATAAAGAAAGCTGAGCACCGAAGAATTGATGCTTCTGAACTGTGGTGTTGGAGAAGACTCTTGAGAGTCCCTTGGACTGCAAGGAGATCCAATCAGTCCATCCTAAAGGAGATCAGCCCTGAATATTCATTCACTGGAAGGACTGATGCTGAAGCTGAAACGCCACTACTTTGGCCACCTAATGCGAAGAACTGACTCATTTGAAAAGACCCTGATGCTGGGAAAGATTGAAGGTGGGAGGAGAAGGGGGTGACAGAGGATGAGATGGTTGGATGACATCACTGACTCAATGGACATGAGTTTGAGCAAGCTCTGGGAGTTGGTGATGGACAGGGAAGCCTGGTGTGCTGCAGTCCATTGGGTCTCAAAGAGTCGGACATGACTGAGCTACTGAACTGAGACCCAAAACAAAAGTGCTTACACGCTGGGGTATCTCACAGCCTTTGCTGTATATGAAGTGCCACTGGTGGAGCCTCCTGACAAGCCAATCAAGGTGAGTTCAATGGAAATCCGAGGCGTGCTAGTCTTCCTGCCATTCCCTGGGTCTGATAACAGTGCTGTGATCTTCAGACTGCCAGCCTGAAGCGGATTGTTCTGCTGACATTCCCACTCACACACTCACGACTCAAGGGAAACATGAATCTCGGACTGGAGACAGGGAGATGCATAGCGCATTTTCACCCTTCCTATCAGGAATTATCCAAACCCCAGTCTCTTGATCAAGCAGCTCTGAGGGTCACAGAGGGTGGGTCCCTGGGAAGAGCTCCAGCCGCCTCGTGTACAGACCCTGGCATCAGGGACCTTCCAATACACAGTCACGTCTGCTCGCGGACACTTGCATGTTACATGCAAGTAGCAATCAGATGTTTTATTTACCATGTGAGAGAAGACTGCTCTTGTCTTTACCGATGCGTCCCCTTGCGCAGTGTGTCCTTACGTCACGGAGAGGGTCAGAGCTGTTACCTAAGGGGCCTCGGGGAGACGTGCCCCCCACGCCAAGCACCCCTGCAGCACAGCCTTAGAGCCTGGCACGGTGCCTTCAGACAGCCTGAATGCGAGCAAAGATCGCGAAATCTTCAAAGGCAGCCGGACCTCAGGGGTCGGAGAATAGGGGCAGACTCTCTGTGCTTCTTAGAAAAATGGGATAACCCACTCTTCACACGGCTGGTCTTTAGCAGAAGCTGCAAAGCACACCTGGAAAAAGAGAAGACTTTAAATTGTCCAGACCTAAAAGACTGAAGAAATACGACATGCAGAGCCTGTCCAGGAATCTGAACAGAGTCTGACCCTCACAGCCCAAAGATCCAGGAGGGGCTGTGACGTTTCCGCAGGTTTCACACAGATGCACTCGCTGCCCCTGGATGGGTGGGAACTTAGAGGAAGTGGAAGCGTTAGTCGCTTGTCATGTCCGACCCTTTTCAACCCCACGGACTGTGTGTAGCCAACCAGGCTCCCCTCTCCATGGAATTCTCCAGGCAAGAATACTTGAGTAGGTTGCCATTCCCTTCTCCAGGGGATCTTCCCGACCCAGGGATGGAACCACGGTCTCTTGCATTGCAGGAGGGTTACAGCCTGAGCCACCAGAGAAGTCCTTTAAGGAACCTAATGGAATGTTGTGGAAATCCTCATTACATGGTAAATTAACTCATGATTTAGTTGCTTTACAAATCAGGATTTTCATGCACTTATCTTGATTGTTTTTATGCATTCTTACCTTGAGCTGTACCTGACCTTCAACCGCAGAAGAATACCGTTGGCCACCGCCTCGATGGAGACCTCCCGAGTGGTCGGTTTTGCATACACTAACTCAGTTGATCCTAGCTCCTGGTTTTGAGGGATTTCCATAAAGGCCTGGTCACAGATACAGAGAGGGAAATAGCAGTCCACCGCTGAGCAAGGGTAGACCTCGTTTCGTTAATGGCAGTGTCGTCTATTGTATCCTTGGGTTGCTTTTCCGGTGCATTTGGTAAAAAGGAAGACTTAGTTGCTGATGCTCTGGACCCTGTAAGAGGCTGCAGAGAAGCGCCTTGTGGACCTCAGGGGCTGATCAGGGTCACGGACACGAGAGCCGGCGCTCTGGTTAAGGTCACGCTGGGCCCCCCGGGTGACGGCGGGAGTGCGGCTGAGGCAGGGGCCGCTCCAGACCACCTGAGAGAGATCCGTGGGAGAAACAATTCAGAAGGAAGGATAATTAAAGGGAAATCAAGCTGAGTGCAGTGACGCGTCCCTCCCGATCGTGTTCACGAGGAAACATGACGTCCTGGAAGAAGTGGGCTTCTCTCCAGGAGGATGTTTTACTCTCCTGAGTCCACTTTTCCTTCATTTCACTACAAACAGCACCGAAGACCTGAACCCCCTCTTGCTCTTCTCTCAAGGCCTGGGCGCTGGCGCCTGGCGCAGCGTCTGCAGAGTTTCTGGGTTGTCAGAGGCCCTCCGTCTGGGGCAGACTGGACCCCTCTCTCTGCAAAGCTGGACAGCGGCCCCCAGTCTCCTGCAGGCGCCGGGCAAGTGACGGGCGTGGCCGTCCCGCACCTGTACCTGCAGGAATTCTGCTCTTCCCCTGAGGACTCTCAACCACAGGAGCCCACGGCAGGCACCGTGCGGGCCAGGGTCTTCCCGACCCCGGCGAGGCCTCGCAGCAGCAGCCAGCCGAGGGAGCTGGCCTCTAAAGCGCCCCTGTACGCCCCGACATTCCTCCCAGAAGCCCCGGGGCCCCTCAGGGGCTGGTGCCCACAGCGCCCTCCTTGACCCCAGGAACTTAGCCCCAGAAAGCCCCACAAGCTGGCCCTTCAGATGAGGGCTGTGCCCACCAGTCTGGGTCGATACTCTGGGAGCTTCTGAGACCACCACCTGGAGCCGGTCGCCTCCCACAAGAGCGCCCACGCGGCGCCCGCCGACTCAGGGCTTTGGTTGTGTGTGTGTGTGTGTGTGTGTGTGTGTGTGTGATCAGTTCTCATCGGCAGAACCCCAGCTTGGGGAGGTGGGCACCCTGCTGTCTCCTTTTCAGACACATCAGCTGCCTGGCTCCTACCGAGAGTGGGGGAGGAAGGGGGTGGGTGGGCAGAGAGGCAGACCACACGCAGGGCAGACCGGTCGCAGCCAGGGCCAGGTGCACCCACGTCCAGGACACGGGGTGAACGCCCGATTCAGAGGGCCAGTCGGAGGCTCGGGTGAACCGTGTCTGGTTTCGCTGAAGATGAAACCTTTCCGTTTGTGAGGGTCCGTGACCCCCAGCTGATTCCCCCTGTTTGTAGGTGCCTTCCTTGTGAGGATGGCATTGGGGATGAGAAGACCCGCAACCCGTGACCGTTTCGTTTTCATTCAAGAGTCTGTTTTCACAGCAAACTGGGTTCCCCGTCTGGAGGAGTGACGGTGCCCCGTCCTCCCCGCGGCATCCCTGGGCCCGACGTCTCTGACCCTCCCTGCAGCGTCCCCGGGCCCCGCGTCTCTGACCCCCCTGTCCTCGCAGGCATAGAGAATGACGAGGAAATCAAGCAGCTGGACGAGGAGATCAAGGAGCTGAACGAGTCCAACTCCCAGATGGAGGCCGACATGATCAAGCTCCGCACTCAGGTAACAGTTTCTGAGGCCCCCAATCGAGCGGCCCCGGGAGACTCCAGGCCCCCAGGGGACGTGTCTTTCCCTGGTTACCCTGTCTTCCCTTGATGTTTTGTACCGTTTTCCTGGTCTTCTACTGAGCTGATTTCACTGGCAAAATTCGCTGTGACTGCGGGGCCCCGATGGACTAGTTTTCACTCGCGTGGGAGTTTCAGTGAAGCGCGGTTACCATCGGCGGGTCCTAAGGGCCCCCTGTCCCTGCAGGGGGAGAGCGTGTCCCCAGGAGGCGAAGGTTCCAAGCCCCCGTCCTGCTTGGAACCCCCTCCCCAGCCGTCCGCTCCCGTGGGCTCAGAGGTGACACCAGCCCCCGTCCTGCTTGGAACCCCCTCCCCAGCCGTCGGCTCCCGTGTGGTCACAGGAGACACCGGCCCCCCTCCCGCTTGGAACCCCCTCCCCATGGTCAGAGCCCACCCCTCCCCAGCCGCCCCCTCCGGGACGCTCACAGGCTTTCTGGGACCCTCCCTGTGGGCTCAGGCATCCAGGGACAGGCCGCTGCTGGTCCTTGTCCCCCGGGCTCAGCCTCTCCAGGGCGGGAAGGTTGGAGACCCCACCACCTGGCTTTCTGGCGCCCCCTCCCCCGCCGCCCCCACGGCCCCAGTGACACTCAGGGAGGGAGAGGGTCTCACTGCTGTGCTGAGACCAGAGGTGGAGGCAGAGCTCATCGAGGCCCCCTGACCACACTGGACACCCACACACAGCCCCACACACAGCCTCTGGGATGGTTACAAGGCAAAGGTCACGGCACCTGCCACCCCCACCCCCACCCTGGAACCCAGACTGCCCGAGCCTCACCCTTACCTGTGATACCTGCGGGCTCCATGTGAGCTTTCAGTGCAGAAGCAGGCTCTGGTTCTGCTGCTTTGAAGGCATGAATGTCCGTCTGACCCGCATTTTACACCTGCAGAGGCTGTGGGAGACCAGGGTCCCTGCAGGGTCCTGGGTCCCAAGCTCAGAAGAGCTCAGTGGTCTCTCCATCAGAAGTGCTCAGGACAGGGGCTTCCCTGGTGGTCCAGTGCTAGGACTCGGCATTTCCACGGCAAGGGGCACAGGTTCAATCCCCAGTCAGGGAGCTAAGAGCCCTAAAGCTTTGTGGCTTGGCCAAAAAATTTTTTTTTCAAGTGTAGAATTATGCATACTTTTTGTTTCATCAAATCAGTGATGGCTTAGCTCTATCCTGAGCCCGGGCTAGAGGTCATGTACGCATGCACACATGGTCCTCGGGTCCTCCTCCCTCCGCTGCAGGGAGCCTGCTGCTGGTCACAGGCGTAGATGAGGAGGCTGCCAATAGCAGGGGGGCCTGTCCCCGCCCCCGCTCTCCCCAGGCTGAGGGCCTTGAGCTGACAGCCCAGGGCTCCTGACCCATAGAACAGGCTGCCTCCAGCCCCTCCCCGAGGGGTGCCCTGGACGGAGGGGCGGGCTGTTCCTCCATCAGAGCCAGCCTTGGCCTCTGCTGGGCTGGATGATGCCAGACGCCCGGTACCCACGGCTGCCTCGGGATGGGCTTGAGAGGAAGGCGCCGGCTCCACGCTCTACTGGGAGCCCTGCGAGAGTGTGGTCGGCCTCTCCACCCCGAGGGGCCAGCCGCGGGAGGTGCTGACCCCCCTGGCAGCACTGGCCACCCCCTGTTCCACCTGTGCCCCAACTCCCAGCGGTTCCTGGGGTGCTTGATTTTCATCTGAACCCTGCTGCATCAGAAGCCCAGGAAGTTTCCTTCCACGGGAAACACTCTCCTAGAGACGTGCCTACTGACAAGGGTTGTCGCTCCTGAATCCACAAAGAGCCAGATTTTGCCTGGCGAACCTGGGAAAGCTGAGGCCAGGGGCTCCCTCAGACCCCAACTGCTTGGGATCCTTGGATGTGAGCAGGGACACCCTACCTGAGAAATCAGAGCTTAGAGCTGATGAGCAGAGATTCGGGTAAATCAGGGCAGTCGGTGGTTGCCATTTGGAGGTGCCAGGCTGTGAGCTTGGCGTACGGCAGACAGTCCTGTTTCCACGCATCCCCTCTGATGCCAGCCTGGAGATCCACGGAGCCCGGCACACATGCTGTGGCCTCCAGGAGCGCCCTGTTTGGTTCCATCGCTGGGTCCCTCCAACCTTCGCAGAGCGGGCAGCCCTCCTGCCTGCTGTGCAGTAAGTAAGGGCTGGTTGCCTGGCGGCAGGCGGAGGCCAGAAGGCTCCACAGCAATGGTTACATACTCTCTGGGTTGTCAGAGGAAGGTAGAGCGGTCAGGAAGCCATGCCAGACCCTGCTCTGAGGTAGGGAGGCAGTGACGTGACCACGGACAGGATCAGTTCAGTCGCTCAGTTGTGTCCGACCCTTTGCGAGCCCATGGGCTGCAGCACGCCAGGCCTCCCTGTCCATCACCAACTCCCAGAGTTTACCCAAAGAAGGAAATGGCAACCCACTCCAGTGTTCTTGCCTAGAGAATCTCAGGGACGGCGGAGCCTTCTGGGCTGCTGTCTATGGGGTCGCACAGAGTCGGACACGACTGAAGAGACTTAGCAGCAGAAGCAGCATGTCCATTGAGTCAGTGATGCCATCCAACCACCTCATCCTCTGTCGTCCCCTTCTCCTCCTGCCCTCGATCTTTCCCAGCATCAGGGTCTTTTTTAATGTGTCAGCTCTTCGCATCATGTGGCCAAAGTGTTGAAGTTTGAGCTTCAGCATCAGTCCTTCCAATGAATATTCAAGACTGATCTCCTTTGGGATGGACTGATTGGATCTCCTTGCAGTCCAAGGGACTCTCAAGAGTCTTCTCCAACACCACAGTTCAAAAGCATCAATTCTTCGGTGCTCATGTTTCTTTATAGTCCAACTCTCACATCCGTACGTGACTACTGGAAAAACCACAGCCTTGAGTAGACGGACTTTTGTGTGCAAAATAATGTCTCTGCTTTTTAATATTCTGCCTAGGTTGGTCATAGCTTTTCTTCCAAGGAGAAAGTGTCTTTTAATTTCATGGCTGCAGTCACCATCTGCAGTGATTTTGGAGCCCAAGAAAATAAAGTCTGTCAGTGTTTCCATTGTTTCCCCATCTATTTGCCATGAAGTGATGGGACCAGATGCCATGATCTTAGTTTTCTGAATGTTGAGTTTTAAGTCAGCTTTTTCACTCTCCTCTTTCACTTTCATCAAGAGGCTCTTAGTTCTTCTTTGCCTTCTGCCATAAAGGTGGTGTCATCTGGGGATCTGAGGTTATTGATATTTCTCCTGGCAATCTTGATTCCAGCTTGTGCTTCATCCAGCTCGGCATTTCACATGTACTCTGCATCTAAGTTAAATAAGCAGGGTGACAATATACCGCCTTGATGTTCTCCTCTCCCAATTTGGAACCAGTCTGTTGTTCCATGTCTAGTTCTAACTGTTGCTTCCTGACCTGCATACAGATTTCTCAGGAGGCAGGTCAGGTGGTCTGGTGTTCCCATCTCTTGAAGATTTTCCACCTTGTTGTGATCCACACAGTCAAAGGCTTTGATGTAGTCAATAAAGCAGAAGTAGATGTTTTTTCTGGAGAAGATAGTGACTCACAAATAAACCAATATTTCAAGACTTCTCTGTGCAGTATTAGATTCAGCCTAAGAAGAAGATGTGTTAGCCCCAAGTCCTAAGATACTAATCCAGAAAGATCGTCCTGTCACGCCAGTAGAAAGGCCTGGGTGGTACAGGGCCAGTCCTCACATGATCATTTGTGCACACTGACAAGAAGAACTTTTAAAAAACTGCATGAAAGCTGATACAGCCTGGGGACCTAGCCCGCCTTAGCGCATTGATTCCTTCTCAGAGAGACCAGCTGTTAGGGCCCAGTTGCCACGTGCTCGAGTGTGAGGACACAAAGCACACGAAGTGAACCCTGCAGCGTCCAGTCCTTTGCACGGAAACCTCTGGATTTAAGCGAAGAGGCTGTGCCCCCACATGGGCCGCCGAGGCCTCTCGCTGGGGCGGCTCCTGTTACATGCCGCGTGGTCTGTGCGTTTCAGATCACCACCATGGAGTCCAGCCTCAAGACCATCGAGGAGGAGAACAAGGTGATCGAGCAGCAGAATGAGTCGCTCCTGCACGAGCTCGCCAACCTCAGCCAGTCCCTGATCCACAGCCTCGCCAACATCCAGCTGCCGCACATGGTAAGTGGCCGGCGCCGGGCGGAGGCCCCGGGGGCCGCGCGCAGTGCTCATCCTAGCGTAGGTGTCTGTCTTTTCTGTCCTCGTGGTTCTTCAGACTTCGGATGCTTGTGGTTACCTCCCCCAAACCATAACATTAACTGCTCTGGTGGGGCTGATTGGTAAATCCCCTAAGGTTAAGTTGCTCTGAAAAGCCTTTTAAGTAAGATAAGGACAGTGGCGTTAGGCTGTGATACTATTTTATGCTGATGTGAATATCCTATTAAGAAAATAAAAGTTGCATATGAACTACTATTTAATATCTCGTAGGATCCAATCAATGAACAAAATTTTGATGCATACGTGACTACTTTGACGGACATGTATACAAATCAAGACCGTTATCAGAGCCCAGAAAATAAAGCTCTACTGGAAAATATAAAGCAGGCTGTGAGAGGAATTCAGGTCTGAACAGCTGCTGTAGTGATGGAATCTTGCTTAAAAAAGGATGCCTCTTGTTCTTTGCTGCTGTAATTTACCAGAAAGTGTTATATATTTATTTCTGTTTGAAACAGTGTTATGCTTACAAGACTTCATAATGATTTTATGTCTTGCTTTAAAGATAGTACCTGCAGAATAGTTTTGGAATACATTCACATTTTTGTACGTTTTCATATAAGCTGACATAGTGTGACATGCCATGTAATGTTTATAGCTGCTAATGTATGCACATTTGGGGGTATATATATTTCTGAAGAGGTAAGCCGATCAAAATAAATAGAGTGTACATTCTTTTTAATGCTTTAGTGACTAAATGTTTAGTATTTTGAACTGAAATGGACACACACACACACACACACACAACAGCTCTGAATGATCATTCGGTGGCCCTGCAGCCACTGTTTAGATGTTATCGTTTGCCTCATGTTGGAGGATCTTACGGAATTTAAGAATACATTTTGTGTGCATATTGTTTCATAGCAAGAATTGGTTGCAAAAAATGCTTTATTTTTGAACAATGCTTGGAAATATTATGTGATTTTTTTGTTTGTTTGTTTTAGGAGGATGGTGTATGGTGGGGGCAATAAATGAGGTTTTTTGCATTCCAAGGAAATGGCATATGGATTAACTGTAAGAAATGAGATAAGTAATTTATTGTAAGACAACATCAAGCCATGGAAACTTGGCAGAAGATTCAAAGCAGCTTAAACAGCACTTTTAAATTAACTCCTGAGCGTTACATGGTGTGACGGTGGGATCTTCAGCTAAGACAGGGGCAGAGTAGAGGTGGACGACCCGAAGACTCCTCCTCCTCTCTCGGGCCACTTTGGAGCAACCTTCTCCTCCTTCCCCGAGGGCTCCTCGCCCTCTGAACCGTCTGTTACCCAACAGAATCCGTGTGTTTTCCTTTGTGCTCAAAGATCATTTGAGACTCTTTCTCTCCCCTTCCACCGTATCCAATTACCATGCCTGTTGTTGTCGCTGTCGTGAGTTTTCCGTGGGGGACAAAGGCAGGCGGTGTGCCAGTCCTCGCGGGACCGGGCCGAGCTGCGGGCCGGCCTGGGTGGGAAAGCGGCTCGGACAAGCGGCCCCGCCCAGCGCTGGCTTGGAGGAAGCCCGCGTCCTGTTCCGAGGCCCGCGGACCCTAGAACGTTCGCATAGCCTTGTTTGCTCGGTGGTGACCTTCTCTAGGAACGAATGCAATCAGATGGTGGGAGTAACTAAATGCCCTTCAGCACTTTTTTGCTTTACACTAGATCATCTCAGACTCGTTTCCACCCTGGAGACTGACTGTTCCCATGACGACTGCCCTCTGCGATGCGTAAGACCACTTCCCACCGCTGCGCTCCCCTCTCCTCGCGGGTCCCCGGGCCGACCTGTCGTGTTTTCGATTGCTGTTGACTTGATTTACATGTGATAGCATTCTTCCTTCCATGTCTTGATGTTATGCAGGAAGTACAAAAGTACTTTAAAATTTTGTTATGAAAAAAAAAAAGATGGGTTTTGTAAAAATAAAAAGAAATATTTTTAGCAGAACAGGACTTACAGGGTCATTGTCCCCACAGCGTGCCAGTCGACCGTTTGCACTCCCCTCGCCCTATGTGTCCGTACGGAGGCGTGCAATTCCCGTGTCAGCAGCCTCGTGACTCTGACCCTGGAGGAATCTGAGGAGGCCTCCCCGCTGACTGATGATGCTACGGGAGATTACAGGGACCTCACCGCAAATACTCTGATACAATACTCAACCTCGGTATATATATATGTATAAATACATGTACATCCCAGCGGCACTTTATACTGCTCACTGTACAAAAGCTTACAGTTTTCCAGGAGGACTTTAATAATTAGCTGGGAAAAGATTGTGTAATGACTCGGGCGCCGCAGCGCCTTCTCTGCGGGGCCCTCTTTCTGTTGTGTGATTAGTTGTAGCTGCCCTGCTCAGAATTGCCTTTTTGAGAGCTGAAGCCAGGTGCTCCCCGCCACCTGCGGCCACACATCCCGTCCAGGGCTCCTCGCGGGCCCCCCGTTGTTCATATCGGCACATGCATCCCCCCGCCCTGTCGTCGTCGGCAGCTTCTCTGCCAATTATAGTGATGCTTTCCGTAGCGTGATAGGTAGTATCAGTTTGGGATTCTAATTGTTCTCACCTATGTACAATGGAAAGGGGTTTTAAGCACAAACTGCTGCTCATCTAACGTTGGTACATAATATCAAATCAAAGTTATCTGTGACTATTATATAGGGATCACAAAAGTGTCACATATTAGAATGCTGACCTTTCATATGGAATTATTGTGAGTCATCAGAGTTTATTTATTATAACTTATTGTTCATATTCATTTCTAAGTTAATTTAAGTAATCATTTATTAAGACAGAATTTTGTATAAATATTTATTGTGCTCTCTGTGGAACTGAAGTTTGATTTATTTTTGTACTACACGGCATGGGTTTGTTGACACTTTAATTTTGCTATAAATGTGTGGAATCACAAGTTGCAGTGATATTCATTTTTAAATTGTGAACTTTGTACAAATTTTGTCATGCTGGATGTTAACACATCTTACTCGAAATAAAAAGGTGTCACCGCATTTGGAGCACGAAGGGTGTCTAGCCGCGTGTGCGTCTTCCCTTGAGTCTGGAAGCGCGTGAGGTCTGGGGCCGGGCAGGTCCCCGGGGGCGCTTCTGCCCGGCCGCGGCCGCCTCTGCGAGGACGTGGCTGCAGGCTGGTCTGTCTACCCTCAGGCGCATGAGCACAGACGGCACTGGTCCCTGAGGTGCCGCCCCTGAGCTTGTCCGGAAGCCACTGTGACGCCTCTTGCCGTCACCCCCACTGTCTCCTCCTGAGGTCACGTCCAATGCGGGACTCCCCCCAGAGCAGGGACACCCTCACAGATGCAGAAGCCCCTCCCGATGGACACGGTCATCATGCAACATGCATCCAATCCACGTCCCAAGGTTCGCACTGGGACCGATGGGGTCCGTCACAGATCTCCCTGGGTCTGGGGTGCAGAGGCTCACAGCTCTCCCAGCTGCCACGGGGCCACCCACCCCTCGCCCCTCAGCCCCGAGCGGCTCCCCGGCCTTCCCGGCATCCCAGCAGCATCTCGTGCTCCAAGATTCCATGCCCTCTGAGCCCGTCTTCCAGCAGGTGTTGCCGGTATTTTACACCTGGCGCTGGCTCAGCTGCACCAGGGCGGATGGAGGGTGGGGTCCTGAGCGGGGAATTTAGGGTTCTGTCACCCCATCTCTTCAGACCATGGGGCGCACCTCTGCGAAAGGGCGCGTCTTCAGGATCACGGAAGTTCAACAGATGGCGGGACATCGAGGAACTGCTGTCGTGACTGAAATCTTTCAACTTGGTTGTTGAAAGCATCTTGCCCTGAGAATCAGTATAAACATCACAGAAAGCAGTTTAGCAAGAAGGTCAAAAAGCTTACAAAATTCTTGACCCAGTAATTCCAGACATCCCTCCTAAAATACCAAAACAATTGAAAATGCACTGAAATAAGTGAAACCAACCCCCAAAGTCCTAGTACAGAGGCAGGTTGGAGCAGATGAAATAAAGGCACTTTATGGAACATTACAGTGTTCCCAGAAATGACAGTTACAAAGCCGCGCTAATATGACGCTTGCGACAAAGTGAACAGTACAGAAAACAAAATGCTAAATAGGTAAAGAGGCAGCAAGCGTGGGTCAAATCGATGTGTGTTAGTGGCTGAGTGGTTCCGCCAGCCCCCCGAGCCTGGGGGGGTGGGGGATCTGTCCAGTCGGATCTGTCCAGTCCTGCTCTCCCTCTTGCCGCTGAGTAGCAAACCAGAGCTGGGGAAACTCTGGCCCCTGGGAAGCCAATGTGGGGGGCTGGGAAGCGGGTCAGAAGCCAGGGTCCCTCTAGTGAGCATGGGGTGACCCGGGGCCTCTGGTCTGAAACCGCCCTCCTGATGGATCTTGCCAGGCACGTACCCACAGGGCAGGCTGGGACCACAGTTCTCTCACCTCACCACGTTTCCCCCCGGGTCACCCCACGCTCCTCACCACGCGCCCCCATGGTCACCCCACGCTCCTCACCACGCGCCCCCCGGGTCACCCCACGCTCCTCACCACGCGCCCCCCATGGTCACCCCACAGTCCTCACCGCGCGCCCCCCGTGGTCACCCCACAGTCCTCACCGCGCGCCCCCCGTGGTCACCCCACAGTCCTCACCGCGCGCCCCCCGGGTCACCCCACAGTCCTCACCACGCGCCCCCATGGTCACCCCACAGTCCTCACCGCGCGCCCCCCCGGGTCAGCCCACGCTCCTCACCACGGGCCCCCCATGGTCACCCCACGCTCCTCACCACGTGTCCCCCGGGTCACCCCACGCTCCTCACCACGCGCCCCCATGGTCACCCCACAGTCCTCACCACGGGCCCCCCATGGTCACCCCATGCTCCTCACCACGGGCCCCCCGGGTCACCCCACAGTCCTCACCACGCGCCCCCCCATGGTCACCCCACAGTCCTCACCACGTGCCCCCGGGTCACCCCACAGTCCTCACCACGGGCCCCCCATGGTCACCCCATGCTCCTCACCACGGGCCCCCCATGGTCACCCCACAGTCCTCACCACGTGTCCCCGGGTCACCCCACAGTCCTCACCACGGGCCCCCCATGGTCACCCCACGCTCCTCACCACGGGCCCCCCATGGTCACCCCACAGTCCTCACCACGCGCCCCCCCATGGTCACCCCACAGTCCTCACCACGGGCCCCCCGGGTCACCCCACAGTCCTCACCACGTGCCCCCCATGGTCACCCCACGCTCCTCACCACGTGCCCCCCACCCCAGGCAGTGAGGAGGCCTGGATGGTGCAGATGCTCTGTGGACCCACGACTCCACTGGCAGCTCCCCTCTGCACCCAAAGCAGCCTCCCGCCTCCTCCTGGAAGCCCTGTCACCAGGAAGGAAGGGGGGATGTCCCTCCCCTGGACCCTGTCTCCAGGAGCAGCAGAAGCCCTCAGTGAGCACGGAGCATCTCGGCTCCCAGGAGCCTGGTCCCTGGGGCTCTCTCTGCGGCAGGAGGCCCGGTGGGATCAGGGTCCCCGGACGGTCCGCTCCCTCCACGCTCAGCTCCAGCGCTGCGGACCTTTCAGCAGAGCAGAGCAGCACGGGAGAGCCCTGGGCCCAAGGCAAGTTATAAAGCTCACTTCAGTTCCAGTGGCTCAGTCGTGTCCGACTCTGCGACCCCATAAACCGCAGTACACCAGGCCTCCCTGTCCATCACCAACTCCTGGAGTCCACCCAAACCCAGGTCCACTGAGTCGGTGATGCCATCAAACTATCTCATCCTCTGTCATCACCTTCTCCTCCCGCCCTCAATCTTTCCCAGCATCAGGGTCTTTTCAAATGAGTCAGCTCTTTGCATCAGGTGGCCAAAGTATTAGAGTTTCAGCTTCAGTATCAGTCCTTCCAATGAACACCCAGGACTCATCTTCTTTAGGATGGGCTGGTTGGATCTCCTTGCAGTCCAAGGGACTCTCAAGAGTCTTCTCCAACACCACAGTTCAAAAGCATCAATTCTTCAGCGCTCAGCTTTCTTTATAGTCCAACTCTCACATCCATACATGACCACTGGAAAAACCATAGCCTTGACTAGATGGACCTTTGTTGACAAAGTAATGGCTCTGCTTTTTAATATGCTGTCTAGGTTGGTCATAAGTTTCCTTCCAAGGAGTAAGCATCTTTTAATTTCATGGCTGCAATCACCATCTGCAGTGATTTTGGAGCCCCCCAAAAATAAAGTCAGCCAGTGTTTCCACTGTTTCCCCATCTATTTGCCATGAAGTGATGGGACTGGATGCCATGATTTTAGTTTTCTGAATGTTGAGCTTTAAGCCAACTTTTTCACTCTCCTCTTTCACTTTCATCAAGAGGCTCTTTAGTTCTTCTTCACTTTCCACCATAAGGGTGGTAGACTATGCCAAAGCCTTTGACTGTGTGGATCACAATAAACTGTGGAAAATTCTGAAGGAGATGGGAATACCAGACCACCTGAGCTGCCTCTTGAGAAACCTGTATGCGGGTCAGGAAGCAACAGTTAGAACTGGACATGGAACAACAGACTTGTTCTAAATAGGAAAAGGAGTACATCAAGGCTGTATATTGTCACCCTGCTTATTTAACTTCTATGCAGAGTACATCATGAGAAACGCTGGGCTGGAAGAAGCACAAGCTGGAATCAAGACTGCCGGGAGAAATATCAATAACCTCAGATATGCATATGACACCCCCCGTATGGCAGAAAGTTAAAAGGTACATCGAGGAAAACAAACGTTATTCTTTGTCTTCTTCTTTTACATTTGCACAGCTTTAGATCTAGAAGTTTCTTCACAAAAACCTTCACACAAATTCTCTCCAAGTGATCAGATTAGGAGCCTTGTCTCCTTCTGTGTGTGGCTCGTCCCTCCCACCCCAGCTCTCCTGGGATGCAGTCGACGTGTTAACGTGTGTAACGTGTGTGAGGTGTGCGGTGTGCCAGCGGGACAGCTGCACTCTGAGTTGTCACGTCCCGCACCCGTCCCCTCACACAGACACAGCACAAAGGGCCAGAAAGAGCAACAATCCTTTCTTTCCTCTGAGATGAGAACTCTTGCGACCCACGGTCCTCAGGCCCTACAGCAGCTTGAGCTTTGCTCGCGGCTCTGGGGCTATCCCAGCCCCATTTCCCCTGTAACTGGCGGTTTGCACCTTCCCCCCACCACCTGGGTCAGGAAGATCTGCTGGAGAAGGGATGGGCTCCCCACTCCAGGATTCCTGGGCTTCCCTGGTGGCTCAGCTGGGAAAGAATCCCCCTGCAATGCAGGACACCTGGGTTCAATCCCTGGGTTGGGAAGGTCCCCTGAAAAAAGAAAAGGCTACCCACTCCAGTATTCTGGCCTGGAGAACTCCATGGACTGTACAGTCCATGGGGTGGCAAAGAGTCAGACACGACTGAGCGACTTTGACTTTCACCAAAATGCCCACAAAGTTATTGGTTACTGTACAAGCTGAACGAAATGTAAAAACAGCATGAAGATCAACTCCCACCAGAATCAATGCAGATAAGGCAAGCCTGCCTGATGTGATGAAGCCAACACACCCCAGCTCTTGGGGGCTCCTTTTTCATGTCCAATGCAGCATCCGGTGCCGGGACCTCTCAGCTGGTCCTAAGGAACCCTGGCTCGTGTCCGGCCAAATGCTGCCATCTCCTCTTTACCTTTATGTTTTTCTCTTTATCTCCTCTTTATCAACTTAGAGTCATTTCCATACTCTGATCTCAGCCTCAGTTCTTAATTTTCTTCTGACTTCTTTTCTTTTCCTTATCTACATGTTTGCTTTTTCTTCGTATGTAATATAAATACTCCTTAAGTTGCCTCAAAATGTTTTTTTGAGTAAGGAAAGATTTTTGAGTTGAGCTTGGACATGGGAAAAGATTTGGGATAAATGACAATCCAGTTGATTTTTTCTTTTTTTTTTTTTTTCCAGTTTAACAGAATTAGTTTCCTGATTATAAAGGAGCAAGAAGGTAATAGATTATCTGAGAAGGTAATAGATTATCAACAGGAGGATCTAGAAAATAAGAAGTTAAAGTTGACGAACAATTAATCAATCAATCTAAGAAAAAAATGGAAAACTTTATTTGAGCCAGATTCAAGGATTATGACCTGAAGAGCACTTAGGAAAGCCCTGAGAACTGTTTCACCCACTAGAAATCAAGGCACAGCCATGCACGTTTTTGAGACAGAGGGCTGTACATCAGAGTAACAGTACATAGTCAGATCCAACATCATCACTGCAGTGGTTCACGTGACCTCTTCTGAGATTAACGACAAGTGCTGTCGATAGAGAGCTGTCTTGCTGATGCTGGCAGAAGGCCGCTCTTTAGTTGAGCGGGTATTCCTGCCGACGTGGCGGTCTGCCTAATGCGGGGGGGAGGCCAGAGGGCAGAGAAGGCTTCTCATGCTTCAGTTCCCCGCGTCTAGTCATAAACATGAGCTTTATTTCACATCAACAGTCACAGGTGTTACTGCTCCCGTACTGCCGGTGCCGAGCCCCGCGTGTCCCCCTGAAACCCCCTCCCCCGCGTGTCCCCCTGAAACCCCCTCCCCCGCGTGTCCCCCTGAAACCCCCTCCCCCGCCAGCCTTGTGCTCTACCTGCTGCCGCACGGATGGGGCCGGACGGATGGGGCCGGACCGGCTGTTTAACTAGAAGCAACCAGGCTTCCTGCTCCCGCCTTGCGTCTCCAGGGCTAGAGGAGCTGGAATTCTGCAGTTCACTTGTGCTGGGAATCCTGTCTTATCATTTGCTGTACTGCCAAAAATATTTCTGGGAATCCAGTGAAGTGTTGATTCAAAAATGTTCTTAAATACTTTCGACTTATCTGATAAAAGCTTGAAAGATTAGCTCATGGGCACATTTTTGAATTCTTTCTTTCCTGCAGAACAAGCGGGAGAATCCCTTTCACTTTCCAGAATGAGAGCATGTCTCCTGAGTCTGGATCTGAATCTCGGCCTGTCTCATCCTTGATCCACGGACGGGCTCGGTGTCTTAGCTCCTCCCCACCCACCTGAGGCTGCTTCTCCCCCGGAGTCTGGTCCTGCCTCGGGCCGGGGTCCTCCACGTGCTACTGAACTGATTTGTGGGGACCCCGCTCAGGCCCTGGCCAGGCCACAGCTCCCTGCCTTGGCAGGAGACATTCCTTTTCCATTCAGGCTAGAGTAGCCAAAACCAAAGTCGAGATCAACACAGCACAAGCTTTATTCAGTGGCCAAAGAACGGAGAAGCAGGAACCAAGTTCACAGACCAATTCTCGCCCAACCTGGAGAGGGCGGTTTAATTCTCAAGAGTGGAGAGGAGGGCCGAGGCTGACGACAGGGAGGTATCGGGGCTTTGCCGAGGGGGCGGACTGCCACCCCGTTTCATCTTTTTCCGGTGCCGCTGGGAGGTTTGTCATCTAGCATCTAAAGTAGTAAAACCAGTTTCGAATGCGACTCGGGCTCTGCTGGAGGTGGGATTTGTCACCATCGTGGTCCCAGCTGGATTTGTTCCGTTGGTTTGTGGCTTCGACTCTTTATCTCTGGACACTTTAGTTCAGAGTTTTACATTCACTCCTGCCGAAGGTGAGGGTTTCCAGGTTCTGAGCAAAGACCTGAAGCAGCTCTGGCAACACGAACTTTGTCCTTGGCAGCTCACCCCCCCAGCGCCAGACGGGGCTTGCAGGGCTGTCAGTGAAAAATGCCACTGCGTATCAGCCTCTGCAGGTGGCACCAGTAGTGAAGCACCCACCTTGCCAATGCAGGAAGATGCCCTGGAGGAGGCATGGCAACATGCTCCAGTGTTCTTGTGGAGAATCCCATGGACAGAGGAGCCTGGTGGGCTACAGTCCATGGGGTCGCAGAGTCAGGCACGACTGAGCAACTAACACGAACATGAGTAGACCAACAATGCTGCAGCCACCCAGCCACCACAGCTGCCCTGGAAAGTGTGTCCTGGGGGGACTCAGAGTGGAGGCAAAGGGGCTGCAACCACCCCAAGGGCAGAGGGGCTCAGGGGCTCAGAGAAAGCCCAGGACACTGGCCCCACAGGTAGCTGAGATGCACATCAAAGGAGTGAAGTCTGTGAGCCCAGAATTCTGCATCTTCCCATTCACAGAAAGGGCTAAACTCACTAACCTGAGATGTTTGGTTTTCCGTAATTAATAGTATCTTTTGATGTTCTGACCACCTGGTCTTTTGTAGATCCTGGCTCCTCCCTCACATCTTCAGAGCTCTCCCTGAGAGCCATCTGAGAGACTCACTCCCAGCAAGTCCTCAGCAAGCCAGCCCAGCAAAGCATCACTCTCAGCCACCCTGAGGGCTCCCTCGGGGCTCACCACTGGGGTGCAAGGGCAGCTTTAGTGGCCAGCTGTCTGCAACATTGTTTACTGATATGGCAGAAATGCTTTTTTCATTCACAAGGGAAATCTCTGTTTGTAAGGGGGTCTCCTGTCTGAGCCAGGGGAGAAGGATGATACCAAATCACCAGAGATTTAAGTCTGCACGACAACCGTATCTGTATGTTTATCATGTGGAGTCCCCTGCCCACAACTGGTTTCCACACGCTCTTTCTCAGGCTTCACTGAAGACGGTGAAAGTGTTAGTCGCTCAGTTGTGTTTGACTCTTTGCGACCCCACGGACTGTAGCCCACCTGGCTCCTCTGTCCATGGAGTTCTCCAGGCTAGAATACTGGAGTGGGTTGCCATTCCCTCCTCCAGGAGATCTTCCCAACCCAAGGATTGAACCCAAGTCTCTGGCATTGCAGGTAGATTCTTTACCGTCTGAGCCACCTGGGAAGCCCGGCGGAAGACGGTCCTTAGACCTGAATTCCAAGGCTCCTCTCTGAGGTGCTCCCTGCCTGGTGCCTCCCCTGTGCTCAGGAGGTGCACCCGTGCGTAAACTTTCGATTTCCTCTTGCTAATAAGTCATATTGCAAGGAGCCCCCCAGCTGACAACCCAGGAGTGAAAACGGGCAGGACCCTGTGGGGCCCTCTCGGGTACGAAACCTTTCTGCGTTCCCCCATTTCTTCCTGGAAAAAGGCTTCAGCCTCCCAGACTTTCTCTTTGCTCCCAAGCGCAGGTTCCAGCAGTTGCCAATCAGGGAAGGGAGGCACTGTTAGGAAACAAAGGTGCAGCCTTGGCGGGGGCAGAGTCCTGTTCCCCAGGACTCACAGCACTGGACACGCAGCACAGCTGCAGGGACTGAGCCCCCCCCACCCCCGGAGGACGGACCGTAGGCTGAGCCCAGGAGCCGGGGCGCTGCCCTGATCTCTACATGCCCTGCAGTCCCCGCTGCACATCCTGCCTGTAAACCTGCCCCGTGATGCCCACTGCGGAGCCGGGGTCTTCTGAGGAGAGCCGCCCACTGCTCCGGCTCAGCCCTGCGGTAAGCTTCCCTCTGCTCCAGGCTCGGCTGTTCCCGTTGGCCCGGCCTCACATCGGGCGCAGAGCCTTCAGCCGGAGGGCAGCGGGAGGTCACAAGCAGGCCCATCCTGGGAGCCCAGGAAAGCGGTGTTGAAGGGACAGCAGGGAAGCTCTGACTCATTTGAAAAGACCCTGATGCTGGGAAAGACTGACGGCAGGAAGAGAAGGGGACGCCAGAGAATGAGATGGTTGGATGGCATCACCGACTCAATGGACATGAGTTTGGGTAAACTCTGGGAGATGCTGAGGGACACAGAGGCCTGGCGCGCTGCAGTCCATGGGGTCCCAAAGAGTCGGACAGGACTGAGCGACTGAACTGACAGGAAAGTTCTACTCTCAGCCCAGCTCCTCACAGCAGACGCTGACCCTGCTGAGCTCCGCTAAGATTTTTCTCAAGGAGCCCCGAAGGCCGGCTAACTCAGGAAATGCTGGTGGACACCTTGCTCAGGGGTCTGCGGGCGTCCGGGTCTGGGCCCCCCAGCCACCAATGGTCCAGCAGGAGCTCTTCCACCACCCCCGCCCTGTGCCCACATGTGACATTACTTCTGGAACATTCTTCAGGTGACTGGAGTTCCACTCAGTGCAGCGGAGGGGGCTGAGGCCGCACCTGCTGCTGGGCGCAGTCAGTGACTCCGGACATAGCCCTCTGGAGTCTGTGCTGGGACAGTCCCAGGTCAGGGAGCGCGCGGTGGAGCCAGAGGCTGAGCCCGCCTGCAGAAGACAACGACTTCCCATTTCCCGTTTCTTCCAGATGTCTGTCTCGGGCCTTCCCACACGTGTGTGCACCTTCTTCACAGCCCTCTTGGCGGTCCCTCGGGACCTGAGCGCGCCCCTCCAGCCGTGACCCCCTGGACCCGGGCCTGTCATTCAGCCCCCAGGGAGGGGTCGGGCCTGCAGCCAGTAGACCATGAGCGAGAGTGGGCAGCGCGTGCTCAGACAGTCTAAGCGGAAGGTCCCCGCCTCCATGGTCTCCGGGAGGGTTGTCTGTGAGCCATCGCCTCGGGGCTCAAAGCCGTGGAGGGCAGAAGCGGGGTCCCTGCCCCTGGCACTTCCAAAGGCCGGTCTGTGAAATGGGCTGACTCCAGGCGGGGAGGCAGGAGAGAAGGCGCGGAAGTCAGGCGGGGGTTGGGATAATGTGCACGGGAGTCCCGGGAGAAACACACGGGCCCCACCCCGTGAGACAGAGCGTGAGCACCTTCACGGGGAGAGAGCACGCAGGCCTCGAGGGGGCCTTTGTAAGAGAGCCGGTCTTGGAGGCGGGTGGGAGGGAGGCAGCTTGTGACAGTTTGTCTGGGTGCGGTCCTGTGACACCTGCCGTCCTGGGCGGCGAAACCCTTGGGGAGGGGCCCCCGGATGGCAGGGCTCCTGCTGGAGGACCTGTCTGGGTGGTGGTGGGGGAGCAGACCACAGCACCCCGAAACATTCCCCCTTGGCGGGTGGATCATTCGGGGCGAGGGCAGCCGGGACCCGGCAGGCTCATCTCCAGCCTACCTCACTCAGCCCCGGGTGCCGGCGGGGTTGCGGGCACGAGCATCTCAGGAGAACACGGGAGACCTGGAGGACACAGCCCCGGGGACCCCGGACTCCAGGGCCAGGCCCACGGCCGCCCGACGGTCACCCCCACAGCTACACGGGCCCAGCTCTGAAGGGGCGGTTGGAGCCCCAGGGCCGAGCCCACTGGGCTGCGTCCATCTCAGCCTAAAACGACCCTAAGTGGGTGTATTTAGTCATCTGCTCCGACTCAGCAGACATGAGTTTGAGCGGACTCCAGGAGACGGTGGCGGACAGGGCAGCCTGGTGTACTGCAGTCCACGGGGTCAGACACAACTTAGTGACTGAACAACAACTCCTTTTCTTAAATTTAAGACAAGAGGCTCTAGCTGACGTAAGGACAGCAGCTTCTCGACAAGTGGGTGCAGGAAAGGGAGCTGTGTGGGGTACAGTAAACACGGGCACTTGTTAACTGGGAGGGCTGTAACTGGGACAAGCTGACCTCAGGCCCATTTTGCTGAGAAGCCGTCTTCTAGTTCAGGACAATGAAAGGGCACCATGTGCAGGGGGCTTTGCTCGCATTCCTGGGGCGGGGGTTTCAGACGGCCCGGAAGCGGGGACGGTGGCCCAGCGCGGCCGACCTCCTTGTCTGGGGGGAAGCCCAGAGCACAGGCGTGCAGGCCAGCGGGTCTGCCTGTGCCCGTGGGTCCTCCACAGACAGCCCTGCACTCTGGAGGCTCGGGCTTATCTGCAGATGGTTCTAGAGCCCAGAGCCCTGCCTGTGCCTGGGACGGAGCCACACCTAACCCGGGACGACCCCGCCGCCCTTCACCCCTGCTGTGAACCAGACCCTGGTCCTGGTCCTCCCCTTCCTTCAGCGCGGGCAGCCTGAGGCGGGTGGGCTGGGGACTGGGCCCCGGGCTCATCACCACCCCGCCTGGCTGTCTGTCCAGCACTCAGTCCTGCCTGGAGCTCAGGGCGTGACCTGCTCTGGAAAGGGGCCGCTGCACCGTGGCCAGCGTCAGGGGAGGGCATCCAGGGCCCTCAGCCAGGGTGTCCCTGTGAGGACAGTGAGATGGGGATGAGGACAGAGCAGGGGAAGCCCTCCTGGAGATGGGCCACGGCCGGCTGGCATGTATGGCCCCGCTGGCAGGACCAGAGGCTGCAGAGAGGCGGGGAGAAGCGAACCTTGCCCCCTGGCCTCCAGGACTGTGGGGTCAGCCTTCTGTTGGCCACTGTGCACCCGTGACGCCCCGGAGCACCTCCCCTGGAGCACCTACCCTGGAGCACCTCCCAGGAGCACCTCCACGCCTGCCCCACGGGCAGCCAGCGAGTAGGAGGGTGCCGGGCAGGAAGATGCCAGTGAGGCCCTGGAGGGGGGGCAGTCTCAGGCACAGCCAGGTCCTCCAGGGCTGACTCACCGTCTGGGAATGGCCCCCCGGCCTCCAGACCTGGGCCCACCCAGGCCCGGGAAGCCTCCCCGCCAGGAGGACTCTCGTCCCCGGCGGCCGGCTCCCACACCTCTCGCTGGGTCCTCAGCACTGCCTGTGAGTGTGAGACAGCCTTCTTCCGTTACAGACGGGAGCCCGGGGCTCAGAGAGGGCGAGACGGCCACCAGAAGTCACAGAGCTGGGGAGGCCGCTGCCCAGTCTGTCTTGTTCCAAACCCCATGCTCTGGGGGTGGGGGGTGGGTGGAGAGTTGGCCACTGAGCAGGGAGAAACTGACCGTCAGTCATCTCTGCCAGCTCGGGGCCATGGCTGCAGGCGGCGTCTGGAGGGCCCGGCATCCCCAGGAGTGTGGCCCCTGCGGCTCTAGTGAGTCTCCAGAGAAGGCCAGCAGGCACCAGCCGGGGACAGGCCAGGCACAGTGACCTGCAGGAGGGGGCCCCCACCACCAGCCAGCTCAGTAGGTGAGGTTCTGGCTCAGTGCCTGGCAGGGGTGATGCTGAGTCAGCATCCCCTCCTTTCCCACCATGAGTGACGAGGCCTGGACAAGCTACGCTCTTCACTGAGCACTGGGTTTTGCATTTGCAAACTGGGGATACTCACATCTCTTCGGATGTCTCTGAGCTTAGTTAGATACTGAAGTACATGGACAGCAGTCACATGCGGGCCTGGCCTGGAGCCGGCACTCAGACAGCGGGAGGGTGGGCGTCCCGTCCTCCCGGCCGCGTGAGACGCGGCAGAGCTCAGAGGTGCTGCTCACCGAGCACAGAGCATCCCCGGGGTCCCGGTCTCTCTTAATGCGCGTCTAAGCCAGCAGCACATCACACAGGAAGGAGTGTCTGCTGTAGGACAGATAACAGGATGGGGGGCAGATGACAAGGTCGGGAGGTGGTCCGTGGAAATGTGAATAGTCACGTGGGCTTGGGCAACAGAAAACCCAGGAGGCTTTGATGGCCACGGTGAACCGGGAGAAGGTCAAGATAAAGAGGTCCCTCTTAAAAAAAAAAAAAGCCGGTCAAGATCCGGAGGTGTGAGGCCTCCCTGGGCCTCTAGAGGGCGGACGTGGGATACACGGCCCAGGAGGTGCAGACGCAGAGACAGCCCAGTAGGTGAGAGTGTCCCTGCTGGACGGGGACAAGGGGAGGCTGAGAGGATGGGGGGACGGGGGGGGGGTGGAGGTCACGAAGCCCCTCCTGCAGGTTGGGCACTGCTGGAGCACGTTCTAGAGCCAGGCCAGGAGGCTGCTGAGGTCATGAGGCAGAATCTCTTCTCCAGGAAACCTCAGTAGTTCCTACTCTAAAGACCTTAGAGGCTCCCCCACGTTATGGAGGGAGCGCCTCTTTGCCCAGGCTCACTGCTGTCAATCTCATCTACAGAACACCTTCAGCACAACACTTAAGATTCGCGTTTGACCGGAACACTGGGGGTGACAGCCCAGCCTGATGGACATGTATGGGCCACAGCTGGTGCTGAGCTGGACCGAGAGGCCAAGGACGGGCGCTGCAGGGACGCCTGCTCCCCGGGGTGGTTGGAAGGTGGCCTTTACCGCCGAAGCCTAAGCGGCCCGGAGACTTTTGGCTTGGGGAGGGGCGGCAAGGTCAAAGCCGCAGCACATTCTCTGCCCGCTGCAGGGAGGGGGCCCGGCAGGCCCAGGCGGGGTCCTAGCGGGAGTCCGGGGCGAGGGGCAGGGCCAGGACTGCTGGTGGTTATGGCAGGGAGGATGGAAGAGCAGAAACTGACCGAGACACAAGGAACAACTGGAATCCACAGGGACTTTCAACTCGCAACAGGTGGGTGAGGACCTCAGGGGCGACCGCTGGGCTGGAGGGTCTGAGGGAACATTTTAGAGGGTCTCATCAGAGATCCAGAAGAAAACAGGGCGAGTGAGGTTTGGGGTTTCTGACCCAAGTTTGAAATTCGCGCAGAGCAATCAGACAGGGTTTGGAAAGGAGTGTGGAGCCCCAGGGGGACTCGTGACTGTGAGCACGCAGGCCCCTGGCTGGCGTGTCCGAGCCCCTGCAGACTGGGAAGGCTGCTCCCAGTGGTTCCAGGACGCCAGCTTCCGGGGGGCCAGGGCCAGCCCCCAGCTCAGCTCCCCCAGAGTCAGGCCCTGGGGACCACGGAGGGGCGGCAGTCTGCTGACACAGGCAGGTGCTTGTCGCCCCAGCCCCACGGCAGCCTGGGGAGACCACCTCTCTGCCAGTGGTCAGACTGGCCATGAGACAGTGGGAGTCGGAACAGGCTCCTCTCCGACGCTGGGACTTGGTGACCCTGCGGCTTTGAACTGGACCTCCTCAGCTGTGACTGGACCCTCAGGAGTCAGGTGTTAGAAAAGAGGGGCTCGGCCCAGGGCCCCCCACCCCCGCCGTGTCTTCTGGGAGCTCCAGCAAGGCCCCCTGGGGAGGCCAGTGGTCCTCCCAGCCATGGCCCCAAGGGAGGAAACTACAGGGCACTGAGCGTCCACTTAGGCCGACCCCGCACACGGACCTCTCCCCTGGGGTCCGCAGAGCACAGGCCAGGGCTGGGGCTGGCGCGGGGGCGCTTCACAGGCCTCGTGGGCCCAGGCAGGGAGGCCGACCCCTGGCTCTGATCCTGCAGCGACTTGTCTGGGGGCAGGTCTCGCAGAGACAGCCAGACAGAAACAGAGAGACGGAGAGAGACGCGGTGGAGGAGGGGGCGAGAGAAAGGCAGAGAGAGGAGAGAGCGCGAAAGCGCTTGGCATCCTGCCTGGAACCTGCGGAGCACTCGAAAAGTGTTTTCTGAAACAACAAAAGCTCCTATTGCACACGTGTGGCAACGGCCGCTAGGCGAGGCCCCAGACCCGGAGCGCGGACCTGGGACGGGACCCCTGGGGCCCAACCTGTCCTCCGCAGCCGGGGCCGCCCCGCCGCCGCGCTCCGGGCGGGAGGTCCTCGCCCCGCCCCGGCCCTCGGGGAGGCGGGGGCGGGAAGGGCGGAGCCGCGCGCATGTGCACAGCTGGCGCCCCCCGCCCCCGGCGCACAGCTGGGACGCGGGCCGCGCCTGGGCGGCGGGCGGGCGCAGTCCGGAGCCGGCGGTGGACGCGCCGGGCCCTCGCCGTCGGTCCGCGCGCCCGAGCTCCCAGCGCCCCGCGGGTCATGGCCGCGCGCGCCGCGCGCCCCTGCCTGCTGGCTCTCGCGCTCTGCTCGTTCTGGGGGGCGCTGGCCGAGGTCGCCCCCAGGCCGAGCAACGGGTGTCCGAGCCGCTGCCTGTGCTTCCGCACCACGGTGCGCTGCATGCATCTGCTGCTGGAGGCCGTGCCCGCCGTGGCGCCGCAGACCTCCATCCTGTGAGTGCGGCGGGGCGCGGGCGCCGGGGGCAGGGCCCCGGGAACCTGGGCGCGCCGGGCGTAGGGGGACCCGGTCGTGCGGCGGGGCGCGGAGCGCCGGGGGCAGGGCTCCGGGAATCTGGGCGCGCCGGGCGGCCGGGGATCGTGCGGCGGGGCCTTTGTCCTCCGTGGCCGGACGGGGGGCGGACCTGAGCGCAGCGCGCGCCGCCTCCGGAGCCGCCTTTGTTTGGAGCTCGCAGTCCCCGCGGGCCGGGGGAGTCGTCGGGGCGCCGGGGAAAGCCCCCCGCCCCGCCGTCCCTGCTGCTCGCCCCCTCCTCCCCCGCCCCGCTCGGGCCCCCTCCTCCCGGAGCCCGGCGCCCCCCTCTCCTGCGTTCCTTTCCCTTCCCCCTCGCCTCGGACTCGGCGATCTCCCCTCCTGCCCGGGGCGCCGTACCCCCGTCCCGGCTCCGGGGGCCCTTCTGGCGCCCCCTCTCTGACCCGCGTCCGGCGGGGCGCGGAGAGCCTCCGGCTCGGGCCCCGGTCGGCGCACGGCTCTCTCGGGCTCCCCTGCGCCGCGTTCCGGGAGGGGCCGCGGTCCGAGTGCGGGAAGGCGCGGGCGGAGCCGGGGTGCGAGCCGGGACCGTCCCCGCCCTCGTCTCCAGCCGGGGCGCCGCGGCGGGGCCATGGGGACCCGGCGCTCCAGTTGGCACCGCGCGCCCACCCCCGCGCTCCCCTGGGGATCCCGCCCTCGATGCCGCCGAGTTGCCGGAGGCCTGTTCGGATTCGCCCCCGATTAGAAAGTTTCAAACTCCGAAAAGGCAGTCCGCGATCCAGGCGCCGACTGCACTCGGCGGCCCGCAGCCGCCCTTCTGGATGCCAAAAATAGTTTCCACTCTTCTCTGAGCCCGAGTGCTTCTGGCACCGCCGAAGCGCCTGCAAAAGTTGTAAAGTTTGGGGTGAACTATTCAGGAAGTGGGCGGTCAATGTTCTTTTAAAACCAAGTAGGCGGACTGTCCTCGTGGTCGCCCTCCTGCCGGCCCTTCCTCGGGGTCCGCGGTGGGACTCACCCCCGGCCTGGAAGCCCTTTCCCCGGCCGCTCCCCCGGCCGCCCTCCGAGGACCCGGCCGACGCAGCCCGGCGCGCAGGAGGCGTCGCCGCAGGCCGGCTGCGGGGTTTCTGGAGGCCGTGGTTTAACTCTTCGGTGAGTCAGTGGGGAAAACGCGGACCCTGAAGCCGTTTTTCACGTCTCGCCAGACTCTGATACATGTACTGTGTTTTGCTCTCACGTCTTAATTGCTTTTTAAAAAGGACAGTATTTTAAAATATGACTGTGATAGCGCCAAAAGGGGCCCACCAATCTCCTGCAGGCGGTGAGCTTCTCCACAGAACCTCCCGGAGTTTCATAAAACAGCCGAGAGTGGGCGGGGGGTGGGGGGGGCAACTTAAAGGGTGACCCTGGCGAGAATTCCAGAAATCCTTCTTTTCCCCTGTGCTCTCAGAGATGCTGAGAAACGACCTCGCGTGGTCTCGTGGGTCCTGTGAGGAGATGGGGGTGCTGAGCTTGTCAGGTCCCTGAGAACCGGGGGGGTTGTCGTGGTGCGCGAGTGGAGTGGCTCAGTAGTGCCCCACTCTCTGCCACCCCACGGACTGGAGCCCACCAGGCTCCTCCATCCACGGGGTTTTCCAGGCAAGAGTACTGAAGTGGGTTGCCAATTCCTTCCATCTTCCTGACCCAGGGATTGAACCCAGGTCTCCCACATTGCAGGCAGACGTTTTACTCTCTGAGCCACCAGGGAATCCTAAATTGGGCTTCCCTGGTGGCTCAGCTGGTAAAAAATTTACCCACAATGTGGGAGACCTGGGTTTTATCCCTGGGTTGGGAAGATCCCCTGGAGAAGGGAAAGGCTGCCCACTCCGGTATTCTGGCCTGGAGAATTGCGGTGTGAACACACACCTGTCTTACAGCTGTGTAGACAGCAGGCACCTGGGGAGGAGGCTCCCATCGGCGCCAGTGTAGACCTGGGACGGGGTAGAACTGAGTCCTCTGTGAGGGGTTCCACTGGGGGTCCGGGGCTGGGACCCCAGAGGGAGACAGTGCTGGTGGTGGGGCCTCACGGAGGAGCCGGTCCCGGCAGGAAGGCCCGCTGGGGAGGGGTGTTGCTCTGGGGTCTGGGGTCCAGTCTGGAGCCTTCTTGGGGGGCTGCTCGCTGGGACGCGGTGACGTCACCGGCTCCGCCCGTGCAGAGGCAGCCCGTGTTCACGCTGAGCTCCTCTCCCAGGGCTCTGCTCTCCCGCAGCTGCTGTTCTTTTCCATCCAAAGTATGATCTGGGAGCAATCAGGGACTGAGAGGATGTGAGGGTAAGGGAAGACTTTGGCCCCGGAGTCTGTTGGTCGGTCCAGCCATCACTTCACCCCTTTGGTTTCAGGACTCTCCCCTCCTCCGTCCCCTCGGACCCTGAGAAAGCCTGCATGGGAATCTCCAGGAGCATCAGAGTTGTCCCCCATCATGGTATCTCAGGGGTGTGCCCACGTGGGGCCTGAGAGAGGATCCTTCTGCTTCGTGGTCGGGGCTTAGAAATCCTGGTCTGAGAGCAGGCCCTGGTCCAAAGCATGTGCTTCTAGTTTGACCCGGAAGGTAGAAGCGGGGTCCTGGCCTCTCCGCCGTCTGGGGTCCCTGCGCTCTGGCGTTGCAGCGTTTCGGAGCCCTTCAGCCTCAGGTGTCGTACGCTCAGCTCAACTGTTGTAAAATTAAGTGTTTTAACTTTTGGGTATTTTACTCTGCTCAGCACGGCAGTAGAAGTTTGTCATGGTGGGGATTAAACAGCTGGCAATAAAACACGCACGGGGGCATCCTTACTCTGCCCGCTTTGTCCTCCCCTTGGCCCGGGCCTTTGGGGGGGTTTCTTTCTATACCTGCTGCCTCATGAGTTACCCTCTGCCCCTCAACCCCCTTCTGATCTTTCCTTGTCGCCTTGTCTGTGAGGTCGTGGGAACTACCCCCATCCCACAGTCTAGGCCACTCCAAAGCCACCGTCCACGTGACAGGAAGCCCTGGTGTCGGAGGGAGCCTGGGGACGAGGGCTGGAGTGTGGCCTGACCCACAGCAGGCAGGGGGCTGGTGAGAGCGCCTCCCCGGGGTCGGGCCGCCTGCCAAACAGCTGGCCCCACATCCGCCCCCTTCTGATGACCTCTGTGTTTGGCCCCGAGCTGCGTTCCAGCCCCCACCTCGCGGGGTCCCTGGTCCACGGGGGCACCACGGAGGGAGGCCCCGCGGCCCTGTGATGAGGGTGACCGCTCAGGTGCACCTAGCCAGGGGGATGGCAGGAGGCCGGCCCTGGACGCCATCACCTCTGCTGGCCTGGGCCGGGGACGCCCGTCATCTGCGCCTTCTCCACACTTGGAGAAGGTCCTGGTGTGGTCCCCGTCATGGGTCGGGCCCCTGCCTTCCTGTTGGCCCCGCACTGGACCTGGCTGATGGGAGAAACTAATTTCTCACTAGCTCCTCTGTGCAGGGTGGTGAGGTCTCTCCCAACAGGTGGGGGGAGGGAGGGCGTGTCCCACCAGCTCAGGAGGGGCCTGGGGTCTCCAGCAGGGAACTGCTCCCCTGCCCTGTCTTCCTGAGGCTCGGGGCGCTCCCCCTCTGTCTGCTGACCTGAGGATGCACTTGGCCCCGGGCCAGGCGGGCCTCCCCTCCCCTCCCCCGGGGGGTGGGTGATGGACCCCGTCAGCAGATGTGAGCAGCCGTGACTGGGGCCCGCGGTCCCTGCAGGACACCCTTGGGAGCCGGACCGTGACTGTAGCCTGAGGCCCGCCTGCTGGGGTGAAGTCAGAGCCTTTATCAATGCAACTCAAATGCGTTTCAAAAGCAGGAACAGGAGCATTTGTTTAAGTACCTGCATGCTGGTGGTTTCTTTTTCCAAAATGGTGGCGGACCAAGTACCTCCTCCCACCGCTAACAGCTCTGCGGTATCGGGAGCCCTCAGCTCTGTGAGTGCCCAGCCTGCTGTGGGCAGACAGGAGACCTCGGGCACTGAGGAAGCTTCCAGAGGGCCCAGACATCGCCAGTCGGGAGCAGGACCTGGGTCCCTGCTCAGCTGGGACACAACTTGACTTTGCGCCTTGGGAAGCTGCAGCAGGCAGGCCGTAGGAAGACCCCCTCCTTCGTGTCGCTAGTGAGTCAGGAAATAGTTGTAAAAAAACAGCCCCGCACAGGCCGCTGATCCTGGAGCCAGAGGCGGCTCTGGCCTAGTCCAGGTTCCAGACGCCAGGACTTGGGGCTTCTTCCGCCCCATGCACTCCTGGCCCCCCGCTCCATCCTGTGACTCAGCCGCTCTGCCTGGCGACGCCCGGGCCTCTTCCCCGACGGCCTCAGTGCAGGGGACGAGCCTCGCTCAGAAGCAGGGGCCTGGGGACTGTGCAAACACACGCGTGTGTGACCCCCTGGACCCCCGCGGTGGCAGGTGGGGGCCCAAGGAGGCTCTGCTCCGCCCAGCGACGCCAGGGCTGGAGGGTGGGTTCCCTGCCCGGGGAACGCGGGCCTCTTACTCAAGAGCCTCTGCGCCCACGTTCCAGGTGACAAGCACAAGTGTCAGCAGAACAAACACAGGATCCCCGTCTCCGGAGCTGCTTCTCATCAGGTTGAAAAACTGGGTGAAAGTTGGAAGGCCCTCGCCCACATGCTAATTCCTGCTGGCCGGGTGGGCTCTTCCGGGGCACCGTTCACAGGAAGACGCCGCGGTGGACGCCGTGGTGAAGGCCTGGGGGCCTCGGCCCGGGCAGAGCCAGCAGGCCACCCCCAGCTCGAGCCAGGACTGGTCGCCGCTCTCCTTCCCCCGTGTGCTCCCGGGGAGGCGCTGGGGGCGTCCAGTGCCTGGCATGCCAGGTCTCCCAACTCAGCATCCAGGCTTAAAGAGCGTTTCAGTCGTGATAGTTTCATATACTTTAGAGTACACAAGAAAAGGCAGTTTGTTTACCGATGCAGTTTGGGGTGAATTCAATCTGAAAGCAGTGAGACCTCACTGAATCTGATGCTTAAGCAGTCACTCTGGACTTACCATGTGTTACTGTGTGTCTCTGGGGGCTGACCGCTCCCTGGGATCCCCCTTGGACTTGAACTGGTAACTGCATAACGTGTGTCGCCTGTCAGCAGGTGAGAGAATGCTTTTCATGTTTAAAACCGCATCATCGCTAACTTATGACCTTTCTGAATTCCTAAGTCCAGGGATTCATGTTTTCTTTTATTGTTGTTGTTCAGTTGCTCAGTCGTGTCCGACTCTTTGTGACCCCATGAACCGCAGCACGCCAGGCTTCCCTGTCCATCACCGACTCCCAGAGTTTACTCAAACTCAAGTCCATTGAGTCAGTGATGCCATCCAACCGTCTCATCCTCTGTCGCCCCCTTCTCCCCTTGCCTTCAGTCTTTCCCAGCATCAGGGTCTTTTCCAGTGAGTCGGATTTTTGCATCAGGCGGCCAAATATTGGAGCTTCAGCTTCAGCATTAGTCCTTCTAATGAATATTCAGGGTTGATTTGCTTTAGGATTGATTGGTTTGATCTCTTTGCTGTTCAAGGGACTCTCAAGAGTCTTCTCCAATGCCACAGTTGGAAAACAATTCTTCAGCACTCAGCTTTTTTTATGATCCAACTCTCACATCCATACATGACTACTGGAAAAACCATGGCTCTACGAACCTTTGTTGGCAAAGTGTGTTTTCTTTATTTGGAGTTAATTCTGAAAGACAGAGATCACACTTGTCTGTCTCTTGGTCAGAGAACACAGGCAAACCCTGAGGTGGCCAGCCCAACAATTACTCACGGGACTGAATCAAAACCGGCAAGAAGTCTAGGTAAGAATGTGTCCGTTGTTACAGGACTTCATTCTCGGCTCCCCTTCCTGGCTCGGACACAGGGTCAGTTAACCCTGCAAATTTGATTAGTTCCTTTATTCTGGACACTGTTGCCTTTTCCTCTTGCTTTTCAGCTCCCTCAGGGGTAGGGAGGAGGAGATGCTGACCTGAAGAACTTTCCCCGAAGATCCTGGGTGGACACTGTGTCCCCAGGCTCTCCTTGCCCTTGCCTGGTGTCCTTCAGACGCCTGTGTTGAGGGGGGCTTGTCCCGATCTGGTGGCCGCCGGGTGACCAGCTCTGTAAGGAGAGGGGTGGCGTCTGGATGCCCAGCCCTGGGGGAGCCTGGACCAGGTTGGGGGTGGGTGGGAACAGCCTGCTGTCCCACTGCCTGCGGAGCTGGAGGCGCACAGGCAGCCCTCTGGCTCACTGGTCAGGCCGGCGGTGGAAGCTTAGCCAGTGACGACGGCCCGCTTTCTGACCTTTGTCTGGGTGAAGGGAAAAGCCTCCTGGAGATCTGGTCGGCAGGAAGGCAGGCGCTCGTGCTGGGGGTGTGCACTCGTGAGTGTGCGTGTCGGCGCTGTGCAGCCGTCGCCACGATCGGAATAACGTGCCTCCGCACCCCCCGCGTCCCCCAGGCAGCCGGTGCCCTGCGTTCTGCCTCGCTGGACATGCCTGCGTCTGTTCACCAGGGACTCGGGGCTTTGTTTTCCTCTCCTGGAATGTCTTTGTCTGGTTTGCATATCGCAGAGGGAGTGCAGGGCGCTGCCTCCTGTCCGGCTCTGGGGAGAGCTCGGGTGGACGGGCTCAGCGGTGCTTAAACGTCTGGTCCTGCTTCCCCGGGAAGCCCCCAGCTGCGCTCGCCGTGGCTTTGTGGGGTTTTAAACTGTGACTTCAGATTCTTCAGTAAACACAGGCCTGTCAGGGCCGTGCCTTCCCCGCTGAGCCTGGGGAGCGGGGAGCTTGGCCACGTCACACGGAAAAGTTGGCCCTTGTTATCCTCTCCACACCGAGGGTCTATAGGGATCAGGTCTCTCGTTCCCAAAGTCAGAAATGTGTTTTTTAATCTGTTGTGTTTTTTTTCCTGATCAGTCTGCCTAGAGGTTTTTCAGTTTCATTGATCTTTGCCAAAACCCAGCCTTTGGATTCACTGACTTTTCTTTGGATTTTCTGTTCTCTGTGCTGCTCTCTGCTCTGGTTTTACCATCTGCGCGCTTGAAGCCCAGGGTTCCTGGTGTCTGTCCGTGGAGCTCGCTGTCCTGTCTGCGTCCAGGTTCTCCCCAGACACGCGCACCTCCTCTCTCGCGCAGCCGTGGGGCAGTTCTGGGCTCGCCTGCTCTGTTCACCCCGTCGGGACCCTGTCCGTTGCTGACCGACACGCGGTATCTTGACAATAGTTGTTTCATGTATTTTGTCAGCTTTTTGGCTGTTTCAGACGGAGAGTAAGTCTGGGCCCTGTTCGCCCACCTTTTTCAGAAGGCCCCAGTTTTTTTCGTAATTTTGTAGAAACTTCACTTAATTTTTCCGTAGCTGCGTCTTACAAAGCAAGTAATCAGATGATGCATTCACAGGCCCGAGTCTAGATTTTATAAAACTGAGAATTGCTCAGCCCTGCTGCCCCCATCTGCCTGTGGAGTGCTGTCGTGCTGGGCGGGGCCTCCAGCCGGGAGGGTGATGAGCAGGCGCAGGATCTCGGGGGATTAAACCAAAGCAGCTGCTGCCTCCCTCACACAGCATCGGGGAGGATGCTCCGACGTCACTGGAGACTCAGCTCCAGCCCAGGGTCAGCAGACCCCGCCTGTGGACAGTGGCCTGGGGTATTCATCCACCCATCTAACTAGAAAGGCACACTCACATAGTTTTGACTCAGCAATACCTGGATTCCTGTGCTCTACCAGTGACCCAGGACCCAGGCCCGTCCACCCCAAATCTCTGGCTCTCTAGGCTGAGCAGGAGGACGGGGGTGGGCGGGGGAAACAGGTGATGAAGGTGAGGGGCCAGGGCTCTGACTGCCCTTGGGACTCATCATGGGGCCCACGTTGCCCGGCGGGCGCTGGGTGCCCTCTGCACCTGGTGGGCATCTGGGGCTGCTGCTCAGGGCCTCTGCCCAGGACGGGACCCCGTGTTTGGGGCATCTCCCGGTTCCCTCGAGCCTGGGCTGGAGGGTGGTTTCTGGCCACTGCCCTGGCTGTGTTCTCTTCTCCGGGCACTGTGCCTCACGGGGGGCCCTGGCCCCCCACTGGGAACAGAGAGGCTGCTGTCCATGTCCTCGGTCGGCCAATGCTTCCTGCTCTGTCCCCCTTGGCTTAGACCCTGCTGTGGGCTGCAATGGACGCCATCACGGGTTACATCACGCCAGGCTTTCCTGTCCTTCACCATCTCCCAGAGTTTGCTTAAATTCGTATCCACTGAGTTGGTGATGCCATCCAACCATCCCATCCTCTGTCACCCCCTTCTCCTCCTGCCCTCAAACTTTCCCAGCATCAGGGTCTTTTCCAGTGAGTCAGATCTTCGCATCAGGTGGTTAAAAGCTCGAATCTCCTTCTGACAAGGGTTTTGTCCATCTCTGAGGTGCCCTGTGTAATTACCGTGACAGGTGGTGAACAGCCCCAGTGTTGTGATCACGGCTGGATTGCTTGGAAGCCAAGTGCTGGACTCAGGGTTTCCTCCCAGGATGAGGCAGCGGGTTGGTGTGAGTCCTGGGTAGTTCCAGGAGCGACGGGAGAGGTGGTGAGGGGCTGACGGGGGGAAACGGGGCGTTCCCCATCCTCAGGGTGGATCCTCCGCGTCTGGGCACCAGGAGTCAGCCGCGTTTCTGAGGTTCTTGCCCAGGATGTCAGTGGCATCTCCTGCCACCAGGTGCCAGTCTGCCGGTGCACCCTGCCTGCTGCCTGGAGGCGCCCCTCCCCTGCCACAGCTGTGTGCGAGGGGTCGGTGTTGTTGCAAGCTTGCTGGCCGCCTTCTCAGGGCCTGCTGTCCTTGCGAGTGGAGGGTGGCTGGAGGCACAGCGGTTACCCCGGGTTGGGGGTACCCTGTCTCCCCAGGAGGTGGCAACAAGAGTTGAGAAAGCGCCCTCACCCATCCTGTTTACTTTTCCTTTACTGGGTGCTTTTAAATATTTTTGTGTAAGCTGTACATGTTCACGGTAGAAAAATGTGAACATACAGACAGAAACACCAAAATAAGTGATTCACATTTCTATTATTGGAGGGAAGTGTAAGCCTGTTGGGCTTCCTTCAGATACACAATCAGTCGTGTGAGTGTACATGGACAGGAAGTCACGGGGGTGTCTGTGCGTCTGTCCACATCTGCAGCTCTGTCCGTCCATCCACCAGCTGTGTTCTGTGGATCATCTGTCGTCTGTGCATCTATGGACCTGTGTCTCTGTCTGCATGCTGTCTGTCTCTCCATCTGCGTATTAGTCTCTGTATCTGCTCACCTACCTGTTCATTGCCGACATCAGATGGGGATCTGTGTCCAGCTCTCCACGCCCACTGCATGCAGTGGCCCTATGTCTGCAGTAATTAGAGGTCTGACCATCCTTGTTAATGACCACACAGTATTTATTTTTTGTAATTGCCAACTTTATTGAATCAAATTCTTTCTGTGGGTCATTTCATTGTTTCCACTCTTCTGCTGCTGCACACCTACCTCAGAAGGCCTCTGTGCGCCTCGTGGGTTATCTCCCTGCTGACTTTGGGGCGCGTGTGTGATTGATGACTCAGGGGCGCATGTGTAACTGATGACCCGGGGGCGCGTGTGTAACTGATGACCCGGGGGCGCGTGTGTAATTGATGACTCGGGGGCGCGTGTGTAATTGATGACTCGGGGGCGCGTGTGTAAATGATGACTCGGGGGCGCGTGTGTAGTTGATGACTCGGGGGCGCGTGTGTAATTGATGACTCGGGGGCGCGTGTGTAAATGATGACTCGGGGGCGCGTGTGTAAATGATGACTCTGGGGCGCGTGTGTAATTGATGACTCGGGGGCGCGTGTGTAAATGATGACTCGGGGGCGCGTGTGTAATTGATGACTCGGGGGCGCGTGTGTAATTGATGACTCGGGGGCGCGTGTGTAAATGATGACTCGGGGGCGCGTGTGTAATTGGTGACTCGGGGGCGCGTGTGTAAATGGTGACTGGGGGCGCGTGTGTAAATGGTGACTTGGGGGCGCGTGTGTAATTGATGACTCGGGGGCGCGTGTGTAATTGATGACTCGGGGGCGCGTGTGTAAATGATGACTCGGGGGCGCGTGTGTAATTGATGACTCGGGGGCGCGTGTGTAATTGATGACTCGGGGGCGCGTGTGTAAATGATGACTCGGGGGCGCGTGTGTAATCTGATGACTCGGGGGCGCGTGTGTAATTGATGACTCGGGGGCTCGTGTGTAATTGTTGACCTGGGGGCGCGTGTGTAATTGATGACTTGGGAGCTCGCGTGTAACCTGCTCGGTCTGCGGCAGGGACAGGTCTGCGTGTTATGGGCCTCTCCTGCTCCAGCTCCTCCCTGGACACAGTCCGTGTTTCCGCGAGGACAGGTGTCCCCTGTTTGCACCACAACTCAGCTCCCACTGAACCAACGAGCTTACGCCAGGCCGAGCACGTGTCTGTGGAGGGAGGCGGTTCCTGTGGCACCTGGCGGGGAGCCTGGTCTCCAGGTGCCCCTCACACTGACCTTGGAGATGCGGTCTGCAAACGTGTATCTCCTTGCTCGTAGCCGTGCTTTGACGACCGTCACTGGTTCTCTCTCCGGAGGCTTTGGTCTCAGCACTTAGCACATCCTGAGACCCGCGGCCTTCCCTGGGCTCCCACGCAGCCCTGTCTCATGTTGGGTCTCGACTGCCCCTGACTGTGGCCCGTCTCCTGTGGGGTCTGAGGTCTCTGGCCTGAGGTTGGGCGTTCCTGCTGGGCTGTTGGTCACCTCACGGCTCTGAGGTGTGCGGCGGGAGGAGCTGGGAGAGTTTAAGGTTGATTCTCGTCATTCTTGGCATTGTGGGAGTTAGCCACCAAGGACACCTTGCTCCAGCAGATGCAGGGTCAGGGTCCAGCCAGGCCCTGGTCACAGCGTAGTCGCCACTTGACCCGTGGTCTCGTGAGCTGCTTTTTACAGGCGCCTGTTCAGCATCTGTCATTGACTCGTCAGCACGGATGGGGCTCAGGACAGAGCACACAACTCGTGCCTGGAGGAGGCTTATCCCCCACACGGCGTTTCTCCATGACCGAATGTCCTTCAGTGCTACGACGGGGGAGGTTTTAAACAGCAGAGTCACCATCAAAGGGCACAAAAATGCAAACAACATGGCATCAGACAGACCCTGAAAAACACACGAGCTCACATGTCTCACCTCTGAGCTCCCTGACGACAGAGATACCGCGAGGACCGGTGGACGCACAGGTGGACTTCAGCAAGTGGAGACCTTCTCGAGGCAGGAGTCTGGGGACGACGGGCACACGGTGTCCTCTGTGCTCCAAGTGGAGGCGCCGTGACCTCAGGGCCTGGGGACGTGCTGCCCGCCTGGCAAAGTCCCCCTCGCTCCTCCAGGCTCTAGGGGTCAGGGTGTCAGGGCTTATGTGGTCGGTTAGGAACAGCCAGTATAGCAGGACGCCTGCAGTCTCCGCCTGATCCTCTCAGGGGAGAAAGTATCTTACCTTTGAGGTTCCATCAAGTTCAGAGTCGCTAGATTTAATTCTTCTCTGAGACATGCCAGGAGGACCTTTCAGGGTGGAGGTATTCCAGGCCAGGTGCTAGGTGTGGAAGTGGACACGGCTGCCTTCGGTTTGGTCTCCTGGGCAGGGAGAGGGAGCTAGAAGAGCCACAGTTTTAATGACGGAGGCCGAGTTTAGGGGGACTGACCCACGCCCGGGGCATGGACAGCCTGGTGGCCTTGCAGGACGTGGCCTGTGGGCGTGGCCTGTGGTCACGGCCTTGGACGTGGCCCGTGGACTGGCCCGCGGGGACGTGGCCTATGTGTGTGGCTGGACCCTGCGGGCACTTCTCCCAGCTTTCCGCGTGTGCGCTCTCTGGAAGGCAGGTCCCCACCTGCTCGGGGGGTGGAGACCGGGCATCCTGGGCGTGGAGAAGGGGATGCACATACATATCCTGACACAGCCTGTGCTGTCAATGGCTCTGCGGGGAGAGCCATTGTCCTCGCACACCTGGGTTCATTTCCCTGCAGACGGGAAGGTGACTGTGCCTGGGGGGTTCTGGGGAGGGAGCTGGGATGATGGGGCTTGGGCAGGGCTGGCCAGTTATCATGGGCCCCGCCTTTAATTGGAGCAGACACGTGTGATGCAGACAGGAGGTGCTGCTAGGTTAGTTTTCTGTGCGTTTTACACAAGCAGCTTTCTCTGAGGGGTCAAACCCAAATGTTTAAGAAGCACCTTCAGCCCCCTGTGAGGCAGGAGCCAGAAGGTGCCTCTCCCGGTCCCGGGACCAGGAAGCCCTCTATGAATGTGAGTTCCTGCGCTTCCTCACTTTCCTAAAATGCCTTTTCTGCACAGCTCTGATGTATTTGTTGAGAAGTAAGGACATGAACTGTGGTGTTGGAGAAGACTCTTGAGAGTCCCTCGGACTGCAAGGAGATCCAACCAGTCCATCCTAAAGGAGATCAGCCCTGGGTGTTCATTGGAAGGACTGATGTTGAAGCTGAAACTCCAATACTTTGGCCACCTCATGGGAAGAGTTGACTCATTGGAAAAGACCCTAATGCTGGGGGGTTGGGGGCAGGAGGAGAAGGAGACGACAGAGGATGAGATGGCTGGATGGCATCATTGACTCGACGGACATGAGTTTGGGTGGACTCGGGGAGTTGGTGATGGACAGGGAGGCCCGGCGTGCTGCGATTCATGGGGTCGCAAACAGTCGGACACGACTGAGCGACTGAACTGAACTGAACTGAAGGACATGAATGAAAATTCAAAGTTACTCTAAACGAAAGCCTGTGGTTGGTAGAGATGGGAGGATTTTGCCTCTGCACTGTTTGGATTGCTATTTTCCCTTTTCGCGGGAAAAAGGGGGACCAGCACAGTCCTTGGGCTGGAGACATCTTTATGCAGAAAGAGACAGGACTGATGCAGGAGAGTGAGCCTTCCCCCCCAGGAACACAGACTGCCTTATCTGCAATGCTTGTGAATTTATGCTTCTCTTCCTGGTTGCAGCTTCCTTTAGGGGAAGAGCCCGGATTAGACTTGTCACTTCCTGCAGTGAACAGTATTTCTAAAAATCCAGCTGAGCAACACTAAACTTTTAAAAATAGCAGTTAAAGTGGATGCAGTTAGTCATCATTGTTACTTATTCCGATATGTGGGATGTTTGTATTGGCGTGGCATCAAGTGGCCAATTGTTAATCCTGAATGTTTGTTTTCTTGTGCATGTTATTTTGTTGTGTCATTTTCTCAGGTCAGTGCCTGTGTCACCCCACCTGTCCTTCCACTCATCCATCCACCCATCTGCCCTTCCATCCACCCATCCATTCATGCATCTATCTTTCCATAACCACCCATGCACTCACCTACTCCTCCATCCACCCATGCATCCACCCATCCATCCATCCATCCATCTGTCCCTCACCACCCCCTCCCCAACATTTTGGTGTCCTTGGTGAGTAGCAGGCACGGATGCTGAGCTGAGCAGACCCCACTGCCGTGAGACACGCTCCGTGTTGTAGTCATTGCTCCTCTATCTCAATGCAGATCTGTCCCCAGTCCTCCCCCCTCCAGTTTCAGAGGTGGGATTGGAAGCCTAGCAGAACGTTATAGAAAGGAGACAGCCAGGGAAGAGATCTTAGACCCAGGTCTCTTTCCTCCAAAGCTCGGATGCACTGACTTTCAAGTCCAGCTTCCTCGTTATTTTCCTTAGCCCTGGAGAAGCCCTCTTCTCATTTTCTGCAGTTTCTCAGAGTTCTGTGTCTGGTGGCCTTGCTCAGCTACGTCTGGAGAGAAGGAAACCCAACAGGAAATGATCAGAGTGATTATTTTCTCAGTTCTTTTAAGGATCCTGGTGCTGAGATAACCCAGTTCTTTGTATACAATTGGCGCTGCATTAAGGCTTCTCGATTTCTCACTGAGAAGGACTGTGAGACCGTGAGAAGTCTGAACATCAGTGCACTGAGAAGACTAGGCCAGCATTCCTGCCAAGGAGAGGCCAGCGTGGTGGGTCAGGCTGGCATTGTGGTCCCTGGAGCGAGACTGGAGTGTCCCCGGGCTGAGACTGGAGGGTCCCCTGAGACTGGAGGGTCCCCTGAGTGAGACTGGAGGGTCCCCAGGCTGAGTCTGGAGGGTCCCCAAGCTGAGACTGGAGGGTCCCCAAGCTGAGACTGGAGGGTCCCCTGAGACTGGAGGGTCCCCTGAGGCTGTGGGGTCCCCGGGCTGAGACTGGAGGGTCCCAAGTGAGTCTGGAGGGTCCCAAGTGAGTCTGGAGGGTCCCCTGAGACTGGAGGGTCCCCTGAGTGAGTCTGGAGGGTCCCCTGAGACTGGAGGGTCCCCTGAGGCTGTGGCGTCCCCGGGCTGAGACTGGAGGGTCCCCTGAGGCTGGAGGGTCCCCTGAGTGAGACTGGAGGGTCCCCTGAGGCTGGAGAAGGTTCCGGGAGGGACCGTCTAGCCTGAGGCCGACCTCTGGGCCCTTCACGGTTCCTCCGTGGGCCCCTCCCTCAGAACCCTCCCGATGACTCACTCCAGGCCCAGCCCTCCTAAGCCCTCTGGGTCTGTCTGGCCCCACTCTTCTGGTGTCCTGTGCTGGTTTCTGATGGATGAAGTGACCTCTTTGCTCCCTAAAGTGTGTGCTCATTCAGTAATTGTCTGGGGTTGCGTGTCCTGTTTTCCTGAAGACTGAACTTCTGTGTGTCAGGAAGCCTCCTGGGTGAGATGTTCCCGAAGGCTCTGGGTGGAGGGTAACTGCTTGGTGCCAGGATTTGTTGATTCTGTGTTTGGTCCGTTTCCTCCGTGGTGTTAACTACAACAGCAGGCAAAAGTCAGCCTGTGTGGTGGAACCAGAAATCCCCTTCCCGGGCCTGGTCTGTGCTGGGGCCGTGACTGCTTGCTGGTCAGCTAAGCGCCTGGCGGGATAACACGATGGAGCCGTTTACTCTGCTGAACTCAAAGGCATGTCTGGCTGTCTCTGTAGGAACAGCCTCACCCGTTCGCTTACGTGAGTGCTCACGCTGGTCGTAGCCGCAGGCTGCGTTTGACGCCTGGGTGCCTGTGCTGGTTAGTGTCCTGTGTCATCCCGGCTGGGACACAGTTCCCAGATGCCGGGTCAAGTGTTATTCTAGAGGCTTCTGTGAAAATGCTTTTACAGGAGATGGATGTGTACGTCAGGACATTTGAGAGGCGCGGGGTGCCCTCCACAGTGCAGGGGGGCCCCCTCCCGAGCACGAAGGACTTTGGGGAGGAGACGCAAGCCGGGCCTGGGGGCAGACAGTGGCCCTTCCCTGCGCGCCCAGCCCCCCGGCCTGCCTGCCTCCCTCCGCAAGAAGTCTGCCCTTAACGGTGGTCAGTCTGTCTCTCTCCACACACACGTCCTCAGGTTGCACTGCTGGGGGCTGGCAGGCTGGGCCAGGAAGGAGGGTCTTAAGGACTCGCGGGCCGCGTGCAGGATGAGGCCTGAGGCGCTCCTGGGCTGCCGGGTTGGGCGGTGTGTTTCAGGCCGGTGAACTCCCTTCTCTGTGCCTCTCCTCTGAGAGTGAAAGGCAGGCTCCCTGCACATGCGGCAGGCGTGGCCTGTCCCTCTCCAAGGGCGTCCCTCTGTGACCTGTGCCCCCTCCCTTGCACCCCCTTCCATCAGCGGCCAGTCTCCGGCTTGGCTGGTCTCACGGGAGCGGGGGTGGCGTGGCCCCGTCCCCTTACTCAGTGATGCGCAAACCGCTGACGGGAGAGGTCAGCGCTTGGTCCAGCGGAGAGCAGGGCGGTGATTTGGACCTGGACGCCTGTGCTTCCCCTGGGCAGTGACCCCGCCTGCTGCCAAACTGGGACACTGGGGGACCCTCTCAGCCTGGCTGTCGGGGGCCCCAGGGCTGTCGGAGGCGTGTCCGCAGACACACGTGTGCACGCCCGCTCACAGACTCCTCCCGTCTCCCACGCGAGGCCTGGATGAGCCCCTGGACAGGGCTCCTGGGGCGCTGAAACCACACAGCCCAGCCAGCAGCCCAGGAGAGCCCCGAGACCGGCACCCCGTCTTCAGCCCCGCAGTGGGAAGCCTGAGACCCTTCAGGGCGCCGCGGCGAGCTCCTGCCGCGCGGGGAGACGCCTCGCCCGCCCCTGTTTTCACGGAAGGAGGACCCTCCGCCCCGGCAGAGCGGAGCCCGCTTCCCACGCCCGGGCGGAGCTGGCGCGGCTCTGCTGGGAACCGGCCGTGCGCGCTGCTCGCTGGGCTGTTCCTAATCAGGAGGACGTCGGGCCGCCGTGTTTGCTCCGACTCGCTGAGCCTGGCAGCACAGTGATTTCACGGTCTTACAGGCCGCTGCTCCGGCGCGCCGTGTGCCCGGGAGACGGGCGGGGGGGCCCTTTCCCCTGATCACACGCTGTCCTCGGCTTCACCCTGCTCGGGGGGCTTCCTGGGACGCGACGACACGGCCCTGGGAAAGTCTCTGGTAGACGGCGCCGGCCAGTTTGGGTCTGGAAAACAGGAGAAATACTGATTTCATTTTTAAACAGCCGTGGGAGAAGCTTGGGCGTTCTTCCCAGAGGACTGACTGCGTGAACCAGCAGACGCATTCTGTTCCTTTGTGAGACGGTGGGGCTGGGGGTTATGATTCGTTCACATGAGGCCTGAGAACAGGCCCGGCAGTGAGGCCCCAGGACAGTTCATCTCCTGGGCCATCACCACAGCCCCCCGGGCCCCGCGCCCGCGGCTGGCAGCCCTTTCAGTGTCCTGTGACCCTTGCACTGCACGTTTTTAAAGTTAGTTAACCGATTGGCTTTTGGCTGTGCTGGGTCTTTAGTGCGGTCTGCGGGCTTCTCGCTGCGACGGCGTCTCGCGCTGTGGAGCGCGGTGCCCAGGGCGTCCGCGCTGCAGTGTTGGCGTCGCCCAGGCTCTGGAGCGCAGGCTCAGGAGTCGTGGCGCACGGGCTTAGCCGCCGCGTGGCATGCGGGCTTCTCCCAACCAGGGGCTGAACGCGTGTCTCCTGCATTGGCAGGTGGACTCGTCACCCCTGAGCCACCAGGGAGGCCTCGTGCATTTTTTTAAATGGTTGAAAGCAGTCAGAAGAGTGATGTTTCCCGATGTGGTAGTTGCAGACCTTGGTGCGTGAACGCAGGTGTGCGCGATCCGACCCGGCCCTTTGCTTTGGCTCCGCCCTCGGCTCTGTGGCTAGGGAGTGGAGGGGTCGCCATGGAGACCACGTGGGCCCAAGGCCGAGCATCTTTCTGCCTGGCCTCTCGGGGGACAGTCAGGCACCCCCGCCCTGTGGGGCCTGTCCGTGGAAGTGCCTGGCGTGGGCTCTGCAAGGGGCAGCAGGGGGCCCTGCTCTGCCAGGAGGAGGCGGGTTCCTGAGACTCGCAGCTGCGCCTTCATCCGGGGCCTCCCCGCGCACCGAGGTGGGAAGAGCTTGGTCTGGGCTGGGGTCTGGCCCCGCGCATGCTCACTGGGGGCCCGGTGACGGTGACACCACGGAGATTCTTAACAAACGACGCAACCATCTGAGCGCACAGGCAGGTCTGATGAAGGAGCTGGTCCAGGTCTGAGCAGCGAACTCCCTGCTGGCTCCGGGGCGGCTGTGGAGGTTGCAGAGCTGGAGTGTCCACTCTCCTGGACTCTTTTAGTTGCCGAGGGCTGTTCCCAGACTCCCATCTCTAGAACCGCCTTAGGTTGTTAGGATCAGTGATTTTCAGGGTGATGGACGCGTTTGCTGCCCCGTGGTCCTCGCTGGCTGGCAGGTGGAGACTGGGATCCTCCCCACGGTGTGAGCTCTCCTCTCCCCCCGTTTGCTGAAGCGCTCTCAGCTCCTCCTGGCTGCTCTTTTTAGCTGCTGGAAAGCTAAGGCCAAACCAGAAGAAGCACATTTACCTACGTCCTTCCTGTGAATGAATCAGTACCTCGGTTTCTTTCCCAAAGTCAATTTTCTTTTGAAGTGGATTTCTGTCCTGTGCTTTGAATCATTCTCTCAGTGTTTTTGAAAATTCTCTATCAGAAGAAAACCGTGGCTTTTTGCCTTGCTCTTTATTCATAGATATTACTCGGTGAACCAGACTTGGTGGAATTGATCAATTTTTTCAGGAGTTGACCTGATTCGGGTCCTGCCTTCAGGACGCTGAGCCGGGGTGGCGGGCTCAGCAGGGTGGGGCCCCATCTGCCCCAAGCAGGGTGTCCCTCTCCTCATTGAAGGGGCTGCCGTCTCGTCGGAGCGAGCCCCGTTTTAGCCTAGAGTCCTCAGGACTGGGGGGGCCTCGCAGGAGGACCTGTCGGCCAGGAGACAGTGGCGGCTGAAAGTCCATCCTGGGTCCTTCCAGGAGGCCATCCGTCTGTCAGCAGAGCTGAGGGAGCCCCCCCACCCCACCACTCCCTGAGCAAGTTCTGTGCCCGTGAGCTGAGAGAGGGACCCTTGTTTCCTGAGCTTGAATTCTGAAGAGGGAGACGACAGAAATGGGGCTCAGCGTGCCATGTCCTGCCTGCATGTCCCGCCCCCGTCCACGCGGCCTTTTCCTGGGAGCTGAGGTTCCGGATGGAGAGCAGACACGGCGGGAAACTCGGAGCTCTTCCTGGGAATGGAGGGGCCCACCCTGGTCACCCCCGGGGGCCTGCGTGTTGCCCATCCCTGGGGGGACTCCAGGGGGCCGTCCTCTGGGTGACGGTCAGCAGAGACCCCGACGCCCGCCCTCCTGGCGGGAACCACCAGCCCTCGGGCACGATTCCCCCAGGGCTGCGCCCCCTTGCCCTGCGTGTCCTCCGGTGCCCTGGACTCGCCCCGCCGTCTGCAGAGCTGACCCCGCGAGGTCTCGCTGTCCCCCGTAAACACCGGTGCTCTCCCCGCAGACAGACATTGCTCCCACGTCAGACAAGGCTTTCTGTATTTTGCAGAAGCCTGCACAGTGGGGGGAAGGAAAAAGCAGACCTGGCAGCCTGGCCTTTTGCCCGGCTGGCTGGACACCCCCAACCTCTGTGACTCTCTGAGCCCGTCGGCTTCAGGGTTGGCCGTGGGTCACCTTGTGCCTCGGCAAGAGGGACGAAGGTCGGAGCCTGGGTAGCCAGGACTCCTCTGCCTGGGACGGCTCCATCTCTGAAAGTGAAGTGGTTTTTAACAGGCGTGGGGCTGAGAGGCGTGCCCTGGGCCCTCGGGAGGGACCGCCCGTCTCGTAGTGCAGGGGACACTGAACCGCACTGTGTCTGCGAGTGCCCTGTCCCCGCAGAGACAGTGTGTCCAGCCCCCCCCCCCGCCAAACAGGACTGTCCCCCGTGATGGGTGCAAGTGTCCCTTCCGCCCCTGCCTGCCTTTCTCAGCGCTTGTCTGCCTGCAGCCGCTGCCCTGGCTCTGCCCCAGGCCCATGAGCGCGTCGCCAGCAGATGCTGCTTTTTGCTTTGCTGACCTGCACTGGTGTTTTTGTTGCTTTGTTTGTTTATTTTACTTGGTTGAAATTTTTTTTTTTTGGCCGTGCTGCAAGGCTTATGGGAGCTTAGCTCCCGGCCTAGGGATGAAACCTGTTTTCTCAACAGTAAAAGCCGGAGTCCTAACCACGGGACCACCAGGGAATCCCCTTTGTGTTTTTAAGTTTGAGTAATTGGGGTACAGAAGGGAAGTGGGCGCCTGTTGCACCTGTTAGTGGCACTTCTGGGGGGAATAGTGAGTCCTCGACGTGGATCTGGTCCGGGGAGACGTCTAAGGCCAGGAGGACGCGCTTGGGTACACAGGGTGGATCTCTGGAACTGCCTCCCCGGACCACGCACCATGTCCAGGGCCAGGGGTGCACCCGCGCAGGGGCTGGGAACCTGTGCTCGGAGGGTGCACCTGCCACCTCGGTCCACGGGCCGCCCTGACCCGCTCCTGCCATGTGCTGCCCTCCCCGCGCTCTGGGCGTCCCTGCCCCCCGCCCGGATGGTGCCGCTGCCCTCAGCCATCTGGTCCCCAGGCTCCTGGGGCCCTGGCCACTCCGCGTCCTGCTGGGTGGGGGCGGAGCCCAGGTCTGGAACCCCGAGGGCCACCTCCCGAGGGGCGCCTCCCAAGACATTGGGCAGATTCTGAGGCCGGGCTCCAGTGGCACACGGGGTGTGTGGGCCATGAGTGTTTGTGGGAATGACGGGCGCTTAGCAAGTGCACGGATGTCAGCCATCAGGACACGTTTATCATTCAGCCTAGCAGCACCTCCTCTAGGAGTCAGCCCTATGAAGACATCAGTGACGACTTGAGTCTGTGAGCCCGTCGTGAAGGGATATGTCAGTGGGAAGCGATGGGCCAGCGGGGACCGATGGGTCAGTCGTGAAGCGATGGGCCAGTGGGGACCGATGGGTCAGTGGGAAGTGATGGGTCAGTGGGGACCGACGGGTCAGTCGTGAAGTGATGGGCCAGTGGGGACCGATGGGTCAGTGGGGACCGTTGGGCCAGTGGGGACCGAGGGGTCAGTGGGGACCGAGGGGTCAGTGGGAAGTGATGGGTCAGTGGAGGCCGACGGGTCAGTAGGGACCGACGGATCAGTGGGGACCAATGGGCTGGTGGGGATCGCAGCTCGGAATTGGGGAGGGAGGAGGGGGTGCTGGGCACAGGTCACGGTCACTCCCTGAAAGGACGTGGGGGCGTGTCCAGAGCACATCCAGAGCTCTGAGGTTTGTTTGTCCCTTGAAGAAAACCATGTTCTCAGTGAGCAGCCTTCTGTGCAAGAAAGGGAGGGAAGTAGACACACGTTCTTGCTTGTACCTTCACAAAGGATCAGTGGAAGGCTGAGGAGGCGCAGCCTCCATCGGGGAGGAGGTGAGCTGTGGGGAACGGCTGGCTCAGGATGCACCGCCTCTGACCGTTAATGACAAGCACCTTCACCCTTTATACGCTGGAGAAAATGGAAAGAGCCGTGAACGCTGGCTGGGGGACTGTCCTGGTGGCCCAGTGGGTCAGAATCCTGCTGCCAGGGCAGGGCTCACGGGACTGATCCCTGGTCTGGGGAGATTCCACGCGCTGCAGGCAACCACGTCCACCACAGCTCAGCTGCTGAAGCCCGAGGGCTCGTGTGCGGGACTGCAGTGCCTCGCCCGCACTGCCAAGCCGAGCCCCTGGGAAGGAGATGCCCCTACATGAGAAGCCCGAGCTCCAAACCAGAGAGAGCCCCCGGTCAAACTGGTGAATTAGAAACAATAAAGCTGGTTATGCGATGCACGATCCACTTACGGGTCTGGGGCTGTGGGCCTGGTCGAGGGGCTGCACGTGGCCTGGGCCTCAGGGGGGCTGCGGGCTGTGGGCAGGGTGGGCCTGCTGGGCTGGGCAGTCGTGGGCGAGTCGAATCCCAGGTCGATTAGCAGACTTGGCTGGGCCCCCAGGACTCCGATCGGAGGAGTCGCGTCTGGCCGCGTGTTGACGGCGGAGGGAAAGGAGGAGGTGGAATCGGCACTGTGGCTTGTCTGGAGGATGCTGGGGCCTGACGCTGCCCTGGGATCGGGGCCTGGGGCAGGGCCGCCAAGGACCGCGCTGAGCTTCCAGCAGACAGACTCAGGTGATGGGGGCGCCTCTTCGGCCCGCTGACGTCGAGAGGAACACGGGGACCTCGAGGAAGGTTGGGGTCCCGGGGAGCTGCTGCGGTCTGCCCCCAGCTCCTCCCCAGGGGGGCTGCCCGTGCTGGTCTGAACAGGAGTGTGAATTACCGTTTATTAAAGTGCAAGGCTGTCTGTGCAGGGGGAGGGGGGTCCTGGGGAGCTTGTCGGTGGTGACAGGGTCCTCACAGAGCCGGGCTCGGGTGCGGGTCCGTGCCGACCGTGGTTGCCTGAGTCCTGAGAACTTGACCCAAAGTCAAGGAGGCAGTGTGCTTTGCCCACTGCCCAGCGTGGACACAGGTGATTTCAGGGATTCAAACACTTTCCCAAAAGGCTCTTCTCCCGCCGTGAACTAGAACCCTTTCTGTCATCAGTTACAGCTATAGAACTGATTAGATTCCTGAAAAGATTATGAGCGCTGGACGAGCTCAGTCAGACGAGCTCAGTCAGTATCACAGGAGAGCTGCCCCAGCACCCGCTGTGAGTCCCTGTGGCCGTCCTAACAAAGCACTCCTGGCGGGGAGGAGCCGGGCTTAGGCTGGAGCCTTCTCTCACTGTCCCAGAGGCGCGCATCCAAGGTCAAGGCTGGCCCTTCTGCGGCCGTGGATGGGGCCCTGAGCCAGGCCTCCTGGTGCTGGAGACCCGCAGCAGTCCTTGGCCCTCCCTCGGGCCTGTCTGCAAGGACACCAGCTGCCCTGGAGCAGGGCCACCTCAATGACCTCACTTTAACTCGGTCACCTCTGTAAGGACGCCTTCTCCAAATAAGGTCAAGTCTCAGGCCCTGGGAGTCTGGCGTCAACATGTGAATTTTGGGGGACACAGTCCAAGCCGTAATAATCCCTGCTGCACTGTGATGGACGAGGTGAAACCAGTGAGTAAGGAATTATTATGTTTCTAAGACTCTTTGATAAAGAAAGGGGTCTTTGTGTCTAATTTCCAGAGACTCACATGCTTGTTCAATTGATAGATTTTAATTCAGGCTGGAGAAGGGTGGGAACAGGCGGCTTAGCAGACCTGCTGTCCCTCATGCGGCCCCAGGCCCGGCCCTGGGCGCTCTGCGTCCACGTCTGCTGCCGCCCTGATCTCTCGGGCCCTCGGTCTAGCCTCTTCCACTCGTGCATTTATCTCGTGCGCTGAGAGGTACACGTGAAATAGGCTCGTTTCAGTTCACTCGCTGAGTGAGCTCTGTGACTGTGTTGGGGCCAGACCCCTTCCTGGAGGAGCGAGTTCCAGCTCGGAAGTTACAGGAGGAACCGCGTGTCTCCACGCCTGCCTGCGGGCAACTCCCTTCTCCAGTCCCTGCAAATCTGTCCTGTTGGCTGTCTTAACACTGAGACCTGAGCATTCCATGGGCTGGTGGGGGTGGGTGGATGGGTCTAAAGGGACCTCTTATCTCTCCAGCTGAGCTATTTAAGATTCTACGAGATGATGCTGTTCAAGCGCTGCAGTCAGTGTGTCAGCAAATTTGGAAAACTCAGCAGTGGCCATGGGACTGGAAAAGGTTGGTTTTCATTCCAGTCCCAAGGAAAGGCAATGCCAAAGAATGTTCAAATTGCGATGAAGTTGCACTCATTTAACATGCTAGCAAGATTATGCTCAACATCCTTCAAGCTACCTATGGCTGATTCATGTTATGTATGGCAAAAACTAGCACAATATTGTAAAGCAATTATCCTTAAATTAAAAATGAATAAAATCCTTCAAGCCAGGCTTCAGCAGTACATGAACTGAGAACTTCCAGATGTATGGCTGGGTTTAGAAAAGGCAGCAGAATCAGAGATCAAATTGCCAACATTCACTGGATCATAGAGAAAGCAAGATGATTCCAAAAAAGAATCTGCTTCATTGACTACGTGAAAGCCTTTGACTGTGTAGATCACAACAAACTGGAAGATTTTTAAAGAGATGGGAGTACCAGACCACATTACCTGACTCCTGAGAATCCTGTATGCAAGTCAGGAAGCAGCAGTTAGAACCTTCCATGAAGCAACAGACTGGTTCGGAATTGGGAGAGGAGTACACAAGGCGTATATTGTCACCCTGTGTATTTAACTTGTGTGCAGAGTACATCTTGCGAAATACCAGGCTCACAAAGTCACCAACTGAATCAAGACTGTATGAAATTAGGATGCTTGCTCCTTGAAAGGAAAGTTATGACAAATCTCGACAGCATCAGTTCAGTTCAGTTCAGTCGCTCAGTTGTGTCCGACTCTCTGCGACCCCATGAATTGCAGCAGGCCAGGCCTCCCTGTCCATCACCAACTCCCGGAGTCCACCCAAACCCATGTCCATCGAGTCAGTGATGCCATCCAACCATCTCATCCTCTGTCGTCCCCTTCTCCTCCCACCCCCAATCCTACCCAGCATCAGGGTCTTTTCCAATGAGTCAACCCTTCGCATGAGGTGGCCAAAGTATTGGAGTTTCAGCTTCAACATCAGACCTTCCAATGAACACCCAGGATTGATCTCTCTTAGGATGGATTGACTGGATCTCCTTGCAGTCCAAGGGACTCTCAAGAGTCTTCTCCAACACCACAGTTCAAAAGCATCAATTCTTCGGCGCTCAGCTTTCTTCACCGTCCAACTCTCACATCCATACATGACCACTGGAAAAACCATAGCCTTGACTAGACGGACTTTTGTTGGCAAAGTAATGTCTCTGCTTTTAAATATGCTATCTAGGTTGGCCATAACCTTCCTTCCAAGGAGTAAGCGTCTTTTAATTTCATGGCTGCAGTCACCATCAGGAGTGATTCTGGAGCCCCCAAAAATTAAGTCTGACACTGTTTCCCCATCTATTTCCCATGAAGTGATGGGACCAGATGCCATGATCTTAGTTTTCTGAACGTTGAGCTTTAAGCCAACTTTTTCACTCTCCACTTTCACCTTCATCAAGAGGCTCTTTAGTTCTTCTTCACTTTCTGCCATAAGGGCATATTAGACAGCATATTAGAAAGCAAAGACATCACTTTGCCGACAAAGGTCCGTTCAGTCAAAGCTGTGGTTTTTCCAGTGGTCATGTATAGATGTAAGAGCTGGACTGTAAAGGAGGCTGAGCGCCAAAGAGTTGATGCTTTTGAACTGTGGTGTTGGAGAAGACTCTTGAGAGTCCCTTGGACTGCAGGGAGATCCAACCAGTCCATCCTAAAGGAGATCAGTCCTGGGTGTTCATTGGAAGGACTGATGTTGAAGCTGAAACTCCAGTACTTTGGCCACCTGATGTGAAGAGCTGACTCACTGGAAAAGACCCTGATGCTGGGTAGGATTGAAGGCGGGAGGAGAAGAGAACAGCGTGACTGACTCAATGGACATGAATTTGCGTGAACTCCAAGAAATGGTGGAGGAAGGGAAGCCTGATGTGCTGCAGTCCGTGGGGTTGCAAAGAGTCGGACACGACTTAACGACTGAACACCAGCACCTCCCTGTAGTTACCTTTTAAACAAACTGTAATGTGAGCAGGTCCACCTGTTGTTCAGACAAATATTTGTGTCTTTATCAGTCTTTTCCCAGAGCTGATTCAGCCAAGGATTGAATTGGGAGATTTAATTTCTTAAACACCGTATCGCTGTTTGGAAACTGAATGTTTAAAGATGACACAGAACTAGTGACACTGGCAGATTTCTCTGTAAATAATCCATTTCTCATCTCTTCACAGGGATCTTCGCTTTAACAGGATCAGAGAGATCCAGCCGGGTGCCTTCCGGGGGCTGAGACACCTAAACACGCTGTAAGTCCCCCGTCCTGGGAAGCGGTAGGAAGGACACAGAGCCCGTCGCCGCTGCCCCGTGGCAGATCCCAAGTGCCGGGGGGCCCCGTCACCCGCGGAGGGTGGGCGTGGCTGAGGGGGCGAGGCCTGCCAGAGGGGTTTGCACAGGGAGGTGCCCGTGGGTCCCAGATGGGTGGCCTTCATCCCTGCCTGTCTTGACTGACATCTGTGAACCTGCCCATCTTCTGGATGTGGTGCAGGCCTGTGCTGGCCACGCCTCCCTGGCAAGCTCACAGGGACGGCCCTCCCCCGGCCCCCAGCCCCCATGGGCCCCAGCGGGGGTGGGGTGCCATCCACCTGTGTCCCAGTGTTTAGCCCCTGAGGGGGGGACAGAAGGAAGGGGCCCGACTCCAGGCCGCCGCGGGCTGGGCTGAGCGCCACGGGAGGGGCTCTGGCTCACCCCCAGGAGGTGACTGTTCCCCGCAGGGTGGCGTGTCGGGCCTGGGGGCTGTGAGCCTGGTGGGGACACCTGGGGCTCAGCATCCCCGCCTCCCGCTGTGAAAAGGCTGCCTGGCCTCTCTAGACCCCCTTGAGGGACGCCCTGCACCTCCATGGGGGCCTCCCAGCTGGCCGGAGAGGAGGACGGGAGAGATGCAGGAGAGGGCAAGCCCTCTGTGCTGGAGCGAGGGGGTCACGTCTCCACGGTGTGCGGAGCAGCACGTGTGTACGGGCGTGGACACATCCTGTCCAGCCCCCACACTGCTGGTGGTTGTGTCGACTTGCATTTAGCGAGTGTCAGTATGAAGGCCTGCGGCTTGATCCTTGTGTGACCTTCTCCAGGGCAGCGGAAACGACCTCCGTAACACAATTCAGAAGTGTCGTCGTTAGTAAAATTCTTACTGAGATGTTTTTTCACAGGCTTCTCAACAATAATCAGATCAAGAGCCTACCTGGTGGGTCGTTTGAAGACTTGGAGAGTCTGAAATACCTGTAAGTTGTGACCAGTTTTCTACACCAGAGTCTGCTGTCTGTGTTTGGACTGTATAATCATTGAGCTAAATTCTGTATTGTTATGAATTATTGCAAATACATTCAAGTGAAAAAGAGGTTTTGTTTTCAGCAGGTGAGTGAAGTCCTGGCTGGATTGTTTACGTGAGTTGTTACCAGGGTCAGGCACTGCTCTGCGTGATTCCTAGTGATTATCTGCTCAGCCTTAAGTAAACAGGTCGGATAAAATTAAAACTGCAGCTCTGAAAATCACTGTCTAGTAGCAGTAACCCCTGCTGAGCAGTTCAGCTGCCGCTGTGAACAGCTGACGCGTGTTTTGCGCTTTAGGGCAGTTTGGGGCTGTCTTCAGCTGTGGGCTGATGGAACCTGGAAATGACCAATCCCTTTGGAATGTCACTAATTCGTGAATAACTTTCCCATCTTCTCCGTGATTTCATCTCTTATTTTTATGTAAAGTTTACTTCCCTTTTAAGAATCTATTTGAATTAATGAGTTTATTAGCATTGCAAACATTTGCTTGTCCGTTTTGCAGTTAGAAAATGAGCCACTGGGTTCAGTACTTTTGCACTTGTTCTGAAGTTGAAAACTTTAACAAAACCCTGAGCACGTTGCTGGTTCTCACAGATCAGACGTGAGTGTCACGTGCTTTGAGGAAATTATTCTCAGTTTTAGGACTTTAGATAACTGTTCAGCTAGAGCCATTTTAATGAGGGATTTGCGTCAGTTATTTTTGGGAAAACATGTAATTCATGTGAACCTGGGTGTCTTCTGTCCTGTTAAGTTTAGATGAGAGGGTGCTGATGATCAAGAGGTAACATTAATTCTTTATTAAATACATTTTCCTCCACAAAGCTTCTTAAAGTGTTGTGTCTACACGGTTTTCACTTTTGTGGCAGTATGTTAATCTTTCATTAGCAGGGTTCACACTAAGCCTTGTTGCTCATTTTTAAAATGAGGGAGAGGCCACCTATTTATTCTTGAGTTTCTATCTGTTTACTTATGTTTTGGTTTTTGATTTTAAAGCAGTGTAATATCCTGAAGGGGCTTCCCTGGTAGCTCAGCTGGTAAAGAATCCGCCTACAATGCAGGAGACGCTGGTTTGATTCCTGGGTCGGGAAAATCCCCTGGAGAAGGATTAGGCTACCCATTCCAGTATCCTGGTGACTCAGACGGTAAAGAATCCGCGCGCAGTGCAGGAGACTCGAACCCAGGGTTCGATCCCTGGGTGCGGAAGATCCCCTGGAGTGGGGCATGCTACCCACCTACCCACTCCAGTATTCCTCCTGGAGAATCCCCGTGGACAGAGGAGCCGGTGGGCTGCAGTCCGTGGGGTTGCACAGAGTCAGACACGACTGAGCGGCTGAGCACAGCACAGCACGAGCTCCAGAAGAAAGCGGAGGCCTTGCCCGTTAACTGGTCGCCAGTATTTGTAGTGTGTGTGAGTTTAGTCTTTCTTATTTTTTAAACGTTTTGGGGGTTTGAATTACCCAAGAGCAACTTATTCACTCTGTGATTACATTTCCAGTTACGTAGTTTGGGATACTCCATTTTTCACTTAAGATAATTTTTAGAAATAATAGTTTAAATCCTCGGCTGTTGGCGGGACTCCTCCTCAGGTGTCCACGTGCCAGCCTTTCCCCGCCTCCAACCTGAGGGCATCTGAGACACCCACAGCGGTGGGTCCCGGGGTCACTGGGAGTGGGCTGAGCGGTGTTTGGTGGTAGTGGGAGGAGGTGGACCAGGACAGGGCTGCAGCTGTGGTGGGAAGGGGTCCCATGACCCCACCATCTGTCTCCTGGGGTTCCCGGCCGCCTCCCCCAACTCCCTGGGTGATCTTGACAGGCACTGACCTAAGAGACTGGGCAACATACAGTGTGAATGTTTAACAAGCTTCCAAAATTTATTATTTCATCCTTTCAGTTCAGTTCAGTTCAGTTCGACTCTGCGACCCCATGAATCGCAGCACGCCAGGCCTCCCTGTCCATCACCAATTCCCGGAGCTTGCCCAAACTCATGTCCATTGATTCAGTGATGGTATCCAACCATCTCATCCTCTGTCATCCCCTTCTCCTCCTGCCCTCAATCTTTCCCTGCATCAGGGTCTTTTCCAGCGAGTCAGTTCTTCATATCAAGTGGCCAAAGTATTGGAGTTTCAGCTTCAGCATCAGTCCTTCCAATGAATATTCAGGACTGATCTCCTTTAGGATGGACTGGTTGGATCTCCTTGCAGTCCAAGGGACTCTCAAGAGTCTTCTCCAACATCACAGTTCAAAAGCATCAATTCTTCAATGCTCAGCTTTCTTTATGGTCCAAGTCTCACATCCATACATGACTACTGGAAAAACCATAGCTTTGACTAGGTAGACCTTTGTCACCAAAGTAATGTCTCTGCTTTTCAGTATGCTATATAGGTTGGTCATAGCTTTCCTTCCAAAGAGGAAGCATCTTTTTATTTCATGGCTGCAGTCACCATCTGCAGTGATTTTGAAGCCCCAGAAAATAAAGTCTGCCACTGTTTCCACTGTTTCCCCTTCTATTTGCCATGAAGTGATGGGACTGGATGCCATGATCTTAGTTTTCTGAATGTTGAGCTTTAAGCCAGCTTTTTCACTCTCCTCTTTCACTTTCATCAAGAGGCTCTTTAGTTCTTCCTCACTTTTGGCCATAAGGGTGGTGTCATCTGCATATCTGAGGTTACTGATATTTCTCCCAGCAATCTTGATTCCAGCTTGTGCTTCATCCAGTCCAGCGTTTCTCATGATGTACTCTGCGTATAAGTACATATTTCATCCTTGGTGTTTATTTAATTGGTGAGTGTTCCTTACCTGCTGAAACCCAAGTGACTTCTGGTAAGGAATAAACCTTCCCCTGCACTAAGATTCCTCATGATGAAATGAACCCTTGAGATAGAACTCATCATATTCAAAGGGAAAACTCTGTGATGAAGTAGAGAATTGTTAATGCTTTCTTATTAGCTCATGATCAATACCCAGTTATTCTTAGGAAAATGGATTATCCCTTATGTCTTTACCAACCTGTAGTGGTTCAGCTGTTGCTCAGGTTCTTTAAAAGGATTTCTTTACTCTGGTCTTTTTGAAGTTCATGCAAGATGATGTCAATGGTGACATTTTGCTTTGCTTTTGACTTGTTTGTAAGAAATGGGCACAAAAACCTCTCTTCAGACTTACCTCCTATAGGAGTCGCAATAGGAGAAATAACTCAGAGCCAGACAGGAGGCACCATGTGGGGCCACGTTCCGGAGCCTCTGTGTGTTCGTGGAATTTCAGTGATCTGGAAAGACTGCAGTCCCCAGCCTTTTTGGCACTAGGGACCGGTTTTGTAGGAGACAGTTTTTCCACGGATGGGGATGGGGAGTGGTTTCAGGAATGATTCAAGTGCGTTACGTTTACCGTGCAGTTTATTTCACCCAGATCGTCAAACATCTGATCCCAGAGCTTGGGTCCTGCTGCAAGGCACGCTATTCACCCCACTTTACATGGGAAGAAATGGAGGCTGAGGGACGTGCGTTCTCATTTAAGAATCGGCATTCGGTGGCAGCTCAGGGATTCAAACCCCCAACCTGGGAGAGTAACGTCCTGCCAGGCACTGCTGGCACCAGGCCTCCGATTCGGGGCCTTCTGGCTGGTTTAGGTTCAGACTTGCAGCTCGTTGTGACGTGGCCTCCGCAGATTGGTACCCAGAGAGAGGGGAGGGTGCCTGGAGGACTGCAGCCTTGAGAGCAGCTTGGCAGGTCCCGCTGGACGCCCCACACAGACGTCGTTCAGGGAAAGCACGTCCTGGGAGGGAAGGACGGAGCCAGAGTGGTGCTGCTCGCCAGGTGGGGGGACAGGCGGCAGCCCAGCCACGGAGTGTGCAGAGCGGGACCTGCCCAAGTTACTGTGCAAGGAAGTGTGGGATTTGATCATCTGTCAGGGGCTGTGCAGAGCCGGACCTGCCTGAGTTACACTGCAGGGAAGTGTGGGATTTGATCGTCCGTCAGGGGCTGTGCAGAGCTGGACCTGCCTGAGTTAACACTGCAGGGAAGTGTGGGTTTTCATCGTGTGTCAGGGAGTGTGCGGAGCGGGACCTGCCCGAGTTACACTGCAGGGAAGTGGGGGATTTGATCGTCCGTCAGGGGCTGTGCAGAGGTGGACCTGCTCGAGTTACACTGCAGGAAAGTGTGGGTTTTCATCGTGTGTCAGGGAGTGTGCAGAGCGGGACCTGCCTGAGTTACACTGCAGGGAAGTGTGGGATTTGATCGTCCGTCAGGGAGTGTGCAGAGTGGGACTTGCCTGAGTTACTCTGCAGGGAATTGTGGGTTTTGATCGTCTGTCTACCCGCAGTAGTGGTGGAGGGGTGCCCGGGGCAGGTGTCTCCACGTCTGCGTATAGGTAGCCACGGTAGAGACGTGTTCTGAGGTCCTGGGCAGACGGGCAGACTCAGCACACACGGGTTTGCAGGGCTGGGGAATCGGACGCTTCGGTGTGGGCCCCTCCCGGAGCTGGCAGACTCCTCCTGGGAAGGACAGGGCAGTACACGCTGGGGGCCTTGAGGACCACAGGGGTCAATCTCCAGGGAGCACAGTGACAGCCACAGGTGGCCGTGAGTGAGGTCGTATGGCCCTGTGCCAACACAACTGCATTTCAGACACAGATTTGAATTTCACATGATTTTCACGTGTCGCCAAATATTCTTCTTTGGAGATTTTCAGTTGTTTAAAGACATAAGAACTATTCTTAGCCTGCAGCCCATATAGAAATAGGCACCAGCCTCTTGCATGGTTCTTCCGATTAGCCTCGGTTGCTTCTGTTTTAGAAGAATGAGATTTGAGTGGATGACAGGGTTGGTCCAGATGAATTTAGTCTTCAGAATTTCTATTCCCTGGATTATTTCTGGGCATTTGAAAGTGGGCTTCCCAGGTGGCTCAGTGGTAAAGAATCCGCCTGCTGATGCAGGAGACGCAAGTTCGATCCCTGGGTTGGGAAGATCCCCTGGAGGAGGGCATGGCACCCACTCCAGTATTCTTGCCTGGAGACTCCCATGGACAGAAGAGCCTGGCGGCTACAGTCCATGGGGTCATAAAGAGTCAGGCACGGCTGAGCACACACACACACAGTTAAAACTGTATCGGTGTCAGTCACAGAACCTTACTACCTTCAGTGCATTTTACGTGTTTGTCAGGAAATTTTATTTTCTTCAGGCTCTGAGGCATGTGCTCTGGCAGCCGTGCATAAACTGCCCACCAGCAATCCGTGAGTCTGGGGTGTGGTGGTCTGACGTCTGCAGTAAGAGGTTTTCCACAGATAAGGAGCGCGGAGGCCCCGTGGAGGAGCTGTCCTTACTGGGCGAACGCTGTGTTTGTGTCCTCACACCGTCGTGAGCTTGGACAGTCTCCAGGCCCCAGCAGAGGTCTCGTGCCCCTCTGCGTGCCAGCCTGGTGCGTGTTAACGCCGTGTTTCTTGTTTCAGCCTGGCGCGTGCTGACCTCGTGTTTCTTGTTGCAGCTATCTGTACAAGAATGAGATCCAGGCGATTGACCGGCAGGCCTTCAAGGGGCTTGCCTCTCTTGAGCAACTGTAAGTGCCCCCTGCTCTGGGTGTCTTGGATTTCACTTGCCCCTCACCTCTCGCCCGGAGCGTGGTCCCCGTCTGCTGCCTGCACGATGCATGTCTGTGCTGGGGGACACGGGTGTTGCATGCAGACCACAAAGCCGCGGGGCCTCCCTCCGTCCGCCCCTGCCCCTCTGGGCCTGCACGTCGCGCCCTGGGCCCTGCGTTCCCAGACAAGGGCCGGTAACACCAGCTGACCTTTGCCCCTCCTTGTTGGAGACAGCCTCGCAAACAAGTCTGAGCAGCTGGAGGTCTTTTGGGGAGAAGTGGGGACAAGGAGGCCGTCGTCCTTGTGGAGCATTTCCTGTTTGTGAATCTGCACGTCGAGTCCGCTTCCCTCGTTCATGACATCATTATTTTGGAGAAAATAAACTTTCCTCCATGTGTTTCCAGTTAGGGAGACCGGATGCTGTTTCTGGGGCCTCATGTGAAGTCCTGCTCCGCTGTGAAGTCAGCCTGTCCATTTGAAGCAGAGTTCCTGGTCAGAGGCGTTTCTCTGACCTGCTTACTTGGCCAGTCCTGGGCTGTCCGTCCCTGGGCTGGAGTCACCGTGTGCCAGGCAGTTTCGTCCTGGGATGCCGCGGTGGAGGAGGTTGTCTTTGGCGTTTTGTTGGTTGCCAGGACACAGAAACTTCCCCAGAGACCTTGAGGCTCGACTGGGGAGGCCCCACCCAAAGCAGGAGCTTCCGAAGCACACGCTCAGCCCGTGTTAAATACCTGTTTGTTTATTCGGCTGAAAGCTGCTTTTCCTGGCCTGCTGTGCTCCGCGTGGACTGGACTGGGGGGAGGTTGACCTGAGGGCTGTGTGCTCTGGGCTGCAGGGGACCCGTGGGCGTCTGGAGAGGCCTGGGGGGGAGGCTCCCCGGGAGCATGTCCCTGCGTCCTGCTCAGTGTGAATGTCCTGCTCAGTGTGAATGTCCTGCTCAGTGTGGAGGGGTCGGGGCGGGCGAGACACACTCCCCGGAGCCAGGTGAGGCTCCGGCCTTGGGGTTGGGGGAGTGAGCCGGGTTGTGTTTTGGAGGAAAACAGAGGCCAAGTCTGGGCGGAATGGGGAGGAAGGGAGTGGCACCCCCGAGGTGAGGTCTGAGTGCATGCTTTCCACTAAGGCCCTGGGGACTTGGGGTGTGTCCTGTAGACTCCCGGGGAAGCACTGGGCAGGGGTCTCTGCTGCTGAGACTTGGGGGTGAAGAGACGGCTGGGACCCGGGCCCACCTGCATGGAGGCCCGCGAGGGAGAAGGGGCGTATCCCCAAGGAGAGCAGGCTCAGGTCCGCCCCCCATGTATGCCCCCCCGGGGGACCTCCACGCCCCATGGGAGCTTGTGCTCAGCCGGAGGTGAGGCTGGTGGGTGCAGGGAGGCCGAGGCCCTGTCTGCCCAGCATCTCTGCCCTCTCAGGCCTTAAGGAAGGAGGGCAGGCCGGTGCAAGTGTTTAGACTTTATTTGAGTGAATCGATTGGGGGGCCTCACTAATGGGCCGTGTGCACACACCCCCTGCCCCGCTCCCAGGCCGGGCGAGGCCGTGGAGCCGGTGCAAGCGCAGAGCGGGGAGCCTCGTGAGGGGCTGCGGGCTCAGGTCGGCTGCCCTGGTGTCCTTCGTGCTGGCCTGTGCCCCTCCGTTGGAGCTGCCCCGGGCTCCCTGGAGGCCGCAGGCTGGTGTCAGGCCTGGGCAGGGAGGCCCCCTTTCCTGCCCTGGGCCCATTGCCTCACTGTCGGGGGGGTGGCCGCCTGCGGGGCTGGCTCGTGGGTTTTTAAACCCAGCATCAGGTCGCGACTGCCGTGTGGTCCCTTCTCTCCCCGTTGTCCTCGCCCAGGACCCACCCTGGGCCTGGCTGGCAGGCTCCCCTGATCAGCCCCCCGGTGGGCCTGTCCCAGGGCCGCCCTCGCTGACTGCTGGGGGCGCGTGTCCTTGGTCGTCAGGACGGAGCTCTCCTCCCCCTCCTGCCCCGGCCACCCTGCCCTGAGGCCCCCACGCAGGTGGGGAGGGCGCTGGGCCCAGACCAGCACCCCCAGGCTGCCGGGGGAGACCCGACCCTGGCGGGCCAGCGTGTCGGGAGGGGCTCCTGGGAAGACCCCCGTTAGAAGGTGACTTGGCCGTTCTGAGGGAAAAGCCCTCTGGTTTTCACGGTCAGAAGCACAGTATTCAGGAAAATCAGACGTTGGTTGTGCGGAGACCGTGTCGTTCACAGGAAGCGAGGACTCGTCGCCCGTGGACAGCGAGGCTCTGACGCTCTGTGGTCCGAGGACGTCTGAGGGCGCGCAGTGTCTCTTACCTCGGGGGCAGGTTTCCGCTGTTATCCGTGTGGTTGTTGCCAGCGTCCCTCTGAAGTGTCTGTTAGGCTCCTAAATCCATCTGTGAGTTAGACGGTTGGAACGAAGGCGTTCACATACCTGCGTGTGTGGTGAGGTGAAGATTCTGTTGGATTTTCTAGAAAGGTCCGTGTCTGTGGAGCTGGGCACCCCTGGTCCCGCCCCCATGGGTGGGGAAGAGGCCCGGTGGGCGTGCTAGACCCTTCCTCTCGCCGCTCCGTCTGCCGTTAAAGTCCGTGGTCTTTAACCTTCCTGCTGGATGACTTCGCTTGTTTTGCATACGATGTAGGAGCTCTGGAGAGTTATCTGTTGATGTCTGGATTCAAATGACTTAGAGAAAACGTGTTCAGCTAAACTCTGGCTCCGTCTGAAGCACAGAATTGCTTACGACGTGTTTCTTGTTCCCTTTTTTGAAAATTTCTCTAGATACCTGCACTTCAACCAGATAGAAACTCTGGACCCGGAGTCATTTCAGCATCTGCCGAAGCTGGAGAGGCTGTAAGTCCTGTCGGCCTCCTGGTCCCCGCCTCCAGCCGCGGTGCTGGAGCTCCTGGCTCAGCCCTTCACCTGTTGCAGAAAAAGCATCACCTGTGCAAACTCGGGGAACATTTTGGCAGGGAATCGGTGCTTGTCCCCTGACAGTCCAGGAGTGGGAGCAGCGATAAGATGGGGGAATGTAGTTGTTTTCTCTACTAAACAGCGTTGTTCTCAAGTTCATTTGTATTAACAAAGGCAGCCACCGAGATATTCTTTAAAAGCTGATTTGTTTGACTGTGTATGCGCTCTTCTACATGTGTAAGAAGTATTTTAAAGAATCTCTTTGGTTTATTGTCTCTTTCAACAGGTTTTTACATAACAACCGAATTACACATTTGGTTCCGGGGACATTTAATCACTTGGAATCTATGAAAAGATTGTAAGTATACTGACCTTTATGCTGTCTTTCCAGCAAAGACGGCTTCTCCATGCCATGCATTTACCTTCCTTTTCACTGGGTATTTTGAAGATTTCATCACATTCTGGATGTGACTTAGGAAGGGAGGGTGGATTAAACCATCAGAGCCACAACCCAGACTTAGCTGACTCAGGAAATGTGGCCTCAGGTTAATACGTTAGACAAGTAAGACTTTTTTAAAAATCAATTTTAAATTCTTCAAATTAGTTTTTAATTCCATGTTAACATGTTTTACTGGTGGAAATAAAATTAGCCGGAAAGAATCTCTAAACAGTATTCCATTCCTTTTCTTTAGAGGTACACATAACTGAATTCTGTCCATTTTCAGATCTCTGAAAAGAAGTTATCTTCACACTGGTTACTTCTGACAGAACTGATGACAGAACCGAGGTGTTTTGACAGAACCGATGACAGAACCGAGGTGTTCTGACAGAACCAATGACAGAACCGAGGTGTTCTGACAGAACCGAGGTGTTCTGACAGAACCAATGACAGAACCGAGGTGTTCTGACAGAACTGAGGTGTTATAACAGAACCAATGACAGAACCGAGGTGTTCTGACAGAACCGAGGTGTTCTGACAGAACCAATGACAGAACCGAGGTGTTCTGACAGAACCGAGGTGTTATAACAGAACCAATGACAGAACCGAGGTGTTCTGACAGAACCGGTGACAGAACTGAGGTGTTCTAGTGCTGGTGGAAGACGCTATCTCACATCTTTTGTGTGTTTTTTTCTCTGAGGTCTTGAAGGCCATTGTTTCTCAGTTAGATATTACTGAGTGTGAACAATGAACTAGACTTAAGAAAGAGACAGAAAAGTCAGATGGCCGAGCCTGGACCCAGAATGGACTTTTGTTTCTCTCCTCAGTGAAGTAAGGCTCAAGCTTTCCTCACTATTTACAGTTTTTTTCTGTAGGATAAAGAAGATAAAGAAATCTCCAGCCAAATGTCCAGCTACGTTCTAGGGTGGCAGATAAGATAAGTGCTGCCTCTTTGACAGATAAGAGAGCAGGAAAGAGATTGCCAGGAGTTACCTGGATGAGTCAGGGCAGATGGGACCTCCCGGAGTCTGGAACAGGCTGGCAAGGGCTGTCTGTCCCCCGCCTTCTTTCTGTCCCTCGGCCTTCGTTCTTGGTTCTGCCCTCTGTCTCCGCTGTTGCCTCTGTCCATCTGCAACACCTTAGACTCCTCGGCTTCATCGAGTTCCCCCCCGGGTGGCGGAGGGGAGCGTGCAGCTGGGGGCTTCCGGCCAGTGTCACACACTTGGGCTCACCTGCCCACCCACTGTCCTCAGCACAGAGGTCCTGTTGTTTTCCCAGAGGGCCTGAGGGGCCAGCGGGTGCTGGGCAGGTCCCCGTGGTGGGGGGAGCTCTGGCGTGTCTGCGTGGAGCCCCGTAGACCCCACTGGCCGCACTCGTCAGAGCTGACCGTCTGGAGACGGGCCAGCTCTATCTGCCGCTCCCCCCACCCCGAGCCAGCCTCAAAGAGACGCAGCGGGGAGGTGTGATGTCGGGCTTGCCTCCCAGGGAGCCCTGGCCCGTGGGGGAAGCTGAGTGGATGCCTGCGGGCAGCCCCTTGGCTCTGATCCCGGGGGCCCCCTGCCCAGCATGGCCAGCCTGCAGCTGCCTCCTTGGGTATGAGGAGAGCTGGTTTCTGGCCTCTTGCCAGCATGTGTCAGGTCAGGCAGCCGTGGTTTCTGGTCCCCTGTTACACCCCTCACCTTGGGCTTTGACACATAAACGGCCGTCGTCCCGAGGGTGGAGGCGACACCCTGCCTGTTCCACTTGTTGGGAGGGGTGGGTCCGCCTTCATGGGCCCCCTCCCCGGGAGCTTGCGGGATCATTCGGCCCATGAGAGGTGCCCCTGGGGGTGCCAGGGTTATGTGGCGTAATCCTGGAAGACGGCGGGTGGCGGGGTGGTACTGGGCGTGGGGGTTCCCGCGTCGCCCATCTCATGCAGGCTCTCGTCCTGCGCCGACTCCGCCAGCCCACGTCGGTTTCCCCCTAAATCTAACGCCTTTGATCACTCTCGGCACTACCCTTTGCAATGTCGCTTGCGCTCCCTGCTCCCCGGCTCCTGTTCTGCCGAGTGTGGGTTCTGCCGGGTCGGGTCCTGGTCAGGCACGACCTGCTCGGATTCCGTCGTCTGCAGTCCCGACACCTCGGGCCTGCGCATGTCCATCTGGGCTAGGTCAGCCCGGCGCGTCCGCGTCTCAAGTCTCACCCTCGGCCTCCTCCCGTGCAGGCGCCTGGACTCCAACGCGCTTCGCTGTGACTGTGAGATCCTGTGGCTGGCGGACCTGCTAAAGGGCTATGCACGGTCAGGAAACGCGCAGGCCGCAGCCACCTGTGAGTATCCCAGGCGCATCCAGGGCCGGTCGGTGGCCACCATCACCCCGGAGGAGCTGGACTGTGGTGAGTGTGTCCGGAGGTGCGGGGGTGCGTGCAGCCCTGTGTCCGTCTGTCCCTGGAGACCCCACGAAGCGGGTCTGGGTGGGCCTCACCAGGTCCCTGCTACAGAGTCTGTCTCTGCAGTATCTGTAGGAAACTATTTGGTAATAAACGTGAGTTTTATTGTCAGGTTTCCCTGCAAAAAAAATAAATAAATAAAATAGCAACATGAAATGCATCAGGTCCTCTGTTGCTCCTTCCGACCCTCTGCCTTTAGAGGCTGCAGCTGCCGGGCGGTGGGGCCCGTGCTGGGAGAGGGCGGCTCCTGGGGGAGGGCTTGGGGCTGCCGGCTGGGAGCTGGCCGCTTCCTGTGTCTGGGTCTGGGCGGTGGCCTCGGGGTGGACGGGGCTGGGTTCGTCCAGCTGATTCACCTGCGTGCTGCCCGCAGGTACGTGACCCCTCAGCAAAACACAAGGGAAGGGGCAGTCAGACCCTGCAGGGCAGAATCTCCCACATTCATAAGTGCCGGGCAACTCGGCTCCCTGGTTTCGCACGCTGTTGGAGGGGAAAATTGGCTTCTCCAAAGCATCATCTTTATATTCATGTACTAAAAACAAAATCGACTGCAGTCAAAAGACTCCATTTCCTGGTAACGCTGCAGTTAAGTCACTTAGCTGGTCACCACTTGTGACCTTTTCTGAACCCTCCCTTTGTGGTCAGGCTCCTGGCCCTGCGCGTGTGCAGTGACTGACTTCAGCCCCGGGGCTGACCTCGCCGCTGGGGGCCTCGGGCCCTGGAAGCACTGTGGTTTGGCCCTGACACCGTCTTCTCTGTGGAGAAGCCTGCTGGCTGTCCTCACGGGAGTGTTTTTGGTTTGAACATGTGTGATTTTCTCTCGAACCAAAGGGACTTGCTCTGGGTTCTTGTTTGCATGGTGGTTTAGGACCAAGGCAAGAGGGTCTGCTTTCCTTTTGGCGCAGAAAGGCCGCGGATCACGTCGGAGCCGCAGGACGCTGACGTCACCCTGGGCAACACCGTCTTCTTCACCTGCAGGGCCGAGGGCAACCCCAAGCCCGAGATCATCTGGCTGCGGAACAAGTGAGTGCTTCCAGACAGGGTGCTGAACACCGGGTCCCAGACCTTGGACGGGCTGCTGGGGGCCCCGGGTCCTAGAATTGGAGGGGTGCTGGGGGCCCCAGGTCCCAGCCATTGGAGGGATGCTGGGCGCCGGGTCCTGGGTCCCAGCCGTCAGAGGGGTGCTGGGTGCCAGGTCCCAGATGTCGGAGGGGTGCTGGGCCCTGGGTCCCAGCAGTCGGATGGGGTGCTGGGCGCCGGGTCCCAGCCATAGGACGGCGTGCTGGGCTGGGTCGCAGCTGTCCTGATGCCCCAGGAGCTCCAGCTTGTCTGCCCACCCTGACCTTTCCTCCTCCTCTCACCTGACCCTTCCTGCTCCTCCCTGGAGGGAACGCAAAGAGGAGGAGATGTTTCTCTGGCACTTCAAGTGCTCCGTGCCTCGAAGCCAGGGTCCCTGGGCCGGGACCAGACGCCTGCGGAGGACTGGGTGTTTCCCGTGCTTTGGGGGCCTGAGGCAGTCGGGTCTGTCCTTATAGCAACGAGCTGAGCATGAAGACGGATTCCCGCTTGAACTTGCTGGATGACGGGACCCTCATGATCCAGAACACGCGGGAGACAGACCAGGGCATCTACCAGTGCATGGCGAAGAACGTGGCCGGGGAGGTGAAGACGCAGGAGGTGACCCTCAGGTACTTCAGGTCTCCAGGTAGGCACAGAGCTCCTCGGACACTCAGCCCCTCCTGAATCCCCTTCCTCCCTGTCCGCTGCCTTCTCTCTTGGCCCCTGGTGGTGAGAGACCAACACCAGCGTCCTGGCTGAAGCTCCGGCAGCAGGATCGGCTGAGGCTCACGGGTGACCCCCGACCATTGCTCTGGTCCACTGCCAGCCCTTAATGCGGGTGGTCACTCAGCGTGGCCATGGGTGCCGCTGCTGGGATCACCGTCCAGAGGGCTGTGGACCCCTGGGGAGACAAGGGTCCCTGCTGATACCTCCGCTCGCGGTGGTCCCATGGGCATCTCACTTGCTGCCCCCTGGCAGTGGGCTTGCTCTTGTGCTGTGGGCCTTGGCTACTTTAAAAGAAACCAAAAATCTGAATTTTTATGCAAAATTCCCATACCTAAAGTATTGGTACCTGATCTGAAAAGACAGTTGGAGCCAAAGGAAGCACAGCTCTGTCCTTGGATTGGCCTGGGCCACCCCAGGTCATAAACCCCACTCTTGTCCAAGTGTTGACCCTTGGCACTTTGGCCGGAAGAGGAGCTGGCCCTCAGAGAAGAGCCTGAGGGGTGACACTGGTCCCAGGCCGCTGGGCACGGCGCAGTCGGTGCCTCCGCGGCTCCAGGTCGTCCTCAAGGGAGGGGCCTGGTCTGTGTTTCTCGTGCTGTGCGATTCAGGGCCTTGTAACGCCCTCAGCAGCAGGATGAATGGTTTCTGTGTTTCTTTGTTTAGATTCTTACTATGAGAACTTTGTATGCCTCAGTATATCCCAGCAGAGACATAGTCCAGCTTTACTGATGAATGAGAATCCCTAGCCCTCAAATACCAGTTCAGAGAAATGCGCAGGGCAGATAACTGCAGCCAAGTCAAATCCCTTTAATCTCAGGTTCCCCAAGTGGAATAAGGCGTCCAGGATCTCTGCAGCGCCACACGGCTGTGAGTCTGCCAGACAAGACAGGGCTCCTGGTCACGAAGGAGCTTGTGCTTTGTTTATAAGGACCAGGGAAACCCATATGATATTGATCAGAGAGGTGCAGTGCTGGAGGTACACGTCAGGACGGAAGGGAAGAGCAGAACGTGAACAGTGTGACTCCTCAGCACAGCTGCTGTGTTAACAGCGCAGGTGATCCCTAGATGGGAATAGTAAAGTCTCTCTCTGGCCGAGAGTTCCAAATCTAACCTCTTTTGGTCTGAATTTTCGTTTGTTTCTCAGGAACGAGAGCCTTCCTTAGTTCACCACTCTAAGCTTGTTGGCCTTGCTCCCAGAAATGCACGTGAAGGGTCTCCTCCAGTGGGATGGGAATGTCACTGCAGAGCAAGGGGGCAGCCAGTGGCAGCCAGTCAGCCTGGACCTGGGGCTCCCAAGCCTGGACCACTTTGTGGTTTTACAAGATCTTTAAACTAAGAATGTGTTTTACCTTTTTTATGTGATTGAAAAAACTTAAGAATAGCATTTTAGAGTACATGATAATGAAAAGAAATTCAGATTTCAGTGTCTATTGGTTACGTCTTATTGGAACATAATCGCACTCAAAGATTTATGGCCTGAAAAGCCCAAAATACATGTGCTGTGACCCTTTATGGAAGTCTGCCAATCCTGTGATGCAGGTAATGGTGATGGGCCCATTTGTGAGTCTCCATGTGTCACAAAGGGGTAAATGTACCTTATCTCTTTTGAAGCTCTGTTATTAGGGGCGTATTAGTGCGCAGCTTTTATCTTCCTCATGAATTAAACTTTGATTGTTAACACTTTCGCCTCTATCAGTGTTTTTTGCCTTAAGATTGATTTGATTTTATAGAGGCAACCAGTTTTCTTTTATTTAGTGTTTATCACCTGTACCTTTCCCACCATTTTGCTCTGACTTAAACTGTCACAGAATCTCAAATAACGTCATAATTAATATATAAAATCCTGTTCAATCCTATGAGTGTTCAGTAAGTGGAATATGAAGACTGTAAGTGGCTTTGGGTTAGATAGATCAAGGTTCGTAAACAAAGAAGTTACAAAAAGATTACTTATCTTCGAAGCTTTTTGGGTTGGAAAACTGTGTATAAGGATGTTAGCCCAAAGAAACAGCACAGTAATAAGTCCTTTTTAAAAAGCATGTGTTGTTCTATAAGCCTGTTAAAATACCTATGGGGTAAAGTCCTAGCAGACTGATCTCTTAAGCAGAAGAGTGAGTGAATTTCCAGTTTTGAGATACACGGCCACGCTTCTGTCCTGGTGGACCAGGGCAGTTTGTGCTCCTGACATGTTAGAAATATGTTTTGTTTCTGTACATACTCATCTCGAGATCAACAATAAATATGTGGATTTTTTTTCTGGATTTAGAGTTGAAAACTATTATCACACATTCATTTGTATTTTCCTTTCTGTGAGGGAAATTTGTTATTTCTATATGTTCTAAATACCCTTTAAAAACAATGTTTTATAACCAGTAAGAACTACTTGCAAGGTTTACTTACTAACAAGACTGACAAAATGCTTTTAGAATCATCAAAAGTGAGACTGCACCGGAATTCAGTCCATGTTTGAAAAAGGAACCGGGTCTAGCTGGTCAGCCCCGCTGACGCTGGCTTGACCTAAGGCCACCGTCTTTATGGTCTGCACGTTTCTTTAAAAAGGAAAGGAGACAAAGTTTGCAGCTGGATTGAATTGGTTCTGCTTGTTTAAATGTCAATAAGTAGAAGGAGTGGAAAACCCAAGCAGAACCGTCTGCTAAGCTGGAGGATAGTAATTCCGACTCTGTCTCCCGCGGCAGCTCGCCCGGCATTTGTAATCCAGCCCCAGAACACAGAGGTGCTGGTCGGGGAGAGTGTGACCTTGGAGTGCAGCGCCACGGGCCACCCCCCACCGCAGATCACCTGGACCAGGGGCGACCGCAGCCCCGTGCCCACAGACCCTCGGGTGAGCATCACCCCGTCCGGCGGCCTCTACATCCAGAACGTGGAGCAGGAGGACAGCGGGGAGTACACCTGCTTCGCCTCCAACACCGTGGACAGCATCCATGCCACAGCGTTCATCATCGTCCAAGGTGAGGCCCGTCCCCGAGAAGCCCCGGCCTCCCTGGCCTGCCCGGCCTGCCCTGAGCAGCCCCGGAGCTCCGCCGGGTCCTCCTGTCCCGGAGCCTGTGCATCCTCTATTCCGTGTTGTTCGCTCTTGGCTGGGGCCGTTGTGTGTGTGCTAAGTCGCTTCAGTTGTGCCTGACTCTTTGTGCCGCCATGGACTCCAGCCCGCCAGGTCCTCTGTCCACTGGGGATTCTCCAGGCCAGAATCCTGGAGAGGGTTCCACACACTCCTCCAGGGGATCTTCTAAGCCAGGGATTGAACCCCTGTCTCCTGCGTCTCCTGCATCAGCAGGCTGTTTCTTTACCACTAGCACCACCTGGGAAGTTGGCTTGTTGCTTTTATAAAAATGGAATTATACTGGATATATTTATTCTGTAATTTACTTTTGTTTCTTTCACCAGTAATAATAAAATAACTCCTGTCACCGCACACAGTTGCACTAGATGACATTTGATCCATTTGCAAATATATCGGTTTAGGCTGAGGAGATGAATCTGGGCCCTTTGCAGGAATCGAGGCTGGTCATTAGCGAGTTCTGTGCTGTTAGATTGATAGTCTCTGTACACGTGAGCCTGTGATGCTGAGAAGCACCCGGGGTGTGGTCTTCTTCCTGCTCTCTCTGGCCCCTTCCTCCCTCCCTGGGAGGCTGCACCAGCAGAGGGGTCCTGGGGGGCCCTGGGGGTGGGGGGTCTCGCTACGGGGAGGAGACTGGCTTTGCACCCAGAGCTGTCCCCTAAATGCCTCGTTTCCGTGTCTTTCCCTCCGTAAGCGCTTCCTCAGTTCACCGTGATGCCCCAGGACAGAGCTGTCATCGAGGGCCAGACGGTTGAGTTCCACTGCGAGGCAAAGGGCTACCCGCAGCCCGTCATCGCCTGGACGAAGGGAGGTGAGTGGCCCCCAGGGCAACGACCCGCCCTGCCCACCCTCACTCCCGGGGGCACGGTGCCCTGGGCAGGCCGCAGCAGCGGAATCAGACGTGACCCAGCGCCGTGGGTGCGGGCCCCCGCACGTGCCAGACCTGTCCTCACCGAGGACCAGGGCGCCAGGCCCATCTCCGGGGACGGTGGCTCCAAGCTGGACCCGGGGATGGCAAGCTGCTCAATCCTAACGTCCCTCGGTCAGGCCTCTGCCTGGCCCCGAGGCTCCATCTCCCGCCCTGAGGAAGGCCAGGCTCGCGTCCCTGCGTCTGTGTCGCTGAGAGCGCGTCCCTGCCTTGCAGGGAGCCAGCTGTCGGTGGACAGGCGTCACCTGGTCCTGTCATCGGGGACGCTGAGGATCCTGGGCGTCGCCCTGCACGACCAGGGCCAGTACGAGTGCCAGGCCGTGAACATCATCGGCTCCCAGAGGGTCGCCGCCCACCTGACCGTCCAGCCCCGAGGTAGGCAGTGGTCCCCCCCTGGACTTGCATCCTGAGGCCTTGGTCACAGCTGGGATCATCCATGCCAGCCGTGGGGACCCTGTGTGTGGGGGGCATGGGAAGGGTGGGCTCCCACAGTTCAGTGGGCTGTGCTTCCACTGCTAATTTGTGCCCCTGTGTGGTGGGCGGCCTGGGTTCCAGGAGGGGGCTGGAGGCTCTGCCTGCTGAGCCTCAATAGGGGTTGGGGCCTGAGTCTGATTCCGCGATGGACTCTGGGTTCCCCTTCCAGTCCTGAGCAGGCAGGACGGTGGATGGCGCGTGAGTGGGGCCGTCAGCTGGTGCCCTGCCTGCTGCCTCATCACTGGCTCCTGGGGGTCGAGGCCTTGGACCTGCGCAGCGGGCAGGAGCCACGTGGACAGGTGGGCTGCTGCCCTGACTCTGCCGCCCACGGGGAGGCTGGCAGCCCAGAGGTCCTGTCTGGCTCCTCGGCAGGAAACGGGGTTGCGGCCCGGCCGCAGCGAGGGCACTGCGTGCCCCGGGCCTGCCCTGACCGAGGGCGGGGCCTCTGCTACAGACCTTGATCTGCCTGGGTTCTGTGCGCGCCAGCCCGTCCTTGCCTTGCAGTCACGCCGGTGTTCACCAGCATCCCCAGGGACATGACAGTGGAGGTGGGCAGCAACGTGCAGCTGCCCTGCCGTCCCCAGGGCGAGCCGGAGCCCGCGGTCACCTGGAACAAGGTAAGGGCTGAGGCGTCCAGACCCGCCATCGCGGGGAGACAGCCGACCCGAGCAAGACAGACTCGGGATGTGCGCCTCTACATGTCCTTCTTGGTGACAGAAGCACAAACGAAGTCCCTCTGGCTAGGTCCTTGGTCCCACATTCACTGGAGAGATTTCCTGGTGTCCCGTTTCACTGTGTCGTTCTTATACTGAGCCCAGCACAGAAACGCTAGTCTGTGTTCAAGTATAAACAAATTGTTTAATACAAGACACGTTCCTGGAGGTCGTGAAGTGGTTCCCTGGGAGGGAGGTGGGGTCCTCGGGGCCTTGATGCCTCCGCCTCCCTTGCTTCCTCCTCGTCCCGGGAGGTCAGCTGCCTTCCTCGGTGTGACACGTCTGCCCTGGCTTCTCCCACACGCTGGGTGCCCCGCTCTGCACCCCCAGCCCAGCACACATCCCACGAAGTCCACCTTTTGTGCCCCGGGATCCTGCAAAGTCCCACAGAGCGAGGTTTGTGTCTTATGCGTTCTGGGTCTTTTGCCAGCAGGTAGGAGGGGTTCCTGCCCTTGAATGTGCAGTGGGCAGGATCGTCCCAGTGTCTGGCGGGTCTGAGAAAGCCGTCAGGAGGTTTCCATTCGCGAGGCCCTGGCACATGGTGCCCCTCTCCCAGGAGAGACCCCCGGGGTCCTTAGTCTGATTCCCGCCGTCCTCTCCGCTTATTTTGCTCCAGGATGGGGTTCAGGTGACAGAAAGTGGGAAATTTCACATCAGCCCCGAGGGGTTCCTGACCATCCGCGACGTTGGGACTGCAGACGCTGGCCGCTACGAGTGCGTGGCCCGGAACACGATCGGGCAGGCGTCGGTCAGCATGGTGCTCAGCGTGAACGGTGAGGCCGCGGAGTAGACGCCCCGCGAGGTCGGAGGCCGTTAGAGAACAGGGCACGTCCACTTTGCAGAAAGGTCATCGGGGCCCAGAGGCACAGCCACCCCTCCCCCTGCGGCTCTAGGCTCTGAGAACGCTGTGGCTGCACGCTTGGAGGGACTCCTTGCTCTGGGTTTTGTAGTTGGCTTAGTGGTCGCCCAAACCCTCTCAAGTTCTGCACCATATAATTTGCAGCCACCATTTGGCAGAAGCACAGATGCAGCTACTGCTGTGAAGGAGTCGGGGCCCCTTCGTTCTGTTTTCTGTCTGTTCTGAGCGTGTGTGGCCCTGGCGTGTGCTCAGTCTTCATCTGAAACCCACACGAGGGCAGGGACCACCCCCTTTCCTGGATCTGGTCCTGCCCCAGGGCCTGGCGGGCCCACTCTGTGCCAACCGGCAGTGCCCACCCAGAGCACCCGAGTGGCCCCCCGACAGGCAGTGCCCGCCCAGAGCACCCGAGTGGCCCCCCGACGGGCAGTGCCCGCCCAGAGCACCCGAGTGGCCCCCCGACGGGCAGTGCCCGCCCAGAGCACCCGAGTGGCCCCCCGACGGGCAGTGCCCGCCCAGAGCACCCGAGTGGCCCCCCGACGGGCAGTGCCTGCCCAGAGCACCCGAGTAGCCCCCCATCTGGTCCATCCACGAGCCACCTCCACTGCTCCAGGCCTGCAAACCTCGGACATGCTCCTTGGTTCCGAGCAAACAGGGTACAATGCAAGCCTGTAGCTTTTCGTAAGTCTTACAGTTCCACCCACACCTGCACTTGGTAAGTTGAATTTGTTTTTTCCCAGGCAATAGTCATAGAAAAGTAATTCAAAAACACATTTGTGCAACTTAAAAAAAAGGGTAAAGAAAATTCACTAAAATGGGGTTATTTTGGGGATCGTGGGTGGGAGGTGATTTTTATATTTCATGTGTAACTAATTCATGTTAAAGCAACGTTATTTTTCAAGTATAAAAAAAATGGAAAACATGCTGTTTTATACATGGATGCCCCAGGGGGTTCCTTGAGCCTGTGGGCACCTTCAGACAATAGCGGAGGCGCATCTGCGCGTCTCTTTTTTTTTCTTTTAATGTTAAATGACGTTATTTTCCCACTATATTAGACTGGAGTGATTATAAATTATATCAGTGAATTTCCTGATTTAAAAACAAATTCAACTTAAGTTGCTGGTAATACGAAGTGTTAGGTAATAAAATTATGTAAGATTGTCCTGTCTGTTTGTCTGACATGTGGCATTAGATATATAAAACCTATAAAAATATTAGGTTCTAAAAATTGCCTAATTCGGGGGGCTTCTGGTTCAAGATGGCAGAGTAGAAGGACGTGAAGAAGGATGTGGGCTCATCTCCTCTTGTGAGGACACCACAATCGCAGCTAGCGGTTGAACAACCATTGAGAGCAGAACACTGGAACCCACCAAAAAAAAGATACCCTGTGTCCAAAGGCAGCGAAGTCACGGCGAGATGGTAGGAGGGGTGCAAATACGATAAAGTCAGATCTCGGGCCCGCAGGGTGGGTGACCCACGACATGGAGAACAATGATACCAAAGAAGTTCTCCCGCGGTTGGGAAGACTCTGAGCCTCACGTCAGGCTTCCCAGCCTGGGGACCTGACAAAGGCACTGGGCGTCCCCCGGGAGCCTGACCCTGAAGGTCAGCGGGATTTGGTTACAGGACTCCCGCAGGACTGGGGGAAACAGAGAGTCTAGTCCTGGAGGGCACACGCAGAATCTGTATGTGCCAGGACCGGGCGAAGGGAGCAGTGACCCCACGGGAGACTGGACCAGGCCTGCCTGCCAGTGTTGGAGGGTCTCCTGTGGAGGTATGGGTCAGCAGCGGCTCCTCACAGGGACAGTGGTCCTGGCAGCAACAGTCCTGGGCCGCCTGGAAGGGGCCCCTTGGCGTAAGTCCACGTGGAGGTCACCACTCACCCTACCACAGAGCCTGTAGACCCCAGGCCGCACGACTCAACAAGGAGGGGTCAGTGGGTAACTGGATTAAACGTTTACTGAGCAAGACCCAGTTTTTCCCACCACCGGTCCCTCCCATCAGGAAGCTTATACACGCCTTGTAACCTCATCCACCAGAGGGCAGACAGAAGAAGCAAGAAGAACCACAATCCCACAGCAGCTAGGACCAAAACCACATCACAGAGAGCTAACCATGATGAAGAGGTTTCATCCCAGATGAAGGGATAGGGTAAAACCCCAGAAAAGCAACCAAATGAATTGGAGATAGGCAACCTTCCAGAAAAAGAATTTAGAATAATGATAGTGAAGATGATCCAGGATCTCAGAAACATAATGGAAAAGATGCAGGAAATGTTTCCCAAAGACCTAGAGGAATTAACAAACAGAGATGAACAGTGCACGGGAAGGAATCCATAGCAGATTAACTGAGGCTGCTGCTGCTGCTAAGTCGCTTCAGTCGTGTCCGACTCTGTGCGACCCCATAGACGGCAGCCCACCAGGCTCCGCTGTCCCTGGGATTCTCCAGGCAAGAACACTCGTGTGGGGTGCCATTGCCTTCTCCGGATTAACTGAGGCAGAAACAGGTGAGTGACCGGGAGGATGGAATGGTGGAAATCACTGCCGCAGGCACAATACAGGAAAAAGAATGAAAAGAAACGAAGACCGCCTGAGACCTCTGGGACATTAAATGCACCAACATTTGCATCATAGTCCCTGAAGAAGAAGAGAGAGAAAGGACCTGAGAAAATATTTGAAGAAAAAGCTGAAAAATGCCCTAATGTGGGAAAGGGAATAGTCAACCAAGTCCAGGAAGCATGGAGTCCCAGGCAGGATAAACCCAAGGAGAAACACGCCGAGACACAGCAGTCAGACTGACAAAAACCCAAGACGAAGATGAAATATGGAAAGCGACGAGGGAAAATGACAGTGACATACAGGGGAACTGCCGTCAGGCTCTCCGCGGGTTTCTCAGCAGAAACTCGACAAGCCAGAGGGAATGGCAGCATATATTTAAAGTGATGAAAGAAGAACCTACACCAAGGATACTCTACCCAGAAAGACTCTCAGTCAGATTTGATGGAGAAATCAAAAGCTTTCCAGACAAGCGAAAGCTAAGAGAATGCGTCTCTACGAAACCAGCTGTACAACAGATTCTAAAGGGGTTTCTGCAGGCAGGAAACACAAGAGAAGGAAAAAGACCCCCACAAAATAAACCCAAAACAATTAAGAGTATGGCAATGTCATACATGTAATTATCATACGTGTCGATAATTGCCTTAACCGTAAGTGGATTAAAGGCACCAATCGAAAGCCATAGGCTGGCTGGGCAGATGAGGACGTGTGCGCAGATGCGCTCCCGCATCACAACGCTTAACCCTGAACTGTGAGCCGTGTGTATAGTGTCAGGTTGATCGTGTTTCCTGTAGGGCTTGCAAGTGTAATTATCTTTTATTTTTTGTCTGGCTATTGATTGTGAAAACTGATAAACATCTGTTACTATTATATTTTTGCTTATTACAATAATTATATCACAATTGGTCAACAGAAAATAATAGAATTCTGTATCACTGAAACTACCATTTAATAGAAAAACTTCTGAAAGTGAAAGTTGCTCAGTCGTGTCCGACTCTTTGCAACCCCATGGACTATACAGTCCGTGGAATTCTCCAGGCCAGAATACTGGAATGGGTAGCCATTCCCTTCTCCAGAGGATCTTCCCAACCCAGGGATCGAACCAAGGTCTCCCACATTGCAGGCGGATTCTTTACCAGCTGAACCACAAGTGAAGCCCAAGAATAATCACTTTTTAAAATCCAGATGCATGACAGAATTATCTTGGATTTTTTGAAAACTACAAATGCCCAGGGATTGCTGTTCTTCTCCAGGGCTCGATGTAATTCTAATGAGCAACCGGAGTGGTCTTTTACTTTTATCTAGCTTGTTTCACTTTTCCTATTTCATAGTCAGTGCTCCCATTTCATTTAGCTTACATTTTTTCAGTTTTTCCATCTGTTTTTTTTTTTTTGCTGCGTTCTCTCTCAAGCCTTTATGAAGCATACCAGAAAAGCGTTTGTGTACATATACATTATGTTAAGGTAGTATTTATTTTAGAAAATTCATGAGTTTTTGCCTAGCTGAAAAAATCATGACATTTTGATTCCACTTATTTGACTTAGTATGAACAGAATGCAGATTTCTAATTTACATTCACTCAAAACTTTGATAGAGCTCCATGTATTTTGGCATCTAGTATCACTGCTAAAAGTCTAGAAAAGTTATTATCTTAGTAATTTAAAAACCTGTGAATGAGGCTTGAAACTTCTATTCCAATTCTGAGAATATGAAAAAATACTATGTTGAGAATGCTGTGTTTTTCAGGCATCTGCTCAATGTTATGTGGCAGCCTGGATGGGAGGGGAGCTTGGAGGAGAATGGATACATATGTATGACTGAATCCCTTTGCTGTCCACCTGAAACTACCATAACACTGTTGATCAGCTATATACTACAACACAAAATCCAGCTCAGGCTCTATTTGAGATCAGGGCCAGGAGGGGGTGCGCCCAGAGGAGGGGGTGCGCCCAGAACCACGTGAAGGCAGCATCTCACCAAGGGCATTTTCAACCACGTCGAGTTTTCTAGAAGGCTTGTGTATTTTGAAGGAAACATTTACCGTTTGTTAAAGTACATGTTCTTGGTGACCTGTCCTGAGGCACTTTTAAAGGTAAAGGCTTGGTTGGAAAGCTGTTTTATTTAGCAAACTCTGAACACTGGCAAAGTGAGGTGCTATTAAGTGAAAAAGGAATGAAGAGAGGACAGTGGAGGGGGGGCTAGGACAAGGGGCAGCAGAGCCTTGGGAGGCGAGTGGGCTGAGGTCCTGCAGCGGGAGGGCTGTCTGTCCCTTGGCAGGAGGCGCCCACAGCATCCACCGGCGGTTAAAGCCCAGCAGGGCAGGGCGGCCGCTCAGTGGGCCTGAATCGGCCTCCCCGTCAGCTGATACTTTGCTAAAAGAACTTCGGAGCATTCAGTTACAGCCTCTTTGACCCTTTGTGGGGAATCCCATGATTTTAAAGCGTCTGCATCTTTCATGCAGTCTGAAAACAGCTTCGAGTAGAATTTGTGAGAGAAGCTTAAGGTTTGGAGGGGAAGGTAGAAACAGCTCTGGAGCGGAGTCTGCGTGGCGCTGCCTGGTCTTTGTTCTGTGACCCGTGTGTGTGTGTTTGCTGCTAACCCACGACCTCCTGCCTCCTAGTTCCTGACGTCAGTCGGAACGGGGACCCATTTGTGGCCACGTCCATCGTCGAGGCCATTGCGACGGTGGACAGAGCCATCAACTCCACGCGAACTCACTTGTTTGACAGGTACGTGCAGAAGCAGTCAGAGCTCTGACCCGCCCTGGGCTGGACTTACAGAGGCCGTGCGGTTCTCCTGCACCGAGTTCTCACCTGTTTCCTATGCATAAAGCAGTGTTTTAATTTGAAAATCACAAACAGCATTGTGTTAACTTTTCTGGGGGCTAAGATAACAGAAAGGTGTGTCCTTTCCAAGCAGAAGCCGAACTGTGATTCACAAACAGAACATTTCAGAAAAGTTTTGACTCATTCCTTGGGCTTGTTACTCAGTGAGTTGGCAAAAACAAAGTATTTCTTAAGCCATTCATGCGTTTGCTCATCTTGGCAACCCTCAAGTGTTTTTGCTGTGTTTGAGTTAAAATAGACGGTGTTTTTTCAGTTGGCGTAATGAAGCATCTATTTTTAGTGTCTTTTGCTTCTGTTGCTTTGCTTTGTTGCCTCCACGGGATGAGTAAGGTACCGTGCTTCATGTCCGTGGAGACGTAGCCGTGGAAACAGGTAACTGCGGTGATTCTTGAGTGACTTTTGTTTTCGGTCATCTGTTCGGCTCTTCCCCCCTCGCCCCACACGCCCGTCAGCCGCCCTCGCTCCCCGAACGACCTGCTGGCCCTGTTCCGGTACCCGCGGGACCCCTACACGGTGGGGCAGGCCCGGGCCGGGGAGATTTTCGAGCGGACGCTGCAGCTGATCCAGGAGCACGTGCAGCACGGCCTGATGGTGGATCTCAACGGGACCGGTCAGTACCCCGCAGCGCCCCCACAGCCCCTTCCCGGGGGGTCTAGCCCGCCTGGCCCCACATCTGTGGCGAGCATCATCACCGCAGTTGGCCGGAGCGGGGACAGTCCTGTGGTTCTCACAGGCCTGGTGGGAGAGCTGGTGGGGACGTGAAGTGTGCTCAGCTCGGGGGCTGTGCTGGCCCAGCCCTGGGCTCCAATCGTCAGGTCCTTTGGACAGAGGAGAGCTCTGGGAGGCCCTGGGTCCAGGTCAGGGGTGTTAGGAAGGGCGCTGGTGGAGCCCCAGCGGGTGCTGTGTGGACACGGGGGGTCACCCCACCCTCCCCCTGTCCTTGGCATGGGGGCCCCCTGTGAGGCTCTGCGGGACCCGAGGCGCTGAGTGCCCAGGCAGCGTGTGGGAGGCAGCGCTTCCCCGGCTGGCTCTTGGGCTCAGGACTGGGCTTCCTTGGGGCGGGTGTGAATGAGCAGGGGGCCAGCCTCGCCCTTCTCTCTGGGAAGTGGCAGCTGCCAGAGTTTCGGGTCTGAGCCCGATGCTGGATGCCAGCTGGCACTGGGAGCCCAGTGTCCTGTCCCTTCAGAGCTCCTCTGATGCGCCAGCGTCTGCTCCCACCACAGGCCCTCCCGGGCCAGACGTCCAGGGCTCATGCTCGTCCACGCTCCCCACACAGCTGGACACATCCAGAGCATCTCAGAGCCCAGCAGGATCGACTGGACCTGCGCTTACAGGAAACAGGAGCCAGAGCCCCTGTGCAGAGGACAGGGTCCTAAACACCCACACAAAGGGCAGCGAAGACCCGGGGGTGGGTCTGTCCAGGCCAGGGGAGAGGAGATCGGACACTCGGGGAGGTGGGCTGCCCCGCGTCAGGTCCACTCCTGCTGAAACCTGCTCACCTCCCTGCTTTCCCACTCCTGGGTCCGGGCACAAGGCGGGTCCAGCAGGCCTGCCCGGTTGGGGCCGTGGGGCACGCGAGTGCCCACCCAGCCTCGGGTCGCTAAGCCGCGTCTCCCGCTCCCCCAACCAGGTTACCACTACAATGACCTCGTGTCCCCGCAGTACCTGAGCCTGATCGCCAACCTGTCGGGCTGCACAGCCCACCGGCGCGTCAACAACTGCTCGGACATGTGCTTCCACCAGAAGTACCGCACACACGACGGGACGTGCAACAACCTGCAGCACCCCATGTGGGGCGCCTCGCTCACCGCCTTCGAGCGCCTGCTCACGGCCGTGTACGAGAACGGCTTCAACACGCCGCGGGGCATCGACCCGGGCAGGCGCTACCACGGGCACCCGCTGCCCATGCCCCGCCTGGTGTCCACGGCCCTCATCGGCTCGGAGGTCGTCACCCCCGACGAACAGTTCACGCACATGCTCATGCAGTGGGGCCAGTTCCTGGACCACGACCTGGACTCCACGGTGGTGGCTCTGAGCCAGGCCCGCTTCTCCGACGGGCAGCACTGCAGCTCGGCCTGCAGCAACGATCCGCCCTGCTTCTCCGTGGCCCTGCCCCCCGACGACCCGCGGGCGCGCAGCGGGGCACGCTGCATGTTCTTCGTGCGCTCCAGCCCCGTGTGCGGCAGCGGCATGACGTCGCTGCTCATGAACTCCGTGTACCCCCGCGAGCAGATCAACCAGCTCACATCCTACATCGATGCCTCTAACGTGTACGGCAGCTCGGAGCATGAGGCCCGCGCGGTGCGCGACCTGGCCAGCCAGCGGGGGCTGCTGCGCCAGGGCATCGTGCAGCGCTCCGGCAAGCCGCTGCTGCCCTTCGCCGCCGGGCCGCCCACCGAGTGCATGCGGGACGAGAACGAGAGCCCCATCCCCTGCTTCCTGGCCGGCGACCACCGCGCCAACGAGCAGCTGGGCCTCACCAGCATGCACACGCTCTGGTTCCGCGAGCACAACCGCGTGGCCACCGAGTTGCTGGCGCTGAACCCGCACTGGGACGGCGACACGGTCTACCACGAGGCCCGCAAGCTGGTGGGCGCCCAGATGCAGCACATCACCTACGGGCACTGGCTGCCCAAGGTGCTGGGCGAGGCGGGCATGAAGATGCTGGGCGAGTACCGTGGCTACGAGCCGGGCGTCAATGCCGGCATCGTCAACGCCTTCGCCACGGCCGCCTTCCGCTTCGGCCACACGCTCGTCAACCCGGTGCTGCAGCGGCTGGACGAGGACTTCCGGCCGCTGGCGCTGGGCCACGTGCCACTGCACAAGGCCTTCTTCTCCCCCTTCCGCATCGTCAACGAGGGCGGCATCGACCCGCTGCTCCGCGGCCTGTTCGGCGTGCCCGGCAAGATGCGCGTGCCGTCCCAGCTGCTCAACACGGAGCTCACCGAGCGGCTCTTTTCCATGGCGCACACGGTGGCCCTGGACCTGGCCGCCATCAACATCCAGCGCGGCCGCGACCACGGCATCCCACCCTACCACGAGTACCGCGTCTACTGCAACCTGTCGGCCGCCCACACCTTCGAGGACCTGAAGAACGAGATCAAGAGCCCCGAGATCCGGGAGCGGCTGCAGCGGTGGGTGTGGCGCCGCGCGGGCGGGGGCGAGCTGTCTGCAGCCGGGGTTCCGTCCGTGCCGGCCGCGCCCTGGTGGGTGGGGTGCAGTCTGGAGTTTAGAGGTGGGGGCTGCTGGGGGGCCTGCCATGCCCCGGCAGCCCGAGCACCAGCCCCAGTGCCGGCAGGACGGTGAGGTTTGTCCACGTCCCCCGGGTCCCTACCCCTGCAGGCGGCAGCTTCAACCCTTCCCAGGAGAGACGTCCCTGGGCTGGGGGTGGGGACAGAAGTGTGAGGAGACCCGCCGCACGGGGCAGGGTCCCCGGGAAGCCCTGAGCAGCCCGTCCTCCCGGGGGCAAAGCAGTGGCCGAGCTTGGGCTCATCAGGCCTGCTGAGAGGGGCTTCCCACCACACCGGCCTGCTCCCCAGGCCCTGTGCATCCAGACGGTGGACTGACTGAGCTCTCAAGACTCACCGGCCTCTCTGCCTGTGTCCAGTCTACCCTGGCTCCTCCAGTCCTGTGTTTCATGCCGTTTATTCCGGTGTTTCTGAGCTCGTCTTTAGTGGAGGTGACCACTCACAGGGACCCCTCGTAGCCACTGGTCACCTGGTCACTGTGTATGTGCAGTAGGTTCTTACACGTTTGAAAGAGTCGTTTTAAAAAAAAAAAAGATTCTTCCTTGTAGAGACTCACTCGGGTGCGGTCTGGACTCTCCTGTTCCGTAGAAGGCAGGCCGCTCGCTCCTAAGTTACACGCTTAACCCTGAGGCTCAGCCGTGCTCCCCTGGGGCTGGGCGGGTGCCTTCAGGGGCACGATTCACTGCAGGTTGTACGTAAGTGAGCATCATCGTCTACTAAGCTTAACATGTTCCAATCTTGGTGTAAATCACACTGTCGGGTGCTCGGGTTCGCAGACAAACACCCTCCTGTACAAGACCTCGCGTCACAGGGCTGCTCAGCTCGGGTGTGTGGATGGGCTGTGTCTTTCACGCTTGAGTGTCCCTTGTCCTCGTCCAGACCGACAAGGTCACTTTTCCCAGTGCTTCTCCCTTGCCCAGCTGACATCACGACCACGTGGAGGACCTGCTCTGCAGCCCAGCCCTGTCGGGGGTCGGGGGACCCAGGCCGAGTGCGTGACCCACCCACGTGGGAGTCGCACGTCTCCCCTCTCCTGCCTCAGGCCCGACTCAGAGTGGGAGTGAGACGGGCGTCCCAGAGGAGAGATGAGACAGGACAGCGGGTCCCAGGCGCGGCCCGCGAGCCCGTGAGGGGAGAGAGGCCTTTAGACGGAGCTTTAGGAGTGAGTGGTCCCCGCGGTGCTGGTGGCATCTGATCAGATCCAGAAGCCTGGTGCCTGGTGTGCGTGGAGAGCAGCCTGGGCTGGGGGCTGTGAGCGGCCAGAGCCCCGTCCCCGGGTCTGCGCCCCCAGCGTGGGGGCCTCCCGTGCTGGCCGATCGTTCAGGTGGGGGCAGACGGGGGCGCCCCACCTAGGAACGGGCTGTCTCCTCTGGGAAGAGCCCCCTCGGGCAGAGAACCCAACTCACCTGGCTCTTTCTGACGATTTCCATCTGAACCGAAGTTCAGTGTGAAGGTCCTCGAACTTGGGGGCGGTGAGGGCGGCCTCACGCTGACCCCGCTCCCGAGATGACCAGCTCTGCAGACGGCCCTGCCCAGCTTTGCCCGAGGTCAGCACCCCCGAGCCGAGGAGGCGGAAGAGCCGTCTCTATTACAGACGCGTAGGGCTTGGAAGAGTTTGACGCGAGAGCTTGCTCTTGAGGGTTTAAACCTCGCTGACCTGCTCTTTTGTACAGTTTCCATTAGTAAAGTGGTTTCCTCACAGGAAATGCATTTTCAGTGTTGGGTAGAGCCTGGCGTCTTTGGGGCATGTGTCTTCAGCTGTTCGTAGCTTCGTCTTCGCGTGCGTCTACGACAGGAAGTCTGGAAGGTTTACGCTAAGACGTCAGGTTGTCTCTGAACGGTCAGGAAGGTTTGGTTTTAATTTCCTTCCCTGTGTTTTATTGGCTTCTCTAAACTTTGTATAATGAATATCTCTGTGTATTTTATCATGTGTGTATAAACAGGAAGCAGGAATGTTTCTTTAAAATACGACTGACAGACGCTTTAAAGAAGGAGCTGGATTGTCACTGTTAGATGAAGGTCTGACTCACGTCAGACCGTGGTGGAGAGCAGCATCAGGCTTTTCCACTCGTGCTGTGCTATCCACTGCGTCGGGAGGGCTGAGCAGTCCAGGGCTCTGGTTCAGATCGCAGCCTTCCCTGGAGGCGTGCGTTCGAACCCCGCTTCTGACAACACGCGTCCTGGGCTTCCCTGGTGGCTCAGATGGTAACGAATGAATCTCTCTGCCATGCGGGAGTCAGTCCCAGGTTCGATCCCTGGGTCGGGAAGATCCCCTGGAGGAGGGAATGGCTGGAGAATCCCATGGACAGAGGAGCCTGGCGGGCTACAGTCCAGGGGGTGGCAAAGAGTCAGACACGACTGAGCACCTAAACCACCACCAGCACCCTCTTACCAAGTCCTCTCAGGAAGGAGGGAAAGCCTCCCTGTGCTGCCGTCTCCCGTGGTCCTCTCCCTGTCTGTCTGTCTCCCTGTCCTGCCGTCTCCCTGTCTGTCTGTCTCCCTGTCTGTCTGTCTCCCTGTCTGTCGGTCTGTCTCTCATGGCTTCTCGTAAGGGGACTGGTCCCATTGTGGGGGCTCTGCTCTCGTGCACTAGGGACCTCCTGTAGACCCCCGTAGACCCCAACTCCTAATCCCATCACCTGTGCACTTGGGCTTTGGCATACGGGTTTGGGGGAGGGTAGAAGCATTGTCCGGGCTTCCCGGGTGGCTCAGCGGTAAAGAAGCTGCCTGCAGTGCAGGAGACACGGGAAGTCAATCAGAAGGTGCAGAAGGCGATCCCTGGGTCGGGAAGATCCCCTGGAGGCGGGCACGGCACCCCGCTCCAGTGTTCTTGCCTGGAAAAGCCCATGGACACAGGAGCCTGGTGGGCCGCAGTCCACAGGGTCACAGAGGGTCGGACACGACCGTGCGCCTGGCGCTCCCCAGGCGCCCCGGCACTGAGTCTGAGGCTGCCACCCATCTCACAGGCTGTACGGCTCCCCGCTCAACATCGACCTGTTCCCGGCCCTTGTGGTGGAGGACCTGGTGCCTGGCAGCCGCCTGGGACCAACCTTGATGTGTTTGCTGAGCACGCAGTTCAGGCGCCTTCGGGACGGGGACAGGTAATCGCCGGAGCTCAGCGGGTGCCCGTGCAGGGGTGTTCCCAGAAAGTGGGCAGTGCTGGGGCGGCAGAGGGGCCGCCGCTGATCTTACTGCGGACTCATGTCTGCCTTGCGGGTTGCTCAGAGCGCTGTCCCGTCTGGTTCGAGGTGGTACCTAAGCACGTGACCCTCATGTCTCTGTCATGAGTGGAGCTGAGCGTAAGGACGGTCTTAACCAGCTCCTGGGGCGGCGGCCTCGCCAGGCTCCCTCTGACCTCTCTCTCGCTCCGGGGACACAGGCTGTGGTACGAGAACCCGGGGGTCTTCACTCCTGCCCAGCTCACCCAGATCAAGCAGAGCTCGCTGGCCCGCATCATCTGCGACAACGCTGACAACATCACACGTGTGCAGAGGGACGTGTTCCGCGTGGCCGAGTTCCCCCACGGCTACAGCAGCTGCGATGAGATCCCCCGGGTGGACCTCCGAGTGTGGCAGGACTGCTGTGAAGGTGGGCTCGGGCGCGGCTGCCCGTGGGGTTCCCGTCTGCCCCCGACAGCTGGGCGGAGGCCGGGTCCCCTTGAGCGCGCTGCCTGGGGTCAGCGCAGCAGGGGAAGCAGGAGGAGCCGGTGAGGGGGGGGCCTGGGGGTGCTGTCAACCCTGAGCATCCCCACTGGGCAGTGCTGTTGCCCAAGTTTGCAGAGCATTTAATTCTTATTTTTATAGCTCTTGGGAACTTGGGAACTTGTTTTTCTTTCTTAAAAAAAAATACTTTGACTGGTTTATTAAGGTTGTAGCAGTTTTCCACATATATGGCAAAGAATTTCATTTTTGTGTTTGCAGAAAGAAGTTCTATTTGAAAATCATAGGGAAAAGCCAGTTCTTTTCAGATACAGAAACTCCGTGTTCTGATGGCTTTACCAGAAACCCTGTAGCTGTCGAGGAAGCAACGAATTCAGCTTTGCTGTTTTTTTGCCCCAAACCCAAGTCCCCTGAGGGCCTGACCCTGATCCAGACTTGTCCTCTGTCTGTCCCCAAGCCTCTTCAGCTGGATGGGCAGAGATGTAGGTGCTTGACATAGCTCTGAGCTCCTTTCTTCTGGATTCTTCTCCTTTAGCTGTCTAAGGCAGAGCCCTGAGGTGACACAACTTGAAAGAATTGCTTTATGAGCTTTATCTGTTTTTCTTTTGGTCCAAAAGTCATACCTAAAAAGTGGCAGGAAAAAAAGAGTTTGGGTCTGACAGGACTAGGTGTCAGTTGCTGTTGAGGCTTCACTCCCCTGGGTTTGCAAGGGCCGCGTAACAGCCGTGAGCAGCTCTCTGTCATCGTTTTGTTTAATCCAAGCACGGAACTGGCACATGTGGGAGACCCAAGAAGCTCCATCTGGGAACATCTTTTTCTTTTGATCAAAGTGATGAATCTCAGCTTCTCTGTGGGCTGATGAGTCATACAGGGGAATACACAGCCGTGTGCCATTTTGAAATAATCATGGAAATTATTGAAATAGTACCAAAATCTCCTGGGTGAGGCAGGATGGCAGGTGTGTGCTCCACTGGGGGCTGGGCTGTGCTGGGAGGAGCAAGGCGGGGTCACGGGCTGCACAGGCCTCTCGCCCAGTGAAGCTGGGAGGTGAGGGCAGGGCGCCTTGGCCATGTGAGCACCTCGTGTCCTTTGGGAGGCATAGTTCTTGCCCAGACGTCCTTGATGCCCTTCGTGAAAGTCGCCGATCCTGACGTGTGTACATTTTGCTCACAGACTGCAGAACCCGGGGCCAGTTCAACGCCTTCTCCTACCACTTCCGAGGCAGGCGGTCTGTTGAGTTCAGCTACCAGGAGGATGAGCCAGCCAGGGAGACGGGGCCCAGGAAGGTGCCAAGGTATGACCGAGCCCCCAGCTGGCCCTCGGGCATGCAGGAAGCCCTGTGTGTCTGCCTGCCCACGCGCCTCGCCCTGCACCCCGGAGCCCACGCCCACCGGTGGCTCCATCCCTGAGCACCCCTTGCTTCTCCGCATAGAGCCGGGAAGCCCTGGGCACATCCCAGTAACGCCACGGATCCCTCCTTGGAGCAGCCGCAGGGGCCAGGGACCAGCGACTTCCGGGAGTTTGTCCTGGAGATGCAGAAGACCATCACGGACCTCAGGAAGCAGGTGGGCGCCTCCCCATCCCCCCCGGTCCCCCAGACTCCCGTCCAGCCTCCGCGTCTCCCTCCGTGGCTGTGAGGAGAGTGATGATGGGGCAGCCCTTCGTCCTCAGCCCTGGAGCCTGAGCGAGGCCACGTTTCTCTCTCTGCTTTCGGCTTGTCTCTGGCCAGGCCTCATGGAGCCGCTCTTGGGCTTCCAGGACTGGGGGTCCTCGGCATGAGAAGGGGTGCAAGGTCCGCTAGAATGCTGGCCAGAGCAGCCACGGAGCCCACACTCCGCGAACGGCTCATGGTCAGGGCCATGCAGAATTCAGGCCTTAAGTCCTACCCAGAGCTGCCCCTGCAGGGATGACGGTTAGACCCCTGCTCCTAGAGGCTCAGGGTTTGATGGAGGTTAGGTCCCCTTGGATGGTGGGGGGCGGGAGCAGCTGCATATCCACAGGCAGGTCCTGGGCCCCTCCCTGGGGTCTGCAGACGGCGGATGCCCTACCCCACCCCGGGGCACATATACGGGGGTCTCCGTGTGCATGCACGTAGTAGGAGTGGGGAGTGAGGTGTCAGGCTGAGAAGTCTGCTGATCTCGGAAGGTCATGCTGAGGGGGGTTTCTATGCTGGAGGCCCCTCCCACCTCAGGGAGCCTCGTCCTCCTCAGCTCGGGGGACGTGGCGTCTTCTGTTCAGCCCCGAGGAGAGGCATGCTGGCCACTCCACAGCCGCTGCGTGACTGCCCTGCGGCGCCTCCTTTGCCCAGGGGCCCTGGGTGCTGGCTGAGTCAGCCACAGGTGGGAGGGAGGGGTCAGGGAGGGCCCGGCCCGTTCAGCACCCCGGGCGGGAAGCCCCCCGCCGCCTGGCGCTGGAGACAAACGCACGCAGGTCCCAAGCCGAGGGCCCAGCCGTGGGGGCTGCACCCACCGTGGAATTAGTGCCTGCGTCCAGGTGGCCGGACCCCTGACCCCCGAGAAGAGGCAGAGGGCAGGGCTGAGGGGGCCAGACCACTGCACAGGCGGGTCAGGCTGACCGAGGACAGGAAGGAGGCAGGCAGGGCAGCGAGAGTACACCCCCCAGCTCCTCTCTGGACCTCAGTCTTCAGTGGTCGCCCCCCCAGCTCCTCTCTGGACCTCAGTCTTCAGTGGTCGCCCCCCCAGCTCCTCTCTGGACCTCAGTCTTCCGCGGTCAGGGTCGGGTGGGGGTTCTCCCCTCTCATGTGCCCCTGAGGGAGACGGGCCGGGGCTGTTGGACGGTCCCGGTGCAGGTCCCAAGGGCCTCCAGCCTCCGTCAGCCTCAGCGCTGCCCCCAGCGGGGTCTGTGTGCCGTTGGGGTCCAGAGCTGGTCCCAGCCCAGCACTGCTGAGAACGTGTTTGTCACCCAGTCCCGCGTCCGCCTCCTCTTTGCTCGTGTCCGAAGGTCCTCGCCTCCTCTTTACACACCGCTGGACCAGGTTTCCGGCCCAGGCACTTCTGCCCTCACACACAGGGGTGGGGGGGGGACAGGCATCTGTCAGTGCAGGTTTGGGGTGCACTTGACGCTCCAGGAAGGGTTTTGGGGTCTCTCTTGGGCCCGTCGTCTCTCTCGGGTTTGGGGTCTCTCTCGGGCCCGTCTGTGTCATCTCTAGTGGTGGAGCGGGTACGGGCGCTGAACTGTGTCCAAGCGCCCACACGTCTGCTTTGCTGCAGATAAAGAAGCTCGAGTCTCGGCTCAGCACAGACTGCGTGGACGCCGACGGCCTCTCACACGCGGACGGGGCTGCGTGGACACGGGACCCCTGCACCACCTGTGAATGCCGCGTGAGTGTGCGCCCGGGCGGGCCCCGGGGGTCGGAGCTCTCAGCTGCGGGGTCCCCTTCCTCTTCCCTCGGGAGCTGGGGCTCCCCCCAAAGAACCGTATGTAAAGGTTGACGGGGACCCCGCTGCTCCTGGTCAGCACTGGAGTGTCCACACGGGCGAGGAGAGGCGGCTCCCCGTCTTGGAGCGAGTGGACAGAGCGGGCAGCGGAGGCCTCAGGGGCGCGCCCGGTGGCGGCCCACGCTTCGGGGCGGAGCTGGGGTCCCACAGGAGACCGGGCCTGTCCCCTGGACGGGCAGAGCCACGGTCTGGTGTCCCTGGTGGTTGTCTGGTTTGGACACAGCCCTGCCCGCCCAGCTCCTCCGTAGCTGGCCTGGTCAGCATGCAGGGACATGCTCCCCGGGGCCCCCAGGGCGAGGATGACAGCCAGGGGCGGCAGGGGAGCCTCCAGAAGGAGCAGGGTGTCAGATGTGGAGGGGGGTCAGCCACACTTTACCCCCAGAACCCCGCCAGGAGGCCAGCCCAGCGGGCCGGGCGCACCCGGGGCCGCTCCCGGGGCTGACGGCTCCATGCTCTCCCCTCCAGGATGGGCAGGTCACCTGCTTCGTGGAGACCTGCCAGCCGGCTGACTGCCCAGCGCCCGCGAGGGTCGGCGGGGCCTGCTGTCCGGTATGCCCGGGAGACCCCATGGGGAAGCAGCCCTGAGCGTCAGCAAGCCCGGAGCTTCTCCCCGGCCCCCGGGAGCGAGGCCGCGCAGGGGCTAGGCCGCGGGGGCCATGACTCGGGCCCGTGCAAAGTCGCCCGGGGACCCCGGCCCGAGCGCCCACCAGCAGACCGCGGGGCGGACGCTCCCGACCGTGGGGCAGACACGTGTCCCGACTCATGTTAAGGTTTCTCAGGTTTCTATTTAATTTTTTTTAATGACAAATTGGTGCTACTATTAAATTGCACAGTTCAATCATTTAGGCTCCTAATTGATTTCACCTAGTATCATCGTTTCTTCTCAACTGAAAGTTAGTCCCGCTGGGTTCCGGCGCCAGGAGCGTGCAGAGCGGAGCCGGCGGAGGAGGGATGCAGGATTTGAAAGAGAATCCGTCCCTGGCAAACAGAACAGTCTGCACGGACGTGGGGCGGCAGCGCGGGCCCCCCGCGCCCCCTCCCTCAGCGGCCCCTGCAGCTCCCCGGGCGCCGCCCGCCCGGACCCGCCTCCTGTGACCCCTGACTCCACGCAGGACCGGAAGGTTGTAAGCCACCTCGCTCCCCCGTGACCTGCACGCGCAGCCGGGTGTGGACCAGGCTGGACGGCGCGCTGTCCGCCCCAGCGTCGCCCACGGCCACGCTCGCCCTGCCCTGCCGCCAGGCTTCACCCACTGGAGTCCACGGACAGCCGCCACGCTCTCGGTCCCTGTTCCGACGGGAGGAACGCGAGTGTCGGGGACTTTCTGACTTCAGGTTGTGAGAGTGCGTTCAAGAAAAGCAGCCAGGCCCTATACCTCATTAGTATCCCCACCACGTGTGATGTTTGATGAAATTTCACCCATGTTTTGGCTTTAGATACGGCAGAAACATCATGTCCACTCTGCTCAAGTTCTCGTAGGATTCAGTGAGAAACAACTTTCATACCTCATGGTCTCTGTCTTTTTAATCGACCAGAACCTCCTGTTTGGTTCCAAATGAAAAGTGGTCTGTGTTCTGGGAAACGTCCCTGGATATCCTGCTAGGTTCTCAGACCTGAGTGTCCAGCGTGAGCTGGGCCCTGTGCTGGGCGCAGACGCAGTGCCCGCCTGTGCTTCCTACGGGAGACCCTCTGGGGACCCCGGCCGCCTTGGTCCACGTGGGTGAGTCCGGAGCTGGTGGCCCCGTGACGGGGCCAGGGGAGAGGAGGCAGGTCTCCAGGCGGCGTCCAGCAGGTTCCGGGCACTTTGAAAGCCTGGTTCTGGCCCAGCCCTCCTCCTCCCCGCAGCAGGAGACCCCAGTGCCCGCGGGGCCGCATTCCAGCCGGGGGGCGGGCGGGGGCTTTACACACGGTCGGCTGGACTTCTGTGCGCACGTCACTGGTGATCGGATCAGTACAAGCTCCAGTGTCCCGGGGCACAGGGCTTCTCTTCACATAGCAGGGCAGACTGGGTGAATAATCAAACCTTGGCACCCATCTCTGGAGACGGGAAATGGTTCACTTTGTCTGAGGTGGATGGTTATGTAAGTTGCTCAGGTATGAGATCCCACATTCTGGAGCATGTGATGTCTGAAGGTGCCCGAGGTTGAGTGGTGGCCTTGTGCAGAGGACCTGGGGGCTGAGGTGGCTTTGTCTAACCCGCCGGGCAGCCGTCTGAGCCACAGGGATGCTCTGCGGCTGGGGGTGGACCATCCGCGTGTTCCAGCGGCCCCCGCAGAGGACGCAGTGTGTACAGACTCACTGGCCCTTCTAACCAGACGTTTGCCAGCAGCAAGTGCCTTTCTTCTGTTCATTGTAATCAGCTCGTCACCAAAGAGACGATTGCACTCTGTAACGATGCCTTTCGGTTCCAATAAACGGGCCACGTTTCCAGACGGAGCACGGGTCTTCCTTTCACGAGCCGGTCTGGGAGGCGGGTCCCCAAGGGACTGGGCCCTTCATAGAGAGACGTGAAAGGGGAAGGGGAACTCATGGATGTTCAAAGAGGACTCATCTCTCTTCCCCGTCTGGGTGCTGTCCTGGGGACCGAGCTGGCCTCCTTGTTGAGAGTCTCAGGCAGGTTGGGGTGAGCTCCCAGGAGAAACCTACAGCCCCTGCCCCACCCCCCGAAGGTTCTGGCTCTGTGGCCAGAAATGCGTGGCTGTGGACAGCTGTCCAGCCCGTGGTGCCCTGGGTCCAGGCAGGATACAGGATGGGATCCTGAAGGGACCTGGAAGTCATATGAGGGGTCTTTGCAGGAGCATCATGACTATTCCTGGAACTATCACGAGAAAAAAATAGATTAAGGGAAGATTAAGTATTGAATTTTTTAAAGTTGCCAAATCTTTCAGAACTTGTAACAAGACCCTTGAACTTGCACTGTTGTGCTGAGCCCGCGTCACTGATGCTCTTCTGGGTTCTCGCGGGTCACGGCGGCGGGGTAGGGGGAGAAGGACTCAGCTCTTTTCCTCCAGTGACAGATGTGTGAGGTGAATACACTTCCCCGCACGTGTGCTTGGGGGTTTCAGGACCACCGGGAGCCGGAGCCCCGAGACCCGGGTGGATCGGCTGCAGGAAGGCATGTGGGGAAAGGTCGACAGAAACGCTGGCCGAGGGGAATGCGGAGGCCGGGCTGTGGGCCTGGCGCCCAACCGGCCAGACCTCCCCCCGCTTCCCCGAGACCAAGCCTTGTGCCGGCTGTGTGCCCACCGCCCCGCTGCACCAACCAGCCCTGGGGCGGACTGAGGCCCCCGGCTGTGGAAGGATGGCAGCCTGGGCTGGGGAGTGGGGGAAGAGCCGCCTCCGGGCAGGTTCTGAGCAAGCACAGTGCGGGGGCGGGGGGGGCGCGGCTCCGACCCTCCCGGGGCACCTGGGTTTCACGGTCCACCGTCCACGCTGCTCCACTGGAAGCTGCCTCAGCCCGAGGCTGGTGCCCGAGGGGAGCGGGGGTCAGCGCACTGGGCCACCTGCAGCTCGCCTGCTTGCCACCCGGCTGTCAGCAGCAGACAGAGGAGGCCGCTGCCTGCTCAGAGCTGAGCGCCATATGTCATCTTAATGGAAAGAAGATGGATGCTGTGAAACTGGCAAAAATCATTTGTATCCTGCTTTAGAAAGTAAGGAGAGATTGATATAAAAAAATCAACAGGGAGATTAGATTACAGTCAGAAATTGGAAAGAGGCACCTGAAGGGCTTTTGAGATGATTATGAAAAGTGAAAAAGTGAAAGTGTTAGTTACTCAGTCGTGTCCGACTCTGCGACCCCGTGGACTGTAGCCCGCCAGGCTCCTGTGTCCATAGGATTCTCCAGGCCAGAATACTGGAGTGGGTTACCATTCCCTTCTCCAGGAGATCTTCCCAACTCAGGAACTGAACCTGGATCTCTTGCACTGAAGGCAGATTCTTTACAATCTGAGCCACCACAAAAGCCCTTTTTTTCCATCTTTGAGATGATTATGACAACGTCTAATTTCCTGATCTTGGTGGTTTTCATGAGCTACTTTATAATAATTTATTAAGCTGTCAATTCACTTTAAGGTGTTTTTTTGCATATTTTATTTCATAATAAAAATCTGAAGTTATTAGAAACATATTGCAGATTTAAGCAATTTCAACAACTGGGGAGCAGGGATGTCTCTATACTTTCAATTTTCTTGGAAGCCTGACATCTCCTTTAAAATATAAAGTCTTCATTTAAAGAAAAAGGAGCATGTATGGAAACATACCTAGTGCCTTCTTAAAATATTTGCAGCTGTTTCCTGTGGGGAAAAATGTGTGCTCAGGGCCGTAAATGGGGCTTCCCAGGTGTCTCAGTGGTAAAGAACCCGCCGGCCAATGCAGGAGACACAGTTTCAATCTCTGAGTCGGGAGGATCCCCTGGAGGAGGGCATGACAACCCACTGTCCCATGGACAGAGGAGCCTGGTGGGCTACAGTCCACGGGGTCCCAGAGAGTCGGCCATGACTGAGTGAGCACACGCAAACACATAAATAGTTGTGTTCCACTTGCCAAATGATTTGCCAGAAGATTCTATCAGGTGCTTAGTGAATCACCACAATGCATATTTAATCTATTTAGGGGAGAACAAAGTATTGTCTGACAGTTTCAGGAAGGCATCTGAGGTTTTTCTGGTTTTACGCCCTAATCACCTCCCGCAGCTGTAGCCACGTGGCCCTAGGACTTTTGAGATAGCAAATGAGGGAGTGGGGTGGTCTCTCCCCAGAGTTGCCAGAGCCTTGAACCTGGAATCCCCACCATGGACGGTGGGACCCTTGGCTTGAACAGTGGCGCTGGTTGACCTGTAATTGCAGAGGAGAGACAGTGGGCAGGAGGCGGAGGTGCCTGCAGCAGGTCCCCCCACGGGGAGGGAGCCCTGCGGGGGGAGACAGATCTGACCCCACCTGGGTCCCTGCAGCCTGTCTCGAGCCTGTACTAGCTGTGTCTGTGCTGTCCCATGTCTGTCCCGCCCCGTGTCTGTCTCGTTCCGTCTGTCCTGCCCCGTGTCTGTCCCGTCCCGTCCGTTAGTCCCGTGTCTGTCCTGCCCCGTGTCTGTCCTGCCCCGTGTCTGTCCTGTCCCGTCCGTTAGTCCCATGTCTGTCCTGTCCCATGTCTGTCCCGCCCCGTGTCTGTCCCGCCCCGTGTCTGTCTCGTTCCGTCTGTCCTGCCCCGTGTCTGTCCCGTCCCGTCCGTTTGTCCCGTGTCTGTCCCGTCTCGTGTCTGTCCTGCCCCGTGTCTGTCCCGTCCCGTCCGTTTGTCCCGTGTCTGTCCCGTCTCGTGTCTGTCCTGCCCCGTGTCTGTCCCGTCCCGTCCGTTAGTCCCATGTCTGTCCCGCCCCGTGTCTGTCCCGCCCCGTGTCTGTCTCGTTCCGTCTGTCCTGCCCCGTGTCTGTCCTGTCCCGTCCGTTTGTCCCGTGTCTGTCCCGTCTCGTGTCTGTCCTGCCCCGTGTCTGTCCCGTCCCGTCCGTTTGTCCCGTGTCTGTCCCGTCTCGTGTCTGTCCCGCCCCGTGTCTGTCCCGTCCCGTCCGTTAGTCCCATGTCTGTCCCGCCCCGTGTCTGTCCCGCCCCGTCCGTTTGTCCCATGTCTGTCCTGCCCCGTGTCTGTCCCGTCCCGTCCGTTTGTCCCATGTCTGTCCTGCCCCGTGTCTGTCCCGTCTCGTGTCTGTCCTGCCCCGTGTCTGTCCTTCCCCGTGTCTGTCCCGCCCCGTGTCTGTCCCGTTCCGTCTGTCCTGCCCTGTGTCTGTCCCGTCCCGTCCGTTAGTCCCGTGTCTGTCCTGCCCCGTGTCTGTCCTGCCCCGTGTCTGTCCTGCCCCGTGTCTGTCCCGTCCCGTCCATTTGTCCCGTGTCTGTCCTGCCCCGTGTCTGTCCCGTCCCGTCCGTTAGTCCCGTGTCTGTCCCGCCCCGTGTCTGTCCTGTCCCGTCCGTCTTGTCCCGTGTCTGTCCTAGTCCACGTCTGTCCTGCCCCATCGGCTCCTCTCAGTAATGGTCCCTCCTTTGGGGGCGCCCCTTTGGGGACCATCCTGCTTCTTGAATGCGGCTCCCGTGACGAAGCCCCTGGGCAGACCCGCTCTTGCTTCTGCAGCTGTGGAGTGCTGAGCCTTCCGCTTGAAATCTTGTCGATTCTCCACCTTTTATGTTTATGGTAACAGAGACTCTCAAACCCAAACTTGAGCATTGACAGTGAGGTCACATGTTTGAATGTAGAAGGTTCCAGAAACTCCAGAGGTGCCTGTTTTAACATCTGTGAAATTTGTTAAAAGTGACTCAGTCCTATTTTCTCCTTCAGCCTCTGGAGTTCTTTGTTCAGAGGCAGGAAGCCCGGCCGGGGCTCGAGGTCGCTCCCCAAACAGCTCTGCCTGGCGCTGTAAGTTCACAGAGCAACCCTGGAGTCGGGGTTTTCCCCTTTGTAACTCTGACCGTCAGCCCAGTGCTGGTCCGGCCACTGCTGCCAGGAAGCCTGTGTGTCAGAAACAGCCGCTCTGGGGCCTCGGTGTCACTGGGGGTGGAGCGGGGGCCGGGGAGGGGAGGAGACTGTCCTTTGTCGCTGGCACGGACGGTCGAGGGTGGAAGCGTGAGCCCCGCGTGGCTTCCCTGTCCTGGACGTTTGCAAGGAGAGGGTGTGGGGGTCTTCTGGTTTTCACTATATCCTCCCTTTTCCAACACCGAGCATCATCTCAGGCATCATAGAAAACGTCCTGCTGGATTCCTGCTGGATGTGTTTTACCAAAGCCGGATCCCTCTGTAATGGGCTTTGATCGAAAGCCCCAGATTTCGGAGCTGTGAGAAACCCGCGCTCCTCGCTCGCCCATCACCCTCACCCTTCCCAGCACAGAGCCTCTCCTGTTGTTTTGTCCTCTTTGAGCAAAACAAAGCGGGGGACATGACGGAGCCTCTGCTGGTGACTTAGTTTGCAGCTGTTCTCACGGGAAGTTCCTGGAAAACATTGCTGCTTGCTTCTTTACAAATTACGGCACCAGAAATTAACTCAGAGAATAGACACGGTCATCATTTCTTGTAAACGTGATTCAGGGTGAGTGGAGTCAGAGGGCCCGGGACGCGGCACCACCCTGGCCTCTTGTCTACGGGGCGTCTCCGCCAGGCTGGGTCGCCCTCTGCGCCCGAGACCCCTGACACTCTCAGATGTGGGGAAGCGGGGACCGAGACTCAAACCGCTTCTTGCGACACTGAGGCTAGAGCTCTTCATTTCAGCAGACTGGGGGACTATACGATGCTAACTCGACTTCCTGCCACGCTTCACCCCAGGTGCCCCCAGAGGCGCCGGGCTCCCTGCAAGCTCCGCAGGCATCACAGCCCTGTAACTTCGGGAGGCTGGGTGCTTGAGATGTGATTTGTGCTCAGCTGCAGTTGTAGCTACGTTTCTGTTAGCTTACCAGGACGTTGTGCCCAGGCCGTTTATATATATAGTTTAATTCCACACCACCTGTTCCTGCTGTGCAGACAGCGGGGGTTCAGGCCAAGTGCCTGGCACGGCCCAGGCTCTAACACACGTGCCATGTGAGTGTGGCTCCCCTCTGGCCGATTGTGCACAGCCACGCTCCTGGAGCCACTGCGCTTAGAGACCTACCCCCGTCCCACAGTTAGTTCTTAAAATAGCAGTCAGCGCTGACTTGTGTTTTCCTGCAAACAGGAAAGGGAGAGGATGCTGAAACAGTTCAGAGGCTGCTTGAATTGAAAGGCAACAGAGTTTTCATGAAGAAATCTCCCCGTTTGACCCCGAGTAACTGGAAATGGGAGGCCAACAGTGGACCCCAGCTCTCGCTGGGGCGGAGAGACAGCTGGACCCACCTGCGCCCCGGCCTCCTTCCCGTTGGACCGAGTCCCGGGCCCTCCCCCGCCGTGCCCTGTCCTGCGTTTGCGTCTGCCCTTGTCCGCGTCCTCGTTACCTGCGCTATCCCTGTGCCCCTGCACCCTCCCCTGCTCCCTGCCTGAGCCCCTCTGCGTGGCTCCCCCCACTCACCACGTGTCTTTCCTAAGCTCTTATGGCCTGGCCAGATCACAGGCTCCTTAGGGACGCCCTACCCCGTCCACGAATTCTTACTCGGCACAGATACACTATGGACCGCTCCCCAGCCGTAAGAAAGAAGGAGGCAATGCCATTGGCCGCAACAGAGATGGAGCTAGAGATGATCATCCTAAGAGAAGTACGTCAGACAAAGACAAGTAACGTATGATATCATTTATATGTGGAATCTAAAAAACAATACAAGTGGACTTACTTACAAAAGAGAAAACAGACTCACCCACAACATAGAAAACAAACTTATGGTTGCCAAAGGGGAACGGTTGTGGGGCGGGGTAAATCAGGAGTCTGTGATTAACATACACACACTACTGCGTATAAAACAGATCAGTAATGAGGACCTACAGGATCGCACACGGAGCGCTGCCCACTGTAAGGGCCTAGACGGCCTGGATGCCAGACGATGAGGCTGCTGGAACAGGGCTAGAGGCCTAAATATTATACATAATTGAATCACTTTGCTACATGCTGCTGCTACTGCTGCTGCTAAGTCGCTTCGGTCATGTCCGACTCTGTGCGACCCCATCGACGGCAGCCCACCAGGCTCCCCCGTCCCTGGGATTCTCCAGGCAAGAACATTGGAGTGGGTTGCCATTTCCTTCTCCAGTGCATGAAAGGGAAAGTGAAGTCACCCAGTCATGTCCGACTCTTAGCGACCCCATGGACTGTAGCCCACCAGGCTCCTCCATCCATGGGATTCTCCAGGCAAGAGGACTGGAGTGGGTTGCCACTGCCTTCTCCGCTTTGCTACATATAGTATTATAAATCAACTATGCCTGTGTGCATGCTAAGTCGCTTCAATCGTGTCTGACCTTGCAACCTCATGGACTGTAGCCCGCCAGGCTCCTCTGTCCGTGGGGTTCTCTAGGCAAGAACACCAGAGTGGGTTGCTATGCCCTCCTCCCCCGGGGATCTTCCCGACCCAGGGACTGAACCTGTGTCTCTTACGTCTCCTGCACTGGCAGGTGGGTTCTTTGCCACTAGCGCCACCTGGGAAGCCTGTAAACCAACTCTATGCCAAGTCACTCATTCCTGTCCGACTCTGTGACCCCATGGACTGTAGCCCGCCAGGCTCCTCTGTCCATGGGGTGCTCCAGGCAACAATACTGGAGTGGGGTGCCATGCATGCTCTCCTCCAGGGAATCTTCCCGCCCTACCTCTCCATAAAATAGAAACCGAATTTACAAAGCCATTGCAGATTCCGCCCTTCGTCTTTCACCAGCAGCAGCTCCGCTGCTTTTCAAGGTGAAGATCTTCACCGGGAGGCTGATCGCGATGCTCTTATTTTTGCAAATAACATATCTGAAGACAGAGGTGAGAAGATGAGATCGCTGCACAGGGCTAGAGGCCGCGGGCCTGGTGCGGGGAGCAGGGACCCCACTGCAGCTGCCGCGTGCCCTTCCGCCTTGTGCCTCTGATGCCAGCAGCCCTCCTCAAGAGGGGTGGACTTGCTGCCCCTCACTGAGCAGACAAGGAATGTGCTTCCTTCCCCGCTTCCTCTTGGCCATGGAGATGGAGCCCTGGAGAAGAGAGACCCCAGGGAGGTCTTGCAGGGCCTCCCCTGATTTTCCTAAAATGAGTTGAAACAGCCCCACCATCCGTTCTCCTTAAACATTCTGTTTTCAGGTCCAGGAAAAGCCCTATAAACTTGATTTCTTGTCTAAATCTTACAAAACGACAAGTCCACTCTAAACTCCAACCTACCCACTGGACAACCAGGCACAGCCCTGGAGTCGGGCCCTCAGCTGGCCTTCTGGGGCACAAGGGGGTCCAGACCTGCAGATCCGTGGGAGCTGGGGAGGCAGCTGGACCGGTTCAGCACGTGGGGACAATGGGGAGCGTGACCGTCCGAGTCTCGGTCCGGTCCGGCTCTGCAGACCACCCGTAAGCCCCTTCCTACCCCGGGCGAGGCCCTGCAGGGCCCAGGGCAGCCCAGGTGCTCTTGGCCACTGAGTCCTCCCTCCTGTGACTCATCCACGGCCAGCACTGCTGCAGCCTCGTGGGGTCAGAGAACAGGAAGGTGACGGGCTCCTGGGGACGATCTAAGCTTTCCCTGTGGTTTGGGTATTTCATGGGCTTCCCTGGTGGCTCAGTGGTAAAAAATCCACCTGCCAGTGCAGGAAACATGGGCTCAATCCCTGGGTCGGGAAGATCCCCTGGAGAAGGAAATGGCAACCCACTCCAGTATTCTTGCCTGAGAAATCCCATCGAGAGAGGAGCCTGCAGGGCTACAGTCCACGGGGTCGCAAAGAGACAGACACGACTGAGCAACTAAACAACACAAGGGCGTCTCAAGCACCACCCTTTCGTCTCCGGGCTCTGAGAGCTTCTTTGATTTCCTCCTTGTTTGTTACAAGAGTCAATGCGCTGGGCGGAAGCCAGCCTGCTCTGAGCTCTTCTGACACCTCCACCCCACCTGCCTGACTTTTGGCCTGGCCTGACCTATCCGGGTTCCTCTTCTCTTCGTGTGAAATGGGACAAAGAGCGCCTTCCTCGTGCAGTGAGATGTCACTGGGTGTGGATTTCCTCTTCGCTTCCATCCCTGGAGACAGACACTGAGTCTTGTTGACGCCAGGAGATGTTTCAGAGGCTGAGCTGACACCCTCTGGCTGAAATGCAGAAGATGAACGTTGAGTCCCAGCATTATAGCCTAGAGCCGTCAGAATCTCGTTGCCAGTGATGAACAGGTAGCTCAGCCCACGGAGGGGACATGAACTTCCCTGGGAGGCCCGTGGGAAAGCGAGTGCACTCGAGGCTGGCCGTGGGCGAGCTCCTCTCTCTGCTCCTCTCGCAGCTGCCCTGACTCTCAGCGGAAGACGTGGATCTCAGTGGCCTCCAGAGTCCCGTCGTCTGCTCCCTCAGAAAGATGAGCTCTGTACCCCCTCACCAGGCCCTGTTCACGGCCTGGGAAACGGCTGTGATTGGGTGGCCTGGGGCAGTGCCCACCACCGGGGCTGCCCCCGTGGGCTGAGGACACGGCCCCTTACATGCAAAACCCCTCCTGGAGAGCGAGCTGCCCTCCAGCAATAGGGGGTCTTTGGGAAGGGGTGGGCATGCTGGCCACACTCAGAGCCGGAGTGCAAGCTGTCATCACGGCCGTGTTCGAGACCCTCACGAGCAAATCGCGCCTTTAACTACAAGGGAGCCGAGGTCCTTGGCAGGAAACACAGCGCGATGAGGCGTCCGTTCTCGGGACAGCTGGCAGCCGGCCGTCACCTCGCCCTCCTCGGCTGGTGTTTCTCATCTCAGGGCAGCGGTCAGTGGATCTTACGAAACTCAATGTGTTTCCTGCAGATCTGCCCGCGGTGCCCTCGTGGGAAGCTAGTTTCCCGGCATTCTTGTGGTCACTGGTGCGCAGGAAGCCGTCAGCAACCTGGATTGGCCGTAAAGTGGGGGTGATGGCTTCGGTCCGCCCAGGCTTCTGGGATCTCCCAGCCAGGGCCGCCGGACCTGCGGTGCGGGTTCCATCAGGAGGCTGCGTGCTGGGGCTCTGGGAGGCGTCTCTGGAGTTTGGCTGGAGTTGGAGCAGTTGGCGCTGAAGATGAGTCCCAGAGCCCCTGGTGCCTGCTGTCTGGGCCTGACCTTGCCCAGAGCTTTCATCTCAGCAGAGGGAGCCTCCTGACCACCCCCACCCCCCAACCTTCTGGTCCACGTGCCGCCCCAGCCCGAGGCTTCATCCTGCAGGGATTCCCGCTCCCCGGCCACAGAGCCATGAGAGACACTGCTCTAGGCAGAGCTGGGCTGCGTTTGCTGGGTCCTCAGCCCACATCCTGAACTCCCTGCTGCGGGAGAACTGACCGCGGATGGAGCTGTGTTGAGCTCTGCGCACGAGGCAGGCCAGCGGAGTCCTTGCACCCGACAAGGGCTGGTCCACACGCTGCCACGTCAGTCCATGGATTTCCAGGCCCGCACCCGGGCCCAGCCACATCCTGGGGACCCTCGCCTCCTCCCTGCTGGCCCCCCTCCACCCTGCCCCTCTCTCGCCCTATCCACTCCCTGCAGGATGGCAGCGCATCGGTTCTGAACTTGGAAAACCCGTCGATGGCTGAGATGACAGGGGCCTCTGGTGGGGGAGGTGCCGGCCGTCCCACCAGGCTCGGAGCAACTCCCTGGCGTCCTGGACAGAAGCCACCATGCTGGGCGGAGACCTGGCTGGATCTCCAGTCTCCCCTGAACACCCTCCAGGACCTCTGCTTGCCCGGTGCTCAGCTCCGCGACCTTCTCGGTGACCTGGAAGCCCCGCCCGAGGGGTTCTCCCTTCCGCAGCCTGCCCCTCCCGCCGCCCCCGCCCACCGCCGCCCCTCGCTCAGGGCTGCCCATCCACCTGCTTCTGCGATGGAAAGTCGAGCTGGCCACAGCCTCTGCCTGCGCCTGGAGGGCAGGCCCGCGTGGTAGGTCCCGGGCGTCTGGCGCATCCCAGCTCGACCTGCCCCGACCTTCGGATCCAGGGCATCTTCTTCCGGCCCGGGCTCGTCTCCATCAGTGCCCTTCTTTGCACTTACATCCGCCTGCGCGTCTCCCTGGTTCATGCCTGTGTCCTGGTGACTGGGTCCAATTGCTGGGTTCCCAGTATGAGCGCATCATTGAAGTCAAAGTATTCCCTGCAGGGGTTTTGGTTGGTATCGCATTGAATCTAGAATTCAGTCTGAGTTCAGTTGAGTTTGTCAACAAGTGATCTGCCCATTCATAAACATGACATATTCCTACATTTTTAAACGGCTTCTTTAATAGGCTTTGGCAAGGATTTATGGTCTTTTCCAAAGGTTTTGCACATTTTTCTTAGGTTTGCTTCCTGTTACTGTTCTCCAGTGGTTCCACCTACCACTGGAGGAGATGTGGGTTCAGTCTCTGGGTCGGGAAGGTCCTCTGGAGAAGGCAATGGGAACCGTCTCCAGTATTCTTGCCTGGAGAATCCTATGGACAGAGGAGCCTGGCGGGCTACAGTCCATGGGGTCGCAGAGAGTCAGACATGACTTAGCAGCTAAACAACAACAAACGGTTGTTTTCTGCTGCTGGAAACACTATTTGTTTTTAACTCACTTTCTAGTTGTGTGTTCTTCGTACATAAAAATGCAAGTGAATCTTGGATTTTGACCTTGTATCCAACAATCTTTATAAGTGCAGTTATTAATCCTAATAATTTTTAAAAATAAACTTTTAGATTTTCTACTCACCCAGTCTTTTTTTTTTTTTGATAAAGACAGTTCTGTTTGTTTCCTTCCCGTCCTCTATGGCATTGGGGGCCCTGCCTGCTCATGGCCTGGATGGTGATTTGTAGGTGGTCCACCTCTGTTCTTTTTTTTTTTTTTAGCATAAATAGAGTTGGTTCTCAGAAATGGTTTGTTGTTTGAGAATTTTTTAATCTAATTGTTACAGTAAACTTGGGATTATTTTTCTGCCTTCTTTATGCCATTTTGTAGATACTACTTTTGCAATGTGTAATTGCACCAAATTATCTGATTGAGCAATTTCATGGTTCAAAATGTCAAAAGTTCACCAATGATAGTTTTTTGCTTGTATTGCTGAACTGTTAAGCCTGGACCATACAGATGGCTTCCTTTGTGTTAACACTAGCTGTCTTGGTAACAACGTGGCTCAGTCTGGGGGCCCCGGTTAGCTTCACAGTCTGAACGGGACGGTAGAGTCGGCTGCACTGAATCATCAGACTTCTGTCTGGAAGTGTGCAGCCTGCTTTCTGCTGGTCGCTGAGTGCAGGGGTGGGGGTCAGAGAGCGGGTGGCACCCGTCTGCGGGTGAGCCTCCGGCCTGGCGCAGATGCTGCACGGGCTCGGCTCCTCGGCTCCCTGATTCTTGTCCAGCCAAGCAAGCCCAGCCCTGACTTGGCAAGTGGCTTCTGTCTGGAAACATTCAGCTTCACTTTCCTAGTGTTAGAGGGTGGATCATGGTGTGAGGGGCAGTCTCGGGGTCCCTAGGGGGCGGCTGGCAGGGCCCCACTGGATGTGCTTTGTTGTTTGGTTTCTGCTGCTTTGCCTCGCCGAGACAGAGGGTGTTTGAGGCACCATAGGAGCCTCCAAAACAAGGGCGGGCCCCGAGGTGGTCACTGCTTTCAGGAAGGCCGGCGGGCTCAGGGAATAGCTTGCAAAGCACTCGGACCCAGCAGGAGGTCAGCAGGGCTAGGCGTGCAGCCCCGTGGGTGGACGGCTGACTCTGCTCCCAGGGGTGCGATTCCTTGAGCCTGAAGTGCTCAGGTCATGGTTTCCTTGTTCCCTTTGGCCCTGTAGACGCAATTGAGAATGACTGTCAGGGCACCGTGACCAGCCCTGGACACGCCCAGGGGACAGCCCGCAGCCCTTTGTGAGGACAAAGGCGCGGATCCTCAGAGCTGCTGAGGGCAGGCTGGTCGCCATGGGGCTGGCCGGGCATTCCTAGACCCTCCGGGCTGATGGACCTGCTCCTACCTTCCGGCCAGGTGCTGGAGAAACCCGGACATGGCTCCAGGAGGTGATGAAACAGAGTTCGGTGGTTCTGCTCCAGCTGAGCCGGGGCCGGCCTGGGGTCAGTCTGGTCAGCAGAGGCACACAGCCTCACCCTCCTGTGCTTCTGTGTAAGAACGCCACACTAATACGGACAGCTGAGGGAGCGCGCACTCCCAGCCAGCAGCCCGGCACCTGTGGACGCTCAGCTGACGTGTGTTGCTCCTGAGGCGCGTCACTGCCTCCTGGACTGCGGACCCCCAGGCCGCCCTGCCACGCTGTGCTTGGGCCACTTAGAGACATCACCCCCAAACACAGAACTACGCAGCACCAAGCGGGCGGTGAGAGAGCCCCTGTGCCCAGACCAGCTGGAGCAGAGGCTGCGCTCAGACCTCAGCTGGGCATGGACCCTGCTCTACGATGCCCGCCAGTGACCTTGAGATGCTCTGAGTCTCGATTCAGGGTCACGAATGCGTCTCAGAGAATAGGTGATTTGCAGACGTGGAGGAGGCCGAGGAGGGAGGCGGCTGGCCATCTGGGGGCGGGTGGCGGTGGTCCTGGCTGAGTTTGGCACCCCGGCTGGCCCCTGCTGGGGGGGGGGGGCGGTCCTGGCTGAATTTGGCACCCTGGCTGACCCTGTCAGGGGGCAGTGGTCCTGGCAGGGGGCGGTGGTCCTGGCCAAGTTTGGCACCCCGGCTGGCCCCTGCAGGGGGGGTCCTGGCCAAGTTTGGCACCCTAGCTGACCCTGTCAGGGGGCTGTGGTCCTGGCAGGGGGGCTCCTGGCTGAGTTTGGCACCCCAGCTGACCCCTGCAGGGGTGTCCTGGCCAAGTTTGGCACCCCGGCTGGCCCCTGTAGGGGGGGTCCTGGCTGAGTTTGGCACCCCGGCTGGCCCCTGCAGGGAGGGTCCTGGCTGAGTTTGGCACCCCGGCTGGCCCCTGCAGGGGGGGTCCTGGCTGAGTTTGGCACCCCGGCTGGCTCCAGCCCCTCCGCACAGGAGCCGAGTGTGGGGTGTGCATTTCCAGCTCCCACTTCATTGGAAGGAGCTGCCCTGCTGGGCCCCGTGGCTCCAGACACAGCCCCCCGACCCCCTGCTTGGCCAGCTCCATGGAGGACATTTCACCTGGAGCGGAGAGACCATGAGTTCTCCAGCATCTGAGGGGCCGGGGACCTGGCACGTCCCCAGGAAGCGGGTCCGCGCTTGCTGACCTGACCCAGCAGCTCCCATTTCCTCATGGAGATGCCCTGCGTGTCCACCAGGCATCCACAGAGCCGCCGCAGGGCTGACCGCCTCCCAGGCCCTCCGGGGTGGACCGTCCACCTCCCACCGCCTCACGCTCTGAGTCGGAGCAGGAAGCGCACACATTTTGGCTGGAAAAGAGCAAAACCAGTCAGAGCTCCACACACATATGGAAGCACTCCCCTGGGCGAAACCACAAACCCCGGGAAAGAGCAGTCTCCACAGCCATGTCATCCCAGGCATTTCCAAGCGAAAATTGTTTTTCCAGTTTGGGGGCTGGAGAAAAGTGGATTTAAACACTGCCAACAAAAAATATTTCACATGGCAGTTTGAGACAACTCTATTTTCTCAAGAAGGATTTTTACAGCCCAGAGCCTGATCTGAATGAGCTCGTGCTCAGCCTCTGAGGTATCTGTAGAAAAGAGATGAGAAGCCGCCACCAGCCCGCCAGCGGGCTGGACCCACCTGCAGTGAGACTCACGTCGGGACCCCCAAGGTTGCTGCTGTCATTATCACCCGTTAATCAATTAATAGTTTTATATCGGCGTGTAGTTGATGTACCATACCGTGTGCTTTCGTAAGTACAGCGAAGTCGTTTGGCTTTATATGTGTATATGTGTGTGCATTTACCTATATTCCTTTTTGGTTGTTTTCCACTATAAGTTATTACACGACGTTGAATGTAGCTTCCTGTGCTGTGCAGTGCCCTTGTTTGTCTATTTTATACGGTAGGACGGGTACGTGCTTCCCAAACCACATTTATTCCTCCCTCAATTGTTCCCCTCTGGTAAACAGATGTGTTTTCTCTGGTCTGACTGTGTTTCTATTTTGTAAATAAATCCATTTGTACCCTTTTTTAATATATATTTTACATGTAAGAGATATCAGATGATATTTGTCCTTCTCTGTTTGACTTCCTTTGGTTGGTATGATAATCTCTGGGTCCATCCATGCAAATGGCATCATTTCATTCTTTCTTATGGCCGAGTAACATCCCACTACATGTACCTAGCGCATCTCCTGCACCCATTCCTCTGGTGATGGACACAGGCTGCGTCCAAGTCCTGGCTGTTGTGAACAGAGCTGCAGTGAACACCGGGCTGCGTGCGTCTTGTCAAGTTTATTATCGCCATCATCACCGCAGTCCCACTGAGCCAGAGACCGACCCAGGCGGCTGGAGGGGACGGAGTCTGGGCCCCACGCGGGTCACCCAGGCTCGGAGACCGGACTCAGGCAGGCTGCTCTGAGCGTCCCTTCGACAACGGGCAGGGGAGCAGGGCTCCCTGGGACCGGGTGCCGTCCAGTCCAGACCCCTGGCTGCCCACCTGCCCCCTGCCCTCAGGGCTGAGCCCCCGGAAGCAGCTGGAAGGCTCCTGTGAAGCCTGCACCCCCTGTCCCCCCCCAGTGGATCTGCAGGTTTGTGAACTTCGGGGATGAAACGCAAGTTCTCTGTCCTGAAATAGTCTCCTAGGCCCCAGATGGGGTCGCTCCTCACAGGACCCTCAGGAGCGTCCGTGTCCCTGCAGAGGCTCCGCTGCCCCCAGGCCCAGCGCCGTGGTTGGCACACACCCCAGGCGCCAGGCTGGCATGGGGCTCTCACCCCAAACAGGGCCGACGGGCACCCCAGACACTCCGTTTCTGCCTCTCTTCTCCAGCCTTCCTGCAGTTTCCTGCCCGCCACCCCACCCCTCCGCCAGGTCTCCCAAAGCAGGCTCTCCGCCTGGTGCCGTGCTGAGTGAAGTTTGCTGCCGTCACTTCAGTGGTGCCCTCGACATCAACCGGCGTGACAGCCCCAAGCTTCGCCAGCCGGGGCCTCTCTGCACACCTGGCCGACCGGGGGCTCCGCGTTTCCCGGCTCCCGCGGGCACCGGCGGTTCGCGTCTGTCTGTCTGTCTGTACTGGGCCTGTACAGCGACAGCCGGACAGAAGTGGTTGCTGAGGTGTCTGAGCGCTGCTGACCGCAGGCAGGACTTGCAGGAGGTCCAGCCTGGCCCCACTGATGAGGCCTGGGGCCCGGGGGAGGGCCAGTGTGGGGCCTGGAGGGCTATCCAGGGACCCCAGACTCCCACTCGTGGTGGGAGCGGCTCAGAGACTCGGAGTCCACCAGACCGTGTAATTTTCCTCATAAAGTTCAGTAACACACAACCGCAAATGTAAGTGACCCTCTCAGCCCCCGGACGGGTCTGTAACATGAGAGGAAAGTCATTTATGAATGTGCAGAGACGAATCCCGGCTGGCGCACGTGGTGAAACTCTGCACAAATTGTCTCGCGTTCTCTCTGGCAAAGAGGTGAGCCCCTGCCAAGCTCAACACCCCACCCTCCTATTTTCCCCCAAACCTTCGTTTTCTGGCGTAGATTGTCCCGGGCTCAGCCTCCTCCCCTTCCTCTGAATTTCTGTGGTCGGCCCTGGCAATGGAAGCTTCTGAAGGAAGCATTTCTTACGAACAGTACCGTGTTCCCCCTGTCGCTGAGCTGCTCGGAGCAGCCGCAGATTGCAGTCTGCCTCGGGAGTGCAGACGGCCGACGGTCAGGGAGGCCGGGCCGTGGACGCGGGCCGGGAGGGCAGACCCCCACCCAGCACAGGCCCGATGGGGAGACCTCCTGGGTGCCGCCGGCAGGCAGGCTGGTCCCCCCGGGGGGACGTGGCCAGAGGACACAGCAGCCCCAGAGGGCCTTGCCCCGTGGGGCTGCCCGCTCGCACCGGGAGGGCACGCTTGCCGCTCCTCTGGTGGCCTTTAGTGCACCCTGCTCGCTCACCTCCGACGTATGAGGCTGGGTCCTGATGCAGCGCACCCCGGGGCCACGCTGGGAGAGGCCTCAGTGGATGGGAGCCCTAGAGAGGCGGCCGCGCGCGGTTCACCTGGCGGCCTGCCGGCGCCCACCCCACGGGGCGGGCCCGCTGCGCTCCAGATCAAAGTGCCGCGGCCTGGCCCCAAAACAAGTTCCGGAAACTGGAGCCCGCTTCCTTAAGTCTGCGGGAAACATCTCCAGGAGTGCCTCCGCCCGCTAAGAAAATAGGTTTCCCAGCTGAGGTTTCTACAGCGGCAGCAGGGCCAGTGTTAAGGGACCGTCTCTGGTTCCCCAACAGGCCAGCCTGGGGGTCTGTGGGCTGACCCAGGAGCAGCTGGCCGACGCGGTCGAGCCTGCGCTGCCCACACCGTGCGGAGGCCTCCCCGCCGAGTCGCTGCCGGGTTTGGGGGACAAGTGGCCACCTTCGAGAAAGCTACTCCCCCCCGCCATGGCCGTGGGGCCAGAGGTGCAGCCTTGAGGGGGAGCTGGGACAGAGTTGCCCTTCTCCAGGGCAACTTCCCGACCCTGGAATCAAACCGAGGTCTCCTGCATTGCAGGTGGATTCTTTACCAGCTGAGCGACCAGGGAAATGGGTAGCTTAAAGTGCTACCCATTTCTTTTGCAATGAAAGTAGTAAATGCAAAACTCTAACAGAAGTCATAAAAGAAGTCACCCATCGCTGGACTGACATGTGCGTGGCCCTGGGGTTTTCCGGGCCCACGGCCCTGCCTCTGTGGACGCTTTCCCGCCCTCAGCAGCATGGCGTCTCCATCCTCCCAAAGCAGCGCGGACACACCCCTCTGGATCCGAGCTGGGCGGCACGGCCGTGTCCACGCAACGCACGACGCGGCTCTGAAGACGGCGCAGCAGGAGGGGGCCTGTGGGGCGTGAGATGCGTGGGTGGACTCGGGGATGGCCATCCTGGGAGGAGCCCCCAGTCTCGATTCTGCTGTGTATTTAACTGTGTTTTTCGTCTCATGAGCTCAGTACCAACCAAGCCGAGTGTATCTCACTGCAGAGGGTCCCTGGACACAGATCCCCCTTCACCTTTGGGGGAGGCTGGAGGTAGGAAGGCTCCGTGCAGAAGGGGACACTCGCGGGTATTGCAGTATTTCGTCTTCAGACCGTCAGGTAAGATGCCTCCTGAAGTTTATTACTGATTAAAAACAACTCTGAGAATGTTTGCAGTGAAACAAACTCTGACTCCCAGGGGAATCTCTCTGAGAACATTCCCTCCACGCGAAGTGTGTTTTGTCCTGAAGTTGGGGCACCTGGTCCTGGCACGGTGGCCCTCACGGTGGGCGCGTGCCTCTGGGGTCCCCGGAGGCCGGGGCGGGACGGAGAGGGGGTTGGAGCAGAGCAGAAGGGCGTGGACACGCACCTGCACCCTGCCTCATCCTCTGGGCCTGTCTCCTGTCACCTGAGCCCTGCTCTTCAAGAGCCAAATGTCAGAAAAATGCTGCTGTGTCCAGAGACACATGTTTCATGGCTGAAACTCATTGTAGGTAGGTTTGCTTTCAGCCTAGAAGCCTTGTGAATAAGCAGAGGTAAGTGTGGAAAAGTGCTAACAGCTGAAGGGCTTGCAGACCTCAGACCAGCCTACAGGAAAAGCGGGAAACGGACGTGCTGTGCACCCTTGAAGGCCGGGGCTCTAAGAGTCTACCCCCTACATTCACCCCCAGGCCTGAACCCTCCACTTCCCCTTCCCTTGTACAGACGAGCCTGAATTCTACCCCAAGTTCAGATGGTTCTTCAAGACGTTGGTCCCCCTTCCTCTCAGTCTGCTGGCTCCTGAGTAAAGCTGCTATTCCTTCTGCATCACCTCACCCCTCGACTTTCCGGCCCGCTGTGCTGTGACCCCGATGGGACCCGGCCCCTCGGGATGACAGCCAACAGGGACGGAGGTGACCCTGGACTCCCAGGGGAGGAAGCAGGTAGAGGCAGAGGCTGCCCGTGTTCGAGGCAGATTGGGAAAGCCCCTGATGCTGGGAAGGATTGGGGGCAGGGGGAGAAAGGGCGACAGAGGGCGAGATGGCTGGATGGCACCACCGACTCGATGGACATGGGTTTAGGTAAGCTCTGGGAGTTGGTGATGGACAGGGAGGCCTGGCGGTGCTGCAGTCCATAGGGTCGCAAAGAGTCGGACACGACTGAGCGACTGAACCAAACTGACCTCAAAGAGGCAGTCCTCTCAGTGGAAGCCTGGGGCGGCCCCGGCAGAGCCGCGGGCAGAGCTGCCCCGGTCACCCAGCAGGTGGTGCCATCCACCCACAGAGAGGGCGGCTTGGCGCTCAGGGAGCCCTGGGGGCCGACGTGTGCCGGGGGGCGTGCTCTCTTCCAGTCCTTCGTCCACGAGGCTGAGGCTCGGGGGCCCAGGTCCAGCACGGGACTGGACGCCCGCCTGACCGTCTGCCTCCTCAGCAGGAGTCCTCCGGAGCGGCCACTCCTTACCCCCTGCAGCTGCGCAGGGCGCACGTCTGCTGTGCCTCCCCTCTGGGGGACAATCTAGGCTCCCCCCAGGGACCAGCTTCCTCTCCCCGGGGCGTGAAGGGAGGGTGGTCGGGGGTCTCCTGTGGTGGCCTAATCGTTATGTCATTAACGGGTCTCATATCAACAGTAAGAACTTAGGAGCACAGGACAGGCTGACCCAGGAGCTACGAGAGGCGGTGTTGTCAGCTGACTTAACACGCAGAGCAAACCTTCGGGGTCCCGGCCAGCTCCCGCCTCGCGGGCACAGAGCTGAGCTACAGGATCCTGTCTGTCCCTACCTTCCTGTGGCCTCAGAGCCCAACAGGTGCAGGCCACAGGCACCTCTCTGCACCTGGTTCTAACCAGGAGGAAGGCTTCCTGTGTCCTGGGGAAGGAAGGACCCAGCAGGGCAGCGTGGGGGGGGACTGCCCACGAGCCCACGGGGGTCCCTTGGAGGATGATCAAGCTGAGGGAGGGACAGGGAGGGGCAGAGATTGCCCGGAGCTGTGGGGAGGGGGCTGGGAAGCGGAGCCTGGACTCCAAGTCCGTCGGCAGGTTCCCAGATGACTGGACGACTCGCTGACCCTGTCCCAGCCTCAGCCGTGGTTCTCCCCTCTCCCAGGGGGACCGGAGGGAGGAGGGACGCGGGTCCAGGCGCCTGCGGTGATGGAGGAGGTGCCCTGGGCTCGCAGTGCATCCAGAGAATCGGAGGAGGGGCGGGGCTGGGAGGAAACCCAAGTGGAGGTGGGGGGTCTCGGAAGAGGGAGCAGAAAGCAAGTGAGAGACAGTGAGGCTGGTGTGGGGGCAGGGACAGTCTTCCGTTCCTCTGGGTGGAGGGAAAGGTTCATAAATATGTAAGATTGTAAATACCTTCTCATGCTGCGCCCCCAGGAGGGACTCATCCCATGTGCTTACAAAACATAAATATGCATAACATGTAAATACATTCTCATGGCCCCCCCTCCAGGAGGGACCCGTCAGGTGTGCTTACAAAAGGAGCCAGACGTTAGGTGGTGGGATTTATTCACCCGGGCCCGGTCAGCATGTCCTGATCAGGCAGCGGGCAGCGTGCGAGGGTCCGCGCACTCCACCCCACGAGAGTCCAGGTGGACGCGAGCGCTGTCTGACTCTGGCCCGTGAGCAGCGCACACGCCCCACACGGGGGTCGGGGGCTCCTACTTGCAGAGGAGGACTTGGGATCCACAGGCCGGGCCCTAGGGAGAGAAGCCCTGGTGAGCTTCAGACCAACAGGAAGCCATGTGCTGGCCCCGGAGGCTGGCGAAGCGCCCGCTGGGGTGCTACAAAGACCTGGTCTGAGCGCCTGGGGGGGGGCCCTCCTCGCTCGGGGGAGGGGGCAGTTTTCTTGGTTCCAGGCTTGCAGGCAGGTGTCAAGGCTGATTCCACTCCGCCTCCAAGGATGGGATCATTTTAGCTCTGACCACCACCTAGCCCTGAATTCCAGGCAGGCCCCGGGGAATAGCAATGACTTTTTAAATATAACACCGTTGGAGTCATTCATGCTTATAAGGTAAAAATAGTGAAAAGCAAGCTTCGACTGATTTTTTCACACTGATTATAACTGTTTCCTTTTCTTAAGAAGCCACTGTAAAAGTTGACGCTTTCTTTCAGCTTCTGGCTCCTCTCCAGGCAGTGTCAGCCGGTACTTGAGACAGTGGATGCTGCCGCCTGAAGGGACCCTTGGGCTGGTAGCCTTTCATACAATAGAAAGGCATTTCCAGTCCGTTCCCTCCAGGTCATTGATTCCAATGTGCCTTTACTTTTTAAAAAGTAGTTAACACTTTGCAAACTAGCATCTCCCAGGAATGCAGTTCGTAGGAGAAGGACACGGGCAGAGGGAAGGTGCCCCAGGGGTGGAGCTGGCGTCAGAAGGAAACACGGGAGGGGCCAGGCTGATGCGCCCTGGCCCCAGCGCCCGCGGCCCCAGCGCCCGCGGCCCCAGCGCCCTCAGCCCCAGTGCTCGTGGCCCCAGCGCCTCCGATGACTTCCTGGGCCTTGACAGACACCCATGAGGTTGCAAACCCCAGGAAGGCTCGCTGTGAACCCACCTGCTCTGCAAGCCCCGTGGAAGCATCCCGCTGCGGAGCACGCACGTCCCGGAGCTTCCCACGGCCCAGCCAGGAATGTCCTTCTCCCGCTCCCCCCGCGGGAGGCAGCGAGGACTTGGGGTCGGCGAGCGTCCTGTGGGTAAACGCGTCCTCTCAGCGGTCATTGCCCAGAGGGGCCCGAGCCCGGCAGCCTCCAGGGGCCACTCCCAGCGGCACCAGCTCGCTCCTCAAACTCGGAAACCTACTTTAGATTCAAGCCAACATCTTGGTTTAGAAAACAAAACTGGGAATTCCGTGGAGCACGGCTGGAGGCAGACGCCTGGGCCCTGCTGGAGCATCCGAGGAGATTCTGCCTCGGGGAGCCCAGCACCACCCCCAAGTGAAGGGCGGGAAGGACAGCAAAGGTCACGGCATGGAAGTGGGGGCGGCTGGACCTCTTCTCAGACACAATCTCACGCTGAGCCAGTGGGGACTTTCAGAAACGTGTCCAAAGGTGTGAGGACGCCTGACTCGGGGGGGCCATCGGCCTTCAGCTCCGAGAGACCCTGGGGGAGGGCGTGGCGGGGAGGGGTGTTGAAGGGGCTGGGTCCCAAGTAGGGGTCCCAGGGCCCTGTGAGGGGTAGGAGGGGAGGAGCAGGGGGACTGGAACACGGAGTCATGGGCTCTGCCAGGCCAGGGGCCATGTGGGACACCAGCGTCCCTGGACGTCAGGATAGGACGCCTGAGCCCGGGTCCCCCCGCTGGACGGGGGGGCAGGAAAATTGTGCTGCAACTGCCTCTACTCAGCCCCTTAACACAAGAACACAGCTCTATGCTTTTCTCAAAGAGAAACTGATAAATAGCAAAAAACTGACAGCAACAAAAAAGCAATACTCTGTATGACAGGTTCAGTTGTCTGCAGCCGCTCTTACAGGGACAGTGAGGAATATATCCTTTTGGCCAGCTCTGGGCTCTGGCTGGCAGACCAGGCGAGGCCAGCCTCCCTGCGGGTCACCTCCCTGTAAAGAGGCGGTGGGACAGGGAAGCAGGTACGCTGACCGGAGGTGTGGACGTGCACAGAAGGTTAACCCTTGGGCCCAGGAGACGCTGCCCGGCCCAGGGGTCCCCATCCCAGCTTCTCCAGGGTAAGTGGGAAGCATGTGAATTAACCCTTCTTTCCCCAGCTACAATCACATTCCAGTAGAAACAGTGCAAAATGGAGCTGCCAACTGCCTAAGGGATAGGATAAGGCATGTCCTAAACAAAGAGACTCTGAAGAATTATATCTCAGGCCCTGAGACTCAGGGTGGGAAATTAAACGTGGGACAGACAAGGAAACCAGAGCACGTGGGAGGAGCTGAGGTGGACGCCTCACCGTCCCGCCGGCGGACTGATGACCGAGCCGGCGGACTGATGACCGACCGGTAAACATGATCTGGATGCAATTTAGCCCGAAAGGGTTGACCTGGGAAGTTCAGACCGCAGGAGTAACTAGGCAGAGAAGCTCTCAGGACTGGAGACTGATCAGCAAGATGGATGGGCCCAGACAACCGACCATGAATCAAGCTTTCCGTGCAAAAGTTGCACAGAAAAATATTTATCTTGGTGAATATAATTTCAATGAGATAAACAATTTAAACAGTGGTGTGTTTTTATTGCGTGAAGAAAGCTGATTGGACAGTTGGTTTTAATGGAGTTAATTGTGGATCAGCCTTTCAGTGGAAACATGTCAATGCTGGCATATTTCTGGTTGAAATAATTATGTTAATAGTCATTACCCCAAAATGTACAGGCTTAGATCCAAAATAGTAGGGGAGGAATAGATTGGGGGTGGGGGTGGGAGAATCAACACGGAATGAAGGTCAAGGCCCCCACAGCACCTGAGAGCTGTCCTAAGAGGTGTGTCTCTCTGTCTGTGTGTCTCTCCGTCTGTTTCTGTCTTCACTTGTGTCTCTGTCTCTCTCCGTTCTCTCTCTCTGTCTCTTCTCTTTGTGCCCATGTCTCTGTCTCCCTCTGTCTTTCTGTCTCTCCCATCAGCCCCCTCCCTTCCACGTGGCTGGAATCATCAGGGCAGCAGCATGCAGATGCGCAGGGGCTCAGAGGAGCTTCTGGGAGGAGGGGCTGTGGTTTAGGCTCCTTCCCATCAAGGCTCCGAGGATGCAGAGTATCCAGAGCCCCGCGGGGCTCAGGGGCTCATGCAGAGGCCCGCGTGGTCCCCATAAAGAACTCCTGGCCCTCCCCTCTCTGCCAGCAGTCTCCCTCGCCCCACGGGCTCCACAGGTGGCTCAGGTAAGAGACACTTGGCAAACCGAAGTCGTGTCTGTAGGGAATTCTCCAGGCTCCAGAGTCTGCAGTCAAGTGTGGCAGGTGATCCCTCCCAGAGTCCCTCAGGAGGGTGTTCACTCATCCACGCTGCCAATCTTAAAGCAGACAGCTATTTCTCCCGAGCAGGCGCTGGAGGCAGAGCATTCTTCACGATAATACGGGGACTGACGTTTGACTGCAAGGTCGACAAATGCAAAACTGCACCTGAATGCTAAGCTCTGGTGACACCAGTTTCACAGGGGGAGCATTTAGTAGGTGGCTACAGAGCCAGCTGACTGGGGTTGCTTGCCTGAGCCTGTCTCATTTTCATTGCTTAATTGATTTCTCGGTATCTAAGGGTTTTAAGAACTGGTGACAGCTAAGCTTTCAGGACCAAGGGATTGTGAAAGCACAGGGGCCCTGTCCCGACGCCCTCCTCCTCTAAGACTCCTGGTCTGCAGTCAGGTAAGTCATCTTCTACCGGTGTGCGGGAGGCGCTGAGCCCCCGAGAAGACGGGACACCCAGCACAGGCCCCCAGGAGCAGAGGGTCAGCGTGACGTGTGGACACGGGGTGGGTGCGGCTCCCGAGTCTTAGAAGCAGGACGCCTGCAGCCAGCAGCGCAGAGCTGGCCCCCAGGCTGACCTGAAGGTCCGCCAGCTTCCGAGGCTGGTCAGGGCGGCGGGCCTGGGCCCTGGGCCAGTCTGACCACACAGTGACTTCCACGCGGTCTCAAGTGCACACTGGACACCCAGCAGCGGAGCCGGGAGATGGGAGGCCACAGCAGCGGAGGGGGTGAGGGGTGGGGCTGGAGTCCGGTCCCCCATGGGATGGACACGGCCCACCGAGGGGAACCCCCCACTTGGCTCTCACCCCCAGAAACACACAGACCCGGCCATTTGTAACCCAACAGTTCACCTTTCAATTTCCCATTTCCTCCGGAGTCTGCTCTTGAGGGAAGGGAGAGGAATGAAGAATAAGGCTTTATCCAGGAAAGACCCCTCTTCTCTGAGAAACCTTCGTAAGAACAAGAACCTTCGTCATTCAGCACAGCCGCTTAATCGGACCAGCGATCTGACGTCACCGAGTCTGCATCCAGATGGCGGACACCCTCTGCTGTGTAGCGTCACTCCACCCTCCTTATTTAGGGCTAAAAGCAAGACTCAGGAAGGCAAATGGCTCCAGAGACAGACAGGCGCCAGTGGAAACAGCCGTGGTCTCCACCAGCTTCACAACCGCCGGGCCCAAGGGGAGGGAGCCGCTGCGAAGTGGGGACTTACCACCTGCAAACCACCGTCCAGGTGAGGCCCGCCAGACCGCAGAGGAGCACAGCGCCCAGCACCAGGGAGACCAGAGACGCCCGCGGGAGCCTCCCGGAGTCTGGAACAAGGGCGGAGCTGGTCGGTGAGCCTGCCAGCCAAGGACCGGGGCCAGCCTGCCCGCCCGACCCCGCATCCCTGGAAGCCAGCAAGCTCTGTCCCGCTGGCCGTCCATTCCCGGCTCGCCTGTGCTGCTTGGAGCTGAGCTCTGCTCTGTACTGAGCTCTGATGCTCCCACAGGAGCTTTACTGAGATGTCTTGCCCTGGTAACAGGAGCTGATGCAGGAGCTGGAAGCCAAGTTAAGATTCCAGACCCGCAGCTGTGAGGCTGTGTGAGCCCGAGCAAGCTGCTTACCCTCTCTGTTCGGCACACGGGGCTCAAACATTGTGCTTCCACCTCAGAGACAGTTCAGGGGGCTTAGAACTGTCTGAGCATCTGCAACAGGGTCCGCACCACCCCCAGGGGCTCACAGGCTCCTGTGTCTCAGGCAAGGCACAAACCTGCGGGGCCCCTGCTCCCACCCAGTATCAGGGGACGTGGCAGTGGGGAATGCAAGGCCAGACGATAACCTGTGGTCACCCCAAGAGTGACGCAGACACCCCTGGCTGGCACACGGGGGCCGCGGTCACCCCGAGTGTCACATAGACGCCCCCAGGCTGGGTCAGACGCCCCCTGGCTGGCACACAGGGGCCATGGTCACCCCGAGTGTAGAACAGACACCCCCCGGCTGGCACACGGGGGCTGCGGTCACCCCAAGTGTAGAACAGACACCCCCTGGCTGGGACAGACGCCCCCTGGCTGGCACACAGGGGCCGCGGTCACCCCGAGTGTAGAACAGACGCCCCCCGGCTGGCACACGGGGGCCGCGGTCACCCCAAGTGTAGAACAGACACCCCCTGGCTGGGACAGACGCCCCCTGGCTGGCACACAGGGGCCGCTGTCACCCCGAGTGTAGAACAGACGCCCCCTGGCTGGCACACGGGGGCCGTGGTCACCCCGAGTGTCACACAGACACCCCCAGGCTGGGACAGATGCCTCCTGGCTGGCACACGGGGGCCGCAGTCACCCCGAGTGTCACACAGACACCCCCGGCTGGCACAGAGGCCGTGGTCTCACCCACGCAGGTCCTGCCGTCCTCGCCGGGCACGTGGGGGTCGCTGCACTCACACCGGAAGCCGCCCTTGGTGTTCTCACACCGCGCGGACGCGTGGCAGGGAGGGTCCACTTCGTCCTCACACTCGTTGACGTCTGCACACATGACAGGAGGTCAGTGCCCAGCCTCCGCGGCCCTCCACGGTCCTGTCTCTCATCCGGAGCAGGGGGACGTCACCTCAGGCCGGGGCCACATGTCCCGGCTCCTGCCCTTTGAAGAGAGAGCACCCAACACCCCCGGGGACGTGTGCCCTTCAGCCCTCAGGGCTCAGCTCGGCCCGGGGCCACCTTGTGCCCCACTGGCCTGACCGCTTCTCCCACCCCATCCACGGCAGCCACCTCAGGCCCATGACCCCCAGTTGGCCTGGGACAGGCCCCTGGAGGCTCAGGCCACACAGGCCGCTGGGCCTCGCTCAGATGTGGAGACTCGGCCTCCCTGGGAGACAGTGGTGCCGTCCGAGTCAGCCCGCCTCGAGCTACAGAGTCCAGCCCGATGGTCCACACTGGGCCTCCACCACTGAGGAAACGCCAGGCATGCAGCGGGAGCCGAGACCTGCCCCCCGGGCGCGAGGGCAGGGGCGGGAGCTGAGCCCCCAAAATGGGGAGTGTGTGCAGCCCCGCACGGTCTCCCGCCTGAACCCACGACACGCCAGGTCCCCAGGCTCCCGTGTCTAAGTAACTAGCCTCTATTAAGGCCGATTCCAGGAGACCTGGGCTGGCGTCCAGAGATTCGACGCGTCCCGCACACGCGCTGCACGACCACACACACCACCCCACCCGCTCCGTGGGCCCTGCGTTAGGAGGCATGAGGTAGCAGGGGTCAGCCTTTGCTGACCGAGCCCCCACCCCCACCCTGGACCTGAGTCAGGCTGTGACTCGGACCTCAGAGCGGCCAGCCTGTTCAGAGTCTGGCTGACACGCGCTGTCAGCCCTGACACCCGCCTCTGGGGAGCAGTCAGCCGTAGGTGTGAGACGATACGTTAGGAAAAGACGGGAGGTGTGAGGACGGCGGGTGTGGAAGGGCGACGCGAGGACGGCGGGTGTGGAAGGGCGACGCTGCCCTCGTTCCGAGCATCCTGAGGGCGGTGTGACCTCCCCAGGGGGACGGTGTGACTGGGGCCCCGGGGGGAGCACACTCGGGCGGCGGTGAGCTCAGGGCACTGAGTCTCCTCTGCTCTCCTGGTCCGAAGCGTTCCTCCTCCTTCACTGACCCTCGCGAGCCCTGGGAATAGAGTGTGGGGTCACAGACACCCTAAACAAGTAGCCAGCGTGGTGCACAGAATGGCCGCGGGTTTAGGCAGAACAGACGAAGGCCCGCCCACGACGCCATGCCCGGCCCAGTGCAGGAGGGTGCTGGCCGCACTGACCGAGGACCGAGGCCCTGGGCGAGGCGGGCACTTCGCTCTGCACCCACTAACCGGAAGCAACGCTGCGACGTCCGCTCCTGAAGGGGTATCAGCAGGACACAACTGCGGGGAGGAAGAGCAGACGCATCCAGACGTGGCCGCAGCAGGCCCAGCCGGGTTCCCGGGGAGCCATGCTCCGACGGATCCGACAGATCCGGGAGGGAGGCCTCGCCCGCCATCCCCCGAGTCCCCTGCGCTCACGCCAGGCCGCTCCACACAGGGGGCCGGCCGCGGCCACGCCCACGTCCTCACGCTCCCCAAGCCGCCGCCGGAGCCCCGTCCCACCTGGTCGTCCTTCGCACCTGGAGGGAGCGCCTGCACCTTCCCTGTGGCCGCCCCCGCCTCTCCCGGGCGCCCCCTCCACGACTCAGGCTCTAGAGGCCGCGGCCCTTCCCGGACAACACTTTTAGAGTCCCCAGAATTGGAATGAAAATCCCGTGTCGTGATGACGTGTACACAACACGTCTTGCCTGTTTCTCAGTGCACAGTCTGGTCGAATTAGGTACCTTCACAGGCTGTCAGCTAGGACCCCCCTCCACCTCCAGATATTTCATCTGCCAGACGGGAACTGCAGAACTGACCAAACTGGATCTTGCTCTCATTTCTTGTGAACCAGCCAGATTCTTGCCTGAGTCCACCTCCCACTTCTCTGAGGTCCTGCGAACGCGACTGGTGTGGGGGCGCTTCTCCAGGGCCCGGAGGCCTCCTGCTTCTGCTTGGTGGTCCTGGCTCTGGGTCCCTCCTGGAGCAGGAATGCTGGGCCCCCGCAGGGAGGAGACTGAGGTCTCACCAGGAAATGGCAGCCTCCAGTGGGGACTCCGCTCCGGCGATGCCTCCAGTGGAAACACTTCTGCTTCACTGCAGGACTGGCTCTGCAAGCTCCGTTCCACAAGCATCCCTGGGGTTCCAGCCTCTTCTGCCTCCTCTGTCCCTCCCCGGTCACCCTGTCAGCAAGTGTGAGGTGATTCCTGGGGCTTCCTTTCTAGAAACACGATGTAGGGACAGGGGCCCTGGGAGGACACCCTTTATCTAGGCAAACAGCCCCTGGAAGGCAGTGATACCCAGGGGCACTTCTGCGTGGGCGACGGTTATGTGTGTATGCATTGCGGTTTCCTCCCGGTTCTTTTTTAAAGTTGAAGTATAGCTGCTGTACAATATGATGTAAGTTATTTTACATTATATTATATGTTATATTATACAAGTTATAATGGGCTGGTGCTAGTGGTAAAGAACCCTTCTGCCAAAGCAGGACACACAAGAGACGCAGGTTGGATCCCTGGGTTGGGAAGATCCCCTGCAGGAAGGCATGGCAACCCACTCCAGTATTCCTGCCTGGAGAATCCCCAGGGACAGAGGAGCCTGGAGGGCTACAGTCCTTTGGGTCACAAAGGGTCAGACATGACTGAAGTGGCTTAGCACGCATGCATGCACACAAATTATATTACATAATTTATATTATGTTCAGTTCAGTTCAGTTGCTCAATCCTGTCTGACTCTTTGCAACCCCATGGACTACAGCACACCAGGCTTCCCTGTCCATCACCAACTCCCGGAGTTTACTCAAAATCATGTCCATTGAGTTGGTGATGCCACCCAACCATCTCATCCTCTGCCATCCCCTTCTCCTGCCTTCAATCTTTCCCAGCATCAGAGTCTTTTCAAATGAGTCAGTTCTTCACATCAGGTGGCCAAAGTATTGGAGTTTCAGCTTCAACAGCAGTCTTTCCAATGAACATGCAGGACTGATTTCCTTTAGGATGGATTGGTTGGATCTCCTTGCAGTCCAAGGGACTCTCAATAGTCTTCTCCAACACCACAGTTCAAAAGCATCAATTCTTCAGCGCTCAGCTATCTTTATAGTCCAACTCTCACAACCATACATGTCTACTGGAAAAACCATAGCTTGGACTACTCGGACCTTTGTTGGTAAAGTTATGTCTCTGCTTTTTAATATGCTGTCTAGGTTGGTCATAACTTTTCTTCCAAGGAGTAAGTGTCTTTTTATTTCATGGCTGCAATCACCATCTGCAGTGATTTTGGAGCCCTCCAAAAATAAACTCTGACACTGTTTCCATTGTTTCCCCATCTATTTGCCATGAAGTGATGGGACTGGATGCCAAGATCTTTGTTTTCTGAATGTTGAACTTTAAGCCAACTTTTTTACTCTCCTCTTTCACTTTCATCAAGAGGCTCTTTAGTTCTTCTTCACTTTCTGCCATAAGGGTGGTGTCATCTGCATATCTGAGGTTATTGATATTTCTCCTGGCAATCTTGATTCTAGCTTGTGCTTCTTCCAGCCCAGCGTTTCTCATGATGTACTCTGCATATAAGTTAAATAAGCAGGGTGACAATATACAGCCTTGACGTACTCCTTTTCCTATTTGGAACCAGTCTGCTGTTCCATGTCCAGTTCTAACAGTTACTTCCTGACCTGCATAGAGATTTCTCAAGAGGCAGGTCAGGTGGTCTGATATTCCCATCTCTTTCAGAATTTTCTACAGTTTTTTGACATCCACACAGTCAAAGGCTTTGGCATAGTCAATAAAGCAGAAATAGATGTTTTTCTGGAACTCTCTTGCTTTTTCAATGATCCAGGGGATGTTGGCAATTTGATCTCTAGTTCCTCTGCCTTTTCTAAAACCAGCTTGAACATCTGGAAGTTCATGGTTCACGTATTGTTGAAGCCTGGCTTGGAGAATTTTGAGCATTCTTTACTAGTGTGTGAGATGAGTGCAATTGTGCAGTAGTTTGAGCATTCTTTGGCATCGCCTTTCTTAGGGATTGGGATGAAAACTGACATTTTCCAGTCCTGTGGCCACTGCTGAGTTTTCCAGATTTGCTGGCATATCGAGTGCAGCACTTTCACAGCATCGTCTTTTAGGATTTGAAATAGCTCAACTGGAATTCCATCACCTCCACTAGCTTTGTTCATAGTGATGCTTCCTAAGGCCCACTTGACTTCACGTTCCAGGATGTCTGGCTCTAGGTGAGTGATCACACCATCGTGATCATCTGGGTCGTGAAGATCTGTTTTGTACAGTTCTTCTGTATATTCTTGCCACCTCTTCTTAATATCTTCTGCTTCTGTTAGGTCCATACCATTTCTGTCCTTTATTGAGCCCATCTTTGCATGTAATGTTCCCTTGGTATCTCTAATTTTCTTGAAGAGATCTCTAGTCTTTCCCATTCTATTGTTTTCCTCTATTTCTTTGCGCTGATCACTGAGGAAGGCTTTTTTATGTCTCCTTGCTCTTCTTTGGAACTCTGCATTCAAATGGGTATATCTTTCCTTTTCTCCTTTGCTTTTCGCTTCTCTTCTTTTCACAGCTATTTGTAAGGCCTCCTCAGACAGCCATTTTGCTTTTTTTGCATTTCTTTTTCTTGAGGATGGTCTTGATCCCTGTCTCCTGTACAATGTGACGAATCTCCATCCATAGTTCTTCAGGCAGTCGGTCTATCAGATCTAGTCCCTTAAATCTATTTCTAACGTCCACTGTGTAATTGTTAGTGATTTGATTTAGCTCATACATGAATGGTCTAGTGGTTTTCCCTACTTTCTTCAATTTAAGTCTGAATTTGGCAATAAGCAGTTTATGATCTGAGCCACAGTCTGCTCCTGGTCTTGTTTTCGCTGACTGTATAGAGCTTCTCCATCTTTGGCTGCAAAGAATATAATCAATCTGATTTTGGTGTTGGCCATCTGGTGATGTCCATGTATAGAGTCTTCTCTTGTGTTGTTGGAAGAGGGTGTTTGCTATGACCAGTGCTTTCTGTTGGCAAAACTCTATTAGCCTTTGCCCTGCTTCATTCCGTACTCCAAGGCCAAATTTGCCTGTTACTCATGGTCTTTCTTGACTTCTTACTTTTGCATTCCAGTCCCCTATAACGAAAAGGACATCTTTTGGGGGTGTTAATTCTAGAAGGTCTTGTAGGGCTTCATAGAACCGTTCAACTTTAGCTTCTTCAGCATTACTGGTTGGGGCATAGACTTGGATTACCATGATATTGAATGGTTTGCCTTGGAAATGAACAGAGATCATTCTGTTGTTTTTGAGATTGCATCCAGGTACTGCATTTCAGACTCTTTTGTTGACTATGAGGGCTACTCTATTTCTTCTAAGGGATTCTTACCCACAGTAGTAGATACAATGGTCATCTGAGTTAAATTCACCCATTCCAGTCCATTTTAGTTCGCTGATTCCTAAAATGTTGACATTCACTCTTGCCATGTCCTGTTTGACCACTTCCAATTTGCCTTCATTCTTGGACCTAACATTGTAGGTTCCTATGCAATATTACTCTTTATAGCATTGGACCCTCCTTCCATCACCAGTCACATCCAGAACTGGGTGTTATTTTTGCTTTGGCTCCATCTCTTCATTCTTTCTGGAGTTACTTCTCCACTGATCTCCAATAGCATATTGGGCACCTACCGACCTGTCTATTCCATCAGGAAGATTCCATAAGCCTCTTATCCTTCTCCATCAGAGGGCAGACAGACTGAAAACCACAATCACAGAAAACTAACCAATCTAATCACACGGACCACAGCCTTGTCTAACTCAGTGAAACTATGAGCCATGCTGTGTACGGCCACCCAAGATGGACGGGTCATGGTGGAGAGTTCTGACTAAACGTGGTCAACTGGAGAAGGGAATGGCAAATACTTCAGTATTCCTGCCTTGAGAACCCCATGAACAGTATGAACAGTATATTATGTTACACTGTAATATTATACAAGTTATTCTTAATTTGAAAAATGCAGACTCGGGGGTTGTCTTGCAGAGACACACGTGTTGAGCCACTGACCTCGGCAGACCGGGGGCCGGGAGTCCCAGCCGCGGGGGGTGCAGCTGATCTGCTCCGGGCCCTGGAGCTGGAACCCGTGCTGACAGGAGAACACCAGCGCCCGCCGTCCAGCCTCGCCGCAGAGCAGGAAGCCGCCATTCTCCACTTTGTCCGGGAAGCCACAGGCGTCCTCTGGGCAAGGTCGGCCGGGGACCACAGTCAGCGCAGCACACCTTCTTGTCCCTCCTCTGGGGCTGCACCCCCAGCCTCCCAGGAGGGTCCAGTCTCCTTCCTCCAGGCAGGACGCAGCTCCGGGCCCCGCCCAGCTCTGGCCCTCCCGCCGCCCCCTGCCCTGGTCAGGCCTCTAACTCCTCCCCTCGTATCAGCCTTGCTCAGGCTTCCCGCCCACCCTCCGGGACCCTGTTAATCAAGGGCAACCACAGTCCACACCGCCCATGGCGGGGACGGGTCTCAGCCATCTGACCACCCTCCGGGCCTGGGAGTCGCAGCGGCTCCTGGGCAGGCACAGGCTGTGGCCCAGGGAGCAGCTGAGGAGGAGGACGCCTCCAGACAAGCCTCCCTTCCCTTCGGAGACACGGAGCTCCCGCCCCCAGACCCTGTCCTTAACCCTCAAGGAGGAGAAGCTCGGGGTTCTGGTACCTGGAGGAGGGGCCTCCCGCCAGGCGCGCAGGTCCATGCCCGGGATGCGGTCACATGACTCGAAGTCCTGTGGCCACTGCCCCACCCGGAAGGCATCGCGGGGCACGCGGGCGAGGCCAGTGTTGTCGCAGATGACGCGGGACAGCGAGTGCCGGCCCAGCTCGCGCCGCTGGGCCTCCGTGAACACCCCGCGGTGCTCCCACCAGAACCTGCGGGGGACAGGCGTGAGGACACTCCTGCGAGAGCGCAGGCCGGGCCTGCCGACCACAGCTGCCCAGCCCGGTGCCCACACTGCCCCCACCGCAGGGCACCACGCCGGGCTGTCCGGGGTCTTGGGGGCAGGGCCGCCCCCACCATGCAGTGACGGTGATGTGGAGGGCCTCCAGCCTCAGGAGGGCCTGCAGCCTCAGGAGGGCCTGCCCTGCAGGACCTGCCCGGGGCCCTCCTCCAGCCTGATGGACGGATCGCAGCGCAATCCAGGTGCTGCCGACAGGCTCCCTTTCTCGCCAGACGCCACATCACCATCAGAGCCCGGAGCCGGACCTGAGGCCCAGAGCGCTCCCCTCTCCCCGTCGCGTGAAACCCCTTCCTGCGAGGGGACCCCTCTACACCGCCCGCCCGTGGCCCCTCAGAGGGAGCTGGTCGGGGCCCCTACCGGTCGCCATCCCTCAGGGCCTTCATCTGTTTTCCCACGAGGCAGGCGAACAGCGGACCGGTCCGCGCTCCCGGGAGGAAGCTCTCTGCAAGGCCACCCAGCCACACGTCGACGTTGTCGGGGTGCCCGTACAGGCTGAGGATTCTGTCGGCCACGCTCCCGTTGGCAGTGGCCGCACCCAGGTCGGCCCGGGTCTTCAGCCTGGACAGGCCGCAGAACCGCCGCCACTCATTGTACCCTACGGGGAGAGGGCCCAGGCCACCTGTCCCCGGGGTCCGGACTCTCCTGCCCACCGGCCAGCTGGGGCTGTGGCCGCAGGGTCCTGGTCACAGCAGCGCCTGGAGCCCCCACGCCCGGCAAACCTCACGCCGGACAGTTCCAGCTCGAGCGGCAGGGGCTGTCGGAGCCTGTCCACAGACCAACGGGGAGTCCTGCCCTGGCCTGGGCGGTTCCCCCAGGAGGGGCTCAGCCTCAGCCCGGTGCCATGGCTGGGACGGGCTCTGGGACGCGCACTCTGGGCAGCGGGCATCCCTGCTCTCCATCAGGGACGCCTGGCAGACTCCTGTCTCCCTCCCCGGGTGCTCAGCGGTGTTGTGTCTTTATTACAGAGTCTACGCCCGACGAGAGGGTCCTCACTCTCCCCAGCGACCAGGAGACTGGACCAGGGACACCCTGGAGGCAGTGGGGTAGTGCCCACTGGCCCCAAGCATGGTCAGAGAGGATGGGGGGAGGTGGACACTGCATCCTGGGGCCCGACATGCTGCTGTGTGTCCGGGAAACGGCCTCACTTCCCCGACTCACTCCCCCTGGACACCTGGGCCCCTTCCCCGGGCAGGGGTTCAGGACATCGGCTGCTCCAGTGTCTGAGAAAAGCTGAACGGCCTTCAGTCTCATGACTAATGTGCTTCACAAGCCGCTTCTTGGATGCGGGCAAAGCCGCAGGTACGGCTCACTGCACATCGAGGCCCACCTGGCAGGCCGTGGTCCCGGCCCCGCTGCAGGTTGATGGACGCCAGGTCCAGGGCCCCTGCCTCCGAGAGCACGAAGAGCCTCTCCGTCAGCTCCTCTTCCAGCAGCTGGTCCTGCACCTGCAGCTTGGCCGGTCTCGCCAGCAGGCCCCGCATGACGGGGTCCACGCCGCCTGGAGGTGGCAGAGAAGAAAGGTGCGCCCTCGGCTGAGTCCAGGAGATAGACTCAGGCCTCGACGGCAAACATGAGCTCAGGAACTCCCCTCCCCAGGGGTCCCCAAGTCTCCCGGCCCTTAGGGTACTGCCTTATGGTGGAGTCCCCCGTCTGGACCCCAGCAGCCCAACCACGGTGCGCGTCGGAAGGGACCAGATGGTGGCTCGGGGGCAGGGTGTTTGTGTTTGTTTCCGAGCCACAGAAATGCTACAGCAGAAGGAAGCGCTGGCCGGATATAAAGTGCATGCAGACCAGTGAGCAAAGCACGACGGGCTGAGGGTGCCCGGGGCCCAGAACCCCGGAGAGTCTAATGAACAGGGTTTGCTGTTTAAAGAGCGCTTTGGCTGTGCTGCTTGCTTCTCTCCGGCACATCCAGCCAGCAGGCAGGATGCCACCCGGTTCCTCTTCTCGAGGGCGGCCCGGGAGTGCCCACCTTCCTCAAGGAGCCGCCAGGGCCGGAAGAAGGCGTCCCTCAGCAGCAGGCGGAGCCCCGGGCGCTCCTGGAAGCGGGTGTCCAGCCGCCGCACCAGTGGGTGGATGGTGGCGTGGCCGAAGCGGAAGGCGGCCGTGGAGAACACGTTGGACACGGTGGGGTCCACGCTGGGGTCGTAGCCCCTGTAGGGGCCCACGTACCGCCCAAAGGCCTCGGGGCCCAGGATTCTGGGGACGTAATCACGCAGCGTGATGATCTGTGGACAAAGGAGAGCTGGTGGGAGCCCGGCCCGACGCGGGGTCCCAGCCTGGGCCACGGGGAGGGGCTTCTTCCTGCACAAACCTGGGGGCCGCCGCACCCCTAGAGTTGTCTTTGGGGGGTCATGCCACCTGGCCGGGGAGCAGAGGAGCAGGAGACACGAACGCTATCTGTTCCAAATAAATTTCCCCTTTTTCGGCCTTTGTAGAGTTGGGTCAGAGACAGCCCCAGACTCCCTCCAGGCCAGGCCTGGCACAGCAGGGCTCAGCAGCCTCTGCTCTGACCCCTGGGTGCTTGGGCTACTGTGGGCCAAAGGCGGACAAGGAGCAGGCCAATCCCATCTCATGATCGCTGTGTGGACCTAGACGAGACCCACCTTCCTCCTCTGTAACACAAGATCTACAGGGTCGCGGAGGGGTTAAAGGGCCGCTGTCCAGGGTCTGCTGCAGGAGCGCCCAGATCAGAGACCCGCGAGCGGACACCACCAACTTAAAACAAGTCTCCATCAGCCCCGTGAGACCAGTGGGCTCAGTAAAGGTGTCTGATGGGTGCAAGCAATTTTTCCAACATCACTCAACTGAGAATGGCCCACTTGACACTGCATCCAATATCCTCTGATTTAAGGTTTAAAATACCATAATCAATCTTTTTGCTAATTTGCAAATCTCATACAGATTGCTTTCCCTTTTGATTTTCTCCATTGTCTCCAAAATGTATCACAGGAATTGGTGGATCCATCTCAAAGGGTTGCCATGAGGATTAACTGCGTTAAAACCCTCGGAGCACTTAGAATGGTGTTGGCATCCAGGGAGCACCAGTGGGCCATGCGTTACTACGGCTGCTGCGGCCGCGGTCTCCTGCGGAACCGCCAGAGGGATAATCGTCCTCCCAGGGGACACGGGGCTTCCACGGGGGCGCCAGGGCCCTAGTGTTTCAGAAGTGGGGGCAGTGTAGATCTCGCCGCCGGGGGCCCACGCAGCCCCAGCGCGCACCTGGTGCAGCGCGCCCACGACCTTGCGCGCCTCCTGGTAGGCGGTGTCTGCGCTCCAGTGCGCGTTGAGGGCCTTGAGCGCGATGGCCAGGCGGTTGTGCTCCCGCAGCCACAGCGTGTGCATGGCCGCCAGGGCCGGGACCTCGCTGGCGCGGCCGTCCCCGGCCAGGAAGCAGGGTGCGCGGGCTCCGGGCGCGCCGGGCTGGGGCGCGCAAGCGGGGGGCGCGGACGGAGGCGCGAAGGGCAGGAAGGCGCGGCCCGCGTCCCGGTAGCGCGCGTTGACGCGCAGCAGCCCCTCGGCACTGGTCCAGTTCCGCAGCTGCCGCTCCGAGGCCGGGGAGCTGCCGTACACAGTGGACGCGTCCAGGAATGAGGTCAGCCCGTTCATCTGCTGGCGCGGGTTGGCGGAAGACAGGTTGCCGAACAAAGCGCCTTGGGTCCCGGTGCCGCAGGCGGCCGTGGAGCGGTAAAAGGGCAAGCAGGCGGCGCCCGCAGCGTTCGCTGGGAGCTGGGGGAGCGGGAGTCGGGTTAGCGCGCGTCCCGGGTCCCTCCCCAGAGGCGCTAGGCGCCTGGGCTGCCCAGACCCGACAGCACGCCCCTTTCTCTGCCGGCCCGCGCGCTCTCCTGCGCCCAGCGGTTCGGACTGACACGCAGCTGCGCAGGCGCCCACTTCCCCAAGCTTCTCCCTGGTTTTGCCCCGCCGGGGTTGGGGGGCCACCCCTGCGGATCCCAGCGGTGTGGGTGTGAGGCTTGGGGGGCGCCCCTTCTGCCGGCTCTCGTTGCCTCTCCCCCCACCAGGAAGCTCCTCCTGGATGGGGCCCGCATCTCTCCAGTCCCCTTCCTAGCTCAGGGCTCCGCGTGGGGGATCGCTGCTCAGCTAAGGTTTATGGAACGCGAGTGAGGACTTCCACCCCACGCAGTCTTTGCTCATGGGTAGGACATGTCCCTTGCCAGCCTCGGAGGTATTTTCTTAGAGTCACTGTAGGAGAAGTACAGTAAAAACCCTACCTGTACCTCTCCTTCCTTGCAGGCAGGGGGAACCAGAAGGATATTAACAGAGAAGGTTCTGCTAGCTTTCAAAAGCTCCCAGGCTCTTGCCTGAAAGCTAGCGGTTGAATCCCCAGAGGTCTGTTAGGAAGGCAGATGCGCCCAGGATTCAGGGCAGAGCTGTTCTCTGCTTCGCTTCATGTGACAGCTGACAATAGCGACAAAGCTAGAAACAACCAACCCCAGTGCTCACCAGTAAGCGAACGGGTTAAATAAATCATAATTTGAACACAGTTGGGTAATGAGGGTCATTTCACAGTTTCTGTCCATTGATGATGTAGAGCCGCATGTAAGGTTGATTAGTAAGCGGCTCACGCCGGCTTCACATCATGCACACCATAGGACACAACAGTTGTACTTAAGGGGTGTGTGTGTGCGTGCTCAGTCGTGTCCGACTCTTTGCGACCCTATGGACTATAGACTGCCAGGCTCCTCTGTCAATGGGGTTCTCCAGGCAAGAATACTGGAGTGGGGTGCCATTTCTTCCCTCAGGGGATCTTCCTGGGATCAAACCTGCGTCTCCTGTGTCTCCTGCATTGGCAGGTGAACCCTTTACCACTGAACCACCGAATAAGGTATAAACACACACACACACAGATAATTGTAATTTCTTTTTTTTTTGGCCCCGTGGGATCTCAGTTCCCCCACCAGGGGTTGAACTGGCACTCTAGCCCCTGGACCACCAGGAAATGCCCATACAGATAATTTCATACCCATAAATGTGCAGATAGTTTCTGGCAGAAAATACAGGAAATTCATCACAGCTGTAACCCGCTCCCCCCCACACCCCAGGAACAGGACAAAGTGACCCGTATTTGACATTTTAAAGTGGTATGTTAGTTTCATAATAAAGTGAGGGACGTTCAGAAATCCTACCTGTATGGGAAAGCACGGGCTTCGGAGCTCACAGGTCAGCTGGCAGTCGGCCCCCGCCCCGGAGGCAGGGAGGCCCGTGCTCTGTGGCGTGAAGGCGACGTCGTGGCCGATGTACTGGCCCCACGCCGCCAGAAGGTCCGAGTGCTGGTCGTCCTCCGTCACAGCCTCATTGGAGGCGCGTATGATGTGTCTGGTCACCTCCCGGACCTGGAGGGGCAGGCCAGCTGTCACGTGCGGGAGCTACCTGGCCGCGGGCGTGGGGAAGCAGGCACCCGGCAGTGAGGGGCCAAGAGGGCGAGCCTGCGTTTCAGGGGCTCCGTGCCGCGCTTAGGACCCTGGAGCTCCTGGGGGAAGATGGGGTCCCTGGAGACCCCCGCCTGTCCTGCTTGAGATTCATCACTCTGTGCTGATTTGGGGCCAAGAAGGCAGGAGGAGAAGGGGATGACAGAGGATGAGATGGTTGGATGGCATCACTGACTCGATGGACATGAGAGTAAGCTCCGGGAGTTGGTGATGGACAGGGAGGCCTGGCGTGCTGCGGTCCATGGGGTTGCAGAGTCGTACCTGACTGAGCGACCAAATTGAACTGAACTAGTTTCTTCATTTATAAATAAATACAAAATGTCCATCTTCTGGGAGTGGTGTGGAGATTAAACTGAATCCTCCAGGGGTTAGCTCCAGATAGTCCATGGCTGAGAGGGGGTGCCTGGTGCCCCAGAATGAAGGAGAGGGTTGCTTCCCGGCATTGAAGCCCATGGAGTTTGCCTGGCCCGAGCTCAGACCTGTTTGGTGTCAGCGGCTTCATTTTTCCACTTCTCTGTTTGTGACCCAGTACGTGTACACCTGCTATCCTATGCTTGTCCCACTGCTGCATTTTGGGGCAGACTTGCTTTCTGGTTTCTCAGGACCCGAAGGAGAGAGGCTTTGCCCCAGGAGGGGTCGCAGCCAGAGCTTCCCCAGCCCTGATTCAGATTACTCAGAGGATGAGATTTGGGACTTGGAAAATGGTGAGGGTTAGATCAGACTTGGGATTCTGAGTTGATGCTGTGATGGCTGAGACAGTGGGCGCCCTTGGAATGGGGTAGGTGGGTTTTGCACATGGATTGGGTCTGACATCTCTGGAGTCAGAGGGTGACTGGTAGCAGGGTGATGGCCCCCAGAGATGTCCACGCCTGCATCCCTGGAGCCCGTGGCAACATCACATGGCTACAGTGACTTAGCAGGTTTGGTGACTGTAAGGACCTGGAGATGGGGGTGAGCCTAGATTCCAGGGGGATCTGATCTAACCACATGGGTTCTTAAAACCTGAGACCCTTCCCTGACTCACAGGAGATATGACTTTGGAGCAAAGGCACAGAGATGTAGCCTTGCCGGTGTGGGGGTCCATGAGCCAAGGACTGTGGAAACCACCCACTGCTTTATTCATTGAAGCAATCAGTCAGACTGGGGACTGATAATCCATTTTTGGATCCAAGGGATCAGTAGATTAGGTATGAGTTTATTTGACAAACGATTTGCCTCTGGGAGCAGGCAGAAATTTCGATCTTTGCATAAATGAGTGAATTCATCACTTATAAGCGTCTTTGAACGTGGCTAGCTTTCTGTCTACTTGTAACGTGACTCTGAGTTGGTCCCTCACTGGCTAGTCTGTCAGAGCCACAGTTCCTGGGCTATAAGGTAAGTAGCCACCCACCCCTGCCAACATCCGCTGGGGCCTGCCCTGCGGAGCAAGGTCTCATCAGAGGCTGGGTGCCCCCAGCGGAGGGGAGGTTTGCCAAGTTCTGAGACTCCTTGCAGCCCTGTTCCGGCAGCACTCACCGGGGGCAGGGGAAAGCCGTTGTACAGGAAGTGGGGGTTCCAGCCTCGGGGCTCACTGAGGCCGTCCTCGTAGGCGGGGGGCAGCCATCTGGCCAGCGCTGTGTTGGAGGCTCCCCAGCGGGGGTGGTCTCTGTGGAGACGGACGGGCACGAGCTGCGCTGGAGTCCAGGAGGCGGGCGCTGTGACCTGGTGTCACGGTCCCTGGGGTGACTGCAGGGTGAGGCCCTTGGTCCCGCGGGGGCCGCGCTCCGCGGAGATGCTCGGGGCCACGCGGGTGCGGTGGTCTGGCGGGAACTGACTCCCGTGGCGGCCGCACGCGCCCCCCGCCCAGCACCGGATCTGACGCCTGCAGCGCGCCCACGTGCTGGCACCCGGCCGCCCAGCTTCCACCTTGCTGAGGCTGCCTCTCACCCGGGAGCTCGGGACGTGCCACAGGATCCCCCCCCCCAGGGGCTCCCCACAAAGGCGCGCCCCGAGTCCTGCTCCTCCGAGCATCTTCCCTCGGGGCGCCCTGCAGCCGCCTCCGCAGGGGCCCTTTCCTGTCGCCCCTGTTTACCTGCAGGACAAAGTTTCTGCTAGTAAGTGAGATCGCTGGAACTTCCTGAAGTGTTCTCATTCAAAAGTGGGATGGTTGTATTCATACATTTATTTGAATAAAAAATAAGTCAGGCTTTTTCTGAGAGAGAGGAAGTGTCATTTGGTTGGTGGATCAGACAATGAGATGGACTCAGCCAAAGAGGAAAATGAGGATGTTTTCCTTACACAGAAGGATCTGAAGTTTTGTTCTACTGGTCAAGATATATTTTGACAAAAACAAAGTTCCTGATGAGACAAAGTTCTGCCTAATGTCATTCTGATTTTACAAATGACTGTTGAGCCTGACTCTTGTGTCATGAAGGTGCCTCAAGGTAAGAGGTATTAGTAAGAATCAATATTAATATTAATGTATTGATAAGAATCAATCAAACTGGAAAAGGTCAGTTTTCATTCCAATCCCAAAGAAAGGCAATGCCAAAGACTGTTCAAACTACCGCACAGTTGCACTCATCTCACACGCTAGCAAAGTAATGCTCAAAATTCTCCAAGCCAGGCTTCTACAGTATGTGAACCATGAATTTCCAGATGTTTAAGCTGGATTTAGAAAAGGCAGAGGAACCAAAGATCAAATTGTCAACATCCGCTGGATCATCGAAAAAGCAAGAGAGTTCCAGAAAAACATCTACTTCTGCTTTATTGACTATGCCAAAGCCTTTGACTGTGTCGATCACAACAAACTGGAAAATTCTTAAAAGAGATGGGAATACCAGACCACCTGACCTGCCTCCTGAGAAATCTGTATGCAGGTCAGGAAGCAACAGTTAGAACTGGACATGGAACAACAGACTGGTTCCAAATCGGGAAAGGAGTACGTCAAGGCTGTATATTGTTACCCTGCTTATTTAACTTATATGCAGAGTACATCCTGAGAAACACTGGGCTGGATGAAGCACAAGCTGGAATCAGGATTGCCGGGAGAAATATCAATAACCTCAGATATGCAGATGACACCTCCCTTATGACGGAAAGCGAAGAACTAAAGAGCCTGTTGATGAAAGTGAAAGAGGAGAGTGAAAAAGTTGGCTTAAAGCTCAACATTCAGAAAACTAAGATTATGGCATCTGGTCCCATCATTTCATGGCAAATAGACGGAGAAACAATGGAAATAGTGAGAGAATTTAATTTCTTGGGCTCCAAAATCACTGCAAATGGTGACTGCAGCCATGAAATTAAAAGACGCTTGATCCTTGGAAGAAAAGCTGTGACCAACCTAGACAGCACTTAAAAAGCAGAGACATTACTTTGTCAACAAAAGTCCGTCTAGTCAAAGCTATGGTTTTTCCAGTGGTCATATATGGATGTGAGAGTTGGACTATAAAAAAAGCTGAGCACCAAAGAATTCATGCTTTTAAACTGTGGTGTTGGAGAAGACTCTTGAGAGTCCCTTGGACTGCAAGGAGATCCAACCAATCCATCCTAAAGGAAATCAGTCCTGAATATTCATTGGAAGGATTGATGCTGAAGCTGAAACTGAAACTCCAATACTTTGGCCACCTGATACGAAGAACTGACTTACTGGAAAAGACCCTGATGCTGGGAAGGATTGGGGGCAGGAGGAGAAGGGTACGACAGAGGATGAGATGGCTGGATGGCATCATTGACTTGATGGACATGAGTTTGGGTGGACTCCAGGAGTTGGTGATGGACAGGGAGGCCTGGCGTGCTGCGATTCATGGGGTCGCAAAGAGTTGGACATAACTGAGCGACTGAACTGAATTGAACTGAACTGTGTACCCCAATGTTCACTGTTTATAATAGCCAGGACATGGAAGCAACCTAGATGTCCATAGGCAGATGAGTGGATAAGAAAGCTGTAGTACATATACACAATGGAATACTACTGAGCTATTAAAAAGAGCGCATTTGAACCAGTTCTAATGAGGTGGATGAAACTGAAGCCTATTATACACTGAAGTCAGAAAGAAAAACACCAATACCATATATTAACACATATATATATGGAATTTAGAAAGATGGTTAATGATGACCCTATATGCAAGACAGCAACAGAGACACAGATGCAAAGAACAGTCTTTTGGAATCTGTGGGGGAAGGCGAGGGTGGGATGATTTGAGAGAATAGCATTGAAATATGTATATTATCACATGTGAAACAGATCGCCAGTCCAGGTTCGATGCATGAGACAGGGCGCTCAGGGCTGGTGCACTGGGATGACCCTGAGGGATGGGATGGGGAGGGAGGTGGGAGGGGGGTTCAGCATGGGGAACACATGTACACGCATGGTGGATTCATGTCAATGTATGGCAAAAACAACCACAATATTGTAAAGTAATCAGCCTCCAATTAAAATAAATTAATTTAAGAATTAGTGGTTTTGACACTAACTTATTATTACCAATGGACTGTAACACCCACCCATCATTCCTATGTGAATGTGACTTAGTTGGTGTCCTGCCTGAGAGGGAGAGGAGCTATGTGCTGAGGACTGTCTGACCATCTCTGAGCGCCTGTCTGAGGCAGGGCCGCCCGCGGCTCCTGACCCTGGAAACAAGGCGCTTCCTTTCTCCCGTGACTCCCGCCCAGCCCAGCTCTCAGGAGTGACACTCCCTTCTGCACGTCTGAGGGACAGGGAGTGGGCATGAACTCTAGCACCAGCCCTCCACTGCTCTCCAGCGCCACTGAAGGGGCTCGCGTTAGGACCGCGTTTCATCAGCTGCAGTGAGTCAGCCTTCACGCGGTGTTCTGATTGGTTACAGCGGCCGCTCTTCATCGAAATCCCATAAAATGCTGCTTTCACTCAAGAATCATGTGAGTGTTAACCTAACTGCTCAGGCGACAGGGTTTTTGCTGACTGACTGTTTGGTTTCAGCAGCTCCTGGGAGGGCACGTGGTCTCTGTGACCGTCTCACTCTGGGGTCAGAGCCCAGCCTCCTGGGCAGGACCTGGGGCTCCGTGTGGGGGCCTCGTGGCCCCTGGGTCGGGCCCCCTCCCAGGCTCCTGGCCCCGCTCTTGGAAGCTGCTTGGCTGGGGCGGGGTAACCCAGTCCTCAGGGGTCAGCTTCAGCAGCACGTGGTTCCTTTAGTAGCTTTGCACTAGTGACCTTGCTGGGAATGGTCGCAGAGCTGACAACCAGCGGGTGGAGACGTCTCTGGAGGGGTTTCACGGGGAGAGAGGTGCCCCCCCCATCAGGATCTGTCTGAGCACGAGCTCCTCTCCCGGGCACCAGGAGCCTGACAGTCTCTGGGCCTCTTTTGATTAACAACTGGATGTGAGAACACTTTCCTTTGGAGCCGGCAGGTTTGAGCCTGCAGAGACTCAGCGACTTTGGGGCTGACCCTCAGCATAGTGGCCCAGTAGCTCATTTATAACAGCAAACCAGCTTCAAGGCGCTGTCACTCCGGGGCTCTGGACAGGTGTGTTACGATTTGGGCAGAAGAAGAAGTGTGATGTTCCTGTTGGTTACTGTAAATACTGGGATGCAAGATACAGTTGTCACCACGGAAGGAGAGAGACTTACCTTCACCCTCATTTCCCTGGATGGCACATCCACTGGAGCCCACCAGCAGCGAGGCTGGGATGCCCCCTTGTTGGGGTCGGGGTGACAGCAGAGTGTAGCCCTGGGCAGAGGAGATTAGAGCCCGGTCCTGCCGTCCACGACGCCACACCCGTCTGCGGGTACAGTCTCCCTGGACCCGGGCCCTGGGGCTCACGGTGCAGGGGCCTGGAGGTGGAGGGATCACCTGGGCCACCTGGGCGCTGCCTAAATGGATTGACCTCCGGATGGAGCGAGCCGAGAGTGGACAGCAGACACGCAGAGAAAGAGACAGAAGAAAACTGGGATGACCCCAGGGAAGCCGGGGAGTTTTATAGTTAACATTCTGGTGGAAGTGGTTCCTATCTGCCAGGGAGCTGAAGACATTTAAAATCTATGTCTTATTAAAGACACATGCAGAAGTAATGGGGACGTGGGTGTAAGGGAGAGGCTGGACCGCTTCTTATCACTGTGTAGAGTCAGTATTATGCGCATTCTTTAACAAAATCTCAGATGATGCAGGGCCCGTCCCTCCTGATGGCGTCTGTCCCGTTCAAATCCAGTTTGCAGGTGAGACAAGGACTCCGGGAAGTACCTGTTGTTGCAGGCGCCCGTGATGAGCCTGTACTTGTTCGCCAGGCAGGTGTCCGGACATCTGGGAGGCAGCATGTGAGGCAGGCATCCGGACAGGTTCGCGATCGCGCTCAGCAGCCCCTCCGAGAGAGCATCTGAGGGAAGGCCCCGCGGCGTCAGCCCTCTGCGGCGAGGACAGCCGCCTGCTCAGTGACTGTCCTAATGTCGCCCCCACCCCTGCCGGTAAGATGCACGTGGAGACTTTGTCCCACTTGGTGGGAAGCCCTTCCTTCTCCTTGAAATCAACCCTTTCTCATGTACCTTTCTTGAGTGTCCTCATTGCTAGGAATGTGGGGTTTAAAATTTTTTCTTTGCTTTGTGATCTTTCAGAAAAGCAATTCTGAGCGCTCTGGCCTGAGATGAGCACTGGAAGCCTGGCTGTAGAACCCCTGGGTTTGCGGCCGCCCCAGTCTCAGAAGACAGTGAATGCGTGGCCCTGATCAGCCCCCAACCCTGCCTCAGATGTTTCCTAACGACGTCCAGGTGTCCCTCTACAAAACCCTCCTTTTTCCCTTCACGTTGATGTCTGGGTCCTTCTTATAAATCTTTCTAGTTTTAGGGCCCCCAGAAAACAGTCTGTTCTGTTTCTTTGCCGATTCTGTTGCTATTTGTGACAAGTACAAGCCAGGACTGTTAGTCAAAGAAATCGGTGTTTCTTCAAGATGGTTCGTATAAATCTTCAAAGACAATGCCGTAACGGTGAGCGGATACCAACAAAATGAGATATTCACTAGCAGAACGCTGGAAGGCATACATCCCGATTTCAAAAGGAGGAGAAACCAAAGAGCTTCTTAATTATTAATGTTCCCTGTACAACCTCTATGGAATGACTCTGTGGACAGCTGAATAAAGCTTAGGCCACGATTTTGTTCAGCTGATGGAGAGATAGGCATTCCAGAACAAAACAGGCAAAAATGCTTCGTACCAGGAGATGCTGAAGCACACGCGAGCGTATGACAGATGAAGTCCACGAGAAGGACCATGGCTGCAGCCGCATTAATACAAAGCCCACGTTAGGACGCGCCCGGGAGGGAGGCTGCCAACATTGGGCTGCAGCTGCCAGCTGGCGAGGGAGCAGCAAGGGCGTCTGGAGCCTGTCACTGGTGTTACGTCCTGAGCTTTCGAGACTGGCTATGCTGATGACGGGAATAACAAAGAACACTCTAGATTACAGGAGTCTTCAGTTCTGCACCTTGGCCTGGACCGAACCTGTCCACTGAAGCGCCACGAACACCTGTACCCACAGACCCGGGCGATGGCTTTGCGACTCTACAGCGTGAACACGAGGCTGAGGACTTCTGGCCGCAGCCGTCGCCACAGGACAGACCGCCGGTCCTTAGAAACGGTTGTCAACTGCTTCAACGGAAACCTTTTCAAATGGGTCCTTGGTTGCTATAAGGTTGGTTAAACTGAACTGCTAAGCTTAGTATCTGAGAATTCTGGTTAATCTCAATTTAGCTGAGTCTGCCTTATTCTAAAGTAAATCAGCATTAAACTAACATACAGCTAGTTGGGAGGAAAAACTCAGAGACTTTCCTCCCGAAGTAGCTCATGGCACCACACTGGAAAAGTCTGCGTGAGTTCACTGAAACGGATCTTGCTTTTTCATTTCCTCGTCCTAGGACTCACCGATGTGACTCATGTTCGAAATCACTTCCATTCTGAAGTGGAATGGAATTCCACTTAAACGCCACTCAGGTTCTTAAGGCAGCGGAGTCCTTGATGGGACGCAGCTCGCCGTCCTGTTTGCTGGTCTGCCGGTGGCCAGCAGAGTGGGCAGCGAGCGTGGCTGCTCATTCCAAGGTGAGCACATTCGTCCCCAGAGGCCCGGCAGGTCCCCAGAGGCCGTTTTCTCAGAAAGGGGGCGGCTGTCCTAGTCTCCCTGGACCGCGCTGCCTCCCCCAGACACGCGTTTCCCCGAGTTTAACCAGGTTGGCGGGGGCCTTGGAAGAACCTTCCAGTCATCTCACACCATCGAGCAGGACGCTGAGACTGTTGAGCTGGCTCTCCAAACAGTCTCAACAGCAGAGAAACAGTGACTTCCCAGCCAGCAAAGCCAGGATGTCATGGCCCTTGACCAGTGTCTCAAGAGCCGCTCGCTTGTCCTGCAAGCCAGAGAGTGGCACAGGCCCTGCTCGGCCCCTCGCCACCTCCCCGCGCTCAGCCCTGCCCCCCGGGCGCTCACCTGTGGGCAGCCGGGAGGGTCCAGACCTCAGGCCACTGCGTCTCACCGCCTCCTGCACCGAGGCCTCCATGACCTCCGCCGCCCGGGACGCAGCGCGGCTCGTGGGCTCAGGGAGTTTGGAAAAAGACAGAAGTTGCGATGGGGAAATAACTTCCCTTTTGTGGAGGTTTCTAGGCACAAAGAGGAATGAGTGCCTGTGTGCCAAGTCCTGTCAGTCTCTCCGACTCTCTGCGACCCCAGGGGCTGTAGCCCGCCAGGCTCCTCTGTCCGTGGGCTTGTCCAGGCAAGAACACTGGAGGGGGGTGCCTCCAGGGGATCTTCCCCACCCAGGGATTGAACCACATCTCATTACGGCTCCTGCACTGGCAGGAGGGCTGTTTACCACTAGCGCCACCTGGGGAGCCCACAGAGAGGCGATGTGAAGTCAGTTGTTCGTTTATGGTGTTTGGTGACCACTTAATAATCAATCAGGTGAGCCTGAGTCACTGAGCACCTGCCAGGTGACAGGCAGGTGGGGTTCAGGGACCCCACCCACGAGGACCAGGGATTCAGTGACGGGACAGGACCCGAGTGCAGACAGTCTGCTGGAAGGTGAGGAGACTGACTTGAACAAGCAAGCTCGCTGGATCCTTGTCACAGCTGTGTGAGGTCAGCCTGCCCGTCAAAATCCAGGTAGTAAATGGACTCACTCATCGCCTGTCCGTTCACTGTGCATCACCGTGGAAACAGATTCTGTTGCTTTCAGAACACTTGTTGACAGTGGCTCACCTGCGTGTTTGCCATTGATTCACGTTCTTCTTTGTAACAGACTTTCATTTTTTTAGATAAGGGGGTCTCACATTTTATACGGATAATTTTTCTAGCCTACTGTGAAATAATGGTGTTTAGTGTTATTTAAGTATATTTTAAGGGCTTTTGGTAAAGAACCTGCCTCCAAGTCCAGGAGATACAACAGACATGGGTTCAATCCCTGGGTTAGGAAGAGCCCCTGGAGGAGGGCATGGCAACCAATGCAGTATTCAGGCCTGGGAAATTTCATGGACAGAGGAGCCTGGCAGGCTACAGCCCACAGGGTCACAAAGAGTCAGACAAGACGGAAGTGACTTCACACGGATGCACACAAGGCTATTTTAAGTACTAATTAATCTTTCTGAGGCTATCACTGTGAATAAGTAAATTACGTAACTTGAAAAAATTCCAGTTGGACGTGTGGGTTCCCACCACTGGGAGGGGCTCTGAGAGCCAGCAGCCGTCTCGGTCCCAGACCCAGAGGCACAGAGGCTGTGACCCCTCGGGGTGCACGCTCTCAGCGGAGCTGCTCGCCACAGCTGAGCAGCAACTGGCCTGGGACTCAGCTGTCTGGGGGCTCTGGTTTCAGTGGGGGCAGCCGGTTTTCAAGGTTCCTAGAGCTTTTCTTCTGCTGTTACTAAAATCCACTGGTATCATATTAAGCAAGTAGCCTTTGTTTCAACATTTGCATTTAAGATGAAGCCCTCAGGCCACAAATTTTGTGACCTGTGTGTCAGCAGTGAGATCCCCCTCGAGAGAAGGCAGGTCACCTAGGGGCAGGAGGGGGCAGCCCTTCCCAACCGCATGGAATTGTCCTCGCCCCGTCTTCATGGATAGCTGACACCACAGTTGTGTTCACACTAACATAGTCTGACTTCATGGGAAATATTTCTTCTCTTTTTTTCCCCCCTTTGATTCAAATTTTTATAAAATAAATAAAACTTGGTTGCAGCCAATATGGACAATAGGGACTTTTTCTGGTGGGAATAATAGAAATTTTGAAATAAATTGACCACTGCCTTGTGATAGTTTGTATCTTGAGAGCTTATATAATTATTGCTTAGTTTCCAACAAAATAGCACATTTGTGAAGATAAAACCTGCTTTTTAGATTTCTGTTTGTTGTGTTTGGAGAAGGAAATGGCAACCCACGCCAGTATTCTTGCCTGAGAAACCCCATGGACAGAGAAGCGTGTCAGGCTGCAGTCCATGGGGTTGCAAGAGTCAGACACGACTTAGCAACTAAACAACAACAACAAATGAGAGACTATAATATCCTTAATGTTGATTCTATTTAAAATTAAGGTGTTTCCTAATGATTCAGAAAGACTGGCGGGCAGATTTAATTTCTAGGTAAAGTTACACCTGTGTGTCTGGACGCGACCCCCACCCCACCCCTGTCTGCGGGCAGTTGTCCAGGAGCCAGGCTCACTCATCCGCCTTCCGAACCGGGAAATACTGAATTCCCACTGCATCACTGCCCTTTGCTCTGTTTTGCTGAGAGAAACTTTGAGACTGAACGAGATTCTCAGTTACTTGCACACGATCCTAGAAGCATGAATAAACCATGTGAGTTTAGCTTCTAATTTGTAAAATGGGGGACATTGTGAAGATGATGATCAGCAGATCCATGCAGACACCCCACCGCCCGCCCCCAGGGACCATACCTTCTCATCGCAGCGTAGATGGACTTGTCCACCAGGAGCCTGCTTGCCTCCACGATGCCCCTGACCTGAGACTCCTCCGTCTCTCCTACGAACGAAACATCACAGGATCAAACACAAAGTCTCCGCCCCCTCAGGTCTCCCTTCCACGTCCAGATTGATGCCCCGACATGCAGGTGGCTCTGGGCCTCCACCCTGTTACAGCTCCCCTTCCTCCCTTCCTCCCCCTCCCCTCCCCCTCCCCTCCCCCTCCCCTCCCCTCCCCCTCCCCCTCCCCTCCCCTCTTCCTCCCCCTCCCCCTCCCCTCCCCTCCCCCTCCCCTCCCCTCTCCCCTCCTCTTCTCTCTCCCCATCAGGGCCCCCACTGTCCCTTGTTCATTTGCGTCTGATTCTCTCCTAACAGCTACAACTTTTGCCATAAACATCCTTGTGCTTCGGTCTTGACTTTGCACAAACCCTAGAAATGAACCACGATCCACGTGGTGATGAAGGCACGTGATTTCCACCATAAACACTCTGTGTGGCGTTTTTCAGAAAGGACTTGAAGACTTATACACAAACAGTCCTACAGTTCACAGACCCGATGTGAGAATAAAGGCACTTGTTCCTGATGAAGGAGGAAACAGAACGGGCTCCATCTTGAGAGCAGGACTCCATCTTGGGCCGGACTGTGGACTTTGAGCTATATGCCCAGTATCTATGGAAACGACATACCAACTGGAAAACCAGGCCCCCAGAAGGAAGAGCCCCAGGGCTCTCCATCGCCTAAAGGAATACCCTAATTGTCTGTGAAACTGAATAGAATCATACATTCTATTATGCTTATTGGGGTATGACCATAGGCCTATCGATAATGGTCCACCGTTAACTACCTGGGCTTAAGGTCTGTGATCACGGGTTAACTTTGATTGTATCTTTCTCTTCCTTTGTTCAGACTAGTTTCAGGGAACGTTATACACTTAGGGTATATAAGGTTTTCACAAAAACTGGTTGGGGTCCTTGGCTAAGAGAAGACTCTGCCTGGGCCCGCCGGTGTAATAAACTGCACTCCACTATCTGCATTGTCCTTCTGAGTGAGTTTGTTTCCCGGAACACGTGGCTACAACACTGAGTGTTTATCAGCCAGATTCCCACGTGAGTGTTGTTTCCACGTGCAGCCCTGGGACATGGGCGTGAGCCTGGCCACAGCCCTGCCATCTCTAAGACCCACGGGGAGGAGCGGCCCACCCACCAGAGACCCCACGCTGAGGGGCACCCCGTGGACACCAGATGGACACCCGTGGTCCAAGCCTGGTCCTCGTGGCCGACGCCCTCAGCTGGCTCTGGACAGGTGACAGGGAGCCACTGACGGCTCGCGTCTCAGTCTGTGAGCCTCAGTGATACAACCCAACTCAGACAAGAAGTCTGCTGGTTTGTCATGGAGGTTGTGGCTGTGGAGGGATGTAACTGATGAAGGCATTGTATCAAAGAACGTTCAGCCCTTCAGTATGAAAAAGAGCTAACCAGCCAGCACCTACTGTATAACAGGGAACTATATACTCAGGATTCTGTAATAGCCTATAAGGGAAAAGAATCAGGAAAAGAATGTATGTATATATGTGTGTGTGTACACACACACACACACACACACACAAATGTAAGTATGGGCTTCTAAGTTGGCACCAGGGGTAAAGAACCTGCTGCCAGTGCAGGAGGCATAAGGGACTCGGGTTCGATCCCTGGGTCAGGAAGATCCCCTGGAGGAGGAAATGGCAGCCCTCTCCAGTATCCCTGCCTGGGAAATCCCATGGCCAGAGGAGCCTGGCGGGCTCCAGTCCAGGGGGGTCACAAAGAATCGGACGTGGCTGAGCGACTTAGCACGGCTCATGTAACTGATTCACTTGCTGTACACCTAAAACTAACACAACACTGTAAATCAACTATATGCTCAGTCGCTCAGTCCTGTCCGGCTGTGGCCTCATGGACTGTAGCCCGCCAGTCTCCTCTGTCCGTGGGATTTCCCAGCCAAGGATACTTGAGTGGGTTGCCACTTCCTCCTCCAGGGGATCTTCCCGACCCAAGGACTGAATCTGTGTCTCTTGCATCTCCTGCGTTGGCAGGTGGATTCTCTCCCACTAGTGCCACCTGGGAAACCCTAAATCAAGTACACTTCCATTAAAAATAAATAAATAAACAGAAAGTTAACATGTAATTGTTTTGTTTAAAATGACTGATGGCTTGTCAATTGGAAAAAACATCATTGTATTAAAGATTATGAACTTTAAACACTATGACTAATAATATTTTCTAAATAAGCAGTTTTCAAAAGTAAACAAGTAATTAGTCAGCTTTGAAATACTCTAATGAACAATATATTAGTACAAAGTACAGTGTTGTGTATTATTTATATATATACTGAAAGTTTAAGAAAAAAACCTCTTAAAGGTGGGGAAATAGTGAAAATTGCTCTAGCAAAGCTGTAAATACCGTCTTTCTCAGTTCTTAAAAAATGCGTGATTGCTCACACTTGGAGCTCTTGTGTGCAGGTATTTTTGTATTTTATTGAACAGCTCTTGCTCGTGATGACTTTGTCACTGTGGTTTTGTAGAACTAGGCCTTTGATAAGTGTGAAAAGAATGACCCATTAGCTCACAAGCATTTACTGCAGCTCATCCTGTGTCAGTCTCGGGGAGATGGGTTGACTGGGCTTGGAAGATCGGGGACATTTAGTGGAGTTGGAGTTTGTGTTTTCTAGTTTGTGTTGTCCAGACAGATGCACTCAGTACTTTAAACGGAGCATCTCAGTGAAACTCACAAATAGGACCGTAGTAGAGAACTTTCCAGTTTTCTCCATTTCCAGACAGGAAAGTGGCCCCGTCAGCAGTGTGCCGGGATGGAGCAGGACCCTGGCCTCCTCTCGGCCTCAAAGGCCAGGCCGATTTCTCAAGGAGCACTTAAGTCCAAGAAGGGCTTTGGTGCCACTGTTCATGTGGCCACAAAGCCCATACTCAGTGACGCTGGAGACGTGGGGGCTCCCAGCAGGAGGCTCCCTGGGGGTGGGCATGGCTATGGGGACTCCGGCAGCTTGCCAGGCCTGCGGGTGACCAGGGTCTCCAAGGAGGGGCTGGGGGAGCAGAGTGTCCATCCCTGATGAACCCAGAGGGGCGAACCTGCCGGGTGAGGCCCGAGGTGCAGACGCTGGCGGCCAGAGAGCCTCCCGGAAACACCTTCCCATGTCGTTCTCTCCAGGAACATCCCTTCTCTGTGTTTGAGACTTTTTTACTTTTCTTTTTTCCAAAACAGAAGCAGAGTTTGAGCTGGGATGATTTTAACCACAGCACAGCTGTACCTTTCTCAACTGAATTTGACATTGCAGCACCCTGATTCCAGAAAATATGACACAAGTGACTTAATGAGAAATGATTGTGTGGTCAAGGGACACACAACGACTCCCAAAGAAATGTGTTTTAAGTATACGAACAGGTAAACTTGAAGTCTTCTGTTGCGTAATCATAAGAAAGTCAGTTATTTTTCAGAGAGAATTGTGTTTTAATCCTTCTAAACTCAAGAATTATCGTTCTTTTCTTGGAAAGCAAAAGAAACTCTGGAACAGTCTTACCTGACTGGAGAGCTCACAATGCTTTCTGATCTGGTAGCTGCAAGCAGTTCCTTTATGATTTCAGAAGACCGTAATTTGTCGCTACTCACCCCAAAGGAGGCCCCCGGGTCTCAGGAGGAACGAGAAGACGGCTCCGGCACAGGTGACAGCCAGCGCCGCGCCCAGCACGGCCCGCGCCCGCATCTGCGAGGAGGCGCGCGTCAGGCGGTCCCCACGGGGAGCCCTGTCTCCGACTCCCCTGCGCAGTGGCACCTGCGCCCTAGCTGCTGCCCTCAGCCAGGGTCTGACTCTGGGGGGTTGATTGCCCATAGCAGGGACCAGCCGTGCCTGCTCGACTGTCTGAAAACAGGTCTTTCCTCTTGGGCAGCCGTGGTCCCCAGAAGAGCTCAGTGACAACCTATTTAATTCATGGGGATGTTGAATGGTGTAAAATCTCTGGGAGTAATTACTAGGAATAAGATAAATCTATTTCCTATAACACATCTTGGTTAAAAAAAAAAAAGAATAGTACAGGGAATTTAGCCTTTTGAAAAGAGGTAAATAAAATTCCTAAATGGATATAGGGTTTCCTACAACTTTCTTTTTCCTGCTTATAAACTGATTTCAGAATTGCAGAGCTGTTAAGACAAAGTAGAAGATTCCACATATAATGTTTCTCTTTTCTTAACCTCTGGATTTCTGTCAATATTTTTTGGGCCACAGACTTTGTGAAACCAGGTGGATGCCCATGGGGTACCCTGCCCAGAGTGTGTCTGGGGGTCGCTGACCTGTGGACCCTCCTGGCCCCACCTGCCGGCCGTGCTTCTGTGCTGAGATCACAGGAAACCTAGCATCGTCTGCCCAGAGTCTCCTCCAGCTAGCTCCAGCTGAGCCCTAAGCCCTAACTACCACCTCCCTCGGACCACTTTGCAGGTCTCAGTGACAGATTTCTCCCAGGAAAAAAGAGAGATACAAAGTCCGGAGGCCTGACCTTCTCCTCTGCTCAGCCTGGAGGCAGGCGTGCAGGGCAGGCAACCCCTGGACACAGCCGGCTGCCCCGGGGCCTGGCCTCCTGCCTATAAAGCCACTCTGGGTTCTGCCTCCCAACCGCATCACTGAGCTGGACCAGCTCCCGACCCCGGGGTGGCTGGACGTTTGCCTCTGTGTTGGCACAGAGTGCTGCCTACTGGCGGCTCAGGGACCAGGTGCAACCTCACCTGGGTCCACTGATGTTGAGCCTCTGGCCATGGAATGAGAAAGAATGGGAAAGAGAGCGTAAGTGTTGGGAAAGAAAGAACCAAGTGAAACAGGCCCCTGGTAACCCTGGCGCTGTCCCCTCCGGCTTTTCTGCGTTAAATTTATGAAGAGCACCTTGGTCTTTAGAGGCACCGAACTCTCCAAGAACCTCTGCCGATGGTCCTCCATGACCCAGCCTGCAGCCCCGTTTCCCGGAGGGGACAGAGTGTGTCTCCCGGTTTGTGGGGGGCAGCTTCTGAACCTCTGCAGTCCCCATCTGAGTCTTGGGGATTTTCTCTTCAATACATGAAGATCATCTTTCTCCTCCTCTTTCCCCCTCTCTCTTTTTGGGACTTATTCAAGCCTGAAGCACACTTTGGACTGTAGCCCACCAGGCTCCCCTGTCCATGGGATTGTCCAGGCAAAAATCCTAGAGTGGGTGTCCGTCTGCTCCTCCAGGGGACTTTCCCGACCTCAGGATCGACCCTGCATCTCATGTGTCTCCTGCGCTGCAGGTGGATTCTTTACCGGCTGAGCCATCGGGGAAGCCCTGTCTTCTTCGGGACTTACTCGAGTCTGGTGGATGCTTCCTCCAGGAAAGCTGAGGTTAGATGCTTACACGCGTGCAAGGCATCTGAGCATCGGGAGGTCCCTGAAGCATCAGAATGCCATGATCAGAGTTGGAAGGCTCCGCCTGCAGGGAACACAGACAGCCAGGTGGGGCGTCCCTCAGCAGTCCTGGTGATTTCTCCCTGAAATAGTGGGGACAGGCTGGGACAGTGAGAGGAGAGGCCAGACCCTGCCATCAGCGAGCCAGGGACTCGGAGACTCGCTTGCCTGAAAACAGGGATGCCCAGCAGGCTGAGGTTGCCACCTGAAGTTTTGGGGACCCTGTTCTGACTTGGGAAATGGTCAAAGGAGGGAGCGAGGCGCAGGGGGAGCGGTTCAAGCTTGGACTTGGCTCTGAGGACCAGAGCTGCACACAGGCCAGAGCTTTGGGGGGGTTGCCTGAGGAGCACGGTGGGCAGAGCGGGGCTCAGGGAGACACGGGCCAGGAGCCTCTCTCCTGGACCCCCTCTCCTGGACCCCACTGGTGACGGCTGTTAGGGCCTGGGGTGAGGGTGATCCCAGGGGAGACCTGAGGCCCTGAGGGCGATCCCGGAGGAGACCCGGGGCCCTGAGGATGATCCCGGAGGAGACCTGCGACCCTGAGGGCGATCCCGGAGGAGGCCTTGGAGCCTGAGGGCGATCGCGGAGGAGACCTGGGAGCCTGAGTCCTCATGGATGCCACATGGACCCTCAGAGGGGGCCAGCACAACACAGCCTCGGAGGCCAGGCCCTGACGTGACTTCGCCCTCGCGGCGGCTGGCCATGTCTGAGGACAGCGGGTCCTTGAGCTCTCGTGACCCTTGCCGGAGCCCGGAGTCCAGCTGGTGCCGCTGGCGGGTGAAGCGTCTGTGCCACTGAGCCCTCAAGGCTTTCCAGCTCAGTGGTGCGCCCGCTGCGTCCTCACCAGGGGGCTCAGAAGAGCACCGGGCTGAGCAAAAGCGTCAGGCAGTGATGGAGCCCCAGACCTCGAGCCTTCACGCCTGCTCGGGGTTCTGAGGGTTTGACAGAACCTCACCCCCACAGCCCTGCCCCAAAGGGGTGGGGGGCAGACAGAGGTCACCGTCCTCCAGGAAAGAGGGAAGAACGGAGCAGCTTTATTCTTTCTTTAGTGCATTTAACTCACTTTAAGGGATGCTGGAGATGTCGGTGGACGGTGAGAGGTTCTCAGGCTTTTCTGGTTTAGTAAATATTCTGATGACCTCAGTTTTATATTGTGCATCAAGAGCGCTGATATTTGATGAGTTATAAACAAAAACCTATACGGCTTTCCTGACATGCCCCAGTCACTGCTGACAATCTAGGAAAGGGGGCCATTCGGGAGATTCACGTGGACTAGTGGTGAAGAAACGTGTGTCCATGGCCTCTGGCCCTCCACCCCCAGTTCACACGCGACCCTTGGACGTGGTCTGTGCCTGGGACCTGCTCTGCCCCCTGCCATGTGTGGGCCCCTCCCAACCACAGTGACGTGGCCACCTGCAGGCGTGGTCCTGCCTGGGTCATGGTGGGGGGCTCGCCCTCACGCCAGCCCCAGGCCACGTGGGCAGGGCCAGCCCAGGGACATCAGTGGTCTCGGGTTGGGTGAGGCTGGTGGTCCACGCCTGGGCTCTGGCTGGGAAAGCCCTTGGGCCCACTCCGCCAGTGGCACCCCAGGTGTGGACTCAGCCCGAGGTTGCAGGGCTGGGGTGGGGCTCACCCTGACGCCCGCTCTGTGGTGTGGGCACCAGGGCCTTCTTCCTCCTGCTATTTAGTCTTCCAGGGTTGCCTGGGGCTCCTACTCCGGCCAACCCTCAGCCCCACTTCCACACCCGAGGAATCTGGAATTCACCCCGAAAGACGGGTGCTCAGAGCCCTGTTTCTGCAGAGATGGGTCCCCAGTGGAGCTTGGCGGCAGGGTTAGAGGCGGGTGTGGCAGCTGCATCCTTTCACTGCAGGTCCAAGGCCCGGGTGGGGGTGGGGTGCTCCCGGGGGTCAGAGGGGAGGAGCCTTGGGAGGGTGGAGCGGGGCAGGGGTCAGCTGTGACGTCAGCTTCTCTGGGGAGAGCAGAGTGCATTGTCCACAGAGGTGTCACTGGACAGACCTGGGCCCAGCTCCCGGGATCACACATCCTCTGTGACCTCAGAGCCCAGGTGCCCACAAGGGTGCCTGGACCAATGCTCTCAACCTTTTAGACGCAGAGGAGGATGCTCTGTCCAGGCTGAGGAGAGATGCCCAGAAAGGCTCTGTAAGGGCGGCTTTCGCATCAATTCTATTGCTCACAATTTCTGCCACAAGGACATGGGATTAGAAAGCAACTCTCTGTTTAAAATTCTGTTAAAGATAAAAGGAATTTTTAAAAAGTTCTCCCTTAGGCTTAGTCATTAGTGACTGACTTGCTGGGACATGAAGAGAGGTGACGTGGAGGGCATGTTTGGTTCTCACCGCTGAAAATCCTGAATAAACTCAAACCTGCAACAAAGCATCCTTAGCTTCACTGCAACGTGAAGTAAATTCACATTCTCAGGCTGCTGGGCAGGGTCGCACAGTGTAACTGCACAACTCTTCCCAGTCACTGCAAAGTCAAACCACAGGTATTTCTAGGCCGTAGGTCAAGTGCACGTGCTTTCTGTAACCCAGGAGATCCCCCCCCAACGATCTTTAATAACTTTGCAAAATGAGTTTTCTGAATGTAGAAGCTTGACAACAAGGATGAAGGTTGAATGCTGTAGAAAGGACAGAAATTAGACTCCGGGAGTCCAGGCCAAAAGGGCTCTGTGGTGAGAAGCCCTGCATTCCAGGTTTGTGTTTCCTTGTGGCAAAAATGGGGCCACTTCCCTGGGAAGCAGTAATAGTCTCCTAGTTGAGAGAATTTATAGAAACCATGGGCTGAGCAAACGTGGACACGTCTCCCAGGCCAGGCGCCTGGAGGAAGGATGTGACATTGTACACGTGTGACCCTGCGCTCCTCCCGGAACATCCTGTCCAGGCCCCGCCTGCCTTTCTATTGCAGACGAGGAGACCGAGGCTCAGAGATGCCGACGTTCCTGACAACAGCCGGACGCCCCACTAGTGCTGGTCTGAATGAAACGGTCACAGGGACGGCCGTCTTCTCCCCGGAGCCCGCCCCATCCAGTCGGCCCTGCTCACCCTGAGCCACAGCGAGTGTCCCCATCGTATGTGGACCCAGCCCCCTCACAGGCTCATCCTCCTGGGCTCCCCCCACCTGGCTTCCCAGGCATCCTCATCCTGCATCCCTGTGGTCCTTCCAGCCCCAGGGACACCTCACCCCACGGCCTGGCCTGACCACACGGCATAGCGTGGCTGCTCCCACCTCTGTGAGACTTGTGTCAGCGTTATTCTCCCAGCGAGTATCGCCATCTCATCTTGAGCGTTGGCCCCTTTTCTGTCTTGTGGTGGAGTAACAAGGCCACACTTCCCCGCATCACTGGGTGAGAGGTGGAGTAAGATGCAGTTCTTACTTACCTCTGACTGTGTAACCCATTGTAATGCACATGGATTATTTCATAATGAATAGTGAGTTAAAATGTGCATTCCATTTAATTCAATTTAATGACAAATACCCAATACTTTGTGTGTTAAAATATCTGTACATAAAATAAACTCACAATTTTCAATGTATTTTGTGATGTATTTTTGATGATAAAAGTGAATTTTGTCAGCACAGTGGACAAGAAGTTAGTCTCCCTTTAAAATACGTTGGGCTGGTTTCATCCCAGGGTTTAGCCTGTTAGGAGCTTTACAAAGTCTCCATTGTGTGTTTCCACCAATCCTCTCTTTCTGATTGATTTCCCTGGGCTTTCCATGGGTGGCCAGAGTCCCCTCCGCCCCACGGCGGGTCTGCAGGGCAGCCAAATGGCCCGCTGTCCACTTGTCCAAGGCGGCCACGGTGGCGGGAAGGTCTCCGGACATGGGCGTCCTGTGTGCACAGCCCTGTGTCCAGCAGGGACTCAGCCACAGAGAGAAAAAGGCTTTTCCGACTGAAATCAAGTTGGCTGTCAGTGACCGCTGCATCTTTGTATCATTTTCTTTTTGAAATATGTGTACTAGTGTGTATATGGGCCTCCCAGGCGGCTCAGTGGTAAAGAATATGCCTGCAGTGCAAGAGACTGGGTTTGATCCCGGGGTCAGGAAGATCCCCTGGAGGAGGAAAGCACAGCCCACTCCAGTATTCTAGCCTGGAGAATCCCATGGACAGAGGAGCCTGGCGGGCTGCAGTCCATGGGGTCGCAAATAGTCGGACTTGACTGAGCATACACACGTGTTAGTGCGTTTATGTGAATCCCAAAGTCCGAATTTATCCCTCCCTGCCAGCCTTTCCCCTTTGGTGACTGAGTCTGTTTTCTATGTCTATGAGTCTGTTTCTGTTCTGTAACTGAGTTCATTTGACTCATTTTTAAGATCCCACACATAAGCGAAGTCATGCGATGCTTGTCTTTCTCTGACTTGGTGCTTAGTGCGACCACCTGCAGCTGCCGCAGAGCACGGGGAACTACATCTCATGTCCTGGGCTAGACTAGCGGAGTCCAAAGGGAAACTTTTCATCCTTGGGGGGAATGAAAGTGGTGAGCTCTTGGCATCCCCTCTCGTGTGCTTTACGAAAATCAAGTGTGGGTTTCAGCCACGTGGGCTGCAGCGTGAGCTGCTGGCGCCTCCACGCGGTCTGAGGGACGTGGGTGACGCGAGCATTTCAACGGGAGTTGAGTTTTCTCAGCCATGGCTCTGCCTGAGCGGAGGCTGCACCCCCCGTCAGAGCGAACAAGGCTGACTCGTCTCTGCAAACTAGTGACGTATTTTATTGGTATCACAACTATAGGATCATTATAAAATCACACAAAGTGGCAACATTGTGCAGGAAATAGTCATCTCTTAAGAAAATAATTTAATTTTCAGCACTCAACAGAAGCTCCGCTCAGCTGCCACACGTGTGTCTTCCGGCGACGCTCTGACTGTCCGTGAACGCGGGGTCCACCGAGGCCACCTTCGCAGCCATGAAGGAGTGGATGCAGTGTAGGACCGCCGTCAGATCCCGAAACTCCAGCTCCTGCCAGAAAAGCGCAACATGCTTACATACTCTGAGTGTGAGAGCAGCACAGCCGAACACTCACAGGTCCTGTGTTCTTAGAGTCGGGAGCACGTGACCCAGGAGCAAATGCTCACATGGTAAGACGGCCGCGGTCACCGCGAACACGCGGGCATCCTGACTAACGGGTTGAACTCTCGATCTCCGGTAACTAACGTGGGCTGGCACTCAGGTCCTCCGTGCGGAACCCTGAGTCCGTCTGTGCTGGCTCCTCAGCCTCCGCAAAGTCTGGAGCTTTGGCCCCTGCCTGGGTGACATACAGCCGTGCTCACCGTGTCACAATTTAGGAGAAGGAATCTGGCTTCACCTGCACGTGTGTAAACATATGTGTACAGGTGTGCCCTCTACATGTGTGCACCTGTCTGTGTGTATTGTGCTGTGTGCACACCGTGCTGCATGCATATGCATGTGCATGAGTGCGTGTGTGTGTGTATGTGTGTGTGTGTGTCTGCTGCTTCTGCGGGTCAGGGAGCTCCCAGCAGGGAGCTGGCAGCCGGACGCGCGAGCATCAGGTTCCGCCCCTGTTCCGCCCCTGCTCTAACGCGGCCGCCCAGCTAGTCTCTTCTGCAATTCATTCATCCTAAGGACCTGGATTTTTATGAAACGCCTTTAACATTTCATTGTGGCTGAAATACTGAGTTTAAATATGATCTGCAGCTTGATCTAATTACCAACTTCTGAATGTTTTAATACCTTGATCTTTTCCTTAATTAGGTAAAACTCGCAGGAAGCTGAGCGGGTCTGCACTGAGCTGTCAAACTACAAAGAACGAGGTCCCTGAACTTGAAGAAACACTCCTCTCACCAGCCTCACTCTCGGGAATGCCCCGGTCTCTCACAAGGGTGACACTTTCAATCAGCGTATGAGTGTGAATGTCGCCTGCGCCGTCTCTCACAAGGGTGACACTTTCAATCAGCGTATGAGTGTGAATGTCGCCTGCACGTCCTCCCCGGAAATCACACTTCTTCACGGAGCTGCCCGCGCGTTCCTCTCTCACGGCACACGCGGCAGGTGTTCGTCAGAAACTGTCGTGAGACAACGGATGGGCCTGCTGATACGAGGCGGCCATCCTGGGCTCTTAGCTTTCCCTGAGGGTAATCTAAAGGCCCGATGCACGAGGGGGGATTCTAAAGTCTATTATTTAAGAGAAGAGCTTCCACTCAGCTGTAGCAATTCACATTTTGTTGTTGTTCAGTCGCTCAGTCATGCCTGACTCTTTGCAACCCCGTGGACTCAGCACACTAGGCCTCCCCGTCCACCACCAACTTCCGGAGTTTACTCAAACTCACGTCCATTGAGTCGGTGATGCCATCCAACCGTCTCATCCTCTGTCGTCCCCTTCTCCTCCTGCCTTCATCAGGGTCTTTTCTAATGAGTCAACTCTTTGCATCAGGTGGCCAAAGTATTGGAGCTTCAGCTTCAGCATCAGTCTTTCCAATGAATATTCAGGGTTGATTTCCTTTAGGATGGACTGGTTGGATCTCCTGGCAATCAAGGGACTCTCAAGAGTCTTCTCCGGCACCACAATTCAAAAGTGTCAATTCTTCGGCGCTCAACATTCTTTATGGTTAAAATCTCATATCCGTACATGACTCTGGAGAGACCACAGCTTTGACTACACAGACATTTGTTGACAAAGTGATGTCTTTGCTTTTTAATATGATATCTAGGTTTGTCACAGCTTTTCTTCCAAGGAGCAAACATCTTTTAATTTCATGGCTACAGTCACAGTCCACAGTGAATACAAATTATATTTCAAAGGAAGCCTTAACCACTGTCCTTCCCAAAGAATTCAACGTGGAGGTTGAGCAAAGCTATACTTGAAAAAGATGACTGTTAAATAAATGAATGAATACCTGGAGTAAATGAATATGCTGTGTAATTTTCCTCTGAAAATGCCCCAAACAAATACAATTAAAAGGGACACTCACCAGGAATAACTGTGCACAGAACAGTTGCCTATGTCTTGTTCTACAGGGAACTCAGACCAGGGCACAACCACTTTCTGGTTCTCATAATATGATGGCTCACACGTCTGGGGTGGAGACAGGCCCACCAGGGGTCAGATGCGGGTCTTCCACTCGGGGGCTCTGTGACCAGGCGGTGCTGCGGTCCGAGCTGCAGCCATCGCTGGGGGCTGTGGTGTAAGCACTCCCAAGGCACTGACGACGGGCTGGCAGAGTTCAGAAAATTCCCCAAGTGGCTCCCTGTGTGGGGAGGTGTGGCAACGTGGGCCAGGCCCTGCGCACCCTCAGCAGGGCTGCGTCCAGCACCAGAGGTGGTGGAGAGGACAGCGTCCGGCACCCGGTCAGCACCAGGCCTCTTCCTCCCAGCGGCTGACAGGGCAGCCTCAGGGTGGCCGGGGCTGGGGTCCCCGGGCCGGGAGATGCTGGGCTCTGACCTGGATGTGGCTGGGTGCACCTCCCCTTTCTCCACATAACTTGCAAGTTATGTCAAGATCCTTTGAATTTACAGAGCGGTGTGTCCTTAATATCACTGACAAGTCATCACATAATGCAGTTTGTACAACTCTTCCCTTAAATATTGACTTCTGTATGTGACTATTTCCTGCTAACATTGACTAAGAGACTTGTGCTTTTCGCTGGAATCAAGTAATGGGTTTCAATGACTACAGCTTTAGGATATTAAGGCCTCGAACAGGAGACACGCCCGGGGTTCCCATGACACCCTGGCTGACTCCAAGGAGGGTTCACACTTGCATTCTGGTGATTCCACAGCCCAGGGAATGGCACGCCCAGCCCCAGACACCCGGTTCACTCAGGCGAGCCTGCGCGGTGGAGGAGGCCCTACCTTCATCTCGATCTGCTTGGCATCCAGACTCTGAAAGAGCAGCTTCACCCGAGCTTTCCCGTCGTCGGAAGACCCCTTCAGCTGGGAGAACTTAAACCTCCAGAGCACACTCTGTAAAGGAAGGCCGTCCTTAGTGCTTTAGACAGAGGAGCTCACTGATTCAACTAACATCAGTCAGTGCTGTTTAATGACCTGTTTAAGTAAATGCAGACGCCCGCTCGGTTAGCCGTGCGCACAGACGCCCGCTCGGTTAGCCGTGCGCACAGACGCCCGCTCGGTTAGCCGTGCGCACAGACGCCCGCTCGGTTAGCCGTGCGCACAGACGCCCGCTCGGTTAGCCGTGCGCACTGACGCCCGCTGGGTTACCCGTGCGCACTGACGCCCGCTCGGTTACCCGTGCGCACAGACGCCCGCTCGGTTACCCGTGCGCACAGACGCCCGCTCGGTTACCCGTGCGCACAGACGCCCGCTCGGTTACTGTGTGCACAGACGCCCGCTCAGTTCCCCATGTACACTAACACCCACTCGTTTACCCGTGTACAGAGACGTGTCACTGACGCCTGCTCCATTACCTCTGTACACAGATGCCTGCTCGGTCACCTGTGTGCACAGACACCTGCTCTGTTTCCTGTGTCGCTGATGCCTGCTCAGTTATCTGTGTCACTGAGTACGTGGTGACTTAGGATCTCCACCTTCTCTTTCTGGGTCGAAGGGACTGACCTCCCCCCCACCAGATGTCCCAGGGGCCCTCCTGTCAAGCTCAGAGTAGCCTGTCCAGTGCCCAAGAGCCTAGGCTCTCAGGGTCTCCTCCCGGATCCCTTTCCACTCCCTCTGCTTTCTCCTGGGCTGTCCTTACATCTAAAAGCATCATCAGAGCTTCACTCCCTTTTCTGCCTGTAAAACGTAACCCTCTCCAACGCCCAGCCTCTGTTACAGTGTGTGAGCCACGACTGACAGTGCCGGTAAACAAATCGTACCCCCTCCAACAAGGCAAAGTCCAAATCACTCAGTACTGGCTTCTCTTAAACCCAGCTGGATAATATAGGTGATATTACCTCTGAATACTACTGCAAAGACTGCTCACTGTTTGCTAAGGTATTATAGAGATGATGTGTATTCTATAAATGCTTACTCTTTTAATGAAAAAAAAAAAGGCTGTAGCAAATAAAGACTTCATGGCTGCCTTTTATAAAAGATAAGTGAAAGTCGATCAGTCATGCCCAACTCTTTGTGACCCCATGGACTATACAGCCCATGGAATTCTCCAGGCCAGGATACTGGAGTGGGTAACCTTTCCCTTCTCCAGGGGATCTTCCCAACCCAGGGATCGAACCCAGGTCTCCCACAATGCAGGTGGATTCTTTACCAGCTGAGCCACCAGGGAAGCCCAAGAATACTGGAGTGGGTAGCCTATCCCCTCTTTAGCGGATCTCTCTGACCCAGGAATCTAACTGGGATCTCCTGCATTGCAGGTGGATTTTTTACCAACTGAGCTATGAGGGAAGCCTTTAAAGAAGATAGTCTTTAATGATAGACCCTTTATGATAACAAATCTTTATCTTCCCAGAAAAAAACCTGAATAGAGAACAGTAATTTTGGAATACCAGACCATCTGACCTGTCTCTTGAGAAACCTGTATGCAGGTCAGGAAGCAACAGTTAGAACTGGACATGGAACAACAGACTGGTTCCAAATAGGAAAAGGAGTACGTCAAGGCTGTATATTGTCAACCCTGCTTATTTAACTTCTATGCAGAGTACATCATGAGAAACGCTGGGCTGGAAGAAACACAAGCTGGAATCAAGATTGCCGGGAGAAATATCAATAACCTCAGATATGCAGATGACACCACCCTTATGGCAGAAAGTGAAGAAGAACTAAAGAGCCTCTTGATGAAAGTGAAAGAGGAGAGAGAAAAAGTTGGCTTAAAGCTCAACATTCGGAAAACTAAGATTATGGCATCTGGTCCCATCACTTCATGGGAAATAGATGGGGAAAGAGTGGAAACAGTGTCAGACTTTATTTTTGGGGGCTCCAAAATCACTGCTAATGGTGATTGCAGCCATGAAATTAAAAGACGCTTACTGCTTGGAAGGAAGGTTATGACCAACCTAGATAGCATATTGAAAAGCAGAGACATTACTCTGCCAACAAAGGTCCGTCTAGTCAAGGCTATGGTTTTTCCAGTGGTCATGTATGGATGTGAGAGTTGGACGGTGAAGAAAGCTGAGCGCTGCAGAATTGATGCTTTTGAACTGTGGTGTTGGAGAAGACTCTTGAGAGTCCCTTGGACTGCAAGGAGATCCAACCCGTCCATCCTAAAGGAGATCAGTCCTGGGTGTTCACTGGAAGGACTGATGTTGAAGCTGAAACTCCAATACTTTGGCCACCTCATGCGAAGAGTTGACTCATTGGAAAAGACCCTGATGCTGGGAAGGATTGGGGGCAGGAGGAGAAGGGGATGACAGAGGATGAGATGGCTGGATGGCATCACCGACTCGATGGACATGGGTTTGGGTAGACTCCGCGAGTTGGTGATAGACAGGGAGGCCTGGTGTGCTGCAATTCATGGGGTTGCAAAGAATCGGACACGACTGAGCGACTGAACTGAACTGAATTTTTCAGCAAGCTATAAGTTGCATTGTATGAAAGGCAGTTATTTTGAAATAATGAACATACTTTTCTCCGAGGATCACAAAGGCTGAGAGGCTGGGACCTGGGGAGGACTGCAGAGGTGCTCTTATTCCATCCCTTCCTTGGCCGTCTGTTCACACTGCACCAGCCTTGAGGCCCCTGTGCACCTTCCTTTCGTGTTGAATCTTATAGCCAAACAATCTCTGCATCTCATGGCCATCATGTATGCTCCTCCTCGATGTTGGGGAGCTCGGAACCCCGGGGGTCTCAGGGGACAGTGACTCCAGCACTTCCATTTCCACGATGGGGAAGCGAGGTCCAGGTTCCCCTGCCCCCCTCCACTCAGGCACCAAGGCCCTTTCGGGTGGGAATCACTGGGCCCACCCAGAATGAGGACATTCAGAAACCTCTTCCATCACTGCTGTGGTAGGAGGTTCTGGAAGGGCTGCTGGTCCATTGCGATAAGCCAGAGAAACCAGCCACAGCAGCAGCAGCAGCAGCATCCCGGCCAGGAGGGCCCGGGGCAGTGACAAGATCAGGGGAGCCCTCAGGCGCCCAATTCCAGGCAGCTCCCACCTCCCAGGGCTTCGGCTGGCCTTAGTCTCGGAGGGCTGCAAGAGACGGCTGTGATTTCAGCCTCTAAGATTTCATGAAAACAGTCCAAACCTCACCCGCTTTTAAATCCGCCCATACCCAGCCGTCCTACCAGGAACGGCAACTGTAAGGACCTGTGTGCAGAGGAGACGGAGGAACCCAATACTGTGGTTTTGCCAGATTTCCCACAAAATAAGCAAGACCCAAACTGCTCTGAGAACATCACCCAGTGTTGGGTCAGATTCAACTATGAAGAGGAAAAGCTCAGCAGTGGCAATTTTCTAGGAACCACCTACAGAATTATTATCTACATAGAATCATAAATGACTGCTAAAACAGTACAGACAAGACAGTGCAAAAATCCCCGCTTATCATTTAAAGGATCCACAATGGTCCTTAAAAAGAAGTCCTTGTTATTTGTTCAGTACGGACGTCACGGTTACACTGAATGGCTCCTGTACGCTGATGTGGTGTCAGCCCCGCCCGGCTCTGGACTTGTAAGGTGCTGGGACCCTGCGCTCTCAGAGAACGGGTCACCACGGAGGACACCGTGAACAGGACACGGCCGTGAGGGCTGGTGGTGCTGCAGCCGTGGACGGGCCTCAACGGCTCTGGAATGTAACACACACTCCGCCCACCGGCACCTCCCTGGCTGCTCACCACATACCTTCGTCTTATTGTCGAAACAGGTGAATCCGAGGGCAAAGTCCACCATGAAGCACAGAGTGTCTCCTTGCCAGCTGCACGTGTACGTTTTGGACTAGAAAAAAGGACCAATTGTGAGAAAACCTTTTTTTTTAATGGTGCTTACCATTAATCGGGTAGCTACAATATTCCCTGGAGAAGAAAATGGCAACCCACTCCAGTATCCTTGCCTGGAAAATCTCAGGGACAGAGGAGCCTGGTGGGCTGCAATCCGTGGGGTCGCAGAGTCGGGCACGACTGAGCGACAGACGCTTACACTTACTTACAGCATCCTCCCCCATCAAAACCCGCTTTAACACCGAAGCGCAGGGCCCTCCCGCAGCGGCTCCCGTGCCAGCAGGTGCAGAGCCGCACCGTCATCAGAGGTGCCGGTCTCAGCAGGGCGGAGCCGACGCAGTCCTTGGGAGACACCCTAAGCCCAGATCATAACTCCCCGTGACGCCGCCAGCACCAGCCCCGTCACACGAGTGAGCGTGCACACTGTGCTCCTACAAGTTGCCCCGGGACAGGCCAGCCCGCAAGCGCGTCGAGAGGCCCGGGACCCCACTGCTCTTGGGAGACGTTCCGAGGAGTCTGACCCAAAACAAGAGCAGAGGACAGAAGCAGCAGAGACTCCACCAAGCCCCGCGCCCGGGGCCTCCCAGGGGGCAGACTGCTGCGGGGGCGGGCGGGGTGACCCCCGATAGGCTCGGGGTTTGCGAGTATCAGTGACACAGCTCCTTGCAGTGCCGGCTGAGTGTGAGCACCAGACGCGTGGTCGGTGCTCCAGGGGCTGCTATTCTGTCAAATTCCCAGCTAAGCGCACGGATCCTGACACAGAGGTGGTGACGCCAGGTGTGCCAGAACCACGAGGTAGGCGCTGAAGGTGAGCCCTCCAGCCCCCGGGGGGACGATGCACCTTCCAGTTCTATTTCAGGGGACAGTTCCTGCAGTCGTGACATTTCCGGGCTACATTTCCTGTGTCCTTACATAACACCTTTGGGGAATCAGGTCAACGCGGAGGGATACTTGAGCCAACTTGCTGAGGAGGACACTCCCTATGAAAAGATAAGGTAAGTTTCCCCAGGCAAGCTTCTGCCCCTGTGGGGAAACGGCTCCTGGAAGACGATGCTACAGGGAGGCCCAGGGCAGGGCCCCCTGTGCGAGGGAGCCGTGCGGCAGGGGACATGCTGGCCTGCTCCCTCTGAGGCGGGGCTGAAAACTGGGAGGAAGCCGGGGTCGGGCCCACCTGCTGATCCTGGAGCGTCTCCAGGGAGGCTGGGGGCAGCTGGAGGTCACCCCGGGGGTGTGGAGAGGCAGAGTCTGGTGCGTGGACACAGGGGCCGATGAGGGCCGCTGTGGGGTGCTGCCCGTAGCCTGTGAGTGCGGGCTCGGCTCCCCCAGCAGCCCTGGGCCCTCCCACCTCGCGGCTAGCTGCATCAGGACACAGCCTCACCGCCAGCATCTAGCGACCTCCACACAGGCGGGGCCTGGCAGCCGGCGGGGCCAGGGACCAGCCCTCCGGCAGTGCGCCCACCGCAGTCAGCCCTGTCTGCACAAAAGCGCCCGTACGCGCGCTCAGGGCTGCTGGAGCACACGGCTCTGGTGTCCGGGGGGCTGTGCTGCTCAGGCCTTGGGTCGCCGCCAAGGCCGGGAAAAGTAAGCGGCCCACCTGAGCCACACAGACACAGACAAGTAGGCGAAATGAGGGAGCAAAGGAGCGTTTCCCCGGTGACGGAGTAAGACGGGCCCAAGAAGAACTAAGCAAAGTGGAGATAAGATTCTACTGAAGAGCTCAAGGCAATGACCGGAAAGACGCTGAGAACTCGGGGAGGAGAATGAACACAGGGAGAGGCTGAACAGTCAGGAAAGATAAAGACGAATCAGAGAGTTGAAAAACCAAAGGTACGCGGGGAGGAACCAGCAGTCCACTAGCTGACGCACAGGAGCTGAGCGGGGCGCTGGAAGACAGGAGAGGGAGTCACCCACGCGGAACAGAAGGAAGGATTGTAAAACGCGGACAGTCTAAGGGAGCTCGGGGACGACGTCAAGGTTGTTATTGTTCACATGATAAGGTCTCAGGAGGGGATGCTCCATCCACACACACCTCCATCTGGGGGGTTTATCTCCTGTACGAGGAGGGACAAACCACCCAGACGCTCGAGCTGTGTTATGGGCTTGAGGAAGGGCCATCAAGTGCCTGAGGAAATGCCAAGCGTCCAGTGACTTCTCAGTAATCAGGGCTGATGAGCGGACTCCAGGGACCCAGCCGTGCCCTCAGCGAGGGGTTTCCCTTAGCTGGCATCCAGGCCCCTTCCTCACGCTGGACAGAAACGCTGAGGTGAACAAGACGAAAACTCCCCACCTCGCTTCCCTCTAAGACCTCCCATGGCGGCTCCCGACGCGCTGGACCAGGGGACCTGGGCAGGGACCTCCCGGCTTCTGCAGATGCATGCTTCCCGGAACAACGCCACGCCTGCTCTGAGTCAGGTCGCTCAGAGACGAGTGGGCCGCTTACCCCTGTCCTCTGCACGGCCCGGAAGGTGGCTCTCTGGAAGGACAGCTCCCAGGCGGCCAGCTCGCTGCCCAGCTCCACACAGAACACGTGGCTCCCGCCATGGCCCACGAAGACACTGAAGCAGAAGGGCCCGTGGTCCCCGCCGTCGGGATCCTGGAGTCCCAGGGAGAGGCTGGCTTGTGTCCAGCAGTCGTCTGGGAGCCAGAGCTGAAATGGATGGGGGTGACGCCAGTTAGAAGGGGATGACCCCCATGACTCGCCCGGGACCAAGGGACCTCGGCCAGGCTGGAGCCAGGGCCGTGCTCCACAGGGGACCCCCGCAGCAGAAGGCCCCCCAACACCGCTGCGGCGGAGACGAGCCTGTAAGGTAACTTCCGTGCGTCAGCTGTGTCCCGCTGCCGACCAGCTGCAGGCACCTTTCACCCACGTTATCAGCGACCACAGCTTCTGTTTCTACATCTAGCTTCAAGGACAAAGACAAAAGTCATGAAAGGTTTCTGCTGAAGTTTATCCCCAAACCAGCAAACACTGAATTCAATCAGGCCCCCCAGCTGCGCCCCCAGGCCTCGACCTCAGACGGGGACGCACAGAAACTACGCAGGAAATAGGACATCGGGTCGTGAGCCAAGAAGAGCAAGCCGTCGGTCACGGACCTGACTTCTCAGAAACTCTGTCCGGACCGACCACCAAAGAAGGACGGAAGGACTCTTAGCAAGTGTTTGTATGGGGCAAACTGTGGCTGTGTTCTTTCCTACACTGGGTGTGGTTTAGGAGGTTGTGCATTTTAATAGAACAAAAACAGGCTTTGGGGCCAGATAGACAACACTTGGGACCTTCCCGGGCAGTTGTGAACTGTTGACCTTGAGATTTTACTTCTCTCTGAGCCTCCCTTTTGAACCACAAGTCTTGGGCTAATTAAGGAACAGCAGGAATGAGGCTGCGGCTCCTGCATCCTCACCACGGGGCTCAAGTTCTGTTTACACCGAGCATGCCGTCCGTCAGGCAGGGTTGAGGGGGCACAGACCGAACTTGCACGTCTAACATGCAGTGAACTGGCTCCTGAGCATTAACGACCACACAACTCAGCATCATGCTTCCAGCCACCCACCTCGAGGTGCCCCCTGCCCCAGACGCTGTGAAGACAGAAACCACCTAACGTTCACTCTTTGGAAAACAAAACACAAAGACTATTTTAAAAAATTACCTGACTGGAGAAGGAAATGGCAACTCACTCCAGTATTCTTGCCTGGGAAATCCCATGGACAGAGAAGCCTGGTGGACTACAGTCCATGGGGTCGCAAGAGTCAGACACAACTTAGTGACTAAACAGCAATAACAATGAAGAAACACAAGAATTGCAAGGCTACGGCCCCAGCGCCACTTTTAACTTTTGTCTCTGGAGCCCTTTTATTTGTGCTATGGTCATTTTATCGTTTGAGTTGGATGTTGCATTTGTGCAAAACCCTTGTTTGGATTGTGCAAACGTGAAAAATACCAAAACAATTTGTCAAAAGAAAAATTAATCTGTGATGCCAAACTGAAGATAATCTGGAAAATTAGTACATTCATCATGTAAAGTGAAATATGTCTGACCGCCTTAAAAAAATTACCTGGATTTTTCCTGCTTCTATTTATTTGAGAATATTATAGCAGTAATATAGGAAATTTAAAAGACAGATAATTCCATTATGACAGCCTTTTGTCATCTAATTTGTTTTTATAGTCCCTCCAGGCAATGTCTTCAGACTCCAAATCACTGGTGGCTCAGATGGTAAAGCATCTGCCTGCAATGTGGGAGACCCAGGTTCGATCCCTGGGTCGGGAAGATCCTCTGGAGAAGGGAATGGCAACCCACTCCAGTATTCTTGCCTGAAAAATTCCATGGACAGAGGAGCCTGGTAGGCTACAGTTCATGGAGTTGCAAAAGAGTTGGACACGACTGAGCGACTTCACTTCCTTTCTTTCTTTCATGCCTCTCTGTACACATAATTCTATAAATGTGTAATGTGATTTTAACGGAGTACTTAAAATACACGATCACATTGAAACTTTATTTCTCAATGTTTTTTGGACAATTCATCCAACGTTCACTAATTTAAAAGCATCACTGACTATTTCCACGCGCACAGCTATCTGACCTGTGTGAGCTTCTCGTGTAGAGTCAGTTCCTAAGACGGAGTTCGTCTGGATGGAGCAGTCAAGCACGCGCGAGGCCTCATCTGAATGGACAAACCTCAGCTCTATGTGCAGGAACAACGAAGGAATTAAAAACAGCCTTTGCCCAACGCAAGAAATCCCCGGGAAGGACACGTAAGCGTTTCACAGATGTGATTACTTCCTGCAACTAAAACTGTTGAGCCCCACAACAACTGACATGACACTGATGCTGAGAAATGAGTGAGGTTACTGACCGCGCACAGCTCAGCCCCGGGTATCTCTCCCATAAACTCCGTTCCTGCGAACTGCAATGTGTCATTATGACTAAAGACGGAGCGACTACAAAATCAAGGTCCCTGCGTGGCTGTGCAGACTAAGGAATTGGGCCCCCACGCCTTTCCCGCGGCCTCAACTGCTGCCCCGGCCCCCTGCCTCTGCCCACCACCTCCCCGGGTCTGCCACCCTCAGAGCAGCCTTCTGAGTCCTCTCTGCCGCTTGGAGATGGAGATCATGTTAAAGCCACTGCCAGCTCTAAGGCCTGAGCCCACGCGCCCTCCATGCCCCTGGAGGGTGAACACCCAGGAAGTCACCCTGTCCTCCGAGCTCTGCATGTGGGACTTCCTGAGGGATCCAAGCAAACTGCAAAACTATCTCCACCCACGAAGACACCAGAGAGGTCCTTTCCCTTTGCGGGGGTCAGGGGCCGCAGGCGGGGCCCACCTGGCCCACACTTGCCTCCTCACCCAGCCCAGGGGCCCTCTGCCCCTTGTTCCAGGGGAGCTGAGGTTAGTCTCTGCCCGCACTGAACATCGTCCTTGTCTAACTTTGATGGGTATGGTTTCTTTCAACGGGACCTGGGGAGAGTCACACTGTCATTACCCACACGGGTCCAGTGAGCGGCAGTTGGAGAACAGGTCCCAGAAGGGAAGCTAGAGGGCTTCTTGCAAGGCCAGTGCTTCCAACAAGTGAGACAAGCCAGCACTCACAGGTGGGGTTTCCAGGCTGAAGGACTGCTCACATTTTGATAGATCCCTCCTCCCATCGGTACCAACCTTCCCATCTCTGACACTCTAGGCGGCAAACATATCACTTCATGATTTTCACTTGCATTTCTTTTTTTTTCCGTTTAAAAAATTTTTATTATTGGAGTAAGGTTGATTTAGGGCTTTAGTGGTAAAGGTGGTAAAGAATAGGCTCAGTGGTAAAGAATTCACCTGCCAATGCAGGAGATGTGGGTTCGATCCCTGGGTTGGGAAGATCCCCTGGCGGGGGAAATGGCAACCCACTCCAGTATTCTTGCCTGGAGAATCCCATGGACAGAGGAGCCTGGTGGGCTACAGTCCATGGGGCCACACTGAGCAGGCACACACACACACAGGTTGATTTACAATGCTCTATTAGTTTCAGGTGTACAGCAAAGTGATACAGTTATACATGTGTGTGCTCAGTCACAAAGTCGTGTCCAGCTCTTTGTGACCTCATGGACTACAGCACTCCAGGCTTCCCTGTCCTTCACTGTCTCCCGGAGTTTGCTCAAACTCATGCCCATTGAGCTGGCTAAGCCATCTAATCATCTCATCTCTGTCGTCCCCTTCTCCTCCCGCCTTCAATCTTTCCCAGCATCAGGGTCTTTCTCAATGAGTCAGCTCTTCGAATCTGGTGGCCAAAGTATTGGAGCTTCAGTTTCAGCACCAGTCCTTCCAATGAATATTCAGGGTTGATTTATACATGTATCTATTATTTTTCAGATCATTTTCCTGTTTAGGTTGTTACAGAATATGAAGCAGAGTTCCCTATGCTACACAATACATCCTTGTTGGTTATCAGAATGCAAACAGTCCACATTCTTTCCCCCAGAAATTTCACCTCTATACATTTTTCTTGGTTATAGACTTGTACACATGTAAAATGACTTATTACATTGTTTGTAATTTCAAAAAATGGAACAAATTAAATATTCCTTGATAAGGGCTTGGTGAAATAAAGTATGATATATTCATGGAATTAAATACTAGTCAGTGGTATTAAAGTGGGGTCACCTCTTTGTGTATATTGAAGATCTGCAGGATAAACTGTAGAGCAAAAAGTGATGTGAGGGTGAGTGCGCGTGCTTCCATTTGCAGAGGGAAGAAAGAATCGTGTATATAAAGTAAAGTAGGATTCAGCTATGCTTCGGGCCAAGGGAACCTGGGCCCCCCTCCAGCGAGGCTCCCCCGTCCAGCGAGGCTCCTGGCAGCCATTCCCTAGTCTGTGCTTCAGAGCCTCAGCCGGAGGACAGACACGAGGATTCCCTCCTGGGGGGGGGCAGGACTCACTCAGGAGGGAGACCAGCGCCGAGCGGAGCCCCAGGACCGGCGCTCAGCAAGGCAGACACCGTTACCAAGAGCCTTTGCCAAACAGGTGAGCACCTTTAGTTCCACTGAGAGATGCAGAGGGGATATTCTTACGTGGAGAGGGGATATTCATGCAGGAGACGCCTGACTGGTGAGCAGTGAGTGCTTTTATTAGCCACTATGTGGAGGCTGTTTATAATTTCCGTCACAATTGCAATCAAGTCTGATTGATACAATTTTCTCATCTCTTTCATGGTGAGTGTGAAATACAGACACATAACTTTAAGAACTAGAAAAAGGAACTTACGGAGAGGAGAAAGTGCTGTGGAAACACACCACCGCAACCACAAAGACTGATTTCCGGACTACATATTAACGACTACGCTTAGAATGATTATGAAAATAAATCATTAAAAAATTCTAAAGTACTAGTCCTTAACATAATCATTTACCTCAATTTTTGAAAGATGGGTTAAATATTATAATTTTAAATTCATATGTTCAACATCACGGATTAAAGCCACGTGAGAAAGGAGGAGATTTCTAAGGTCGCCGTTCAAAGACGTCCAATAGCACAGCCACACCTTTCAGTCTCCTCTTCAAAAACGTCAAATGCTGTGCATTTATTATTGTGGTTGCTATTATTTGCCCTGAATTGAGTTAACACTTTTGCTGTAATCATCCTCTTGGCTAACTACATGATTTCAGTTACTTCATAGCATATTTACTGATAAAACATTTTCTCAATCTTTCTGAAAAAATATGCTGGATAAAAAAACAAGGCTCTATAATTTATCAATGAAGCTCACATATGAAATACGATGGTTTTTGAAGACATTCCAATACCAAGTACGTGTCTCAGATGTATGCTGTGCTAAGTCGCTTCAGTCATGTCCAACTCTTTTTGACCCCATGGACGGTAGCCCGCCAGGCTCCTCTGTCCACGGGATTCTCCAGGCAAGAACACTGGAGTGGGTTGGCATGCCCTCCTGCAGGGGATCTTCCCGACCCAGGGATCGAACCTGCGTCTCTACGTCTCTGCTCTGGCAGGCGGGTCCTTTACCACTAGCGCCACCTGGGAAACTCTCTTAACTGTGTGGTGGTGGTGGTTTACCCATTCAGTCGTGTCTGACACTGCCGCCCCAGGGACTGTAGCCCGCCAGGCTCCTCTGTCCATGGGGTTCTAGAGGCAAGAATCTTGGAGTGGGTTGCCATTTCCTTCTCCACTCTATGTATAGAAAGCCATACAAAAGAGTTGTAAATATAAAAAGGCCAGAATGAAATAATGCGGAGCCTACATAAAATAAAGACTTGAAAGCGCCTCTATGACCTTCTTTTGTGGAATTTTGATGAATGATGGTGGGATGAATTCGTATGTTCACGTCATTTGACTGTTTCAACAGCGGTAAATATTTCTCTCTCTTTTCAAGCACAAAGGGACAGTTGTCAACATGGACGCATCTGGTGTGCAAAGGATGCTTAAACTTACCTTGTGAACTTTAAACAGAACCTCACAGAGGTTATAGGTTCTTTCTGCTCGGACCCAATCTAATGTGCTCACCTGTAAGAAACATAAGACAGACACATGAATCCTGGGTGTTTTCACCCAAAATAAGGGGAGCTGTGTGAGGTGACAGAGGCGTCAATTACTCCGCGTGTGGGACTCGCTGGGCAAGGCACACGGACATCAAACTGTCACACTGCACACTTTACATGTATTACACTTTTCTCAATGGTACCTCAATAAAACTGGAAAAATGGTCTCAAAGTATACATGAAATTCGATAAATGACGTTTTCAGTCTGAGAATTTAAACATTTACAACAATAAAGTGAATCAATGTGTCTTTTCCTTAATTAAACCCTAAACAGGAGCAGGACAGCTGGAAAACTGGACTCCACACCGCGGAGGACGCCGGCGATAACTGTGTGTTCCCGCCCTTGGAGTCCCGGCCTGAGGTTCGAATACGCTCACACACATTATTGATTCAAGAACGTGGTGTGGAGGAACGTGCCTATTACACTCAGTTGGGCATCACTTTAGGAATTCTTTCTGGAAGCTTTTACATCAAGTTAAGGACCGACTTTGGGTTAAATTTAGAGAATCTAAGGGGTACGGAGTTTCCCAGCTGCATACCTCCTCGCTCCTTCTGCTACGGTCCTGACCTTTGCCACCTATGGCTGCAGATGTCTCTTCCATCCAGTCTTTCTTGCTGACAGTCAGCCTCCGCTCCCCGCACCTGGGAAAGACCCCTCTCCACGCCCGGCTCCGCTGATGCTGGCAGGTGAAGGCTCAGCCGGGGGGCGGTGCCCTCAGATGCGGGTCAGTCTGTGCACCTCCCCCTCTGGGCCAAGGTGACCATTTCAAGGAGAGCGCGCCCCCCTCAGGGACACACCTGAGGCTGAGAAGAGGCTCAGGCTTCTGGGTGGAACCATTGCTCCCCTTGACTTGAAGAGAAGCGCTTCCGCCCTGAGAGCCTCTGGAAGCTGTGTGGGGACCCCGTGGCAGTGGTCTCCGAGGTGCCCGTGATGGTCATCAGCTGGGACACATGCCCACTGAGCCAGGGCGATGAGAAGGGGGCAGGGCCTGAACGCTACCAGCTGCTCACTTTCCTGCAAACCTCACAAAGTCTATTCATCAATTCCTGAAAGCAGGGCTCTTCCTTGCCCCCCGCCTTGACAATGTTCTATTTTATGTGAGCACATCTCACCTGAGATAGAACTGAAACTGTATATGCTCAGATGTAATCTCTTGGAACATTTAAGTGTTACTGTGGGACACGCATGTACCCACAGAAGTGACATAGAATAATATTCTATACCAGGTACATAATTGTCTAATACGCCTTCAGCTTACACATCTTCTCTTAATTTATTTCTTTCCAGGTAAATATTTTTTAAGCGATATATTTCCCTAATTGACAATCTTAAAGCTACTTCTGATATTTCTTGCATATTCATAGGCAACTGCTATGTAATGTGTATGTTAATGCTGTAAGATGCTGTAAAATTGGTTTCATAAGTGCTATTTAACACATTTTAATGGTGCTTGAAAGCACAAGCAGTTGAAACATTATTTTTCAGGTTCCAATCTGCGAACAGAGACAACTACCCACCTTAAGGAAGGACAGTCAAGAACACGCCAGGGCCGGGAGAATCCAGCTTCTCCCGCGCTGATCGGCCCTCGGTTACACCCGCTCACGCCCTCCCCGCCGGCTGCATCCTCTCGCGAGCACCTCAGGCCCAAGGAACCCACAGCCGCCCCGCCCCAGGCTGCCCCTTCCAGCCTTTCTCCCTGCTTCTCCTCAATCCCTTCAGCGTCTCCCTCCTCTCATCTCGGAGGAGCTCAGGAACCAGCCTTGACGACAGGACGTTCTCTTTCCTTGTTCCTGAATTATTTAAAAGTTCACTGCAACATTCTGACACAGACTGGTAGACACCAGGCTCCACGCGGGCGGCCGGGCGTTCTGGGCAATGCCCGACGCCCCGCGGACAGAGGGGAAGAGGGGTGATCAGACGGGGTCTGAGAGCACGTCACCGGGTGCCTTTGGGGCTCCGCTCTCCCGGAGGGATTTACTTGCTGTCCTTCCAGCCCCCCTCCACCCCGTCCCGCACAAGAGCGGCCCTGTCATCCAAGCCCGGGGAAGCCTGGGGACCCCGAGCCCCTCCCGAGGCTGCAGACTGCTGCCAGCTGCTCGGGGCACGGCTCTGCTCATTGCAGACGGGTGGAGGCGCACCCACTGCCGTGAAGCAGCCCCTGGCCCCGTGCTGTGGCGCCGTCTCCCGGCAGCAGCTCTGCAACCTCGACGGCATCGCGCCGCACAAAGTGCATTTCAGCCTGGGCGCGGACGCAGAGCCTGCCAGCGGGGCCAGGACAGAGGTGAGACGCTGTGAGTCCTCATCAGCCCCCTCACAGGCACGACCTCACTCCTCAGGTCAGCGCACGGGAGGTAACTACATACAGCGGTGAGAGCTTCACATACAGTTGCTTTGGGCAAAGCAGAAATCATTACTGGCAATTTGCCTCTAGTCCAGGATACAAAAATCCAAGGTCAGACAGAACATACGTAGATATGTAAATTTACGTATGTGTAAATATTCACTGGCCATACGTTGTGTGTTGCTTTTACAGTGAGAAGTTGCCCAGTGCTAAGCGTAAAATGTCATCTGTTAAATGCAAATGCTTTGGAGTTTCAGACACATTTTAAGTACATAAACTAAGCCTGTTAGTGTTCCGTTTGATCCTGTGAAGCATTCAGCTAGCATCGCTGACTTTCTCGTACAACTGAGGAAAGCGCTGAGCAGAGGGTGGGTGAGGTGTCTGTGTCCCCTCAGCCAGAAAGTGGAAAGAGTCTGTTTACAGCCCAAAGCCTCCAGTCGTCAACTTACGACTTTTCCTTTCCGCTAAGGCCCGTTTCTCTAAGATTTTGCTGAGTAAATATTTCCATTGTCTCATTAAATCTTTCAGCCCCCATTTTAAAATATGCTTTCGTTATTTCGGATAGTCTGTGAAAATTATTTAAACATTTCACTTTAAACCAGCGTAATGCCATTACGTAGGAGCAATGTTTAATTTTATTTTTTCTACTCAAAAAGTTACTGTGTTTCTGGTTCCGCACTCCTGTGTAACACGCAGCACAGGCGTGAACGGACGAAGCATCGCAAGTCTCCTTGGAGCCAAAGAGACGGACTGGCCTGGGCCCGACGCCGGCCCCAAGATGCGCGTGGACTGAGAGCAGGGGATGGAGAAAAGACTCCTCTGACCAAAAGAAGGTGGAGGAGGTGTCACTTCCCTACAGAGCACACGTCACAACAAGGGAGCGATCAGGGACAGAGAAGGTTCTCACGGAGGGATTAACGGTCCGTCCTCAAAGCAGACGTAACCATCCTTAACACGGGTGCACCCAACAAGAGCCTCAGCCCACGAGGCAGATACTCACGGCCCCGTCTGAGAGCGGAGCCCAAAGCTTCCCCCAGGAGATCAGGAACCAGCCGGGTGCCCCGCTCACCTCTCGTCTCACCCTCCGACGTCGGGGCATGCGGGGCATTCACGCCCCTGCGGGAGGTGGTGAGGCTTTGCTAGATGGTGGGCAGGGTCAGGACGGATCGGGACGTGCGGCTCCGCGGGGGAGCTGCCAGCCCACCATTGGATTCACGCAAACCTTAACTTACTGGTGAGAGCCGGGCCAGCTGACCTCGGTCCATAGGCAGCCAGGGCTTCCGGAGAGGACCAGGCTCGCCACGCTGCCCGTTCCACCTCTGGGGTCAGCTGAGCACCTGCACCCCCCGAATCCAGAGTCAGGAAGGGGGGGAAAGACGTGGTGTACCCGCTGTTTCTAAACTACCTGTGATGCAGAAGTTTTAAAAATAAAAAATAGTAGAGGGCAAATCAAGTTTTACTCTCAGACATCTAGACGATAATGTGTGTTTTCAGAGATAAGCAAGGTTTTCTGTAATAAGCTTTTTCTTGGGGGATAATTTTAGAGGATGAGATGCTAAGATTACTACACCGACTCAACGGACATGAGTCTGAGCAAACTCTGGGAGATGGTGAAAGACGGGTGAGCCTGGCGGGCTGCGGTCCATGGGGCTGCAGAGAGTCGGACTTCGTCCAAAAGCCACCTCAGAAAAGGGAGGAGCAGACGTAAAAGCTGCTCCCGGTTCCAGGGAGGCCACGGGGGGCCCCGCCCCTGGGGTGCAGAGAGACGACTCAGCCCCTCAGCCAGACCCTGCTCAGAGCAGAGTGCTGAGCAGATCTCACGCTTCTGAGCCCAGTGTTCAGGTGGGAGCAGCTGGCTCCTAGCGAACTAACCCCAGCAATCGATTCGTATGATGTGATGTTTGCGACACGAGTCGATGCCAAGAAAATTTTCCATGGGATTTTAAAATAAACAAGCAAAGTCTGGTGTTAACAGAAATGACACTATCCATCTGGTGAGCCTGGAGGACCCTGTGATTCCCGGGTTAGAATTTATGTCCGTGAACCTGAAACTGCCACGGGAAGTAGATGAAATCATCTTTCCCCAGAACAAGTATGGAAATTTGATTAACATTTAAAGCACTTCTCACAATTTAGAATGTTGGGTGTGGGGAAAACTCATACCCTGAGGGTCTTAATTAGCAAGAAAGGGAAAATTAGGAGGACTTTCCAGCGTGTGATCTGGGGCATCGCTGGCTTCTCCCCCAGTTCTGCAGCAGAGGGTCCCTCCCTCAGGCAAACTGGGTGCAGGAGGGCTGACCCTGTCCTCTCCTCCTCCCCTCAACTGTCCCGGGCCAGTGGGACAGCCCAGAGCCCCAGAGTACTGATTCCAGATCTGCCTTCCGTGACATCGCGGGGCCCAGACTGAGACCTTCGGGGTTATCTGTGGTTATCCTTATATTTACTTTGCTAGCAACAATGTTAAAGAACCTCACTGCATTTGAGAAAAATTCAGTGATTATGCAAATCTGTCAATAACTCTCTAGCATTAGTAATTCACAGCCTTGGTTTTTGAAAAACTCAGGTCCCTGGTGGAATCCCGGCCTGAGTCCTGGCGACAGAAAAAAGCTCTGTGGGCAGACAGGCCTGGAGGCATCCGTGGTTTAGCATCCCGTGTTCTGCCACTGATAATCCTTCAGTTTCAACACACGGACCCCGGTTCTGTACCAGGTCAGCACTCAGGAACCTAGAGGGAATCCTCCTCCCTGGACACAGCTTCTCTACCAGAAACTGCTGTTGTTCAGTCGCTAAGTCGTGACCAACTCTCTGCGACGCCATGGACCGCAGCCCGCCAGGCTCACCCGTCTTTCACCGTCTCCAGAGTTTGCTCAGACTCATGTCCGTTGAGTTGGTGTTATAACCCAATCATCTCATCCTCTAAAATGATTCCCCAATAAGAAGCTTATTAAGGAACACCTTGCTTATCACTGAAAACATGCATTATTGTCTAGACGTCTGAGAGTAAAACTTGATTTGCCCTCTACTCTTTTTTATTTTTAAAACTCCTTTGAGGTGTGATTGACATTCCAAAAGCCGTACAGATGTACTGTACACAAGTGATGGGTCTGAAGATGGGGAGACACATGAAACCAGCACCCCCATTTGTCATAAACATGTCCATCACGCCAAAGCCAGAGACGGCAGTGCGCTGAGGGCGCGAGGCGAGGAAAACATACCCATCACCCCAAAGCCGGAGACGGCAGTGTGGTGAGGACGTGAGGCAAGGAAATGGTGCGGCCACTGCGGAGACAGTATGGGGGCTCCTCAAAGAAGCGGGAGCAGAGCTACCGTTCGATCCAGCGATCCCACTCCTGGACGTTTAGCCAAAGGAAACAAACTCTGGGCCTCGAGAGCCCTGCGCCCCGTGTCCCTCACAGCTCCGCCACAGCAGCCAGGACACAGACACGATTCCAGGGTCCGCTGACGGGAGGAGGGCGGACAGAGAAAACGGGCCCTGCGCAGGCAACAGCAGGGCATCCGGCCCCACGGGGAGGGACACCCTTCCGTTCACCTTTAACGGCAGAAAAGCAACAGTGCTGTAGGTGACTTGCATCTCAACTTTTAGATCCTGAAGCGATCAGGTTTTGATGTTTGTTTGCAGCTCTGATGTTCAGACTCAGAAAGTGAATTGGCTTGAACCGGTAAACCTCGAAGCCAAGTGGCGCTGGTGAGAATTAGAAAATAAACTGCAAACTGTAGCATCAGCATTAGATTTCTATTGTGGGCCCTACTAAATCCGGCTGTTTATTTTATAAAACATGGAGGACAGGAGAGAAAATGTCTTTTCGTGTTTCATTATTTGACCATGAAGTTAGAAATGTCTGACAAGGAGGCTTTTCTCCTGTTTGTGTTTTGAGGCTCCTTCGACCGCATAAACGGTGGTCTGAGACCCCACGCCTCTGCACCCCCACCTCCAAGCCGGCTGCTATCTTCAGCAGGAAAACACTCATGTCTCAGTGGCTGTTTGAAAAGAAGGGAATCGTGGCCGGCTGCTTAATGAGTTTAGAGCGAGAAGAGCCCACAGCAGAGTCCTTTCCAACAGCGAACGTGGGGCTGGAGGAGGCCGGCCCGCCGCACACCCTCCAAATGCTGGGCCTGACGCGTCTTCCCTTAGAGAATGGCCTCCTCAGCGTCCCTCCCGACCCCAAGGGCCCGCTTACCGGAGGAGTGACGAAGACGAAGAAGGACGAGCCCTTCAGCGCCAGGAACCTGGGTCTGAAGGTCTGAGACGAGCCGGCACCTCCCAGTCGCTCGCTGACCCAGCCCATGTGGACAACCTGCGGAGCAAAACCTTCAGATGAACCGCCAGGCCTCACTGGGAGCACAGGGCCGCCGGGGGGAGGACAGACCACACGCCGTCCACCCTCCCAGTCCGACCCGGCCACGACCACCCTCCAATCGGGGGACACGCCGCTAACGTGTGACACCCAAGTCCAGACTTCTGCACCGGGCCAGGCTCCGAACACGGGCTTCTGAGCTATCTTACTTTTGGCCAGTGTTGCATGTCTCAGCTACATTCGAGTTCTGCCTTCCACGTGTATTTAAAACCAAGTAGAGATTAGTATTTCTAATATGTCTCTGAGGTTGCAAAAACAACTAGTATATTTTTCCTTTCTGTAGCAAACATATCATTAAGGCATGTGGGAGAAATGACTGTTTCTTTATAGCTCGACTTTCTAGCAACAGTGAACATAACACAACAGTATTAGGTTCTCACAACTGGCTTTGACTATCTAGTGACACCCAATGCGAACCGTCACAAGTCAGAATATGATTAACAGTGTTAATGGGGACAGTCATGCAGCTTAAGAATTGAGTGCATGGGTTTAACAACAAGCTAAGGCCCTGCACAAGCTGTCTTCCCGGGGTGTCTTAGCCCACTTCCCGCTGCATCTGCCTTAGACCACACGCCCTCTGAGGACGAGGCCCACGTCTTCACCTGTATCTGCTCCACACCCATGACTGGCAAGGAGGGCTTGTTCCTTAATATTTCTTGAAAGAAACCGTAACTCTTCACCTACCGCTGTATGTGTGCCTGCTAAGTCGCCTCAGTCGTGTCCGACCCTTTGTGACCCACGGACCGCAGCACGCCAGGCTTCCCTGCCCTTCACCATCTCCTGAAGTTTCCTCAAACTCACGTCCATGGAGTCGGTGCTGCCGTCCAACCATCTCATCCTCTGACATCCCCTTCTCCAATTATTGAAAATCGTTAACTCAGTAGCAAGCTCAAACATCTGCTTTGATACTGCATTTATCACCAGGAATCTTACCAAGATTCTTTTCAAACTAACAATTTGGTAAAGGCTAGTAGGACCAAAAAATAAACACCATTCAGAAGGAAAACTAAGTCACAGAAAGAAAACAGCCCTGGCAGGTCTCCAGCAACATGCAGTGAGCGTCCCTAAGACTGCAGACACACATTTCCCCGCTGAGGACCCTCCGGACCAAGCTGAAGCTCGGGTCTCAAAGGGGCAGGGGAGACGAAGTAATGCGTCTACGTATATATAAGTAGCCTACTTATACATAAGGAACCTACATATACATAAGGGACCTACATATACATAAGGGACCTACATATACATAAGGGACCTACATATATATAAGGGACCTACACGTATATAAGAGACCTAAGGAGAAAAGGAAAGATATTCCCATCTGAATGCAGAGTTCCAAAGAATAGCAAGGAGAGATAAGAAAGGCTTCCTCAGTGATCAATGCAAAGAAATAGAGGAAAACAACAGAATGGGAAAGACTAGAGATCTCTTCAAGAAAATTAGAGATACCAAGGGAACATTTCATGCAAAGATGGGCTCAATAAAGGACAGAAATGGTATGGATCTAACAGAAACAGAAGATATTAAGAAGAGGTGGCAAGAATATACAGAAGAACGATACAAAAAAGATCTTCATGACCAAGATAATCACGATGGTGTGATCACTCAGCTAGAGCCAGACATCCTGGAAGGTGAAGTCAAGTGGGCCTTAGGAAGCATCACTATGAACAAAGCTAGTGGAGGTGATGGAATTCCACTTGAGCTATTTCAAACTCTGAAACATGATGCTGTGAAAGTGCTGCACTCAATATGACAGCAAATTTGGAAAACTCAGCAGTGGCCACAGGACTGGAAAAGGTCAGTTTTCATCGCGATCCCAAAGAAAGGCAATGCCAAAGAATGCTCAAACTAATGCACAGTTGCACTCATCTCACACGCTAGTAAAGTAATGCTTAAAATTCTCCAAGCCAGGCTTTAGCAATAATTGAACCGTGTACTTCCAGGTGTTCAAGCTGGTTTTAGAAAAGGCAGAAGAACCAGAGATCAAATTGCCAACATCCGCTGGATCACTGAAAAAGCAAGAGATTTCCAGAAAAACATCTGTTTCTGCTTTATTGACTATGCTAAAGCCTTTGACTGTGTGGATCACAATGAACTATGGAAACTTCTGAAAGAGATGGGAATACCTGACCACCTGACCTGCCTCTTGAGAAACCTGTATGCAGGTCAGGAAGCAACAGTTAGAACTGGACATGGAACAACAGACTGGTTCCAAATAGGAAAAGGAGTAGATCAAGGCTGTATATTGTCACCCTGCTTATTTAACTTCTATGCAGAGTACATCATGAGAAACGCTGGGCTGGAAGAAGTACAAACTGCAATCAAGATTGCCGGGAGAAACATCAATAACCTCAGATATGCAGATGACACCATCCTTATGGCCAAAAGTGAGGAAGAACTAAAGAGCCTCTTGATGAAAGTGAGAGAGGAGAGTGAAAAAGTTGGCTTAAAGCTCAACATTCAGAAAACTAAGATTATGGCTTCTAGTCCCATCACTTCATGGGAAATAGATGGGGAAACAGTGGAAACAGTGTCAGACTTTATTTTTGGGGCTCCAAAATCACTGCAGATGGTGATTGCAGCATGAAATTAAAAGACACTTACACCTTGGAAGGAAAGTTATGACCAAACTAGACAGCAAATTAAGAAGCAGAGACATTACTTGCTAACAAAGGTCCGTCTAGTCAAAGCTATGGTTTTTCCAGTAGTCATGTATGTATGTGAGAGTTGGACCATAAAGAAAGTCCAAAGAACTGATGCTTTCAAACTGTGGTGTTGGAGAAGACTCTTGAGAGTCCCTTGGACTGCAAGGAGATCCAACTAGTCCATCCTAAAGGAGATTAGTCCTGGGTGTTCATTGGAAGGACTGATGTTGAAGCTGAAACTCCAATACTTTGGCCACCTGATGCGAAGAGCTGAGTCATTGGGAAAGACCCTGATGCTGGGAAAGATTGAGGGCAGCAGGAGAAGGGAACAACAGAGGATGAGATGGCTGGATGGCATCATCAACTCGATGGACATGAGGCTGGGTAAACTCTGGGAGCTGGTGATGGACAGGAAGGCCTGGTGTGCTGCAGTTCATGGGGTCGCAAAGAGTTGGACACGACTGAGCGAATGAACTGAACTGAACATATATATAAGTAACCTACACATATATATATATACATATATATAAAGGACCTGCATATATATATATATAAGTGAAAGTGAAGTTGCTGAGTCGTGTCCGACTCTTTGCAACCCCATGGACTAGGGGCCCTACGTATATATAAGTGATTCCTTTGCCTGTAGGAGGAAAACTGTTGGATTTTCCTTCACTTTTCAATCATATATTCAAATGCTGCCAAGTCTCCAACAATCATCTCTCCCTTCATGAAACACTCATAGGTGGCAATGTAGGTGCCAACAAAGGTGGGTGATACACTGGAACTTGATATGTGGGAATTAGCTTGAGACCGAGCTGTGATACCCAGACATGAAAACGTATCAGTAGGTAGGCAGACAGATGATACGGATGGATGGATGGATGATAGACACATAGACAGATGGATAGGTCCATACACAGGTGACAGATAGCTAAGCATGGATAGATAGGTGGATGATACGTGGATAGATCCCTTTACAGGTGGACCAAGGGTGAGCAGGAAGCTGAATGTGTAACTTCCAGGCTGACTTGGAGAAGCTGGGACTGTTTCCAGCAGAGCGGCAGCAAGCGCTCTTCTCGTGAGGAGAGCGTGTTGGGGACAGAGGCCCCCTCTGATTCCCCGAGAGCCGCCCAGTCTCTCTGGAGACAGGGGCGCCAGCTGTGGGAGCCGCTCGGCTCCAGGCCGGTGGGCGCGTCCCCCAGGCTGTGGCAGTCTTTCATGTTGCTGCTTTCCCTCCCTTGTTTGGTTGGTAAAGCACTGGGCGCACGTCCAACAGGAGTTACATATCGAGAAGCAAACTAGGAGCTCGTCTTCTCGCCAAGATGGTGATGCACAGACTGTTAATACCCTGACACGTCTGTAAATTGGATGTGAAGTTAATGCAAGTCCATATGTAATTTAATTCTGCCTAGATTAATTAGCAAAGAAATAAGTTATCGCTTAGCTATTACTGGGAACATTGGCTGCTCTAGGACTCTTTTTTAGGTATATGCAGTGCATAAATATGGAGAAGGCAATGGCACCCACTCCAGTGTTCTTGCCTGGAGAATCCAGGGACGGGGGAGCCCGGTGGGCTGCCGTCTATGGGGTCGCACAGAGTCGGACACGACTGAAGCGACTTAGCAGCAGCAGCAGCAGTGCATAAATAATTTTTAAGAAAAGCTAATTTTATCTTTTGTATTATGAACTTTCTAATGATTTATTACATATTCCAAGAAATAAAAATATAATTTTATGAACACCTACCTGATTGTATAAAATTAAGGGAATATAACCATTAAAATAAAGGAGCATATTTTTTTATTTCATTTTTATAGAAAATTCCTTTTCTTTGTTTTTTCACTTGACTGAGTCAAAATAACTAGTTAAGCACCCATCAGGTAATAACTATACAACTAGTCTCTTCCTTTTCACAGAATAAGCTCAAATACCTTGAGTTATTTAGGCTTCTTTTGGTTTTGGTGATTAAGGTATCCACATATCCCTTTGAGTCAGGTTTTCCATAAGAAATTTAGTTTGTACAATAGATTCTGCCATTTTGGCAGGGTGACCACACGCCCTGGATTTCCTGGGACAATTCTGAACTCCCTCCTGTCGTCTTACTATCACTTTCAGGTTGGATGACAAATTACAGTCATTTTATTCCCCAGATATAAAGTCTAAAAATCTATACTCTATGCCTTTCTTACTATCCTTCCAGTTCTGTTTTGTTTTCGTGTGTCAATTTCAGTGGTTGTCAAATGCCTTTATTTTTTCATGCTTATTCAAGTATTATTGTTACTACATTCCAAAATCAATAATCAATTGCTAAAAATGAGAAAAAAATCTTTCCTTTTTTAAAATAGGGTCCAGCATCATAATCTGAACTCCTATCACGCACACCAAATGTTTAGCTTTTGGAGGAATGTGACCGAGTCCTCCACTAAAAACTTGGCGCATCAGGGCAGGGCTGAGCTCTCTCCCAGCACAACACGGTGAGGTCCATCTCCAGTGTTTCCTTCTAGATAAACCGATCCACCCCTTGAGTAAATTCAAAGTTATACAGAAATACTAAGGTGAAAAAAAAACACGTTAGATTACTCATTACCACTGTCTTATTTCATAGATTAAGAAACCGGGGCTCAGATGTTAATTTGTTCCAATTATACCACCAGAGACGGGGTTAGTGGGGTCGGAATCCAGGTTTTATTCATATAAGCCCACCAAGACTGACATCACACAAATGTGGATTAATACGTGACAAAATTTCACTAAGATAAAACCATCGCAAAATTACTCCACGGCTCAGGAGGCCTTTGAAACCTGACTCATTTCATGTCCCTTGTGCTGGGAGTTGTGCTCCTCAGATGGTTTTAACTTTCCTTGAACTAGTTCATGGTTCTCTCGTGTGATTCACTGAGCAAGAAGAGCTAATTTCTAAGTAAAACAAAACATGTTTTGATTTCCAGATGGGTGCTCTTTTCAACCTGCCAGGCAATCAAGTTCGGCCACGAAAACGCGATGTCCTCCAAATACGTCAGGTTCAAGTCCCATGAAAGCTGCGTGTTCTCAGCGTAATGGGCACTCACGTGCTCGTTTCCAGACCGCTGACCACGCGTGACGTGTCTGGAAAGTCCTGGGAGAGGATGACGTCCCTGTCACAGGACGTGGAGCAGCCGAAGGGAGGGGCTCCACCTGGAGGGCACGCTCTCCGTGGTCCTAAAACCACGCAGGCCCCACGGGGCTCCTGGACACAAAAGCTCTTCTGTGTCCCCATCTCTTGTTTGTGGGGAATAGGCTTCATTCAGCCTCGGGGACCTTCCCTGGGTTCCAAGGGGCAGATCTCAGCGGTTGCTTACCAGGGACGGGATGGGATACGGAGATAAGGGAGGGGCAGTGGAGAAACAGAAGTGCATCCTTGGGGCAGGGTCCTGCCTCGCCCTTAGGGGACACACAGGACAGTATTTTGAGCTCTTCTGCAGAATGAAAGCCCCACCGGATGGAAGGTGCTAACTCCCTGATGAAGCCCTCTTCATTCCAGAGAGAAGGTCACCATTCCACAGGAACGGCTGAAGTCCAGCACAAGACCACCAGGTGGGCTCTGGACGGAAGGAACGCGGGCCCTGCACACGCCGGGATGCTGACCAGCACTCCCACCCTGGACGAGAAGACTCCCCGCTGTCCACCCCCCGCCCCCAGTGGGGACACACCGTTCTGAGAGCACTAGCCTGCTGTGGCCCCCTTTGCTGGGCAAAGCAATAAAGCTGTTCTTTCCTACTTCACCCCAAAGTCTGTCTCTGAGATTTAACTCAGTGTTGGGATCCAGAGGCTGGTTTCAGCCTCAAGAAGACAGACTTTAAGTGTGAACTATGGGGAGGTGCGTCCTGGGGAAAAGTCCAAGAGAAACGACTTGGAAACAGGAAGTACAGCAGGAAAACTCCATTCTCTGTGTGCCAGTGTGGAACGAGTCCTGTATTAACCCCAGACATTTATGGGGCTGTTTCTCACTAAACAGCTAACCTCTCATTCAGCTATGTAAACGAAGCTTTTGTTGTCGTTTGGTCATTAAGTCAAGCCCGACTCTTTGCGACCCCATGGACTGTGTAGCCTGCCAGGCTCCTCTGTCCACGGGATTCTCCAGGCAAGAATACTGGAGTGGGCTTGCCATTTCCCCCTCCAGGGGATCTTCCCGACCCAGGGATTGAACCCGCATTGGCAGGCAGGTTCCTTACCACTGAGCCACCTGGGAAGCCCATAAACAAAAGCAGTTCTTCATAAATTTAGAAACAACATTACAAGAAATAAAAGAAGGACTTTTCTTTGTGTCTCTTTTCTAATTTAAAAATGAACCCGCATTGGCAGGCAGGTTCCTTACCACTGAGCCACCTGGGAAGCCCGTAAACAAAAGCAGTTCTTCATAAATTTAGAAACAACATTACAAGAAATAAAAGAAGGACTTTTCTTTGTGTCTCTTTTCTAATTTAAAAATGTTGACTAGAGGGGTTTAATTTAAAACATGGTGCTAATTTCCTATTTTTCAGTAAATGTTTGATTGGCAGGTATTTACTCTCCTGAATGCCTTTCATTCTGAATTCAAATTTTGTCACTCAGCACTATTGAAAGAGTATTTCTAAGCACTATTTAAAGCAAGCTGAACACATTCCTTTTGTTTTCTTGACTTGAGACTACAGTGAAGACTTTCTCAAGCCGTGAGAGCGACGGAAAGCTCATGCACTCTCCATTTAAAATATTCCCACTTAGAGCTTAAACTATGACTTTATTAAAAAGGAAATAGAAGAAGAATGTAGTGACTTCAAAGGTTATTTATCTGATATGCAACTAAGTACTTACAGGCCTAGTAAGTGAGCTGTCCTTGAATCAGAAAACCGGGTGTATTATAAGCTGGCCTTTGCTCTCGGAAGGAATGGGCAGAGGGCTCCTGAAGAGGCGGGGCTGCAGCGGCCCCGGTCCGGGTGCGAAGGACACCTCCTCCAGGTGAACACAGGCCCGCGTGCTGGGGGCAGGACGACGCTCTCCTCCCACCCCACCCGCAGCAGCACCTGCCCCGTCAAAGGCCTCCCAGAGCGAAACTTCCCAGTGAAGACGTTATCCAAGAAAATTACACGATGTGGACGATCCCGAATTACACAGGTTGGTCTCAGTCATCAAACCCCTCTAAGCCTCCACAATCATATCTGGGTTATCACTTGATCACGATTCCTTCATAAAATGTAAGTGCCCCTGGATCACTGGTAAGCTGGCACCCTCAGGTAGGACGATTCCTGCCACACATTCTCCAGGATAAACAAGCAGTTTAATGGCGTTAACCCTGAAGGTGAGGACTGCAACTTCATCACACGTGTGCTAACGCTTTTCTGCCAAAATTTCCAAATCAGATTTCAAAAACAGAAAGAGGCAACTTTTGGAGACATTGTATGATCAACATGAAAACCACAAATCCTACCTGGTCAGAAGGAGAACAGCATTTATTTGCCATTTTCATCTGTAGAGAGAGGGAAGAAAGGAGTCAGTATAATTTTATTAATGGCACAATTATTCAACCTGTCTAATTGGCAACTGAAATTAATTAGCTGCATGAAGTGTCCCCAGAAGTAAGTCTCTTTTATAATGCTTTTCCTTCCTGAAAACCAAGAGCACAGAGGGATGTGTGGCAGCGATCCTCATAACAGAGCACCCAGACGGGCACGCCGACACCACTGTTTCTCAATTATCGGCACCTGATGTAAGAGAAGCTTCGAGGCAGCAGAAGCTTACATGTCAACATCCAAAAAGCTGGGGAAAGTGACTTCTGCACACACCATCTCAGGTGACCGTAGTTTCACATTTCACACTTTCTCCTTCCCCGATTCTCTCAGCAATCCTGCAACATCCAAGCAGCGAGGACACGAAGGTCCAGATAATAGAACGTTCAGGACCGCCGTGGGCATGGGCTCTGCATCTGCGCTCCGGCTCAGGCGCTCAGGTTTCCTTCCCTCTGCCCTGCCCAGCACCCCCAGTGTGTGAGAGTCATATGGGCCAGGAGCTTCTGCAAACACCAAGCTACCACCACCCAGCTTTCTCTGCCTTTTATCCACTCAGTCACTCTTGAAATCAAATGTCAAGTTGGAAAACTGAGGTCTTAGAGAGGGTCTGGTGGGCTTCCCAGGTAGCATTAGTGGGAAGAACCCACGTGCCAACGCAGGAGGCTTAAGAGATACAGGTTTGACCCCTAGGTCAGGAAGATCCCCTGGAGAGGGAGTGGCAATCCACTCCGGTGTTCTTGCCTGGAGAATCCCACGGACAGAGGAGCCTGGTGGGCTACGGTCCCCAGCATCGCACAGAGTCAGACACGACTGGAGCAACTTAGCACACACATGGTACCTCCTGTGTAGCCGAGAGCCCCTGAGGTCTTTGGGATAGAAATCTCACGCATCTCTGCTTCCCTGGTATTTCAAAGTGCTCAGGCAACCACCGTTCAGCAGCTTCCAGGAACAAGTCAGGAGTGAAACAGCTGCAGGGGAGGCTGTGAGGCCCTCCCCTCACGCCGTGGGCGTCTGAACATCCAGGCTCCTCCTGCCCCCAGCTGGCCTGGACCTGAGCAGGCCCGGGAGTGCCAGTGTGGACAGTGGGGCAAGTCACCCGGTGGGGACTGAAGACCTTGACATTGGCCCACGGCCACCTTCGGCCAAGGGCCGGTCCTTCCGTGAGCCCCCGTGGCTGTGGCCACAATGTTCCTGCCAGGATACAGGGAGGCTCTAGGGAATTTCAGGCTTGATTCACGTGCTGCTCTCACCATGTGGTTTGACTATACATTTATTTATTTCAATATTGACCTTGATCTTACACGGACCATTAAGGAGACAGAGCACCTGTTCCCTCCTGGGGACCTGCAGTGAGCTGCCGAGACTATCCGGTGGCCGTGCCTCTTTCTAAGTTTCCTCCATGTTTTGGAGAATTACATCTCTAACCGAGTTGGGTCCCCCAAATGCATGTCACATTACATCAATGCATTTGGATAGAGGACATATAAAAGTATATGCTCACATTTCATCAGTGCATTTGGATAGAGAACATATAAAAGTATATGCTCACAGAGACGGCTGTGTAGGTACGTGGAAAGAAGAGCCAAGAGACAAGGCCAAGGTGACGAGTCCAGAGGCTTGACTCAGCCTCTCCTCTCACGCTGGGACTTCCGGGTGACTTCTCTTTAACTTTTTTTTAGTTAGAGATTCGATTTGTTGAAAGAGAGAGTACAGTATTTGTTTTTCTCTTTCTGATTTACTTTCCTCTGTATCCCAGGCTCTAGGTTCATCCACGCCACTAGGACTGACTCAAATGAGCTCTTTTTCATGGCTGAGTAATATTCCATCGTGCGTACGCACCACAACGTCTTTATCTGTTCCTTCGTCGATGGACATCTAGGTTGCTTCCGTGTCCCGGCTGCTGTAATTAGTGCTCTGTGACAACCTAGGGGGTGGGGTGAGATGTGGGAGGGAGGCTCGGGAGGGAGGAGACACGTGGATGCCTGTGGCTGATTCATGTTGATGCACAGCAGAAACCATCACAATATTGTAAAGCAATTATCCTTCAAATAAAAGCCTTCTTCAAAAGTACGTTCTTCTGTTTCATGTTATGACCAACTGTTTTAGGGTTAATCATAAATAACAAAGAGTCATGACTATTTCCATGGACTGAAAGGCAAAGACAGGGACAGGGGACCATCTCCACGCTCACGTTTTGCAGCATCAGATCGCTGATGTTGGCCGACACCGCCCTCAGCCAGTCGACACTCTCCTGGGTCGAGTGAAACTGGAGGGGCCCTGAGCTCACCCCATCCAGGGCCTGCACCTGGATCGCGCTGGACCTGAAGGAGGAAGAGATGAGATGCTGGGAGGAGGCCCTGGGGCCCGGTGCCTCAGGACTGGGAAGGGGCGGTGCTGCCACCAGCCCCCAGCAGCCCTGCTTAGCGACGCCATGCTGCCACCACGGGAGACACTGCTCAAGCTGTGGGCTTAAACTAACCTGTCTCAGTATCCTAGGGAGATATACTGAAATTAAGTTCAAAACCCTAGAATCCCCGTTTCCTCCTATTGATGGAGGCTCTCCAAACATCATTGGATCTATTTGGCTTATATTTCTGTTGGAGCCAGTTTCTTTTTGAGGTTCTACCTGGCCTTTGCATCCACTGTTAAAACTGGGGTACTGAGGCTTCACACTATTATTGTTGAATTGTCTATTTCTCCTTCAATACTGTTAGTTCTAGCTTCATGTATTTTGGTGTTCTGTTTAGATGTGTATATAGTTATAATTGTTATAGCTTCCTGATGATTTAAACATTTATCTTTTTAAAAAATCCCCCTTTATTTCTAATAATGATTTTAGTTTAAAATTCTATTTTGTGTGGCACTAGTGTAACCACTCCGTCTTTCTTGTGGTCACTGTTGTGATATCTTTCTCATCTTTTCTTTATCTATTTGTCTCTAAAATGTGTCTCTTGAAGATAGATCTTGTTTTTTCTATTTAGTCTGAAAAATTTACCTTTTAATTGGGTTATTTAATCATTCAAATATAATTTTATTATTGGTATAGTTAGACTTATGTCTGCCATTTTACTTTTCATTTTCTATGTGTCTCACGTCATTTTTGTTCCTCTGTTCCTCTTTTCCTGCTTTTTCTACATTAGGGAATATCTTCTAATTAAGCATTTACATTTCTTTAGTAATTTTAAATATGTAGGTGTATATACATACAGATGAAGAGCAAACTAAACACAGTGAAAGCAGAAGGAAAAAAATAATGAAGATTGGAGCTGGAATTAATGAAGCAGAGCAGAGAAAATCAGTGTGACCGAAATCTGGTTCTTTAAGAAGAACAGCAAAACTGATAAACCTTTAGCTATATGGACCAAGGAAAAAATAAAGAAGACTCAAAATACTAGGATACAAAGTGAAAGTGGAACTATTACCATCAGTACTACAGAAACAAAAAGGATTAGAAAGAAATTATATCAACAACTCTTTGTCACTAAATGAGATAAATTAGATGAAATGGACAAATCCTTGAGGGATACAACTATTTAAGCTGATTTAGGAAGAAAGTTAGGAAGAAATCTGAAAAGATAATATTACAAGTGTAGAGACTCAATTTTTAACCCCAAACTAACCAAATAGAGAAGTTGAGGCCCAGATGGCTTCACCACTGAGGTCTACCACACATTCAGAGAAGAATTAATAACAATTATTCACACTCTCCCCCAAACAGAACAGAACATTTTCCAACTTAGTGACCTTGATACCAAAACCACAAGTCATCACAAGAAACTACAGACCAATATCTGTTTTGAATATACATGAAAAAAGTCTCCATGAAATACTAGTAAACTCAATCTAGGAACATCTATTAAGAATTATATACCACAATTAATGGGATTTACCCCAGGAATTCAAGGTTGGTTTGACACTTGGAAATTAATGTCATACATCATAGCAACAGAATTTTTAAAAATCACACAATCATCTCAACAGGTGAAGAAAAAGCACTTGACAAAATCCAAAACCCTCTCATGCTAGAAAACACTCAACACTACGTGTTCCTAGTTTGAAAAGGGCTCCAGCAAACACCTGAGCACTGGGTGTAGACAGTCGGCTCTCCAAGGAAAAGGGGTGAGTTTTGAATCCCACCATGTCCATGCTTCAGCTCTGTGAGACAAGGAGACACCTAAGCTCTGACAGTCCCGTCCACATGACGGGCTCCAGATGCCAACTGCACTAGAAATGGAAATCCTGGGAGAAACACGCGGGATAATGAATATGATTCCAGTAAACCCGCAGGTCCTGGGCAAACACTGCTGCTTGATGAAGTTATCTGCCAAGGAAGGCGGTACAGTTAAAACTACATGAGGGAAAACAGTGAAAGTGTTGGCATCAGTGCTGATGACAGACGCCAACAGACCAACAAAGTGTGACAAGAAAATTCACCTTTTGGCTTACTGTTACAAAAGTCATGCTAATTAGAGTCAGTTACACAAATCGTGTGCATGCGTGCTTGAATAACGGATGAAGAAGTCTCCCGATCAACTCTGAGGTTTTATCTTCTCAACGATTCACAGGTGCGACATTCAGGATCCCCTGCAAGTCCCTCCCCATCCACCTTCCACAGATGGGACCTGCCTCATGGTTCTACGGTCATAGCATCTGCTCAGGATTCTCAGTATCTTAATCCCATGGTCAAGGCCATGGTCAGTACTAGAAATCGCAGAGTACCCACTGCTCAGGACTCGGCTGCTCTGTGAGGTCACACAGCAGCTTTTAAAGATCAGCAGTAAAACCTACACCCAGAGAAGGCAGCGTGTTTGGTGCCTGAGCTCCCAGGGAGGATGGGCAGTGCCCGTGCTTTTGGAAAAGTCTACCCCTTCCAGGATTTCCTCACGCTTGGAGAGAAAGTCTGATTTTCAAAGAGAAATCTACGAAGACAGTTGCATACTGTAGGAGGTGAAACAATTCAGTTTCTGGCTGAGAAAAGAAATCTGTTCCAATAAGGTTAGATGCACACGCGGTTTAACTTCCTAGGAGATTGAGAGACTGCAGGTTCGGTGTCGAGTCAGCGCTGCTCTTGGAAGAGGAGCGGTCTGGGCCTTCTCTTGCCCCTTCCCACCCCTCCCCGCGTCTCCACAGACACCACCAGCACCGGCTCTCCCGGGGGCACCCCCGTGTCCTGCTGCTGCTCCCGGTGTAGAAGCCAGACCCCCGCCCCGTGGACTCTCCCTCCGTCCCTGCTGAGAAGCTCGGCACCAACACCCGCTAGGTCGGCTCCATGACCACACAGCACAGCTCGGTGATTTCACGGCCCTGCACCCCTGTCCGCGTCCCACAGCAACAACCCTGCACCCCTGTCCGCGTCCCACAGCAACAACCCTGCACCCCTGTCCGCGTCCCACAGCAACAACCCTGCACCCCTGTCCGCGTCCCACAGCAACAACCCTGCACCCCTGTCCGCGTCCCACAGCAGCAACCCTGCACCCCTGTCCGCGTCCCACAGCAACAACCCCCCTCTGACACCTCCTTCAGCTGTGCCGGGGAATTCCAGCGGCACCCGACTTGACTGGCCGTCAGGTTTGCAACATCGGAGAAAAAGAACTCAAAGTTACAAATCGTCTTTTTAACACGTTGTGTGTTTGTTAAAGAACGAATACACTTGTTATTTCAAAATGACCTAGAGAACCGCTGACCCATGAGTCACAGCCCACGGCCACCCAGGCCCCCAGGCCCCGGCCAGTCCCGTCCCTTTATACCCGGACGGTGTCCAGGGAGAGTGGCCGACCGCAGTGTCTCTGCTCTGATGAACTTGAAGCCCTCGGGCTCTGGAAGCCGAGAGGGTGGTATCTGTCTACTCACATCGAGAGTTATGAATATTCACTAGCCAAAATGAGAGGAAAAAATGTGTATATTCCTCAGAATTTGAAAAACATCTCCAAACTGTCATTCACATGTCACACTTCAAGCCTGCCTCTGTGGCGTGGGTGCTATTTTTTCACGGAAGCCAGAGAAATATTTTCTACTTTTCCCACCATGCACCAGCATCTCCAAGGACGCACATGAAATATTAACAAAAACTCAATTTAAATGCAGGCGCCCTTCTCCCTGCATCAGTGTGTTTATTAAAAAGCCACTATTACTGGAAAATTCCGGCACCACCCAAGTTCACCAAATTCAGAAAAAAAGTTTCCCTTCGTGCTGCCCTAAAGGCCAATTTGTCCCCCCGTGACCCTTGTCCTGAGCCCAGGTCTGAGTTCTCCGAGCCCCGGCCGGTCAGAGAGCAGAGGGCTGACCAATATGGAGGCGGCAGGTCCCAGCCAGATGGTGGAGGCCCGCCCAGGGTCCTGCTGAGGGAAAGGGAGGAAAGCCACCTCATGCGGGTCTCCCTCTGCTCTGACCTCAGGCCCTGCATTTCCTGATGGACAGGAAGCTTCCAGAGAGCACGCACTCCCGGGTTTGCTCATCCTTACCACCTCCCCCTGCCCCAGCTAGCCAGCACTGCACGGAGCAGGGGTGCAAGAGTATTTGTGAATTAATGCTAGAGAACACGCATCTTGATGTGCAAGCGTCCCCCCTCCCCACGGCCCATGGACACAAAACCACTGCCCCCCAAGCCAGGGTGCAGCCTCTGAACACAGGTGCCCATAGGCGCAGGGACAGCAGTGAGGTGGGCTGAGGGAGATCTCTGTGCCCGGCACACTTGGGCACATAATTACAGACACAGGAACGGCATCCAGCGCTCAGGGACGGGCCAAGCAGGCCGGAGACCCTGCTCTGTGCTTGTGAACGTGTATGCAGAACCTGTCTCACCATCTTCTATGTTCCTAAATTCTTCCTAAATCAATCACGCATTTTAAAATTCCACTTTGCATAATGATTGAAATTACTTTGAACAAAATTCAAAATACTATAAATCAAGAACGGAGAAATAATTTAGAATCATAAAACAGAACACATTCTAAAACATTCATTGGTGGCTAAAACCACTGTGACGTCTAAGTCTTGAAGTTCTCTTTTTACAACTGTTTTGAATAGAACCTGCAGTTTTATTCTATAGCTAAGGAAATTAGACACAAACACCACGTCTTTCTCTACATTTTCTTTGTCTTTCCATCAGGATTTCTGTGTCCAGGAGGCACTAATCAGCCTTTGAAGGCTTTCAGTTCTATGAAGCAAAGCTTTCAAACCCCCGGACACTTGCATTCTAACAGGCGTGCCCGCTGACCCGGTGTCATACCGTGGCAGGGGCCGTGAGGAAGCAGATGCCACACCCAGTTCTACTTCAGTGCCCTCCTCTGATTTATCCACTAGGAAGACCTGAGCTGCTGGCCGAGACCATGAGCTCCCTGGAGAGCAGCCTGCACTGGGGGTGGGCGCTCTGGACAGCCCCTTCCCTGAAACGCACATCTCACCCACGCTGCCCTCGTTTCCCCGATGTAGCCTTTATCTCTAAATTCAGATCCAGACTTTTAACTACTTAATCCCTGTTGTTTTCATCTAAAGGAAGAGCCCGTCGGACTCTGAAGCAGCTGAACAGACGTGTTTGTGGAACAGGCGAGTTTGGTGTCTGGCAACGGATTTATCGGTCAAGATACTTTCTCGTTTCAACCTTCAGTTTTATTCACGTAACAGATTGATTTTTAAACATGTTTCTGTATTTATTCCACCGGAGGCTAACTTCAGAACCTCTTCAGCTCCGGCGGGCTCTCCTCCCCAGGGCCCCCTCTGCAGGATGGATGAAGCTGGCTAAGGACCCCCGCGGGCCCGTCATGACCTTGCCCTGAGGCCGGCCTCGCCCACTACTCGGAGGACATGACAGCAGACACAGCAGCTCTCGGGACCAGAGAGGCTGGGCTGCAGGGGCTGTGCCCCTGCCTCCACCCCGCGTGCAGGGCACAGGCAGCCTGGTCGGTTGCGGAACATTCACAGAAGGACATCATCTCCTCTATGAGCACGCGCACCCTGGCTCCTCTCCCCGCAGCGGGGATTTCAGAACAAACTAAACGTGGTGAGTTGAGAAGGTGGAGTTCGGCTGCTCGCTGCTCAAAAGCCAAGAAACAGACAAGGGTGGAGGGAAAGAAAGCTTGCTTTATTTTGGATGCCGGCAACCCGGGGAGAGGGTGGACGCCTATCCAAAGGCTCACCACCCCCGGCCCCTCTCCCCGAAAGTCCACAGGTGAGATATTTTGCAGACAGACGGAGGGGGCTCCAGGCAGAAACAGCGCGGTCGGCTCTGATGGTCATCTTGAAATTGGTCATCGGTGGTCTCATCAGCATCATCTTGATTGTTTCAAGTACAGTTAGTCTTCAGTTCCAGGGTGGGTTTGTCCCCGTTTCCCTGAGGCCAGTTCTCAGAATTACGGTGCCTTATGACATGGCTACAGTCCGATCATCACGTAGTTAAGGCCTCCAACTGCTGGGGGTTCAGTATCTACAAGACAGCTCGCAGGACACGGCTCAGAATATTATCTCTATCCCTCGAGGAGGAACTGAAGGTCCCTGACTTTGCTTAATGACTAAACTATCATTTGGTCTCCTTTGACTATTTTCCCTTGTTTTTGCTGTTTTCACTTCTGTGATTATAGTTATTCTTTGACTAAAGTTTCTCTGAAGCTGAAACTCCAATACTTTGGCCCCCTGATGCAAAGAACTGACTCATTTGAAAAGACCTTGCTGCTGGGAAAGATTGAAGGCGGGAGGAGAAGGGGACGACAGAGGATGAGAGGGTTGGATGGCATCACCAACTCGATGGACATGAGTCTGAGTCAACTCCAGGAGTTGGTGATGGACAGGGAGGCCTGGAGTGCTGCAGTCCATGGGGTCGCAAAGAGTCGGACACGACTGAGCGGCTGAACTGAACTGAAAGTTTCTCTACAGACAGAAGGCAGGCTGAGGACAGGTCGGGGCGAGGACCACAGGGTCCTGCTCTGTTTCAGCCTGACAGCCAACAGCTCCTGGCTGGGCTGTGGGGTTCTTCTGATGAATATAAGCAGTTCCAAGGCCATTCACAGACAAGGCCTCTCCCTGAACTCTACGAACAAGAGAAAAAGGGCTTGAATTCTGCCTGAGCAAAGAGAACCACCAAGGCTGTTTGGTCACAAATCTCCCCTGCATCCCACCCCTGCCGACCTCTCTCTGACAGTGCTTCCCCAGGACAGGCCCACCCTGCCCCTAGAGCCCCCTACCTGCACCCTCCCGGATCAAGGCGAGCTCAGCCACGACCACAGGGGCCCACTCTCCAAGCCCCAGTGCAGAGCGGACCCTGACCTGACCCTGCTATGACCCCCGAGGGACCCCACCCTGCAGAAGGCCCTCCTTCTGTGGAGACGCCCACAGCCCCCGGGACGCAGTTTAAACATGAAGCCATCCTTTGCAAAGCAAACCAGGCATCAGTGGGATCCTTCTGACTCCCAGCATCACTGTTCAGTGCCGCTCATTTGCAGTTTGTCCCGGTGCGGCTGCCCCTGGGTCCCATCCACGGTCCTTCCTCTGCAACAACGACACCCCCGACACAGCCAAACGGGGTCTTACTGTCAGTGACAAGATGTCAGATCTCTGTTACTTTCACAAACACGGAAGATGGGGGACAAACAGAACCAACACTGTTTACTTCCCTCCCTCCTCCGTCCCTTAGAAAGAGGAACAAAGGAAGGGCCTCTGCACTTCTCGAGGCCAGCGTGAAGCTGGAGACCCAGGCAGGGCTCATCTGGGCAGAACCACGGGAGCAGGGCCTCGGGCCCGGAATCCCCCAGAGCGGGCAGGCATGCAGATGCTGCGGGAATCGCTCAGACTGTCTCCCTGCTCCTATTCAGGCACTCCTCAGCCCACAAACCACTAATGGACCCACACCTGTCGGCACCCTTCTGAAGGGGTTTAAAAGCTCCGTAAACCCTGCGCTAGTTCACGTTTTCTCCATAAAGCGACCTTCGGAAGCAGAGGAGCGCTCATCTATCCCCCGCTGGGCCGTCAGGCCGGGCTCCCGAGCTGCGCAGGTCCCGAGGGCCCAAGTGCCCCACGGCCGAAGCGGTCTAAGAGCTGGTTCCGTCCAAACCCGCTCTTTCCTCCACACCACCTGGCCCCCGGGGGTGAAGCCACTGACCCAAGTCCAGAGGCCCAGGCTTTCAGAGCATCTGAAGTCCCCTGCCCGTGGATGGACCAACTACGGACAGCTCTAAAGCACAAGTTTCCCTTGTTCTTAACGACGGTCCCTCCCCTCGGCTTCTGAAATACAGACACTAAGGTGGGCACCTTGTTAGCCCAGTCTGGGCACCTAAACTGGACTCGTCATGGGGACCACGTGAACGCACACGCAGCTGCAGACCAAGGCTAAGAGCATCTTCAGAGGACAGATTCCCAAACCGAGGTTCCCGGGTCTGAACACGCGAGGCACTCGGGCGGGGCTCCCAGCCTCCGAGCACGTGCTCTGTCGGACACGGAGCTCTAGTGTGGCTGGCGGGGTTCTGCGAGCGTAGAGTAAGTCTCCTACATGCCAGCCTTCAGGATGCAAGCCGTCAGAGCCGTGGACATGCACCGTGCCAGCGCCAGGCGGGGGGGGAACTGCAGCTTGTCCTCCGTCTCCTGTTGCCGCCAGGCCTTCAGCTCCACCGTCCCCCGCCCCAGTCAGCCTTCTGCCCCGCGCACCAGATTCAGTCCCGTGTGCCAGTTGCCGTACCGGACTGCTGCACTTTTCCAGGAACTGAACCACAAGATTAAAAATGCTTTCTTCATTTTTTGTGTGTTTGTTATGTATTATTTGTGTGAAAAGTATTGGAAACACACTACAGCACTATCTGGCTGACGGTGTTAGTTGGGTACCTAGGCCCAGTTTGTTGGACTTACACGAACAAATTAGACTTACGAACTTGCTCTTGAAATGGAACTTGTTTGTACGGAGGGGATTTACTGTAGTTAAGATCTGAAGTCAGCTGTCCTTAAATTAGGAAGATTACCCGGCTGGCCCAATATGGTCTCAAGTCCTCCCATCGGGCCTGGAGGTCAGAGACAAGTCCGGAGCCCAGGACAAGAGGTCACCTGCTGCTGCCTGACAGGTAGGACACGTGGCTGGAACACGTATGGAGATGGGGACCCAGCCCCCAAACCTGAGGAACTGAATGCCGCCCTCAACCCGAGAGAACCCTGAGGAGGGGCCTGGTTTCAAGAGAGAGCCCAGCCCGGCCCCACCCCAGGCCAGCCTGCAGAGATCCCAGCACACATGTCAGCTGGCCCGTGGAGACTGTGAGATGATAAGCGTGCACTTTTGAAGCTAAATTTGCACTAGCCGTAGCAACAGGAAACAGGTAAGAGCCTGCTTAGAAGTCTCTTGCCTTCTTCACAGCCATCAGGCCCACTAGGAGGCACGGTTTTCTACACGCAGAGTCAGAGGAATGTGTTAGTAACTGCCTGGTAGCCAGAAGCACGAGCTGCTGCCCAGCGACCTGCGAGGCTGCCTAGCCGCGTCCAGCGTCTGCAGACGTGGTCTGGGAGCGCCAGCCAACCTCCTACCCAAACGCTGTGCTGCTTCTACGCCTGGTTTCCTTTCAGATCCAGACGCTCTCCTCCAGATTTTACGGAAGCATCTTTTTCTGTCTTGTGCGTTCAGTGATTTAACCTTCATTAATGGTGACATGACGTTTATGTAAAAGCCTAGCTCCCACTGTGCCTGAGAACCTCTGACTCTAACCTCCTCCTGACAGTGAGCAGGTGAGAGGCCCTCTGGCCAGAGACACCCCTGCAGGCCCCGGGGGCAAATAATACTTGTTAAAACTGACTTTTATCATTTCAATACAAATTTCAAATGTTAGGTTTAAATATGCATCTACTTTTTATAGAATCTCTGGGATAAATTTTCAGAAAACCAAGGAACCTCAAACATTCTTGGCCAAATAATTTTCAAAAGACGAGATGGTTAGATGGCATTACCGACTCAATGGACATGAGTTTGGGTGGATTCCAGGAGTTGATGATGGACCGGGAGGCCTGGAGTGCTGCGGTCCATGGGGTCGCAAAGAGTTGGGCATGACTGAGTGACTGAACTGAATTGAACTTTCAAAAAAGGCAAACATGCAGGAGATGGTGATACATTTTGGTCCAACAACTGGACAATGACAGGAACCCCAGGGCGCTGACCTCTGACCTGCTTATCCCACTTATTTTTATCCACTCAAAGGATGTCCTCAAAATCCTTCCCAGGCTGTAGTTGAGAGCCTTTGATTTTAAAAAGCATTTGGTTTAGGGTTTGCAACTTCTAAAGTGCTCCTTGCAGGTCTTGCAGCCAGGGTCCCCAGGAGCCACAGAACTAACTCAGGCTGCTTCGGGCAACATGCCTGCCCTTTCCTCCCCTTCAAGGTGGGGCCAGAGGGTTACATGGCAGGGGCACCAGCATCTGCTCAGCCTGCAGACGTCACTTTCATACGGCTGTGTCTGACAAGCACACTATAAAGGCAGAATTTCAGTCATTTTACTTTGTGCACCTTCCTGCCCATATTAAAGTCATAAAAGAGTCAGCAAAGCTAGTAAGGTGTGTTTGCTTTTGTCAAGGGCGTCCCTGGCGGCTCAGCTGGCAAAGAACCTGCCTTCATGCAGGAGATGTGGGTTCCGTCCCTGGTCGGGAAGATCCCCTGGAGGAGGGCATGGCAACCCACTCCAGTGTTCTTGCCTGGAGACTCCCACGGACAGAGGAGCCCGGCGGGCTACCGTCCACAGGGTCACAAAGAGTCGGACACGACTTAGTGATAAAACAACGACAAGCTTTCTTAAAACCACAGGGAAGCCTCTGGTTTGCTGCTGGCCGAGACAGCAGGTCTCAGGCGCAGGAGGGGCGTGTGGTCGCCTCGGGGGGTAGGGGGCCTCCTGGGGTCCTTCCTCCTGCAGATGCTTTGTGTTTACCTGAAAGTGGCCGTGACAGGCACGTGGGTTTTATCAAGCAAAGGGCTGTTTCCAAACCTCAGGCTCTCTTCCTGTACTCACCCAGCCTCTACTCACCTAAGAAAGAAAGGAAACGCACCAGCCACTGAGTTCTCAGCCTCCCTGATGGCAGTCAGCCACAGGTGACACACTGCACTAACTCAGCGGGGAAAAAGGGGGAAACGATAGCTTTTCCACAAAACAGTGGCGGACATCCAGCCCTTAACGATGAAACTGAAGTTACTGCATCAACCAGGCTCACACACTAACGTCTATTGACCGGAGGTCTGGTCTAGCCTTCTCATTTTATTAATGAAGGAGATAAGCCCCAGAGGGCTGGTTAGAGGACTTTTCTGTAACTGGATCCAACCTGGAGGAGAGCACAGTCTTACATTCAGTCTAATTCTTTGGCATTTGAAACTGGAAATATCATTGCTTCTGCTAATGACCACATCTCAGAAGAGGGAGCAGCGACAGTCAGCGCTACACAGACCCACTCCTGACAGTCGGCTCCTGCAAACGCTGAGCCCACCCCGCGACAAGGACATGCACCTCTGGTTTCTCGGCGCGCCCCACTCCAGACCACGGTCACACACCTGAACGGGTCCACTCCAGCTCTGCACCTTGAGACTCGGGCCATGGACAGAGGAAGCGACAGGGCGTCCAGCCAGCGCTTCTCGTATTTTGGTTCATTAGCTACGGGCGAGGAAGGCGAGGACGGAGCCTGTGCAGAACAGACGAGAAGCAAGAGTCACAGGATCAGCCGAGAGCACGAAAACAGGGAGGGCGCTGACAGGCCCCGACATCACGTCTGCAAACTCAAATTTAACTCGTTTCGGCCGCGGCAAGGGTGCGTGCGCTCTCAGAGCTCTGGGAAGAAACAAGTGCGCTTCTAGTTCAAAGTAAACTATATTCTTCATCTATTTTTTAAACAAAATACTGCACCAAAGAGAGAAAAGTCACAGGGAAGAGGCTGGGGGCAGAGACTGGCCCTGGGAGGAACCTGGGGCCCTGAGGAAGGCCGTGAGTCAGAGGCTGTGAGGGCCTCCCCCAGCCGGAAGGTCAAATCACAGTGGGATTCATACATAGTAATGTTGACAAGATGCTAACAGGTGACCGGTCACAAGCCCAGCTTATTAGCCAATGGCAAAGCTCTCAGCGCCTGTCCAAAGGGAGCGGGGGTGGGTGGGGACGGGGCCTGCGGGTAATGGGGCTGAGAGTTAATTCTTAGTTGGATAAGAAGCTCAGGGTCCCCGAAGAGAGGAAAGGGGTCGGAGCTCTCAAGGAGAAAAGGACAAACTTTCTTTTCTACATTCCTTAGTCTTAGTCACATATAACGTTTTTTTAAGTCCAGAGCTGATGATTACACAACAAAGCAACTCATCTTAAACTCTGTACCAACGACTATATAACAGCAACGTATCCGGCTTGAGGACACGGTTCTCCTTCTTGAGAGCCTTCTGACTGATCCTGCCGTCTTAAAATGTGTATTGTGGGAGTGGGTCTGGCAAGATCTTCACAGCCTTGAGCCCTTCCTTTGATTTACTGTAACAACCAACTGAAAAAGTATACAGCCCCCTCGCTAAGAGTAGCGAGGGGTCACTCCCCACCCCCTTCTCATGCCTGTGTCAGAAGCTTTCTCTGTCCCCTGTTATACTTTAATAAAAGTCTGCTACACAAAAAGCTCTAGACGGAGCAAGCCTGGTGCCTGGTCCTGAAGCGAAATCTTCTTCTTCAGAGATCATGAATCCAACATTGTTCACCATCAGCTATCAGGAAGATGCTCGAAAGGCTGAATGAAGCCACGCAAACAACCATGTTCTGAGACGGGACAGCCACATGTGCCCAGTGAGCCACAGGGTCACAGACGGTCTGTCCCAGGCCCTGAGGGCGGGGCCAGCGGCATCCCGCCCCAGCAGGGGACAGCTGCGGCCCTGTCTGCCTCCCTCTCCAGAAGCATCCTTGCAGCAGCTGGCTTCTGGTGACAAAGGCGGGAGCCCCAGCAGCTCCCGGCTCAGGGACACGCGGACAGAACACCGTGCACATCCCCAGGGCACAGACAAAGCTGCCAACCAGGGCGGCAACCGAGACCCGGCCCGGAGCAGCAGAAGGGCCCCGCCCTGGGGCGGCCAGACTCCGCGCTGTGTGGCCTGTCGTGAGGGCTGGGGAAGCAGGGCCCGCGGGCGGCAAGGGTGGCGCTGAGGCTCTGCTCTCGCACGGACGGCCACACCTGCTCAGGACACGGAGACGCTAGGGCTCGGTGGGGTCGCTCCCCTGGGCCCTGCTTGGCTGCACAGGGAACTCAGCTCAACACTCTGTAACAGTCTGATTGAGAAGAATAGACACAGGTGCATGCATGACTGAATCGCTTCGCTGCACACCTGAGACGACCCCAGCACTGCTAATCAATTCTACTCCAAAACAAAATGAACGTTCCAACGAGGCCGGCAAGCTGCATACGGGGATGACTCCTTTCAGGCCAAACTCCCCACGAGAGCTCAACCGTCTCAGGCTGAATAGCAGACACTCGGGGATAACACCCAGCAGGTCCCATCCCGGGGCCTTATTTGGACAAAGTCTTTCCAGGTTTGATCAGACAATGGTATTGCGATGGGGGGTCTTCCCAGGTGACTCAGTGGGTGGAGAACCTGCCTGCAATGCTGGAGACGCAGGAGACCTGGGTTCAATCCCTGGGTTGGGAAGATCGCCTGGAAGAGGGCATGGCAACCCACTCCAGTACTCTTGCCAGGAGAACGCCATGGACAGAGGAGCCTCGCGGACTACAGTCCACGGGGTTGCAAAGTCAGACACGACTGAAGTAGCTGAACAGAGACGCGTGTTCACATTGCGATACGAGTTTACCCTGGACTGTCCGGGTGCCCTAACACGACGGCATCTATCCTTACCCGAGGGACACAGGCAGAACCCGGACAAGGGAGCGGGGGTCTTGTGAAGACCGAGGTGTACCTGGGAGCCACGTGGCCGCCGGCCAGGATGCCGGGCTACCGGGGCTGGGAGGGGCAGGAAGGACCCTCCTCTGTGGCCTCTGGAGACGCAGCCTGGATCCCCAGCAGCTAGCAGCTGTGCGTGGGTGTCCTCCGAATGTTCTTCATTTACATTTATTAATTCCTCAGCCAGTAGCTCAAAAGCAAAGGCACTGTAAGATCAGAGGTGTGAGGCAGACCATGAATCATCACTGACGATCATCTTTCTGCTTTACGTTCTGAGGTCTGCTGACACACCTGCTTTCAGTGTCTCGTGAGCGCAGCACTGGAAAGCGCCAGGTTTATCCCTTTGCTACGGATTTCACGCCGGCTTTCCTGGGACACCCCTGCGCCCGCGTGTGCTGCTGCTACGGTGTAAGAATTAGTCACACGTCGTGGCATGTCTTCAGTCACCAGTTTTCACCGAATTTTATCACTGCTATTTGCATTCACACACTATGTTTACGGTATAAGAGTTCATTAAGAATCATGTTTTTGTGCATTTTCTTTCTTTTTTTTTTTTTTGTTTTTTTTTAATAAATTTATTTATTTTAGTTGGGGGCTAATTACTTTACAATATTGTAATAGTTTTTGCCATACATTGACATGAATCAGCCATGGGTTTACATGTGTTCCCCATCCTGAACCCCCCACCCACCTCCCTCCCCATCCCATCCCTCTGGGTCATCCCATTGCCCCGGCCCTGAGCCCTTGTCTCATGCATCGAACATGGAATGGTGTTCTGTTTCACATATGATAATATACATGTTTCAATGCTATTCTCCCAGAACGTCCTACCCTCACCTTCTCCCTCAGAGTCCATAAGACTGTTCTATGCATCTGTGTCTCTTATTCTGTCTCGCATATAGGGTTATCGTTACCATCTTTCAAATTCCATATATATGTTTTTGTGCATTTTCTCTGAGGGCAGTTTGCTCTTCTCACTGATTCAAACTTGTGACACAAACATGCATCAATATTCAAAGTTATTAGAAAAACCCTGCAAAACCACCACTTAAAAATGTTGTAATGGGGACTTCCTTGGGGATCCAGTGGTTAAGACTTTGCCTTCCAACGCAGGGGGTGCGGGTTCAGTCCCTGGTCAGGGAGGTAGGATCCCATAAGCCTCATGGCCAAAAAACCAAAACACGAAACAGAAGCAATATTGTAACAAATTCAACAAAGGCTTTAAAAATGGTCCATATTAAAAAAAAAAAAATGTCATAATGGATTCCAGTATAGAGTAAACAACATTCAAATGAGCATAAGAATATGGTTATTTTATCAAATCATTTTAAATCTACTTTTTAAAAGGTAGGATAAAAAGCAATTTCTCACTAAGAAAAGCAATGTTTTCTTTTATAAAATCAGGTTGCACTTCTTAACTCATTGAGCACATTTGGCATCAGACTATAACTATTCATAGGAGGCTTTTTGTTCCCTCTGCCTTGGAAAGCTTCTCGCGTGGAGGCCACTGACAAGCCCAGAGTTTCATGTCAGAATTGTCTGGTGTTTCCTTTGGAAAAATACTTTGTATATTCCCAAGAACCATGAGGCTAAAGGAAGCCACCAGGTCTCTGCAGATCAGTGGGTTTTCAGTGATGCTTAACAGCCTCCCAGAGGGCAGGTCTGGTAGGAAAGAAGGGAAGCCTGTCTGGGGTTACCTCCGAGCTCACTCTAGAGGGCGGGTCCAGGAGGGCCTGGGAGAGGGGGAGCCCGTCTGGGGTCAGCTCTGAGCTCCCTCTCGAGGGTGGATCTAGGGGCGCCCAGGAGAGGGGGATCCTGTCTGGGGTCACCTCCGAGCTCACTCTAGAGGGTGGGTCCATGGGATGCCTGAGAGAGGGGGATCCTGTCTGGGGTCACCTCCGAGCTCCCTCTAGAGGGCGGGTCCATGGGATGCCCGAGAGAGGGGGATCCTGTCTGGGGTCACCTCTGAGCTCCCTCTAGAGGGTGGGTCCAGGGGCGCCCGGGAGAGGGGGATCCTGTCTGGGGTCACCTCCGAGCTCCCTCTAGAGGGTGGGTCCATGGGATGCCCGGGAGAGGGGGATCCTGTCTGGGGTCACCTCCGAGCTCCCTCTAGAGGGTGGGTCCATGGGATGCCCAGGAGAGGGGGAGCCCGTCTGGGGTCAGCTCTGAACTCACTCTAGAGGGCGGGTCCATGGGATGCCCAGGAGAGGGGGAGCCCGTCTGGGGTCACCTCCGAGCTCCCTCCATCCCTGGAGCCCTGCATCGGCTGCAGGACACAAGCTGCCTTCTCCCTGCAGCTGCGAGCCTGGGTCTAGAGGCACCTGTGGCAGCGCCAGCAATGCAGGAGCCTGGAGCTCTCCCTCCTGATGCACACCAGAGAAGTTGACCCGGACAGACCTCCAGGAGCTGCAGTCATGGATCAGGCTGCTCCAGTGCCGGCAGGCTTCTCCTCTGTGGGCCGGTCCCTGTCATCAGAGGACAGCTCATAGCCTGCAGGAACTAGAGCACTGTGAGTCTAAGTTCTGCCCTAGATGGGACATCAGCTTAAGGGTGCAGAGGTGAGGAGGCGTGTCCCCCTAGCTGGGCAGAGAGCTGTGGGCTGCACCTGTCAGCTCCCCTGGCCCCTGATGCAGCCCAAGGAACTCGGGTGCCACGCCACCATCTCCTGCCATGCACCACCCAAGACACTGATTCCAGAGAAGGTGGGGACAAAACACGCTTCCTTCTGATTTATGATGCAGTCACAGGTGCAGGGGATAAGGAATCAAGGGCCATCCTGGTTCTGAAACATTTGAACGTGACCCACCAACCAGGGGAGCTGTGACTCTGAGACGCCTTGATGTCTCTGAGCTGGAGAGTCTGAGCTGAGACAGTACAGTGGAGCTCGGACACGGGCCTCCTAGGGCAGCATCTCACCTGTCTTTCAGGATCCTAAGCGAGACAGGAGGCTCCCTGTGGAACTTACTGCCAGAGAGCACCAAGAGCCACAGAGGAAACAAGGAGGAATTCTGTGGGAGTGAGTGTCAGCCAAGGATGCCGCCTTAAAGCCGCGATCACACCATCCCTGAATCATGAATATGCGCTGGGAGCGAGTGTGCGCAGACCTCCCCGTTCCCCAGCACTCCACCTGTGCACCCCGCGATCACACCACCCCTGAATCACGAGTACGAGCTGGGAACGAGTGTGCGCAGACCTCCCCGTTCCCCAGCGCTCCTGTGCACCCCGCGATCACACCACCCCTGAATCACGAGTACGAGCTGGGAACGAGTGTGCGCAGACCTCCCCGTTCCCCAGCGCTCCTGTGCACCCCCCACCCCACACCTGTCTCATTTCTTGGGGCTGGTATGTGTCTTTTAAGTCACCTTTTCCAAGAAAAATGTTCAGTGCTTTAAAACTTGATGTTTAAATAGGAGACTTGAAGCCAATTTTCTAGGTATTGCTGTGTTACTTCTTCTTTGCATGGTTGAGGTCTTTCCACTTTACTCTTTTATTTTAACTGAACTATATTGAGGTGTAAATTACACATAACGACATGTACTGATGTAAGTGCAGTGATGAGTTCTGACAAATGTATACACTTTGTGCGACCAAGCCCGAAATTATCGTACAGAACCACCCCACCCCAGCCACAGAGCCCTCCTCCCCGAGTCTGTCTATTGGTGTGTCTCCTCCAGCACAGGCAGTCTCGGGTCTGACTTCCATCACCACAGATTTCTCTGGTTTTTCTAGAACTTCTATGTGCAGAATCGTACAGGAGGTACTTGTGTGCATAGCTTCATTCTCTCGGCAGGAAGTCTGTGAGAGGATCTCCGTTTCTGTGTATTTCAGCAGAAGCTGGGAAAGATTAAGGACAAGACGAGAAGGGAGCAACAGAGGATGAGATGGTTGAAAGGCATCACCGACTCAATGGACATGAGTCTGAGCAAACTCCGGGAGATCATGAAGGACGGGGAAGCCTGGCGTGCTGCGGTCCATGGGGTGGCAAAGACTTGGATACGACCGAGCACCTGAATAACAGCGGATTATTCATTCCTTCACCGAGCGGTATTCTGCTATTTGTGTATGCAGGCATTGCTTCCATCATTCACCTGTTGAAGGAGACCTGCATCATTTCCAGTTTCATAACAAGATAAATAAAGGTGCTGTGCCGTCAGTCAAATCTGGGTGCCAAGTTTGCGTTCCTGGGTGAACTTCACTTCTCATCACTCATCCCTCTTCTTCGGCTCGACCGTGTATCTGAAGGTCTCCGTGCTGTTCTCTGTGACGTCGCGGACGCCGCCCTGCAGGGCGGCCACGCGCGTGCTCCTCTCTGGTTTTAGTATCTGGAAGGCTGAGAAGACGACAAGACTTCCTTTCCTGTGTAGTGTGGGGTCAGTGATCAACGTAAACAGTCGCTTCCTCCTGAATCCTGACCTCCCTCACCTCGTACATTCAAGTTTTTCCCGATGACTCTCAGAACAGCAACGCATGCACAACTGACTCCCAGTGCTGGAGGTGAGTTTGTGAGGAAGATGCTTTTTCGAGACAAATGCTGCACGAAGAGACAGCAGGCGACTCGCTGACCGCCCCCTGCAGGCTTCTGGCTTCCCATCACTCAAGCAGAGGACCACCCATCTCGGAGGCAGGTGTGGAGTAGAGACACGCCCCTGGTGACATCAGAGGGACGGGTCCACCTTCCAGCCCTGAGGTCCCCGTGCCAGGGGCCCCACCTGCTTCCTCAATCTTGGGGGCTGTGGGATCACCCATGAGGTGGGCAGGAAAGGAGCCCCTGCCTCGGGAAGAGTTTCCTTAGTACTCCCTTTTCCTCCCTTTCTAAAAGGCTCTGGAGTCAGTAAGAAAGGAGATGGTCCTCCACTGCACCCGGAGGCCACCCTGGACCGCTGCTCTGAAAGGGTCAGCACCAGGACACATGCCAGCCTTTCCTGAGAAGCCACCTGGACTGCCCAGAGCCCAGGGTCCATGCCAGACGAGTGCCCACTGGAAGGCATGTTTCGTATTTTAACAGTCCCAGGGGCTAGGAATCCATCTCCCAGGCCAGTCACCTGCGCTGCTGGGAAAAGTCTTCCACACATTAGGACTTGGGGCATCTTATGGAAAATCTCTGGGGAATGACCATCACAGCAGATTGTCCCCCAGGGATGGGGCTGGGAGCCTGGGCTGCCTGCAGCATCTGAACTGGATGTGAAGCTGGCGCCCACTGATGCGGGGGGGATGGGAGATGAGCCGGATGTCGGGCACCGGAGCACTGGTTTGGGGGTGACAGGGCCCCTGCAGTGACGGGGCGCCCTGCTCACACTGGCAGCTGGAGGAGCCACCAGAGGTCACAGCGGGGAGTGGCAGAGGGCGGGTCCTGGAGATAGGAGGGATGCAGCCCTACTGCCAGCTGGGCCCCGGGCACTGGACAGTCCCCGGCTGGGTGCCCAGGCATCCAGAACAGGCTGGTGGACCGTCCACTTACACCCGAAGTCTAAGGATAATGGTGGCCAGGGCCTCAGCCCTGGGCAGCAGAGTGGGGGTGCCTCTAGGACCAGCAAGTGGGCGCTTGTAGGAGGGAGGCACTCTGGGGGCTCTGCAAGAAGACCTGGGAGCTCCTGAGGGAGAAAGAGCCATGATCTCCCGCTGTCCCAGGGAGGCCCCAAGGCTGGTGCAGCCGGGCCGTGGCCCGGTACAGCGGCTGTGGCCTCCACAGGCCGGGTGGGCATCGGTTCTGAGTTGCTCTGTGTTTGCTCCTGACGGTGGTGATGTTCCTCGCAGACGGGAAGCAAGTGCCTCAGGCCCTTGGGGCTTGAGAGGTATCCATTTCTTCCCAATTCTGCTTTAAATAGACCCAGAACTAAAATACTTCTGCAACAGAGATTCAGCTTTCACTGCATTTCCAGGGCTAATTTTCTTTGAAAAAGCCTCCTGTCCAGATGACTGGCGTCAATTAAACACGTCCCCACCTGACTCTCAGGGGCCCAGCCCTTCCTGGACAGCCGGACCGCCCTGCGTGACCCCCGGCAGCACAGGTGCATGAGGACAAGACACCCCGGAAACCTCACATGGCAGCAGGCTCTGTGTGTCTCTGGTGAGCTGGCTACTGACAGGTCACCAGGTCACCAGGTCACGGGGACCAGTGACAAGCGCATCTTAGTCAAGTAACTTGTGAAGACAGGCAGGTTTGCACCAATGTTCACAGAGTCTACAGAAGTGCTTTACCTCAATCAAGTGTGTTTCTCACTAAAATACTTTGCTTTCTCTCCAAAGACCATCTCTTAAAGGCTCTATTAGACATCAAATATTAATTATTATTGAGGGAGAAGGTTCACTGTCAAATATTTTTCTGCACCTAATTAAGATATACATCTCAGGAATGAAACAGCAGTGCTGTACTGTATGGTCTCTGCATGCCATAAAAATATGTAAATAATTTTTCTATTTGAATTTGATATATTTTGAGTGGAAATGTCCACTTTGTTATTTTAATGAAATTAATTCATTTCGTGAAGACAGCTGAGTATCTAAATTGTCATATACATTTTAAACTGTTACAGTTATACAATAATTTAAAAGCAGAGCAACATACGTGACAGCAGATTAGTGTCATATTCTTCTAATTGAAATCATTATTAGAATCATCATACAGCATTATCACAACAGTGATGAGAAATTATGATGATGATGATAAGATTAAAAACATCTCATGAAACATGAATGGTGGAGTAAAAACAGGGCCTGATTCTTAGACTCTTCATTGGGAGGTTGTTTGGAAGACAAGTGAAGTCTTAACAGCTACCAGAATCTACTCAAGACACAGGTCAATAAACCACCTAAGTGCATGATGAAAGTAAGAGAGGAGTGTGCAAATACTATGTTTAGAAAAACATGGTATCTTTACACAGGCCTGGGGGCTTCAGAGATGACACAGCGCCCTGACGTGACCCTACGACCCGTCAAGCCGAGGCACTAACGTGAGCAGAGGTGCCTCACTTCCTGGGCCAAGACTGTCGGGAGCAGAAATGGTTCGTGGGAAAACACAACCCAGAAATCACCAAGCGGAAAGTGACTCCTGAGCTGCACGCGAGAAAAGCAGACCTTCTGCGCAAGCCCACGCCGGGGCTGGCACCTGCCCACCTAACTCAAGTGGCCGCGTTCCTTTCCACAGACTTCCCTCCTCTAATCTCCACACACTTCTGGGATCACTTGGGTTCTCCTTCCTGAAATGTGGCCTTTAGAAATTCTGCTAGTGAAAGCCTGTTAGTGATAGACTCTTTCAGATCCCCTTCCTATTACAAGTCTTTATTTTTACTTGTTCTGGAAATATGCTTTTGCAAGGAACGCAAAGACAGATCAAGAGTGATGGTTCTTGCCTCCACAGTTTTGAAAATATTATTTATTGGGCTGCTTTGTAGCTCCCACTGTCACTGTTGAGAAATGCATTGTTAATGGAACTGTCATTCTTTGTAAGTGACCTATGTTTTCGCTGGTGGATTTTAAGATCGATTTTCAGCAACAAAGTCAGAGAGGAGAGTAGGACTCTACATGAAGCTCAAATACAGATAAAATGAATCTACAGCAATTGAGGCAATGGTAATTTTTTGAGGGGGAGGTAGCCTGAGATTCTGGTGATGTGCTATATTCTGACCATGGTACTGTAACATTTATTGAGATGTTATTTCCAAGTTGTATACTTCTCAGCACGTGCCTTATGTTTTAATTAAACGGTTAAATATCATTCTATCATTCACTCATTTATCATCTCTGCTGGGGATACCAGCCTTCCTTCCATTTAGCAGATTCATGTCATTGTCTAACTTGCGTGTTTGTTTAACGTTTTAAAATGTATTTTATTTTAATTACTTTTTTTTTACATCTGCTTTTCATTTGCAACTACTATTTATTAGCTGCTTATCTGTTTCCTTATAATTTCTGCAAAATTCTGTTTCTATTTTGTACTTCAATATACTGCTCCTGTACACTTCTGAGTCATTCAGTTCAGTTCAGTTCAGTTGCTCAGTCGTGTCTGACTCTTTGTGACCCCATGGACTGCAGCACACCAGGCCTCCCTGTCCATCACCAGCTCCTGGAGCTTACTCAAACCCATGTCCATTGAGTCAGTGATGCCATCCAACCATCTCATCCTCTGTCATCCCCTTCTCCTCCTGCCCTCAATCTTTCCCATTCAGTTCTTTGCAATGACCCTAGTCTTTTGCATTAAGCTTCTGAAAGTTTTAACTTAGAAATTCAGGTATTCATCGTCATAAATCCTTTGTTCTTTAATTTTAGCTCTTTATTCATCCGCCACAGGCGCACCGGCTCCCTGAGCCTCTCAGAGGCCCAGGTCAGCACCCAAGCTCCAAGCACTTCTGGTGAAAGACCAGTTATTTCTCAGGAAAAAGGAAAAGTTTTGGACAATCAAGTCATCCAGGAATAAGTAAGCCCTCTGTGTTTCCTCTGTAAAGAAAACACTGACCAACCAACACGGGGGCCAGGGCAGAGCGAGGGTGTGGATGGGCCCGACAAGGTTCAGGCTCACGTCCGGGTGGGCGACCTGATAAGGCCGTTGGTGTGACCGAGACTCCACTTGTTATAAAGATTCGGCCGGGATCTGGACGTGAACAAGGATGAACTTAGAACCCTAAGCAGTGTGAGCCGTCCCCGGGCCTGGGAGAGGACATGGAGCCGGGGGTGAAGCCCTGAGCAGACTCCTGCCCACGGAGGGGCGGGGTGAAGCAGCGCCCGGGCGGAGAGCGGTTAATAGTTTGGCTCCACGGAGAACACAGGAAAGCTGTCACACACACGAGGTAACACCAAGAACGGCTCAGGAACCACACACAGTCTGCTTAAACAGGAGACGGGAGACGCGAGCTTACCGTGTTGCTGGAGGCTCTGTTCAGATGCAAACCGCTGTCGAAGAGCGGCGAGGAGGCCCCACTGCCCGGCTCGCTGGGTGGTCCCGGCGACCCTGTGAACAAGACAGACTGTGCTGTAGACGGGGCTCCAGGGGTCACCTGCAGGTCCCCGACAAGCCCGGGTGCCTGGGGGAAGCTGGACGTGAACAAGGATGAACTTAGAACCCTAAGCTGTGTGTGCCGTCCCCGGGTCTGGAAGAAAACAGACTGGCCCCTGGGCTGCAGAGCCAGCGTGGGCCTCACCTCGCCACACGGCCGTCCGTCCGTGTCCTGCAGGAAGCGCGGCAGGGGGCAGGCAGGGTCAGCCTTTCCCCAGGTCCAGGGAGACAGTAGCCTCCCCCGGCTGATCCCCAGCCCCCACGGCTTCAGGAACCTGCACTCCCCACCGCTAGGATAACGATGCTAATTTCCTAAGTTTTTCTTGACTTTCTGATGATAACTTTGATATTATTTGTGTGACACGTTCTGATTATCTTTCACTGCAAGTTGCTTTAGTGAAAACTAGGAAGGCAAACCAGGTGAGTTCAAGGAAAGTGGTATTTGTAAAAAGAGGAAGCAGCTCTGGACTCAGCACGGAGCCACGGCTGGGCCTGGAGTGCAGACCCGGGTGGACGGAGCGGCCAAGTCAACATCCACCTCGAGCCCTCTGTCCGCTCTCAGCAAGCGCAGGGACGGAAAAGAGTCCCCATGTCCCTCCAGCCCACAGGCCTGTCCCCGCACGTCCCACACCGCCCAGTCTCCATGGCCTGCGTGGTCAGGGGGCAGGAGGGGGCACAGCGCTGGCTCCGCCCCCACCCCCGCCTGAGACCAGCGCTCACGGCGCGTGGACACCGGGGTAGACACCTCGGGCCACGTCAGCCCCGACCACGTGTCTGGACCCCCACCAGATGCCAGACCGCGTGCCAGTGGCCCCAGGGCCCAGGAGCCACCAGTCAGGCTCACCCCCTGCTTCTCCCAACCCAGTGGGCGATCTCGGGAGAAAGCCAGGGACCCCGCCTTTCCTGTTCCCAGACGCGACGGGAAGGGCCCCGGCGGGTCGGCGAGGGTCAGAGCTGGTGCCTGCCTGGATCATGGGTACTTCGTTTTCCTTTAGCTTGAAGAGCTTCGAGGCCAACATTAGCCATTAAAAGCCAACTACTGAGGGATAAGTGGTATTAGGCAAAAACTCCAGACCAGCTGGGAAGCCACGTCTGACTGGTACATGGGTTTGTTTAATCAAAACCAAGACAATGAATTAAAATCCAGATTTCTCACTTTCCTGGAAGGTGACAAAACCTGACTCTACAGGGTAAAGTCCCCGAGTGACAGGCACCAGCCGGAGCCAAGGGGATTCCAGTGGGGGCCCCACACCGCCCTCACCCCCATCCCACAGACGGGTCTGCAAGCACCAGCGTGCCCCTGCGGGGGAGCAGGATGCGCACGGGTCCCTCACGTGTCACCAGCGTCCATGTCGCGGAGGACGGAGCTGAAAGCCCAGCAACGATGCTGCAATTACTCCTTCGACACACACGCCTCCGATGTGGTGGTGACTGGTCATTACCTCCAGCCCACAGATGAGGAAGTGGGTATCGTGCAAGTTACTTCTGCAATCTTGGTTTTCTTCTTGAAAAGTCAGGAACGCGTTTACAGGCTCGCCCTCAAAGCCCCTGGCAAGTTTGGGTGAAGCAGGTGCCCCATCACCCCGGTCTCCCTTCAAACACTAGACTGCACGGCCAGAGCTTTAACGGGCTCGAGGCAATCGGATGAACTCACGGGTCTTCACACCAATGCGTCCAGGCCGTCGAGGAGCAGCTCCAAGAGCGAGGCTGTGTTCTTTCACGTCCTTACCATCCCACCCGAGGTTTTACGCCAGAATAGAAGTGTGGGCAGCCTGTCTGTCTGTTCTCTCTGGGATAACGGGATGCACACAGCATCCTGACCGTGGGAATCCCTGCTTCTGAAGAGACTGCAGGCGTGTTACACGGCAGGACATCTCAGGAAAAATAACAGGTGAGGAGGAAGCTGGCAGCCCCCGTGAGCCCCCTCCACTTACCTAACGGGAGCTTCAGAAACGATGGTGCTTCCCTGAGATACTCGACAGTGACGGTCACCTCATCGCCAGCATTTTTCAGAAGATGCACCTGTCAGTGTGACAAAGGACAGCCAGTTTACCACTACAGAGGGACCACGGAAATAAAGCGTGCATGCCCACCAGGGCTTCCCTGGTGGCTCGGACGGTAAAGAATACGCCTGCAATGCAGGAGACCTGAATTCTATCCCCGGGTCGGGAAGATCTCCTGGAGGAGGAAATGGCAAGCCACTCCAGTATTCTTGCTTGGAGAGTCCCATGGACAGAGGAGCCTGGCGGGCTACAGTCCCTGGGGTCGCAAAGGGTCGGACACGACTGAGCGGCTGACACTTCCACCACAAGCTTTGCCTGTCTCTCGAGGAGCCAGTGTCCACGATTGCCTCTGAGACTCTGGAAGCTCCGCAAGCCTCCCCTGGGGGGACAGACGGATGCGGTGTGTCCCCAGGTACACGGCTCTGCGCCTCATCCACACACAGGTGCACGCATCAGCCCGGGTCCAAGGCCAGGCTCCCCGCACACTCGACACACCCCACCCCGAAACCAAAGTCACGAGAGAAGCCCAGGCGAAGCTCCAGTCGCCGAATCTCAGACCCCGGCACACACGCCCGCGGCTCAGCCGCGATGCTGTCACAAGAGCTCCAGAGTTGAAACAACACTTTAGTTTGGAGAAACTGAGGGCATCGCGTCGCCCTGCTCGGCTACAAGGTCACCCACCCCCAGGTTGGGGCCCTTCACCTGCAGCGACCGACAGCTCCCCACTTTAGCTCTGGAGACAGCTTTGAAAGCCCTCACTTCCATCAGTGAGGCCAACTCGATCCAGACACAGCAGACAAAGCCCATAAATAAGGAGCCTTAAGTGTTCCCGCCCGAGACCCCAGAGACAGAAACGCACCACCTCAGCCCCTCCCAGCTGACACGTGTCTCCTGGGACAAGTGGCCCCAGGTGATTCTGATAAAAGCTCAGGGTCACCGGCAGTGCAGTGAAGGGACCCCTGGGCAACGCCCTGCCCTGTGGGTGTGGGTTTCCGAGGGTGGGGGTCACACGGGGGGGGGCGGGGTTCGGCCACCACAGAAGCTGCCGGGTCCTCAGCTCATGGAGTTTTACGCTGAACACCTGGGTGTCACCTGAACAGTAAGAGCCTGAGATCTGTGACTGTCTCCAGGGTCAAGTTCACCCACTGCTTCTGTCATGCAGATCTGCACATGCGTGTGCACGCACACACGCACGCACAAGCACACACCTGGAGAAACAAGCAACCAGCCTCGGCTCCCGCAGGACACCTTCTACCAAACGCAGCTTTGATCTGCTGAGTGAGCAGCGTGACCACCCGCGAGATGCTGTGAGCGGGGGTTCAGGGGTGAGGGCCGGGCTGCGGCTTGGAACCCGGAGGAGTCTCTTTCTACCATTTTCTAAACACAAGGGAAGGCTTTATTTCTAAGGGTTCTTGAGTTCAAAACCAACAGGACTCGGCATCTGGCCTGAGACCCTAGTGATAACCAAGCAGCTGTGTGTGACTAACACGCGTATAAAAAAGAACCCATTTCAACCTGAAAAGGAGGCCTCACGAAAGGAGTCAGCGCCTTTTTATTCATTACGGCATTTTTTTTAATCAATGGCTATCATAGCAGAAGTTAATTTAACATTTGAGATTTTGAAAAAAAGTCCTGACCATGCTGCATAGAAACGCAGTTCTGCACCATCTCTCATTCTGAGATCCTTCAAGTCCAAGCACGGACCCTACTCTGGCCTCACTGGATGTCAGGCTGAGGTCTGAGGTGGGGGCTCCAAGGCAGACACGTGGGGTCCCCCTGTGGGAGAGTGACCACCTCCCTGCCATCACTAACCTCTGCATGCAGGTCAGACTGCGCAACTTCCCAAACATCCATTTTCCTTCCTCTCCGAATGGTGAGAGGTCTTAGAATTTGCTCAATAAAATTAAGGAAAGTTCCCTCTCTGCCAGGTCTGCTACAATTTTATGTGTCCATGTGGATGGGGACGCAGGGTGCAGTAAAAAGCGGGACATCAACGCCTTTTTGTCACCCTAAAGTAGTAAGGCTTTTCCAAAGCAGGAGACAATGGGCAGGGTGAAGTTCATTCTGTGGATCTTCTGTGTTGAGCAGAACTGCCTTTTTTCCTTTTAGTATTAATTGAATCTAGAATTGACTCTGAAAAATGAGGGTGTGAAACTATGTGATTTATGAGGTCTTCTACAAATTTAATATTTTTATGAACTTCATGAACCTGAAAAGCTGAGATTGTGTATGTCATTAGCTGTGCTGATTCAAGCATGGCTTTTGTATCACATAAGACTGTGGACTTATAATTTGATAATTTGGTCCAAAAGGTATATTTATATTAGTCAAATATTGGAATAGCTCTGTGTATTAAGTTTACACATCTTTTTCTCAAAAGCTTTTCTTTTGGATGAATGCTTTTCATCTCCCCAGGGCTGGGATAAAGTTACCTAGCTATGCACTGTCTCTCTTTGAATTCCTGTGTGTATTCTCACCTTAAGAAAGCAAGCTTTTGCAGAAATTGATAAATAACACAAATGCTAGGTTTAGCAAGTAAATTATATGTCATCCATTTGAACCTAAACCTTAAACTACATGTCCCATCCAACCCACAAATCTTACCTCCATGCTTGGAGAGAGTTAAAGGAATTCTCTTAGTAATGAACTACTAATATGCTGCATTGTGGAGCCTGACCCGACCTTGGTCAAGGTTCATCTCTGGAAAGGTGCTGGGGTGGAGCCTGTGACCCCCAAGTCCACGGGCCAGCATCCCAGATGTGCACCAGAGGGGAGCATCCCGGAATGTCCTCCAAGGATGAGCACGCAAAGCCGGAGGGACCCTCCTAGGCTCCATGAGGGCCACCCGGGAGGGCTCCCCACTCCCTGAATTTCAGCCCCCATCTTCAAATCCACTTTTTACAGCATCTGAGAGGCCCCTATGAACACACGCATGAAATGCACATACAGAAACAAAATAATTAGAATAAGAGAGTATCTAAGAAAAAGAACAATATCCGTAAAAAAAAAAAATCACACACTTACCACTTCTTCGTGGGTTGCACTTTCTACATTAATGCCGTTAACCTGAAAAGAGACAAATTAAGAATTTTGAGGATAATAACTGATGAGTCTCAGTTCAGAACTAACAGGAACTAACATGCAACAGAGCTAAGGACTGAAGTTCAAGATACTGACCTGGAGCAGGGCATCCCCTACGAACAACATCCCTGTCTGGTCGGCTGCAGAGTCGTAAAAGGGGCAACAGTGTTAAGAGAGACTCAGAGACATCGTGCTCCTTGTGGTGGCAGCTGAAGCAGAGTCCGCAGCAACTGGTACAGTGTGTGCAGGTGTGTGAGTGTGTGCACATGGGTGTGTGCATGCACGTGGACGTGGGAGCCTGTGTGGGTGAATGTATGCATGTGTGCATATGGGTACATGTGTGAGTGTGGGTATCTGTGTGTGCATGCGTGTGCACGCATGTGGACATGCATGTGGAGGAGTCTGTACATGTGTGCACAGGTATGCACATTGAGTATGAGTGTGTGCACACGTGTGGACTGCATGCATGCATGTGGCTGTGTGTGCATGTGGGAGTCTGTGTGGGTGAATGTGTGCATGTGTGCACAGGTGACTGTATCCGTGCACACGCATGCATGTGTGGACGTGGTGTGAGCACATGTGTCTGTGTGCATGCACGTGTGCATGTGTGTACACGGGTATGGGAAAATGCAGCAGCACAGCACCAACCCTTCCAATGCAGCTACACACTCAGCTGATTTTAAGCACATTAAGAGAGTTACTTTCCAAACACAGAGGCTTGTTTAATGAGAAGCACAAAAGAAGGATTTCATTACACATGTGGAAAGTCTGATCCCCATTTTCCATTAAGTTGACACAGACAATAAAATAGGAATTCTAGAAGTCCCTTAGGATTTCCCCATCTTTCCTGGGAACACATTTACACATACTGTTTTAATTAAAGGGAATGTGCCCAGAATATTAAAGGGAAAAGGAAAAAAAACCTTTGCATTTTACAATTTGAGTACAATCTCTACAGCATATTTCCACTTAATTTTTCTATTATCATAGGGGAAGAAAGAAACCTCCTTTTAACAAGACTGAACCAATTTGCACCAAATGTAAAGCATTTTGCAGTGTAAACCCTGACAGCTGCCTGACTTTGGCTCTGCTCACCCAGGGACCCGCCCTGAGGGGCCCAGCTCGTAGCAACACGCTGTCGTCCACACGCCAGACAGAGCCAGGAACCCCCGACCCTCAGTCCTCGCCGGCTCCGATGTTTAGAGATCCGGGTTGGTTTCAGTAACTGATCATTTGGGCCACTTGTTTTTGCTCTTCCTGGGCTTTAAATTCCTGCTCTTGTGTTTAAATTCACCAACAAAGAGGGATCCCTGGAAACCCAAACCCCCCCACCTCAGTGAAACAGGACCCCAGGCCCCCACCCTCTCTGCCAGCGACCTTGGTCTCGCCGTGTGACCGGGTCTGCTGTGTAATTTCCAGGTCCTGTCAGTAGAGAACCTCTGTGTTTTCAAAGTCCCCTCAGGGTCACTGCCGCAGGCGTAAGAACCAAGAAGGCTGGAGCAGCCACAACACAGGTGAGTGGCGGGCTGAGGCCCACACAGAGCACATTTTCACAGGTACCGTTTGCCTTCATCTAGATTTGTTTTACTTCATGTCTTTGGTTAAATACTGAAAACCAAGTAATAAGCTATTCTTTTAACAGTGGCATTTTTTTTTTTTTTTTTATAAATTTATTTATTTTACTTGGGGGCTAATTACTTTACAATATTGTAATAGTTTTTGCCATACATTGACAAGAATCAGCCATGGGTTTACATGTGTTCCCCTTCCCGAACCCCCCACCCACCTCCCTCCCCCTCCCATCCCTCTGGATCATCCCACTGCCCCGGCCCCGAGCCCTTGTCACATGCATCGAACATGGGATGGTGCTCTGTTTCACATATGACAATACACATGTCTCAATGCCATTCTCCCAGAACGACCCACCCTCACCTTCTCCCTCAGAGTCCATAAAATTGTTCCATGCATCTGTGTCTCTCATTCTGTCCCGCGTATAGGGTTATCGTTACCATCTTTCAGATTCCATATATATGCATTAGTATACTGTATTGTTGTTTTTCTTTCTGGCTTACTTCACTCTGTATAATGGGCTCCAGTTTCATCCATCTCAGTAGAACCGGTTCAAATGTATTTTTTTTAATGGCTGAGTAATATTCCATTGTGTATATGTACCACAGCTTCCTTATCCATTCATCTGCTGATGGACATCTAGGTTGCTTCCATGTCCTGGCTATTGTAAACAGTGCTGCGATGAACATTGGGGTACACGCGTCTCTTTCAATTCTGGTTTCCTCGGTGTATATGCCCAGCAGTGGGATTGCTGGGTCATATGGCAGTTCTATTCCCAGTTTTTTAAGGAATCTCCACACTGTTCTCCATAGTGGCTGTACTAGTTTGCATTCCCACCAACAGTGTAAGAGGGTTCCCTTTTCTCCACACCCTCTCCAGCATTTATTGCTTGTAGACTTTTGGATAGCAGCCATTCTGACTGGTGTGAAATGATACCTCATTGTGGTTTTGATTTGCATTTCTCTAATAATGAGTGATGTTGAGCATCTTTTCATGTGTTTGTTAGCCATCTGTATGTCTTCTTTGGAGAAATGTCTGTTTAGTTCTTTGGCCCATTTTTTGATTGGGTCATTTATTTTTCGGGAATTCAGCTGCAGAAGTTGCTTGTATATTTTTGAGATTAATTGTTTGTCTGTTGCTTCATTTGCTATTATTTTCTCCCATTCTGAAGGCTGTCTTTTCACCTTGTTTATAGTTTCCTTTGTTGTGCAAAAGCTTTTAATTTTAATTAGGTCCCATTTGTTTATTTTTGCTTTTATTTCCAATATTCTGGGAGGTGGGTCATGGAGGATCCTGCTGTGATTTATGTCGGAGAGTGTTTTGCCTATGTTTTCCTCTAGGAGTTTTATTGTTTCTGGTCTTACGTTTAGATCTTTAATCCATTTTGAGTTTATTTTTGTGTACGGTGTTAGGAAGTGTTCTAGTTTCATTCTTTTTTTTTTTTTTTTTTTTTTTTTTTTTATAAATTTATTTATTTTACTTGGGGGCTAATTACTTTACAATATTGTAATAGTTTTTGCCATACATTGACAAGAATCAGCCATGGGTTTGCATGTGTTCCCCTTCCCGAACCCCCCACCCACCTCCCTCCCCCTCCCATCCCTCTGGATCATCCCACTGCCCCGGCCCCGAGCCCTTGTCACATGCATCGAACATGGAATGGTGCTCTGTTTCACATATGACAATACACATGTCTCAATGCCATTCTCCCAGAACGGCCCACCCTCACCTTCTCCCTCAGAGTCCATAAAATTGTTCCATGCATCTGTGTCTCTCATTCTGTCCCGCATATAGGGTTATCGTTACCATCTTTCAGATTCCATATATATGCATTAGTATACTGTATTGTTGTTTTTCTTTCTGGCTTACTTCACTCTGTATAATGGGCTCCAGTTTCATCCATCTCAGTAGAACCGGTTCAAATGTATTTTTTTTAATGGCTGAGTAATATTCCATTGTGTATATGTACCACAGCTTCCTTATCCATTCGTCTGCTGATGGACATCTAGGTTGCTTCCATGTCCTGGCTATTGTAAACAGTGCTGCGATGAACATTGGGGTACACGCGTCTCTTTCAATTCTGGTTTCCTCGGTGTATATGCCCAGCAGTGGGATTGCTGGGTCATATGGCAGTTCTATTCCCAGTTTTTTAAGGAATCTCCACACTGTTCTCCATAGTGGCTGTACTAGTTTGCATTCCCACCAACAGTGTAAGAGGGTTCCCTTTTCTCCACACCCTCTCCAGCATTTATTGCTTGTAGACTTTTGGATAGCAGCCATTCTGACTGGTGTGAAATGATACCTCATTGTGGTTTTGATTTGCATTTCTCTAATAATGAGTGATGTTGAGCATCTTTTCATGTGTTTGTTAGCCATCTGTATGTCTTCTTTGGAGAAATGTCTGTTTAGTTCTTTGGCCCATTTTTTGATTGGGTCATTTATTTTTCGGGAATTCAGCTGCAGAAGTTGCTTGTATATTTTTGAGATTAATTGTTTGTCTGTTGCTTCATTTGCTATTATTTTCTCCCATTCTGAAGGCTGTCTTTTCACCTTGTTTATAGTTTCCTTTGTTGTGCAAAAGCTTTTAATTTTAATTAGGTCCCATTTGTTTATTTTTGCTTTTATTTCCAATATTCTGGGAGGTGGGTCATGGAGGATCCTGCTGTGATTTATGTCGGAGAGTGTTTTGCCTATGTTTTCCTCTAGGAGTTTTATTGTTTCTGGTCTTACGTTTAGATCTTTAATCCATTTTGAGTTTATTTTTGTGTACGGTGTTAGGAAGTGTTCTAGTTTCATTCTTTTACAAGTGGTTGACCAGTTTTCCCAGCACCACTTGTTAAAGAGGTTGTCTTTTCTCCATTGTATATTCTTGCCTCCTTTGTCGAAGATAAGGTGTCCATATGTGCGTGGGTTTATCTCTGGGCTTTCTATTTTGTTCCATTGATCTATATTTCTATCTTTGTGCCAGTACCATACTGTCTTGATGACTGTGGCTTTGTAGTAGAGTCTGAAGTCAGGCAGGTTGATTCCTCCAGTTCCATTCTTCTTCCTCAAGATTGCTTTGGCTATTCGAGGTTTCTTATATTTCCATACAAATTGTGAGATGATTTGTTCTAGTTCTGTGAAAAATACCATTGGTAGCTTGATAGGGATTGCATTGAATCTGTAGATTGCTTTGGGTAGAATACTCATTTTCACTATATTAATTCTTCCAATCCATGAACACGGTATATTTCTCCATCTGTTTGTGTCCTCTTTGATTTCTTTCATCAGTGTTTTATAGTTTTCTATATATAAGTCTTTTGTTTCTTTAGGTAGATATATTCCTAAGTATTTTATTCTTTTTGATGCAATGGTGAATGGTATTGTTTCCTTAATTTCTCTTTCTGTTTTCTCATGATTGGAGTATAGGAATGCAAGGGATTTCTGTGTGTTAATTTTATATCCTGCAACTTTACTATATTCATTGATCAACTCTAGTAATTTTCTAGTAGAGTCTTTAGGGTTTTCTATGTAGAGGATCATGTCATCTGCAAACAGTGAGAGTTTTACTTCTTCTTTTCCTATCTGTATTCCTTTTATTTCTTTTTCAGCTCTGATTGCTGTGGCCAAAACTTCCAAAACTATGTTGAATAGTAGTGGTGAAAGTGGGCATCCTTGCCTTGTTCCTGACTTTAGGGGAAATGCTTTCAATTTTTCACCATTGAGGATAATGTTTGCTGTGGGTTTGTCATATATAGCTTTTATTATGTTGAGATATGTTCCTTCTATTCCTGCTTTCTGGAGGGTTTTAATCATAAATGGATGCTGAATTTTGTCAAAGGCTTTTTCTGCATCTATTGAGATAACCATATGGTTTTTTTCTTTCAATTTGTTAATGTGGTGTATTACATTGATTGATTTGCGGATGTTAAAAAAACCTTGCATTCCTGGGATAAAGCCCACTTGGTCATGATGTATGATCTTTTTAATATGATGTTGGATTCTGTTTGCTAGAATTTTATTAAGGATTTTTGCATCTATGTTCATCAGTGATATTGGCCTGTAGTTTTCCTTTTTTGTGACATCTTTGTCTAGTTTTGGAATTAGGGTGATGGTGGCCTCATAGAATGAGTTTGGAAGTTTACCATCTTCTGCAATTTTCTGGAAGAGTTTGAGCAGGATAGGTGTTAGCTCTTCTCTAAATTTTTGGTAGAATTCCGCTGTGAAGCCGTCTGGTCCTGGGCTTTTGTTTGCTGGAAGATTTCTGATTACACTTTCGATTTCCGTGCTTGTGATGGGTCTGTTAAGATCTTCTATTTCTTCCTGGTTCAGTTTTGGAAAGTTATACTTTTCTAAGAATTTGTCCATTTCTTCCAAGTTGTCCATTTTATTGGCATATAGCTGTTGGTAGTAGTCTCTTATGATCCTTTGTATTTCTGTGGAATCTGTTGTGATCTCTCCATTTTCATTTCTAATTTTGTTGATCTGATTCTTCTCCCTTTGTTTCTTGATGAGTCTGGCTAATGGCTTATCAATTTTGTTTATCTTCTCGAAAAACCAGCTTTTAGTTTTGTTGATTTTTGCTATGGTCTCTTTTGTTTCTTTTGCATTTATTTCTGCCCTAATTTTTAAGATTTCTTTCCTTCTACTGACCCTGGGGTTTTTCATTTCTTCCTTCTCTAGTTGCTTTAGGTGTAGAGTTAGTTGATTTATTTGATTTTTTTCTTGTTTCTTGAGGTACGCCTGTATTGCTATGAACCTTCCCCTTAGTATTGCTTTTACAGTGTCCCATAGGTTTTGGGTTGTTGTGTTTTCATTTTCATTCGTTTCTATGCATAATTTTATTTCTTTTTTGATTTCTTCTGTGATTTGTTGGTTATTCAGAAGCGTGTTGTTTAGCCTCCATATGTTGGAACTTTTAATAGTTTTTTTCCTGTAATTGAGGTCTAATCTTACTGCATTGTGGTCAGAGAAGATGGCTGGGATGATTTCAATTTTTTTGAATTTACCAAGGCTAGATTTATGGCCCAGGATGTGATCTATCCTGGAGAAAGTTCCATGTGCACTTGAGAAAAAGGTAAAATTGATTGTTTTGGGGTGGAAACTCCTGTAAATATCAATTAAATCTAATTTGTCTATTGTATCATTTAAAGTTTGTGTTTCCTTGTTAATTTTCTGTTTAGTTGATCTATCCATATGCGTGAGTGGAGTATTAAAGTCTCCCACTATTATTGTGTTATTGTTAATTTCCCCTTTCATACTTGTTAGTATATGCCTTATATATTGTGGTGCTCCTATGTTGGGTGCATATATATTTATGATTGTTACGTCTTCTTCTTGAATTGATCCTTTGATCTTTATGTAGTGTCCTTCTTTGTCCCTTTTCACATCCTTTATTTTAAAGTCTATTTTATCTGAAATGAGTATTGCGACTCCTGCTTTCTTTTGGTCTCCGTTTGCATGGAATATGTTTTTCCATCCTTTCACTTTCAGCCTGTGTGTGTCCCTAGTTTTGAGGTGGGTCTCTTGTAGACAGCATATATAGGGGTCTTGTTTTTGTATCCATTCAGCAACCCTTTGCCTTTTGGTTGGGGCATTCAACCCATTTACATTTAAGGTAATTATTGATAAGTATGATCCCGTTGCCATTTACTTTGTTGTTTTGAGTTCGTGTTGAAACATCCTTTCTGTGTTTCCTGTTTAGAGAAGATCCTTTAGCATTTGCTGGAGAGCTGGTTTGGTGGTGCTGAATTCCCTCAGCTCTTGCTTGTCTGTAAAGCTTTTGAATTCTCCTTCATATCTGAATGAGATCCTTGCTGGGAACAGTAATCTGGGTTGTAGATTATTCTCTTTCATTACTTTAAGTATGTCCTGCCATTCCCTTCTAGCCTGAAGGGTTTCTATTGAAAGATCAGCTGTTATCCTTATGGGGATCCCCTTGTGTGTTATTTGTTGTTTTTCCCTTGCTGCTTTTAATATTTGTTCTTTGTGTTTGATCTTTGTTAATTTGATTAATATGTGTCTTGGGGTGTTTCGCCTTGGGTTTATCCTGTTTGGAACTCTCTGGGTTTCTTGGACTTCTGTGACTATTTCTTTCCTCAATTTAGGGAAATTCTCAACTATTATCTCCTCGAGTATTTTTTCATGGCCTTTCCTTTTATCTTCTTCTTCTGGGACTCCTATGATTCGAATGTTGGGGCGTTTCATATTGTCCCAGAGGTCCCGGAGGTTTTCCTCATTTCTTTTGATTCTTTTTTCTTTTTTCCTCTCTGCTTCGTTTATTTCCATCATTCTATCTTCTACCTCACTTATCCTATCTTCTGCCTCCGTTATTCTACTGTTGGTTCCCTCCAGAGTGTCTTTTATCTCCTTTATTTCATTATTCATTCTATATTGATTCCTTTTTATTTCTTCTAAGTCCTTGATAAACATTTCTTGCATCTTCTCAATCTTTGTCTCCAGGCTATTTATCTGTAACTCCATTTTGCTTTCAAGATTTTGGATCATTTTTATTATCCTTATTCTAAATTCTTTTTCGGATAGATTCCCTATCTCCTCCTCTTTTGTTTGGCTTTGTGGGCATTTCTCATTTTCCTTTACTTGCTGAGTATTTCTCTGCCTTTTCATCTTGTTTAGATTGCTGTGTTAGGCGTGGCCCTTCTGTATTCTGGTAGTATGAAGTTCCTCTTTGTTGTGGAGGTTCCTCACTGCGGTTGGGGTTGGACAGGTGGCTTGTCAAGGTTTCCTGGTTGGGGGAGCTTGTGTCGGTGTTCTGGTGGGTGGAGCTGGATTTCTGCTCTCTTGAGTGTAATGGAGTGACCAGTATTAATTTTTGAGATGTCTATGGATTTGGTGTGCCTCTGGGCAGCCTGTATATTGATGCTCAGGTCTATGTTCCTGCGTTGCTGGAGAATTTGCGTGGTATGTCTTGCTCTGGAACTTATTATCTCTTGGGTGGAGCTTGGTTTCAGTGAATTTATGGAGGCTATTGGATGGTCTCTTATTAATTAATGTTTCCCCTGGCTTTCAGTCTTATTCTTGCAGTAGCCTCAAGACTTCTCCTTCCATACAGCCTCAATAATAAAACTTTTAGGTTAATGGTGAAAAGATTCTCCACAGTGAGGGATACCCAGAAAGGTTCACTGAGTTACATGGAGAGATGAGGTGGGGGGGGGTGGGTTGTAGTGACCAGGAGGGGAAGAGGGGAATTCAAATGTGGAGAGAGCAATCTAGCCAGTAAGCACTTCCCTCTGTGCTTTCCACAGTTTGGAACCCTCAGAGTGATTCACAGAGATACATAGAGAGGGGGGAGGAAGGTAACAGAGGTGAGCATGAGTAGAAAGGGAGGAATTAAGAGAGGAGAGAGAGATCTGGGCAGTATCCTGTTCCTGAAGTGTTCTCCAGTACCCAGAACACCCTCAGAGATTCACAGAATTGGGTTGAGAAGAGAAGGAGGAGGGTGGGAGATAGAGGTTCCCTGGGGGAGAAGAAAGAGCATCAAAAGGGGGAGAGAGTGATCAGGCCAGTGATCACACTCCTGAGTAAAAATGGGTCCTAAAGATTGGGTTCTTAAATGTACAAAGTTGATATCAAATATGTAAAACACAGATTAAAAATCTAGAGTAGAGGTTAGACTCTTATAAAACTTACAATCTAAAAAAAAAAAAAAAAAAGAAAAAAGGGAACAGTGTAAAAAGAAAAAAAAACAGTAAAACAGTAAAAAAAGAAACAGTAAAAAAATGTAGAACAGGAAAAAAACATTAAAAAAAAAAAACACAAAAGGTATAAGATATATGTATGTAGTTTGCTTCAAAAATAGGGTTGTTTTTTTTTTTTTGCAAGTTAATAGTGGGTTATGAAAATGAAAGTTAAAGGTGTAATAGAGGACTTGAAGAAAAAAGAAAGAAGAGAAAAAAAATTTTTTTTTTAATTAAAAAAAAAATTAAAAAAAATTAAAAAAAAATAATAATAGTAAAAAATATATATATCCCGGACTTTCTCTGGAGCTGTTGTGAGCAGTGTGGGATCTGCTCAGTTTTAGATAGATCCTTATTCCTGCTTATACTTTTCAAGATCTGTAGGTCCTTTTTAATGCAGTCGGTATTAGCTACAGGGATCTTAATCTGTTGGCCTGTCCCTTCCAAAGCACTTCCCTCTGTTTATTTGGCTTCTGTTTGGAGATCTCTTCAGTATCTAATTTCCGCCCTGCAACAAAGCGGTGGAGGTGATCTCTTTAGGTTCGCTTGTTCAATCGTGCTGTGGGGAGGAAGGAACACTGCAATTCTGGCGTGTGTGTGGTAAGCTCGCAGTGTCTCGGCCGCACTGGGTTCGCCCCCGCTCACGGCGTGTGTGCTTTCCCCGTCTACCCTGCTCAGGCTTCAGGTTACTCGGCCGGGGAGCGGGCCCTGAGCTGCGTGCACTTCCCAGGACTAAGCCGCTCAGGTTCAGGCTCCCGGTTACTCCACAAAGGCGCAGACTCGATTTTGCCCGCGGCTTGTGCCGTTCCCGGTCGGAGCTGCCCAGGCGGCCAGGAGTTTGGCGAGGGCGCTGTCCCCTGTTGGGGCGGTGCGGCTTATCACCTCCCTGGTCCCCGCCTCGGTTTACGGGCGCGCCCGGCTCCGGTGTGCTTTGTGTCGGTTCTGGGGAGCTGGTCTCTGGCTGCGACCCTCCCGGCTGCTGTCGACCCTCCGGGATCTCAGGCAGTCTTTGCTTAAAAAACTGGGAGCCTGTTTGCAGTTTGGTAGGGGGTGCCCTCTCTGGAGCCGAGTTTGCCCCTTTCCGGCTCTGGCGGGCCCCGCCTGCCCGCTGTGTCCGGCGGGGGGATGGCGCGGTCCGCAGCCGGCTAGCTCTCCTCTGGTATCGCTCAGTCCTTTGTTCTGTGAGCGGGCCGGCAGTGCCTTAGAGTTGGGCTTTTCGCGGGATAGTTCTCTCTCTCGCTGTCCCACAGTTTAGGTTACTATCTCACGTTAGCTCCCTCAGATTGCCCTCGGGGCACTCGGGCCCGGTCCTTACCCTAGGCAATGCCGCCCGCTCCTCTCCGTTCAGCCCCCACTTGCTGGTGGCGGATGATGCGAGCGTCTGGGGTTCTTTGCTGGGAGTTGCTTTAGGCACGTAATCTGTCGATTTTATTTATTTTTTCCTCCCAGTTACGTTGCCCTCCGAGATAAAAAATCCTCCCCCACACCCGCCGGTGAGAGGGTTTCCTGGTGCTTGGAAATTCCTCCTCTTTTACGACTCCCTCCCCGGGACGGGTCTCCGTCCCTAACTCTTTTGTCTCTCTTTTTATCTTTTATAATTTCTCCTACCTCTTTTGAAGATAATGCGCAGTTTTTGTGAAAGCCTGACGTCCTCAGCCAGCCTTCAGAAGTAGTTTTGTGAAGTTTGGTCAGCGTTCAGATGTTCTTTCGATAAATTTGTGGAGGAGAGAGTGGTCTCCCCGTCCTATTCCTCCGCCATCTTCTGCTCCAATTGACAGTGGCATTTTTTAAATCCCAGAAAAATATTTAATGTCAATTGTTAATATTAGTTCTAGTCATTAACTATACTAAATTTTGTTGAAAATAAAACACAATCTGCATACTACTAAACACAATGATATTTTAGGTAACTAATGAAGTTACTATTTACACTGAGACTTTGCCCAGAAAACCTCCATTACCCATTAGGTGAGACCTACTGATGGAGACCTCTGTCTCTCTCTCTCTCTATCTCTCTGTCTCCCTATCTTTCTCTCTCTCTCTCTCTGCCTCCATCATTTAAAAAAGCCAATTTAAAAAACTTTCCAATTAAATCTTTGAAGTGTTGTCCCTTTGAAGGACACTTCTAGTCCTACAAAACAAACTGGTGGCGGTGGTTTAGTCGCTAAGCTGTATCTGACTCTTGCGACCCCACGGACTGTAGACCACCAGGCTCTTCTGTCCATGGGATTTTCCAGGCAAGACTCCTGGAGTGGGTAGCCATTTCCTTCTCCAGGGGATCTTCCCGACCCAGGAATCAAACCCACATATTCTGCATTGCAGGTGGATTCTTTACTGACTGAGCCACCAGGGAAAGTGGTAAAATGGATGATAAACAGTATCATGGAAGTTTGATTTTAATTTAAAATTTTAATTAATGTTCCTAAATAAATAAACTTTTTGGTCAGATTAAGACAGGTTAGTGGATTTCAGTTGAAAGTAGCTCCAGCTTATTTCTCTGGTAACCCTGTCATTATGTCAGGATGTAAAATGGAAATAGAGGAAAAAATATTTTAATCCACATAAATATTCAAACATGCAAGCTAGCTACAAGGAGATATTCTATATTTCTGTTATACTTGCCTTTTTAAGTCAAATTAATTGCTATCACTAGTGTTATGTGAGGTTAGTTATGCAAATTTAATCTTTGCAATACAGTTGTGTTATAACAGAAATAATTTGTTCTTTCTGCAAATTAATTAGTAAGATTCAGACATGTTAAATATTCACTCACATAAAGTTCTGGGGAATATTAGAAAATGATAATATTTCCTTAAAAAATCTTAGTATTAACTGCACCGTGAATCTAGGTTGATAATGAGGGAAACCCAGTGTTTCTCGTGTCTCAGACCCACTTCACCGTCCCTCCCAGGCGCCGAGTCCTTAAGCCTAGGACCAGTCATGCGTGGGCACGGCCACCGGCAGCAGGGGCCACGGTGCTGCAGCCACAGGCCTGCGGTTGACGCGACCCCGGCTGGGCCCCTGCCCACCCTCAACTCCCGAGAAGCTCTGCTTCCCGAGACAGGTTCACCCTTCACCACAGCATGGTGGTGGGCTGTTTATGCTGAAAGATGGTACAGGATACTCAGATTCAAAAGCAAGAGTCTGGGGAGCACTGACCCACCCCCATGTTTACATGGGTGTGCTGTGCGCCTTGTGCGGACGCAGACCGGCCTGAAATAACCCGGAAGAATCCTGGCTCCGCAGACAAGCAGACACCCGGTGTCCCTCCAGGAGGAGGCAGCCTTCCGCCACACAAGCATCACTTCAGATCAGAGGGGTAAACTATCAGAAAACATTATGCATACCTCCACACTTACTGCAAAGACGTATGTGATCCATCAGCTCCTTTGTTGTGAAACCTCTTTGGTCTTCACTATAAAGCCCAGAATTGCCGGCACTGGTTACTCCAGCCGTGGTCCCATGACCCAGAGTCGGAGAAGGAGAAAGTGCCCTTCACAGACCCGAGTGACCAGAGCGTCCTGCCATGTGGTCCCACCTCACCGCTGGCGGGTTCCACTATTTATGGACCACAGCATCCTGTTCTGGAATTTACCACCGGGTCTGAGGTGTCAGCTCCCTCTTGCTCTCAGTGAAGAATGACCTAAGCCGACTCTAGCCATTTGAGACCACCTGAATTTCACACGTTGTGAGCAGACAAGAGTGCTGGCGCGTGCATCTAAGGCGATCCAGATGAGCTTTTCCTCTGGTAATTTAGGGTTAAGATAACTCATCCAGGAAGGCTGCCCTTCGGTACGGAGGTCACCAGCACCCTGAGTGGTGCTGCTGCAACATGAGCAGAAGTGGGGAGACAGAGACCCTGACCCAGAGGTGCTGAGAGACGGGGTGCTTGGGGGGAGGGGCGGGGAAGTCCTTGTCCAGCCTCCTATCACATACTCTTGGCTCAAAATGGGAGAAAACTCCACCAACTTAGAAAATAAAGATGACACAGTCTGAAGAGCTGTACTGAGGTTCTGCCCTTAGAGGACATACAGGATGCGTGGAGCCCTGCGGCCAGCAGGCTCAGTAGGGACGCCCGCTCAGATCCACGCAGCAGAGAGTTTTAAGTAAACAGTCTGCACGACGTGCACCCAGCCCAGCCGCTGTGGCTGCAGGCGAGAGCGCTGAGGTGGCTGCCTGCCGGGGAAGCCCCTGCCCTGCCTGTGACTGTCTTTTTGCAGCAGATGGCTGCTGTGGAGGGGGGGACTCGGCGGGGGACCTGGAGGCCCAGCGCTCTGGGCTCCCATGGGGAGAAGCCCCTGGGGACAGGGTGGGGAGGGTGGTGGGCGGCTGGGCAGATGTGCCGGGTCCTAGCATCGCAGCAGCTCCCCCACATGCTCTACACCCCCCACCTGACCCCCTGCCAGCGTCCTACCAGGCTCCGAGTGGCTCTGCCTGGTGACCTGCATGCTGCCATCCAGTGCCCGCTACCGGGGCTTCTCCGGGGTCCCGCCCGTGAAGCAGTCAGTCCAGGGAGCACTGGCTCTGTCCTGGGTCCTGAACACGGACCCGCCCAGGCCCTGGGGGGTTGTCACCAAGGCGATGTGCTCCCCTCCCAAGGAGCCCACAAACTGGGCTGAACCACCGTCAGAGCCACTGCGGACCAAAGGGCTGGAAGGTCAGTAAAGTGAAGTCACTCAGTCGTGTCCGACTCTCTGCGACCCCCTGGACTGTAGCCCACCAGGCTCCTCCATCCATGGGATTTTCCAGGCAAGAGTACTGGAGTGGGCTGCCATGGCCTTCTCCAGGGGATCTTCCCGACCCAGGGATCGAACCCGGGTCTCCTGCATTGCAGGTAGATGCTTTACCATCTGAGCCACCAAGGAAGTACTGGAAGGTCAATGATACGCTTTTAAAAACAAACATTCTCTTCACTTTACGAGGTTTGACCATGGACACCACCGGGATGGGCCGTGAACAGCGGCGTTCCCTGAAGAGGTCACCTGCTTCCTGAAGCCTGGAGCGCGTATGTACGTGGACTCCTCGGGGGGCGGGGGGCACGCGACCTCAGAAGGAACGCCGAGGCAGGAGCTGACATGTAGATGGAGGAGACAGAACCAGAGGGGATGCAAGGACCAAGCGGAAGAGAAAGCTTCACACTAAGTCAGCCAAATCAATTAATGCAATCTCACAGGTGTGGAAAGAAGCTCATTCCCAATCTTGTCTGACAGCAGCATGTCATGGAAGTGAGACACCAAACACAGGTGAACGCGCTGGAGACAAACAGTTCACAAGGCCTCGGGGGACCTCACACCCCAGGAGGCTCAGCAGTGCCCCCGAGCTCCGTTCAACAGATCCTGAGGCCGTGGCTCCAGAAGGCAAAAGGCGACAACAAAGTGTCTGAGTGCCTGGTGACAACTGTGTGCCCAGGACCGTTGTCCGGCCATCGTGGGAAGCCCCCATCCCCACTGAGGGGACCCTGTGGCAAGGACAGTGAAGCCACAACCAGGCGCACGATCTCCCTGCGCTTTTCCCTCCAGTGCCAAGGCTGGTGCCCCAATGTTGCCCCGGTTCTGGAAATTCTCCAGACAGCAACTCGAGCGGTTTTTTAAGGTAAAACAGATCTTTTGACCCTGCTTTGGACAGTCCCAAACGACCCCTCTTGGCCCCTTCACCCTTTACTTGTACACAAGACCCAAGTCCCTCTCCAGGATGAGACGCCGAGGCCCTGCCCTAGCCTCCCGCCCCTCGTCTCCTCCCCAGCTGCCCTCTCCCTCTGGCTTTCCCTGTTCCTGAGCAAACGGGCCCATCAACCCTTCATCATGCGTCCTTTCTGAGTCTGGGATGCCGCCTGGCAGGGCCTGCTCACACCTCACACTGATTCAAATATTTGCTTAAGCGTCACCCACGGAAAGATTTCCGCTGACCACATTGGAACAGCAGGGATGCTCTGTCCGCTGCTCAGCACGCCCCAACGTCGTTTAATTTTCTTCACGGCAGGGGTCACTGTCTGAATGTGTATTATGATCTGTTCACTGACGGCCAGTTTTCTCCCACTGGACACAAGTGTACACGGGCGGTGTCTGCTCGGAATGCCCAGAAGTGTCTGATCCATACAAGATGGTCATCGAGAGCAGGTGAGGCGGTCTGCAGATGAATAACTGAATAAACGGTTTTATGTTCTGCTCTGATCTCTGAAACTCCAATGCTTTGGCCACCTGATGTGAAGAACTGACTCACCTGAAAAGACTCTGAAAGTGAGGGTGGGAGGAGAAGGGGACGACAGAGGGTGAGATGGTTGGACGGCATCACCGACTCTATGGACGTGAGTCTGGGTAAGCTCCGGGAGTTGGTGATGGACAGGGAGGCCTGGTGCGCCGTAGTCCATGGGGTCGCAGGGAGTTGGACACGACTGAGTGACTGAACTGAACTGAACGTAATGGTTTCCAGCCGCCCAATCCCTAGATGCAACGCCAGGCGGTCGTCAAGCTGCGGACCCCTCTGGTCCTCATGTGAAAGTGGGAGAGAAGCCCTCCAGCTCCCGGTCTCCTCTGGGGTGACCGTGAGCCTGCCTCCTCAGGGAGGGGACCAAGCCAGGTGCAGCCCTGAGGGAGGGTCCCCAGCCCTGCCCCGAGGGTCTCACCCCCAGGAGAAACCCTAACTCGGTGGGCTGCTGGCTGGGGTGCAGGTTATCGGGTCATCAGCGTCATGTGCACCCGCCTCACACGTGTGGACAACTTCCCAGACCCTGGGGTCCCGCACACTAAGGACCCTCCTCACACCAACACATGTGGCAGCTCAGCCAAGGGTCCCCCTGCCTGAAAGACGCACGTGTCCCAAGCCAAACCCTGAACATGTGAACTTGGTGAGACTCCTGGGCCCCCAAGAGCTCAGCTCACTGAGCATTTAATTCAGGAGTGCAGGGTGTGAACACCACTGTGAAGAGAGGAGCCCGTGGGTGGGATGGCCACAGCAGATGAAGGGGTGCCCTGGGGTGCTGTGGAGCTGCTCCCCAGCCTGGCCGGGGCAGGATGTGGGGATGGAGAGGAGGCCCGGGTGGGCGGGATGCAGGGCCCGGAAGTGCAGGAGGCGGGTGAGGACCTGCTTGGGAGACTCGCTGGGCCTGAGATGCTTGCGACGCTTCCTGGAGCTGGAGAGCAGGGCCTCCCTTCCGGGAGAGTCGTGTCTGCACATGTGTGCCCTGCCTAGGGGACCGGACCCGGGGGGGCCCCCAGACACGGAGGAGGTGATCCTGTCACCCTGCAGGCCTCCTCGGCCTATTCACACCTCCGTAGAGAAGGGAGATGCTCTTTCTGAACTAAGTAGTCTTTTTCTGATTTGAATCTTACCCCTGAGAGGGTAACAGGCAGGAAGGCCAGGGGTCTCCGAACGGAGGAGATAGGCTGCAAGTGGCAGACGCTTCTCTCTCTCTTAAGCAGCAGGAGGAGACAAAATACAAGTGTTAGATTTTTTTTGCCCCTTCTCTATACAAAATTAAAAGGAGGTTTCTCTTAAAATCCTGTGTTGCCATGACGACACTTGGCTCTGCCTGAACTTAACTTTTCTCAAACCCTGAGCTAAACAATGCGCTTTTCTTACAGAAATGTTTGTCGTGAGCTACGTTAACGAACAGTGTGTCACCCTAGACTCGGTGCTTCTTCAAGTCACGAGGGCTCTGAGTTTTGAGACATCTTTCTCTAATCAGCAGCCTGCTAGTCGCTATACAACATCCAGCTAAACACTATCAGGGGGCACTCTTTCTGCCCCCTTCTGATGTCGATGTCAGAAGCTTTCTCTATCTCTTTTATACTTTAATAAAACTTTATCACACAAAAGTTCTGAGCGATCAAGCCTCGTCTCTGGCCCCGGATTGAATTCCTCTCCTCCAGAGGCCAAGAATCCCAGCGTCTTTCATGGCTCAGCAACAACGTTTCATTCCCCTGTTCTCCTCCTATTCTGAAACATATTCATACCCACAAGTTTAAAAATTTACTTACAAAAAAGAACTAAGAATGTTCACAAGCAGATTTGAGCAATCCTTCTCTCAGTCATTAATCAACCAGACAGATGGTTATGGTCACACAGAAATGATTATACACGCCGAGTTCAGCAACAACTGGATTCATTCTCCCTGCAGACCCTCGCTCTAAACACAGGGGCCACGGAGCCCCTGCAAGCTCTTCAATCGCATAATTGCAGCACTGGGTTTACACAACAAAAGGATGTCAGTCCAACAGAAGTATATGCTTCTTTGAAGTGCTTTGAAAAGCTCGAAAAAGAATGGCCATTTGGCTCAGAGACCTGTGTCCTCATGGTTATAATTAAAGCCATATTTCCTGATAAGACTGGAATCCTTTTGTGTCGCCAAGAACAGCAGCATAGGAGGACCAGACTCTTGTTTTCCCTCCTAACAATGGCTGGGGGCTCTCCAGGAAAACCATATCCTGAAGGCGGCTTCAAGGGCTCAGGACCCTTAACGCCCACAAAGTACGATCCGCCTGCTGCAGACTTAAGGGCGGCTTTGTGACTTTGCTGGAAAGAGGGGAAACTGTACAGTCGAGCTGCGTCCTGAGTGTCCTTTTGGTACAAAAGAGTCTTTACGCAGAACACACGTGTTGTTAAAACCTCTTCTCCCCACTACCGAAGTCAACGCCACGATGGGGGCTTCACCTCACTGTGAACAATCCCTGCAGGAAAACATGACCGCGAGACCTCTGGCAGCATGAGGCTCGAGGTCACCAGGCTATGCCAGCCGGCCCCTGCCAGATGTGGGCCATGTCTGAGCATCCTAGGGGAAAGCGTGGCTTGTTCCCCCAGCCCAGGAGTCCAGGCATCTCATCCAGGACCTCAACAACCTGGCCCTCGACCAGACTCATCGCCTTCAACACTCAGGCTAGCCCTCGACAACGTGGGCTTCACGTTCAGGGCCAGGTGTCCGTCTGCCCGGGTCAGGCAGGATCATCTCCTGGCCCTGCAGGGAGGACCTGATAGAACAGGGCAGGTGGGCGGCCCCGGGGAGCGGAGGAGCCTGTAAGAGCTGGATTCAAAAGAGCCACCAAAGAGAATTCATCTGAAAAATATGCACTTTGATGGACAGCCACCTGCCCAGTAGTCACTCGCCCTCACGCTCAGCCCTACACACTCTGACCTCCTGGGAGAGGCTGCTAAGTCGCGTCAGTCGTGTCCGACTCTGTGCGACCCCATAGACGGCAGCCCACCAGGCTCCCCCATCCCTGGGATTCTCCAGGCAAGAACACTGGAGTGGGTTGCCATTTCCTTCTCCAATGCATGAAAGTGAAAAGTGAAAGTGAAGTCGCTCAGTCGTGTCCGACTTTTAGCGACCCCATAGACTGCAGCCTACCAGGCTCCGCCGTCCATGGGATTTTCCAGGCAAGAGTACTGGAGTGGGCTGCCATTGCTTTCTCCGCCTGGGAGAGGCAGCTCTTCCCAAAGCCATCATCACCGTTTCCGCACCACGGCCAGCAGCCTCCCTGCCTGGACCCCCGGCCGTGACATGACTTTAACACCGGAACCTCGTCACACTGACCCTTCGTCCACTGCATCCCCCAGAGGTCTGTCTTTCCTGAGAAACCAAAGTTCAAACCACTGCCATGTCCGTGTCTCCTGGGGTCAACGTGGTGCCACACTGTGGGTCAGTATCTCTCTTAAGGGCTGGCGGGGTCGGGGATGAGAGCGCAGGCGGATGACCAGGCGACACACACAGCAGCTGTCTTCCCACTGAAAACACTGCACTATGTTCCAAACTGCGGCCATGCACACACGGTCATGCAGCTGCTTTTACCTGCGAGGTCTCTGAATATCTTCGATATGACCACGGGGACGCCGTGTTCCACGCCACCCTGGAAGACAGACACAGGGCTGCAGTGAAGACAGAGCGGGGACCATCACGGGAAAGGGTCGGGGGAGAGCATGGCATTCATACCTTTATGCTCAGGCCCAGGCGGCCCAAAGGCTGTCTGCGCAGCGTGACGGTTCTGTGCTTTAAAAAATTCAGAAAACAAACTGGTTTAGATTAAAATGGACAGTCAGAAAGCAAATGCAAAATGTATACATAACTTCTTTATTAAACCTTCAGACGTATGGGGGACATATGTATACCTACCGATGATTCATGTTGATGTTTGGCAGAAACCAACACAATTCTGTAATGCAATTATCCTTCAATTTAGAAATAAAGAAATTAAAAAAAGCTTCAGTAGCTGTTTATATTTCCAAAGGGGAGCTGCCTAATCACTACAGCGATGGCACCACTTCAAACCTGCACTCGGCAGTGCTACAGGGAAACAGACAGCCTGGTAAGAAACCGCGGCCTCACGCTAGTTTACGATCCACCCCGAGGTCCTGCAGAGTTGGTCATCTCACCCCTGTTCTGAGTCTGAGGGAGGGAGGCCCCGTTTCCAGGCAGCAGGTGGGGAGGCTGCAGGGCACACGCTCAGCTCCCGTCTCTAAAGTCTGTCATCTCCACCGACCCCCAGAGAGGCTGCCGCGCACCGTGCTGCTCTGCACAGCTCACCGTTTTTACACCAACGGCTCAGTAATCAATGCTTACTTGTGAACGATCGATCATTTCACGTCCTGACCCGGTTTAAAGGTACCAATGCTGAGAAGAAGCCAAGACTAATTCTGCCCCGTGGCTGACAAGTTGGTCACGCCACCTCTCATGTGTTCAAACATGTAAGGTGTGTGTTTGGTCTGAACTGACTATTTGTCAGTGAACAGGGTTGGCCTGGGATGGATGAAGCAGTGTAGGAAGCGTGTTCACCTCCAAAAGTAACAATGGGAATAATAAAAAGGATGCACACTGCTTTGAAAATTTCTGTAAAAATTGAAGAGATTCACAGCAAATATGCTGGCATATGGCCATTATGGAGGATAATTACATGGGGTTTTGCTTGCTACTTTTCAACATTTCATATGTTGAAAAATTACATAATTAAAGGAAAAAATTATAAAATGTTTAGTAGACTATGCAAAATACTTTGCTATTATGATTTTAGTTATTTAAAGTTTCACTGAAAGACAATTTTGTGTCTTATTTCCTTATCAAGTGGCTTGTGAGCACACTCACACACAGAAACACATATAAACTATTATTTATTCTATCCTTAAACTAAATCACAGGGTAGACTTTTATAATGAATTTGGCCCATCTCCTTATTGCCAAATTCAGACTGAAATTGAAGAAAGTAGGGAAAACCACTAGACCATTCAGGTTTGACCTAAATCAAATCCCTTATGACTATACAGTGGAAGTGAGAAATAGATTTAAGGGACTAGATCTGATAGACAGAGTGCCTGAAGAACTATGGACGGAGGTTCATGACATTGTACAGGAGACAGGAATCAAGACCATCCCCATGGAAAAGAAATGCAAAAAAGCAAAATGGCTGTGTGAGGAGGCTTTACAAACATCTGGGAAAAGAAGGGAAGCAAAAAGCAAAGGAGAAAAGGAAAGATATTCCCATTTGAATGCAGAGTTCCAAAGAATAGCAAAGAGAGATAAGAAAGCCTTCCTCAGGGATCAATGCAAAGAAATAGAGGAAAATAATAGAATGGGAAAGACTAGAGGTCTCTTCAAGAAAATTAGAGATACCAAGAGAACATTTCATGCAAAGATGGGCTCAATAAAGGACAGAAATGGTATGGACCCAACAGAAGCAGAAGATATTAAGAAGAGGTGGCAACAATACACAGAAGAACTGTACAAAAAAGATCTTCATGACTCAGATAATCACGATGGTGTGATCACTCACCTAGAGCCAGACATCCTGGAATGTGAAGTCAAGTGGGCCTTAGAAAGCAACACTACGAACAAAGCTAGTGGAGGTGATGGAATTCCAGTTGAGCTATTTCAAATCCTGAAAGATGATGCTGTGAAAGTGCTGCACTCGATATGCCAGCAAATTTGGAAAACTCAGCAGTGGCCACAGGACTGGAAAAGGTCAGTTTTCATCCCAATCCCAAAGAAAGGCAATCTCAAAGAATGCTCAAACTACCGCACATTTGCACTCATCTCACACGCTAGTAAAGTAATGCTCAAAATTTTCCAAGCCAGGCTTCAGCAATACGTGAACCATGAACTTCCAGATGTTCAAGCTGGTTTTAGAAAAGGCAGAGGAACCAGAGATCAAATTGCCAACATCCGATGGATCACTGAAAAAGCAAGAAAGCTCCATAAAATCATCTATTTCTGCTTTATTGACTATGCCAAAGCCTTTGACTCTGTGGATCACAACAAACTGTGGAAAATTCTGAAAGAGATGGGAATACCAGACCACCTGACCTGCCTCTTGAGAAACCTGTATGCAGGTCAGGAAGCAACAGTTAGAACTGGACATGGAACAACAGACTGGTTCCAAATAGGAAAAGGAGTACATCAAGGCTGTATATTGTCACCCTGCTTATTTAACTTATATGCAGAGTACATCATGAGAAACGCTGGGCTGGGAGAAACACAAGCTGGAATCAAGATTGCCGGGAGAAATATCAATAACCTCAGACATGCAGATGACACCACCCTTATGGCAGAAAGCGAAGAAGAACTAAAAAGCCTCTTGATGAAAGTGAGAGAGGAGAGTGAAAAAGTTGGCTTAAAGCTCAACATTCAGAAAACTAAGTTCATGGCATCTGGTCCCATCACTTTATGGGAAATAGATGGGGAAACAGTGGCTGACTTAATTTTTCTGGGCTCCAAAATCACTGCTGATGGTGACTGCAGCCATGAAATTAAAAGACACTTACTCCTTGGAAGGCAAGTTATGACCAACCTAGATAGCATATTTAAAAGCAGAGACGTTACTTTGCCAACAAAGGTCCGTCTAGTCAAGGCTATGGTTTTTCCAGTGGTCATGTGTGGATGTGAGAATTGAATGGTGAAGAAAGCTGAGCACCGAAGAATTGATGCTTTTGAACTGTGGTGTTGGAGAAGACTCTTAAGAGTCCCTTGGACTGCAGGAGATCCAATCAATCCATCCTAAAAGAGATCAATCCTGGGTGTTCATTGGAAGGTCTGACGTTGAAGCTGAAACTCCGATACTTTGGCCACCTCGTGTGAACGGTTGACTCATTGGAAAAGACTCTGATGCTGGGAAGGATTGGGGGCAGGAGGAGAAGGGGACGACAGAGGATGAGATGGTTGGATGGTATCACCAACTCGATGGACACGAGTTTGGGTAAACTCCGGAGTGGGTGATGCCTGGTGTGCTGCGAGCTCACGGGGTCGCTAAGAGTCAGACACGACTGAGCGACTGAACTGAACTGATTCACTCTTTGTGGGCTTCCCAGATAGCTCAGTGGCAAAGAATCTGCCTGCAATGCACGAGATGCAGGTTCAATCCCTGGGTCGGGATGATCCCCTGGAGGAGGAAATGGCAACCTACTGCAGGATTCTTGCCTGGAGAATCCCGTGGACAGCAGGCTGGTGTGCTACAGTCCATGGGGCTACAAAAGAGTTGGACAGACTGAGCACACGCACACATCCACTATTTCAAGGTTTTCATGTTTTTAAAGCCCACTGTCCTTGTTGAAGAGAAGGAGACTCTGGATTGAGTCCACACACGTCTAATGAGCAAACGCACTGTGCTGAGGGCCAGGACCAGGGAGGATTCCACATGAGTCGGAGTCGCCAAGGTCCTGACGGCTGGGAAACTCCTAGGAACCGGCTGACAATCCATCCTCCACTTGTTGGGAAAACGCTGCCTGCCTCAGAGCGTGAGATCGGCCTCCCTGGTCAAACCCTCAGCTCCTGCCTCCACCCAGAGACGGCGCCCAGGCCCCTCCCTCAGGACTGAGCCCGGCTCTCCAGGGTCCCTTCTGTGCCTTTTGGACCCCCTCTACCACCACCAGCCCTTGCCTGTGGAAACAACTCTTCTGAAAATGACCCATTGAAGGAAAGGGCAGTGGTCCTTCTAAGACAGGCAGACTTCAAACAGGGCTGACTCCTCAACAGCACGTGTACAGGGCCAGTTAGTGATCGCCACAAGCAGCGATTCTCCCAACTTAAAGTAAGCCAGTCAATCACAAGCCCTGAGGTTGGCTCAGGGCCAGTGTACAAAGTGCCTAGAACATGGAAGATTCTAGGCCCGATTCTGATTTCTCTGATCCCTTTGTAGATCTGTGATATGAGCCAGAGAAAACCTGTGAAGAACACCCAGCAAGACAGGACACGCATGATTCCAGAAGAGAGATGGGAGCAGACACCCCAGGATCCAAGTGAGGTCCCTCATCACGGACCAGAGGAGCAGGGGACGGACAGGGAGAGCAGGTGTCCCCCCAGGGCCTCCGGGGGTCCCAGACCCAGACACACGTCCCCACCCACTCAGGGCTCCCGAAACCCATCTGCTCCCCGCGTCTCCACCAGCGCAGCCCCCAGCCCCCTTGCTCCGCCGGGGCCTCCTAACCGCTCCCCCACGTTCTCCAGCTCTTGGTTTCCATTCCTGAGGTTTCTTCAGATCCACTTCGCAGCTCCGCCTTTTCGTTTCTGAATGTTATTTAACTTGTACACTGAGATTCCGATTTCATTTATTTTCTTTATTCTCTTTCTCTGGTTTCACAAAGGCTGGATCACTTTACACCCCCCCCCTTTCCTTCGTCAGACTGTTAGAACCTTCCGTTTATCTTCAGACACAATGAATACACGCCTTTCACGAGACGCACTGACTCTCACAGCTCGAGGTCTCTGCAGACCCATCTCTGCACCTCTGCTCACGGCGGCTTTCTTCCCTGGGTTTATCCCCAAAGTCCCTGCGAACCCGGACTGGGAAACCCCTTAGGCCCCCGTGGAAAGTGTGCATATCCCTCCAGAAGGACTGCACCTTCCCTCTGCGTGCACCAGGGCCCCCGAACCTGACACCACCTAAACTGCATTTTCAGCATCAGGATTTTCACGCCACACGGGAAGCGTAAACCACAGCGCGAGACCCAAGTGAGGGGCGGTTGGGATTAGCGTCCTCGGGGGCTTTTGCCTGGTTTTGTCCCTCTTCCTTCAGAAGCCCGTGCCGGCCAGGCAAGAATTCTTTCTGCAGGGGGCACTGTCTTCAAGCTCACACTCTCCATGTGTGACTTGGGACTTCCTCCCCCCAAGGGGATGGACTATGGTCGGTCCTTTCCCCTGGCTCAGCCCCAGGCCTCCCCCCGAGTTCTGCTCTCCCCGAGTTGCCCAGCTCAAGCTGGGCACCAAACACTAGTCCGTGGCTGGTCCCTGGCTGGGCTCACACTGTGAACTGTCGCCAGCATCGCCCACGTCTGGTGCCACCTGCCCTTCTCTCCACTCGCTGCTCTGGGGGCGACCTTGAGAAGTTACAGGAGCACCTAGACCCTCAGTCAGCAGAGGAGCAGCTACGTGTTGCCTCAACCCTGTAATTAACCCTGTGAGCTCAGACCAACATCTTCTGCTTTCTGAATCTTCATTTCCCAAACTGAGGGTATGGAATTCTCTAAAACCATTTCAGCCATAAATGTGCTATGACTTTAAGTGCCAAATACAACACAGAGATCTTTTAAATTCTTTCTTCCTGTCACTACTTTTTACTCCATTACTACATTCATTCAAGCCACAAATGTAACCTTACAGTCTAGAAAAATAAAATATGTCAAATGTACAGACACAATTATAAAAATGAAGCAATCTAAACAGAGAGTCTGAAACATGAGAACAAACCGGCTTCTTCATATGGCAAAGTACATTCTCTCTTTAGGAGATAATTGGAAAACCCAGAGATTTGAAGTATTCAGAGTGCCGTGCTGATCAGAAGAGACAGGAATACAAATGAAATATAAAGTCACCAATTCCAGACTCTGATGTAGAATCAGTAGATTTGAGAATCTATGGGTTTTATAAAAGGGTAAACTCAGCTTCCTCTCCCTCTTTTCTGATAAGAACATCCACCTGGAACTGATACAGTGCTTATTTTTTCAGCAGTTTCATGAACAGCAATACAAGTCTACTCCTAATCCTGCCTTCTCAAACAGACAATCAAGAGTATAAGTGCAACCCAAGGTGTAAGCTCAGTGCAAACTGGGTCAGGTTCCGAGAGAACCAGCTCAGGGCAAACTGGGTCAGGTTCCGAGAGAACCAGCTCAGGGCAAACTGGGTCAGGTTCCGAGAGAACCAGCTCAGGGCAAACTGGGTCAGGTTCCGAGAGAACCAGCTCAGGGCAAACTGGGTCAGGTTCCGAGAGAACCAGCTCAGGGCAAACTGGGTCAGGTTCCGAGAGAACCAGCTCAGGGCAAACTGGGTCAGGTTCCGAGAGAACCAGCTCAGGGCAAACTGGGTCAGGTTCCGAGAGAACCAGCTCAGGGCAAACTGGGTCAAGTTCCGAGAGAACAAGCTCAGGGCAAACTGGGTCAGGTTCCGAGACAGCCAGACTCCCTCCAGTCTCAGCTCGTGAGCACGTGCTCGGTCACAGAGCCTGCTGGTTGGGAAGCAAGCATGAACCTCCACTGACAACAGAGCTCGAAATGTGAGGATCAGTCAGCAGTATTATTTCTATTAAGAAGGCTGACCCTGAAATTCAAAGCACCAGTGTGAGCCATCCTTGCCTGGGCGGGGTGTCTCCTCTTAGGCTCTAAGAGGCCTTGGGGCCCCAGCACCAAGCTGACCTCTGCCTGACATTACATGGGTGGTGGTGCTCAGTTGCTCAGTCGTGTCCGAGTCTCTGCGACCCCATGCACTGCAGCACACCAGGCCTCCCTGTCCATCAGCATCTCCCGGGGCTTTACTCAAACTCATCCACTGAGTCGGTGATGCCCTCCAACCATCGCTTCCTCTGTCGTCCCCTTCTCCTTCTGCCCTCAATCTTTCCCAGCATGAGTGTCTTCCTATGAGTTGCTTCTTCCCATCAGGTGGCCAAAGTATCGGAGCTTCAGCATCAGTCACGGTGTAGACACAGTAAATGCAGACACAGTAAATGTGTACTGAACTGAATCCAATCATGCATTTTTCATCTCCTGGGATGCACACAGGGACTCAAGCTTCAGTGAGATGTGAAATTCACACTCATTTCTTCTGCTGATCAGCTGGGGAATAATTATTACATCTCCTTCTCCCGCAACTCAGAGCAAGTTTAGATGATGGAAAATAAATGCTCTCCATCAGGTCTCCTGTTGGAGGTTAACACTGAAACACTCATTGATATGAACATAAGAGAATTGCTGTGTTCCGACACCCCTAGAGGTGCTATGATCTGCAGAAATAGCCGTGACTGTTGTTGGAAGTCATCTTTTTCATTCTCCAAACACATGATAAATTATCAGGTCAAGGTTAGCTTTATTTTTATAATCAACCGAAGAACATGAGTTTCAACTGTTTCTCCAACCAACGGGATTGAACCCAGTGGGATTCTGAGTCTGGTGCAGAGAAGGCATTCTGATCTCAGGAGCTGAATGTGTTCTCCTTGGTTCAAAAACATCCTCTGAGTCCCCCTCACAATTGCCCAGCCCAGATACACACATCTATTCAAGAATACTTCACTGCATTCCTACAAATGAGGCTTCCTCTGGAGGCAGCAGAGGTCAGTAAGGATGGAGCCAGGAGACTGAGAACAAACCCTCGGGAACCACCCTCTGATACAGAGCCAGCAATTTCAACATCAAGCTCCAGGCACCAATAAATCACCTGAAACTGTAAACATAAATTTACAAACACACACCCATTTTTCTTAGGAAGGAACCAAAAATTTTCATCAAGAAGGTAACCTTGGGCAGAGACTCTGACACTGAATTCTAAAAAGTATAATTTATTTTCTTGGACAATACACAGGAATCTGTATGCAGGTCAAGAAGCAACAGTTAGAACCAGACATGGAACAACGGACTGGTTCCAAATTGAGAAAGGAGTACATCAAGGCTGTATATTGTCACCCTGCTATTTAACTTATATGCAGAGTACATCATGAGAAACGCTGGGCTGGAAGAAACACAAGCTGGAATCAAGATTGCTGGGAGAAATATCAATAACCTCAGATATGCAGATCATACCACCCTTACGGCAGAAAGTGAGGAGGAATCAAAGAGCCTCTTAATGAAAGTTAAAGAGAAGAATGAAAAAGCTGGCTTAAAACTCAACATTCAGAAAATGAAGATCATGGCATCTGGTCTCATCACTTCATGGGAAACAGATGGGGAAACAATGGAAACAGAAAAGCTACGACCAACCCAGACAGCACATTAAAAAGCAGAGACATTACTTTGCCAACAAAAGTCCATCTAGTCAAGGCTATGGTTTTCCCAGTGGTCATGTATGGATGTGAGAGTTGGACTATAAAGAAAGCTGAGCACCGAAGAATTGATGCTTTTGAACTGTGCTGTTGGAGAAGACTCTTGAGAGTCCCTTGGACTGCAAGGAGATCCAACCAGTCCATCCTAAAGGAGATCAGTCCTGGGTGTTCATTGGAAGGACTGATGCTGAAGCTCCAATATTTTGGCCACCTGATGCGAAGAGCTGACTCATGGAAAAGACCCCGATGCTGGGAAAGATTGAAGAAGGCAGGAGGAGAAGGGGACGACAGAGGATGAAATGGCTGGATGGCATCACCGACTTGATGGACATGGGTTTGGGTGGACTCAGGGAGTTGGTGATGGACAGGGAGGCCTGGCATGCTGCGGTCCTTGGGGTTGCAGAGTCAGACATGACCGAGCGACTGAACTGAACAATATAGTGTAGAAACATTACCTGTTTTTACTATAACTTATCTGAAACTTTCTATTGATCACAAATTCACCATTAAGAAAGGTGACACTTTTAAGTGGTTACAGCATCACCCTGGCTGCTTCCTCCTGCTCCCTCTCCATCCACCGCTCACGGTCCTGAGAGCACGTGGAAGATAATCCGCACAGGGAAGGTCTTGACGGGCCTTGTGCAGGGGAGCACGAGGCTGCCCCATCTGTTGGAGAGGGGCCCTCTTGGCTCCGAGGGACTCTTCTAAGAGCTGGTGGAAGCGGGTCTGCAGGATCCATGGGGCGGGGCGGGTGTGGCCTCAAGAGGACGGGATGCAGAACGCGGGCCTGAGGGTCCAGGGGGAGCGTCCTGTCTCCTGCCCTCATGAGGCTCCGCCATCCTGGATGTTCAGGAGACACCCTTGACTGAGGCCCGCGGCCAGAACAGGGGTGGCCTCGGGCTCTAGGACAGAAGGAGGAGGATGCCATCCGGGGGAGACGCGAGTGTGAGGACACAGAGGCAAGGTCGCGGCGCCGCCAGTGACATCAGGGCGCCTGTGCTGATGACGGCGCACTGACCACAGGACTGCGGACAGACCGGGTGGAAGCGTCCTGCCCACGTCATCCCTACAGTAAAGGTTACAAGGACCCAGAAACCCCACAAAGAAGGGGTCTCCAGCACCCCTAGAAGAGCCAGCCCAGCTGGAGATGGCAGAGCCTTGGAGTACTTCCAGAATCTCGCAGAAGGAACCTCCTTTCCTCCACCTGGCTTCTTGCTCATCACTTTTGTAGCTAATGGGATTGTCTATTCAGAGGACGAGTAATGACAGATGCTGATACTATCCACATAGATTGTAAATACACAGAGACACAGAATGCACCTGTGTAGCCATAGCCACTTAAGCCCACTGGGAGGAAACTTCAAATATAACGTGTTATATATTTAATACATCATTTGCAGTAGTCTGAAGTTAAATTTGGAGATAAAACTTGCAAAACCATTGTTCCCTAGTCTTTATTCAATATTCTAATACATCCAATACACGTAAGTTTCTTACCTTTAAGAACATTTAACTTATAGTTGAGGCTGAGAAGGACCAAGCTTCATGTGAAAACTCTATTTGCATCCATGGAGGCAAGGAACAGGTGGACTCTGAAAAGCACCTGCTGTACCTTTCACTGCCTGTGTTCCGGGTAGAAACCCTGGAGCTCTTCCTCCTTCAGGAAGGAGACGACCTTGCTCATCACAGCTTTCTAGTTCCCCATGAGAATATGTTCAATCTCATGGGGTGCTATCTGGGGATGTTTTTAATATAAAGCTCCTCAAGGAAAATATATTAATAAAGAAATTAAGAAAGCCATCGAGAGAGCAAACAATACGAACTTGAAGACACTTTGCTTTGCAGTAACGTGGGCAACTGGACCACATCAGGCCAGTCCTGCAGGGCCCCCCAGGAGCTTCTGCCTGGGGAGCCCCTCTTGCGTATCGGCCTGACGCGGTCTAGGCAAGCCCTGGGCCCGCAGACGCGGAGGCACTTACGTTCGCACGGGGACCGCTGCCACCGACACGGATGACGTCCTGGGTTTGAATGGTCAGTGCCTCTTTCGTCAGCTTCAGGCGGACGTCGTAGGCGTGGCCTGACCCTTCGTCGTGCAACAAGGCGATCCCGGTTTTAGTCTGAAACAGAGCAGAGGTGGGAGGTGCGAGGATAGAGAGCAGGGACCCTGACCAAACGCGCCTGAGTCTGAAACAAGCTGTGTGTTCACCACACACCCGCACGTCTAACAAGGGGTTGATTCAGTTCAGTTCAGTCGCTCAGTCGTGTCCGACTCCCTGAGACCCCATGGACCACAGCATGCCAGGCCTCCGTGTCCATCACCAACTCCCAGAGTTTACTCAAACCCATGCCCATTGAGTTGGTGATGCCATCCAGCAATCTCATCCTCTGTCGTCCCCTTCTGTCATCTTCAATCTTTCCCAGCATCAGGGTCTTTTCCAATGAGTCAGTTCTTTGCATCAGGTGGCCAAAGTATTAGAGCTTCAGCTTCAGCATCAGTCCTTCCAATAAACACCCAGGACTGATTTCCTTTAGGATGGACTGGTTGGATCTCCTTGCAGTCCAAGGGACTCTCAAGAGTCTTCTCCAACACCACAGTTCAACAAAATTGTGAGATTTTTTTTAATATTTCTTCCTGATCAGTTTTTACATGATTTGTATAAAACATGTTTTTAGCAAGTGAAGAATGGATGAGTCAGAAAGGCACCCTGCATAAACTAGAGAAGGGCTCCTCCGCATGGAGTCACGGACGTGTCCTGGGCTAAGCAGAGCCTGGTCAGTGGGCAGCACGGGTCATGGGAGACCATTGGAATGGCCACCCCATCCCCCTGGTGCCTGCACAGAGCTCTGGCCAGCACGGCCTTGGACACAGCCTCACACCTGAGGGAGGGGAGAGGGTAGGTAGGATGCTTGGCGAGATCGCCGGGGTCTGGTCTGCTGCCCAGGACCAGAGGATGGTCCCAGGGCCCGCAGAGCCCCGGGCAGGCCCCAGGAGTGACCACTGGCAGGGGTGAGGCTGGAGCAGAAATGAATACCATAGAAACAACAGCAGAGGTGTGTCTAGTGTCCAAGGGACACACGGACCCCAAGGGCGGGGCTGGTGGACACTGATCCGTGGTCAACACAAAGCTTTTCCTGCTGAAGGAACTGAATAAGAACAAACGAACAATAACATGATATGATTTTCCTCTTAAAATAACTTAGTGGAATTGAGATTCCTGCGAAAAAATCTTCACTGCAGATAAAAACAGAACATTTAATACATGTCTAGGATCACAACAATACTATATATCACTAACATTACTATATATACAATAGATAGCCAACGAAGATCTACTGTTCAGGGAACTATAACCTAATACCTTGCAACAATCTAGACAGGGAAACTGAATCACTTTGCTGTGCATCTAAAACACACACAACACTGTGAATCAACTATTCAACATGGGGCTGCCCAGGCGGCTCAGCAGTAAAGACTCTGCCTGCCCAGGCAGGAGACGTGGGCTCCATCCCTGGGTCGGGAAGATCCCCTGGAGAAGGAAATGGCCGCCCACTCTAGTATTCATGCCTGGAGAATCCCATGGACAGAGGAGCCTGGTGGGCTACAGTTCATGGGGTCACAAAGAGTTGGACATTACTTAGAGACTAAATAAAAATTTTTTAAAAATACTCCAATATGAAATTTTTTCAAAGGGTCAGATTCCCTGATTGTGATTCGCTGAGAAGGACCGTGTCCTCACATTCTCTACAGTGGAGGGTGAGCAACAACCAACCTCCTTCTCAACAGAACTGATTCATAAACGCCCACATCAGCACAGATCGAAAGTGTGAAAATCACTCTCTGACATGAATCACAGCAAGATCCTCTATGACCCACCCCCCAGAGTAATGGAAATAAAGGCAAAAATAAACAAATAGGACCTAATTAAACTTAAAAACTTTTGCACAACTAAGGAAACTATAAGCAAGGTGAAAAGACAGCCTTCAGAATGGGAGAAAATAATAGCAAATGAAGCAACGGACAAACAATTAATCTCAAAAATATACAAGCAGCTTACGTATACCAGAAAAATAAACAACCCAATCAAAAAATTGGCCAAAGAACTAAACAGACATTTCTCCAAAGAAGACATACAGATGGCTAACAAACACATGAAAAGATGCTCAACATCACTCATTATCAGAGAAATGCAAATCAAAACCTCAATGAGGTACCACCTCATGCTGGTCAGAATGGCTGCTATCCAAAAATCTACAAGCAATAAATGCTGGAGAGGGTGTGGAGAAGAGGGAACCCTCTTACACTGTTGGTGGGAATGCAAACTAGTACAGCCACTATGGAGAACAGTGTGGAGATTCCTTAAAAAACTGAGAATAGAACTGCCGTATGACCCAGCAATCCCACTGCTGGGCATACACACCGAGGAAACCAGAATCGAAAGAGACACGTGTACCCCAATGTTCATCGCAGCACTGTTAACAATAGCCAGGACATGGAAGCAACCTAGATGTCCATCAGCAGACGAATGGATAAGGAAGCTGTGGTACATATACACAATGGAATATTACTCAGCCATTAAAAAGAATACATTTGAATCAGTTCTAATGAGGTGGATGAAATTGAAGCCTATTATACAGAGTGAAGTAAGTCAGGAAGAAAAACACCAATACAGTATACTAAAACATATATATGGAATTTAGAAAGATGGTAACGATGACCCTATATGTGAGATAGAAAAAGAGACACAGATGTATAGAACAGACTTTTGGACTCTGTGGGAGAAGGCGAGGGTGGGATGATATGGGAGAAGAGCATTGAAAAGTGTATATTATCACATGTGAAACCAGATCACCATTCCAGGTTCGATGCATGAGACAGGGTGCTCAGGGCCGGAGCACTGGGATGACCCAGAGGGATGGGATGGGGAGGGAGGTGGGAGGGGGGTTCAGGATGGACCTCTTTGAAATGGTGTTTCAAAGAATATTTACATCTTTTGATGCGTTTTTATTTTTAAAAAGCTGTTGACAATCGGTCTAATCTCAGGGCAGCCAAGGGCCTATTTTTGTGAATAAAGTTTTATTGGGACAGCTACACCCCCCTGGTTACTCTTGTTCATCTCTGATTTAACGCAAATATTACTATATTTGTTTTAAAAGTTTAATCCACTATTAAAATTCTTTTACAAAGTAAACTCTAGGCCTATATAGCTTCATCAATGAATTCCACATATTTTAAGAAAAAAAAATATACAAGGTCTTTGAGAAAAACAAAAAAGGAACACCATTTAACTTGTATAAACTCAAGCCAAGCTGGACACAAAAACCCAGCAAGGAGGTTACAACAAAGTAAATTAACTTATCTATCACCTTCTTGAACAGAAATGTAAACATTCTAAAGAAAATATTACCAAACCAGATGCAGAAAAATATAAAAATGAAAATACATCTTGAGCAAAAATGAACAAGGAGGGGGTGTAGCTTTTCACCTGAACGTCAGTGTCATTTACTCCGTGTAACAGTCACCCACCAGGGCCTAGTGAGACACCCCAAACCTCAGGGCTCCTGGGGTGTGGAGGGGCCTGCGTGGCGCTTCTATGTGGTTTCCTGCGGCCGCGGTCAGTCGTGGGGGCGGCAGTCGGGTGGGAGTGGGCTCCGGGGGGCAGGTCGGCCCGCAGCTGCTCCCACGCTGCCAGCAGGGGCTCCTAGGCTGGGCCCGGGGCTCCTCCCACTGGCTGCTCACAGCAGGCATACCCCCAAAAGGCTGACCCCAGAAAGGAAAAACCTGCCCCAAAACGGAGCTGCTTTTTCTGTAACCAAGCATCACTCCTGCCCAAAGCCATGGACACACAGCCCAGCCCGGGAGGGAGCACGCAGGGCAGGTGGACGGGGCTCCTGAGGGCCCCCACACCACAGCCCAGAGCACGGAGACCCTTGCAGGATGACGAACAAGCCTCAAAAGACACCAGACAAACATCATTCACAACGAAGCCTTTTAATAAAAGGCACCTTCCCCGACCTTCCGGGAAACCTCTAAAAGAGCCTTAGCATCTGTGATTCTGGGTTGAATATGGAAAACTTCCTCCAGTGGGCTACCCACCCTCACAGCTGGGCCCGGCAGCTCCCGCCCTGGGGGACACACCTGCCTTTACAGATAGACGAGGCCCAAAGGCGGGAAAGCAGAAACCAAGCCGGCCTTTTCCACTGATGCTCCTCCTGAGCACGGAGACAATCCTAAAATGGGAAACAGATAAACGACTGCTCACGGCATTAACGAGGGGATCAGTCGCTGCTCTACTCTGCCATATTTTGAAAGTACACGTCAACATATCAGCAACAAGTGTGACACCTGGAAGTTGTAAAAAGATGCAACATGCAGTAGCATTATAAAGTCATGAATATCTAGAAATAAATCTAATAAAAGATATGTAAGATCTCTACACTGAAATGTTTAATAATGTTATTAAAGGACTTCCCTGGTGGCTCAGATGGTAAAGAATCCACCTGCAATGCAGGAGACCTGGGTTCAATCCCTGGGTCGGGAAAATCCCCTGGAGGAAGGCATGGCAACCCAGTATCTTGCCTGGGAAACCCCATGGACAGAGGAGCCTGGAGGGCTACAGTTCACGGGGTTGCAAGAGTCGGACACGACTGAGTGACTAACACGGGAGGATACGAGGGGACTTAAACGAGGCGGATGAGTTAACATGGCCAAGTGGTCACTGCTCCCCAGATTAATCTGAGATTCAAAACAACTGAAAACCACAACCTCAGCATGTTTTTTTAGAAATTGACAAAGCAATTCTCAATTTTAGATAGAAATACAAGGCTCAAGGGCAGTCAAGGTAATCTTGGAAAAGTGAAACATTAGCTTAATATGCACATAGACTGACATCAAGAACCATTAAAAGGCTGTAGCAGCTGAAATGGGGCATGTGCTCAAGGAGAGCAGGGCAAAGGAGGAGAGAACCGAGAGCCCAGAGACAGACGCAGCACACGCCCCTCGCGGCCGTGAACGTGGCCCTGCAGTGATGTCTGGGAAGAACAGTCTTTACGACACAGAAAAGTGAACTGCACTTCGGAGTGCACAAAAAATCAAACCTTGTTGGACGTAAGCTCTAAATGAAAGCAAAGAATGAAATATTTAAAAGAAAATGAAAATATCTTCAAGAACTTGGAGTAAGGTTTACCTGGAGTAAAGGTCAACAACTTGCAAAAAAGCTCTAACTATAAATTAGAAATTGATAAAGTATTCTGTATTAGAATTGGGAGATTCTGTTCAGTAACAGATGTTATTAAGAGAGGAGAATGGAGCCCACAGCGTGAGAGATTTGGGTAGCGCATGTGATAAAGACACACGCAGAGCTTACAAAGAGCTCCAAGGTCAGGAGCTGCTTTTTCTGTAACTGAGCTTCTTCACTCCTGCCCAACGCCATGGACACACAGCCCAGCCCTGGATGGAGGTAGGACTGGACCACGCAGGGCAGGGGGACGGGGCTCCTGGGAGCCCCCACACCACAGCTCAGAGGACGGAGACTCTTGTAGGATTATGAACAAGCCTCAAAACACACCTGACAAGTCATTCACGACGAAGCCTTTTATTAAAAGGTACCTTCCCCGACCATCTGGGAAACCTCTAAACGAGACTCCGAGCATCGGTGGTTCTGGGTTGAATATGGAGAACTTCCTCCGGAGGCTGAGAGAGAGATGCTCATTGATTTTGTGAATCTGTAACAGAGGGGCTGGTTATAACCTCTGCAGGAAATGTCATTCTAGAAGGTGAGATGCTAGAATTCTCAACCCCCCGCTGTGATTCAGCTTTCTCAGTTTACCTTTGCCCACCTTGAGGTAGGGAAAAACACTCTTAAAGGTATAAACAATTTACAACATTAACAATATTCACAGATGATAATAATGTCCATAAATAAGACCAAAGAACCATACAGACACCTGAGAAATTATGAACGTCTAGAAATATAGATGGATAAAAGTGAAATCTATCAGTATGACTCACACATTTATACAATAGAACCAGGAGAAAAAAACTGAGAAAATGTCTTTCTCCCCCTAAACCATTAGATATTCAAGAATATGCAAAACAGCATGAATACTTATAAGGAGAGAATTTAATCCTTCATTGAAAAATACTAAAGAAATACTAATTAAATAGAGAAATGCCTGTGGATGGGAAACTGTCCCCAAATTAGTCCACACAGTCACTGTATTCCACCCAGAATATTAATCAGTCTAGACCTTGACAGAAAGACCCCGATTAAAGGGAAAACAAGGCCAAAAGGAGTTAGAAAAAGAAGTGGTGGGAGGTTTGCCACTGGTTCTCACATGGATTTTTGTTCATAATTTAGCATCTGTGAAACCAAGGAGTGTATTACAAAGGATGTTCTTTCAACAATTCGTTGACAGCCTTACTCTTCATAGGGATGCATTAAATAGCAGGGTATGTTGATATTCATTGCATCTTATAATTGAAGGAATATGGCATTGTCAATTTATAATACTTGAAATTGTGGGGAAAAATGATACAGGGGTTGAAAAAATGACCGCAAGAACACAGGAGAGCCCAGACAGAGTCCCCTCTGAACACGGAGGCGGTGCTGGCGGGTGGTGCTGACGGCGAGGAACGAAAATCAACACCATCCCCAAGAGGAAGCTGTAAATTGGACCCTCACTTCATTCCAGGCGTGTCAAAGATGGATTGAAAATCGTAATAAATGTATTCTTGGCTTAGGGAGGCTTTCCTAACAAGGCACAAAAAGCAAAACTATGCGGGAGAAACCACCACACACACTCTGGCTGAGCGCTCTTCGTCCAAGGACCCGCTGAGGGCGACACAACCGGCCCTGGGCGGAGGGGCAGGAGCCTGGGGAGAGGGCAGGTGTGCGGGGCCCACTGGGCAGCTCACTGCACCTACTGGGCTCCCCTGGCAACACATGCCCACCTACTTTCTGTAAACCTCTGACTTTAAATGAACATCGGCATCAGCTGAAAATCCATCCACCTCGCTTGACTGAAAGCTGACAGAAAAGGAAAAATGAATGCAAAGCAAACTCAGAAATCATCACGGTTTGTGGACAGCTGAGCTCTGCCCACTTCGGAGGCCGAGCTCTGTCCACCTCTGAGGCCGGGCTCTGCCCACTCCGGAGGCATCAGCAGCAGCAGAGTTGAGGGGCGGGATGCCCACGCTGTCCTGTGGCCCACCTCCTCGGAAATGACTGCTTCCATCACTTCTTGTGAACTGATACCTGCCATCAGGTGTGATGCTAATTTCAAAGGAAAGATCCAAATCATTTTAATTTGGAACACAAAGAAGGGAACTTTGTCTTTGAGGACACAAGGTTTCCCTGGCATCAACAGATGCGCAAGATGAGTGGACCCACCCTGAGGCTGGCAACGGTGGAGAGAAACTCCACATGGAGCCCCAGGACTTCTCCGGGCCTGGGGACGCAGGAGCTGCAGGGAGAGGCTGGGGCTGGCGGGGCTGGGGCCGAGCTGGAGGAAGGAAAGAGGAGAAAGGCTGAGGCCAGGATCTCAGGAGAGGGTGCGGGCCCGCAAACTGGGGCATCCTGGCCGAGCTTCAGGAACCACTGCCCGGGGGTCCCACATGTAGCAGGCAGGGGCAGCAGGGTCCGGAAACTCCCTGGGAGACTCTCCGGGCAGGGAGCTTTGAGCTGGACAATAGAAGGAAGAGAAAGGATCAGCGTTCCTGGGGGCTGGAGGTGAAAGGGAGGGGGCGACCGTGGGCTCCGGGCTGCACGGGGCCCGGGGGCAGCTCTGGGCTGGAGTCAGGGCCGCGGACCTCAGCTCCTTCTGACTGATGCCCTCCCACATCCATCCAGTCCAGAGCTCCACCCAGGGCAGCCAGACGGGGCTTGGCGGTGGGCAGGCAGTGTCCGGCCAGCTCTGCGCACACGGACACGGGAGGTCTGAACACACACCCATCCTTCCCCAGGGAGGAAGGTGCCCGGAGACACAGCCGGCTGCCCGTGTGAGAGGCAGGGCTTGTATGTTTGCATGATCTGAGGAAAATGTCAGATAAAGCACTTTAATCGTCGGCTTTAAAATTTGAGTCAGACTTTAATCAGCAACACTGACCTTGTAACTGCCACTCGGATGCCAGCTTCACCCCACCATTCATCCCCATGACTTTACAGCCATCAAAGGCAACAAGCAAGATCTGTCAATAATGACCTACTTAAGATGCATTTTTTGAAGGGAAAAAAGGTAGGACTCTTATGCTGTTGAATGATTTCTATTTCTGTAAAAATAGACTGCTATAATGAGCCCCAAAGATCAAAAGACTCAACAAAATGGAATAACATTTGAATAACTTGGATTTGACACACAAAAAGCATTTCAGTGTTATTTAAAATAGACATCTACTTCCTTAAACTGCATTTTAAAATGAAATCCAATTGTGAGAAAAATCTTAAGAAAAAGAGACGTGTACATGCATTTAAAAGTCATAAAAGACATTAAAACAATCACAGCAAAATTAATGAATTACCATTTATTATTACCAGATTCAGCTGTCAGTCACTCAGACACTGTTGCTGAAGCTATCAAGACAAGTCTTTATATGTCAGTGGGGATTTATCCGACTCCAAAAGCGAGAGTGAAGGCTCTCATTAGCACTAAGAGATATTGTTGCTTCCAGCAAAGGGTCTACACCAGATTCCACATGCTCTACAGGAACTTACAGGTTTGCAAAGAGCAACTGACCATCAAGGCGAACAGTCTGAATAAGGATTTCAGTCCGGAAAAAGGCGGAAACAAAGCATGGCTCATTTGGAAAGAGCAGTCGTGCAAGTGGAACAAGCCCCACGCGTCTAAGTGTTCCCGGTGTGCCCGGGACCTCAGTGGGGAGGCCTTTACATCCGACTCTGACGATGAATCAGGTGCCCTCTCCTTGCCGTCGTTACTGAAGGCAGCAGGGTTCAGGGCTCAGGTCAACCTGAGCTGCACGTGTCAAAACAATCATACGGTTGAGACACTTAACAACTAAGTCCCCCAGAAGACAGATTCTCCTGTATAATCGCTCACACCCATCTTTACTGCACTAAATTTCTTTGCACTTTAACTCACATTACAAAAGAAATGGCACAAATGCCTACTAAGCATTGGATGCTACTAAGCGTGAGTGCGAGGCTACCTGATGGAAGCTGCTGACTTGAAGGACAGGGCTGCTCCCAGCTCTGAGGTCAAGGTCAGGCCAGCCGCTGATGTCCTCCCAGGGAGGCTTTCTGGGAAGAGGCTTGGAGAAGCCGCTGTCTGCTTCACTGGAAGAATCAGCCGTGCCACAAGCGCATGTTTTGCCACAATAATCTATTTGCTGTTGGTTTTTTTTTTTTTCCCAATCTGGTAGTGGAAACTTACAGATTCACTCTGTGAGGATGGAGTTACAATGAGAAGAAGCTATTTCGCTTAAAATTCCTAACAGAAATGAGTAATGCACAAATATCCTTACAGTAAGACGGTAACAGGCCCCTTTGTAAAGATTTTGACCACTGGATCGATCCTGAGGCACTGGATACTTCTGTAAAGATGGTAACATGGCTCCAAAGATAAGGCAGAAACTCTGAGGGAACCGAGCGCAGACCGTGCCCACCGACCCGTCGGTCCTGAGACCCCAGCGAGGACACGCCCGAGGCCGCAGGTCCCTGCGCAGACCGTGAGCATCAGCAGGGACTCCGAGGAAGGGCCCGGGGTCTAAGACCCTTACAACGACTGATCGGAGATTTTATAAGCGCCAAAGGAGGGGGAGGTGAAGGAGAGAAGGGGGACGGCCTTGGCAGGAGCGGGGGTCACCCGCCCGGCGGGGTCCGAGGCGTCTGCTCGGAACAGCTCGGACTCGCCACCACGCTGACCGACTGCGGCGACATTCCCAAACTTAACTGTCTCTTCACCCTTCCCTTGGCAGTCCCGTTCCGTACCTTTGAGAGGACTCATCAGTTCTAGTGTTAATTCTATTTATTTAAATTATATTAAAAACAAGCCAAGTTCACGCTCCTCCCGCCGCCTCCACACCAGCCTGCTCTCTGCGAGTGTGGCTTCGGTTTTATTCATTTTTTTTTTGATCACACATGTAAGCGAGATCTCGGGTAAATACTTTCTCCGGCAACTCATCTCGCCGCCCAAGTTGCTAAATGAAGGCACGCTTTCCTGGGGAGCACTTTCGTTAGTACACACGATGCCAGTTCTTCACTCTCCACACAAGGCAGCTACTCGCCCCGCAAGAGCTGGACAGAGTCCCGGCCGTGGAGAATGCGCAGCGGGAAACACTACCGGGTCCTTCGCTAGAAGAGCCTGCCGACGACCCCTGCCCTCGAAAGCCGCCCCTAGTGCAGCCCACACCCTACCCTTCGCACATCCGCAGCTACGCTGCACCACCTCCCAGCTCACGCACCAGCTCCCGAGAGCACTCGTTGGGTCCAGAAGCCGAGGTCGTGGAGCAGAGACGCGGCCACGCCTGGAGCTGGGCGGGCATGGTGATGAGGGGTCTTGGGGAACCACTGGGTCCACGGGTCCCACAGCATCTTCGTCACCCAAGCTGCTGGACACCGTGGGTCAGCGTGCTGTCCGGCAAGAGGGATGGTCACTGGGGTCGGGCCGGTCAGCCTGAGAGCATGTACCACAGACCAACCCTTCGCGTGGCCATCAGATCGGGGACATGACCCATCTTTCAAACTTTCAAGATGCTATGAACATTCTAATGATAACTTTCTACTTACCTGAGGCATAAATTCATATATTACACTTTAACAAAACATTGTGTTTAACGAAAAATTAAAGCCTTTAATCTCCATGTTCCAAAACAAAGACTCAGCACCACCTATTGGCACATTCTGACTGCAGAGAATTGCTTTAAAAATAGATTCACCGTCATTCAGACGCACACCCCACATGCCCGGGCAAGTCACTGGATTTTAAGCACCTCTCCTTGTTTAAACGGAGAAGAACATTCCAGGAGCAAGACCGGCCCACCCACCACTGGAGGGGGGCCACAGGCAGGACACCCTCTGGCCAAGCGACCATCCAGGCTCCAAACTTCACGTCGCCTTCCTGAGTCCAAGCAGACAGACGAGGTGGACCAGCCGAACGCCCACCTGAGCAACAGGCCAGGCACCTCAGGTCAGGAAAGCGACTCAGGTCATCACTGGAGGCGGCGCGGACGTCAAGAGACACGTGTGAGCCCAGTGCCGCACTCGGAGCTCAGGCCCTGGAGGCAGCGGCCCGGCTGGACGCCCTGCTGGACTCCCTGCTGCCCCACTGGGCCTCGCAGCTCCCTGGCCCCCGGGGGCTCTTCCTCCGGCTGTAGCTTCTTCTCTTCCTGGAGGAAACCTTGACTCCTCACTTGCCCTGGGAGCTCCGCAGGCGTGCTTCCACCCTCCAGATGAGACTCGCCTTGTCGACCCCAGACTCCGGTGGGCGGGCTGGACCCAAGGGTGGGAAGCAGAGGCCAGGAGGGAGGAGGTGTCTGGTCCTCCCAGGACGAAGACACAGTCCTCCCAGCATGGGGACACGGCCACCCCCCCAACACACCCACATCCCGTGCTGATCTAAATGCACGCCCGAGCTGCCCCGCATGCCAGGCACGCGCCCCGACGCAGTCTCGAACCCGCAAGACCAGCCCAGGGCCACTGCCCACCCCACTTCCCAGGGGAGGCCTGGCTTGACCCTCAACCCCGGAAGGAGAAAGCGCCTGATTAAATCAGGTCCTTGAGTAGGTACGTCCCTCCTGGACGCTCAGAGGTCTTCCTCATTGGCCGGGGGGACCTGCGCCACGACCCAGAACCCAGGGGGACAGCCTGACCCACCTGCTCGGACTCAGAAGCTTTTAACTGACCTCCTCCACCAAACTGGCTGTTTGCTCTGTGAACAAAACCTCAGCCTGTTCATTTGTAAAATCAGAACCAAAGAAGGAAATCTAACAGGTGTTACTTACAAGAAATGAATTACATTTTCCCAGTTAATGTCATTATAGTTCCTGATTTGCAGTGCTGATAATGTGAGCTAACGTAGTGTCAAGAAAATCAGCTTCTCTCTTTCGGAGACACTGTTCTAGTTTAGAAACTTTGCTGCAGTTAGAAGTACATACTTGACACTAAATTCTGTACAGTTTATTTAATTTATCTCGGACAATTTACATGAGAAAAATCAGCTAATTTTCCACCCTAATGCTATATTAGGTTGAATTAGAGAACTTCATGTTAGACGTTTTTTCCCCTTAACTTTCAATAAATGGTTCATATACTTCATCACGCCCACGTGGTACTAACCACACACACCTCATTAGTTTATGTTTAAAAATAAAATTCAATACCCAGAGCACTGAATGTAACACAGTCCTGGGCTTTTCTGTCATATAACAACCCATTTCTGACCAGAGAAATCACTCTTTCTTACAAAAATGATGGACATAAATTAGACTTAACATATGAAATGACGGTAGCTTTTATTCTCCAAAAAAATACAACTCTAGTACAAAGCTCAAATGTAGAATCAATGCTAAAATCACATTCCATTGTGCCAGGGGAATTCTTATGCTAACATCATCCTTATATAGATAGGGGTTGGGTAACCCCACATTCTAGAAATCATTCTCCAAACCATTCCCAACACCCTGATAGCTAGTCTCATGTGATGTAAATAAAACTCCGATGAGACACTATACAAGAAAAAATCATGTGGTCAAAATTCAAAGGAATTTACTAATTATGTCAGCAAACCATCAAAATTCTGAATCGCAAAAACAGTCTTCACTTTATTTATTATCAGTTTATTATCAGTTGGTACTAAAAACAGTGGTTGAGTAGCATTTCAGTAAGAGCATATTTCAAACGTTTTTTTAAGTAGAGACAAACTGCTACCTAATACAAATTCTAGTTCTAATGGGAAGTTTTAGAACCACTTCACTGCACGTTATCTTTACTGCTTATTCAGTACAGTTCAGTCGCTCAGTCGTGTCCGACTCTTTGTGACCCCATGAATCACAGCACGCCAGGCCTCCCTGTCCATCACCAACTCCCTGAGTCCACCCAAACCCATGTCCATCGAGTTGGCGATGCCATCCAGCCATCTCATCCTCTGTCATCCCCTTCTCCTCCTGCCCTCAATCCTTCCCAGCATCAGGATCTTTTCAAATGAGTCAGCTCTTCCCATCAGGTGGCCAAAGTGTTGGAGTTTCAGCTTCAACATCAGTCCTTCCAATGAACACACAGGACTGATCTCCTTTAGGATGGACTGGTTGGATCTCCTTGCAGTCCAAGGGACTCTCAAGAGTCTTCTCCAACACCACAGTTCAAAAGCATCAATTCTGCAGCGCTCAGCTTTCTTCACCGTCCAACTCTCACATCCATACATGACCACTGGAAAAACCATAGCCTTGACTAGACGGACTTTTGTTGGCAAAGTAATGTCTCTGCTTTTCAATATGCTGTCTAGGTTGGTCATAACTTTCCTTCCAAGGAGTAAGCGTCTTTTAATTTCATGGCTGCAGTCACCATCAGCAGTGATTCTGGAGCCCAGAAAAATTAAGTCAGCCACTGTTTCCACTGTTTCCCCATCTATCTGCCATGAAGTGATGGGACCAGATGCCATGATCTTAGTTTTCTGAATGTTGAGCTTTAAGCCAACTTTTTCACTCTCCTCCTTCACTTTCATCAAGAGGCTCTTTAGTTCTTCTTCACTTTCTGCCATAAGGGTGGTGTCATCTGCATATCTGAGGTTATTGCTATTTCTCCCGGCAATCTTGATTCCAGCGTGTGTTTCTTCCAGCCCAGCGTTTCTCATGATGTACTCTGCATATAAGTTAAATAAGCAGGGTGACAATATACAGCCTTGACGGACTCCTTTTCCTATTTGGAACCAGTCTGTTGTTCCATGTCCAGTTCTAACTGTTGCTTCCTGACCTGCATACAGGTTTCTCAAGAGGCAGGTCAGGTGGTCTGGTATTCCCATCTCTTTCAGAATTGTCCACAGTTTATTGTGATCCATACAGTCAAAGGCTTTGGCATAGTCAATAAAGCAGAAATAGATGTTTTTCTGGAGCTCTCTTGCTTTTTCGATCATCCAGCGGATGTTTGCAATTTGATCTCTGGTTCCTCTGCCTTTTCTAAAACCAGCTTGAACATCTGGAAGTTCACGGTTCATGTATTGCTGAAGCCTGGCTTGGAGAATTTTGAGCATTACTTTACTAGCGTGTGAGATGAGTGCAATTGTGTGGTAGTTTGAGCATTCTTTGGCATTGCTTTTCTTTGGGATTGGAATGAAAACTGACCTTTTCCAGTCCTGTGGCCACTGCTGAGTTTACTGCTTATAATGTTATGATAATAAATTAAATTATCACTCAATGAATTGTCCAGAGATAATACTCCAATGAAATTTCTTAATTCCTTAACTGAACACTAAACACATTCACCCGGAGAAGGCAATGGCAGCCCACTCCAGTACTCTTGCCTGGAAAATCCCATGGACGGAGGAGCCTGGTAGGCTACAGTCCATGGGGTCGCTAAGAGTCGGACATGACTGAGCAACTTCACTTTCACTTTTCCCTCTCATGCACTGGAGAAGGAAATGGCAACCCACTCCAGTATTCTTGCCTGAAGAATCCCAGGGATGGCGGAGCCTGGTGGGCTGCCGTCTATGGGGTCGCACAGAGTCGGACACGACTGAAGCGACTTAGCAGCAGCAGCAGCAGCAGCAAACACATTCACCAGCTCCAAAATGTGTGCGCTGATATGGTAGCAAGAACAGGTTTCACACCTGAGAATGCTTTCAGCAGGGAACACAGGCTGACAGCAAAGCCCCCGGGGAGGCTCTGCCCAAGACTGCCAGGAGCGTGATTGGTCCCATCACCTGGGGGCCCTGCTGCACTGCAGCCTGACTTCCCTGCCATCCGCGGGATTAGCCACCGGAAGCCTAGGTGACGCTCTTCTCTAACGACTTTACCATCAGTGCCGTGTTTGGCCAGCATTTAATTAGGTGATGGTATCACATCACTTCTACTACAGATAAGGGAAAACGACTCTGCACAACTAAGTTAGAGAATTAATCTCTGATTCCCACTGGAAAACTGCAGCTTTTAAAATTGGATAGACATCTTGCAGAAACCTTAGAGGCCGACAAGGAGAGCAGGGAAGATTCCCCACAGCGCACGCCTGGGGCATAACCAGGAGGCAGGTCAAGCCGGAAATACACCTGGTCAACCAGAAGCGCAGGCCCTGTTCTCCCAGCTGGGAAGCCGTGTATCAAAGCTCTGACTCATAGACACATAAACCCGTGACAACAGCCTCCACTGGTGAACCCCTGGAGGAAATAAATTGTTCAGTTAAGTAGAAAACGTACCACCCCAGGAAGAGGAACTCAAACCCCCATGAAGTGCGCTTTTACTATCTGACCCTGCGAAACTTCCTCAAAAGATTCTAACTCCAAGACGCCCTCACCTACAGAAAACAACCTATGCAGAAATACTACCTGCAACACTTCTGTATTCCCCAAAGCCTGGAAAGAATACGGTGTCCTTAGTTAGGGGACTGGCTGAAGGTACACACTGCACCTTCATGCGGTGACCGCTCTGCAGCAGGAGGGGACAGCCACCCTCCAGCATGGAGCCAAGTTCAAGGCCAGCTGAGGCGCCATGCCATGTTCACAGTGTGTGACGGCTTCCATCTGAAGGATAATGTTGTAAGGAGAGGAATATATAAGAAAATTAAGAAAGTACATATTCATTTTTCAAAAGTAAATATCATAAACATAAATTAACCCAGAAAATAACCAAAATGATTACCAACATGTGCAGGAAATATCAGGATTGAGTGAACAGGGACTGAATTGAGAATTCTGAGTTTTCTTTTCTATAGTTTTAATTTTCACAATGTAATTTTTTACAAATTTAAAAATTTAATTAAGGCAAAAGAGAAACATTAAAACCCACACAATAGAAACTAATATCAGTGTTAAAGCCAACTGCATAATAAGCTACAGAAAGATAATAAGTATTTCAAAACAATTTTGAACAGTACACTGATCTGTAAGTTCATACTGACTATATTCTAAAGCTCAACGATGAGCAATAAATAAATCTTCAGGACGAACACGTAAGTTGACTTTCTAAGTGCGCAGGCTCTGTCTTCATTTTGGCTGCCTGAATATCCGACCCCCTTCTCACACCTCGCAGCACGTGTAGACCGACCGGCTGGGCATCTCACTGCAGCACCCCTTCCTGGCGCGTCGTACCGCCCACTACTTTGTTCTGAATCACAAGCCACCACCCTTCAACCACCGCTGGAGGTGCACTGCTTGTTCTGACAGTTCATCCCCTTCTCTCTCAAACACAAAGGACATCAGCAGAAGTCCTGGCCTTTCAACCAGGACAGGCCACTCCATCACCAGACACACGAACGCGGGCAGAGCACCTTAACAGGACATCTCCCCCACTTGACAGAGCCTCTGATTTTCTTTAAAACAGAAAGAACGAAGAGAGGGTGAAAGGAGAGCCCCTCATTCTCTATCGTGAATCCGAGATCAGGCAAGCTTGGTTGTCGTTGTTCAATTGCTAAGTCATGTCCGACACTTGGCGACAGACAGCACCGATGGCAGCGCCAGGCTCCCTGTCCTTCACCATCCCCCAGAGTTGCTCAAATTCATGTTTACTGTGTCGATGATGCCATCCAACCATCTCACCCTCTGTCGTCCCCTTCTCCTCCTGTCCTCAATCTTTCCCAGCATCGGGGTCTTTTCCAATGAGTCAGTTCGACGAATCAGGTGGCCCTCAATTACCTCTACAAAGGAAGTTCAAGGCCCCAACTGCTTTCCTGGAAATTCTTTAAAAACCTCCCAGAATGAACAAGAGGAATACACAAGTCCCCACTTGTCTTACAAACCCGGAATTACTGATATCAAGCCACAGCTGCAAACGCTCTCCTGTTCCGTAAAGGTTTGCAGGTTCCGGAATCAGGACACGGATGCACCATCAGAATTCACCATCTGGGCCCAGGGTGGCTCCTCAGGCCGCCCTCCACGGCCACCCCTGACCTCAGAGCCCCAGCTCCTCGTGGTCCCCAGGACAGCCAGCCCGGGCAGCTGGGCCTGAGTCACCATCCACTGCACTCAGACACATCCCCTGGCCAGACAGGCGTCATCTTCCCATATGTTCTGTAATCTGTGCATTTTCCAAACAACTTGGCCCAGCTGTTAAGTAAATAATCAACATTCCAAAAATGTATCAGAAAATTATTTACTATATACACATAAACGTACATATAGTATAATGAGTCACTCATTGACAGATTAACTACAAAGTAATATTTCAACTTTATTTTAAAGCTATTAGTGAGGAAAATATACTGTATTGTAGGAATATTCTGTAAAATTTAGCCCTTAGCTATTCACTCTGAAAATGCTGAGCATTTTACTGGCTTTTCTAAGATGTTTTATCTTTCAGGAATGCCAAGGACATTTTCTCTAAACAACACAATCTGTGCTTTAATTTGAACAGTACTAAGTTTTGTCTTTTCTACTATAGGAACAAATCCTCTTTTAAAGAAGAAAAATTGTCCCACTCACTAGGGAAGCGGTCTCCCTGGATCTTCCACAGAACCGCTGAGAGTCTCTAAGGCTCTTTAAGACGACAGCAGCCTCAGGAACGACTCTGGCCGATGGGTCTCTTCCCGCCTCGGCCTGAGCCTCCAGACACCGCTTTAAGTATCCTCCTCTCCTTCCTCGTAACTCAGCATCGTGGACTCAGAGCATTTGCCAAACACCAGCCTCTTCACGGAAAGCACTGTTTAATTATTTTCATTTACATTATCCAGTTGGCTACTGAGTCCAGGCCAACTCAAGTACAGGGCATCTTTAAGAGCATGGAGATGAAAACAGAAACCCAACCTCATGCGAGGTTTTCTCTTGTTCTGAAGGTATAGTTGCTTTTGTTTCTCTCTCCAAAACAACCCTGTTAGAGCCTGAGAGACTGGTGGGAGGTCCCAGAGATCGCCGATATGAGATTCCCGGGAGATCCTCTGACAGATCATCTGACGAGATCCCCTGGGAGAAGATCCCAGGAGATCCCTGCTAGGAGATCCCAGGAGATCCCCTGAGAGGAGATCCCAGGAGATCTCTGCTAGGAGATACCAGGAGATCCCCTGAGAGGAGATCCCAGAAGATCCCCTGGCTGTGCTCAGAACCAAGGAGCAGCGAGCAGACGCCATCCTGCCCACACCACGTGCCCTCCCTCTTTGCCCCGGTTCTCCAGCCTTGGGGTGTAAGAGGAAAGTGGACATTTGGCAAATATGAAATTCTCTCAGTTTGATCTCGCTCAAAAAAGGTTATATGATTTTACAGCTATTTGCAAGAAAATACACACACATGCATTTTATATCCCTAATTTCAGCATACAATCCAATCACACACATCGGAAAAGACAGGAGCAAAGATAAAATGCCTGTCCCCTGCTCTCCTCTCTCCTCGATTTGCTTCTCAAAATAAATAAATAAACAGCTGGGGTCTTTGGGTTTGACCATTTCCTCTATTCTCTTTTGCATCCATGAAGCTGCGGTAACAGCTGCCTGCCTTAATACTAGTAACTCTTGTGAGAATAAGCTACATAGTTATGAGGGTCCATCCCAAAGCAGCAACACTCCTGCCGGTTCCGGGAAGGGCTCCCTGGGGGAAGGTCTCCTGCAGAGGAGGGGTCACCGTGGGCTTGTGGGGACAAGCCTTCCTGTGACGTCACCTCAACAGCCAGGCTCTGGCTGGAGTCCCGAGAGACCGGTGGACCAGGAGTCAGTTTCTCTTAAAAGAAAGTTACTCTGTAGACAGTCTCTGAGCTAAAGGACAGATGGCCCCGGGTGCTGGGTTTCATCCTTGTGGGGACATCTCTGCCTGGACGAGCACCACGCAAGCCGGAGAGGGTAACGGCTGTCACCAGCAGAGGCCCCAAAATTCAGGTGGAGAATCTGGTTTCTCCCACGTCCTAGAAAAGGAAACGCCAACTGAGAGAAACAGACCTCCATCAGCGAACACAAACCACGCTGCTCTGGAAGCGGGGACGGTCTCAGCTACACAAGCTGCTGCAGCAAGAGTCCTTGCCCGCTGGTTTCTAATTCCAGGCTTTCATCTGATGGAGCAGGCGCACGTGTTTGGGTAGATTTTCTTTTTCAGAATCTATTTATTCACTGAGGAAAAGGCAATTACTCTACAGGAGTGGGGGATTTCTTCAGGAGGCAGTTTTTCTTCCTTGGAAACCAGATTGTGTTCAAGAAAGAAGTGATTTACACACATTTGGATCTCCAGCAACACTTGATGATTGGATTTCATATCGTCACAAATTGAGGTGACTGCTCTCGGGGGAAAAATGAACAAAGGTTTCCTGGGAACAAAAGCGACATATAATGCACTTGTGCCCAGAGCATCTTTCCCAGCGAATCGTGCAGCTCAGCACATCGCTCTTCTATCGCTATGGAAGAAAAACTCTATAAAAAAAAAAACAAGTCTACATGCATCCCTGTTAAACTCCGATGCTGAAGCTCCCTCTCTCCTATGGAATAAACGAGTCCTGGGCCCTGCAGACTTTAGACCGGGACTCAGGACCGGAAGGCGGTCATGTGTCACTCAGGGCAGCACCGACCCCCGGGGGCCTGCCCCCAGAGCCGCCCCGAACGAGGGCCTCCGCCCTGGGCTTCCTCGCTCACGCGCCCAGCGCCGCCCTGCATCCTGGGCCGGGCTCTGCCCTCCTGACCCTGCCCTCCTGACCCTGCCCGTCACCGAGGGGCGTGCAGCACAGGGGAGTCTGCAGGGTGCAGGGGCCGAGGCGGGCGTGGGGAACAGGGGGTCGCATCAGGCAGAAAGGAGGAGGCCCGACTGCAGTCCCAGCAGAGAGGGGCACAGAGGTGCTGAAAGGCAGCGGGAAATGAGCTGAAAACGAGCCGCCCCGCCGATCAGGGACCATGTGCGGCGTCGGGTCACCTCCTCTGAACTGTGCGCTGCTCGAGCAGAGGCGCCAGGGCACCAGGCAGAGAGAGTGGGCAGAGGCAGAGGAGACATGCAGCAGGAGCCAGGGCAGCAGGGCGCGTGTCTGTCCCGTGAGCAGCCCGCCCTGGCTGCGCTGGCTTCCCCACGGCGCCGCGGGTTCTAAAGGAGGTGGGGGTTTGTCCCTGTGGCTTGCTCACGCCCCCTGCCCCGGGACACACAGCCAGGTGGGTGCAGACGCCGCAGTGCTGAAGCTGAGGACGGGGCAGATGGGGCAGACGGGGCTGGAATGCCAGCTCTGAAGCCTCAGCTCTCACCCGGGGACAACATGGGAGACCAGGAGAGAGCAAGGGCCCCGACAGCCCAGCAGGATAAGGAAACGGCCCTGCGTCCAGACCTGGGCTCGGGAAACAGCCAGCTATCCTTCAGCACCACATCTGTCACTAGAGTCCAAGAGAAACAAAAGCATTTTCTCTTTGTGAAGTCCAATATTAAAACAAGCTTTCATTACATGCCTCTATTTTTATTTATTAAAAAGTAGAGCATTCCAGCTTGATCCATTTATTACACTCGTGTCAGACAGCTCACCGGGCTAAAATCTCAGATAAACATCTGGTTGGAAATATGAGCTCTGTAGAAACCACTGTATGCTTGGTAAAACAGATGATAAACCATGATTTCACCTTATCTTAAATTTAAGTACACAACAGTGGGTGAAAATGTGGATATTGTCATCCAAAATTGTTGTTTTCTGTGTTGGAGTCCCAGTGACTAGAGAACACGACAGACAGTTCCTGGAGGTAGTGCTTTGTCCCCAGACCTGGAGGAAACAGAACCCTCCAAGAATGATTCATCCTCAGATGCTTTTAGTTTACTCATAGGCACGTTCTCTCGTTTTGCTGTTTACTATGAAAATCACCCTCTCTCATCTGTTTTACATGCAAAGAGAGGCCCTGACCCTGAGCTGTGGTTGAAAACTCGATCCTTACACAGGACACCTGGTTAGACTGGAGCGTGTGTGATAAAGAATTAACTACAAACAAAAAGAAGGCTAATCTGACCGCTCTGAGCTTGAGCCCAGCTGTAACGAGACACGCGGTTCCCACGAGTTCACGGATCCTGCAACAAAAGCAGCAAACCTTAAGGCCACCTAACGTCCGTGGAATTTCGTCCACTAGAAATTCTGAATGACAACATGTCTACATATTCCTTCACAAAAATGTAGTACAGTACGTTCATAACTTATTTCATTGCATATAATTTAAATCAAATGAGAGTCTCTTTCCATAAATTTCAGCAACAACTTGGTTAAAAGGTATCACCACTCTGTGGGCATTCAATGGGCTAGAAAGTTGCAAATACAACATTAAGAGTTAAAAGATCTTTAAGTGGAAAATCGCTCTAGCAGCTGCTGAAAGAAGCCCACACATTTGCATAATAAGTGGCACTGACTGTTCCTATTCTTGCAGTCTTGAGAAAGGGAAATACCTTTTAAAAGGAGAACAGAAAAAGATCGCAGGCAAGGAGCCCTTTTCCTAAAACCACGTTTTGAGGAAGAAACTCCTCAGCACAAAGCCCCAGGAAAGTTTCAGATGTCACCTAGCTCCCCAGAGGTGACTCGGGAGGTGAAGAAGCCAGTTCAGTCCACCACCCAGGAGAGGCGGGGCCAAGGGGTCAGCGAGATGGCGGGTGAGGCAGCTCCCAGCTGTCCCCAGGCCCCCAGACCCACCGAGGCTGCTGGCTCTGCCTCTGGCCCCGTCCGGGTCCGGGACGGATGCTGCCTCTGTGCCAGCGGGAGGGCAGACACCGTGCCGACTGGGGACTGACCCCGGCAGCCTGACGTCAGCCACCGCACAGCGCCGACCCCACAGGGATCAGCCACGCCGTGACACAGCCTGTCCCCTGCGTCCGACCCGCCCATCACCGAGTGTCCGTGAGACCATGAACGGCACTTCAGGCCTTTCCTACGAGATCCGCGGAGAAGAGGAGCCCTCGCTGAGTCCTCAGGCTTGGCGCTGAGCAGCCACAGCCAGGCGCCCATGAACACACAGCCCTCAACAGTCTAACTTAGCATCACGTGCCCGGCGGACAAAGAATGTCCCCACTCACAGCAGAGTTACACACAAGTATCTAGAAATCCTAAAATGTTTGGAAAGTGAACTATGTGCTTCCTTGTAAACCATGAGTCACTGCAAGGATCAAAGAGCAAATGAGGAAATATTTTGGCTGAATGCACGTGTGCTGCGTCCGCAAGAACCTCCCTTGCTGGCAGGCTCACCAGAAGCTCGGATGTGGCCCTGCTCATGGCTAAGGAGTGTCACAGTGGGACTGGGGACACACAGCTGAGCCCCCGGAGACACGGGTGGGTCTGGAAGACGCCCCAGGCTCTAACCTCCCTAGGGGGTCCCGGCGTGCTCTCCTGCCGGCCAAGGAGATGCAGCCCTCACCTGACACTCTGATCTGGAGCACAGCACCGTACTGGGACAGAACAGATGACCCCAGAGTGCAGACTGCAAAGGGAGAAACAGCAGCTCCCTTATCTCCAGGCGACACTGTCACCAACATAAAAAAAAAAAATCCCAGAATCCACAATCCTCTCACTGCTTTGGTTGGGACAGGATGTATCTTTTTCATATAGCTATGACTGATTATAATCTCTTTATTTAAAGGCAAGTTTATATCCTTTGTACATTTTTTTCTCTTGGGTTTTTTTTTTTTTGCAATCTTGGAAGTCTTTTTATTTTTTAATTAAAAATATAGCTCTTCAATTATCATTTATATTAGAAATAATTTTCTATCTTGTTTTGACTTTATTTTCTAATTTGTCTATTTTTTTTACGAGATTAAAAAACATTTCTTTATAGTCTATCTGCCTTTTTCTTATGGCTTCTGCATTATAAACGCCTTTCCCAATCTTATAACACTCAGAGATAAAGTTTTAAGAAATATAGTTCACAAAGAATGCTGACCATCAGATTTCTAAGAAACGCAAAGAGAAATGATCAAAAATACAAGAAAATAAGTAGTACTTCAACATTCCCTCACGTTCGGGTGGAATTCCTCACAAAGAGAAGAGATGCTGTGCAGGGGGCAGAATTCTCAGAGAAGATGCTGGAGGACTGCTTAGAGCTGGTGCAGGCACCAGCGTGGCGCTGAAGAACACGGACACAGACGCAAACAGCCCACTGGCAGCAGAGTTCTGAGTAGCAGCAACGGGCATCCGAGAAAAATTACCAGAACGCTGTAAGTCTTTCAGGAGGAAGGTGTGGTGAAAGGAGAGATTCCAGTCCTAAAGAGTTCTTTGCCACCCCTAAGGATGTTCTTTAGGAAGAACGGGGATCCCAGAAGGAACATCTGCGATGACAAAGGAACAGCACAGAGAAAAGTGCAAGATGTGGACAGAGCCTGTAGGAAAATCAGTAATAAAGTCTGAGTTTTGAAGTTAAAAAACAAGAGAGCACACCCCGTCAACAGCAGGGCACTAGTGGGTCTGTGCCCACTGGGTTCCGTCTCTGGGGGCTCCCAGGTCTTGTTACAGGAACACAGTCTTCTCTCATCCACCTGGACCTGCTGTTCTGGCATCCTCAGCTCTGATGAGCAGCTGCCCTGGGTATAAAGTGCTGAACTGATAGTGCGTCTTTTCTCCCTCAGCACCTTGGAGAGTGCCACCCCACTGCCTTCTTCCCTCCAGTCAGGGGAGAGATGTTACACTTAGAAGATGAATCACAGAAATCCACCCCAAAACATGATTTATTGATGCATTTCTGGCAGAGCAGGGTCCAAACCAACCACCACCTCCTCCTGCCCACCTGTGAACACGGAGACTACAAATCCAAAAGTGCTCCGATACACCCTGACAACAATGAAAGGAACCTACAGGTCACAATGGACTTTAATCAAGCAAAGGAAGGAAGTAGCTTTAATGCACAAAGATCTGGGCTGGCTCCACCTATATCAGAAAGAGAATACATAAGACTCATCAATCTTAGCCAAGATTTTGTGTCTTATCCTGATGGGAAAGCTTTTCAATTTTACCTCCTCTCTTTCTTAACTGCCAGCTTTTTCCTCTTCATTGTATTAAGTTTTCCGATACTTAATTTAACATAGTCAACAAAAGAATCCGAAATGCAGTACTTGAATGCAATCTCAAAAACGACAGAATGACCTCTGTTCATTTCCAAGGCAAACCATTCAATATCACATGAATCCAAGTCTATGCCCCGACCAGTAATGCTGAAGAAGCTGAAGTTGAACAGTTCTATGAAGACCTACAAGACCTTCTAGAACTAACACCCAAAAAAGATGTCCTCTTCATTATAGGGGACTGGAATGCAAAAGTAGGAAGTCAAGAAATACCTGGAGTAATGGGCAAATTTGGCCTTGGAGTACAGAATGAAGCAGGGCAAAGGCTAATAGAGTTTTGCCAAGAGAACCCACTGGTCATAGCAAACATACTCTTCCAACAACACAAGAGAAGACTCTACACATGGACATCACCAGATGGTCAATATTGAAATCACATTCATTATATTCTTTGCAGCTAAAGATGGAGAAGCTCTATACAGTCAGCAAAAATAAGACCGGGAGCTGAACTACTGCTGCTGCTGCTGCTAAGTCGCTGTGGTCGTGTCCAACTCTGTGCGACCCCATAGATGGCAGCCCACCAGGCTCCACCGTCCCTGGGATTCTCCAGGCAAGAAAACTGGAGTGGGTTGCCATTCCCTCCTCCAATGCATGAAAGTGAAAAGTGAAAGTGAAGTTGCTCAGTCATGTCCAACTCTTAGCAAGCCCATGGACTGCAGCCTACCAGGCTCCTCCATCCATGAGATTTTCGAGGCAAGAGTACCGGAGTGGGTTGCCATTGCCTTCTCCAATCATGAAGTCATTATTGCCAAATTCAGACTTAAATTGAAGAAAGTAGGGAAAACCATTAGACCATTCAGGTATGACCTAAATCAAATCCCTTATGACTATACAGTGGAAGTGAGAAATAGATTTAAGGGACTAGATCTGATAGAGTGCCTGAAGAACAATGGACAGAGGTTCATGACATTGTACAGTAGGCAGGGATCAAGACCATCCTCAAGAAAAAGAAATGCAAAAAGGCAAACTGGTTGTCTGAGGAGGCCTTACAAATAGCTGAGAAAAGAAGAGAAGTGAAAGGAAAAGGAAAAAAGGAAAGATATACCCATTTGAATGCAGAGTTCCAAAGAATAGCAAAGAGAGATAGGAAAGCCTTCCTAAATGATCAATGCAAAGAGACAGAGGGGGAAAAAAAGAATGGGAAAGACTAGAGATCTCTTCAAGAAAATTAGAGATACCAAGGGAACATTTCATGCAAACATGGGCACAATAAAGGACAAGCAGAAGATATTAACAAGAGTTGGCAAACATACACAGAAGAAATGCAAAAAAGATCTTCATGACTCAGATAATCACAATGGTATGATCACTCACCTAGAGCCAGCCATCCTGGAATGAGAAGTCAAGAGGGCCTTAGGAAGCATCACTATGAACAGAGCTAGTGGAGATGATGGAATTCCAGCTGAGCTATTTCAAATCCTAAAAGATGTTAGAGACGGACATGACTGAGTGACTGAACTGAACTGTATTTAACATATCATGTCATATATGCTCATATCAAATTAATAAACTATATTATCTGATTTAGATATTAACTTTTAACATGACTAAATCTTATCTGAGCATCAGTTCAGTTCAGTTCAGTTGCTCAGTCGTGTCCGACTCTTTTCGACCCCATGGACTACAGCACGCCAGGCCTCCCTGTCCATCACCAACCCCTGGAGTTTACTCAAACTCATCGAGTCGGTGATACCATCCAACCATCTCATCCTCTGTCGTCCTCTTCTCCTCCTGCCTTCAATCTTTCCCAGCATCAGGGTCTTTTCCAATGAGTCAGCTTTCGCATCAGGTGGCCAAAGTATTGGAGTTTCAGCTTCAGCATCAGTCCTTCCATTGAATATTCAGGACTGATTTCCTTTAGGATGAACTGGTTGGATCGAAGCACTGCACTTCCTATATATACTATTAGTTACTTTTTCCTATTTCACTTTGGTAGTTAGAACAAATCTATGTGATATAAAGAGAAGGAGTGGTTAATACGTATGTGACTGAGCATGTCATGACTCATCTTTGATTATCACCAATTTCCAAACTGGATTCTAATTTCTTAAATCTTAGAGAAATAGAATGGTTTTGAAAAGTGGAAGTGTTAGTTGCTCAGTCATGTCAAACTCTTTGCGGCCCCATGGACTCCCAGGTTCCTCTGTCCATGGATTCTCCAGGCAAGAATACTGGAGTGGGTAGCCCTTTCCTTCTCCAAGGGATCTTCCCAACCCAGGGATAGAACCCAGGTGTCCGGCACTGCAGGCAGATATTTTACTGTCTGAGCCACCAAGGTGAACATTATTCCAAAATCCTGAGTGTCAGTTAAGAATTGACTGTGTTTTAACTATATTAACATTGGCATCACTGACTCAATGGACGTGAGCTTGAGCAAACTCTGGGAGATACTGAAGGACAGGGAACCCTGGCGTGCTGCAGTCTGTGGGTTCACAAAGCGTTGGACGTGACTTAGCGACTGAACAAACAACAGCAACATCAATATATAAAAATACATAAATATTATTTATATTTTGCATCTTAAACTTAAAACTTCTGCAGGTTCAAGTTAATTTTTTATATCTTTCTGGATTTTAAGTGAATCAATTTCTTTTCAAAATGCCACGGACTTCAATCACAGAGATTTTAGCACTAAATCCTGGTTCCCACTGCATTTCAAATCCTAAACGCCAACTGAGGCACGTGACTTCAGAGTTTTTCTCTAAAGCAATTACAGAAAATTTACAAAGCTTCAGTCAGCCCAGCTTCACTAAAATGTCACTTCTTTGCAGAATTAAAAAATCCACCATGTTTTACATTCACATCTTGCAATGGGTATTCACCAGTTACCACTGCAATGAGATAGAAAGTAAAAGTTAAACACCACAGATATTTTATGTTAATTGATATTTAATGTATAATAATAAAGGAAACTGTCCAAAATACTTTTCTAAAAATTTATTAAACCATTTATCTTACAGTTTTTAACGGAAACTGGAAAATGTTTACGTTTCAAGTTTTCAACATACTAGAAAAGGTAACAGAAATGCAGCTCTGAGGGAAGAGGGAAAAGTACTTTAAACTTTCCTCTTCAAAAATTAATTCCTAGTCGTTGTTCTAGTGACAGAAGGATTCTCCGCATTCTCCTCCTGGCCTTACAGGTGAGTCACAGAGGCGGGCGCCTGCCCACAGCGCAGAGTCCCCGGAGAGGGTGCAGACCCCGCAGCCACAGGCTGCAGCCGCAGCTGACGGTTGGGGAGCCGGCTGAGACCCGCGCTGAGAGCTGGGTTCCCGCGCCCGTCACTCTAACAGCGCGCTTGCGTCTCTCTCCCGCACCACACCCACACGAGTCGGTCATGACCTGAAACCTCTGGCCCGTCTCACGCCATAACCGCGGAGGCTAGGGCGTGTCCCCCGTGTGACGCAGCCTGACTGTCTCACCAAGCCCACCGGATGGGCACCACCCGCGCCGAGGCCAGCGCGTCCCCAGCGCCCCGCGGCCCCGGTGGCGGGGAGGGGGCACTGCACTCCTCTCGGAGAATAACAAAAACTGCACATAACTGCAACATGAAAGGTCAACTAACGAGTCATTTGGTAAACTGATCATCTGAAGAGCAACCATTAAGGATAACATTCAGCAGGACAGAGATGGGAGGAGAATATGCTACATTTCACCACTAATAGTAAACCGCTTACTCCTTGGAAGGAAGGTTATGGCCAACCTAGACAGCATATTTAAAAGCAGAGACATTACTTTGCCAACAAAAGTCCGTCTCGTCAAGGCTATGGTTTTTCCAGTGGTCATGTATGGATGTGAGAGTTGGACGGTGAAGAAAGCTGAACGCCGCAGAATTGAAGCTTTTGAACTGTGGTGTTGGAGAAGATTCTTGAGAGTCCCTTGGACCGCAAGGAGATCCAATCAATCCATCCTAAGGAGATCAGTCCTGGGTGTTCATTGGAAGGACTGATGTTGAAGCTGAAACTCCTATACTTTGGGCACCTCATGAGAAGAGTTGACTCATTGGAAAAGACCCTAATGCTGGGAAGGATTGGGGGCAGGAGGAGAAGGGGACGACAGAGGATGAGATGGTTGGATGGCATCACTGAGTTGATGGACATGGGTTTGGGTAGACTCCGGGAGTTGGTGATGGACAGGGAGGCCTGGCGTGCTGCAGTCCATGGGGTCGCAAAGAGTAGGACACAACTAAGCGACTGAACTGAACTGAACCACTAATAGTGATGCAGATTTATACAACTGATGTTAAGATACAGCTATTATAAAAATATAAAGGCACTGTTTTATTCAAACCCAAAGTAGCTAATCATGATTACAAGTTCTCAGAACAAGAGCCAGAAACAGAACGGGCTTCCTCTCAGTCACAGCATTCTGTACCATCAACTGGGATGAATCCTTCGATTCAGCCAGCGCGTGTGTATTGGCCACTGGGTACCAGGGTCTCACTGACTCATCCAGTCCTGAGCCCCTTTCTGGAAGAAAGGGGACTCTCCCACTCACTCACAAGCAGTCTCCCTGGCAAAGCTGCCATCCCGCCCTTTCCAAAGGCAATTGCTGACGTTGGCTGGTCCACATGTTCACCCAAGAGTGGACAAGGCTCATGAAACACACAGGCACAGATGCCGCCCAAAAGTGGTTCCGACAGCAGGAGAGGACGGCAGCAGGAGCTAGCAGGGCTAGCGGAGGCGGGACGGACACCCCACCGCGATGGCTATTAGTGGGGCTCAGGGGCGGTTTAACCAGGAGGTGAGGCTACCTGGAAACAAGAAAAGGACCCACAGCAGAAGGTCCACACGCCCCACTTGCAAAGCCAGAGCAGAGGAGCAGGTCTGCTGAGTTCACAGCCCACCTTTCAGCTCTTACTTAGGGAGGGAAGCTGGTCTCCTGGTCAAAGAACACCCGAGGGCCACAGCACTTAGTTTCTGAAGGCTGAGTCATCAAAATGTGTGCAAACGTTGACAAATGTGCTATTTATCTTCCATACAAAATGTTATGTCACACTTTCTAAATACAGACTGTTCTCCTAAACACTAGCTCAATGAACAAAAATGTCCCAATGTAGAAGCTGGGTGCATTCACGTGGTTATAGTCTTACAGATAATAATTCATAAAATAGAGAGCAAATTATACTCCAGTTAAGAGCATTCACATTCATTCTAGAAATGGAATTTGATTCTTATACTGGTTTGTCATTTAAACTACTTCCATCAAAATATAAAAAATTACAGTTACTTCTCTTTGAGTCCACGCTTGAATGCAATTAGCGCTCACTGCACAGGGAGGCGCACCCGCCCTCAGCCAAAGTCAGCACGAGACACGGCGGTATGAACGCTGGTGACACCGTGAGACCTGATGCTGAACCTGACCGTTCATACAACGGCAATTACAACTCAGCGCCATAACACAAGGAATGTTGGTGCCTATCAAAAATAGGGTTGATGTCCAATGGCAAGCAGATTTATTCACTCACAGTAGTGACTGTAAGTAACACGCAGACTCAGCGCCAGGTGTGATGCACAGACAGACAGCTCCTGAGACCCCTCAGAAGCAGGTCAGCGAGGGTGCCGGGCTCCCCAGCAGGTCCCCTGGGCACCCCCACGTAACTGGCCTTTTCTGTTTCCCGCAACGACTGCTAACAGGGCCGCTAAGCAACTAAGAGGAGCAGTTTTAAAATTTCACACTTCTTTGCTTAATCAAATCATAGCTAATTAGTAATGTTTACAGGATGTAAAACTACAGCCTCCATAGAAAACAGAAATGGTTTCACCAATAATCTTAACTGAGGAACACACCATCATAGCGTTCACTACCCTTTTCAACAGTGTTGACGAGAAAAGTGAGAGGCGAGGCAGGCAGGGCTGGGTGGGGGTCCAGGGTGCAGAGGCTGGTGCTCAGCACAGAATCGAGGGGACCTCGGCCTGGCCTGGGGGCAGGTGACCTCAAGTGTTCAGTGAGAACAAGCCCAACCGTCTCCAAGACCCCAGTCTGAGTGACAACAGTAACCAGCGGGACATAAGGAAAAGCACAAGCCAGTTTAAATGCAAATGCATTTTTCCAAGACATCCTCTTGCATTTTTCCATGACATCCTCTTGCATTTTTTCCTCCAAAAGTATTTCTTTAACCTGCTTTGGCTCATCTAAAAAAAAATGCATGTAGAGTCTAACTGGCGAGTTTCTGAGGGTGCTGGAATCAGACCTCAAAGGACTCTTAGAACCTGTGGTGACCCAGGGGCCAAAGAGCAGATAAAACCAAGGAGGGTCTTGGAAGGCAGGAACAGAACAACCAGACCCTTATGGCCCTTCCCTCCCTGGGCTGTAACTATTAGTGGAACAGCATAACCTGTCTCCCCTCCCCACAGGGAGAGGGTATTTGCCCTACCCTTCCCCCACCCAGCACACATGCCTTATGTGATCAGCAAGTGACCCGAAAGTCCCATCTCACTCCTTGCACCCTGGGTATAAAAGTGGACTAAGGACCCCTGTTCAACGTCGGTTCTCTCTCGAGCTGGCCCGCCATTCTAACAGTGTTTCCCACTCTAATGAACTTTATTTCCCTCTCATTCTGTCTCATGTCTGGAAATTCTTTTCCAACCCGCGCCCGGACCACGACAGAACCCAAACCGCAGGTTCTTCAGGTGGAGGTGGAGGTGGCAGGGGACACATGCTTCCCAGTTCCCATCCTGCCGGGCCACCCACTGCCCACGTCCACGAGCCCAGGGGCAGTGTCTGCTCTGTGTGGACAACACAGGGCCCCGGGTGCAGAGATGACCCCACTCGCCTGATGCCAAGTGCTTCCCGTGGTGACAGGCGAGCCTCCAGGACACGCACGGCCGTCCTGATTCTGCAGCCAGGGTACCCAGTCACAGACAGGGAACCGGCTGTGAGCCCACTGACCCGGGCTCCCCTCCCTCCGTTCAGACGATATAAAGCAGCTCAGCATCTCCACCTGCTTCCCTGGAATTCAGTCTGTGCTGCTCTGCCGTCAGCCTTTCCTCCTGCGTGTTGCCTGGGACATCACGGACGGGGGGGCTACTGCTGAAACTTTAAAGCCATATTTATGCTTATGCAGCCACACAGACATGCAGATATAAAAGGTCGCTGTTCCTCATACTTTGCTTGGTGAAATATGCCATATTTTTACATCTGATAGTTTCAATAAATAAGCATACTTTTTAAACTTGGATCTTGTTAAAATGTTCACATACCTCCTGGAAAAATCAGGTAATTCTCCATTTTTAAAGATGTCTATCTTGCTTATGACATCACAGACATCATCAGAAGTTTCATCCCTATCTCAAAGATGAGTCAGCTAGGACGAGAAACACGTGACAGCCTTCCCCCAGGTACTGGGTCACCCAGGTGGAATCCCATCACCCGGGGGGCCTGGGTCACCCGGGGGGCCTGGGTCACCCGGGGGGATCCCCATCACCTGGGGGCCCAGGTGACCCACCTCTAACTAGATGCGGGAGTGGTGACATTACCAGACACTCACTTTACATGACCTGACAGGCTCTCATCTTCAATCACCGCGCTCACCGTGAGACCCACACCTGAGCGGCTCTCCCAGCCCCTGAACGGGAGCCTCCCCTGGAGCAGCAGCATGCGTTAAAAACAGAACATGTGCGTCCAGCACAAACCAACCAGAGTCTGGACGTGAAAGCAGGCGCAGGGCTGGATCTCTCCCACAGGGTTTATCCACACAGGGGAGTCAGGTAAACAGAGGCTCAACTCAGGGAAAGTGTGCACCAGGGAACGGTTCTAATACAAAGCAGACACGCCAATCCTGAGCAAGAGACACTCAAGCTAGGCCAAGTTCTCATGATTCAAACCAGCAGTCAGAAAGAACATGTTGTTTTGCTGACTTAAAAAAAAAATGTTTACAACTAGAATTATAATGGGTTGAAAACAACTTTCTTAAATGTAATCATTTTCTAATTAGAAGCACTAAGTTCTCCTTCTTAACTGAAATGATAAATAACTATGCACATTCAGTGATGTCATGGACAGTTACTGACAAGAAACACAGCAAATCCACATGGCTGTCCAGACGCCAGGGATTCAAGTGAAAACCAATGGCCATCAGAGGCCAACAGTGCAAAGACATTTAGTGCCAAGGCAGGCTGCATCCATGACTGTGTGCTCTGAACGTTCCTGCACGTAACAGATTCATTTGATTAATAAACAGATGAGCCCTGAACCTGCCATGGGCTGGAGTGCACAGCACCGGGGACGCCTGGGGGCTCCTGGGGGCCCCTGACACTGGAGCGAGCATCCCTGGTCTTGCAGCTCTGTCTTCCTCTCCCAGCCCGCATCCTTGAGTGCCCACGGAACCCTGGGCAGCGCGAGGTGCAGGGCATCACGTCCTCAAGACTGACTGCGAAGGAAGCAGTCATCACAGCTCAGCAAACAGGGTGGAGCCCTCGTCTGCGCCCCACACTTAGTGCCTACGGAGTCAGCACTCCAGAGACCGTTTGAGGATCCGCCATTGACATCATTTTTAAAAGCTGAAATTGCTGTCAACGACTCGTCTATGAGGTGAATTATGCAGCAGGACAAATCCACTTGGCTCCTGAACTGTAATCACAGTGGCTGTAGACGGGACCCGGGAAAGCCCCTCAGCTCCTGACCCAGAGCATGGCTGTCATCCTAGGCGGGACAGAACCCCCAGCCTCCCCTTCTTAAAGGACGCAGTTTACTTCCAGAACCTCTTCCCCATTTAATTTCCGTCTGCAACAGCTGCAAATCTCCTCTGTGACAGAATACTTCAAACAATCAACAGGGAACTTTACCCGAAACTTAACTGCAAGATGTTGGCATAACAGCCCAGAGTTGTATAACTTAATGGAGGAGGCAACTATGCCTACACATATTTAAAGAAAACCACACAGTCATTAATACTGCCCTAGCCTAGAAACATTCTGACACACAAGGATTTATAAAAGCCTTCAAACCACAGTCGCCTGAAACACTGCTCAGTTACCCTAAGAAGGCAGCTGAGTCCACGCGGGCGTCTCCTGCCTCTCCTGGGCTTGGGGCGTCTGCGGGGAGGCACCCTGCTGGAGGCGGTCCGGCTGGGGTTAGCCCCCAGCCCGCGGGGTGGGGGGTTCTCCTGGGCCCCTGTCCTCAGACGGCTCCCGGACACTGCGAGGCTGGGTGCGACCCCAAGGCTCCTCCAGAAGTTTTCGTTTCTCTTTCGGCCACGCCGCTGCTTCCCCGCAACAGTGCAGAGATTGAAGAGTAAGAGGTGGCGGGGCACCACCACCCCGCCACCCCGGGTGGTTTGAGGCAGGGCTGAGAAGAGAAGTCACGCACACACGCATCCCGAACCGGTATCACGAATCCAACATCCAGGGCTGGGCTGCCCCCAAAGTAGCGGGGTTCCCGGCCGGGGTAGGGGGAGCGCCGGACACAGCCCCCCCAAGACCGAGCTGGGCTTGGGGAGGCGCCCGCCTCGTGGGTTCAGGGGCTCGTCTCCGCGCCCCTGTACCCCGAAGCCCAGGAGCCGCTCGCAGGAACAGGAGGGACGAACCCAGAACCCCCAGTCCCGGAAAACCTGCTTCACTGGGGCCACGAGTCGCCGCACCTTCCAGCCTTCAACTCGGGAACAGGCGGACCCCACGAGTTTCCGTCTGGGGAGCTGGGGCGGGGGAGGACGGAGGGTCACCGGCCAGGGACTTGGGGACGGGGACGCGGGAGGGAAGGAGGCGCCGGAAGACGAGGGGCGCCAGGTGAGAAGGGGGCTTCCCCACCGCGGGGAAGGAGGCGCCGGAAGACGAGGGGCGCCAGGTGAGAAGGGGGCTTCCCCACCGCAGGGAAGGAGGCGCAGAGGGGAGGAGCGCCGAGAGGAGGCGCGGGGAGGGAGCGGTGCGCACTCACCTGCGAGCGGCCCGGGCGCCCGCGGCGGGCAGCCGGGGGCCGGGTTCCCTCGGCGCTCATCGCCGCCCACTCGGCGGGCCCGCGCTCCGGGGCCCTGCGCCAGCCTCCCAGGGCCCGGGGCGCCGCGTCCGGGCCCCTGTCCGCGCGGCGGCGCTCAGACTGGGCTCGGGCGCCGCGGGCAGCGGGTCGGGGGGCCGAGCTCCGCCCACGAGCACCGCCCCGGGCCCGCCCCCGGGGAGGAGGGGCGCGCGGCGGCCGAGGCGCGGGGCCCACACGCCCGGGGAGGTGGGGGTGGTGCCCCGCGGCTGCGGACCCCGCCCCGGGGTCGAGCGCATCTCCCGGCCTGCGCCCCCTCCCCACCCCTGCTCCCCCGAGGATCTGACCGGGGGCGTCCCCTCCCCCCAGGACTTCCCCGCCCTCGGGGGGTCGCAGCCCGAAGCCTTCCGCGTCCCTGGCCCCCATCCCCTGGGGTTTTCCCAGCATCCGGAGCCGACGTCGGGCCCCGGGGACTGTCCAGAAAAGGAAAGAGCGCGGGAGCCTCACCCGGGACCGCGCCCCGAACCGCACGATAGACTCGGGTCCTCCCGGAGGCAGCGCCGACCTGGGACCCCGGCGCCCCGCGCACTGGGCTGGGGAGCCCCGCCTCGCACTGCCCGGTAGTGAGGACTCGGGCAGGCCCCGGCTGGTCGGCGGTCCCCTTGCCCGTCAGGGCAGTACTGGCTCGCGCAGACTCAAGTCATCCTCGTTCAAACGCAAATGAAAGCTTGGGATAATCTCAGGAAACACACCCCCCCCCCGCCCCAAACCGGCAGCTTTTAAAAGCAGCAAGCAGGTATCTGCCACGCTTTCCAATCCCGTGTCCGCCGGTCCTGACCCTTACTTGGCACAGGTGCTCGCAGGCTTTCACCTGGGGAAGCCGCCCACGGTCCTAGGAGACGGGAGAGCGGCAAGTCCAAACGCGGGACCATGTGACCTGTCTCTGCCGGGAGAAAGCCCCGGGCTGGGTGGACAAGTGGAGATCGGGCAATCAGAGAGACTGCTCAGTCTGACTGCCACCTTTTCCAGCTTTATTGGGAAATGATTGATTGTTGTTGCTGTTCAGTCGCTAAGTCGTATCCAACTCCTCGTGACCCCACTATACTGCAGCGAGCCAATCTCCTCTGTCCACCACTGTCTTCTGGAAGTGACTCCAACTCATGGCCATTGAGAAGGCGATGTTATCTAACAATCTCATCCTCTGCAGGTCCCTTTTCTTTTTGCCAGAGGATGGATAACATTGTGCAAACTTAAGGTGTAAGAAGTGTTTATTTGCTACACTTAACAATGCAAGGTGATTACCATCCTAGGCTAGCCAAGACCTTCATCAGCTCACATAACTACCATTTTTTTTAGTAGTAAGAACGTTCATAATCTGCCCTCTTAGCAACTTTCAAGTATATAATACAGTCTTGGTAAGGATAGTCTCCGTGCTGTACCTTAGGTCCCCAGAATTTATTCATCTTGTAACTGAACAGTTTGTACCCTCTGATCAACATCTTTGCAGCCCTCCAACTCCCAAGCGCCTTGTTACCTACCGAGTCCAGAATCCAATCTGCCTCTGCTCCTGGCAGGACAAGCCAATGAGTTGGAGATGAGGTGTGGAGGAAAGAATGGCTGATGAAAATGTCAAAATAACTCTCTTACTGGGGTCTGGATGCCAGGTTCTTCTTCAGATCAGAGTGGGGGAGGTGAGGAAACAAAGTAAAAAGGCCATTAATCTTGCAAATATCTCCTAGAATGGCAAGCCGCAGGGAGGAGATGAGTTAATTTCTTCCTTCCTGCCATCCACAGGTAGACAGGGTTCTGAACAAAGGCACTGTAACAGTCAGGCAGAGGGACCGGGTTCTCTGATGCAGGCGATTATGTATGATTATAATAACAAAAGCAACAGAACGCAAGTCAAAGAAACAGCGCCAGCTTGGAGTCAGAATTGGCTTTTCCCTGCATCACCTTGGTAGCCACCAATCTACTCCGAGTTTGGCTTTTCTTAGGTTCAGTATTTAAGTGAGACCGTACAGTATGTGTGGAGAAGGAATGGCAGCCCTCTTTGGTATTCTTGCCTGGAGAATCCCTGTGGACAGAGGAGCCTGGCGGGGCCGTGGGGCCGCAAAGAGTCAGACACGACTGAAGCGACTTAGCACGCATCCAGTATGTCTTCCGCTGACTGTTTCACTTAAGAGAATGCCCTCAAAGTTCATCCATGTGGTTGCAAATGGCAAGATCCATTCTTTCTGGTGGCTGAATAATATTCATTACCTGTGCATATAATATGCATGCATTTGCATATGCATAGCACATTTGTATATATCATATATCTGATCTGTGCCCCAGTACACACACATACACAAAGGCACACTCACACACTCCACATCTTGATCCATTCATCCACAGCTGGACACTTGGGTTGTTTCCACATCTTGGCTGTTTAGAGGAATGTTGCAATAGACAGGGGAATGCAGATATCTTCAGTATCCTGTTTTTATTTCCTTTGGTTATACACCCAGCAGGATTGCTGGGAATGGTAATAATTCTATTTATTTCTTGAGGTACGCCCATACTGCTTTCTCCATCTGCCTGTATCAAAAAACTAAGGTGTGTTTTTAAAACCATATTTGCTATACAAGAAGTGTGTTTGCATGTGCCATAATTTCTTGGTGTTGTCTAAACTAGAAATTCACTAAAGAGTAAAAGAAAACTCTATTAATCATTTAAGAAAAACAGTATCACTTATGATCATTACCATATTTTTTTGAGCCTCTTATTAATATGAGTTATATCTAAAACTCACAAGAGCTACAGAGTAGGGCAGGTATCATGTTTTTCCAGTCTTCGTACTGCTAAATTCATACTGTTTTGGAATTTGTTGATATTTGTGTGCCAAGAAGTTGAAGTGAGTACTGTTTTTGAGACTTTTTTGGAAAGATGACTTTTCATATTAAATAGGATGGTGTGATATAATCAACACAATATGCTACCAAAGAACAGGGAGGGAGGAAGGGAAAGAGGGTAGGGGGCAGAAAAAGAGAGAAGGAAGGAAGGAAAAAAGGACGACAGAAAGAAATCAGGAAGACAAAGGAGAGAAGATCCCACAGCAGTGGAAGGGGTGGTTCCTGCAGGGCTCTCCCGGAGAACATGGCTGTTGGGACCCTTGAGAATCGGCAATGCTCAGAGGATTCGGGAACTGACCAGGCCTGGGTAGCTGCAGGACAGGAGAGGGCTTTTAAATCATAGTTCAAGAACAGGTTTTAGGTGAGTGATCAGTGAGGGCCTATAACTGTATGTAAATATTTGTATCTTTTACCACTTTTAATGATCAGTACTTTTCTCAATCGTTCACATGTTGAACAACAATTGATTCTTGAATGATGTCTCAGTGCCTTAGTAGATACTGAGGATGTGATTCGTGCAAGACCACCAGGTCCTCAGGGAGCTCAGCATCTAGTGGGTGGCTGACATAATAAGGTCACTGCCTCTCTTACTTGATGGATTACAGACATTTTATTGCCTGTGTAATAAAAATGCCCTTCCCAAATCGGGTTCTGAACACACGTGTCAAATATTTTGGAGAATGAATGAGTGAACTATAACAGGTTATGTCACCATATCCTTACCTGAGTAAAATATTTGGCGATGATATTTAAATATATCCAGTGGGCACTAGAATATCCAAATATGTACCTGAATTTTTAGAATAGTCTCCAAACAGAAATAAACTATGAATACATTGAATTTTGACTCATAACCAAGTACCAAACCTTATTTTCAGTTACATAAGTGTATGGAGGCTCTGAGAAGAGAATTAGTTTCTGAACACAAAGATACTTTGATTTTCATAGACTTAAGTAAGATGAATAAAAATTTGAGCAACATGGTATTATTCTCCTCAACTTGTGCTGTGATAAAAATAATTATGAGGCTAATTTCTCATTTAATACTTTCTTTTTTTTCTTAAAAAGTACATTAGAAATGTACAAAGCATATGAATTTTTAAAAGTTTGAATTTCTGGTGTATTTACTTCTTCTTGCAGAAAATTGCTTGCATACTACAAATTTTCTGTTTTAAGAAAGTGCTTTACTAAACCATCCAGCTACAACCAAGAATATGAGATTCTTCTGTTTCATAATTTAATAATGTGATCCTTCATTTATCTCCTTCATTATTTATTCAAAAATATACACTGGGCTTGTGTCATGTGTGAGGCTTGTGCTACACGGGAGAACCATGGCGGTAACACGGACTGCATGCTCTAGTGCCCGGAACACGGTGCACGAAGCCCAAGCAGAAACTAGGGGTTGGCGTCACCTGGCAGCGAGCGCGGGATGCGGGAAATGTGGTCCGCTCCCCTCCGCAGCGGCCGCAGAAAAGATCTTCACGACCCAAACAATCACGATGGTGAGATCACTCACCTAGAGCCGGACATCCTGGAATGTGAAGTCCAGTGGGCCTCGGGAGGCATCACTATGAACAAAGCTAGTGGAGGTGATGGAATCCCAGTTGAGCTATTTCAAATCCTCAAAGATGATGCTGTGAAAGTGCTGCACTCAATATGCCAGCAAATTTGGAAAACTCAGCAGTGGCCACAGGACTGGAAAAGGTCAGTCTTCATTCCAATCCCAAAGAAAGGCAATGCCCAAGAATGCTCAACCTACCGCACAATTGCACTCATCTCACATGCTGGCAAAGCCATGACAAAGGGAGGTGAGAAGGAAGAGGGAGGCAGGCGGCTTGCCCAGATCCCCGTCCCCTGCCCCCGGGGGCTGAGAGGGAGTCACTCCCAGTGGTCCTGATTGACACCCCTCAGCATTGACCCCTGAAGACACACATTTTTCAACAGGAGATTTCAAGGATTAAAAGATGCAATTCACTCTCTTTTTTAAAATGGCTGTGAGAGTAAATTTATTTTTATTTCAGAAGTCCTTTGGATGAAAATAAAATAATATTTCAAAAAGCTTACTGTCATAAAATGTGTCATATACGCCAGCTGTTTTGGTCTCTGATTTAAAATTTTAGCATCTTTTTTTGTTTTTTTATTGAAATATAGTTAACGTACAATATTATATTAGTTTCAGATGTACAGCAAAGAGATTTGGCATTTATTTACATCATGAATTGATCAGCGCAACAAGTCCAGTCACCGTATGTCACCGGACAGACTCATTACATTATTGACTGTATTCCCTGTGCTGTGTATTACACCCCCATGACCTATTTTAGAACTGGAACTTTGTCCCTATTAATCCTCCTCACCTACTTCACTCATACCCCCGGCCCTCGCTTGTCCCTCTGACAAGTCCCCAGAAAAGTGGAAACCCAACATCTCTGTCTTTCTCTGTCTGACTTATTTCCCTTGGCCTAACACCCTGTATGTCCATCAGTGTTGCTGCAAAGGCGGGTTTCATTCTTCTTTATGGCTGAGTAAAGTCCACCACTGATGTTCTGGCAGATGCGTACATATTCTCTACCAGCTCCTCCGTTGATGGGCCTTTAGGTTGCTGTTGTAAGCGATGCTATAAAGAACACTGGAGTGTGGATACCTCTTAGAATTAGAGTTTTCACTTTCTTTCACGTAAACCCCCACAGGTGGAATTGCCGGGCCTGTGTAACTTCTGAGGACCCTCCGTACTGTCTTCTACGGCCACGGCACCATTTACCCCCTCACCCACGGGGCACAGTGCACGAAGATTTCCTTTTCTCCGCGTCCAACGCGGAGAGACGGACGAATCTTCCTTTACTGACATGCACGCTGCTATTTTTTATTATTTTATTTCTACAATTGCAATTTTTCCTAATCTACGTGCAGTTCTGTTCAGTGAGGCTTCTAAAGGGATAAAAATGTGCAAGTGATCAGCCTGTTGTAGTCCAGCACTGTTTCTATCGCTTAGGATTTTAGGCTGACAGGACTGAGCTGGGAGCAGCCAGCCCCTCTTAAACAATCATGGCTTTGTTGAGGGACTTTCTTTATATTGCAATAATTCCTCTTCTCTGATTGCCACGCCCACCCCCTATCTTATATGCATATTTATTTATATATGTATTTCCTTGGAAATATAGAGTGGTGTGTATGTGTGTGTGCTATAGAAATTATAACATTTACTGACTTACTATATTAACATTCTAACATTTACTGACTTACTATGCTTTTAGAACTATTTTAATATGGCATATAAACAATGCATTATCTCAAGTACTCCATAAAATTCCACTGTTTTACTTATCTATTTGCCAGATAATTAAAGGATACTTCTATGACTTGTCTACGATGCTTTGCTGCCATAGCAACCTTGTGATGAAATCCTCTTTCACCTTTTCTCCTTGTGGATGCCTGAAGAGCATCCTTGTAAATCACTCAGAATTTACTGATTCGACAGTAAGTCCTGTACAAAATTTATTCTCATTGTTCATCCTTCCCAGTATTTTTCACATTAAAAACATCCAAACTCAGCCTTCATATCTGTCTCCTAAACAATCATTTTGCTTGCCCAGCGATCTTTGTGCCTGTTACTGCCACTTTCAAACTGCTACACTTCAGCATTTCACATGAGGGGACTCTGATTACAAAATGAGTCAGTGCAACAAATAAAGAACAATGGGAAGCTCTCTGCAAATTTATTTCCAAAGAAGGAGGACATAAATTTTGAATGTGGGGAAGTATTTACGGTAGTTTTTGTGAACAGCCTTCAGAATATGGAAGCTTAACTCCTTTTCTTAAGTGGCCAATGATATGAACTGAGAAAATGGAACCCAAACGTTGCACTGCTCTTTGAAAATGTCGAAGTGCGTTGCATCACGGTTTGATGTGACGCGTGATCGTGGCGGGGTGGACAGAGCTGTCGCTGCCTGGGCCTGAGTCAGCACTGATGGTGACAGTGGCCGGTACTGGGGGCCACCAAGGGTTTCCTGAGCTTTCTATGCAGCGGACCGGAACCTAAGTGTCCTCTGGGCACGAGCCCTCGGCATCTTCCTTGGAGCCCTGAACTCAATGCCAGTCTCATCCCATTTTACAGATGAGGAGGTGGAGGCCTGTGTACCCCAGAGCTGGTGAGCGGAGCGGGGACCTGGGGCTGGAGCACAATGAGCGGCCTCGGCCAGAGCCCTGCGCCCTGCCCCAGCGCCTGACTGGCCTGACTGAGGAGATGAGGCACTCATTCCTTGAATGTCGATTTCAAAGCCAAAGTCGTAACTCCTACTTTGGAGAGTTGTTACAATGACTAATTTGGAACATGTCTGGTATTATCTGAAATATAATGAATCCCATGGACAAAGGAGCCCGGTGGGCTACAGTCCATGGCGTCACAAACAGTCGGACACGACTGAGTGACTAACACGCACAAACAGAACTCGATAAACTCACTACAATTATTACAAATTTCTTCAATCGCTATGACGATTAGTCGTATCACAGACTTAAGAGCCCCCATCAGAGACAAGTGGAGTCCTAACCTGACCCAGCGGAGGGCCACATTGTCTCCACGCAAGGACACACGCCCTCCCTTCAGAAAGTGCTGGAACAGAACAAAGACTCCATCTACACTGTTGCCCAAGACCGCGGCTTTTACTGGGCTCTATCTTACACTGTGCATTCTAATATTTCCGCTAATTTGTACCTCAGTGAACTACAATGTGAAGACTCAATAGAAGAAAGCGTCATTTGCTTTAGCAAAAATTAGCCTCTGGCACACAACCAGACGCAGAAAAATATCCATTTGGTGTGAGATTTACAAATGAATTTTGCTGATAGAAATTCTCTTAGGGCTCCTACTACTTAACTGAAAGTGATTCTTACCCCCTGTGCGCAAAATGCCTACTGCCTTACAGTTGGAGTTCACAAAGGCAGCTTGTTCTGAAAGACTTGATAAACTTACATACAGAACAGCATCCCACAGACACAAGATTTTGCCAATTTGGAGATCTTTCAGTTCAGTTCAGTTCAGTCGTTCAGTTGTGTCTGGCTCTTTGTGACTCTGTGGACTGCAGCACACCAGGCCTCCCTGTCCATCACCGACTCGCGGAGTTTACCCAGACTCATGTCCATCGAGTTGGTAATGCCATCCAACCATCTCATCCACTGTCATCCCCTTCTCCTCCTGCCCTCAATCCTTCCCAGCATCAGGGTATTTCCAATGAGTCAGCTCTTCGCATGAGGTGGCCAAAGTATTGGAGTTTCAGCTTCAACATCAGTCCTTCCAATGAACACACAGGACTGATCTCCTTTAGGATGGACTGGTTGGATCTTCTTGCAGTCCACAGGACTCTCAAGAGTCTTCAACACCACAGTTCAAAAGCATCAATGCTTCGGCGCTCAGCTTTCTTTATAGTCCAACTCTCACATCCATACATGACCACTGGAAAAACCATCGCCTTGACTAGACGGACCTTTGTTGGCAAAGAAATGTCTCTGCTTTTTAATATGCTATCTAGGTTGGTCATAACTTTCCTTCCAAGGAGTAAGTGTCTTTTAATTTCATGGCTGTAGTCACCATCCACAGTGATTTTGGAGCCCAGAAAAATAAAGTCTGACACTGTTTCCACTGTTTCCCCATCTATTTGCCATGAAATGATGGGACCGGATGCCATGACCTTAGTTTTCTGAATGTTGAGCTTTAAGCCAACTTTTTCACTCTCCTCTTTCATTTTCATCAAGAGGCTCTTTAGTTCTTCACTTTCTGCCATAAGGGTGATGTCATCTGCGTATCTGAGGTTATTGATATTTCTCCCGGCAATCTGGATTCCAGCTTGTGCTTCATCCAGCCCGGCATTTCTCGTGATGTACTCTGCATATAAGTTAAATAAGCAGGGTGACAATATACAGCCTTGACATACTCCTTTTCCTATTTGGAACCAGTCTGTTGTTCCATGTCCAGTTCTAACTGTTGCTTCCTGACCTGCATACAGATTTCTCAGGAGGCAGGTCAGGTGGTCTGGTATTCCCATCTCTTTCAGAATTTTCCACAGTTTATTGTGATCCACACAGTCAAAAGTTTTGGCGTAGTCAATGAAGTAGAAGTAGATGTTTTTCTGGAAATCTCTTGCTTTTTCTATGATCCAATGGATGTTGGCAATTTGATCTCTGGTTCTTCTGCCTTTTCTAAATCCAGCTTGAACATCTGGAAGTTCTTGGTTCACTTACTGTTTGTTCTTTAATTGCCTGGTAATATTTTTGATCTAATTTTAAGTATTGCCTTTTAAAAGTCATTTTACTCAATTTCTTTGGTTAAAATGGTGGAAAAAATAGAAAGGACTGAACTGCAGTTTTCTTGAGCTAGAAATCACATCAGATTGATTTTTAAACGTTGGGTTCCTGTGAAGCAGTTATTTCTTAGCATGCTATTTACATTTTGCATTTGAAAGTGTTAAGGTAAGTGGGGAGGAGGGCTGTTTCATTGTCTTGGATGGTTTTTTTGTTGTCCTTGACTTCATTCATTTTGTAATTTTTTTATAACTGCCAAAGTCCAGCTGAAAGGACATAGATACATAGATATGTGGTTGTACATTGTGACACATAGGTCTGTCCTGACTGTGCCGCACGGCTCTGTCCTGACTGTGCCGCACGGCTCTGTCCTACAGGCACAGATAAACAGAGGGGATCTTCCATTAGAGAAAATGCAGAGGTGTGAAGTGTCTGATCCATCCCCTCTGTGAATTGAGATTAGAAATTCAGGCTGGTTTCAAGAAATCGTCCTCCAGATCCTGCTGTTCTAGACATTTGCCTTGTTCTGTAGCCACTTGTAAACACCTCTAGGCACCTCTTCTGAACGGTTACTTTCGCCTTTTGCATTCCCTCAAGTCTTCAGGCCATTGTAACAAAGCACAACAATCTGAGCGGCCTAAGAGACACTTCAGGTCTCACAGTTCTAGAAGCTACATGTCCGAAATCAAGGTGTGGGCCCAACCCCCAAGACTAGAGACCTGAGAGTTAACCTTCAAAGGTCTTACTGATCCTGAAGGGTGACCTGAGCTTCGGACAGAAGCAGGCCAGGTGTCAGGACCCAAACCATTTCAGTATTCTTGCCTTGAGAAACCCATGAGCAGTAGGAAAAGGCAAAAAGATAGGACACTGAAAGATGAACTCCCCAGAAAAGTAGGTGCCCAGCATGCTACTGGAGAAGAGGAGAGAAATAGCTCAGGAAAGAATGAAGAGATGGAGCCAAAGCAAAAACAACACCCAGTTGTGGATGTGACTGATGATGGAAGTAAAGTCCGATGCTGTAAAAAACAATATTGCATAGGAACCTGGAATGTTAGGTCCATGAATCAAGGCAAATTGGAAGTAGTCAAATAGGAGATGGCAAGAGTGAATGTCGACATTCTAGGAATCAGCAAACTAAGATGGACTGGAATGGGTGAATTTAACTCAGATGACCATTGTATCTACTACTGTGGGCAGGAATCCCTTAGAAGAAATGGAGTAGCCCTCATAGTCCAAAGAGTCTGAAATGCAGTACTTGGGTGCAGTCTCAAAAATGACAGAATGATCTCTGTTCATTTCCAAGGCAAACCATTAGATATCACAGTAATCCAAGTCTATGCCCTGACCGGTAATGCTGAAGAAGCTGAAGTTGAATGGTTCTATGATGACCTACAAGACCTTCTAGAACTAACACCAAAAAAAAAAAGGGACTGGAATGCAAAAGTAGGAAGTCAGGAAATACCTGGAGTAACAGGCAAATTTGGCCTTGGAGTACAGAATGAAGCAGGGCAAAGGCCAACAGAGTTTTGCCAAGAGAACGCACTGGTCATAGCAAACACCCTCTTCCAACAACACAAGAGAAGACTCTACATATGGACATCACCAGATGATCAATATCAAAATCAGATTGATTATATTCTTTGCAGCCAAAGATGGAGAAACTCTATACAGTCTGCAAAAACCAGGCCAGGAGATGACTGTGGCTCAGATCATGAACTGCTTATTGCCAAATTCAGGCTTAAATTGAAGAAAGTGGAGAAAACCACTAGACCATTCAGGTATGACCTAAATCAAATTCCTTACGATTATACAGTGGAAGTGACAAATAGATTCAAGGGATCAGATCTGATAGACAGAGTGCCTGATGAACTATGGATGGAGGTTCATGACATTGTACAGGAGGGAGTGATCAAAACATCTCCAAGAAAATGACATGCAAAAAGGTGAAATGGTTGTCTGAGGAGGCCTTACAAATAGCTGAGAAAAGAAGAGAAGTGAAAGGCAAAGGAGAAAAGAAAAGCTATACCCATCTGAATGTAGAGTTCCAAAGGATAGCAGGGAGAGATAAGAAAGCCTTCCTAAGTGATCAGTGCAAAGAAATAGAGGAAAACAATAGGATGGGAAAGACTAGAGATCTCTTCAAGAAAATTAGAGATACCAAGGGAACATTTCACGCAAAGATGGGCTCAATAAAGGACAGAAATGGTATGGACCTAACAGAAGCAGAAGATATTAAGAAGAGGTGGAATGAATACACAGAAGAACTGTACAAAAAAGATCTTAAAAACCCAGATAACCATGATGGTGGGATCACTCACCTAGAGCCAGACATCCTGAAATGCAAAGTCAAGTAGGCCTTAGGAAGCATCACTATGAACAAAACTAGTGGAGGTGATGGAACTCCAGCTGACCTATTTCAAATCCTAAAAGATGATGCTGTGAAAGTGCTGCACTCAATATGCCAGCAAATTTGGAAAACTCAGCAGTGGCCACGGGACTGGAAAAGGTCAGTTTTCATTCCAATCCCTAAGAGAGGCAATGCCAATGAATTTTTAAAATACCACACAATTGCACTCACCTCACATGCTAGCAAAGTTTACTTCACTGGAGCTAATAATTCTTCAGAGCAAGGAATGTCCTCACCATTGATTCAGTTTCCTGATCTCCTAATATGTACTTCTTATTTCTTCCTGGCTTAGTCTTGGAAGGTTGAACGTTTCTAAGAATCTGTCCATTTCTCCCAGGTTGTCCATTTTATTGGCAGATAGTTGCTCATTATAGTCTTATTGATCCTTTGTATTTCCGCAGTGTCTGTTGTAACCTCTTCTTTTTTGTTTCTGATTTTGTCAATTTGAGTCTTCCCCTTTAATATGTGCTTTTTGTCCACATCATGACAAACATTTTGAACCTTTTCCATTGAACAAGCACAGGCTTTAGGTTTTCATTTTCATTTTCTGACACCAAACATTTTGCATCAAATTCCTGAGCCTTTGGCAGCAGCTGTTACAACCAGTTTCTCACTATTTTCTTTCCAGGGAAGCATGAGGACTGTTTCAACAAGATCGGTTTGCTGATATTTGCTGTTATAAACACACAGAGCTAAACTGTCAGGAGCAACTCCCAACACCAAAGGGGTTCCACAGCTTTTAGGCAACTGCCCTGAAACAGCTGAAATGTTCACAATTTTCCACTCACTTAACCTCATGGAAACAGAAGTTTGATTTCCTTACTAGATATGATTTCACTATCAATGTTTTGCATGACTTTATCTAAAGAGTATCAGCATTTAAATTGAAGAATCCGTGTGAGTTTTCCACTCTGACTTAGTGGAAATGTCAAAGAAGAAGTACAAATATAAAATCTGTACTATTGGAAAGTGTTAAACTTACGAACAGGCACATGCACGAAACCATTTCGTGTATCTGATCTCGCTATGTTTCCAACAGCTTTCCGACGTAGGTGGAAAGGCAAGCAGAAGACGCGCCGCCTGCTGAGAACATGAGCCCTCAGAGATGGGAGAGCAGCGCTGGCGCCAGCAAACAGCTAGCTGTGAATTTAATGTGCATTTTACCTCCTGAAGCTCCACCTGAAACAGGGCCGTGAATCTCCTTCTTTTCTGTCTGACGCTTTACAAGGGTCAGGTGACAGGAAGAGGGTAGAGACCCAGCCACTCTGGAGGTGGTGGTGGGGGGTTTGTCTGTCCTCACAGGCGCAGGGCAAGGCCGCCTCACGGACGCACCCGCTCTGGGAAGGCAGAGCCAGACCTGCGGTTAGAAAGAACCACAGTCTCAGTACTATTTCCCAGATCCCTGGACACAGTTCTGGAGCAGCCTGGGAACTGAATAGCAGATTATGGCTGTGCCACAATTGTGCCTTTATGTGCATTTTCTCACGAAACTAAGCCTTTGGGGATGTTTTAACCCATGAATTCATCTTTATAGCTCTTTAACTAGCCTACACCTAGTATAGAAGTGGAATCAGAGTGAATATTTATTAAATAGTCAACACATGGGCTGTCTTTCTTACCTTCAGAAGGCAAGTTGTTACATCTGAACTGTGAGAATTTAAATAAAAGTAAATAAAATGTTTAGAAAACCAGAACTTAAACAGAAATATTAAAAATAAAGTGTGTTAATTTGTCACATATTTTTAAAGTGATGACTGTGCTGAGAGCTTTTTTAGGTGGTACAGGACAGAGGAAGCAGGATGGACTTGCTGTGTCCTTCCCTGTAGAGAGCATTCAGTGTAGCCACAGGGCCGTTATTATATTAGGGTGATTTATCTTTACCAGATGGAGGTGCGATCAGCCCTGCAAAAATGAACAATATATTATTTGTAATATTTCAGTGTCTGGAGAAGATTCTGCGCCCTTGAAAACTCACACTAGGATATCTTTTCAAAACATTTGGATACTCAATAGGTGTTTGAAATATATTTCCTCAAAAATGAATCCTTGGCACAGGACTAGTTACTAGGGTTGCGTACAGAGCAAAGCACGGAAAACTGGTCAAAGATTCCTCCAGGACACAGTTAATCCTCCCGTGGTCTGGACCACCATCGGGCTCCGCACCTGTTCCGGCGTCTGTGAGGGTCACTCATGACTGTGTTCCAGCCCTCCCTGGAACATCACTTGTCCTCTGTTTGCATCAAATCTTGATGCCAATTGAGTTATTCTGGAAACTCCACGCCCTCAATGTTCGTAGAGGATGTGATATTTCTTTACAAAATCACCTCCTGTTTTTTCTTATACGTATCCCAAGGTATATGAAAACAAATGAGCTAATCTAGAGTACATCATGAGAAACGCTGGGCTGGAAGAAACACAAGCTGGAATCAAGATTGCCGGGAGAAATATCAATAACCTCAGACATGCAGATGACACCACCCTTATGGCAGAAAGTGAAGAAGAATTAAAGAGCCACTTGATGAAAGTGAAAGAGGAGAGTGAAAAAGTTGGCTTAAAGCTCAACGTTCAGAAAACTAAGATCATGGCATCTGGTCCCATCACTTTATGGGAAATAGATGGGGAAACAGTGGAAACAGTGTCAGACTTTATTTTTGTGGGCTCCAAAATCACTGCTGATGGTGATTGCAGCCATGAAATTAAAAGACGCTTACTCCTTGGAAGGAAGGTTATGGCCAACCTAGATAGCATATTTAAAAGCAGAGACATTACTTTGCCAACAAAAGTCCGTCTAGTCAAGGCTATGGTTTTTCCAGTGGTCATGTATGGATGTGAGAGTTGGACGATGAAGAAAGCTGAGTGCCGAAGAATTGATGCTTTTGAGCTGTGGTGTTGGAGAAGACTCTTGAGAGTCCCTTGGACTGCAAGGAGATCCAACCAGTCCATCCTAAAGGAGATCAGTCCAGGGTGCTCATTGGAAGGACTGATGTTGAAGCTGAAGCTCCAATACTTTGGCTACCTCATGCGAAGAGCTGACTCATTGGAAAAGACCCTGATGCTGGGAAGGATTGAGGGCAGGAGGAGAAGGGGACAACAGAGGATGAGATGGTTGGATGGCATCACTGACTTGATGGACACGGGTTTGGGTAGACTCCGGGAGCTGGTGATGGACAGGGAGGCCTGGCGTGCTGCAATTCATGGGGTCGCAAAGAGTCAGACACAACTGAGCGACTGAACTGAACTAAACTGAGATATTTTGAAATCCAGAGAAACTTTACTCAAAATTCAGCTATTACTCTGACCATTGTTGTAAATGTTCTCAAGTATTATTCCTCCTGTGGGTGTGGTTTACATTAAAAATAAGTTCCTCTCTACAGGCATGTCATCACACATTGACCTCTACTCTCTATTATGCTTTCCCAACTAAAATACATTAAAACACTTGTGTATATGATTATAAGTTAATGCCATATTTATTGCTATATAAAAGTCCCCTCAGGGTGCAGCATCAGATATTTAGCTTGTTTTATGTTGTTGAATACTGTGAGAGTGTATCTTACACGTCCACCTGTGGGGTCCTGCAGTGTGCAGATGCTTGACCCGATATGGTCCTGGGGGCTTCTGTGAGGCTGTGTTTTGAAGATACTCACTGCAGGTAACTGAGGAAAGCAGACGGTCCTCCCCCGTGTGGGTGGGCCTCATCTACTCAGTCAACAGCCTGGGATGAACAGAGAGACCTATGTTTTCCCAGGTGAGCGAGGATTCCCTCTGCCTGAGGACCCTCTCTCTGGGACACGGGCTTTTCCCTGCAGAAACACTAGTCCATCGTCAGTCTCGAGCTGGAGGCTTACCCTGCCCATCTGGAGACACTTCAGCCTCCAGCGTCACACGGGCCCGTTCTTCCTATGTCATGTGTATCCTGTGTGTGTCCAAGATAGCGAGTGGCTCTGTTTCTCAGGAGGAGTCTGACTAACACCGAGACTTTAGATGCACACGGCCCTGTGCAGTTTTGGAGAGTGTTACAGAGAGAATCCCTATGCGCGCTTTGCACATTTGCTCATTCCAAGTAACAGTCTTCTGTGAAATTCACCCAGTATCTGCACATCCAGGAGGTGGTTGTACTTTAAATTTCTTGTTCAGGGCATTTCTTCCAGAAAGAAAATTTCTTTTTAGTGGACCTCACTTTCTTAGGATTTATTTATCCTTTTGTCTCTAGTTTGATAGTTACTTGTATACATATATCTATTCTACACAAAACCTGAAGGAAAAGCGCCTGCCCTTCTATCCTATCCATAAATGATCTGCACATAGTAGGTGCTCAGAGACGTCTGCTGAAGGGATGGGTGAACAAGAAAAACTCCAAAATTCAAGTGAGGTGACTTTATTTTTGCAGCTACAGGTAAATCAGAAAATTACTCACTTCTGGAAGCTTCTTTAGAGGCATGACTACATTTTGAAACAGATTTGTTTAGGCCTCATTGCATACATTCATCCTTCTCAGAACTGAGACTTATTTGCTGCCATATCTTAAATAAATTCTGAACCAAAAAGATAGCTCTCAAGGAGCTTGTGTACAAAATATCAGATGTAGGCACCGGTTGGGGGACAGGAGGCAGGATCTTTGCAACGTCTCCTCTGGTGTGGCTCCTGCACTGCTCATGGCAGAGCTGAAACGGCCAAGTTTTATTTGTCCTGAAGGGATTTTTCTCATTTGTGTCTTTTCAGTGTTTTTTCCCCAAGAACACAGCCACTGTGACCCTGGGAAAACGTCCGCTTTGCACGTTGCAAGGCTCTTCATCAGGTTTCTCAGGTAATGATGCCTTGTTTCCTGGGCTGTCTCAGTCTAAGATCCCTGGGCGTTTCACTACCAGATGATCTGGTAGTGAAATTTCAAAATTGCCAGCATGACATATGCTCATACACACCCCACAGGCACACCCCGTACACACTCACACACACTTACGCTCATACATGGGCTTCCCTGGTGGTAATAGTGGTAAAGAACCCGCCTGCCAACACAGGAGATGCGGGTTCGATCCCTTCCACAGCTGCTCATGTCCTGAGGCTTCACTTCCCCTAGAAACTTCCAGAGCCCCCAGAGTGGGGTCAGCCATTCCCCCAGGACCCAGAGCAGCTCTGCCTCTCCTTGGGCTTCTGGCCCTTCAGAGGTGTGCCTCCTACCCCTCTGGGCTGAAAACACCATCGAAAAAACCATGTCTTTGGTGTTTAGTGTGCGTATGCAACTTGCAGTGGGGTGTTAGGCACGAAGGATGCGAGAGTGTGTATGTCTGCGTGTGTGTGAGTGTGTGTGTATGTGTGAATGCGTACATGTGTGTATGTGTATGTTAGTGTGTGTGTGTGGGGGGTGTATGAGCATCAGTATTGTTCACTCACTCAGTTGTGTCCAATTCTGTAACCGCATGGACTGTAGCCTGCCAGGGTCCTCTGTTCATGAGAGTCTCTGGACAAGAATACTGGAGTGGGTTGCCATTTCCTTCTCCAGGGGATCTTCCCGACCCAGGGATCAAACCGGCGTCTCTTGCGTCTCCTGTATTGGCAGGCAGATTCTTTACCACTGAGCCACGTGGGAAGCCCATTTTCTAACTATCTATCTATACTCTATCTACCATCTGCCTACTACCTATGTGACTATCGCTCTACCCACCCATCTCTATCAGATGCTCTGGGTCGTCCCTAGAGGATTCATGGTGCTGGTGCAGACAGTGAAGTCTTCAGTGAAAAGCATGGCTGATCCTGCTTGTGCAGCTGAGCAGACCCTGCCCTCTCTACTCATCTCGTCCTGTGATTCTCTGCGTGTGGACGTCTTGCTTCCCCTTAAGGGCCCAGACTCTTTAGTGTCAACAGTCAGGCTCTATCCTCCTGACACCTCTGGCAGGTACACTGGGAGCATGCAGCCCTTCTTGGTCCAAGAGTCATTCAGTTCAGTTCAGTTCAGTCGCTCAGCTGTGTCTGACTCTTCGTGACCCCATGAACTGCAGCACACCAGGCCTCCCTGTCCATCACCAGCTCCCGGAGTGTACCCAAACCCATGTCCACCGAGTCAGTGATGCCATCCAGCCATCTCATCCTCTGTCGTCCCCTTCTCCTCCTGCCCCCAATCCTTCCCAGTTTCAGGGTCTTTTCCAATGAGTCAGCTCTTTGCATGAGGTGGCCAAAGTATTGGAGTTTCAGCTTCAGAATCAGTCCTTCCAATGAACACCCTGGACTGATCTCCTTTAGGATGGACTGGTTGGATCTGCTTGCAGTCCAAGGGACTCTCAAGAGTCTTCTCCAACACCACAGTTCAAAAGCATCAATTCTGCGGCACTCGGCTTTCTTCACCGTCCAACTCTCACATCCATACATGACCACTGGAAAAACCATAACCTTGACTAGACGGACTTTTGTTGGCAAAGTAATGTCTCTGCTTTTAAATATGCTATCTAGGTTGGTCATAACCTTCCTTCCAAGGAGTAAGCGTCTTGTAATTTCATGGCTGCAATCACCATCAGCAGTGATTTTGGAGCCCACAAAAATAAAGTCTGACACTGTTTCCACTGTTTCCCCAAGTATTTCTCATGAAGTGATGGGACCAGATGCCATGATCTTAGTTTTCTGAACGTTGAGCTTTAAGCCAACTTTTTCACTCTCCTCTTTCACCTTCATCAAGAGGCTCTTTAGTTCTTCTTCGCTTTCTGCCATAAGGGTGGTGTCATCTGCATATCTGAAGTTATTGGTATTTCTCCCGGCAATCTTGATTCCAGCTTGTGTTTCTTCCAGCCCAGCGTTTCTCGTGATGTACTCTGCATAGAAGTTAAATAAGCAGGGTGACAATATACAGCCTTGATGTACTCCTTTTCCTATTAGGAACCAGACTGTTGTTCCATGTCCAGTTCTAACTGTTGCTTCCTGACCTGCATACAGGTTTCTCAAGAGACAGGTCAGATGGTCTGGTATTCCCATCTCTTTCAGAATTGTCCACAGTTTATTGTGATCCACAGAGTCAAAGGCTTTGGCATAGTCAATAAAGCAGAAATAGATGTTTTTCTGGAACTTTCTTGCTTTTTCAGTGATCCAGCGGATATTGGCAATTTGATCTCTCGTTCCTCTGCCTTTTCTAAAACCAGCTTGAACATCTGGAAGTTCATGGTTCACGTATTGCTTAAGCCTGGCTTGGGGAATTTTGAGCATTACTTTACTAGCGTGTGAGATGAGTGCAATTGTGCAGTAGTTTGAGCATTCTTCAGCATTGCCTTTCTTTGAGATTGGAATGAAAACTGACCTTTTCCAGTCCCGTGGCCACTGCTGAGTTTTCCAAATTTGCTGGCATATTGAGTACAGCACTTTCACAACATCATCTTTCAGGATTTGAAAGAGCTCAACTGGAATTCCATCACCTCCACTAGCTTTGTTCATAGTGATGCTTTCTAAGGCCCACTTGACTTCACATTCCAGGATGTCTGGCTCTAGGTGAGTGATCACACCATCGTGATTATCTGGGTCATGAAGATCTTTTTTGTACAGTTCTTCTATGTATTCTTGCCACCTCTTCTTAACATCTTCTGCTTCTGTTAGGTCCATACCATTTCTGTCCTTTATCGAGCCCATCTTTGCATGAAATGTTCCCTTGGTATCTCTAATTTTCTTGAAGAGATCTCTAGTCTTTCCCATTCTGTTGTTTTCCTCTAGAGTCATTAAAATATTTCAAGTCCATTGCAGGAAAAGTATCTAGGGTCCAGATGATCGCACTCCTACAAAGGTAGTTTTAAACATCAGAAGGTGTTTTCCTTTACAGCTGGAAAAAGTATGACTGTTTTATCGTCATTCTGCATAAGTAGCCTAAAAAGTCTCACCTGAAGGCTATGGAGGACCCTTGCCGGTTGCTGTTTGGATGGGGAATGGGGTGAGCAGGCAGAGAAGTGGGGTCTTCCTGATGCTCTGGGTGGGGAGGGTGTCACGGCTCTGATGCCCAATCTCGCTGCTCAGATTGGCGAAGGGCGTCTGCGAGACCCTGCAGTCTTGCCTGAGGAGCCTGCTGCCAGCTTCCCCACCCCTCTAATCTACAAAGATAGATGTCACACTACGCTAATGGGAAAGAGGCTATTCATATTTATGAGAAGCTTTTTCCCAGAGACAAAGAATTTTTAAAATGCTTTCAAGAGCCATATTGAATTCACTATATTTTTCTGAGAGTAGGAATCATGGCCAAAAAGACAGAGACAGGTTTTATTGCATATTTCTCATGAAATATGGCTGCTTTCATTGGACAGAAGAAGTCCACGTGTCTGTTTTGAAATACACATTGTGCGCAGCTAGAAAGGAATGGAGAAGTAAGTCATATTGATTTTTCATGAAGAATTGACAGAATAAAGTAATCTTCTGAGACGTTTCAGGGAAAATTGATTCTACAATTGTCAAAAATCTGTGCGTGTCAGCCTTGTATGGCTATTAGAGTGTGAGAAGCACACACTGGGCTTGGACACCAGAAGTTTCAGGATTTTAAACCTCAGACTCCTGAGATCCTGCTTGTATTTTACAATCGGATGACACAGCCTTGCGGCTGGGGGAATTCTAACTTTTTATGTATGTACTAACAAAACAGTTATTAAAATATTCACTTGCATTTTCATTGTCAAGTAGTAAAAGACATATTTATACCAAATCATTATATTTCTTCCAAAATTAATCACTGCAAGTTAGCTTAAAAAAGAGAGCCCCTTGGTAGTGCCAACTTAGAAGAAAAATTGCTTGTTTCTTTGTACATTCCCCTGCATAAAGATGCCACAGAATCCTGTTACAGGACAGTTTTGAACAATATTTAACGACAACAAAATGTTGAGTGCTCTTTTGGGAAGGGAAAACAATGTTAGTCCCTCGTTTGAATGACGCTGTGGAAAGACTTACGGCCCCATGAAGAGGACAGGACACCACCCCCAATGGGGCTGCACGGACTGAGACTGGGGCACTGATAACGTGCGAATGTGTTGATGGAACAGCCTGGATGTTTCTAGTAACTGCAGTCCTGAGCCTCATGATGAGTGGATGCCTGCCCATCCCAGCAGGTGACCTCATGCCTGCCTGCCCGGGAGGGCTGGAACCCTCTGCACCCCCCCACCCAAATGAAGACCAAGGGCTGACGTTCCAAGGTTAACTGGCTGATCAGTGGTAAAATGTTACCTACTCTAATGGGCAAGTCCACTAATTCCAGTGGCTTGGGATGGCGCAGCTGTGTTTCACGCCCGAGTCTGTGTTGCAGAGCTGTGCAGCGGGAGGTGCTGGGGACGCGCCGAGTCTGTCAGCCCGGTGAGGAAGGGACGGGTTTGGGATCTAGCTGGTCTCACCCCCTCCAGCAGGCAGCAGCGCCTTCTTCTCCTCCCCAGGAAGAGAAACCCTTTTCCGTCTTCTCTGAGGGAGACGGGCACCCTCCCAGTCAGCCTGACTCTGCTCCAGGCCCAAGACCTCTACACAAGGACAAGGCCCCGGCTCACCTCCTGTGAGCTCAAGAGAGGAAGTTTCCGAACCTGGGAGTTCTCTGCGGTGCTCACTGCATCTTTGGACAGACGAGCACCTCGTTTGCCTGCCTGGCTAAGCCGATTTTCTCGGTCCCTTCGTTTACAACCTGGAAGAGTTTGCGGTTCTGTTGAAGGAGATCCAGATGTGCAGCAAATCCAATCCCCCTTTTCCTTGAATTAGATTTCTCTTTGCTTTAGATGCAATTTAAGAAAAAAGCAATTTGGGAAATACACCTTCGTGTCTTGGTGACTTCTGATGTGAACCTGGGAATTATTTCACCTGCTTAAACATTTCTTAGAGATTCATCACTTGAATAAAATGTTGATTTTTAGTATGCTGATGAAAGGAAATATTCTCTGAACAGGGCAGAAGCAGATATAATTATGGCCAATACTGTCATGAAGGCATGATTGAGCGGGTTGAGAGAGAAGGGAGTCAGCTCGTGAGAACCCCAGCGGCAGATGAAGTGGACTCGGGCGGCTGAGGAGGCGGCATCCGGCTGCTGGGGACACATGAGGCAGCCGTGGCATCCAGACGGAATCCCACTAAGCCTGCACGCGCAGCTCGGCGACCGTCTCAGCCCTGGTTCCACGAGCTCCTGACTGCTCCCATCCCTTTGTCTAAGTGTAGTGTGTAGGAAACCCTACGTCTCTAAGGGCTCAAGCTCTCCAAGTTGATTTAAAGTGTTTGTCAGGGATTATCAGAACAGGGTCTGCTCATTTACATGCTGAAGGAAAGAAATATTATTCATTCACAGTCACAGTTCTTTGCTTCGCCAACATGACCTATTCCTAGATAAAGAGAATTATAAAAATATGGATAAAGTTTAGCTGAGTAGTGCTTATTGGGAATGGCTATAAATGTATCTCTCATGTTATAAAATTCCTCTTTAAAAAGACAAAAATAAGTATGCTTTTTCTTTCTAACTGAACAATAAATGGATAACCGGTTAAAATAAGTAAATACCTACTGTGTCTCCACTGTGGGCGACCCTTTGCCTGGGAGCTGGGGAGTGAGGCCACGAGGACCTTGTCCCGAGTAGCATAGAGTGGACAGAGCAGGAGCGAGGGACCTGTGACAATGCGGCTGGAAGGAGCCTGGGGGACCTGGGCCACAGTTCAGGGGGACCCTGAGGACCTGGGGTCCAGGACCTGAGGGATCAGGGGGGCCTGAGGAGCTGGGGTCCAGGACCTGAGGGTTCAGGGGGACCTGAGGAGCTGGGGTCCAGGACCTGAGGGTTCAGGGGGCACCTGAGGACCTGGGGTCCAGGACCTGAGGGATCAGGGGGGCCTGAGGAGCTGGAGTCCAGGACCTGAGGGTTCAGGGGGACCTGAGGAGCTGGGGTCCAGGACCTGAGGGTTCAGGGGGGCCTGAGGACCTGGGGTCCAGGATTGGCTGGGGGTGGCTATGCTCCTGGGGGAGGAGAGGTGTCCTGCAGAGGCAGGGGGTGAGTGCAGAGAAGAGCACAGATCTCACAAGATCAAAGAGGAAACTAAAGACAGAGGCGCAAAGCAGTCCTTCCCGTGAGAGCAGCGTTCTTACCAGCTGTCACTGACAGCCTCTGGGCTGAGGAGACAAGCCAGAGAAGGCAGCCAAAGTCGGGAAAGGCTCTTCTTAGAAGAAAACACAAATGCGAATCAAAAGATGAGAGTTTCTGCAGAGGCTAAAAAATCACCATGAAGCGGAAGAAAACGGAGCCGAGAGCTAGACATCAGATTAAACGTCCTCGCCAGGCATTTGCTATCAGAAGAAACCACTTTCATTCACTTATATACAAATGGACAAAGACGGGAATAACTGAATTAATGAAAAATTGTAGCATTGAAGAAAGACAAGAAAACAACCAAAAACATTGCATTAAAAATTAGATAAAGAGGGAACAGACTGAAAATGGTGAAATGGAAGAGAGACAAAGGAGAATCAACACACATGTAACAACATCTAAGAACAGTTGTTTTGTATATTCTGCCCAGTTTTCCAGTTGTTTATGTCCAAAAGTTAAGCTGGGCCCAGTTACTTCATGTGACTGCTAACAGAAGTCAAAGACTGTTATTTTTTAAATTAGAAAAAAAAGCAGTGTTTTAGTTACTTCGTATGAACTAAATTTTTAGAAAAGTCTTGTTCAATTGAACAAATAAAAGGATGAACAGGGAAAGAGAGGGATGGGAATGATTTCTTAGCTAAATTGTAAATGGAGTTTAACACGGCACCTCCCCCAAATGTGTGTGATCCTTCGTTGCTTTCCTTTGTCTTTGCTTGTGTCTCTCTGTCGAAGTTCTCATAACTCTATGCTGGGCTCTGCGTGTCTGTGTCCCTCCAGATTCACATGTTGGCATCTTAACTCCCAAAGCAATGGTGCTGGAGGGCCCCCCTGCCAGGCGAGGATGCACAGGGAAGACCCCGCCCCCCACCAAGTGAGGACACAGAGGGGAGACCCCACCCCCCTGCCCCCTGCCCCCTGCCAGGTGAGAATGCAGAGGGGAGACCCCTGCCCCCTGCCCCCTGCCAGGTGCGGACGCAGAGGGAAGACCCTGCCCCCCTGCCAGGTGAGGACACAGAGGGAAGACCCTGCCCCCTGCCCCCCTGCCAGGTGAGAATGCAGAGGGGAGACCCCTGCCCCCTGCCCCCTGCCAGGTGCTGACGCAGAGGGAAGACCCTGCCCCCCTGCCAGGTGAGGACACAGAGGGGAGACCCCACCCCTCTGCCCCCTGCCCCCTGCCAGGTGCGGACGCAGAGGGGAGACTGTGCCCCGAGCAGGGCCCTTGCCCGCTGCCCTGGCTCCTGACCTCAGGCGTCAGCCTCCAGAGTGGAGAGCCGTCAGCGCTCCTTGTTTACAAGCCTGCACTGTGGCGTTTCGCTGTATCTGCCTCAACTGCGACAAAACTCACTATTTGCTTTCAGCCTTAAAATTCTGACAGTTTTACTCGTAGGAAAGAAACTTCTTAAAACAGCACATAATTTATCCCTGGGTAGTGATCTGGTGGTATCTTTTATCCTCATCAGACGTAAGTTTCTCACGCTGATGAACAGAATTTCTTGCAGCCAGTGGTGACTCAAATCACACCAGACTGGACTTTAGAAGGTGGTAGAATCCCTCCATTTTCATCGCTTTCAGATGCGGCACTGAAAGCAAAGCCAGAGAACCAGAGCCGCATGTTCTTCTTTTATTAAATCATGAAATGCGCTTTCGGTGTCAAGAAGAAAACATCACGATTATTAACCTGTGTCCAATGTATGGATTAAATTCTAAGTGAAACATCTAGGTTGTTATTGTGAATAGAGACATGTGGAAGTAAATCTTCTTTCATTCTGACTTTGAGTTTTCTCAAGAAGGAAAATTCTGAATTGAAAATTATTTCTACTATGAATCATGGACATATTTATTTTATGATAAATAGCAGATCTGTATCTAAATATAGTTTCACCAGAAAAATAATGTAAAAAAAAGTTTTGGCTCAGATTTCCACTTCAGATTTTAATAAGAAACATGTATCATTATCACTTTAAAAGTTTTATATGAAGATTTTGAGCATGAGGGTTGAGTTTCAAAAAAAGGTATTTTTAGGCAAATGAAAAAAGTTCACCATAAAATCAAATATAAAGCAGAAATATTGCAGTTATTACGTAGCTGAAGTGGAGAAGGAAATGGCAACCCACTCCAGTGTTCCCGCCTGGAGAATCCCCACGGTCAGAGGAGCCTGGTGGGCTACAGTCCACGGCGTCACAAAGAGGCGGACACGACTGAGCAACCTAGGGCGGACGGACGCAGCTAAAGTACATTTAAAAGGTATTTTGCCACATCAAACCACATACTTAAAGTTCTGTTTGAACCTGTTAGAAGCTGCTCTTCAGAGTGTTCTGACTACCATCCCGTAGGACGGGTTTGAACGATACCTCTGTGCACTGGACGTGTTTCCTTCGGTCAGCTACCGTTTGGCAGCACAGCACCCTCACTCCAAGAGGCGGACCTGGCCTGTCCCTGTTCCTCGTGTGGGAGTCCCTGCCCCAGGGCGGGGGGTGGCTATCAGAGATTCTCCTCCTCTCTCTAATCTTACGTAAACTGTTAAGTGTGGGCTGACCTGGGCACAGAGGCTCCTGATTGACCAAGACATTTATTCAACTAGTTAGAACGTAAAAATCATGTTGTGAAAACAGAACACCAGCTGTTCTAAAAACATGCGGGGTGAAGATGGCTGTGGACGTCAGAGCAAGCGCTGAGTTTCCTGCTGGACAGGCACAGGCACTCGTATGCGCTTTCCGAGAAGCGGTAGGGTGTCCTGTTCATCCACAGAAACATTCTCTTACAGTAGAGACAGTCCTGTAAGAAGTTGAACACAGAACATCAGTGTAACATTCCCATCCATAATTAATGAAGATATTGTGAGCTGGTATCTATAAAGAACTGACTTCACTCATAGGTGCTGAATTACACACTGAAGTTCTTCACATATTGAACTCCAAGGAAGCAGGTGACTTTGCAAGCAGAGACTTCAGAATTGTTTGTATTGTCTAAATGTTTACCATTTTCATTTGCTACTGAAAAATTATTCTGTCAGACGTGATTACTGAGGAAACATAAGCCAATTTCACTTTATTTTGTGGGCTGCTCTTTCCAGCCCAGCAGTGGAGACAGCCTCCAAAAGGCAATGCTTCTGAGTCCCCCGCAAGCAGAGGGTTGCGTTTCAAGCCCAGAGTGTCTCATATAAGTCTTCTCAAACATTTCCTTCCCTTCAGACAGCGGAGTTGTTCTTTGAACTGAGCTAATTATCATATAAAGGACAAGCTTTCCTTTTAAAGGACTTGACACATTTCCGACTTCACATCCTCTGGAAGTGACCTTGGTTTCACGGTGCCTTCAGCTCAGGACGTGTCTGCCATGATGTCCTTTGCTCTCGAGATAAATAGACGTCAGTTGTTCGGAGGTAAGGGAAGCCCTCATGCCATCCTAGTGTTAAAGATGAGCGGGGGTTTTTCATCCGCGTCACAAGGATGCCATGTGGGAAGCAGGCTCTACCTGTCTTACTGCATTGATCTGCCGAACTCCTAACAGTGACCTGAAAACCGTTTCCTGGTTTGCAGTCCCACTTGAGCGTCCCCAGAGCTGGCCCTTACCTTCCGCCTCTGGTGAGAGCACTGTTTGTTTCCTGGTGCTCCCGGAGCCCGGGGCTCTGGCCACCAGCTGTCCGCCCGCCTGCCCCCCGACCGTGGGCACTGCCAGCGCTCTCTGGGCCTGTTGCCGTGTGGCTCAGAGGATTGGACCACTGTTGAAGGAATAGGCTCATTCTGACCTTTCGGTCCTCAGGTAACCCAGCCTAGAGCATTGGCCAGGCTGAGTTCCTCAGCCATGGAGAGCTCAGAACCAGGTGCGAGCCTGGAGCTCCCAGGGGCCCAGGCGCAGGGCGGGGCTCGCGGGGGGTGAGCACAGAGCCGTCTCGGGCCGGAGTCCCTGGTCTGGTGTCCGTCGCCGTGTTGGAATGTTCTCTGCCACTGGCCATCCTTCCTCGGGTGGGAGTCTGACCTCCCCACGGGACTCAGCTCCCGGTCACGGCTTGTCCTCCAGCGACCCCTGTGCTTTGGACTCTGACTCAGGACAACCAGCTGGGCAGGGGGCTGTGAGGGGGGCTTTGAGGCTGAGTGTGTTTCGGGGGGGTGGGCGACAGAGCTCGTGATGAAGCGTCACCTTCCGTATTAACAGACACCCTTTATGGCAGTCATAGAGTCGGGAATACTTAATATGAACCTTGAGGATCCTGTAGGACTAAAGGTATTTTTTAAAGATCATCTTGTTTATTTCTGGTTGTGTGGGGTCTTCCTTGCTGTGCATGGGTGCTCCTCCGGTTGGGGTGTGGGGGCTTCTCACTGCGGGGGCGTCTCTTGCAGCGGGGCACAGAGCACAGGCTCAGTAGCTTCAGAGAACGGGTTCAGCTGCTTTGCAGCACGTGGGACCTTCCCTGCCCAGGGACTGAACCTGTGTCTCCCGTGTGGGCCACCAGGGAAGCCCAATAAAGGCATTTATTTTCAAGGAAAGGCAGAGTGGCTCCAGCAAACCCCCTGAAGTATGCCCGAGACCCAGGCCCCGCAGGTCTCTGTCGGGGCTGCACCAAGCAGCGGGCACTGGCACCTCCCCGGCACCGCCGCCTCCCCGAGGGCACCACGGCCCAGCCTCGGAGTCTGTGGGGTGAACGCGCCGCCTGAGTTCATGCTGAGATCACTGCAGACCAGTGGGTGTCACCAGCGATTCCTAACGGGGGCCACGTGTGCCCTCACCCTGAGTGAACGGGTCTCAGCAGAACCCAGAGTTCCAGAGATGACCCCCTCTCCAGGGACACCAGGAACTAGGGTGCAAACAAACGTCCTTACGGGAGGTCCTGGAGCTTCTTGGTCACTTCATAAAAGGAAAGCCAGGGAGTGCCTCTTGGAGGCGGCATCCGTGCCATCCATGGGGTACCGACTCCGTTTCCTTGTATCCAACTGGAATCTCTGCAGACAGCGGGACTCCCAGAGCCGTGGCCTGTGGCGTGTCATCCTTGGCCGGCCTGGGTCTCCTGCCCTGCATGGCTGCTGTCCCAGGAGGGGAGGAGGAGGGCCCCAGCCTGCAGCTGAGAGCTCACATCTGTGCAGAAACCATTTCCAAAATGGAATCGGATCCCATAAAAGCAGAGAGCGCATGTGACTCGATAATATGAGCTGTAGCTCACTCAGCTACTTGAGCTTCTGTAAGGGCCTCATCACCGGAAGGCAGTCCTCACTGAACCGCAGCACAGTTAAACTTTGACCTTTGGGGCTGGGGTTAAACTTGTCTAATGGTCGGTGATGAGCTAGTGATGAGAAGGGAGGCTGCTTGATTAGGGAATTCCAGAGGTTTCATTTAAAATGCGTTAGAGCTGGTAGGTTTTCAATGGAAGCTAAAGTCTTCCTTGTGAGATTTTACTTTGCTGGATTATTTGCATCACGTACATGGAGAAAAACATGGGCATAACTTGTGAACAGAGATGCAAACTTTTCTCTATGACTGCTCTTAGCTTCTCTCATCATAGAAGTAGAATTTAAAAGTTCCCCAAGTTTTTATTTATTTATTTTCTATTGCCTTTCTCCTTCACATAAAAAGGTTTCTAAATTCCTCGGGGCTTTCTTGACAGAGCAGGAATGTATTTCATCTCTCAAAATAAAATGAAAACAGTAAAGAATAAGAAAGTACAGAGAAATGAAAGAAATGTGGCTATTTGCACGAAACAGGAATTATGGAAAAACAGGTCTCACATTTTTAAACTGAAAATTCCATCAATGTTGGGATGGAGCTGCAGTGACCAAGTCTGACAGAGCCAAAGGTCATCACTCTTCCAGGCCTGGGTCAAGGGAGGGTTCAGGTCAAATGCTTCACTGACTTCTCTTTAGAAACGTGTCCCCTGAGAAGTCCCAGTCCGAGTCCTCTGCTGACCCCGGGACCTCCAATAGGGCCACCTGGAGGGCTGCACAGCGTGAAGTAGAGACTGGGATTCTGTTTGCAGAGAATCTGCGAACTGACCTCAGACAGTAAAATCTCTTGAGCACATAGCGTGTGGCAGGTACTTTATCTGTATTATCTTGTTTCATCCCCACTTTTCTTTAGAAAAAAATGTGAACGTTGCAAAGCCACTGTGTGTGTTTCTTACTCTCAGACTTTGGTCTGAAATCTGGACGCAGAGGCCTGGGTCCAGGGGCGGGGGTGTTTCTGGAGACCCCAGGAGCTGAACTTGTGACGTTGTTGCTGCCTCACGGTGACCTCCGGGGCCCCCGTAGCAGGACCAAGTCCCATAGCCGCTCAGGGGAGGTGACCCCAGGACAGCCTCAGGAGACCTGGCTTCACAGGGCTGACCCAGTGAGGCCGTTTTCATCTCCCTGGGAAGCTGGGCACCTGCACCAGGAGGCCTCACCCTCCTAGGACGTGGAGTCGGGGGTTGGGGTGGGGGGTGAGGACGGGAATGGAAGCCATGCCGCCAGCAGACCCTGCAGGTGATCGGCAGTGGGGACACAGGAGCCTGGGCCCGACGGCCTGCCCCTTTGCCACCTTCCACCACGGCCTTAGGACACCCAGCAGAAATTCAAGCTGTGACCCAGGCCAGCTCCCCCAGCCCAGGGCAGACTGGCTTTGCAGACACAGAAGTGGTGCTTTTTGACACCGAGTTTTATAAGCTGTTTGTAAATTCTGGAGGTTAATCCTGTGTCGGTTGCATCGTTTGGAAATGTTTTCTCCCACTCTAAAGGTTATCTTTTTGTTTCATTCATGGTTTCCTTTGCTGTGAAAATGCTTTTGAGTTTAATTAGGTCCTATTTGTTTATTTTGGTTTTTATTTTCATTACTCCAGGAGACAGACCAAAAAGGATACTGCTGCTATTTGTGTCAGAGAGCGTTCTGCCTATATTTTCCCCTAATATAGTCTTATATTTATGGCAAAACTTCCTGGGTGGGGAAGATCCGCTGGAGAAGGGGTAGGCTACCCACTCCAGCATTCTTGGGCTTCCCTGGTGGCTCAGCTGGTAAAGAATCCGCCCGCAATGAGGGAGACCTGTGCTCAGTTCCTGGGTTGGGAAGATCCCCTGGAGAAGCGAAAGGCTGCCCACTCCGGTATTCTGGCCTGGAGAATTCCATGGACTCTCTAGTCCATGGGGTTGCAAAGAGTCGGACACGACTGAGCGACTTTCACTTTCACTTTTCAATCCATTTTGAGTTTACTTTTGTATCTGGTGTTAGAGAGTGTTTTACTTTAATTCTTTTATGTGTTCATTGCAGTGCTGTTTACAGTAGCCAAGACGTGGACGCAGCCTCGATGTCCTTCAGCAGAGGACCGGGTAAGGGAGACGTGGTGCATGTGCGCGAGGGACGACTCCTCCGTCAAAAAGAGACCGAGACAACGCCACTGCATGAACACGGAGGGACCTAGAGACCATCACACTCAGTACAGTAAATCAGAGAAAGACAAACATCATACGCTATCGCTTCAGTTCAGTTCAGTTCAGTCCCTCAGTCGTGTCCGACTCTTTGCGACCCCATGAATTGCAGCACGCCAGGCCTCCCTGTCCATCACCAACTCCCGGAGTCCACCCAAACCCATGTCCATCGAGTCAGGGTGCAGAATATTTTAAAATGATACGAATGATCTTACAATACAGAAACAGACTCACAGATGTAGAAAGCAAACTTGTGGTTACCAGAGGGGATAAGTGTGGGGGAGAAATAGACTGGGAGATTGGGATGGACAGGTACACACTGAAAAAAATGGTGAAGGTGTTACTCAGTCAGTTGTGTCCAACTCTTTGAGACCGCACGGACTAGAGCCCACCAGGGATACAGGATTTCCTGTCCATGGGGTTTCCCAGGCAAGAATAGTGGAGTGGATGTCTGTTTCCTTGTCCAGGGGTTCTCCCTGACCCAGACATCAACACCAGGTCTCCAGCATTGCAGGCAAACTCTTTACCATCTGAGCCGCCAGGAAAGCCCCCTGCTGTTCACATGCAATAGAGCAGATAAGCGGCAAGGGCCTGCTGTGCAGCCCAGGAAACTCCGTTCAATCCTCGTGATAACCTAAATGGAAAAAGAATTGGAAAAGGAGTAGACATATAGGCTACTGTTGTTCAGTCGCTCATTTGTGTCCGACTCTGTGACCCCATGGACCGCAGCACGCCAGGCCTCCCTGTCCTTCACTATCTCCCAGAGTTTGCTCAAATTCATGTCCATTGAGTTGGTGACATCATCCAACCATCTTGTCCTCTGCCGTCCCCTTCTCCTGCTGCCTTCAATTTTTCCCAGCATCAGGGCTTTATCTAATGAGTTGGCTCTTCGCATCAGATGGTCAAAGTACTAGAGCTTCAGCTTTAGCATCAGTCCTTTCAATGAATATTCACGACTGATTTCCTTTAGTATTGACTGGTTTGATCTCCTTGCAGTCCCAGGGACTCAAGAGTCTTCTCCAACACCACAGTTCAAAAGCATCAATTCTTTGGCGCTCAGCTTTATTTATAGTCCAACTCTCACATCCACACATGACCACTGGAGAAACCATAGCCTTGACTAGATGGACCTTTGTTGGCAAAGTAATGTCTCTGCTTTTTTAATACGCTGTCTAGGTTGGTCATAGCTTTTCTGCCAAGGAGCAAGTGTCTTTTAATTTCATAGCTGCAGTTACCATCTGCAGTGATTTTGGAGCCCAAGAAAATTAAGTCTCTCACTGTTTCCATTGTTTCCCCATCTATTTGCCATGAAATGATGGGACTGGACGCCATAGTCTTAGTTTTTTTGAATGTTGAGTTTTAAGCCAGCTTTTTCACGTGTAGAATATATATATACACACGTATATATAACTGAATCACTCTTCTGTACACCTGAAATTAGCACGACATGGTGAATCAACTCTACTCCAATATATTAATAAAATAAAAATTACAGAAAACACAGAAGTGGTGTTGGGATGAGAGCACAGGATGGCAGCGTCCCTGGGGAAGTGCTGGCAAGGTGGGCAGACACTTTCTCTTCTAACCTGTATCTGGCTCTGTAGTCTGTGAGCATCTCCACCTCCACGTCAGAGAAGTACCACCAAGATGGAGCTCAAACCAGTAAACTTCATCCACCCTGAAAGTTCTCACAAGGCTGAAATGTTCATGGAAAATCAGTGCTAAAATTAAGCCACTCAAACCTCAGTGCAGGGGGTGTCTAATCACATGGACGTCTGTGTCTGATGAGCTGAGTCCTGGTTCAGACGAGTCAAGGATCCTGAGCAGGGCAGACTAGACGTGGAAACCACGCTTCCTTAATGAACTGCCCAAATTCCAAGATCAACGTGACAAGGATAAAGACCTTAAACATTTTCGTACATTAAAGCTGTTTGTAGTCCTTGAAGAAATAAAGAATCACTTAGATGAACTCCCAGTGCTCATATTTTCCAGCCAGTGTTGCTAATGAGAGTCAGGCTGCATTTATGAATATAAATTATTAACATTGGCCCATTAATACATAGCAGCTAATTTTCAAGATACTGTTGGTAAAGACCATAAAATTGTATTAAATATTCATATAATCATTGTGATAATTAATCCGTAAAGCAATTATAATTAAAATGAGAGTATCTTGTCATATAAATAACCAAATAAAGTAGAACTTACAAAGACAGGACACAGCTCTTCAAGGCTTGCAGCTGCCAAATCAAGTGAAATTTCAGCCACAGCTGTTAGCCTGGCTTCCAAGGGTTACCTGAACCCTCTGATCCAAGTCACAGATGTGCTGCTTTTCAATAAGCGAGGTGAGTCGGCTTTCGAGAAGAGAGCGAGGTGAGAGCAGGGCATCTCTGACTCCACCTGGTCCTGTCACGGTTCCCTTTCAGAGGCTTCTGTCTCGCTTGTCACCGTCCAGGTGAGGAAGCCAGGTGGCCACAGGGTCAGGACTCAAGTGACACCCCCGGGGCTCGGGACGAGGAGGCTCCGAGGGCCCCTGGTCTTCGCTCCCCCACCCTCGCTATCTGCCAAGGGTGGGCAAGGCTGTTCCGTCCTGGTCTGGCCGGTTGTCTCGGGAAAGCAAGAAGAAGCAGAGGATGAATCGATAGCGGGTGGACCCCAGGGTGCCCCTGGGCAGTGGTGACGCCAGGCTTTCCAAAGGTGCTGCCCTGAGCTCCAGGCCTGCAGAAAGCCCAGGCCTTGGGGGCTGGGGTCCCAGCACCCTTCCTCAGCACCCTGACTAGCCAGGGCCGAGAGGGGAAAGCTGGCCGCCAGGAGCATGGGGCTGAGAATATGAAAAAAAGAAAGACCATCTAGAATGATCTTCTTCGAGAACTGTAATGTACCAGGATATACAAATACACAACACTTATTGGTATAATCTGTTTTCTGATAATGAAAGAAAATAAAAACATTTCAAAATAAGTAGAAAACAAAAAGTAATTGCAGCTCCCGGAAGGGACGGGCAGAGAAGCGTCTGGATGGCAGACACTGCTCGGCACCAAGAGGCGTCTCCCTGCGGGGCCTTGTGTGGCCTTCAGCACCTGCGTCACCATGTGGCCCTTGGCCTGAGGAGGGGGTGGGGCCATGTCTACCTGTCCCCTTCCTGCCACCAGTCTCTTCTGGACACACGGGGCTCGGGCCCACTCGGGGCTGTGGGCCAGCTGGAAACTTTACTTTCATTGAAATGTTGCAAGTACACATCCAAAATAGATCACAGATTGCAAAAAGAAAAATACTCTAAGATGTTTAATCTGGTTAATAGCTTAGTGGAAAACAAGTACTCAAATCAATTTAAAACGTGCTTTTCACTTCCATGTTAAAGCTGCACAAGGCCAATTAAATGCTGTCAGCAACCGGGACCATTTCCCTCCAAAATATTTTGCGTTTGAAGAAAAAAGGTCTGTATTTTAGAATGTAATTTGGAAAAGTAATTTCTTATTCATGTATAAAGAAATAGGTTTGTGAGCCATTTAACTGGTTATGAAATAGTGTCTTTAAAATCTGGTCTAGAGACATATTTATGACCGTTTTTTCTTTGATTAAACATTTTCTTTAATGTCTTCGAGAACATAGTGAACGGCTGGCCGTAATTCTGAGCAGCAGATGAAAGACTCCCCATGTAAAGAAGGAAGTCAATTTGTGTCCCTCTGTGTGGCTACAGCTCTGATTTAGATGGAAATAAAGTGCCCTTTCTTCCTTTACTTCCTGAAATAGAACTTCAGCCAGAACAGAAGTTGCTTAATGAGAAGCCTCAAACTGAGACATCGTTAATTGTTGCGGCTTCTACATGATCCACCTTCAGCCACAGAATTTGTAACCTGCTGCTCTCAGCGTTCAGATGAAGTCGTGCAAAAGCAGAGCCTGTCCCAGGGAGAGTGAGAGAGAAGAGAGAGAGATGGGGAGCGAGATGGAGAGGCAGAGAGGGACAGAGGGGGCCCCGGGCTGCCCTGTGGGCGTGAGGGTTGCCGTGGCCACGCTGACAGGTCCTGAGCCCCTTGCTCTGTGCATCTGGGGGTCCAGTGTGTCACAGGGAACACCCTGTGCCCTTGACCCAGGAATAAAAAGGCAGGGACGAGTGAGGGACCTGAGGAAGCAAAGGTTGGTCTTCAGAGAAGAGTTCAGCCAGAAATCAGCTACACGCCTCTTCCCAAACGATGGGGAAAGCTGTGGCATAGCTGAGGGCTTGATTTACAGTGAATCCTAGTCTCTTCCAAGGGTGTAGTTTAGACCGCTCATGGCCACACTTGAGAAAATTAATTGACTGTTGATAATGAAAAGTCAAGAACATATTTGAGCAGGTTTGAAAGAAGGGGGCGTGAGTGTGTAGTGACCAAGTAGTTTAGCACATCACAGGCGCAGCCCCACCCTCTTCGCTTCAGGAGAAACTGAAAAGATAGGAGATACAGTTCCTACTCTTAGTGAAATTATGGTAAAATCAGGAAGGGAATATGTTTGCACAGGAAGCAACCTTTACATAATCTGCAGAAGGTATAAGCAATGTATCATTGACTAGATATGACGATTACTTTCAAAAATAAATTTTGACAAATTTGTTTACTAAAATTCATTAGCTAAGCACCTTGTAATGATGCTTCCTTACAATCCAGGAGACGAGTTTCTCTCCTGGGTGAGTTGCATCTGGGTTCCTGACATCCCCAGTTTGCAGGAATCCCTGAGGCTCTGTCACCCTCTGTAAGCTGCATACATCATCTTACACTCCGGTGAGTGAAGACAGCTTCCGACGATTCTTACAGGTTTGACCTAATGCTTTGATTTCAAAGGTATTACAACTTTTTCCAGCAGAGAACTTTTAATCCACAATGATGACAGTGCCAACTTACAAAGATGAGTCCTTCACAGAGTTTTTGCTTGCACTTAGGAAAAAATATTGTCCTCCTGAGAGAAAAAAACTCAAGGAGTTACACATAGTGGGGGGTGTTCTGATGAGACCACGAAGCAGAAATTTCCTGGTTGTGATAATCAACCCTCTGCCTGCAAATGTATTTTTTTGATTCTCATCATGGTTGGTCCTTCCTGAAGCTTTCTTCCAGTATTTAAAAACTGAGGTAGTTCATAAAAAATTGATACTTATGACTTCTCTAAAAATCTGAATTCATGCTGAAATTTAGCCTCTGTTTTTTGCACTGGCAAAAATCAGGCAAGGTGCTTGCTTCTTTCAGACGGTATGTGTGTTTTTTGCTGTTTTTCACATTGTGTTAGTTTGCTTTTTGCTGCCATAACTGATAAGCTCAAACTTAGTGGTTTAAAACAACAAGAATTCATCATCTTACGGTCTTGGAGGTCAGAAGGCAGACTTGGTCTCCCTGGTTAAAGCCGAGGTGTGTGCAGGGCTGGTCCCTCTTGGAGGCTCTGCGTCTGTTCCTGCCTTTCCTGGGTCCCAGAGGTGATCGGGTCCTCGGCTGGGGGCCCCGCCTCATCTTCAGAGTCAGCAACGCCCACACTTCTGACCCTTCTTCTGTGCTTCCTTTGCTGTGACCACAGCTGACTGCTTTTAGAGACCTGCCCACCAGTAACGTCCAATAACCTCCTGCCTCCACACCCATAGCCTTAATGACACCTGAAAGTCCCCTTTTCCGTGTGAGGTGACATAGTCTCAGGTTCAGGAATCAGCACGTGGTCGCAGCTGGGGTCATTACTCTGCCCAGGAGGTCAGACCCATTCTGTTCCCTCCTGTTCCCCACTTGTCCCGCTGAATCAGCTCGCACAGGCAGTGCCATCTGCCTGTGCCTCTCCGCTGGGGCACCTTGTTCCTACAGCTGCAGACCACCTGGCATTCAGAGCAGCCTTGGCTGTTGAGCTGAGCGTCTGGGTCGGAACGGGCAAGCCCCCCCATTCCAGGCACAAAGGGGCCTCCTATCCAGCGTGTACTCTTCTCTCTGCGCCAAACCTCAGAGCTTCCCTCTGCTGTGGACCTTCTAGGTAAAGGGGATGCAGACAGATGGAGACTAATTCATTCCAGAAGGATCTAGTGATTTTATGACAAATTCTAGAGCAGAAGAAATACTGAGGGTACCTTTTAGGGGAGTGAAATCATTTCATCAGTGCCTTTCTCTTCTGTGTTGACATTTCAAGCAGCGTTCTTCCTGGTTAGGGTGAAATTTGGCAGCTTTTAAAATGTTACCCATTTCTGATTCATACATATATTCTTTTTCTGTATAAAACCTCATTCAATAGAGCACCATGGAGCACAGCTGCAGCGCCTGCACAGAAAGCTACACTGAAAACTGCAGTAGGAAGAAGAGGAGGAAAGGCACAGTGAAAAGCAGTGCGACTTGGAGGCTACAGGACAGAACGTGGGATGCAGTGAAGAAGGGCTGAACGGGGCTGATAGGATGGAGTTGTCTGTAGGACCTGCCTGTGGGTGTGCAGAGAGGGGGTGTGCAGAGAGGGGGGTGTGAAGAGAGGGGTGTGCAGAGAGAGGTGTGTGCAGAGAGAGGGGTGTGTAGAGAGGGGTGTGCAGAGAGGGGGATGTGCAGAGAGGGGTGTGCAGAGAGAGGGGTGTGCAGAGAGAAGGGTGTGTAGAGAGGGGTGTGCAGAGAGGGGTGTGCAGAGAGAGGGGTGTGTAGAGAGGGGTGTGCAGATAGAGGGGTGTGTAGAGAGGGGTGTGCAGAGAGGGGGTGTGCAGAGAGAGGGGTGTGAAGAGAGGGGTGTGCAGAGAATGGGGGGCTGAGTCCTCTGATGCTGAGGTCTGGGGCTGCAGGACCTTCAGCGTCCCCCACATTCAGACTCCTAGACCTTCCTTTCTCTTCATAGCGGATTCTCATCTAAGTGATTTTTCTAGTTGACTTTGGAAGCCCACAAGTGTTCAGTGAGCCCTGTTAGAATTGTATCCAGGTCTTGGGCTCCTCGGTTTCACCCTGGAGGGTGTTTCTCTGAAGAGCAGGGTCCTCTCGTGATCTTGGGGAGGATGCTGGTCGGTGCGTGTTCCTAGCTCTCTGGCCCCGGCCCCCCAGGGAGGCTGCCCTCGGGCTGATTTGATTCTGACCGAGAGCTTGAGGCCCATGTGGATTCTCCACCCCCGGTACAGGGTACAAACTGCCTCTACTTGGGCTGAAGCTGAGGGCTCAGCGACACCAGCCAGCAGAGACGGGTGCGTTTTAAAGAATGTGATGGGGCTACAGAAGTCACCTTGCCTGAGCTTTTGCTCTGAGCACTGGACTTTGAAACCTTGATGAAATTGAGATTTCTTTCCCTCCCAAATGTATCAGAATTCACCTTAAAGTGGAAGGAGAAAGATATCTTCTCAACGACTCACATCTGATTCACGGGAAAGCATTGAAGTGGCGACAGGTTGTGGGCATCTTAGGATCCACACATTCTCCGTGGGCAGAGCAGTCTCTGAACAACCAAGACATCTTCCCACCTGGCCGGTAGACCTCGACGATGAGCCTGAAACCTGCACGGATGCTTGTTTATTTCTGAAAGGGAGACATGCATTTTGTTAGAAGGGAGTATAAGAGCTTCAGCCTTTTGAGAAGTAAAACTCTTTTGAGTCCATTTGTCTTCATGCTAAACTTTTATTTAATATAAATTCATGTGTATATGTCAAACAGTAAAATAAAAGGCTCCTTTTAGCTGATCGTGGGCGGTGTTTTTGGTTTTTCTCTGATTTAGGGCAGAACACCTGCCACGCTGCTCCTTTCTCTCTCCAACTCCACCTGACAGTTTGCTCTAAATAAGCCCCATTCGCTGAAGGAAAGCGCCCGCCACGCAAACAGGTCTGATCTCCAGAAGGAACCAGAAATTATGCTTTGCTTGTAAAATAGCTGTATTCAGAAGCATATAACATTTTGTTTTTACTTTTAAATATTTAGTGGGAACTGTTTTTTAGCAGCAACGTCTGTCTGCTTGAAGAAATAAACACGAATGTGCAGGGATTGTTTTAAAAAATGGATTTTGGGCCTTAATTTGAGAGCCAGAGAGTCGTAGACTGAATTGTGTCCCCTCCAAATGTGTACAGGGCTTCCCCAGGGGCTCTGCGGTAAAGAGTCCGCCTACAGCGCAGCAATCGCAAGAGAGGCGGGTTCCATCCCTGGTTCGGGAAGATCCCCTGGAGAAGGAAATGACGACTCACTCCAGTATTCTTGTCTGGGGAATCCAGTGGATAGAGGAGTCTGGCGATCTGCAGTCCTTGGGATCGCAAAGAGTCAGACACAACTTAGCAACTAAACAACAACAATAATAACAACCAAAGTGTGTATATTGATGTCCTAACTCCAGGATATAACTGTATTTGGAGACAGGCCTTCAAGGAGGTGACTAGGGTGAAATGAGGCCATGGGGGGTCTCTGTTCAGCTGAAGGACCCGTCCTGCAGTGGGGGATGGGGGTGGGGTTGGAGGGGGAGCCAGGAAGCAGTTTGCTCCGAGGAGGTCGTCAGCTGCAAAGGGAGATTTGTTCTTGCTTCTCTCTGACTTGTTGACTCACATGGTGCTCCTTCTAAACGCAGAGGAGCTGAAGGCACATCTGTAAATGAAGAAATACTGTGAACAGTAGTATTTGTGAGTAGAAACACGCATGTATTTCACTTTTCCACCTTCTGGAAAAATTTTCTGTCTTTGTTGACGAGTTAGCTTACATAGGAGAGAGAAATTACTTTAATTCAAGAAATGTGATAAACTTTAACCCATCAATAAACTATAAGAGCAAAAATATCATAGAAAACCAGAGCCTGGGCCATTAGACAAGTCCATGGCCAGGCTGAGAAGGGATGGAGGGAGGTGCTCCTGGCAGGAGAGAAATGATAGCTCACCTGGGTGCAGTTCCATAGTGATTTTAGCAGCTGTCTGTCATGGATTCTAAAAGCTATAGCTCTTTTACAAAATGTATATATTTGACTTAGAAAAAAAGGGAACAGTTTTAGTGCTGTAATACTTATCCATTAGTTTAAACTGCTTAAATGCATTTCTCATGCATTAGTAATAAAGCTAGACTAAATTACTGTCTTTAATTTTTTGCTGATGTTTTTATTGCTTGGTGATTTATGAAAAATTGCAGATCTACAAAAGTTTTAATTCATCTTTTTTCCTTGTCAGCTTCTGGAGACAGGAAAAGTAATAGGAAAATGAAATTCAACCAGTATATTAAAAAGATAAACTTTAAGAAAGCTTACACTAATTCATCTGTGATTTTATAGCAAAAACAAAAATAAAAGATTACAAACTCCATATCGATTTATCATGGGTAATAGAGTATATCTGAAAAGTCTTCCTTTTAATTTTTTTAATGTTTCTTTGGTTTAATTTGCATTTTTTTACTCACAAAAGTAAACATTTCTCAAGGTTACCTGATTATTTGAATTCTTCTGTGAACTTTTAAAAAAATTATTTATTTTTTAATTGAAGGATAATTGCTTTATTGAATTTTGTTGCTTTCTGTCAAACATCAACATGAATCAGACATAGGTGTACAGATGTCCCCTCCCTCTAGATCATAAAGGGCTTTTGAAAATAAACTTTCAAAAGTTTTAAGATAGTTTCAGATTTACAGAAATGTTGCAAAGATAGTTGGGTGAGTTTTTATATACCTCAACCCCGTTTTTCCTATTATTAGCATCTTATAGTGGTGTAGTATACGTCACTATGGATGAACAGCATTGGTATTTATGATGAACTAAAGTCCATACTTTCTCAAATTTCCTATTTTGCCTAAGTCCTTTTTCAGTCCCAGGACCCCATCCAGGACCACATGGATTCATTGTCGCATCTCCTTGGGATCCTCTTGGGCGTGATTGTTGCTCAGTCTTTCCTTGTTTTGGTGACATTGATGGTTTTGAAGTAATTCCCAAGAATTTTATACATTGTCCTCAGGTAGAATCTGTCTGATATTTTCTCATGTTGATACTGGGATGATGGGCTGTTGGGAGGAAAACCCCAGAAGAAAAGCACCATCTTCCTCACACCACACACAGGGTCTATTTGGTCAACCTGCCTCGTGGCTGTGGATGTTGACCTTGGCCGCCTGGCTCAGGTGTTTGTTGGGTTTCCTCACTGTGGTTACACCGCCAGCGCCCCTGCCCACACGTGTCTCATGTGTCACGTCGGGTGTCTGCGGGGTTTCCTCACTGTAGTCACACCGCCGGCGCCCCTTCCCACACCGTGTCTCGTGTGTCATGGCGGGCGTCTGTCGGGTCCTCACTGTGGTCACACCGCCAGCGCCCCTTCCCACACCGTGTCTCATGTGTCATGGCGGGCGTCTGTCGGGTCCTCACTGTGGTTACACCGCCAGCACCCCTTCCCACATGTGTCTCGTGTGTCATGCCGGGCGTCTGTCGGGTCCTCACTGTGGTCACACCGCCAGCACCCCTTCCCACATGTGTCTCGTGTGTCATAGCGGGCGTCTGTCGGGTCCTCACTGTGGTTACACCGCCAGCACCCCTTCCCACATGTGTCTCGTGTGTCATGGCGGGCGTCTGTCGGGTCCTCACTGTGGTCACACCGCCAGCGCCCCTGCCCACACCGTGTCTCGTCTGTCCTGGAGGGTGTCTGTGGGGTTTCCTCACTGTGGTTACACCACCAGCGCCCCTTCCCACACCGTGTCTCGTGTGTCATGGCGGGCGTCTGTCGGGTCCTCACTGTGGTCACACCGCCAGCGCCCCTTCCCACACCGTGTCTTGTGTGTCATGTTGGGTGTCTGTGGGGTTTCCTCACTGTGGTCACACCGCCAGCGCCCCTTCCCACACCGTGTCTCGTGTGTCCTGGAGGGTGTCTGTGGGGTTTCCTCACTGTGGTTACACCGCCAGCGCCCCTTCCCACACCGTGTCTCGTGTGTCATGGCGGGCGTCTGTCGGGTCCTCACTGTGGTCACACCGCCAGCGCCCCTTCCCACACCGTGTCTTGTGTGTCATGTTGGGTGTCTGTGGGGTTTCCTCACTGTGGTCACACCGCCAGCGCCCCTTCCCACACCGTGTCTCGTGTGTCCTGGAGGGTGTCTGTCGGGTCCTCACTGTGGTCACACCGCCAGCGCCCCTTCCCACACGTGTCTCATGTGTCACGTCGGGTGTCTGTGGGGTCCTCACTGTAGTCACACCGCCAGCGCCCCTTCCCACACCGTGTCTCGTGTGTCATGGCGGGCGTCTGTCGGGTCCTCACTGTGGTCACACCGCCAGCGCCCCTTCCCACACCGTGTCTCGTGTGTCCTGGAGGGTGTCTGTCGGGTCCTCACTGTGGTCACACCGCCAGCACCCCTGCCCACACCGTGTCTCGTATGTCATGTCGGGTGTCTGTCGGGTCCTCACTGTGGTCACACCACCAGCGCCCCTTCCCACACCGTGTCTCGTGTGTCATGGCGGGTGTCTGTCGGGTCCTCACTGTGGTCATACCGCCAGCGCCCCTTCCCACACCGTGTCTCGTGTGTAATGGCTGGCGTCTGTCGGGTCCTCACTGTGGTCATACCGCCAGCGCCCCTTCCCACACCGTGTCTCGTGTGTCATGTTGCTGAGCACAGCCCACATTTAAAGTGGGGCTATGCTCGCTTTCTTGAGGGCAGAATATCTACATGGATTATTTGCAATCGTTCTTTAAAACACATTTTTACATTGTCTTATATACTCTACATATCTATGGACAGTTAGCTATTTAATTATCTTGTGCTCTAAAGATCATTTCTAAAGCAATTATCCAGAGCTTAGAATATATTTATTTCCTCAGAAAAACAGCATTTAGATTCTCTACGTCTCCCCAAACAAAACCAAACAAACCACCGAGGCCACTCTGACGGCCGCGGCTCTTGTTTCCATGAAGCTGTGGGGTTTACCCTCTAAGTCCATCCTCTGAGGATGCAGAGAACCTGTAGGTCCCCTGTCCACACTGAGGCCACTGGACGCCCCTCCGCTCGCCACCTCAGTCCCCGCCGCCAGTTCGCTTCACACCTTCCTCTGAAGGAGATGCCCTCCCTGCTTTGCTCTTTTTATCTCAACCTGGGCTGGTTCCTTCCTTTTCCTGGGTGCGTGTCCTCCACGTGTCCTCCAGCCTTCAGTGCACCAGATCCTGTGATGTAGGGCTTCCTAGGTGGTGCTAGTGCTGAAGAACCCACCTACCAATATGCAGGAGACATAAGAGACGTTGGCTCCATCCATATTATCAGGAAGATCCCCTGCAGGAGGACGCGGCAAACCTCTCCAGCGTTCTTGCCTGGAGAATCCCATGGACAGAGGAGCCTGGTGAGCTACAGTCTATGGGGTCACACAGAGTTGGACACACCTGAGCGACTGAGGACTCACACATGGTGATGAAGCCTAGTCACCTGGGGAACCGGGAGGCATCCCGTGACTTCAGCCCCCGCTGCTAGCTGTGCTCCTGGGTGAGGCCCCAGATTAACCCCTCATCCTTGGAGCAGGTGTGGGGCCTGCACGTCCCTGGGTAGCAGCTCGGGCTCCCGCCTGTCCCGGGATCACTCAGACAAGCCCCCACGTCCTCCTGCAGCGCCGAGGCAGCAGAGCCTCCCCTCGGCCTGTGCCCAGGGCACCCCACATGGCCCCGCGCGGCTGGGAGCTCCCGAGACCACGCCCTGCTGCCCAGCTCAGCTGCCTGGGGCTGGCTGTGTGCTCAGCGTCCCTGAAACCCCGGGATGGGACCCTCCCTCCCACAGGGTGGAGAGGAGCCAGGACAGACGCTCCACGACCAGTGAGCGGATGTGAGCGGTCAGCGCCCAGCCTGAACCCGCCAAGCCTCCGCTGGTTCATCCCGCCCACAGCGAGGCTGGAGGAAGGCGGGTGCGGCCGCGTGCGGCTGACCTGGGCTCAGGGTTCCCCGCTTCTTCTGCCGCCCCTCCGGCTTCCACCCGTCCCCCTCCCTCAGGCTGCTCGACTTTGAGCCCAGGGCCCGGGGCTACGCGGGCTGTGCGGACTCCACCGCGGCGTCCCCTCGAGAGAGCGGCACGCGGAGTCCAGGCTGCGTGCTCGGTGCTGCAGCCCCCTCGGCACAAGAAGCTGCGGCCTTGGGGCTTCTCTGCTTGGAGACCCCCCCGCCCCGCCTCCTCACACAAAGCAGCCAACGCCCTCCCCCGCCCCGCGGCCCAGCTGCACCAGCGAGACGTCACTCTTGAGACCTGGACGCCGGGGGCGCCGGCCTGGGCCTGACCCTGCAAGCGAGCGCAGGGCTCAGAAATACCTGCTGCCCAGTGTCCGTCACTCACCTTATTGACCTGCCTCTTAGCTACTAGTTACACAGTGCCGGTCTTTCAATTCAATTAATTTGATTGACGATTTAATAGCCTTATAGGAAAACCAAAATGGTCCATGAAAATCATGGGTCTGCTATTTAAATACCTAATTTAATGGTAAGTCAGCACTAATTTATATTTCTAGGGCAGTTGTGGAGTTGGACTAAAAACCAGGGTGGGTTTTGCCTGAAAAGTGAAGAATGCCTGGGAGGAGAGCTGCGGTGGAAAGTTCCGGCAGGAGGTGGTCTGTGCTCAGGATGCGGAGGGGGAGGGCTGGGCTGTGGACGGGGGGCGGGAAGCTGAGCGACCCCTGGAGCCCACCCCCAACCCACAGCAGAGCACCTGAGTGGGCAAAGGAAAGGAGAAGAGAGAGGAGCTGAGAAGACAGGAGAGAAATTCAGAGAAAGAGGGGAGACTGAGGCCCAGGCTTCACTGGACGCCCAGGGGCCACCTGCTCGACTCCGACAGGCCTGGACCAGACAGCATCTCAGCCTCTAGTCCGTGGCCCTGAAGGTCTCATCAGACATGTCTACTTTATTACCCTATGTGGTAGCAAATATTTTGAAAAAGAGAAATAAGACTTCAGACGTAGTATGGCCTAAAGTTCACTGTGTTGTGTATCATATTTATAAGAAGAAAAAAAGATTGGGTAGTGAAGTTAAAACACACAGGCTCCTTGAAAGGAAAGCTATGACACACTTAGCATATTCAAAAGCAAAGATATCACTTTGCCAAGCAAGGTCTGTATAGTCAAAGCCATGGATTCTCTAGTAGTCATATTTAGATGCAAGAGGTGGACATAAAGAAGGCTGAGAACTGAAGAATTCATGGCTTTTGAATTGTGGTGCTGTGCCAGGAGCCAGCTCACAAGATCCCACCCATGACAGAGTCATGAGGAGAAAACCTGACGAGCAGAGCAACTCAAGCCTCAGGGAATTCTCAGAAGGCTGCCTCAGCGCTCACCTTGAAGATGATATCTATCTTTCTGATGTTTGCTATAATAAACCTCTTCTTATTTTCTGTGACTTAGGCAGAAGGCCTTTCCTGATCTCTTCCCAAATAGATCAATTTAAAACCTTAATCGACAAGGCCCCCGAACGGTGGCACCCTATTAGATTATCTCGGATATAGAGTATTTTAATCTAAACTCCCCTTGCTAGCATTTTAGTCTGTTTAACAAGTGTGCCTGTGCCTTTGGAGCTAATGTGCATGACTACTCCTTAACAATAAAACAGCATTGAGAGCTTCCGCACAGAAAGCCCCAATGGACACAGAACCCTTCGTAGGAAAAAAGGCTTATTAGGAAATATAAGAAATATTGCTTTATGAAACTGTTACTTAGTCTATATTTACTCACTCACTATGTTTTTGCTCTTAATGTATTTAGCCTATATAATGAAAGCATAATAGTTAGAGATTTATATAAATAGAAGTTTAGCTTTAATACAAATAATAAGACAATTTTAATTCAGCTGGTGATTCTTGCTAAGAACTGACCTTTGCGCTACATTGTTTCAGCTTGCTGTACCATGACTTTATGGGACCACATTCTTTTTCCCTTAAGCTCAAGGCAAAAGATAGATTACAGAAAACAGGTTTTACTTTGAAACTTTCTGTTGATGAATTCTTTCTTTGTCATAATCTGCTGTGCCTGTAATTCTTTAAAAAATGTAACTCTAATGCACTCCGTGCCTGATACAAAAGTGTTTTGGCTGATCAACCCTTATCAATAAAGAGTCACAAGATGTTAGCAGGCCTCCAGGCCAGAAGATGATGTAAACAACTTAAAACTTTTGTAACTAAGATATACAAACAGTATCCTGGTTCTGATAAGGGTCAAAAACTGCTCACCCATTGAGCTGATTTGGTATGACTCTACACTTTACATTTGTTTCTATGTACAACTAAAGATATAAAAGCTGTCTTGAAAACAATAAAGTCAGGAGACACTATGAGACGCTGAGACTTGCTGTGTCTTCTCATTCGCATCGCCGACGCTGTCCTTCCTGAGGGAACCCCTGGACCAGTTGGAGCAGGACTCTGGCAGTGCTGGAGAAGACCCTTGAGAGTCCCTTGGACTGCAAGATCAAACTAGTCAATCATAAAGGAAATCAACCCTGAATATTCATTGGAAGGACTGATGCTAAAGCTGAAGCTCCAATAATTTGGCCTCCTGATGCAAAGAGCCGACTCATTGGAAAAGACTGTAATCCTGGGAAAGACGGAAGGCAAAAAGAGAAGGGGATGATAGAGGATGAGATGGTTGAGAGCATCACTGACTCAATGGACACAAGTTTGAGCAAACTCCAGGAGAGAGTGAAGGACAAGGAAGCCTGATGTGCTGCAGTCCATGAGGTCACAGAGAGTGGGATATGACTTAGTGACTGAACAACAACAAAGTGAAACCTGCAGATCTCGATCACTCCTTGAAGTGGGAGCCTGAGGGGCAGAAGGAGAGGATAGATCCCCAGGACCTTTCCCCAAATCCATGATGAATTAAAAGGAAATATACAGAGGTTAGCATCACACACCATTACACACCATCATGACATTAACTGGGGCAGAGAAGGCAGTCTGGACGGCAGTATACTCCAAAGTAGATGAAAGATATTTTGGGAGAAAACAGCCTGCTTAGTTTAAAAAAAAACTGTTTTGTTCATTCACTGCACAACTATTTCTGAATACATACAGAGAGCCATTATTTTTCAGTGAGTGACTATGTAAGTTAAAGTATATTTGAATTGAAATAGGATGAGTAAGCTGGTGGCCAGTATTTCTAGTTTCTTAGGAGGCACTGCTAGGGACATGCCTTTTAGATACTAAGATTTAACACAAAGACCAAAGGTGAGGGTCAGCGAGCTCACCAGGGATTCTGTGTGACGCCAAGGCCGGAGGACAGGTCCTCACTTCCTAGCATGTTAGGGGGAGTTGTTAGAGGGGGAGAGTGATCGGTTAACGAGAGATCTTAGCAAAACTGGATGGAGAAGCGCCAGAGGCTCCCCTCCTGCGCCCTCCTCTCCAGGTGGCCGGCGGCCTCTCAGACCCCACAGTCCCCTGCTTCTTCCCGCTCTTTCAGGGCAGTTGCCGTCCGTCCTTGAGTCCACAATGAGAGAGTGAATCCCAACCTTCGCGATTCAACGAGTGGCTTCTGTGGTCAGGACGCTGCTGAGCTCGCAGGTAGAGGACCTCCTTTCCATCCTGAAACATCGCACGCAGAAGGAATCACCCTTCCTCCCCAGGCTCGGCCAGAGACAGTGAAAGGCAGCCTCAGGAGTCAGGCTCCTCGGCACAGAGGACGCAGGGGTCCCCTACAGACGGTGTCTGGGTGGTCTTTGAAGGCTCTGGGTCAGAATCTCCCTGATGTTTGGACCACCGGCTGGAAGAGAAGTCGCTGGAGCCACATCTTCCGAGGAAGAAACCATCTCATGAAAACTGCCTGTGGTATTTTCCAAACACGTCCATTCCATATCCAGCTCCTCAAGCCCGGCGACTTCTTGCAGTGGAGCCCAGCCCTGGAGTTCCGCCGATATCCTCAAATAACTGCTGAATAGGAAGCCTTGAGATCCTTATTCACAAGTTTTGGGCACCATTCCTGTCTAAATATAATAGAAAGACTCTCGGCTTTAGAAAGTTTTCAAAATTATGCTATGTCAACATGATAGTTCTAAGAAAAACGCTTTAATACACATTCTGTAACATACGAGTTGAAGATTTTATAAGAGCACATTAATAGAATATTCACGTTATAAAAATGAAAAGCAGGGAGCTATAAGATAAAAATTGAATTAAATCTAATATATTAGACTAAACATAATTATAAGGCTGACAGAAAATGTCACAAATATTTCATGGTATAGAAGACATGTCATCTAAAATTATTTCATAACAAATACGAGCATTCAAATCTCAGATTTTATCAGCAAAAGCTGGGAGATGGATCATGGGAGAGGAAGAAAAGTGGTATGAAATGCTTCATTTTTACACACAAAGGAAATATATGATCCCACCTTTTTCTTTGCTTTGATAGCAAGGGAACTATCACATAAGCCGTTTAAGTAAAATTTGTATCAACAGCCATAAAAGAAATGTAACTTAAGAAAAAATAAGCAAGATTTGAATCACAAGGAGGATAAATACAAACCAAATACAATCTGCTTAGCAATAGAAGCAGATAAAAGAAAAAAGTACGGAACAGAAAATCAAAGAGTTGACAGAATGAGACACACTTTTTCACATTGTTAACTTGAATAGTTTAAAATATCCCAATTCAAAGGCTAACTCTGTCAGATGGGATGAAGAAGCAAAAATTCAACTAAATGTTTCATAGAGAAGATACATCTTAAATCAATTCCAGTCCTGTAATCGCTAAAATGCATATATTTAACATATGCAGTTTAAATTCAATTCAGACAGATCCCCTAGATAAGACCAATTTTTATATTTTTTGTTGCAAATACCAGAAAAGCGACATAAATTATCAGTTTAGCGTCCATAAATTATTGGGTTCTAACACAATTGTTCACTGCAAGTGTACTATAAACAAACATTTCCCAGGTCTCCCCTCAGCGGTGGAGAAGGACTTTGCCCTGAAGCCCGGCAGGTTCCCATCTGTGACGACTTTGCAGGAACAGGCTGACCCCTGAGCTGAGGGCCCCCCAGCTACTGTGTGGCTCATGCACCGTGGTGGCTGTTAATACAGGCCTTGCTTCTTAGTTCCTCATACGATAGCTCCAGACAGACCCTGTACTGGACAGAACTTTTACAATGAAAAACACACAGGTTATGCCAGCACCCTCTGAAATGAGCAGAGGTGCAGCAAAGCTGCTGCTTATAGGCCCCTGCTCTGCGTCTGCATCCACACCAGCTCCCCCCAAGTCCACACCTTAGTTCTATTTTCTCACCAACTGTCCAGGTACAACCCACAGAGGAATCTGAGTGCATTCACCCAAGACCGGGGTCTGTAATCCTGGAAAAGCTGGACCCAAATTCATGAAACACTTTCCGATCTAAACACTGGTTCTCTCACTTTTAGTTTGAAAATATGTTACACATATTTTACTTGTTAGATTTTTTTCCTGTTCAACACTAGCCCACAGGTACACATTTTAAGTGAAAATATTCTAAATATTTTGACACAGTCAAGTTAAACACAACAATAATATCTTTTTTAATTAAAAAAATCAATGCACTTAAATCATTTTGGTCACATGTGAACCGATTTGTAATGTCTTCATTCAATATGACAGAGATGTTAGGGGGCACTAAGTATAATTGGTGGAAAAAAACTTGCGCAAAAGTGCCTACATCTGTCTAGACAATGGAATCAGAACGTAAGCGATTAGATGGTGGATGTTGTGCAGCCCACGTTCACAGCCAGGTACCGAGAGTAGCCTCACCATTTATTGTCACGTTGCGTGAAGCGTGAGTAAACTCTGTATCAGAGGTATCAGTGGTAACACTGAATATGAACGTCACCTGACACAGCACCTCAGTGTCTGAGGAAACAGAGATGAATGTTAAGGGCGCTGCTGTGTCAACAGGACTGCACTTCCTGCATAATCAAGTGAAGATGTGTGTGCGCGCGCGTGCGCGTGTGTGTGCGCGTGGGCGTGCGTGTGCGTGTGTGTGCGCATGCGTGCCCAGTCACTCAGGCCTGTCCGACTCTGTGACCCCATGGACTACAGCCCTCCAGACTCTTCTGTCCCTGGGATTCTCCAGGCAAGAATACTGGAGTGGGTTACCATTTCTTTCTGCAAATTGATGGCTTAGTCTACACTAATGTCTGACTCTTACTGCCTAATCATTTCTGTAACAAAAAAGTGAGAAAAGAATACAGTGGACAGTTAAAGTAAGTTTTCAGTAGACAAACCCCAGTATGTTCTAAGTGTTTGCCTTATCTGTGGATTAATTTCATCACTTGGCTGCATTACAGAGTCAGTCACGGGACTTCCCAGGCGGAGCTCGCATCACTGATGCAGATGTCTGTGTCTTGACTTCTACTGCTTGGTCTCACATGCACCCCTGCCTGCAGATACACTAGTAAACTCACTCACACACAGTTTCTACGCTATTAGGTCATTTTAGTTGTCACTACAGTCCTGTCAGTCAGTCAGTCAGCTCAGTAGCTCAGTCACATCCAACTCTTCCTGACCTGTGGACGGCAGCACCCCAGGCCTCCCTGTCCATCACCAACTCCCAGAGTTTACTCAAACTCATGTCCATTGAGTCGGTCAGTCCTGTAGCATGGACTTAATTGCAACTATTTTCAGGGAAACATGTAAAGACACAGTTTAAGTAGCTGCAGGGAATCCCACGGTGACCTGGGAGCAGTCAGCATTGGCATCTAGGCTGGCAGTCCCCCTTGTCTGTTGCAGGGTTCCCGTCTCCTTGGAAGGAGCCTTTCCTCACCACACCACAGGCTTCCAGAACCCGTACGCGCTCTCTTCCCCGTGTCCTGTATCCTATATCTTATATATACATCCTATATCCTATAAGGATATCCTATGTATATACATCTATATACTATATATACACCCTATATCCTATATATATATACATCTGTATCCTATATATACGCCCTATATCATATATATCTCCTTCCCTATGTCCTATATACTATTTCAAGTATATGCATATGTATATATTTATTTATCTTGTCAAGGAGATCCAACCAGTCCATCCTAAAGGAAATCAGTCCTGAATATTCATTGGAAGGACTGATGCTGAAGCTGAACCTCCAATACTTTGGCCACCTGATGCGAAGAGCCAGCTCACTGGAAAAGACCCTGATGCTGGGAAAGATTGAAGGCAGGAGGAGAAGGGGACGACAGAGGATGAGATGGTTGGATGGCATCACCGATTCAATGGACAGGAGTTTAAGTAAGCTCCAGGAGTTGGCGATGGACAGGGAGGCCTGGCGTGCTTCAGTCCATGGGGCCGCAAGGAGTCGGACATGACTGAGAGACTGAACTGAACTGAACTGATTTATCTCGTATATAGCCCACATCCAGAAAGATGTTTGAGGGAGGGAACTGACATGTGTTTTCCAGTCAAATAGCGTTTGTCCAGCTGTGTCTTGTTGGCCCTCACAGCCTGAGGGATGTTCCTTGTGGGAAAACTTCAGAGCAGAAGAACCCACGCACTTGGAGCAAATATAAAAGCCTTGGAGCTACAAGCGTTACTACTTCTGTTATAAAATTTTTAACAGTGTACATTCCTAAAACCTAGAAAAGTGACGATGCCATGCTCACACTCAAATCAAGCAATCCGAGCAGGGAACTTCTCACTTCTTAATCTTTTTTCTATTCCCAACAAACAGTTTCTTTCATGTAATTTACTTCTATGTGGCCTTTGTTGATGGGAATTGCATTATATCATATTGTGAAGTACACACTTCCACATTCTAAACAAAGATTTGCAAATCACAACTTCAGGTCTGACAGTAAGAAATCCATTTCTTAAATTCACAGTGCACAGCACCAGCCTTCCCAGGCAGGACGGATGCTGAAGGCGTGTCAGGATCCCAGAGGGAGTTTGGTGCTGCCTGGAGTCCCCCCGCCAGGAGGGGAGGATATTTATAGGAGGCAGAACATTCAGAAAAACCCAGCTTTGTTGGCTCTTCTATTTTGAATACCTTGACAAAGAACACTTCTGACATTTCAGATAACACAGATATATTTAATGGAATTAGCTGTCTGGACAGCTTTCTTTCAAGACTGTCCACTTTCTAGAATAATTATTCTTTTACGAATACAAGGATTTGAACTTTGAAAGAGGAAATACCTAAGTGTTTTTGAGGGTTATAGCATTTCTGCAAAGCCTATGAGATGTAGGCTATTCCTGTTGGTTATTCTCTGGTTGGTTATTTGGCTCAAGGTTTGATTTTCATGAGAACAAGTGAGTGCAGGTGAGGCTGATCCCGGGTGGGGGGCAGAGGAGGCGGAGAGCGGCAAGTAGCTGCCCCAGGTCCGGGAGGGGAGGGCCTCAGCTCCCCGCGCAGAAGGACGGGGAAGGACATGGGCAGGAAGGGAGGGCGCTGGCTGCCCCCGGCTCCGGGGCGAGGGTGGAGCTGCTGCATGGTGACAGGTGACTGTGTCCTCACGGGTTCACGGGGTCCAAAAGCTTACTCTCAGCCTACTGCTCAGGGAAGTCAGGCCCTTTAGACAGAAAGAGTGAGCTCCCCACGACGACTGACTGTTTGGCAGTATTTGTATCGATAGAAACCTCGCCATCCCCAGGCCTGGGAGTCCGGAGCAGGGCCCAGGCCTGTCAGCAACATGAAGTCTTACTTGGGGGAAGTCTACGTTTCGCAGACTCTGTTATAAAGAGTTCCAGGTTCAGTTACTCTATTTTCTACATAGTCCAACACCATCTTCTAATAGAAGAAGATGAAAGGCAAGCAACACGTCCTTTCTGTGTTAACAGAAAAGAGGCAGACGCCAGAGTTGGGAGCGGATTTCCCCCCAGAGGCACCCAGGTGACCACGGAGGACTCCTTTCAAGATGGGGTGTTTCAGCGTCATCGCCGGGGATTCCTCGTGGCTCTGCAGGTCCTCTGACAAAGGTTCAGAGAGGCCCCACCTGCTGTCACGGCAGGGGGAGAGGAGGGACAGTCTGCTCCATCTTGCAGAGACGGAGGAAGGCAGGGCTGGTGCTGGGGCAGCTCCCCGCCGGCCGGGCGGGCAGCAGGTGAGTCCGCTGCGGCCCTGAGGGAGGGACAGCCACGTGCCAGCGGTGAAGCCAGGTCTGACTTTGCAAACAGAACCGACGAGACCTTCTGTATGATGCGTGGGACATGCACCCTACCCTGTCCCAGGACAGAAGGGCCTGGGCCCCCCACTAGAGGGGCCTGCCCGGGCTTCCTCCTGGGCCAGACCTGGCTCTGCAGGTGCTGGGGACACGGCCGACTGCCCTCCCTTGGCCAGCCTGACGCCCTTCTGTGCCAGGCGGGTGTTCCTGACTCCCCAGGTCAAAGGAACGTGAGATTTTACATTCAGTGTGTGCTTCTCAACTGCCTTTCAGAAAAGCTAACCCCACTCATCGTTCCACCAAGACTGTATCAGACATATTTTCCCAAATTCTACTTAATCAATAACTCACAAACTAAGAAGAAAAAAATGATAATTCATGATTTTAGCCTTGTTTTATAATGAAGTTAAGCATCCTCAAGGCATTCCTATTCATTTATTAGTCAGTGAAATTATTCTATGTATTTGGGGCCATTTTTCAGCTTTTATAATTATTATCATTTTTTAACATTTTATTTTATATGGGAGTACAGTTGCTTAACAATATCGTGTTAATTGCTAGTGTACAGCACACTAAGTTATACATGCATATGTGTCTATTCTTTTCCGGTTTAGATTGTTACTTAGTACTGAGCAGAGTTCTCTGTGCTGTACTGTAGTTTTATTATTGAATTGTGTATTTTCTGGTTTGTTCATTTCCTTGGAGACAAGCAGCACCCAAGTTGCTCAGATTGTGAATTCTAAATCTTATCCCACTTTCGGTCAGGACCCATCCTAAGCATGTCACTTCGCATCCTGATGTCATAACAAAATGTCTCCGACTTTTCTTCTGGCACTTATCTGATTTTAGTTTTCACATTTAAATTTTTGATCTAAAATTATGGTTGAGTTGTGAGATAAGGATTCAGTGTAATTTTTATTAGGAGAATAACTATGTGTTTTTCTAAAAGTGTAGAGTTCTCATGATTACTTTGCTTGAAGTTAGAAATTCCCACCAGGGCCTCTCCAGGACCGAGTTTACTTTGCTTTCCCTCCTGTTGCTAAGGGGTTTGTTATTCACGTCAATGCTGATGCTCTTCATGTGTCCAAAGAGCTGAGCTGTGAAGAGAAGCCTGGTGAAAGGAAAGCATCTTATTTTGCTGTTTACTAATTCTTATAAATTATTCAGCTGGTTGGAAATCCAGGGGTCGGGGAGGGGATTCTGGGATGCTAGAGCCGCTCTCCCTGGCTGGTCCCAGCGCCTGTGCAGTTTGCAAACGTTCTCTGAGCCTGGGAACGTGCACCTTTCTGTATGATGCTCTCACTTATTGAAACTTTCTTGAAAACGCTCAGGATACAACACAACAGGCTTCTCCTGGGAAAGGACAGGACAGTTTTAGCATCAGAAATAATAACTGTTAGGGATCGAAGCACCTCTTATTACATAAACTTCCATGGATTATTAATGATTCTCAGCAGGTAAAATCAAAGGAATCTGTGATCGCTTTTGGGAAATACTAGACTTGCAACTCGTAATTTTGAAAATGGAAAGAAAGAGAAAGAATGAAGCATTTATCCTGCCTTTCATATAAAAACCGTACCTCGGAGTAACCAAATAGTTGATAAAGGGAGCTTTCTCTGTGTAGAAATATTTCAGCTAATAAGTAAGAAAAGAATGACGATGTTAAAATATCAGGACTTCGCTACCCTTAACACATTAATGAGCCTGGGTGGTGACTGTTACCGCCAGTCAACAGGGAGCGAGAGAGGAGGAGGCGAGCAGACACTAGATCCTTCTTGTCATAGAGCAGGAGTCACCAGGTGAGCAGTCTCACCAGAAACGTGGATCAATACCATGAATTTGGTGCAGCATCTTGATCTAAGTATCAATATACAGAAAATACTGGGAACTGACGAAAATACTTGAAAAGTTACACATCGAGAATGCAGTCATCAGCACCAGCTGGTGGGACTTCTGGAAGACCAACGTCTCAGTGTCTTCAACACATAGATCGTAAGAGGGAAAAAGAGGTCAGCAATATATTTCAAGTTTGAAAACGTGTTGTTAATTTCTTCAAAGACTGTTTCCAGGGTTCAGCCACAGACGTGAACTAACTGGGAGCTGATTGCTTGTCCATACGGTGCAGAAAATGTTTTGGTGTCCCGTGTCTGCTGCTACTGCTGCTAAGTCACTTCAGTCGTGTCCGACTCTTCGCGACCCCATAGACGGCAGCCCACCAGGCTCCCCCGTCCCTGGGATTCTCCAGGCAAGAACACTGGAGTGGGTTGCCATTTCCTTCTCCAGTGCATGAAAGGGAAAAGTGAAAGTGAAGTCGCTCAGTCGTGTCCGACTCTTCACGACCCCATGGACTGCAGCCCACCAGGCTCCTCCGACCATGGGATTTCCCAGGCAAGAGCACTGGAGCGGGGTGCCTTCTCCGGTCCCATGTCTATACATGTGGCAGTAGAGGTGTGCGCAGAAATGTGCCTTAGGAAGAGCAGCACAACCGCAGAAAGAAGCAGATTTCCCGGCAGCGTCACTGCTCACAGAGAAGCTGGAAACAAGCTCAAGTCTCCAAACAGCGAGAAATGACCCACAACCTGGCCATGGAGACAAGCCTGGCTTTAGGCCCAGCTGGTTTACAGCCTGGACGTTTGATCTCTTTCCATGAACGCCCTTTGGGTTGGGTTTCAGTTTACCATCTTACGAGTCTTTCCCAATGTACCCTTGTTGGTTCCCTTTTTCTTCTTTCGCTGTTATATTTTGGCTTGAACGGGTGAATATCCACTATCCATTCTGTTCCTCTATTGACTTTTGTCTCTATTATTTATCTTTCAGAAGTTTCCTTCAAAATCACCATTTTTATCTTTATCTTTTTATGGTTTACTCTGACATAGTCTCATCCATCTGTGTCATATAAAGACCTTCATGACATTAAATCCACCCACAGTCTCTCCTGTCTTGTCTGCTGTTCCCTTCCACTTAAATTTCACGTGGTAATCTCACCATCACTTCATGGCAGATAGATGGGGAAACAGTGGAAACAGTGGCAGACTTTATTTTTCTGTGCTCCAAAATCACTGCAGATGATGATTGCAGGCATGAAATTAAAAGACACTTACTCCTTGGAAGGAAAGTTATGACCAACCTAGACAGCATATTGGAAAACAGAGACATTAATTTGTCAGCAAAGGTCCGTCTAGTCAAGGCTATGGTTTTTCCAGTAGTCACGTATGGATGTGAGAGTTGGACTATAAAGAAAGCTGAGTGCCGAAGAATTGATGCTTTTGAACTGTGGTGTTGGAGAAGACTCTTGAGAGCCCCTTGGACTGCAAGGAGATCCAACCAGTCCACCCTAAAGGAGATCAGTCCTGGGTGTTCATTGGAAGGTCTGATGTTGAAGCTGAAACTCCAATACTTTGGCCACCTGATGCGAAGAGCTGACTCATTTGAAACGACCCTGATGCTGGGAAGGATTGGGGGCAGGAGGAGGAGGGGACGACAGAGGATGAGGTGGCTGGATGGCATCACCGACTCAATGGACATGAGTTTGGGTAAACTCTGGGTGTTGGTGATGGACAGGGAGGCCTGGCGTGCTATGGTTGATGGGGTCACAAACAGTCGGACACGACTGAGTGACTGAACTGAACTGAAGTGAATCTCACCATAGTTTGTTTTCTGTGGTGGTTGTTTTGAATAGTGAATTTTTGAAGAATGCAACAGAAGAAAGGGAAGCACTGCTTTTATTCATCTTCATATTTACTCTTTCTAGTGTTTGTAATTACTTCTGGACACCACGTTTCTTTCTGATAAAATCTCTCTTCAGCCTAAAGAACTTCCTTCATCATTTCTCAGGCTGCAGATCAGGTGGGAACACATTTATTCAGCTTTAATTCATCTTAAAATGTCTTTATTTATCCTTAAGGTTTGAAAGATGGTTTTGCTAGATGTATTTCTAATTTGACAGACTTTTTATTCACTTACATTTTCTTCTGCCACCAATTATTACTTTTGTGACAAAATATCCTCTGTGAGTTTTATCATTGCTCCCGACATGGAATAAATCTCTTTCTGCATCTGGCTGCTTTTTTATCTTTGGTTTCAGCAACTTGCTCCAGGGGCCTCAAGTGGCTTTCCTTGTGATTCTCCTGTTCAGGGTTTGCTGTGCTTTCTGGATCTTCAATTGCTATTTCAGATAATTTGGGGTATTTTCTGCCAATATTACTTCAGATATATTTTCTGTCCATTCCTAGGCAAAGGAGAAAAGGAAAGATGTACCCATTTGAATGCAGAGTTCCAAAGAATAGCAGGGAGAGATAAGAAAGCCTTCCTCAGTGATCAATGCAAAGAAATAGAGGAAAACGATAGAATGAGAAAGACTAGAGATCTCTTCAAGAAAATTAGAGATACCAAGGGAACATTTCATGCAAAGATGGGCTCAATAAAGGACAGAAATGGTATGGACCTAACAGAAGCAGAAGATATAAGAAGAGGTGGCAAGAATACCCAGAAGAACTATACAAAAAAGATTTTCATGACCCAGATAACCACAATGGTGTGATCACTCACCTACAGCCAGGCATCTTGAAATGCAAAGTCAAATGGGCCTTGGGAAGCATCACTACAAACAAAGCTGGTGGAGGTGATGGAATTCCAGTTGAGCTATTTCAAATCCCAAAAGATGATGCTGTGAAAGTGCTGCACTCAATATGCCAGCAAGTTTGGAAAACTCAGAAGTAGCCACAGGACTGGAAAAGGTCAGTTTTCATTCCAATCCCAAAGAAAGGCAATGCCGAAGAATGTTCAAACTACCACACAGTTGCACTCATCTCACATCCTGGCTAAGTAATGCTCAAAATTCTCCAAGCCAGGCTTCAACAGTACGTATACCATGAACTTCCAGATGTTCAAATTAAATTTAGAAAAGACAGAGGAACCAGAGATCAAATTGCCAACATCGTTTGGATCATTGAAAAAGCAAGAGAGTTCCAGAAAAACATCTACTTCTACTTTATTGACTACGCCAAAGCCTTTGACTGTGTAGATCACAAAAAACTGTGGAAAATTCTGAAAGAGATAGGAATACCAGACCACCTGACTTGCCTCTTGAGAAACCTGTATGCAGGTCAAGAAGCAACAGTTAGAACTGGACATGCAATAACAGACTGGTTCCAAATAGGGAAAGGAGTACGTCAAGGCTGTATATTGTCACCCTGCTTATTTAACTTATATGCAGAGTACATCATGAGAAAGGCTGGGCTGGATGAAGCACAAGCTGGAATCAAGATTGCCAGGAGAAATATCAATAACCTCAAATATGCAGATGATACTACCCTTATGGCAGAAAGTGAAGAAGAACTAAAGAGCCTCTTGATGAAAGAGTAGAGTGAAAAAGTTGGCTTAAAGCTCAACGTTCAGAAAACTAAGATCATGGCATTGGTCCCATCACTTCATGGCAAATAGATGGGGAAACAGTGAGAGACTTTATTTTTGTGGCTTCCAACATCACTGCAGATAGAAAATGAAGACATGAAATTAAAAGACACTTGCTCATTGAAAGAAAAGCTATGACCAACCTAGACAGCATATTAAAAAGCAGAGACATTTCTTTGTCAACAAAAGTCTGTCTAGTCAAAGCTATGGTTTTTCCAGTAGTCACGTATGGATGTCAGAGTTGGATTATAAAGAAAGCTGAGTGCCGAAGAATTGATGCTTTTTAACTGTGGTGTTGGAGAAGAGTCTTGAGAGTCCCTTGGACTGCAAGGAGATCCAACCAGTCCATCCTAAGGGAGATCAGTCCTGAGTATTCATTGGAAGGACTGATGCTGAACCTGAAACTCCAATACTTTGGCCACCTGATGAGAAGAGCTGACTCATTGGAAAAGACCCTGATGTTGGGAAAGATTGAAGGCAGGAGGAGAAGAGGACAACAGAGGATGAGATGGTTGGGTGGCATCACCGACTTGATGGACATGAGTTTGAGCAAGCTCCGGGAGTTAGTGATAGACAGGGAGGCCTGGTGTGCTGCAGTCCATGGGGTCACAAAGAGTTGGATATGACTGAGCGACTGAACTGAACTGAAGATTTTTCTTGATATTTTTTCTGCACCTTAAATTTACCTACACGTTTGAGTTATTCACACTGTCACTTTCACAGGGGATTGAAGCTTTGTTCCTTTTTCTCATTTTTTCTGTTTCAGCTTGGGTAGTGAGTGCAGATAGGTCTCAGTTTTTACAAATTCTTTCTTCTCCTGCTCAATGTTCTTCTAATTCCATCCAAGGAATTTTTAGTATCTGATACTTGATTTTTCACTTATAGAAATCCAATTTGGTTCCGTTTAAGTTTCCAGATCTCACCTGTATTTCCCCATGCTTTCCCCACTGTGCCCAGCTCTTCCTGTTGCCATGGTGATGGGCAGGCATCACCAGATCCTCTGATGCAGCTCCCAGGGCCAGGACACAGGGGTCAGCTGTGGGGCTGCCTCACCTGCCTTCTCCTGTCCCCACAAGGAAGCCCGCTCAGCCCACCACTCGCAGGTGAGAGCCCCCAGATTCACCACAGCGGGCATCCTGCTGTGTCTCCCCCAGAGATGCCCTGCTCCTTTTACATGGGCACTGGGGTGCTACCTGGGGCAGATGTCAGGGCCATCCTCAGTGCACATGCTTGTCTTTTTGTCATGTTTAATGAAACTCATTTCAGGAAAAAAAAAAAAAAGAGTTTCTTTCTACATTAAAGAAAATCAGTATTACATTTCTTTATCCTATAGTGCAGAAACACCATCTGTGAGGTCAGGGTTATGATCCAGTCTATCCTACACAGACCCACTCAGCTGAAAATGCATCAGGGGTTCTTATTGTTTTTGGATGGTTTTTTAAAAAGAAGTGAGAAAAACTCAGACCCACGCAGGCAGTGCATCCCGTCCTCTCGGGCTCCTGGTGCTGTCTAGTCAGGTCTGTGTCCCGTGCACTGAGCCGCCTGCTTCCTCTGCTGAGCAGGAGGGTCAGGAGACCAGCGAGCAGGACTAGCGCACCCCTGACTGCACGCACCGCGGGGTGGTGAAGGGCCCCGGCAGCCCAGCCCTGTCATCCGGACAACTTCTTACTGATTCACTCCATTCTTGTAGATGTTTATTTATGAAACAAATGTTCACCATGACTTTGTAAAACACCAGGCCCTGTGTGAGGCCAGGAACACTGTTGAGTCAACTGATGGCCCCTTGTCTTGGGAGTGCAGCTCCGGTGAGTCACACATGCAGAGTGCCCTTGACACTTTCACCTAAACCCTGGGAAGAGATGTCGGCCGGGCACCACGCCCCAGTCTGCGAGGCTGGTGCTAAGACCTGCTCAGATAGCTGAGCCCTGAACTGAGAAGGAGACAGCGGGGAGGCGTGTGGTCTCCTCTTCTCCCCTGGGTGGGTGGGGAGGCTTCCCGGGTTCAGGCTGGGCGCTGACTGCTCACATCAGCTCGCATGTCATGAAGGGTCTGTCCTGGCTACTCTCCACCCCGTGGGAGGGGGCCTCCCATCCCGGGGTTTCAGGGACGCTGAGCACACAGCCAGCCCCAGGCAGCTGAGCTGGACAGCAGGGCATGATCTCGGATGCTCCCAGCCGTGCGGTGCCATGTGGGGTACCCTGGGCACAGGCCGAGGGGAGGCTCTGCTGCCCCTGCCCTGCAGGAGGACATGGAGGCTTGTCTGAGTGATCCCAGGATGGATGGGAGCCAGAGCTGCTATCCAGCGACGTGCAGGCCCCACGCCTGCTCCCGGGATGAGGGGTTAGTCTGGGGCCTCACCCAAGAGCAGCGCAGGGAAGGGGCTCAGGTCACAGGATGCCTCCTGGTTCCCCAGGCTCATGTAACAACATTCAGTTCAGTTCAGTCACCCAGTCGTGTCCGACTCTTTGCGACCCCATGAACCGCAGCATGCCAGGCCTCCCTGTCCATCACCAACTCCCGGAGTTTACCCAAACCCATGTCCATCGAGTCGGTGATGACATCCAGCCATCTCATTCTCTGTCATCCCCTCCTCCTCCTGCCCTCAATCTTTCCCAGCATTAGAGTCTTTTCCAGTGAGTCAGCTCTTTGCAAAAGGTGGCCAAAGTATTGGAGTTTCAGCTTCAACATCAGTCCTTCCAATGAACACCCAGGACTGATCTCCTTTAGAATGGACTGGTTGGATCTCCTTGCAGTCCAAGGGGCTCTCAAGAGTCTTCTCCAACACCACAGTTCAAAAGCATCAATGCTTTGGCACTCAGCTTTCTTTATGGTCCAACATACATACCTGACTACAGGAAAAACCATAGCCTTGACTAGACAGACCTTTGTTGGCAAAGTAATGTCTCTGCTTTTTAATATGCTGTCTAGGTTGGTCATAATTTTCTTCCAAGGAGTAAGCATCTTTTAATTTCATGGCTGCAATCACCATCTGCAATAACAACATTAGGCCTTAATTTTAGGTCTCATTTTAACAAATCACCTACCTAAAGCAATGGGAATTAGTTCGTTTCGTTGTCATCCTAATATTTGCTTTGATACCCACAGGTCTGCCAATGTGCTGTTTCTGGAAGCCTCAGATCCAGGCTGGAGCTAGAGAAATTCTGCTGAGAAGGTGACCTCTTAGGGGCCGAGGCCTTGTTTCTGCAGTGACCTCCTCGTGATGCTGGGTGAGGACCTGGGGGGATGCTAGGAACCAGGAGGAATGCCAGCAGGGGCAGAGGGCCCAGGAGGAAGCATGTGTGGGTCTCAAGGGACAGGCCGAGGCGGAGCAGTGGGCATCGAGTGGGAGGGGGGCTGGCAGCCCATCTGCGTGGAGGCCCCCGGCTGGGAACGCGGAAGAAGGTGTGTTTATAAACATCCACTTCCGTTTTCCTTTCTTCACTCATCCTTAAAAATTTTTTCCCCGTTTTTTTTTTTTTTGCCTTTGAAAAGTCCTTTTTTATCCTTCCAAGCCAAGCTAAAACATCACATCACTGAAAATCTCCCTTGAAATCAAATTTAAGCCTCCACATAATAAAAACAGAGCCTTTCTTGATCCCGGAAGCGCGCTGTGAGTCCTCCAAGCCTAGGGGCTTCTTCTTGCTGAGCTGTTAAGGCACGACCTCTCCCCGAAGGCCTGGAGGCATCAGCCAGATGGGGACCCTGGCGGGGATGTGGGGAAGACTCATCTGATAAAGTGACGTAAAGTGCCCACCCTGCACAGTGCCCATCACGCACCGATACCCACGCTCGGTAAGTGGTGCTAATGCCAGCCACCCTCCCAGGCCTCCTTCAGCCCTGGGGACACCACCCATCAGCGGGGCCTTTCTCATCTGTGGTCTGACTCCCGTGGTCCCCACTGCCTCCTTCCCAAACATCCCCAGCTTTTCATCAAATTCTGGGAGCTGAGCTGGCCAGTCACCTGAGCCCTGGACACAGTCCCTATTCTATCTAAATATCAGCCCGTGTGGGGTACAGATTGCGGCCTGGCTCCCCCTCACAGCACTGTGACGATCAGAAATCAGTCATGGAGAAAGCAGGGAAGCTCCAGGCCTTAGAGGCATGCGAACATTCTTGATAGGAATGTGGGCCTCCAAATTCACTGTTTATCAGACCCCGAGGTCTGATTAAAAAAAAAGGAAAACAAAAAACGGAAATAAGGCACAGCAGGACTCCTCAGTCCTAATTATCACAGAGGCTTAGCTTTATGAGTGTAAATTGTAAATCACGCCAACTGTAGCCTAAATAATCAGCTATGGAATTTTATATAATGGACTCAGAATTCAGTAATATCCATTATGTTGACTCTAATGTTAAAAATCCTTTAGCTCTAAGACACATGAGACTAAAAATACTGGCTCCCCCAGAGCACCCCGAGGCGGCTGGGGTGGGGGCCGTGGGGACCCGATCCCTGCACGGTGCCCCCAGGTCCCCCTCATCTCCCAGCGGCCATGGTCCTACTGGAGGGCCACACTGGTCACCCAGGCCCGCCCTCACCCCTTCCTCAGGGGTCCCCCCCGCCCTCACCCCGTCCCAAAGGGGCCTCCCCGCCCTCACCCCGTCCCGAGGGGGCCTCTAATGACTCACGAGACAGGGCCGGGCGGTGAGCACCCGCTGGCTAGGGTCAGCTCCTCTCTGCGGAGCCTGGTGAGGTCCCCGTGTGCCCACACCCAGGGCTCCCCGGGCAGGACCGGGACGCGAAGATCGGCTGATGCTCCCGACGCTGCGGACACCGCGAGGGCCTGAGGCGGGTGCGGGATGAGGGCGCTGAAAACCCCGGTGCTCCGCGGGCCTCCCTCGCCGCCCCCGCCAGGCAGCCACGAGCTCACCACGGGGCGTAAAGCCTCCTTGGGAGAGTTGGCCAAGGCCGTGCTGAGACCCGCAGACCCGGGCCTCTCCGCTCCGCCTGGGATGGAAGGCGTGGGCGGCTAGTGCGGAAGCCCAACGAGACCCCGAAGGCGCTCACCCTCCTGGGAGGTCCTGGTCCTGGTCCTCAGAGGGCCCAAGCTTCCCAACCCCGGCAGGACAAGCAGAAGGGCTGAGGAGGGGACACTTGGGAACAGACACGGACGGCTGTCCCCGGAGATGGGGAGGAGCCGCTCTGCCCCAGAGCCTGCGGCCTGGAAGCAAGAGGACCCCAGATCTTCCGCATCTGCGGCCCGGCAACAGAGGCAGGTGGTCCTGGGGGCCCCGCAGGCTCCACGTGAAAGCCCCAAGCCTGTGTGTCTCAGCGGTGCCGGGCGACAAGGATCAGAAAATCACTTGCATATTCACAGACTGTCTAAACCATAATTTGTATTACAGTCACACCCCCGAGGGGGAAAACGAATAAACAGGAACCCTGAGGACGTTGGCAGGAATTGCAGGCATGAGCACCAGGCAATATTTTTGAAAACAAAATGCTTATATTATCACGTTAAATTATTTCAGAGAATCCGAACGTGGTGCCTCTTGCCTCCAGGGTCCCAGAACTTTCCTTTTCCTCCCTCTGAGGAGAATAAAAGCAGCTCCTCCAAAAGAGGTAAGTTCCACTCGCCGGAAATGAGCAGCCCGCCATGGACGTCGGGCCCTGCGTGTGGTCACCAGCTTCTCGGGGCTCAGGGTGTTTCGGTCACTGTGCTCGTCCTGCCTCGGGCTGTGTGGAGGCCGCAGGCGGGAGCTGACGAAGACGTAGTTCCTGCCCCGGGGACCCTGAGAGCCGGGGTGGCAGCCCGCTCAGCCCTGGTCGCTTCAGTCTCTCCATCACTGTCATTTCCTGTCCTTCTGAGTGTGGACTGAGCCCCAGGTGGACACGAGCCCTGGCTGGGCGCGCGGGGAGGAGCGCGGTGACTCGGAGCCGCTCTTCAGGTTGGAAACGGCAGTGACCTGCCCCTTTGCTGGGTTGGAAGCGGGGCCCAGAGTAGACGTCAGCCCCGGGGGCCCGACCTGCACCCACGTCTCCCCTTCTTTGGGGCAGGGCTGGGGTTGACCTCCATACTTGCCTCTGCCTGAGAGACCGAGGTCGGGAGGGTGAAGGTCTGTGACAAGGCAGCCCCTGGTGGGGAGGATGGCTGCCTGAACAGCCCCAGACCGCCCGCCCCAGGCTCCCCTCTCACCGTTGACAGGCCTCCTCCCTGTCCGCGGGCCTTTGCGGGCTCACCCGAGACCCACTTGCCCACGGGGAGCGCCCCCTCTCTCGCAGCGTCTGTGGCCACTTGAGACCATGAGCCGCCTCTTCCCTGGGACTGGCCTTGGCCTTGAGCGCTGATGCTTCAAACTCCTCTGGTTTTTGTTTTCTTTTCAGATTGAATTTTTTATTGATAGGTTGAGGATCATTGTTTTAGATTTACAGCCTGTTACTGGCCATAACACATAGTCTTTTCAGTAGTTGATTTACAATATTGTGTTAATTTCTGCTGCACGGTAAAGTGATTCATAAATATATATATATGTGGTGGTGGTGGTTTAGTCGATAAGTCGTGTCCAACTCTTGCGACCCCATGGACTGTAGCCTGCCAGGCTCCTCGGTCCATGGGAGTCTCCAGGCAAGAAGACTGGAGTGGGTAGCCATTTCCTCCTCCAGGGGATCTTCCCGACCCAGGAATCGAACCCGGGTCTCCTGCATTGCAGGCAGATTCTTTACCAACCGAGCTACAAGGGAAGCCCTTATATATCTATATATATATGCCCGTATTCTTTTTCCCATTCTTTTCCGGGATGGTTTGTCGCAGGATGTTGAACACAGCTCCCTGTGCTGCCCTGTGGGACCATGTTGCCTGTCCATCCTACTGTAATGGTTTGCCTCTGCTAATTCCACATTCCTAGTCCTTCCTCCCCCACCCCTGAACTCCTCTGGTTTGGACTTGATGCCGGGGACCCCTCTTCCTCTGGAGGGGCCCCCCACAGTCCAGCTGATTACGCCTGGGCCTCACACGGTGAGTTGCCTTCTCTGGTAAAGCAGAAGCCACATGAGACACAGACTCTGACGGGAAGGTGCAGGGAACAGTGCGGGGCTGGGGCCAGGGTCCCCAGGACCGCCCCTGAGGCAGACACCCTGGGAGCACAGCCGGGCCCTGGGGGAGAATTGCCTGAAGCTGAAAGTCCCGAGTTCTGGGTTCACCAAAGCTTGCTGCCTTTAGATAAGTCTCCAGACTGTGTATTTTGGTTTCACAGCTTTCTCTTTTTTATGATAACAACCAGGTCAAAATTTTCCTTACAGATTACAGGAGATGGCATGTCTGAAGCAAGTGTAAGTAGTAAATGCTGTGCGGGAGTTAAGTTATAATTAGTATTGGGAAGGGATCAGGTGAAGGAGGTGCCCACAGGTTTGGTGGGTGAGGGTCTCCATGGTCCCCTGGGGTCAAGTGAAGGAGGTGATTGCAGGTTTGGTGGGTGAGGGTCTCCATGGTCCCCTGGGGTCAGGTGAAGGGAGGTGCCCACAGGTTTGGTGGGTGGGGGTCTCCATGGTCCCCTGGGGTCAGGTGAAGGGAGGTGCCCACAGGTTTGGTGGGTGAGGGTCTCCATGGTCCCCTGGGATCAGGTAGGTCCCTAGCCCTCCCCTCAGCCTCAGAGCCCGAGCAGGAGCCCCAGGAGCCTGAAGGTCCCGTGTCGGATGCTCAAACGGCAGCACGTTGGGAGGAAACGGCCTGAAGCCCCTTCCCTGTTCCCGCCTCAGTAGTGATGCTTAATGACTGACAGGCAGCAAAATAAAATCTGCAAGGGGGGGTGACAAGGCCGCCTGGTAGGCGTGTACTATTTCCTGTCTGCGTTGAGCTCCGCGGTTCGGGAAAGTGTGTGAAGAGATTCTTATGCAGGCTGCTGTTACCCTACAGGAATCAGGAAATTAATTAAAATCTAAATGCAAACTCTATCCTATTGAATATAATGAGTTTATTATAGGAAAACTCATCTTTATGCATTTTTTATCAACTGTTCTTTTTCAGATACTTTCTGTTAAACATTAACGGTTATCACACTTTCAAAATACTATAATGAAAATCTCTGTATCACCAAATTCATATTTTTTAAAATCAGCCAAACTACATGATCATAAGGTTTGAGACAATCAGTTATTCAGGAGATTACTCGTCTTTCTGGAAATGAGATAATGAGGGAATTTCTAAGAGCAAAGCTATTTTTTAAAATTTGTGTTGACTTATTTGAGAAACAGTTGCCTCACATTGTAGGTAATCATAAGGAAGCAGAATTATGAGGAGCCTAGTGTCAGAGACAGACAGAAACTTTCAGACGGGAGACTTGGGAATAAAAATGGCATAAATGAACAGAGTCAGGGAACAGGAAGGATTCTCTAAATCAAGGATTCAAAACAACCATCGATATCAAGGTCAGAGCGGGCTGGCTCGGGGAAGGGCAGGGTGTTTTCATCCTTCTCAGTAGCTCTCCTTTCTCTGGGGCTGAGTAGAAAACTAAGGTTCCCACACTCGACATGGTTCACCATCATCAGAAAACTACTTTGATAAGTAAGCGGCCCACAGCCCTGTAGAAGGAGGCTCATCACTGAGTCCTCCACAGGCGGTGTCCAGAGAGGGGGTCTTGACCCGCATGAGAGTGGGTGCTGACCCCCAAGACCCCCGAAACCCCGGAGACCCCTGGTCAGGCTTCTGGACCCGGCGATGTCTGTCCTCAGGCTGGGCGTTCAGGGCAGGGCAGCAGCTCCCTATTTCTTTGGGGTCTCCTCCCCCTTGTTTCTTTGGGGTCTCCTCCCCCCGTTTCTTTGGGGTCTCCTCCCCCCGTTTCTTTGGGGTCTCCTCCCTCCCGTTTCTTTGGGGTCTCCTCCCTCCCGTTTCTTTGGGGTCTTCTCTCCCCCGTTTCTTTGGAGTCTCCTCTCCCTCATTTCTTTGGGGTCTCCTCCCCCCCGTTTCTTTGGGGTCTTCTCTCTCTCATTTCTTTGGGATCTCCTCCCCCCCGTTTCTTTGGGGTCTTCTCTCCCTCCCGTTTCTTTGGGTTCTTCTCCCCCCCGTTTCTTTGGGGTCTTCTCTCCCTCCCATTTCTTTGGGTTCTTCTCTCCCCCATTTCTTTGGGGTCTTCTCTCCCCCGTGTCTTTGGGGTCTCCTGCGCCCGTTTCTTTGGGGTCTCCTGCGCCCGTTTCTTTGGGGTCTTCTCTCCCCCGTTTCTTTGGGGTCTTCTCTCCTCTGTTTCTTTGGGGTCTCCTCCCTCTGTTTCTTTGGGGGTCTTCTCTCCCCTCCGTGTCTTTGGGGTCTCCTCCCCCTGTTTCTTTGGGGTCTCCTCCCCCCGTTTCTTTGGGGTCTTCTCTCCCCCGTTTCTTTGGGGTCTTCTCTCCCCCGTGTCTTTGGGGTCTTCTCCCCTCCGTGTCTTTGGGTCTCCTCCCCCCGTTTCTTTGGGGTCTTCTCCCCTCCGTGTCTTTGGGGTCTCCTCTCCTGGAGGCCACCCCAACCCCCTGCTGCGTCCTCAGGTCACCCCACAGCCTGGCCCGCCTGCCGCCCAGCGGAGTCTCGGACTGAAAATGAGGGTGAATCCTTAATTTCTGAGGACGCAGGTCTCAGGCCAAGTTTCACATGGCAGGTGGACCGCCCTCTCTCCCTCTCTCCCTCCTTCTGTTTTCCGTCAATGCAGCACCCCACCCGTGTCCCGGCCACCTGGGAAGGTCTTTACACTCACTTGTGCAAAAGTGAGACCGTCGTGACCAAGGTTGTCGTAGAGTCACCATCTGGAGCCCCGTGTTCTCCTTAGGAACAGTCGGGCTTCTGTGACGAGAGGCCTGTCCTCTATGCTTATTAGGAGCGGCTCTGCGCTCCGTCCCCACGGGGCAGAGGAGAGACGCCAGAGCAGTGTTTGCAGTCCACCCTGGGGCACACGCACCTCCTCCCCCTGAGCCCAGGCTGTGGCCACTTCCAGAGGCGACTTTGGGAGGCGACCTGTCAGTGGTTGGGCCTGGAAGACCAGAGACAATATGCGTTATTTTAAGGTGAGCTTGTCAACTTTAACTATACTTTGTAAAGTGTACAAAGTATATAATCAATGTCTTTCATTGACGATTAATTAAAATGTTACAAGAGAATTTGTTGGAACTGGCCACTTAAAAAAGGTTGAAAAGGAATTCTGGAAATGCAGTTGCCCCTGATTCATTTTGATAAAGATTAGAAACAGGTCCCCTGACTTTGAAGAGACTGATGCCTGCTCTCTGTCTTCCTGCCTGCATGACCAGCTTCCGCACAAGAGACAACGGAAGGAGGCTCCGAGTCCTTTAGAAACACGCTATCCTGGCTGTAGGGTTGATAGTCAATCCAGAAGAGATCAATTAGTCAGCAAGAAGGCACTCACTTGTCATCCAATGCTTAAAATATTGATATGCCTGTGTTCCCTTAAAAGTGAGCTTATAGGGGGTCACAGTGGAGAATTCTACTTCAGTACGATTTTAGTTCAGAAAGTGAAAGCAGAAATTTGGGATTGGAAAAAACAGTTCTCTATGTTAATCACTTATATGAAAACTTTAATCGAATAATATACACATTTTAACAAAATGTCTCTATGTTCTGTTTGTTATATATGTATTAAAATGCAGCAGATATCTGAGTTCATATTTTGTAAGTCTGTTATTTTTAATTTCAAATTTTCGGCCATTTCTTTTTGCTGTGTTGTACACTTGTATCAGCCCGTGACATATTGGGAATAATAATTAAAACAGTCCTTCCCACAGGCAGTCTGACGGGCACTGGAGCAGCCAATGCCAAGACTGGTGGGAAGTGTGGGTGCTCCTGCGGGGTGTGGGGGCCCGAGGGGCCCAAGTCTGGGCCAGCAGGAGGGGCGGGAGTGAGCGCAGGACTGCTCAGCTCCGTCCTTCACTCTGGGTTACTTCCCGTTAGGTTTCGGGGTGGAGTCTGCCAGTTCCCCTCTGGGAGGCAGTGATGCTTGCTGGACACACGGAAGGAGGCTTCTGGCGGCTGTCACAGCTTACTCAAAGGCAGCATGGCTGCTCGGGTACAGACTGTTCCTCTGATTTTCACCCAAAGTGATGGTATTTTGCATAAACTAGAGCTGGTGGTTAATAATAAACCATGTGCATAATTAACTTAGATGCCTGTAGTCATGTGGGTTTTATCTTTTGTCTCTTCATTTGGTTTTCTCTGTCTTACTTGCTTAGTTGCCTAAAAGACCCATGTAACCCTCCTTGCTGGCGGGGTCCTGAGAGAACATAAAAGTGATTAAAATGTGTTGTTTTCTGTTCTTTTAGATACGCGATGGATTTCTGGGGCAAGTGCTGTTACCATCTGAATCATCTCCAAAGGGGACTTTTTAAACCAAATGTCTGTCTACCCATCTACCTATCAAATGTGCACACATACATACATCCACCTATCAAAGGTACACACATAAATACACCCCTATCAACAGTACACACGTATATACATCCACCCGTCAAATGCACATACGTACATACATCCACCTATCAAATGTGCACATTCATACATCCACTCAGTGTGTATATAGTCAGCAGAGGCTATCTACAAGGAAATCAAAATGTCTCAGTTCTTAGTATTAAAAACAGAGAATTTTAAAAGCACACATAAAATATTTATCTGCTCTTTGAAACTGGATCCTTTTTGAAGAGGAATGTGATAGAAGGAAGAAAGGCTCTGTAACCTTTTAAAGAAAATTGCTTTCTCAAGGTGCCTGGGAGAAAGACAGCTCTGTACTCTACAAAATTACGAAAATCGTCTGTTTCTGAGACAGCCTAAAATTAAGCAGGCTTTGAAACTCCTTCAGACAGTTTTTAAAATTCTTTTATAAGAAAGCCCTAATTACTATTTAAAATAAAACATTATTCAACATTCTCATCTTGATAAGCATGGAGGCTGTTTAAAAATTAAGCCTAAATCACATTGATGGCATATGGCTCCTTATTTCAGAAATCTTAATGCCAAAGCTGGTGAAAATGCCCCCAGAATGCGTGTGCATGGGATCCTGTGATGGCAAGGGTGCTGGCCTCTGAGTCTCTCCCTGGCCCTCCGGTGGGGGAGACGATGCACTGGCCCCCAGGGTCTGCAGACAGTCTGTGTTTCTCTCACCCCCAAGCTCGTGGTGTTCACGAACCACGGTCAACAAGGATCTGGGGGATCGTGGTGAGCGTGCAGTCAGCACGCCAGCGACACGTACGGGGAAGCCTCCGCCTCCAGGAACATCCCTGTTTCCTCAGGGGAACAAAACAGCAAACAGAACAACCGAAGTCTAGCTGGTTTATAACGCTGCGTTAGTTTCAGGTGTACGGCAAAGTGATCCAGCTATATACACGTATATATTCTTTTCCAGATTTTTTCCCTTATAGGTTCTTACAATATATGAGTGCAGTTCCCTGTGCTGTAGAGGAAGTCCTTGGTGTCTATCTGTTTTATATATAGCAGTGTGTATCCATTAATCCCAATCTCCTAATTTATCACTCCCCCTATATTTCCCCTTTGGCAACCATAAGTTTGCTTTTGAATTCCGTGAGTCTATTTCTGGTTTGTAAAAAGTTTATTTTTCAGTAGATTCCACATATAAGTGATATCATTTGGTATTTGTCTCTCTGTCTGACTTACTTCACTTAGCATGATAATCTCTAGGTCTGTTCATGTCTTCACAAATGGCATTATTTCATTCTTTTTTATGGCTGAGTAGTATTCCACTGTACATAGGCACCACACCCTCACTGCACTCTGGGATATTCATAAGAGACCAGTGGGTGCCGATGGGGGCCAGGCTGCGTCTCCAGGGATCTGCTCTGGTCAGCCTGGTAGGCACCGACTTTCACCCCCTTCCTGGAAGCCACAAGTTGAAAATCTGAAGCCACTTGAATGACATTAGTTATTGGAATTCCACTGAGCCACCAGGCTGAAGAGCGTTTGTGCTGGAGTCTGATGGGGCCGACAAGCCTTGGGAGGGGGAAAGTGATGGGAAAGTGAGCTGGGTGTGGGCTGGGGGGATAGGATGGCGCCTCTAGCGGCTGGACGCCCCTGCACAGGTGTTTCCACCAGCGAATCCTGGGAGCGTTTGCAGCGGAAAGAGCGCTCTTGATTTCTGAGAGCAACTTTAGTATCTGGAGACTCGTTGGATTTGTTAGGCGTGAGTGAGTGCACAGTCAAACTGTTACTATGTGAAGACGCAGCACTTTTGAATAGAAATCAACCAGTTTGAGAAGTGCTGGTCTATTCTCACGGAGACCACAGTGTGCGTCTGAGTTTTCGCGATGACCGGTGAGGTGTGCGTGGAGGGGAGGCGTACACACTTCCCTCCAGCGGGGATGGCTCTGGGGAGACGATGCAAAGCAAGCACGGGCCTGCATCACAAGCGGCCCATCTCCACCCACTGTCTACACGCCTTGCCGTGCAGGAGCTGGAGAGCAGATTCTACATTTCAGATGAGTTAATGCACGGAAATTTTCCTGACCTAAGATTGCTGATCCGAAACGCCCTTTGACCAAACGTTGAATTTCCTCTTGCCGTGCGGAAGAGGCATCAACTGCTCCTTGTTGAGAATATTTGAAGATCTGAAGGGGCCGCAGGAGTTTGAAGCTTTTCTATTAAAATGATACATGCCCTGGAACCTGCCAGCTAAGGATGTGCGGGTTGAAATGATGAGCTCTTAAGAATATCTACAATTTTCAGGAAATTGTGGTTAGAGAATAACGTTCAAACCAGGCAGGGAATGTCTGAGGGTCTCAAAATTTAAAACCCTGAGCTATTGTTACTGTTCTGTGAGACATGTGGAAGTCAGGACCCGCCGCACCACGGATTCAGTTTATGTTTCACACTTGTAACAGATGCGTCAGGTTTACCAGGAGCCTGTGATCTCTGCCCTCTGGGGGCAAGAAAATGAAATGGAGAGAAATGAACGGATGGGGCAGAGGGCCCCTTCTTGAGGGAGGAACCAGCACAGAGCAGAAGCTGAGACTGATTCATATGAGGAGAAAATGTTCCGTCCTGCTGGTGGTGAGAGATGTTGAAACTAAAAGCTAGCATTTTCACCAATAAACAAGCAAACACTGGAAGCACACACACAGTGAGATGTCGGCTTAGATAAAGGAGGCTGCGTTCTCTGGCGTTTTCCCCGGGACCGTAAGCTGGTTCCATATCTGGGGGTAAGTTTTGGCACTTTTCCCACCAAACACAAACACGCGTAGGCAGTGACAGTGTGCACGCCTGCAGGCCGGGGCACGGGGTTGAGGGCAGACACGCCTGCACACCTCTGCCTGTTCAGTGTTTCCGGGTGATTTCACAGCACCGAGAAGGGAGGCCACAGTGGCAGCCTGCGTCATCACCCCGTTTGAACTCCCTGCAGGGATCCTGGGGGTGGTCTGCACGCTTACCCCTCAAGGCCACACCCAGGTAGCCGCAGGGCACCCTGACCTGCGTCGCAGGCGCCTAGCCCCCCCGCCCTGCATTCCATGCAGTGGGCGCCCCCAAGTCCATCTTCCCAGCTTCCTTAATTTCTGAGGAAATCCACATGAGGATCTTATCAAAAGTGAGAAATCCAAACGAGGCCCCTCGGTCCTGGCAGGGTTTTTAATGCTCTGCATACACAGGTATCTTGCAAATACGCAATTCTCCCTCCCCTGGTTCTCCTGAAGCTTTCCCCTTGTGTTTAAATATGTTTTCTGTGGGAACGGGGCTGACTGAATTGTGAGCATCTCATCAAAACGGCAGTGAGCTGATCAGTAACCACTTCCTCAGCGCACCTGGACAGAGGTCTGCACCTCACACCTGCTCTGGAAGCCCAGCAGCCTCAGGGTCCCCATGGCCAGACCTCAGGACCCTAAGAGCGAACAGAAACTCGTGAGCTCCCAGCAAAGAAATGAGCAGAGGACATGAGCGCTGGTGACTCCATCTCAGCAGAGCTTTCTCAGAAGCAGGGTGGGAGAAAGTCTCCCCCAAGGTTAGTGATCCCCTGGAGCTCACCCAAAGCATGCTAACGACACTGCCAATGGAATTTACTTCTTTCTTTTACTATCGCATGTTCTTTAATTAAGGACCAGTTTCATTATGCTACAAACATACTCGTTCTATAAATGTGCCACTGTTACATAGACTGGAATTATTACAGAGTATTTAATTAGGGGGATGTTTGTCTTTAGCCAACAGCTAGAACTGAAGTGTCTCATACAGAATGCTGTCATAAAAATGGGCTCAGCCCTGTTGACACGCTGTCCAGGACAGAATCCACCTGATGCCTGTCACCCAGGTCCCTGGAGAACATCTCCTCCCTGAACCTCTGTGAGCCTCAGCTCAACTTGGATGTCCTCACACCCTGCTTTGACTTTGTGTTCCCTAAAGTGATTTTCTAGTACGCAATCATCTTTAAAAGATAGTGTATAATGTGCATAGTACAGCAATTGCTGTCCGCATATGTGGTAAATTTTTGTTGCACCAGCCTTAGGTGAAAACGCAGAATCACATATTGAGAGTCAGAGAATGTTGTCCTTTGGGAAGGACAGGGCTTCATAGACTCAATCCTAATTATGCTCATTATCTTCAGCTGCAGAGTCTATTCCCTTTGGCCAGATGACTATTAATACTGAAGGAAACACCCCTGTAGAGATAAACTTTACTCCTTACTGCACATGGCCTTCTCTTGGTGCTTTGTAGTCATTTGTGCTGGCTAGTTCATCTCGTTGGAGAAGGAAATGGCAACCCACTCCAGTGTTCTTGCCTGGAGAATCCCAGGGATGGGGGCGCCTGGTGGGCTACGGTCCATGGGGTCGCACAGAGTTAGACACTACTGAAGCGACTTAGCAGCAGCAGCAGCAGTTCATCTCGTAGCTGGCAGACCCTTGCGTCACACCTTCACTCTGGACAGCTGCTAGGTCAGTGAAAGGACATGGCTCTGGTGCGTCGCAAGTCAGGCGCTGGGCTGCTCGTGGGGGTGAGCGTGCAAGTGGTCGCTGCAATGTTCCACTTTGAAGCTGGCGCAGGCGCTCACAGAGACTGTGGCTCTGCCCACACCACTTAATATCTCTGGGCCACAGATAATTAGAGACAGGCAGTTTAATAGTCACTAAACACCTTCAGATTTGAAATCTGTGTCAATATTAATCACACAGACCATGCACGTGTGCTTTAGCTGAGAGGGCTGAGCTGAACAACCACTTCCAGCTTCTGTGACTCCGGAGCCGTGATGTCGCAGCTTCCCAGGATGGACGGAACATTCGGTCCACCGATGAGCCGACCAATGCAACAAGGTTTCCCAGGTGGAAGGAGGTCAGGAAGTCACACTGGGCATCAGCGAGGCTGACCCGAAACCAACCAAAGGACGACGACCTGACCCGGCCCTCGGCTTCCTCCCTCACCGACCAGACGCGCGCCCTGGAGGAACAGGGCCTGGGCCGACCCAGTGTAGACCAGGCCCCCACTCAGTGTAGACGCCCCGGCGCCGAGCACTGGCCCCCGGGGTGGGAGGCAGTGAGCCTGGAGCAGACTCGCCTGCCGGGGTGGGGGGGCCTGGGAGAGCTCAGAGCCTCCTCTCTGGAGGTGGGGTCCCAGCCGGTGAAGCTTCCATCTCTGGTGATTCTCGAAGGTAAGCTCTGAGGAGCTCCTGGGAGACTGTCGCTGGCAGGCTGTCGTGAGAGTGCTCAGGACCAGCCGGTGGGGACAGAGGTCAGAGGTGTGGCTGCAGGGATGGTGGGGGGGGGCTGAGCTCACGCTGCTGGGACAGAGGCAGTTCACACCTTGCTCACTTACCCAGCGGTTTTGTGGGCACCCCCCCGACACACACACCTGTGTTCTTGTTCACTTACACAGTTGATTCTGTGGGCACCCCCCTACACACACACACACACCTGTGTTCCTTGTTCACTTACACAGTTGATTCTGTGGGCACCGCCCCCCCAGCACACACACCTGTGTTCCTGTGTGTATCAGGCAGGTGGACACAAAAGCGTGTGTGTCAGGACCGAGCAGGCGTGGAGTTTTCGGGTCATCGACTTGAGGTGCAAAGCTTTGATCTTTATTTTTCTGAAGCTGAACATAATTACTATTTCAAGCCTCCCTTCTGCTGGCTGGCAAATTTTTCTTTATTAATTCATGTTAAACTCCATCAATCGAAGGTTTCCTTAGTCAATTCAGGTGTTTCCACTGCAGCCAAGCCTGGAAAAGCCTGCGTGGTGTTGAGAAGCTGAGGGCAGAGGTGGGTCCTTGCCTGCTCGTGGAGCGTCTGTGGCTGCACCCCAGCTGCTCCAGGTCCTGAGGCCACACCATCAGCCCACCCAGCTGCGTTCTTCCCTCGTGACCCCAGGGGTCCGCGGATGTGGACACAGGACATCTGCCCGGGCTCGGGCGGCAGAGGAGGCTCTGCACTCACCGTTTGCCTCTGCTGCATCTCTTCTCCGGTTCAGGGCAGGGCTGGGGCAGGAACGCCTTGGGGCCACACGCGCTGGGACCTTAGGAAGTCTGTGGCTTCCCTGCCTCGGTTTCCTTGCAGATAAGGTGGAAACAGGGTCAGAGGCGCCTCACAGGGTGCTGTGAGCATCAGATACAGACTGTGGACATTTTGAAGAGTGTCATGGACGCAGGAAGCAGGCCCTGACTGCAGTGACTATTTATTAGTGGTTTTACCATTATTAATAAATGTGGCGCATGCACAGAAGCTATTGAGAAAGTGAGTCACATTCTGAGACGTTAGCAAGTGGATCCTCCTGGAGGGGTAGGTGGAGACTCCCAGGGCTTGATTTCCTGTGAATCTTCTCTTGTTGTGACTGTGCCTCTGACAGCAGGAAAGCATGACCCCATGCCCAGAGGACAGACCTCTGAGGGTCTCCACCAGAGTCCGCGTCGGGGGCAGTCGTGTCTGTGAACTGGGAAGAGCTCCCTGACCACAGCCAGTGCTCCTGACCTTGGGAAGTCTGCCTGTCTGCTCGAAGACGGGACGACCCAGGTGGAGGTACCTGTGACCCTGAGCGAGGGTATCACAAGGCGGCCAGGGGTCACGGAGTAGGGTCTGGATTCTCAGACACAGCCATGCCGACACCGAGGAGGGGCCTCAGGGTCTCAGCGGCCTCCTCCCGGGCGCAGGAAGGGACACCAGGCCGAGGAGGGACAAGCACAGGAGACCCCGGGAGGATCTGAGCTGTCAGGAGGGCCAGGTGCTTCCAGACTCACTTGGGCGGAGGCTGCAGAAATGACAGCGTTAAGTCCATTTTCTTCTCTCTCTCTTTTCTGTTTAGTTACATTTAGGGCAGATTTTTTTTTTACCAAGTGTATCTAGGATAGTTTTTTGTTTTGCAGTCAGTGTGACAAAGCTAATGGATTCAGTTCAGTTCAGTTCAGTCGATCAGTCGTGCCCAACTCTTTGCGACCCCATGAATCGCAGCACGTCAGGCCTCCCTGTCCATCACCAACTCCCTGAGTCCACCCAAACCCATGTCCCTCGAGTCGGTGATGCCATCCAGCCATCTCATCCTCTGTCGTCCCTTCTCCTCCTGCCCTCAATCCTTCCCAGCATCAGGGTCTTTTCAAATAAGTCAGCTCTTCCCATCAGGTGGCCAAAGTATTAGAGTTTCAGCTTCAACATCAGTCCTTCCAGTGAACACCCAGGACTGATCTCCTTTAGGATGGACTGGTTGGATCTCTTTGCAGTCCAAGGGACTCTCAAGACTCTTCTCCAATACCACAGTTCAAAAGCATCAATTCTTCGGCACTCAGCTTTCTTTATAGTCCAACTCTCACATCCACACATGACCACTAGAGAAACCATGGCTGATGGATTAGAAAACAGAATTATAAGCACCCCGTTGCACCGAGGGGACCACTGTTGACCAGAAGGGGGGGGCTCGATGGAGGTGTGGGCAGTGGAGGAGGGTGTTGGGGGGAGGAAATCGGGTTGAGGAGACAGCACCACGTTGGCCACGATTACATAAGAATCACTGAGAATAGGAGGCTGGTGAGGATTCTGGAAATAAGCAAACTGGTCTTTGATTGTGTGCTGTTTGTTAGCTGGTTTTAACATTGGAGATGATTCCAGAATAGAGTTTTAGCAGAAAACACAGCTCATTCCTACACCGTGTTCAGATCAGGCCTCAGACACATGGTCGTTCCTCCAAACCACACAGAGCCCCTGGGCTCTGATTTCAGGGGGGTTCAGCTGATGGTGTTTGGAATGAGCAGGTCTGAAACGTCACACTCTCCTCGCTGGGACACAGGTCTGTCCAGCCCGTGTGGATGTTTGTCCCAGGAAACTGGTTTGTGAGTAAGAGGTGAGAGAGCCCCGAGCCGGCAGGTGTTCACGGCCTGCAGGAGTCTCACGGCGAGGGGTCCAGCCCGTCAGCTTGGGGAGAGGCAGGTAGAGCCAGGCCTGCTCCTCCGTCATCCCAGGTGGGGGTGCCAGTGAGCTGGGAGCACCTGGGCAGGTGCGAGGGGAGGCGCCGTCCACCCCCGGACAGAGGTGCTGGGGGGTCGGATCTCCAGACTCAGCAAGGGGCCCGCCCAGCAGGGTCAAACACGGAACCCAGAGGGGTCAGCCGGATGGCCCCCATGCTCCGACGACCGGACGCCGCTCGCCAGCTGCCCCCAGCATCGCCCCGCTGGCCTCCTGGGGGAAGGAGCTGGGTCTGGCCTCTGTCTCTCGTGGGGGAGCCCCCCTGGATGATGTGGGGGACGCTGGACTGCGAGCCTTGGGATGAAATCAGCCCCGGGGACAGCTCTCCGGGGAGGAGCCCGTGTTCTGGGCTGGAGGTTCGGAAAGGGGGGGGGGCTGTTCAGAGTCCAGGGCCGTCCACACCCGAGGACGTGGGGACGGAGCTCGGCCCCTGGAGTGACTGCGGCGGGGGTGATACCAGGTTTGGAGGAGCAGAGCCCGGGGAGCATGAACGGGGGTCACCTCCTGGGGGGCAAGTCTAGACGACGCCCGTCCTGGGGGCAGGAGAGACGGGCGACTCTGGGGATGACGCTGCAGGGTCACCCCAAGTGTGCGAGGCCTCTGAGACGCCTGCCGGGAAGCTGCCTACAGGGGGTTCCGTCCTGCCCCCCCCCGGGGCCCAGAGCGCGAGCCTTACCCCAGCATGAGGCTCAGGGCGGGGCCGGCGGTGAGGACGCGCTGCGGTGCCTGGCTGACCGTGAACAGCAGAGCGGGCAGTGCCCGGAGACCGACCGCCGCTGAGCAGCGGGGGAGTCTCCTGTGTACAGTGAAGGCGGTTGTTGCTGGGGGTGGGGAGGGGGTCTTGACGACTCACTCGCGGTCACTCCTCTGAAGGTCTTTCTTTGCAATGAGTGTGCTGTGCGCCCATCACCCACCCCCACTCCATTTGCTGAGGCCCAAACCCCAAAGTGACCAAAATCTCTACCTCAGTCTCTTTGCCAAGGGCTTCCAATTCATAAAGAAGACATAAAATCTCTTTATTATTCAGACTGATTAGCTCGTTTCGGCCCCGATGTCGATGAAAGAGCAGCAAAGATGGGGCAAGTTTTTGCTGTTTCTGCTCCTAGGAAATGGCACTTAAAAAAAACAAAACCCACAAACACACAGCTGCTAGACTCAATAAGGCTTCACCAGCAGTCGGCCTGGAAATTGTTTTTTTACAACAATCAAGCTGCTAATTCTCAATAGGAAAAATGTGCACTCAAACCAAGGCAGAAAAGCGCTTTTCTGCACATTGCGAACGTTCGGGCGAGAGCTCTGGGAAACTGCGTTGGCGTGAAGCCCTTTCGGAGCTTCTGTGTGTCTGTCCTTTCAGGAGCCACCATCCGTCTCTCCGTCAGCACGCGCAGATCAGAGGCTGACGAGCAGCCACTGTTGGCGGGGCTGGGAGGGTCCTTTAGCCGCAGTCTCCCTGGGGTGACTCTCGGACTAACGATCAGTTACTTCCTGTAGACACACAGCTCGCGGGGGTTACCCGGAAGTCACCCTGAGCAGGCAACGCATTGCGTGCACTGAGAGAACCCCTAAAGACACGAGGGGCCAGGCGGACGCCCCGTGGCTGCCCGTGTTCTGACCTCCCTGCCAGGGTAGCCCCCTGCCACCAGGTCCACCTGCCCGAGGCCTGGACGCAGCTGACGGGACAGGTCGCCCGCCTCCTCGGGAGCGCCAGCCGCCTTCGGGTGGGGGCGTCTCGGGGGCAATTTCTTAGTCAGACAGGCTCATTTCACACACTCACATCACCCAGGGCCTGAGGCCAACGTCACATGCGGGCTTGTTCCCCTCACGGATGGACCGGGTACCTGCCAGGTGACGGGCGAGCACAGCTGGTCCCAAAGGACCTCATGGGTCCAGGGGGACAGCGGGCCCCCTGCTGAGAGGGGTCAGACCCCCTAAGGGAGACCTCGGCAGCCTGGGAAGGGGGGTGCACCCCGAGGCTGGAGGAGCCAGCCCCAAGCCTCTCCCTGGAGATCATCTTCTTCAGGGTCTGCAGACAAAGTATTTTGAACAACAAAGGACGTCCAACATCCTGGTCTGATGCTTTTCACAAAGAGCTCTTCCCAAAGCCTTCAAAAGAAGGGCTTGAGGCCATCAGTACATTATTTAACCTAAAGATACATTTTTTCAAAAAGTTTCATGTGCTGTGTTTAACTAACACCCCTTTGAGCCCCGGCCAGCCGTCCACGCAGGGGGAGGGGAGGGGGCGGGCCCATGGAAGGTGAACGGGGAGGGGCCTGTCCAGGCCAGAGGCGGCTGTGCACTGTCCGCCACCCCCACCAGGCCAGCTGTGTGATCTGAGGTGCCCAGTGCAAAATAAAATGCAGGGCCTGTTGTACGAAAATTATGAAAAACTTCAAGACAGTGATAGCATTAAAAACAATTTCAATAAGTATACGAGATCGACTGAGGCTGAAGCTGAAGCTGCAATACTTTGGCCACCTGATGTGAAGAGCTGACTCATTTGAAAACACCCTGATGCTGGGAAAGATTGAAGGCAGGAGGAGAAGGGGACGACAGAGGATGAGATGGTTGGATGGCATCACCAACTCGATGGAGATGAGTTTGAGCAAACTCCGGGAGTTGGCGATGGACAGAGAGACCTGGCATGCTGCAGTCCATGCAAAGAGTTGGATATCACCAAGCGACTGAACAACAACAAGATTGAGGCCCTTCTAAGGGTGGACACATGGATGGATGAGTTAGAAATGCTGGCAATATCCCATACACCCAAGCCTGGGGAGTCATTTAAAGATATAGAGTTAAATATTGGCAAATTGTGAATTTCATGCCGAAACTCAATGCCCCTACCAGCATGTACACATATGTATGTATGTATATATGTTACACACGTCCACATTATATATAAAAGTGTACATATGTATACAGACCTACATATACGTTTTGCTCAATATCTAGTGTTGAAATCAATTCAAACATCTTTTTGATGCACAGTTTTCTTCTTACTTAGAACTGGAGGCTGTTTTAAATGGCACTTGTGTGCATCTTGGTTTTCTCCTAATTCATTTTGATCAATCTTGTCAGGAAAACTGATGCTCGGTCCAGGGGATGCTGCTTGTGTGTCTGCTTGTTTGTTTCACACCTTTCCCTGCGGTCCTTTAGAAACGCCCCTCTTTCAGGGAGCCCTACGTAATAACGTTTTCAAAAAAGAAAGCACAGTAGGATTAATCAGCGTGCCCTCTGCTGCCAGCCTGCCAGCTTTACATCTTACTCACTCCTAGGACAGCAGTCTCAGCCCCGTGGAGTCTCATAAGTAACTGCTGGTTCTCTGAGAGCTGACACGCCCTCTCCTTACTGCTCTTAATACCCCAGAAGGAACTCCTTTATTTAGAAAGAAACCCCAGCACCTACATCTCTCGAAGAATAACTAGTTATCCCTGGACAAGCAAGAGAAAAAAGAATGGGAAGAAATGAACTCAATAACTAAGATGTGTGTGTGAAACAGGTTTTATTTTTATACTTGGTGTTTAGAAGATTGCAATGTGAACATTGCTACTTGACAGAAAGATGGATTTTACAATATAAAAGTTACATGAGAGAATTCGGTTATACCTCGTAAACAGAGCGCAGCTCTTACAGATTAACGTATAAGATCTAGACAATGAACAACATGCCTCCTGCACTGGGAGGGTGGAGTCTTAACCCCTGGGCCACAGAGGAAGCCCTCAGAGCAACCATTCCTGAATTTTTGCACTGAGTCTACTTTCCCTTAATTACTATAGAAGTGAAGGAAGTCTACTGTCTGGTCAGCCACTTGATTTCCTGGTTCTGCTTTTTCAAATTTTCCTTTGCTTAAATGGGACTCTTGTACCTCCATGTAAGTGTTAGCCCGACTTTTCACTAGTTCTACACATTTTTACATCTCACTGAGTACATAGAGTAACTTGGGTGCAACTGACATTTTTAGAATATTGAGACTTCACCATCATGATCTATATCTATGTTATGCATCCAGCAATTATGTAATTTTCTCTAAAAGGATCTTACATAGATGTTAGGTTTATTGGGAGGTGCCACATAATATTTTATTGCTATATGGCATTTTTTATCATTGGTCCTTTCTGGATTATGATAATAAATTATGCTTTCTTATGTCATTTATTTTGAATCCATTCATCTGTTGAGCTTACCTCTCTGGATCATTGTAGAATGTCTTGAATTCTTTTAGTAATTTCCTGTTCTTCAATCTTATGGCTCGTTAGGAAGGGCAATGTCATTCCTTTACTGAAGCTGCGCGTGCCTCCAGTCCTGTCTTTCAGTCCATGGCGATCATACAGTGCATGATACAGTGATGATCATACAGTGCATGATACAGTGATGATCATACAGTGCATGGCGATCATACAGTATATTCAACATTAGCCACGAGAGAGTTTGTCTGTGCCTTGTTCTTGACTTCAAAGGAAATGCCTTAAAAAAAACTGAGCATAACACTGGTAACCTTTAGAGAAAATCCCTTGAAAGTTTCACCATTGTTGTGTCTGATTTTCTCCTTGTGAATATCCTTTATCAGGTCAGTGCCAGCCCTCTCCTTTCCTGTTCTGCAAAAAAGCTCTTTTGTTATCATGAATAGGAATTAAACATTATTGACAAGTTCATTTCTGAACCTTTTAGATAATCTGAAGGTAATTTTTTATGTTGCTCATGTGGTATTTACAGTAATAGCTTTTCTAATATTTAATCACACTGGCCTTCTTTGGGATAAACTCAGCTTGGTCATGCTATATGCACACATTAGTAGATGATATGGGTATGCTGGTTTTCTTTTTTAAAATAATTTTTGCATTTAGATTTTTAAATAAGTTATTTAATGATTATCTTCTTTAGCAAAGCTTTATTTGATGTCAAAGTTTTGCTAGACTTACAAAATTATTTGGCTAGTTTTATGTCTTCTTGTTTTCTGGAACTAATTTTTTGAGAAACAGATTATTAATTCCTTAAAGTTTGGGTCCTATCCACTGTAACTCTAAATAAAGCTTATCCATTTTTCCAAGGTGGGGCGAAGTTTGGGTGGCTAGCCGGAGGAGCTACTTTGAGGCAGCACTTAGACTTAAGTGTTTTTCCCTTCTTATTTATGAAATTATAGACAGCTATATAGGCTTCCCAGGTGGTGCAGTGGTAAAGAACTTGCCTGCCAATGTAGGAGATGCAGATTTGTTCCCAGGATCAGGAAGATCCTTTGGAGGAGGAAATGGCAACCCACTGTAGTATTCTTGCCTTGAAAACTCCCTGGACAGAGGAGCCTGGTGAGTTACAGTCCATGGGGTCACAAAGAGTCAGACGTGACCGAGCAACTGAGCAAGCACTCACGCGTATAACTACACACATTCTGAAAGTGAGTTGCATGGAATCATTCAAACCATGGCTAAGAGTGTGTTAATTGCTGTCACTACTGTTGATTTTTTTTCCTTGCTACCGCAGTGGTTCTCATGGAGGGTCCTCAGCACTGCCCACAAACTAGTTAGAACTGCAGACCCTCAAGCTGAACCCAAACCTACAGAATTAGGACCGCTGGGTGGGTCCAGCGATCTGTTTTAACAAGCTCTCCAAGTGAACGTGCTGCACAGTTGAACATGGAACCCTCTGCCCTCTCCGTGTGCACATCCTCGCTTCGGGGAACCTTTACCTCCTCAGTGTCTCCCCTTCCCCCTCCTTGTCCCTCACCCTACCTCCCACCCTGCACCCCCACTTCTTAACCTCATCAAAGTTGTTTGCCTGCATGATAACTCTTCGTGATGACCGAGTCTGGTAACAGTGCCTATGTGCAGACTGTTTACTTTCAGTTTCACAGATTTCTGCTTCTGTCTCTATTAGTTGTGTGTTTTATTGTCTTTGTTGTTCATTTTGAGTGTAACTGACCTGCTGTCTCTCTGGACGGGTCTCATCTCAACCCTCATGGGAACAGAATTACACACCATGTTGTTTTCTGCTGCCGGCTGGTCAGTAACGAGGCGGCAGCACCGTGTTAGCACAGAGTCATCCTCTTCCCATCGCTGACCGATACTCGGCCACATTTGTTACCCCCTCACTGGACGGTGGCATTTGGACCACACCTGCCTTTGGCTGCATGTACGTTTGCACGTGAACGGCACGCAGATTGTTCATCGTCAGCAGGTTCACAGACGGGGCTGCCATCAGGGCAGGATGAGGCGTTCGTTCCCGCCTTTAAGGTCCTGTGACTCACAGCTTCTCCTAATTCTGCCCTGGCTTCGATGTGAAGCCCCTTGTCAGGTGCGGCGGAAAAATGAACTTCTTAAGGAGCTGACAGTTTTACTCAAAGGCCCAAGGAAACTCCATGGCAGTGGGACAGTTAGAACTACAACCGAGCCCTGATGGCTGTGACTGCATCACAGTGAAGTGTGCAGAGAGCTTTATGATCTTGCAGATCACGTGTCGTTGAAATCCTCACGCCTTCGGCAAGGGCCGAGGGGACGGAAGTCGGTGTTTGTGAGGATTTCGGTGCTGAATGAAAAGTGCTTTGGCCGGGACCCAGCACCGAGCCATCACTCAGCGACCTCCTCCTCCTGGGAACCTCTCCTTCTCTGTCACGCACAAGCTTATACACACATGCGTGTGCACATGGAGCTTTCCGGTAGCAGACAAAGGAAGAACCAGGGCGAGGTGGCGTCTGGAACCGCATCACTTTGGATGCAGAGGTGACTTCACCACCAGGTGAGGAACCACCCGCCCAGGCTCTGGCTTCATAAATAAGGAAACAGGTTGAGGAAGTTGCTTGTCTTACTTCAAATCACAGGCTTCATTAGCATCAGAAAAGGCAAATGAAATGAAAATGGCACCCATTACAGTTCTTGGATGATCTTTATCCAACACGGGAATAAAATTGATGCACAGGACCTCCTTCCTCCACCCCGTTTCTGCCACAGTGTAATCCCTGACGATAAACGGAGCTGTTTGTACTTGAGATGTGAAGACGGTGCCTCCTGCCCGCCTCAGAGCTGTGTTCTTTGTGGAGATTTTGCACTTATTTTTACTCAGCAGAATGCACGTGTGGCCCGCCTGTGCCTTCGGGCCGGGCCTGAGTGGCTCGGACACGGGACATGTGATCCCGCACATGTGGCCCCCGCGGCCCCAGGTGCTCCCCAAGCCTCTCCTCCCTGGAGCGGCTCCTCGCCTGTGTTTCTGCGGTCACTGGCCCGCCTCCTTCCTCTGCGGTTCACTTCCCTGCGCTCTCACCCAGGCTTGCGGCTGAAGAAGGACGTGTAAGCTGATGGCTGAGAATGCGGCAGAGGCCGTAGAAAGAGCCTTGCTTCATTAACTTCAGCACCACATGCTTTCTGAGCCGCTCCTGTAATTTTAGCATGACCTGCTACGGTGATAGAATTTTAATCGAGACCCACAGGCAGTGTGCATAAATTGCTAACTCACGAGCACCTCCTTGGAAAAAGATTGCTTGGGAGGGACACGCTCAGTGTGGAGCATCCCTGGCTGGCCTGATTCCAGGGGAGGTGGGTTGGTGGGTGGGCAGAACAGAGAGGCTCAGACCTGATTCCATTGTCTGCTCGATAAAGTAGCTCAAGGCAGACGCATGTGTGCACGAAGGGTGGTGTGAACGCACAGTGGTCAGAAACGACGGCCAGAGCAGGCGGCGGTGAGCAAGGGGCAGGGGAGTCCTCTCTCAGCCGCACCGGTGGGGGTGCACCTGCGCGTTCCTAGGGTGAGCGGCTCCCTTGCGCCTGAGGCTCCAGAGCCTGGTCCTCACCGTTGTGGGAACAGCTCAGGGCTCCCCGCACGTCCGCACCATGAGAACCAGCTGGGAACTCACCCTTCCTGGCTGCCTCCTGGGAGGCTGAGATTTGGGAACTGCAGCACCGTTGCCTGCCCTCTTCCTTTCTGAGAGGATGAGCAGGTTTGGGGCACAAGCGCCGCCGCACCGAGGCCTCCTCGGGAGGGGGGAGGAGGTGGCACTTCCTTGGCAGCCTAGTGCTTAAGACCTGATGCTTCCACTGCAGGAGCTCGGGTTCGAACCCTGGGATCAAAGATCTGGGAACTAAGATCCCACCTGCCTCTTGGTGTCACCAAAAGGAGTTAAGGCTCATCTAGTATCTTTGATCTTCTTAGCATTCTCTGTTCTTAGGAACTTAAAAATTAATGCAAATACTCTTAAGTCAACATGTTAATAAATATTAGCTACTTTTTAAAATAAGAAATTGATTTTTCAGTTATTCTGTCTTATTTTCTTATTAATAAAAACGTAAAGTAAAATTCAATAAGCTATAAGAAAATACGATTAGTAATGATTTTGCAATTATAAAAAAATATGCCCAGAAATAATCTCAGAAGTTAATGAACTGTAATATTGAAATTTAGATGATTATAGTTCAAAAAAGTTATTATGATAACTCACACACATTATTTATAAAAATGTGAGCATTTTGTATTATACTGCTTCATGCAATCTACTTAGACTGCCTATGAATATAAATTAAAGAATAACACAACCTGTTTATAAAGTATCAGTTCAGTTCAGTCGCTCAGTCATGTCCGACTCTTTGCGACCCCATGAATTGCAGCATGCCAGGCCTCTCTGTCCATCACCAACTCCTGGAGCCTACCCAAACCCATGTCCATCGAGTCGGTGATGCCATCCAACCATCTCATCCTCTGTCGTCCCCTTCTCCTCCCACCCCCAATCCTACCCAGCATTAGGGTCTTTTCCAGTGAGTCAACCCTTTGCATGAGGTGGCCAAAGTATTGGAGTTTCAGCTTCAACATCAGTCCTTCCAATGAACACCCAGGATTGATCTCTTTTAGGATGGATTGATTGGCTCTCCTTGCAGTCCAAGGGACTCTCAAGAGTCTTCTCCAACACCACAGTTCAAAAGCATCAATTCTTCGGTGCTCAGCTTTCTTTATAGTCCAACTCTCACATCCATACATGACCACTGGAAAAACCATAGCCTTAACTAGACGGACTTTTGTTGACAAAGTAATGTCTCTGCTTTTAAATGTGCTATCTAGGTTGGCCATAACCTTCCTTCCAAGGAGTAAGCGTCTTTTAATTTCATGGCTGCAATCACCATCAGCAGTGATTTTGGAGCCCCAAAAAATAAAGTCTGACACTGTTTCCACTGTTTGCCCATCTATTTCCCATGAAGTGATGGGACCAGATGCCATGATCTTAGTTTTCTGAACGCTGAGCTTTAAGCCAACTTTTTCACTCTCCTCTTTCACTTTCATCAAGAGACTCTTTAGTTCTTCTTCACTTTCTGCCATAAGGGTGGTGTCATCCGCATATCTGAGGTTATTGATATTTCTCCTGACAATCTTGATTCCAGCTTGCGTTTCTTCCAGCCCAGCGTTTCTCATGATGTACTTTGCATATAAGTTAAATAAGCAGGGTGACAATATATAGCCTTGATGTACTCCTTTTATAAAGTATAAATTTTAACATTGAAAACTTTAAAGTATGAAATTTCACCTATATTAGCTTATGAAGACATGGAATCTATGAATTTAGCTCCAAAATAAACTAGCTCTGGACGCTTCTGAGAATGACCAGCTCCTGCCTGAGGGCCTCTGCCCCTTCTTCCAAGCCGGGCTGACTTCCTGCCCTTCAGCTCTCCTCAGGTGCCACTCGCCCTGACACCCTCTTCCACACTCACACACACATCTTCACTCCACATCTGGAATACAGACAGGGGTCTGCCTGCTTCACTGACTGACCGGTCTGGTCCCAGGGTCACCTCATGCCTGGACGCGCAGGTGCTCAGCACCTTCTGGATTAAGGAGGGAGCAAGCAGATGGAGGAGGGATGACCCAGGGAGACCTCCTCCCACGGTGACGCCGCCTGGGACTGAGGGGCTCACAGAACTCGCTCTAACCAGACTGACCCCAGTCTTTGCTTCTCAGTTCCGTAAAATTTGTTTTTCCAGCTGACGCACAAAAGGCATATGTTTTAAGGGTACATTTTGATGGGCTTTGGCCAGCGTATCATCTGTGTTGACAACCTCCCCAAATCACGCCAGGAGCAATGCTCTAAGGTTATGATGACTTAAATGGAAAGATTTGGCCAAGTAAAATAAGCAAAGCTGACTGATTCACTAGCTGTGCATTAATTAATCTATAACCTGTATGTGATATTGATCAATTTAACAATGATGTGTTTCCTTCTCAGCGGTTCAGTGTGACAGTTTTTAAAAAATGTGTTACTGACAGTCACCTAGGTAACCAAAAAAAACAAAAAAGAACCCTATAATCACTCTATTACTACTTCAGAGATGGAAATGATTCCATGTTTTTCATCAGTTTTAAGCAAAATCACTCACATTTTCTTTCAAGGCTAGAAATAATTGCTTCTTGTAGGGTCTCTGGCTGTTAGACTCTATTGTCATTTTCCTAATTGAATTCATCAGAAACTGGAGAAAAGATTTGGTTGTTTTCAGAGCTCTGGTCTAAGAAGGCTTGTGAAGCTTCCAACAGTGCACCTCCACGAGCAGCAGCTAATTGAAAGGCTGACTTTTGATAAAGAAGACGTCACAGCGAGTGTGCTAACTTGAGAAACTGCAAATATATCAGGACTGGGAGGAAAGTGACCATGCTTCACAGCAAGTTCAAGCAAAGCACCGTTTCTGAGGCACCAACCCAGAGTTTAATAATGAATAGTCATACTTTACATTACAATTGAAGTATTAAAAAAATGTACTTCTGGACACAAAAATATTGCAGACCAGCTAATATGGCTTAAGCATTATGTCATATTTTATATCTGCCCATAAGTTCCTGAGAATTATATACATTGATTCACCAATCTGAAATGAAAAATGACTATTAACTGTAGAAATAAAAATGAAAGGAAATCACCTTGCCACCAACTGACCATGTAAACCTCATTGTATTTCTCTTTCTTTAGGGTAATTTTAACTTAGTTTTTAATGCCATCTCAGGCAAGAAAGCGGGAAATGAAGGCACCCGAGAGCCCGTGTGAGAGTGGTGAGGAGCGTGGGCAGTGTGAGAGCCCCAGGGCTGTGGGGGTGTGCGTCCGGGGTGGGCGGGGAGCGGCTCCCTGCAGAAGGGGGTGGGGATCCTTCAGGGGTGGCCCCTTCCTTAGAGACGCCCCCATCCCCCTCCACCGTCAGAGCCAGTCGGACCCAGAGTCCCTCAGGCCACAGAGAACTCTGGCCACCAAGTCAGACTGAGACTCTGCCACACTGTGACCCAAGTTCTGAGCCAATCTGGGGGTCCAGGTTCGTTCAGAAAGAAAATGGGGGCTTTACGGCTTTCTGAATGGCGCCTCTCTCCTGGGTCTCGTCCCCGCGGGGGACCCCGCGTCTGGTTGACGGCGCCTCTCTCCTGGGTCTCGTCCCCGCGGGGGACCCCGCGTCTGGTTGACGGCGTCTCTTTCCTGGGTCTCGTCCCCGCGGGGGACCCCGCGTCTGGTTGACAGAGACTCTCTCCTGGGTCTCGTCCCGGCGGGGGACCCCGCGTCTGGTTGACGGCGCCTCTCTCCTGGGTCTTGTCCCCGTGGTGAGGCCCCACGTCCAGCTGACGGCGCCTCTCTCCTGGGTCTCGTCCCCGCGGGGGACCCCACGTCTGGTTGACGGCGCCTGTCTCCTGGGTCTCGTCCCCGCGGGGGACCCCGCGTCTGGTTGACGGCGCCTCTCTCCTGGGTCTCGTCCCCGCGGGGGACCCCGCGTCTGGTTGACGGCGCCTCTCTCCTGGGTCTCGTCCCCGCGGTGGGGCCGCGCGTCTGGTTGATACCACCTCTGTCCTGCGTGTCGTCCCCGTGGTGGGGCCCCAGGTCTGGTTGATGTGCTTCAGAAACGCGTCATGGCCGAGCTGCTCCTCTTGGAAAACCCCTCAGCCTGTCACTAAACGCGCCATAAACGCTGTGGCAGCGCCGCCTGAGGAACCAGCTACGCTTCACCAGAAACAGATGGACTGTGTGTTCTTCAAAGATGCTTCTGACAAACAAGCCCTGAAGGAAAAGTTGGTGGTGGTGATTTAGTCGCTCAGTCGTGTCCGACTCTTGTGACCTCATGGGCTGTAGCCCACCAGGCTCCTCTGTCCGTGGGATTCTCTAGCAAGAATACTGGAGAGGGTTGCCGTTTCCTTCTCCAAGGTTAATTCCAGGAAGTGAACCCATAAGGGGCCTGACCGTACTGATAGCTATAGATGCTGTGGTGTTGCCACGGTGACAGCATCACCCTCGGTTATTTCTCTCCCATCCGGCACCTGAGACCTGCACCTTCCACCCTGAGGAGGTGTGACAGTGAATGTGGAGACAGCCTGACAGGTGTTAATTTAGTGTAAGAAGTGTGTCACTGCCTCATCCAGGCAGTGCAAGCGTAAGTTCATGAAATCACACCAAACACAGGAACGTGTCACCACGCATTGACTGCAACAGAACTGACGACTCTGACTTCCTGCTGCAGGAGGAAGCGCCCCCCGGACCAGAACGGGTGTCTGGTCTCTGTTCCTTTCGGCTCTGGACATGAACGTGTAAGACCAGGGGATGCCCACGCTGGCTCCCTCCAGCACCTGATTACAGCTGGGCACAGTTCAGCTGCTGCAGAGAACTCTTAGAGTCATCATCTCACGAACATGCAAGTTTCACTCCGAAGTTTCCTGAGTCTCTGGAACAAGCAGGGCTTGCTGGGCGCCCAGTTAGGTATTGATAGTTAGGTGTGTGTGTCTGGAGGCTGTTGAGGGCAGCTATTTATAGCATCACTTGAAACATAAAACACCCCAAGATTCTCTTACAGTGTCTATGGTCTGTTGAAATTTATTACAAGCTTCTGAAATCTTAGAAAAGAGATTCAATTCTTAACAAGGTGTCAAATTTGACATACTTTGAAAACAAATCAAAGTAAAAATTAAAAGCTAAGTTAAAATTTATACCTACTCAATTAAAAATAAATTTTACATCAGAGCTTTTCTATGAGGAATAAGCAATTTTGTAGGAAACCTTCTGCTAATTAAAACCATCAAGGACAGGCAAGGGCTGCTGTAATTTAAGGCACCAGACTTGCTGGGTCCATGTCCTTCCTCCAGGCCTCAGAGGAAGCCGTGTCAGGAGCAGCAAAGAAAAGGAAGATTAGGGGGAGCAAGTCTGACTGCGGCATGATTAACTGGGGGGAAAATCAAGATATCATCAAAAACTGTGCATTAAAAAACTCATGATCTCTCTGGGCGACAAATTCACAGGCAGAGTTGAGTTCTGTGGTTTGTGGCCTCTGTTCTCAGTGGAAGAAAGCACTAGATGTTGGTCAAAGGTCAGTGAAAAGGGACACACAGGTGCCCCCCAGACCCCTGGATGCTCCACGTCCACAGGAAGCAGGACTCTGCCCCGCCGAGCCTGTGGGCCCTGGGGACCTGGCAGGACAACCCAGGGACCAAACCCAGCACCCAGGAGTCTGTTTTCACCTCCAGCTCAGGACCTGGCCAAGCTGTGGGGCTGGCCACCTGGTCCCAGGACAGCTTCTCTGTTGTAATCACCATCTCCAGGGACAAGGAGCCCCTGTAGCTTTGAGACGGGGGTGAACCCAAGGAACAGGACACCCAGCGATCCCTGGATCGTCGTGGCCGAGGAGAGGCCCAGGAGGAGGGCCGTGACCCAAGCACAGCTTCTGCTGTGACCCCTCCCTGCAATGATACCCCTGATAAACACTGAAGTGTGAACTTCAGAAAATGATAAGACTTTGAAAATTCTTCAATAAACATGTAACTCTATACTCCCCCCAACTCCAATTTGGTGAAATAAATATTTAGAATAAAAAGGTGAAAATGTAATGCAGTACTTTTAAAAGCTTTGTCTACCATTTAAGGGACATAAGAATCAAATTATGGTGGCATGATTATCAAAAGAAACCCAAGCCCTCCTGAATTTAAAGAGGGAAGATGGATTCGCAGGCTGGCACCACGGGCTCGCGCGCCGTCACAGGGAGCATCAGCGATGCTCCCTGGAGAAAACAGTCACCTTGAGAAACATTTGCGAAGAGCCAGAAATAGTGAAAACCAGATTGCCTTGGAGGCTCAGAGGGAGGAGGTGTTTGTGCTTGTATCTCTTTTATCTTACTGTCAATTACGGTCCTGTTTATGGCTAAGAGACTTGACTTTTCTATAACTGAATCTTTTTCATATTGGTAAAATTACCTATGGGAGAGCCCACGCATGCTGAGTGTCAGCTGTGGATGCCGCCACGAGCCAAACACTCTGTCCACCCTGGGCAGGTTTACTGGGAAAATTCGAACGTTTGAGGTGTGAAGCCTGACCCCCAAAAGAATGCCATTATTTAAAAGACTAAAAATATATTAGTGGACAAACAGGTGAAGAGTTGAAACTGAACTTTCTGAATGTCTGGGGATTTAATTTTTAAAATTAATTCACTCAAACCTTCAGGATTGCAGTATGAAAAATACTATGAGGGCTACATAAACCCTCATGATAGAAATAGAAGATTGAAATAAAATTACTTTCTCACAAGTACATGTAAGCTCAATTCATTACATTGTGAGGAGAAAAGAGAATTCACGTGTTTCCAGATTGTGGCTTTGAAAAAGTGAGTATATTACTGTAACTCTAGATAAGGGATTGTTCCAAACTCAAGGGCACCCTCAGTTTTCAAAACCACATCTGCCAGCGGCCAGCATACGGTCTCCAGCCCTCCTCAGGTCACGAAGCAACCACTCAGACCCCAGTCCCTGCGTAGCCAGCACCCTCGCCTCCTGCAGCTCCAGCTGAGATGCTTGACGAGTGGCTCACGTAACCGTCACCTGGCAGCTCGTGCCTTCGGAAGTCCCCTCGAGTGCTCCGGCCGGCGGTGCACTACACAAGCGTGTCCTGAGTCCTCCTCTCCCGCTGCCGTCTGAGCAAACCCCCGGCAACATCTCTGCATTCCCATCAGGTCCCCTTTTCTGAAACTCTGGCTGGCACAGTCAACAGTGGGACAATGTGCTGGTTATCTCCAGAAACTTTGTGATTTCCTGCAATTCAGTTTGTACATCCATTATATTTTCTTCCTCTTTCAAGGTTATTTATTTTGAGAAAAAAACAGGCAACATTAAGCAACATTTCTGCAGAGCCCTGAAATCCTCCCAGTGTCTGCAGGCGTCTTGGTTCAGCCCTGGGAGGGTGGGTGGTGGGCAGAGACCTGAGCCAGTAGGTGGCACTTGGGGGAAACCGAAGGGCAGGCTGGGAGGTGGGCAGGCATGGGGGGCCGTGGGGGGCTGTGAGGGGAAGGCAGGGTCTCCCTAGGATGGTCATGAGCCTGGGCCGGGCGTGTTTAGAGCCCGTTCTCTAAAGGACTCTGCTCACCACGGCACCAAAGGGTATTAAGATTCAGCTAAAACGTTCTGTTGTCCCGGAGCCTTGGGACACAGCCTGGATCACTGACGTCCTGGCTTCACTGTTGCAGAAGCTTTGGCAGCCCGAGGCCCCCCAGGAAAGCCCCCGCCCCAGCTGCAGCGTCGCCCTCACCCTGGTCCCGGATGTCTGATCATGAGGGGAGGTGAGCCGTGAGATGTGGATGCTGTCAGATTGCGTTATGGCCAGAGGTCCAACAGCAGACTCGCTGACCGATTGTTAATTTTTTATTGGGTGTAAGCTTATTTGGGTATGAATGTTCTGATGTCTATTCCTCTGAAAGATATTTGTTCCTGCACAACCTGCTTCCTGGCCCTTCCGAGACTCCATCTCGTGGTCAAGCATCAGCCCTAGAGGTGGGATCTTGCCATCTGTCTATTTCAGCTGCGCCTGACCTTGAACAACAGTGTGCGACCCACTGGGCCCTGTGGGAATGACCCAGACTCTATCGTTTGTGGGGACGATACGAGCAAGCAATACAAGCAGAGCATTGACAAAGGGCGTCAGGTGCAAACGTAGCTGTTTGCACAGATTCAGTCTCCCCCCACCTGACATCAACACAACAGCCGAGTTAAAATCCAGCTGAAATCACACAATTAGATGAAAGAAAAATGTTTTCTGTGACATTCTTCAAGCCTAGTGTTCACACAGGGAAAAGGAGTTGACTGCTCAAATTAAGTTCCTTGATAAATATTTATAAATGTCCTTTTAAAATATATTATTAACAACAGCTGCTTAAAAAATACAGCTAAGTGTTCAGTAAACAAAACCTTTTCAAAGAGAGGAATCAATGTGATTTCGTGGGACAGATGATGAAGCACCTAATTCTCCATTTGAGAAATCAAAATTCCACGTTCCAGGTGTTCAAACAATTCTAAAACACTTTTTTCTAAAATTATAACAGATGCTCAGGCAAGAAACAACTGAGTTTGGGGAGAAATCAGTGCATCCAGGTGTGATGGACTCTACAAACACAGATGCCACACACACAAACACAGATGCCACACACACGTCGGAAAAGGAGATGCTGGGGTCTGAGACGTCTCAGGTTGCAGTTGACGAGAAAGGGTTGGCAAAGTTGGACAATATTAGCTTATGTTTATATATCTACTCAATCTTCAGTTGCAAAAGTCTCTGGAAAAGGATTCCATGGTCATCTTAGGAAAGTCCTGGAATGTGCCGAATTCTAGGTTACTTGGATTCTACTGGGTTACTTCCCAAAAGTTAAAGGTTAACGCCGTGTAGGACTTGTGCCAGGCCCTGGACCGTGTCCTCGGCGCCAGGCACTGTGCACGCTCAGCCCCCATCACTCAGCCTCCTGGGCCCCGGGGTGCCAGCGCTGCTGGGGGGTTTACGTGGGGGCTGCTCTCGTTACACAGAAAACCCTTCCCGTGAGACAGTGAACGGAACAGCCTGTAGATTTTGTCAGAAACGCCCCTTTCAGTCTGGTTTTACAGCAAAGCTGTGTGTGTCTGTGTTGTGTCTCTGTGTATGTTGGTCCACATAGGGGCGTCTCACAGACCCTTAGGGTCTGCTCGCAACTCTTAATTTATTTTTCTTTCTCCTTCACAAACTGAATAACGTCAGTTGGCCTATTCCAGAACATTGATTTTTTGGATATTACATGAATATTCAGATTCTCCTTTTCACATTGAGTGTGTTTTCTTTGGAAATGGTATATTTTGTGTAAGCTGTCAGATTCATGTGCACAGAATGGTTTGAATTTTTGTTATGTTTTAATATCTGTTCCATCTACAGTGATATATCTCCCTTTTCCCTTCATACTGGAATTTTATACCTTTTCTCTTTTTACTGTTTTTCAGTCTCACTAGAGGTATATCATTTTAAAACTCTTTTAAAAGAACCTAGTTTTGTTTCACTGATGATCTGTATTATTTTCTTGTTTTCTGTTTAATGGATTTACACTCCTACTTTCTTTTTCATCAGTGAGGATTGCTATGCTTTCTGCACAGATCAATCTTTTTACCCATAAGTAATATCTACCTTGATCCCCGGTAAATTTTTTAGTTCAAGGGTTTATCTTGTGTAAATATAATAATCCCTACTGTTTAAAATTAAAATTTGTGGAGTACACCTATTTCCAGCCTTTTATTTTGATCTTACGTATGTCATTATATTTGAAGTGAGTTTCTTTTAAATATCTTTTTTCATCATTTGAAAAATTTATTCTGACAATCCCTGACTTCGTTGGTATATTAAGCCAGTTTCATTTAATGTAAAAGGTGACAATTAGGGCTGAAGTTTGCCATTTTATGGGCTTCCCCGGTGGCTCAGCAATAAAGATTCTGCCTGCAATGCAGGAGACACACCTAGAGGCAGGTTCGATCCCCGGATCTCCTGGAGGACGGCCTGGCAACCCCCTCAGTATTCCTGCCTGGAGAATCAGTCTCATGGAGAGGACTCTGGTGGGCTACAGTCAGTGGAACGGCAAAGAGTCGGGCACATCTGAAGTGACTGAGCATGCAAACGTTGTCATTTTATTAAGGAAACTGTCATCTTCTCACTTCACATTTTTACCCACAAACTAGTAGTGGATTTTCCATCACAGCTGATGATATTTTAATTCAAGAGTCTCGATAATTTCCCGTCTGTCAAAAAATAATGGAAGGTTTAGTATCTCTGTGCAATGACTGTCCAGATGCCATTTAATCAACTCATGGAACACATAATCATTTTGTCAATATACTTCTTTATCTATCAGTAGCATTAAAAACATTAGCCTCTGCTTAATATAGTTGATTTCAATAGTTCTTCGTTAATAATAATTCATGTGCTGTTATAATCTAAAACCAGTTTTAAATCATGACTTTACATTCTTTCTCATTTAATTATAGATACCAAAAGAAAAGAGCTGATTCTCTCCAGTTTTGTACTTGACACAAGCTGGTCCCCAGAGGCCCAGGCTGTCCCTCTGCTGTGACTGCATTTTCCATTCTGTCCCGTTTATTCCCCGCTCCCAGGCTTTGTTCTCCCTCCAGCAGGTGCTCACTCTTTTATAATTAATGGATGTCTTTGTAGCCCAACTTCTGTGTGAAAAAAATATGTGAGATTGTTCCTTGTGCATTTTAATTTAAATACTTACTACTGTGCAGTATGTAATTTTCTTTCTTATTTTTTATGTAATTGGTTGCTGCATATAAAGGATCTTTATTATTCCAGGTCATGGAGTGGTAGTGCAGAGCACACGTGGGCTCTATTTTGTTAATCAAATGTGTGGGCTTTAAAAACAGCTGAGAAAAGAAGAGAAGCGAAAGGCAAAGGAGAAAAGGAAAGATCTAATGCGGGGTTCCAAAGAATAGCAAGGAGAGATAAGAAAGCCTTCCTCAGTGATCAATGCAAAGAAATAGAGGAAAACAGAATGAGAAAGACTAGAAATCTCTTCAAGAAAATTAGAGACATGAAGGGAACATTTCATGCAAAGATGACCACAATAAAGGACAGAAATAGTAGGGACCTGACAGAAGCAGAAGATATAAGAAGAGGTGGCAAGAATACCCAGAAGAACTATACAAAAAAGATCTTTATGACCCAGATAACCACGATGGTGTGATCACTCACCTAGAGCCAGACATCCTGGAATGTGAAGTCAAGTGGGCCTTAGAAAGCATCACTACAAACAAAGCTAGTGGAGGTGATGGAATTCCAGTTGAGCTCTTTCAAATCCTGAAAGATGATGCTGTGAAAGTGCTGCACTCAATATGCCGGCAAATTTGGAAAACTCAGCAGTGGCCACAGGACTGGAAAAGTCAGTTTTCATCCCAATCCGAAAGAAAGGCAATACCAAAGAATGCTCAAACTACAGCACAATTGCACTCATCTCACACGCTAGTAAAGTAATACTCAAAATTTTCCAAGCCAGACTTCAATAGGACATGAACCATGAACTATAAGGCCCAGAAAAAATACCAATGAAAAAGTTCAGTTCAGTTCAGTCACTCAGTCGTGTCCGACTCTTTGTGACCCCATGAACTGCAGCACACCAGGCCTCCCTGTCCATCACCAACTCCCGGAGTTTACTCAAACTCATGGGCATTGTGTTGGTGATGCCATCCCACCATCTCATCCTCTGTCATCCCCTTCTCCAACCTTCAATCTTCCAAAGCATCAGGATCTTTTCCAATGAGTTGATTCTATGTATCAGGTGGCCAAAGTATTGGAGTTTCAGCTTCAGCATCAGTCCTTCCAATGAATATTCAGGACTGATTTCCTTTAAGATGGACTGTTTGGATCTCCTTGCTGTCCAAGGGACTCTTAAGAATCTTCTCCAACACCACAGTTGAAAAGCATCAATGCTTTGGCACTCAGCTTTCTTTATAGTCCAACTCTAACATCCATACATGACTACTGGAAAAACCATAGCTTTGACTAGATGGACCTTTCTTAGTAAAGTAATGTCTCTGCTTTTTAATATGCTATTTGGGTTGGTCATAGCTTTTCTTCCAAGGAGTAAGCGTCTTTTAGTTTCATGGCTGCAGTCACCATCTGCAGTGATTTTGGAGCCCCCCAAAATAGTCTCCCACTGTTTCCCCATCTATTTGCCATGAAGTGATGGGACTGGATGCCAATCTTAGTTTTCTGAATGTTGAGTTTTGAGCTAACATTTTCACTCTCCTCTTTCACTTTCATCAAGAAGCTCTTCAGTTACTTTTCACTTTCTGCCGTAATAGTGGTGTAATCTGCATATCTGAGATAATTGATATTTCTCCTGGTAACCTTGATTCCAGCTTGTGCTTCATCCAGCCTGGCGTTTCTCATGATGTACTCTGTGTATAAGTTAAATAAGTAGGGTGACAATATACAGCCTTGACGTACTCCTTTCCTAGTTTGGTACCAGTCTGTTGTTCCATGTCTAGTTCTAACTGTTGCTTCTTGACCTGCATACAGATTTCTCAGGAGGCAGGTAAGGTGGTCTGGTATTCCCATCTCTTTCAGAATTTTCCACAGTTTATTGGGATCCACACAGTCAAAGGCTTTGGTATAGTCAATAAAGCAAAAGTAGATGTTTTTCTGGAACTCTCTTGCTTTTCGATGATCCAGGCGATGTTGGCAATTTGATCTCTGGTTCCTCTGCCTTTTCTAAAACCAGCTTGAACATCTGTAAGTTCATGGTTCACGTACTGTTGGAGCCTGGCTTGGAGAATTTTGAGCATTACTTTGCTAGCATGTGAGATGAGTGCAATTGTGCTGTAGTTTGAGCATTCTTTGGCATTGCCTTTCTTTCGGATTGGGATGAAAACTGACTTTTCCAGTTCTGTGGCCACTGCTGAGTTTTCCAAATTTGCCGGCATATTGAGTGCAGCACTTTCACAGCATCATCTTTCAGGATTTGAAAGAGCTCAACTGGAATTCCATCACCTCCACTAGCTTTGTTTGTAGTGATGCTTTCTAAGGCCCACTTGACTTCACATTCCAGGATGTCTGGCTCTAGGTGAGTGATCACACCATCGTGGTTATCTGGGTCATGTAAATCTTTTTTGTATAGTTCTTCTGGATATTCTTGCCACCTCTTCTTAATATCTTCTGCTTCTGTCAGGTCCATACCATTTCTGTCCTTTATTGTGGTCATCTTTGCATGAAATGTCCCCTTGGTATCTCTAATTTTCTTGAAGAGATTTCTAGTCTTTCTCATTCTATTGTTTTCCTCTATTTCTTTGCATTGATCACTGAGGAAGGCTTTCTTATCTCTCCTTGCTATTCTTTGGAACCCTGCATTAGATTGGGTATATCTTTCCTTTTCTCCTTTGCTTAAGAAGGGGCATAAAATATATCTGAAGCAATATTGGCAGAAAATACCCCAAATTATCTGAAATAGCAATCGCAGATCCAGAAAGCACAACACACTCTGAACAGGAGAGTCACAAGGAAAGCCACTCGAGGCCCCTGGAGCAAGTTGCTGAAAACGAAAGATAAAAAGGCAGCCAGATGCAGAAAGACATTTATTCCATGTCGGGAGCAATGATAAAACTCACAGAGGATATTTTGTCACAAAAATAATAATTGGTGGCAGAAGAAAATGTCAGTGAATAAAAAGTATGTCAAATTAGGAATGCATCTAGCAAAACCATCTTTCAAACATTAAGGATAAATAAAGACATTTTAAGATGAATTAAAGCTGAATAAATGTGTTCCCAGCTGATCTGCAGCCTGAGAAATGATGAAGGAAGTTCTTCAGGCTGAAGAGAGATTTTATCAGAAAGAAACGTGGTGTCCAGAAGTAATTACAAACACCAGAAAGAGTAAATATGAAGATGAATAAAAGCAGTGTTTCCCTTTCTTCTGTTGCATTCTTCAAAAGTTGACTATTTAAAACAACCACCACAGAAAACAAACTATGGTGAGATTACAGCAGACAAGACAGGAGAGACTGTGGGTGGATTTAATGTCATGAAGGTCTTTATATGACCCAGATGGATGAGACTATGTCAGAGTAAACCATAAAAAGATAAAGATAAAAATGGTGATTTTGAAGGAAACTTCTGAAAGATAAATAATAGAGACAAAAGTCAATAGAGGAACAGAATGGATAATGAATATTCACCCGTTCAAGCCAAAATATAACAGCGAAAGAAGAAAAAGGGAACCAAGAAGGGTACATTGAGAAAGACTCGTAAGATGGTAAACTGAAACCCAACCCAAAGGGCGTTCATGGAAAGAGATCAAACGTCCAGGCTGTAAACCAGCTGGGCCTAAAGCCAGGCTTGTCTCCATGGCCAGGTTGTGGGTCATTTCTCGCTGTTTGGAGACTTGAGCTTGTTTCCAGCTTCTCTGTGAGCAGTGACGCTGCCGGGAAATCTGTGCTTCTCTCTGCGGTTGTGCTGCTCTTCCTAAGGTACATTTCTGTGCACACCTCTACTGCCACATGCATAGACATGGGACCGGAGAAGGCACCCCGCTCCAGTGCTCTTGCCTGGGAAATCCCATGGACAGAGGAGCCTGGTAGGCTGCAGTCCATGGGGTCGCGAAGAGTCGGACACGACTGAGCGACTTCACTTTCACTTTTCACTTTCATGCACTGGAGAAGGAAATGGCAACCCACTCCAGTGTTCTTGCCTGGAGAATCCCAGGGACGGGGGAGCCTGGTGGGCTGCCGTCTATGGGGTCGCGAAGAGTCGGACACGACTGAAGTGACTTAGCAGCAGTAGCAGCAGACACGGGACACCAAAACATTTTCTGCACCGTATGGACAAGCAATCAGCTCCCAGTTAGTTCACGTCTGTGGCTGAACCCTGGAAACAGTCTTTGAAGAAATTAACAACACGTTTTCAAACTTGAAATATATTGTTGACCTCTTTTTCCCTCTTACGATCTATGTGTTGAAGACACTGAGACGTTGGTCTTCCAGAAGTCCCACCAGCTGGTGCTGATGACTGCGTTCCCGATGTGTAACTTGTCAAGTATTTTCGTCAGTTCCCAGTATTTTCTGTATATTGATACTTAGATCAAGATGCTGCACCAAATTCATGGTATTGATCCACGTTTCTGGTGAGACTGATCACCTGGTGACTCCTGCTCTATGACAAGAAGGATCTAGTGTCTGCTCGCCTCCTCCTCTCTCGCTCCCTCATTGACTGGCGGTAACAGTCACCACCCAGGCTCATTAATGTGTTAAGGGTAGCGAAGTCCTGATATTTTAACATCGTCATTCTTTTCTTACTTAGCTGAAATATTTCTACACAGAGAAAGCTCCCTTTATCAACTATTTGGTTACTCCGAGGTACGGTTTTTATATGAAAGGCAGGATAAATGCTTCATTCTTTCTCTTTCTTTCCATTTTCAAAATTACGAGTTGCAAGTCTAGTATTTCCCAAAAGTGATCACAGATTCCTTTGATTTTACCTGCTGAGAATCATCAATAATTCATGGAATTTTATGTAATAAGAGGTGCTTCGATCCCTAACAGTTATTATTTCTGATGCTAAAACTGTCCTGTCCTTTCCCAGGAGAAGCCTGTTGTGTTGTATCCTGAGCGTTTTCAAGAAAGTTTCAATAAGTGAGAGCATCATACAGAAAGGTGCACGTTCCCAGGCTCAGAGAACGTTTGCAAACTGCACAGGCGCTGGGACCAGCCAGGGAGAGCGGCTCTAGCATCCCAGAATCCCCTCCCCGACCCCTGGATTTCCAACCAGCTGAATAATTTATAAGAATTAGTAAACAGCAAAATAAGATGCTTTCCTTTCACCAGGCTTCTCTTCACAGCTCAGCTCTTTGGACACATGAATAACATCAGCAGTGACTTTAAATGGGTATACACCAGGACTTAGATGTCAATTTTGAAAGCAAAAAAGATGCATTTTCATTAAGCATCAGAGAACTCCAATGCTCTGGGGCCATACATTTGCCCCACGTAGCAGAAACAGGAGCCTGGCTTCCTTCCTGGTTGAACGTTTCTGGTGTAACTCAGGCATGTAAACACTCTCGGCAAATCCTACCTGTTTCAACAGAGCCAAGGGACCTGAAAGGCACATGCTCCATCTCCAAGCAGCATTACAAGTCGCGTTTTCATCACATTCCATTTTCTTCGAGTGTTTTCTATGTTCTGTTAGACTTCCAAGCATTTTCTTCAAATAAAAGTCACTTCTCTTACTGGTTTCCCCATCCTCATTTTTAAAATGAACAAAAGTTAATGGCTAAAGATACCAGCTGACACGCTGCCCCCAGAAGCTGCTTCTCACATATAAGAAAAAGGAAAGGAAGGATGTGAGAAGGTGAGGAGCTCAGCGCTGGCACAGGAGGAGTGGGCTCTAAGGTCCTGTCGTTAGCGTGCCCGGGGGCGCGCTCACTGGACTCCCCTGCGGGCGCTGCGCCTGAGACGTGCCCGGAGACCCGCTGCCCGCGGGCAGGTGAGGGGCCGCAGGCCGCTGGTCGGCGGTGGTGGTGGGGGGCCCACAGGAAGCGTGCGGCTCCACAGACGGCGGCCTTCAGTCACAGGTCCGTTAACCGGTTCTAAGGGAGACGCGTGTGGCTATTCCACCGGGACGAGGCCTCCGGGTCAGGTGAGTCCAGAACCGAGACCGAGCTGCGTGCAGAGCGGGGGCGGGGCTGCTGAGCTCGGGGAGGCGGCCCAGCAGACCCCCATGCGGACCCCTTGGGAAGCTCCAGGTCACCAGGACCTTAGCGAGCCGGTGCTGCCCGAGAAGGGCGTCCCCCTCCCCGCTCTCCAACACAGCGCCGTTTCTAGGCCAACCCTGCCCTCCCGTCAGTCGGGGGAAAGCAGGACCACTGCATCTCTCAGCAGACAGGAAGGCGCGAGGCTCTGCTTACGATTCAGCTCACGCGTCCCCAGCGGAGCTTCACGGAAACGGCTGAAAGCTCTTGCTGCTTTTCGGGACCCCTTCTCCAGACGGCTGGAAGCTCTGGAACCTTCCCTGCCGCTCAGGCCCCCTGCGCAGCCTGCCAGCTGCTGGACGCGCATCCCGTCCCTACCACGGGACCTGCCCGCACCCCGTCTCTCTTTGGCCCCCGCTCTAATTACTCTGAAAAGGTCCCCTGCGCCTCGAACGACTAAAACCCCACATCTGGGCTCCCCGTGTTCTTCACGGGGAACCAGCTCTTCTGTCTCCTGTCGTGGGAAACGCTGGCCGTGCTCCCTCACGATGACAAAGGGCGGGGAACGTGACCCCCGGGCAGGCTCCCAGAAGCCTGCTGCCCGGCCTGCGGCGAGGCCCGTCCCCTGTCTGTGTCCAGCCTCTCTTCTCGTCTCCCGCTTGTCTGCGTCACGCTTTTCAAGCCTCAGATCGCGGTTTGGTTCCGAGAACAACTCTTTTCCAGAGAAACGCTGCAGCTGTCCGCCAGCGCTGGGGTTTCGCTCCAGGAGGAGGTGGTGGTGGGGGAACCCCGGAAAGGCAGGAAGAGCACCCCACGTCCACGTGGCCCCGGCTTGACCCCGGGGAGCCTCGGGGAGCCCTCCCCTGGGCCGGGAGCTGCGGGGGACACTTGCGGGCGAGTCCTTAGGTCGGTCCAGCAGGACCGGGAAGGCCTGTGGTCTCCAGTCGGCTCCCGCCAGAGCGCTGCCCGACGCTGCCTGCACACGGCTTTCCCTCTTCACAGTGGGGGTGGGGCTGGAAGTCCACGTATCTTCACAGGATGCCCCCGAGGACGGCCCTCAGGCGCTGGGGGGAGCGTCGGCTTTCTGCGGTTCGCGGCCCGGGTCTTGGCCTGGTGCCCTGACTCTTCCCTCCAGGGTCCCCTGTGGTCCCGCCAGTGACCGCCCTTCTCATTACTGGTTCCCTGCTGTGCTGCCCGCCCACGGGGCCCCCACCCCGAGTCAGGGACCCCCACCGCTTCCCTCTCCACACAAGCCCACAATGAGCACACTTCACACCATGATTTGTGGGGGGCTCCAGGGCTTGCTGCACGGCTGTCCTCCACCTTCCGAAGAGTCCAAACAGGGCAGCTGCGCCACCAAGGACGACCGGTGCCGGCCCCCGCCGCGGCCCCGCCCCGCCGCGGCCCATGTCCCGCCCCGCCGCGGCCCAAGTCCCGCCCCGCCGCGGCCCAAGTCCCGCCCCGCCGCGGCCCCGCCCCGCGGCCCCGCCCCCGCGGCCCCGCCCCCGCGGCCCCGCCCCCGCGGCCCCGCCCCCGCGGCCCCGCCCCCGCGGCCCATGTCCCGCCCCCGCCGCGGCCCCGCCCCGCCTCTCCCCGCTCACCTCGCCATCCTGGGGACAGTCCACTGCCATCCAGCGCAGACGGAGCGGCTGCAGGCTGAGACCTGCTCAGGTGGCTCTGTGACGTGGACCCTGGCACCCGATGGCCTCTGCCTCACCGGGTGCAGAGCAGATGCCCTTGGAGGAGAGAGAGGTGGGTCCACGCCCACCGCCGCCCAGAGGTCTGGGGGTCAGTGGTTCAAGGAGAGCAGGTGAGCCTCCTGTTCTCTGACACCTCGAGTGCTCAGCACGTCTGTCGTGAAGTGATGATTTATCTGTGAGTATAGAGGATTCCTGCCTGAAACAGCTTTGAGCGGCCTCTAAATAGCACTGACCTGGAGCAAGTGTCTGGGGTGATGAGCTCCAGATACCCTTCCCAGATCAAAGATACTTATAAAAGGCGTCAAACAAGCCCGCGAGGCGGTGCGTCAGCGCCCCCCCCCGCCCCCCGCACACCCGCTGGCTTCCCATTGGCTCGGCCCTGTCTTCAGCCCCTCCGTGCAGGCCTGCTCCCTCCCCTCGCCGCAAGAGCGCAGCTCCCGCAGGCCGGCTGGCGCTGGGCCTAAACTGTGGTAACTTGACAGACACCTAGTATTTTAATCAAATGGGCCCATTTGAATAATAATCTGGCCTTGGGGTTACATGAAGGCACAGAAAGTTTCAAGTATGACTAAAAGGACAATGAAAGTGTTATAAAAATTCCCTGTTCCAGGAACAGAGAGGAAAAAGAGATGCAGAAGCCAGAATAGGACTCTGAAGGCTGAGCACCGAAGAATTGATGCTTTTGAACTGTGGCAGTATCAGACTAAGCTGCCATTTCCTTCTCCAGGGGATCTTCCCGACCCAGGGATCGAACCTGGGTCTCCTGCATCGTAGGCAGACACTTTACCGTATGAGCCACCAGAGGTAACTTATTACTTTATCTTTGTTGGAGAAGACTCTTGAGAGTCTCTTGGACTGCAAGGAGATCCAGCCAGTTCATCCTAAAGGCAATCAGTCCTGAATATTCATTGGAAGGACTGATGCTGTGCCTGAAACTCCAATACTTTGGCCACCTGATGCAAAGAACCGACTCCTTGGGAAAGACCCTGATGCTGGGAAAGGCTGAAGGCGGGAGGAGAAGGGGACGACAGAGGGTGAGATGGTTGAATGGCATCACCAACTCGATGGACATGAGTTTGAGCAAGCTCTGGGAGTTGGTGATGGACAGGGAGGCCTGGTGTGCTGCAGTCCATGGGGTCGCAGAGAGTCAGACACGTCTGAGCAACTGAATTGAACTGAACTGAATGCAGACCTGCAGGAGTTAGTGGGCAGGTGTCCACCTAGTGGTCACACTCGGTAATACATGCTCTCCTCTCCAGGCTTTGGCAAAGATCGCTGTGGTGATTCTCAGAGATCCTGGCACCACTGTGAGTGATGAACAGGGCTGGTTCACTCCTGTTATTATTAAGACGGGAATAGTTAAAGTGAACAAAGCTGGCTAAGTTGAAAAGAAAACACAGACGATCAAAGAGAAATCCTTTATTCCTTTGCATTATGTGCTCTTTATATAATTATGTTGTTGCCTTTGACATTACTAACACCAGACTGAAGTGCCTTCTGCTGAGTGCGTCACAGGGGTAATCGCCATGTGATGTATGGCGATCAGCTTATGAGTGAGCCAGCCCACAGGAGCAGGTGCCTCAAGCCCAGGTCCTGGGGTCCAGGGCTTCTCCACCCTCACACCCTCTGCCTCCAGGCATAGCTGGCCATCCCGCCAAGAGCTCAGGGCTCCTGAGGGGCCGCGTGGTGGGAGCCTGGCTGGGCCGTGGGCTTCCTGGCACATCGGGCAGCTCCTCTGTGCAAGCCCTTCTTACACGTGTCACTAGAAACTGCTGGCCCCTTTCCCAGGCAAAGGAAGCTGAGGCTTGAACTCATGGAACCCCCCCGGGATCAGAAAGGCAATGGAGCTGGGCCTGAGCCCACGCAGGGCCCTGGCCACGTCCGGCTCTGGCACTTGACAATTTAAGGCCGCGGTTCCCAGCCTTTTTGGCACGAGGGACTGGTGTTGTGGAAGACAACTTTTCCACGGATGGGGGTGAGGGATGGGGGGGATGGTTTCAGGGTGATTCTCATAAGGAGCTCGCAACCTGGACCCCTCTCATGCACTGTCCACGTAGGGTCTGTGCTCCTATGAAAATCTGATGCCACCAAGGAGGCGGGGCTCAGGTGGTAGTGCAACCGATGGACAGTGGCTGTAAATACAAATGAAGCTTGTTCACTTAGCCACTGCTCATTCCGTGCTGTGGGATCCAGTTCCTAACAGGCTATGGACAGGTGTTGGTCGATGTGGCCTGAGGGTTGGGGGCCATTGCTTTAAGAGATGAAGCAAGTTGAATTTATCTGTTTTGCTTAATGTGACTGCAAACCTAGAAGCAGGCTGGAGGCCCCTGTCCTCTCAGGGCAGGAGGACAGGCACTAGTGGTGGGAGCAGGGGACACAGGAAGGGGAGAAGCGAGAGTGAGGCCACACGAGAGGAAGCTTCGGGAGCCAGAGGAGGAATGTTGATCTCCGTGGAGAAAGCAACCAAGAGCAGCTGCCGGACGGTGGAGGGAGGAGAGATGGTTAGAAAGCCCTTGTGGAGCTGGAGTGACTTTGCAGATCACCTGCTGCTCTAATTCTTAAACATTTGTCCCTGATGCTCTTAGCTAGTAAATTATACAAAATACTGTTGGGATAAAGAGTTTTCAAGCCAATCATCTATTGTTTCACAAAGATGAAACTGAGACATACACTAAGCAAAGTCTACAAAGAAACAAATCAGATCAAAGTTAAGCAACTGAACATGGTCAACAGTTAGGGACCAATTGCGGGTAAGTTGATATTCAAAAGCGATGGTCATTCCACAACAGCTACTTAGTTAAGTCATGTTATGTGCATAGAAACTAGGGTTACGACAGAGTCACATTTCAGCAAAGCATCCACTTGTCTCGAAACTAAAAAAGATGTGTGTGTGTCTTCTTCAAACAACAGACAGCACAAGACTCCTTTGCATAGCTACAATATGAAATGGAGAATCATAAAAACTAAATTATATTTGGAGTTTCTTGAGCAAAACTTCTGAAAAATTATCAGGAATTGGGCAGTTGAGTACACAATGGCAGCAGGTTAAACGGCCTGATGCAGCTGTCAGCACAGCATGGCTAACGAGCTGGACGGGCCACTCTGGGCACGTGTGCTGGTGTGCTGGTGTGCACGCATTTAACACTCATGGGCTCTCCAGTGGGAGATCCCTGTGACAAGGACGCTCATCCTCAGAGAACCCTGTCATTTGTCCAGGATAATATGCGTTCATAAGTTGCAGTAATGAGATTCAAACCCAGATCAGAAGGAGAGCAAATCCTGCGTAAAGACCCTAAACCAAGAGCTGAGCCTGTGGCGTCTCCTCCGCTGTTTCCAGTAACCTGAGAGCCTGTGACCCGAGCACAGGGAGCTTTAGCGGAGGCCAGCGGACAGGGGCTGCTGGAGGGGGCCTCCGTGTGTGCATTTATTAACTACAGGGTTTAAATGCATGGACACAAACACCCTTAGCTGTGATTGGCTTATTGCTTCATTTTCAGATGTGTAATAGATTTAGATTATATGTTTTCATCAGAATGTCATAAGGTTTATTCTATATTGTTTTTGTGGTTAGGAATGAAAATGTCACACTAGCCTTTTAAAGTGCTTTGGGCAACAGCAAAGACAATTACTTCTGTACCAGCCCAGGGTCCTCAAGGTGCTCAGGGTGGGAGGACCCGAGGGGTTTCTGGGTGCTCACGTCACACGGGCTCCCCTGGGGCAGGTGGCCTGACCTAGAGCCTGAAGCTAAAGAGTTCAATGTTTAGCTTTTCAGCAGACAATCTCCTTCAAAAGCATTTGAAGGTTCGGTGCATATTGAATTTCAGATGCTTCTCAAAACTAAGTGTTTGAAAACTAAATCTGTTTTCCCGTGGTAAGATTCCGCTGGTGATTCGTAAATAGCATTCCAGGGACTGAATCCCTGGCACAACAAACATGGTGTTTACCTCATTATCTGGAATGCCTTTAAGGAAGTCTAGTATCAGCTTATAAATTTCTTCCTAGCGAAAGAATCGCACACATTCCAAGGCCCTTCACAAGCTGTCGGGTGTGACTGAGTTCAGAAGGTGCTTGTCGCTTCAGCCCGAGTGCCTCTCAGTAAGCATGGAAAGGGGAAATCTGGTGGCTTCAAGGAGTTAATCTATAACAGTAATGGAAAAGAAAATTGTAAAGAATCCATATTTTCTTCATGGGGTGAAAAAAACTGACTTTAATTGCCGAAGGTGGAGACAGAGAAGGAGACAAGGACCCGTGCGGGCCCCCAGGGGCCAGTGGGCAGGTCCACCAGTGTTGGCTGCCGCCTCCCGAGCAGGAGGCCGTGGGCTGGGGTAAGGACGGGGCTGGGGGCATGCCGTGGGGACCAACTGCCCAGGGCTCTCTCCTGGAAGATGAGCAGAGGTCACGGTGACAGGAGGGGCAACTTCTCAGGTACTGCGACCTCACGTCCAGCCCCTCAGGGAGGGAGCGACATCTCCTGCTGCCATCCTGATGGGGACCCGCGCCTGCGCTGCACTGACAGCCTCTCCGGTGCTGAGATGCCCTGAGCCACGTCGGTGCAAGGCCACAGCACGGGACCACTGGGACCTGGGGTCCCTGCCGACGGGACCAGTCAAGGTGCAGTCACCCTGGACCACGTCGCTGCAAGGCCCACAGCACAGGCAGACACACGTGTTGGAACTGCCAAGACCTCGGGAGGGGCCCTACTGGGACCTGGGGCCCCTGCCGATGGGACCAGTCAAGGAGCGGTCACCCTGGGCCAGCTGTGCCCTAATCCAGCACGACCGTGTCCTTGTTCACGAGGAGTCCGGGCCCAGATGCGCACACAGAGATCACTGTGGCCTGGTGCTGCTTCAGGCCAAGGAGCAGGAAGCCTCACCCCGAGGAGCTGGAGGGGCCTGTTCACTGATGTTTTTACAACGTGAGTCAGTTATAAATAAAACTGGCATAAACACAGTCACCTATGCATGCATTTCTGTAGGCTGTGTAACAGTAGTAGAAATGCTAAGTTTTGTGATGTGTGTACACCCAGATTTTAAGATAAATGGCCGTTTCCCACAGTGGTTTCACTAGTTGAAACCAGCCAGCTTGGGGAGTTCAGCTGCTTAGTAACCAATGCTTATGGAATCACTGACACTGAAATTGGCATTTCAGGTCAAAGGCAGTGGTGCTTCATGCTGTTCTGTTATGTAATTGTGGTAGGACCGCGGTGCATGAGATCCACCCTCTGTACAGATTTCTGCTGTACAGCGGGTCTGCACAACTTACCTGCAGAACTGATATTTAACCCTTGACCTTCCCTCTCTGCCCCCCACACCTAGGCCCAGACCACCACCATCCATTCTCTGCTTCTGACGACTCTAAGTACCTCCTTGTACAAGTGGACTTGTGTTGTGATGGCTCACTCCCCTTAACACAATGTCTGTAGTTCCTACAGGTTGTAAAAACGGCAGGAGTTCCTTCTTCAAGGCTGAGTAATATTCCACGGTGTGTACATATTTCATGCTCCTGACTCATTCAGCCCTTGATGAACACTGAGGATGTTGCTATATCTTAGCTGCTATGAATAATGCTGCAATGAACAATGCAAGGCGTTCAGGCATCTCTTCAAGTTCTTGATTTCAATTATTTTTGATAAATGTCCCCACGTGGGATTGTGGCTTATATGGTGGCTCTATTTTGATTTCTTGAAGAACCTGCATACTGTTTTCCATAGTGGCAGCACCATTTATGTCCCTACTGAGAGTGCACAGGGTCACTTTTCCCCACTCCCCACATTCTTACTCATACTTAGCTTTTTTTTTTTTTGGATAATAGCCATCCTAGTAGGCATGAGGTAGTGTCCCATTGTGATTTTGATTTGCATTTCCCTGGTGATTAATGATGTTAAGCAATTCAGATGCCAGAGCCCCCAGAGTCTACCTTTCCACCCTCTGATGGTGCTAGAAAATGGTAAGAAAAAGAATCTATAAAAATGGGTAAATTTTTGCGACAGATTTCCAAAAGAAAAATGGGAGCTATATTAGAAGACTGGACCTGACAAGAGGGAAGATCTGACAAAATTCTAAATTAACCTTCTTTTTATGCCTGAGTGAATGTAAAGTAGATACATAAACCTCAGTTCACGTATACTACTCAGTGACAGCAAGTATGTCAATGAAATAAGTATTACTGTTGCATAAATAATTTGATTCCCATTACAAACTAAGATATAACGGACTAGAGAGGGAAAAGAAGCTTCGTTCCTCCCTTGAAATAAACAGAGAGGCTGTGGAGATGCGGCTCCCGAGACACAGGAGAAAGTCATTGCGCTCTGGCAGGAAAGGAAGGTGCGCTTTAAGGTTATTGCTGCAGGTGAAGCTTCCATAAAACAGTTTAATACATCCATTTTTACAAACACGCTCTGTGGCTGTGTGCAGGAGATAGTATCAGGATGGGCTGGACTCTTTTTTAAAGTGATGAGATTGAGTTCAGTGTAAAGTTATAGACAATAAAGAAAAAAAAAATATGTACTAATAAGTCATATGGGGCAGAGTAATTTTAAAATTAAGAGAAAGAGAAATTCTTAACCTTCTCAGGTCTGAGCTGCTCAGTTTCAGACTCTCTTGGAAAAAATGAGTATCAACACTCATTTATGTTCGACATATGTTCATAATGTTCATATGAACATTATGTTCATTTATGTTATTTATTTTGTAAATAAAATATCACCTGATAAAAAAGTAAAAACACTCTCTACATCAGCCACTGGAAAACAGCAGATGATTAACAGAAGACCGTGTAACCGAACCACCGCTCAGACTGTCACACACAACCTGGAGCGGGTCTGTGGACTGTTACATTCCATATAAGGGTTTTGCTGTGTTTGATTTTGACACTTGTCATGTTAGCAGTCTCCAGGGAGGACAACATATCTGCCAGTTCAGAACTGAGCAGACTTGGAGCAGCATCTTCACGAGCAAAGGAACCTGGCATTTCCATTTTAATTCTGCCTTTTTACTAATGAAACATTAACCAACCTGGGAGGTTTAATTCAAAGACCAAGAAAGTAGCAAGTTCTGTGTCTTTTGAAGGACAGGACTTCACCTGTGGGCCTGTGAGGAGGAAGTATGACACAGTAACAGTTATAGAGAAGGAAGAGACCTTTGAGCACCACCTGCAGATTTTCTCTGGAAGGAAGTCAGTGTCTGAACTCACACGATGAATTTACCCGTATCCTTTATTTCCACACTTCTCTGCTGGCTGACACTGTTGTCTCCTGAAAGGGTTGAGAACACACTACTCTACTGTTGCTTTTCCTGTGGGGACCGCGAGGAGATTCTGCCTAAACTGGCACTTGAGGGAGACAGAGAGACAGAGAGAGACGGACACTGACGTGCAAGCAGTCAGTGGATAGATGGACAGTGGTTTGGAGAAGAAAATGCAGTGAAATGAGGTTTTAGGAAGATCCAGGTCGATCAGGGAAGGACAGGCTGAGACGCCAGGTGGTCCCTTCTGCAGAGAAGCCCCAGGGTCAGAGGACACGCAACGTTAGATAATGCATTATGAAAATTCTTATGATGCTCCCTAAAATTCACTGAAATTTAGCAACTCTAATCAAAAACTTTGTGCTAACAAAAATGTCATGCTTCTTGCATTTACAAGATCTTAAAGCAGTAACTGAAGAAAAGTGAACCTGAGCACGCCCGAATGTGGTGACCTGCAAGCCACTAACAGCCCCTGGAAGCTGGGTGAGAGGAGGACACCCTGAGCGGGCCTCGGGCTCCCGACCCCTGCTGGCCGTCCACCCTCCCCTCTGCTCCCCTCCCTTGCATGAGCCAAAGCTGGAGGAAAGGGTGACGCAGGACAACCCAAGGGGCCCCGGGCAGACTCAGGGTGAGAGCCCAGGACAGTGGTCCCAGGAAGCTGAAGTGCACATCAAAGGAATGACGTCAGTGAGCCCAGACTCTTCCGTCCTCCCATTCACAGAAAGGTGCTAAATTCACTAAACTGCAATGTCTGGTTTTCTTTAATTAATAGCAATCTTTCAATGTTCTGACTACCTGGCCTTTGTGGAAAAACACCTCTGTATCTTGGCTCCTCCCACACCTCTAGAGAGCAGTCCTTCAGAGCCGTCTGAGAGGCTGAATTCTGCGCGTAAGTCCTCAGTTTTGTCTGCCAAATAAAACAGCATTCTCAGCTTTCAGGCTGCGCATTATTTTTCAGTCGACATGCACATGCCTTCTCCACCAGTTCTGGACTTTAGAGAAACTCATCTGTGGCTGCTCTGAAGGCAGCTAGCGCCCTGAGGGGACAGGAGACCAGAGAGCTGACCCGGTCACTTCCTGGGGCAGGTCGTCATAGGGATCAGAGGAATGAACAGCAGCTGCTAAAGGCACACGACCTGCCCCGCCTCAGACACTGCCAGTTACTCTACTTCGGTCTTTCTGGAGCGACGCTGCTGAAGCCAGCGCTGGCAGGAAGCCTAGAGCCTGATCTTTCAGCCCTAGCATAAGAAGCCATCATTAGAAAGGAGAAAAACTGCCTCTGAAGTCTGATTTTTCCAACCCATCTCCCTGACAGGTCAGGGGAGTAAACACTGAGAATAAAACGTCCAGCATCAGAGAAGAGTGGTCACTGCAGGACAGCAGATCCTTATTCCCAAAGAGCCCCGTCTCCTGACAGAATCCTCACATGGACCCATGGTTGGACAGTCACAGCCTTGCTGGCCCTCACCCCACAGCTCCAGCTCCACCTTGAGAGAAGAGCCAGATCTGCCCTCAGACCCAAACGTCAGTCATCTCAAGTCAGATCACTGGCCTGAAAAATTGTTGGAGAAATGAATTCAGGGACTAGGTTATATCTGGGAAGAGAATCAGGCATTGAATCCACAATACTACTCTGGGGAATAACTGTCCCCGAAGTAGAGAAGTGCTCTCATTAGATGGGGCCCAGGAGGAGGCTGGGGGGGCAGGCATCTGGCAGAGTCTGTGCCATGGAACCAGCCAAGTCTAACCCAGGCCCTGACTCTCTCCCCAAGCAGGGTATTTACTTTTCTGAGTCTCTGTTTTCTCACTGCAAAGTGAGTCCATAACGTCCATCCCACTGACTGGTTTAGGCGCACTTATTAGGTCAACACAGGATTTTCTGCTTCCGTGGCCTGCAACGCGGGAGACCTGGGTTTGAGCCCTGGGTCGGGAAGGTCCCCTGGAGAAGTGTATGGCAACCCACTCTAGTAGTCTCACCTGAAGAACCCCATGGACAGAGGAGCCTGGCAGGCTGGTCAAAGGGTTGGCAGAGTCAAACACGACTGAGCCACTTTCTCTTCCACGCTCCCACCACGCCAGCCTCCTTCAGATAAGGCCTGTGAAGCTTGACTGAATCCAATTAAGAGAAGGACCCAGAAGGAAGTTCATTTTGAGACTATGCAGGTCACTCCAGGTCACTGTCCCCCACTCTTGGTCCCCCAGGGTCCCCCACACTGTCCTCTGTGTGCTGGGGTTCGGATCACCGTCCTGTGTCCTCAAGGGTCCGGGTCATTCCTCTGTCTGCCTCCCAGAGGCCAGACCACTACTGAGCGATGCCCACACCCAAGCCTAGCCCCGGGAGTTGCGCAGGGAGGAGGGACACCCCCAGTCCTTCCAGCTGCCAGGTATGAGCCGTGGCTCAGAGGCAAACCGTCTGCCTGCAGTGCAAGCACCGCAGGTTCGGTCCCTGGGTCGGGAAGACCCCGCGGAGGAGGGGCTGGCCACCCGCTCCAGGGTTCCTGCCTGGAGAACCCCCGGACAGAGGGGTTCTGTCCGCAGAGGCAGAGTCGGAGCACTGACGCGACTTGGCGCGCTCACACGCCACAGAACCAGACCCCGCACCCAACCGCTGTGGAGAAAGCCCTGACGTCTGCCTGTAACCTCCCTCATATTATTGCAATGCCACGGAATACCGCGAGATTTGGACCGGGTACACGGAACTGCAGATATCGCGAGATGGAGAGGTGCCTGCCAGCTTCCCTCCCTCCCACTTCCAGGCACAGTAGGTCTCGAGACAAGTGGAGATATCGCGAGAGGACGTTAAAAGACTTCCTTGTCCTATCCAGGCGGGGCGGGAAGACGAAAAGGTGGTGGTGAGGCTGGGCCTTTCTGGGGGCGATGCCATCCGCATTCTCAGTCAGCAGGTTCCCCGTCAGCATTCCCGCCGTGATCACGGTAACTCGCCACCTCCTTGTCCGCCAGTTCGGCCGCCAGCGCAGAGGGCCGCTCGGAATTTTCCAACAAGGACGCCCGCGGCGTTCCGAGGCGGGGCCTGGAAGGGGCGGGGTCATGGGGCGGGGCCCAGGCTAGGGGCGGGGCCCCGGTGGGCGGGGTTGCTGCGGGGCGCGGGGAAGGAGGCCGACCTGGGCTTGGATGCGAGGACCCGCAGTGGGCAAGTGGCCGGCGCGGGCCTCGCCTCCAGCCCCTTTCCCCCGGGGGACCTGAGCCTCCGGGAGGGGGTCCTAGTTTAGGGGTGCAGACCAGCCACCCCTAGAGTTGAGCAGACCTGCTGCTGCTGCGTCGCCTCAGTCGTGTCCGACTCTGTGCGACCCCATAGACGGCAGCCCACCAGGCTCCGCTGTCCCTGGGATTCTCCAGGCAAGAACACTGGAGTGGGTTGCCATTTCCTTCTCCAGTGCATTAAAGTGAAAAGTGAAAGTGAAAGTGAAGTCGTGTCTGACTCTTCGCGACCCCATGGACTGCAGCTACCAGGCTCTTCTGTCCATGGGATTTTCCAGGCAAGAGTACTGGAGTGGGCTGCCATTGCCTTCTCCCGAGCAGACCTGAGGTCTAGCGCTATTTGGAGGGCAGCCCAGATTTTCCAAGGCTTTCATCACTGGTCTAGGGAGCTGGACATAGGAGTTGTAGCCTTACCTCTGCGGGGGCCGGGTGCATTCCAGAACCAGGCTTCCCCGTCTTCTCTCCCAGAATAGAAGGTCTTTCGGTTCTCGCAGCTTGAAGCTGTGCTTGACACACAGTGAAGCCCGCACGCTATGTAGACGGTCCTCCAGGGATGGGAGTGGCAGTCCCTGGCCAGGGGCGCATGTTTCCCCCCCTTCCCCTCCCGATGCGCTGTCCTGTGAAGCCGGTGGGCGCGCTGGACATGCTCAGAGAGGACGGCGTGTGAAGCCTGGCCCCAGTGCGCGTGGGCCCTGACGAGTTTCTGCCGTGTGTCCTCCAGCAGACAGACTGGACGGAGCCCTGGCTTATGGGGCTGGCTGTCTTCCACGTGCTCTGCCTGCTGCTCACCTGCTTCTCATCCCAGAGGTACAGGCTGCAGGCGGGGCACTTCCTGTGCCTGGGTGAGTAGAAGCGGTGGTCCTGTGGCTCAGACCCTGTGAAGCGGGGGCGGGGGCGGGGGGTGAGGGTTGGGGGGTGTGTGTGTGTGTTCTCTGCAGCCTCTGATGTGTGAAAGCATTTGTAAGGCCTCCCCACCCTCCTGTCTGTGTTGTACTTTGATTTCAGGCCACTCCCTTATTTCACTCTTGGTCCCTGTAAAGGTAAGTTTAATTTTGGATGTTGGACTTGAAAGGAGTCTTTCAAGCACCCAGGAGGGTGCTGAATACTGGTGACACAAACAGGAGCTGTGTTTGCCGAGACCCTGACTCTGCACATGGGGCCCCCTCTGTGGGCTTAGCCTCTCAGCTTGCTCTGGGAGGTGATAGAAGATCCACAGTATAAGATCTGTGCATATAAGACCCACTGAGATTCAGAGAAGGAACAGTGTTGTGTGGAATCATTGAGAAAAACTTTATGGAGAAAATGAAGTCCTGGTGTGGGGTGTAAAAAGAGAGAAAAATCTCTTTTTCTTTAGGTGAGACAAGGAACAGGTGTCTGGCCCAGGCTGGCATGTGGGGCAAAGGCACCCGTGAAAGCACCAGGGCGACAGAGTCGGTTTTAGGTCACTTGTCAGAGAAAGCGCATGTCTGATGTTGACTAGTTAGAAGTATGTTCAGATAGGAAGGGTGGGCCAGGACCTCAGAGGCTTGGCTGGACTCTTAATCTTGCAGCCATCAGGAAGACAGTGAAGATTTTGCTTGTAGTTTAACAAAATGCCAAAACTCATCTCAAAGGTGATGTTTCAGTTGGCCGTGTGCAAGGTGGGAAATCCAGACAGGAGGTTATCCGGGGGCAGGCGTGAAGCCCAGAGCCTGCATCGCAGTGAGAAACAGTGCCCCAGGCCGGGGAGGATGTTCCTTCCCGTCTGTGAAGGGACCCTCGTGAGGATCGCGAGGGCGGGCTGGACCGGCAGGCTCCCGAGCCTCGGAGAGCTGGTCGGGCCGCAGCGCCGAGGAGCACGGCCTTGCTCTCGTGTTTGAGGTGTCCTGTTCGGAAGGCCGCGCAGGCTGCGGCGGTCAGCCGCCCTCTGACTTCTCCCCGGCCCTTTGTCCTCAGTGACCTTAGTCTGCTGTGCCGAGTACATCAATGAAGTGGCGGCGATGAACTGGAGGTAAACGGGCCTGGGCACGTGGGCTGCGTCTGAAACCATCCCTGTCAGCTGTAGAGCACCCTCAGGCGGCCTGCAGCTCCTGTTTGTAAAGACCCCTGCCCTGCCCCACCCCACGCTCCTCCGCCATGAGGTGGGGATGGTGGTCGCTGCCCAGAAGCGCTCTTGTCCATGATGGGGAGCTCACGACCCGCCCGTGGGATACTTGGTGTCCTCGGTCCTGAAGACGCTGGCCCCCTGCTCCCTCCTCGCTTGTGTGTCCTTTCCTGCGCACACGCTGGGTGGCCGGGTCCCTGTCCAGTGAACACACTCCCCCAGCCCCCACACCTTGCAGATCCACTCCCCAGCCTTCTGCCCCTCGGGGGGTCACAGCCTCTTCTTCTGGCTTCTCAGGTCAGGCGGGAATCCTCGGGAGGCTGAGGGTAGCACCGCACCCCCAGCACCGCCCCTCCCTGGGGATGATCCCACCCAGGTTGCACCCTGCTTCCCGGTCTGCCCTTGGCTAGGCCCTGCTGTCGGTGCAGAGCCTGCCCTCTGCCCACACGGGTCCCATTCCTCCCCACTTTGCCTCCTGTTCCTAATCAGGACGCACGCCTCCCGACCAGCCCTCGGTGGCCTGGGCTCCACCCTGCAGGGCTCTGCGCCCTGTGACCGAGAGCCGTGCTGCGTGACTGAGTCAGTGACCTGAGTATTCGTCATCCCTGAGACCCCGGAGGGCAGCCTGGTTTGGCCATGCTGCCCCGTCCCCGGGGAGGCGCCACATGCATTGCCCACCCCGGAGGCCTTGGGTGTAGGCCGCTGCTCTCACCCCTCCAGAGAGGCTGGGATTGTTGCTCCGCAGGGTCAGGAAGGTCTCATCTAATGCGGGACTGTGAGCTCTCCCTGAGTGCAGTGGCGACTTTGACCACCTCATGCTCAGGGGCTCCTGCCGGGCCCTGGGTGGTGCGGGAGTGGGGGTCCTGACGGCCCAGCTGGCGCTGCTCTGGGGGGGGCCGTCCTGCCCCCAGTGAGGGGTGGGCTTACTGAGATGCCCTGAGATAGAGAAGGTCGCAGGAATGCCATTTGTGACAGCCGGTGACCTTTAAACCCCTCTTAAAACAGGTTATTCTCCAAACACCAGTATTTCGACTCAAGGGGCATGTTCATCTCCCTCGTGTTCTCCGCGCCGCTGCTGCTCAACGCCCTGGTCATCGTGGTACGTGCACCACAGGCCTCCCGCTCCGTCCTCCTCCTCTGACGCAGGTCCAGTTCTAACCGTGTCCGCATGGTTCTTTCCAGGTCCTGTGGGTGCGCAAGACCCTCGCCGTGATGACTGACCTGCGGAGCTTACGGGAGCAGCGGAGGGCGCGGGCACGGGCGAGGCCCAAGGAGGAGTGACCACTCCGCTCCGGCTCTGAGCAGCCTGCTGTCCGCACAAGCGTCTTCTCAGTCCCCGGAACACACACGCAGACACGCTGTGAGGACAGATGCAGCCTACTGCCCCCTGGGCGCACGCCGGGCCTGAGGGGGCCCCGGTCTCTCCAGTTAAACTAGACAAACAGGAGCGCAGGGCCCTTCCGAGGCCGTGTGTCCACAGCCCCCGTGCCTGGTGTGAGCTATCAGGTGCCCCGTCCGCCTGGAGCCAGGGACTGAGCAAGGGGCAGTGTTGCCCACGCCCGGGAGATCCACTACCCTGGTCCCCCTGGTCTGTCTGCCCGATGGTGGCCTCTCTGGGTGGTGTGGCCACTGGACAGAACCCGAGGGGCCACCTGCCTTTCGTCCAGCTAGAGACATCATGACACCTGGAGGCCCTGCGTCGGGCTCCACGGAGGCGGGGGTTGGATGAGCCCCTGGTGTTTCCAGGAAGGAAAGTCACAAGTAAAAAGTTTCTATGGCAAATACAAAAATTGACTGTATTTCTGTGTTTCACCTTCTTTGTACCCTTTGGTGCCCTGGGACGCGACGCTGTCAGGGTCACTGGAGCAGGTGCACGGCTTCTCTGAACAGACTTCTGTACGGGAGGCTCGTGGATCCTGTCCCGTCTGGAGCCGCAGCTGGAGGCTGACAGGTGAGCAGAGGCCCCTTGTCCAAGCACAGTCTTCAGTAGGGACGATGCTGTTGGCTCCTGGTTTGGGTTTGAGAAGGTAGTTTGTGCATGGTTATCGTAATTTTAACAAGTTGAGTGAAATATGGTTGGATGGCTTCACTGACTCGATGGACGTGAGTTTGAGCAAAGTCCGGGAGTTGGTGAAGGACAGGGAAACCTGGCGTGTTGCAGTCCACGGGGTCACAGAGTTAGATGTGACTGAGCGACTGAACTGAAATATACTTTTCAAATTTCAAAAAATTGTATCTGTTCATATGAAAGTATTTATATTTCGAATTTCAAAATGTGATACTTTGACAGATTATGAAATTAAATTTTGAATCCAGATGAATAAAGTTTTTATAGGTGGTTACAAACTCTCAGTAGAAAAGCTATTTCCTGAGTTTTAGAAGTGAGTAGAACTTCCTGGAGTAGAAAATAGCAACCCACTCCAGTATTCTTGCCTGGAAAACTCCACAGACAGAGAAGTGTGCTGGGCTACAGTCCTTGGGGTCACAAAGAGTCGGACATGACTGAGTGACTGAGTCCGTGTGCACAGAACCTCCTAGATACATCCCCGGGGCTTTTAACCTGGCATTTTTTCCAGTCCCTCCTTGATCTCTTAAACTTCTTATTGAACATTTTAAAAATTGACTTAAGAAACAGCACATCACGTGAAGTCAGGTTTTAAATGTCTTGGACCTGACAGCATGCCTCATTGTGCATTTCTGAAAATCACCAGTTCAGGGTGTCTCATGGTGTCCTGGCTTCAGAGGAGTCCACGGCGTCCCAAGTAATCCTCTGAGCGCAGGACCGAGCCGGCTAGTTCCCTGTGAGCCCAGACAATGGCTGGTCCCCTGCAGACCTGCAGTCAGGCCGGGGCCCCGGGGACAGGACCCTGGCCTCGGCCCTGCGGAAGCCAGGGAGGTTGTGGGGGCATCTTCAGCCTCTGTGATTATCCAGCTTGTCTTCATATGGGACTGACTGAAGCGCAGTTTCCCTGTGATAATAGTGTAATAATATGGTTAACTTTGGTGTTAACTAGTCATCAACCTAAAGGCATGTACGGGCCTTTTCATTCACTGGTGTGTGCAGTCTGTTTTGGAATAGTTAGGTTTTGTTTTTGCAAACACAAACTTTTACTTTTTAACTGTTTCTAGTAAGTTCATATTCAGAGGCTTAAATTGCAGTATTAACAAATATTTCTCCGTCCTCCTGCTTGGGGAAGTCCTACAAGCCAGAATTGTGCCACACCCTTCAGCACTTTATCTGAAGTGTGCAGTCTGTGGCCCCCTTTCGAGGGTTTGGGGTGCACGAGCTCGCTGTGCTGGGGGTCTCTCGGTCAGTGAAGGAAGGCACATCCCCAGTCACGGCTTCCTACGGTCCTGTCTCACCCCAAAGCTTGAGCAAAAGGGTGTGGATTTGAAGCCAGAGAAGGGTTCCTGGTTCTGTTTGCATCTGATGTACATTTGTGTGAGTGAAAACATAAAATATTTAAACATTAGCCAACGTCTACGTGAAATAAAGAAGCAAAACTGTAAAGATGACACTGTGTGGCTGTTTTGAGCAAACTGCACATCTCTTGGCGGTCACCTGCTGCATCCCTGCAGTTCAGCAGGCATCCATGGATGGGACGCCAGGGCCACGGTCTCTTCCTGACAGGTTTGCCTGCTGAGAATCGTCTTGCAAACCACAGGAAACAGAAAGAAGGCGTTGCCATGAAGTTACTCAAGACAGACTTTTTGCTCTTTAAATTATGCTCTGCAAGTCGTTACTGATATAGTTATTTAAACAAAATAGTAGATTCAATGTAAGTGAAGTCAGGTTTGAGCGTTGAAGTTAGAAGCATTTAATGGTAAAAGTTGCAAAATTAAAGTTGTAAATTCAGGCAGTTTATACTTTGACAGTATAAAAGTTTATCCAAGAATCTCTGAAAACATGCTTGGTGTATTATATGAAGATTTAAAATTTTGACATAATTTAGTAGAAATTTGTGGGGGTTTTGTTCGCTTTTTGCAGCAGAATGCCCAGTCGTCACCTCACTTTTGTGACAGGTCGCCTGCTTGGGTGGGTTTAGGGACCAGGGGACCTGTCTCCCAGCCCAGGGGTGTGCCTGACCAATGCAGAGCACCCGCGGTTTACCGCCTGGAGTCTCCACCTGAGCAGAACAAGCGAGACACGGAAAACGGACAGAGGCTGAAAGTCCGGGTGCCTGTGGGCTGAGCTGTCGAGTCGGCCCCCAGCAGATGCTTGCACAATTAACTTACAATCAGGAGCAAGAGCCACAGAACACTGTTGCGGAGTTCCCTGCGTTAGTGCAGCGACTGTGACGATGAACACGTGTTCATGAACAGCTGGGTGCTCTTGGGGGCACGTGCGTGTGTGCCGTGGGCCCAGGGAGGGGCCTCCCTGTGCTGGCTCTCAGCCGCCCAGGTGCCCCTGGAGCGTCTCTGCCTTGTGAGAGCCCAGCGGCCGCACAGGGCATCCCCGGGCGCAGGTCTGCTTACACGCATGCAGCGCACACCACGGCCCTCCCTGGGAAGCAAGACCCGTGTGAAGCGGTCTTTGGGGTCAGGCAGGCTTGAGTCCTGGATCTCTGAACTTGTCTGGGGGCGTGACCGGCCAGCCCACTGCCTTTTTCGGGATTTCAGTTTCCCTTGGGAGGGAGCTGTGGTGTCAGCCTCACTGAAAGATCACTGTGAGGGTCGAGACGTCCGGCGGGCGTGAGGCTTCCCTGCCCCGCTCTCGCTCTGCTGGTGGTGCCGTGGCTTTGCCTACTCCTCACACTCGCGTGGAGGCGCCGGGTGCTCTGAAGTCTCAGCTCCCCCGGGGGCCCAGCGAGCGGGCGAGGAGGCGCGGGCCTGGCGGGCTCCGCGGTCCAGCCGCCTCGGGTGGCAGGGGGAGCCGGTCCAGGCTCCGGGCGCGTCCGCGGAGCGACGCCAGGGGGCGCTAGAGCACCTTGTCAGCGGGGCCCCGGGAGCCGCTTCCGCGCGTTTCCGAGTCCAGGTCTCCAGATGCGCTCGCGCTTTCCCCTCCTTTTTCTACAACAAAACTGGAAGGCAGGCTAGTAGTTGCAACTGTTAGTGGGTGAGAAGCAGCCAAGAAGGCAGAGGACAGGCCTGCAGAGACGCAGGCGCGCTGTGACGCCGGCCGGGGCGCCTGGCCTCTGCCCGAATCCTGATTTAGTGCAGCCAGCGGGGCTCGGGGAGACGCGGGCGCAGCCGTGGCCCAGGGGCCTGGCGAACAGAGAGGCGGGGACCACGGCCTCGGGGGCCCCAGGCCCTCCCCCGCCCCCCACCCCCGCCGCTGGCGTCCTCGACCAAACAGTTGTCACAGCAGAGAAAGACCACACGATGTATGATCAACCCTAAAAGAAAATATGATTTGGAATTTTCCCAAGATTCAACCTCAAAAGAAAATAAAGTAAAAGCTGGTTTAGTTGTTCATGTCACAATAAAGGGGCTAGAAATTCAGAGTTTGCATATAATTTGATGTGGGTAACAACCCAAACTGCAATTTTGGGAGAAAGCGATGTTTTTCTATGAGAACACACAACAGGTTAACTTGTTTTGCTGTTTTTCCCTCATTGGCTTGCTTATGGGTTTTCACTTGTTTGGGAGTCTTATTTGCAAACACTGTGTTTTTAAGACGTCTTCACGTATTACTTGGGCGCTGATGCTGCCCCACCCTGGACAATGACCTGTTGCTTCTGGAAGCTCCTCCGACAGGCCTGCCCACCGCTCCCACTCAGGGCAGTTTCTCCTTCAGGATGAGGGGCAGGCCCACGGCCAGCTCCGTTGCCAGTGGAGGGTGAGGCAGAGGGCCAGACAGACTCGTGCTGAGCCCAGGAAGAAACCAGTGGAGCAGACGCGTCACCGCACAGCTGCAGATTTAACACGGCCTGTGTGCGGAGCCCCTGCCGACTGGCCGAGGGGCCTCTTCTCCACCTGGGGTACAGGCCACGTGGGCTCAGCACTAGATTCCAGGGGTCTCGGGGGTCCTGCTGAGCTCAGAGTGAGACTGCGCTGCCTTGTTGTCCCCAGAGCTGACCCACTGGGCCAGCTACCTTGGCCTCTAGGCCTGTGTGCCCAACACCAGCGACTCCGGAGCATCATGGGCCTTCACAAGCAGAGCGCCACATCTGCCCTCCCAGTAAACACACACACGCCTTCACAACCAGAGCCCCACCCCCGCTCCCACAGCACACACACACACACACACACACACAAACACACACACACACACACACACAAACACACACACACCTTCACAACCAGAGTCCACCCCCGCCCCCCAGTACACACACACACACACACACACACACACACACACACACACACAGGCCTTGGTTCTCAGATGCATCTCCACTGTGCTGTCCAGGGATCCCCGCTTCATCACGGATGGTCCTCATCAAGGACGGTCTCCCAGAAGAGAGCTGCTGCAAGAGGAGTGCACCGCCATCTCAGGAGCCACCTGCCCTCAGAGGGGTCAGCGTCCTGCTTTCAAGGCCCAACCGCTTTAATGCTGCCTGTTCTAGAAGCGCGACCTGAGTGGGGCTGTCGGAATTCTGTAGCCCCTGCCCCTTCTCGCCCCCTTCTCCACCCCTGTGAGTCACTCTCCCTGGGCCTCATTCTCACACTGGAGCACTGAATTCTGCAGCCCCCACCGCCCCGGACCCACAGCAACCCAACTACGCGGTTTGCATTTTTCCAATTCCTTTCCTCTCGCAGTCCTGGCTGGAAAACCCACAGCCCCAGCTCTGTCCAGGTGAGGCGTCAGAGAACCAGGAGGGTGTGGCTGGAGCCAGCAGATGCATTAGAGGCCTGTGCCCCGAGGGCGTCCCAGGGGACAGCGCGGCCACCCTGACGCTAACACACAGCTCTCACTTGTACTGTGGCGGTTGTAGAGAATTTTGCTGGGAAACGACAACAAATAATTCAAGTTTTAGCAACTGTCTTAGTTGGGCTTCCCTGGTGCCTCAGAGGGTAAACAGTCTGCCTGCAAAGTGGGAGACCCGGGTTTGATCCCTGGGTCGGGAAGATCCCCTGGAGAAGGAACTGGCAACCCACTCCGGTTCTCTTGCCTGGAAAATCCCATGGACAGAGGAGTCTGGTAGGCTTCAGTCCATGGGGTTGCAAAGAGTCGGACACGACTGAGCGACTTCACTTTAGTCTGCACAACAGACATTGCAGTGTAATGTCTGCAGCTCCAAAAGCTGTGCCCGGGTCTCATTTCAGGTCCTGAGGCTGGGTCTCATCCAGGCCCTGGGGTCCCCTTGCCTGTGCACTGGGCTGGTGGCAGGTTCAGGGTCTCCCTGCCCTACCTGCCGCCTCAGGGCTTCCTGGAGTCCCGCCCGATGAGTCAGGCCCATCCAGGGTATCGCCCCCCACAAGGCCTTGCTTGATTCTGCAGACCCCTTCACAGGCCAGTGCAGCCTGATCCTGAGGGGGACGCCTTGAGGCTGAAGGGTCTCAGCACCCCTACCACTGACCCCGGTTTGACTGAAGGGGAAATCATACCTGTTATTGTATTTTGCTTGCTTTTCAGAAAATTAAAAGGCAATTTCCTTGGAAACACTTCTGATTTCAATGTTTTATGTGCCCTGTGGTTTAGGAGTATAGCTAGCGTTTTTAGTGAATTTCTGCCAAGTTCAACTTTGAAGAAAAAAAATCCCATTTAATGTCAAGGAAGCCATAGTTTGCAGTAGAATGATTGCAGGCAAATGCCCAGCCACCCTTTAGCCAAGGTGCCTGCACCCGGATGCTTCTCCTCTCGTGTGGCCTAGGTGCGGACGCTTGGAGGAGTCGGCTCCAGTCTGGGGCTCGTCCCGGCGGGAACGTCCGTGGTGCCCGCGGCTCCGGTGCAGCCCAGATGCTCAAGGGTCCACATGCAGGAAGCAGAAGGACCAGGGCTCTGGCTGAAGACTCTGGAAGAGATGCTGCCGGGTCCGTAAGAAGGCGGACGCGGCGGAGACGGAGGTGGTGTGGGGTCTCGGGTGGGAGAAGCTGCGTCAGGAAAGAGGCCGCACGAGAAGGAGGCTCCCTGTGCCCAGAGGCGGGATGGGCCGCCCCGCCCCCGAGTCTGAGGGACTCCAGCCGAGGGCTTCTGGTGGCACAAGGCTCAGTGCGGGCATCGCCTTGTGCGGCACCCGGACGCTAACTTTCGGAGCAAAGTGCCGAGCCCCCAGGGGCCTGGGGCATGCTCAGGTCTGGCCAAGTGGACTTGGAGCCTGGACGGCCCCATAACAAAAAGTGAGCCTCTGGCCCCATTTCCTGCCTCAGGACTGTCCCTGCTTAGGGGTCAGGTTCTCACAAGGCCATCCTGCCTCCATGGGGGCCTGGTGGAGGACCCTGGTAGCACCGCCTTGGGTCACCCTCCCGGGGCCCCAGAGGGCAATAAAAGAGCCCCGGTCACCCCTAGGTCCTGGCTGTGCACCCCACGAGCTAAGTCTGCGTCTTCCAGTGGCATCTCCTCACCCGGCCTTGTTTTGTATCGTTTTGGGTGAAATCCCTTCAACAACCAGCAAAGCCTTTCCGAGCACACGGAGAAACAGTCTCCCAGGGAAGGCTCGTGGGGAAGCTCCGGGTTTGGGGGCCAGAGAGTCTCATGGTCTGTCTTCCCCCGCCGAGTTCCTCTCACTGGTCTCATCCTGCTCAGACACAAGTCTGAGCAGGGGCAGCCAGCCTAGTACTCGGCAGAGCCCCAGGATGATTCTCGAGTTGAGACAGTGTTGCTTCTTGTCTCGCTGATCCTGCCGACTACGCCAGATGTCTCTCTGTCCACACTGTTTGCTGAACACGGTAGGCAAGGCGCGAGCGGGGAAGCTGGGAGAACCCTCGAGGAGCCGTGGGAGCTGCAGACACGTTTACTCTCCCAACTGGGGCCGCAGCCGTAGCAGCGGACACGCTGTCTTCCCTCCTCTCGGGGCTGACCCGGCGGACACAGACGTAACGCAGCTTCAGGGGCTTTTCAGTGGAGCTTATACACGCTTACAGAGCAGACGTGGCCGTGGCCGAAGGGGTACACGGTGATGCATACACACCGCGCTGTGAGTGATCCCGGCTGTTACCGAACCACATTTACAGAACGTGGGGCGAGAGAGCCTGACCATCTTGGCTAATTTGCTCTTTCCCCACAGTTATTTAGCTCCACCCTGGTTTTCTGCCAGGTTCTTTGTTGGGAGCAGTTTGAAGGGAACAGAACCAGCTCCCGTTGTCCCTTGGTACCACATGGAGGGGGTGGTGGACCCCTGAGAAGCTAAACCCATTGCAGTCCCAGGGCCAAAGCATGCCTGGTGTTAAATCTGGACTCTGCAGAATCATCTTTTCATCCTGGGCCCGAGGCAGGGGAAACAGGCCCCTAAGTCCCAGTTGTCAAGGCCCTTTAAGAACCACGGGCTGCTCAGCGGCCCGAGCACAGTGTCATGTGGCATTGATTTAGAGCGCCGTGCTCTCTAATTGACCCACACTTCATACACGGCCTGACAACGCCCACCCCCCGGACGGCAGAAATTTCAGAATCCATTCCAGAAAATCACTGCCCAGACTCTGGGCACAACTGCTATCGATTCGATTGCATCCACCCGAGTAAACAAATCGTCTGAACACTTAGTGTTCCCCATGATTTGGTATCACGCGAACCCCTAATGGGCTCAGAGCAGGGAAGACGGGAAAGCAGCCATGTTGGGACGCTGTCCTCCCTGCAGCCTCTGCGGCCCGTGCCCCAGAGAAGACTCTCCCGGGGCTCCCTGCCCGAAGGCCGTGCACAGGCCGTGGGGCGCCGTGTCTGTCGTGCCCTCCAGGCTGCGGGAGGTGGGTTGTTCAGGGTGATGCCCTCGGTGCAGAGTCCAGCCTTGGGGGGCTGGGCGTCTGGTCGCACCCCCGCTCAGTCTCACGATCACGACCTAGAGGGAGAGGGCCCGCTCCCCTCCTTGTCCACAGGAGGGCCGTGGATGCAGACCCTCCCCGCAGCCACGGGGGACGAGGAGGAAACACCCGCCGTTGATGGGAAGCTGCGTGGTGTCACCCCCGCTCCTGCTCCCACGGCGATGCGTCGAGAAGGGAGGCCCCTGGGGTGGAGGGGCTCCAGCTGCAGCTTCTGGATGCCAGGCTGCCCTGGACAGATGCCGAGATCTCTGCAGGAGTACAGGCCGAGGCCCGAGCCCCTCGGGCTGACCCAGGCAGCACCAAGCCAGCGACTGTTGGGCCAGACCCAACAGGACCCAACAGAACCCTTCCACACTCACTACTGCCCTGGGTCTCTAAATCTTAAGTTAAATGCCTCGCCCCCCCCACCCCCGCCCCAACTGCTGATGCTCCTCCTGAAGCTGGGCCATCACTCAGAGGTGACTTGTCTGGGCCTGATTCAGTTGGGAAAAGGGATGGCTGATACCCACCCATCGTGTTTTGGCAAAAATTAGGTAACATCATGGAACACATACATTTTATTTGGGGTGCAGCACATTGGCATTACTTATCAAATGCTAGCACATGTTATTTTGATTTTAATCATCTCTTTAAAGACTTGTATATTAGCTACCTAACCAGGTAATAATTTCCATGAAGGAATGGACCAGATTATACAAAAACTAAAAACAAAGTGCTTTTAGTTATGTTAAGATCCAGGACTTGTGTCATTATGTATATGTCCTCTCATGGCACCTGGAGTTGTGTCCAGTAAATATTTACTAACAGATTAAAGTAATTCTTCCAATTTGTTTTCTGGATGGTCCTATAGAAGTATGAAGTCTAGAGAAAAAAATAAGATGTTTGCACTGAACTGTATGTTCAAAAGGGTATTTTAGCAAAGGCAATGGCATGAAAATTGGAGAGAATGATTTTCTTTCTACCAAGACAGATGTGCTTGGCACAAAGCCCGTATTTCGGGAATACATAACGACCAGGGTATCGATTCCCATAACAGTGTGTGGTTTCTGAGAGCTCGAGGCTGCACCTAAAGGCATGTGTTACTTCAATTGTCTGCAGGTGTCTTGTACTTAATTCATTAAAGATGCATTTCAGAGTCCTTTAGAAAATATTACCTCATCGAGGTGAGCAAAGGGTTGCCGGGAAGTGTGACCTGCACAGTCCCGAGCCCACTGACCAGGGGAACGAAGTCCTACCTGCGGTTCCTGCGGGACCTGGTGGATGGGCAGAGGAAGCACAGCCCTCACCATCAGCTCCTCTGATCACCCGTCTCTGAAGTGCCTGAGCCCCGCTCCGCTCAGAGTCCCTCTTCTTCGCTTTTTCTCCCTTTTCCGAATCTGTATTGGAAAGGAAGATCAGTTATAACTTGTAGACCTGCGTGTATGCATTGTTGTTGCTCAGTCGCTCAGTTGTGTCTGACTCTTTGGACGCCTTGGACTGCAGCACGCCAGGCCTCCCTGTCCATCACCAACTCCCGGAGCTTACTCAAACTCAAGTCCATCGAGTCGGTGATGCCATCCAACCATCTCATCCTCTGCCGCCCCTTCTCCTTTTGCCTGCAATCTTTCCCAGCATCAGAGTCTTTTCCAATGAGTGTGTTTATTATACAAATATGTGCATATGTATGTCGACTGAAAAAAATGCACAACCTTAAAGCTGAGAATGATGCTTTATTTGGAGGACAAAACTGAGGACGTAAGCCCTGGACACAGCCTCTCAGATGGCTCTGAGGGATGGCTCCAGAGGAGCCAGGATCTATAGGAGTTTTTGCAACAAAGACCAACCAGGTGGTCACAACATCAAAAGATCACTATTTAGAAAAGGAAGCTAGACATCCCCAGTTAAGGAATTTAGCCCTTTTCTATGTATGAGAAGGTGCGAAGTCTGGGCTCACTGACACCCCGGCTGCCTGGGCCCAATGTCCTGTGTCTGCCCATCCTGGGTCCCCCGGGGTGCACCACGAGGGCAGCCGCGGTGACTGATGGTTTGATGGGGGTGTCCCCTCTCCACCCTGAGTCTCCTTAGGCCTCACCTTCAGGCGGCTTTCGGGGCATCCTCTGTTTACTGACACAGCAGCAGCATTTTTCATTTGCCCATATAATGATCAAGATTTCCCAGTTATCTTTACCAGTGTAGGGGTCTGGTGTAGCATTGTGATGTGCTGATTTCACCCCTGGGTGCCTGGCAAAGGCCCCACTGGAGCCCTGACTGGTAGTGGGAAGCCTAGTGGCAGCTAAGGAAGGGGCCGTCTTGTGGCCTGAACCCTTCACCCCGCGTTACCCCAGGCAGCCAGTGTCAGACTGTGTTGATCTGCTTGCTGTGAGAAAGAGCCCTACTGGTTGGAATTTGGTGTCAGAAATGAAAATATAACAAGCTTGTTTCATTTCATTTAGCTGTTCATGCATGCACTCAATCATCACTACGGTGTGGTCACTGGGTCAGTGCTGCACGGAGACGTTGGAACAGAGTGTGGACAGAGGTGGGCCTGTCCTCAGTGAGATGCTAGACATGGCTGTATTGTCACTGGCTCAGTGCTACATGGAGACGCTGGTCCAGAGGGTGGACAGAGAGGTGGGCCTGTCCTCAGTGAGTCACTGGGTCAGGGCTGTGCGGAGACGCTGGCTCAGAGGGTGGACAGAGCCGGCAATCCTGCCTCAGTGAGCCGCCGGACACGGCTGTGGGCCAGTGAGAGGAAGAGAGGATGATAGCGGTGTTTCCGGGGAAAAAGGAGGTGGGTGTGTGAGAAATCCAAAGCCAAGAGGTTTGGTGGGGTTAAAAAAAAAGCTCATCGAGCTGTTTCACAATTTCATCACTGAAACTACTGTGATTCCTCTCAGCACATTTCTGGTAATTTACTTGAAACAACGTGAATGTCAACCATCTTGATCGTGACCAGGGGCCCTGACCTGCTAACCCAAGCGCTTGCGGGACGAAGCCCAGTCAACCCAGACTCCAAGCACGGCCGCCCTGCCGGGTGTCGAAAGAGACTGGTTCCTGTTTCTCTGGACGCCATTTTTAAGCTCGCTTTCACAGCAGCCACACACAGGCGTGACCTCTAGTTCGGCCCTGAGCCGGGAGGCCGCAGTCAGGATGGCCCCTTCTCCCTGGCTGGGCCATCCGGGCACAGGCCGGCCGTCAGTGCGGTCCGCCCAGCTCCGCGCTGGGCCCCGCCTCGGGCCCCAGTCTCGCCGCGCTGGGAGCCCCGTCCGCGTTTCCCTCCTCACGCACGGGAGGCCGGCGCTGCCAGACGCTGTGGGCCCAGGGGAGGGCCCGCTTCTGTGGGTTTTGAGGGGCTGGCTCTCCCAGGGCCCCGCAGGGCTGCGATGCTCAGGCAGGGGTCTGGGCCGGAGTCGCTCTCGGAGCATCTGCTGAGACTCCGCTGAAGGGGAGACCCCGGAGGCCGCCCCGCGGCTCCGGCTTTGCCGAGCGACTCCGGCCCAGACTCAGGCCCAGACGCCGGCCGCCCTCCGGAAGCCAGAGCGGCGGTCATTCAGAGCGCGGCCAGCAGGCGGCGCTGCGGGCTTCGCGTTATGGTCCCGCTCGGGCTGCGGATTCCGGGCCAGGCCCGGCCCTCGCTCCTTCCAGCCGCCGCCGCCGCGGACCGGGAGGCGGTCCCCACGAGCCCCAGGGCTCCAGGCGGGTGTCCCCACCCTGACGGGCGACAGGGCCGGTTCCCACGTCCGCAGAAAAGATCGGGGAGGTTCCCGAAGGCAGCCACGCCCGTCTCAGCGGCCATTGCTGGGGAGCGCCGCGGTTTCCCTCTCCCACACGGAGGCCATCTCCTGTTTACCTTGAGTTGAGGCTTTCTTCAGGGTCGAGTTCGCTTTAAAATCCCTGCGCTTGAATTTGGTGGTTCAGGTCATCTGCTCCTTCTCCTCTGCTCGGTGATTTCAGAGTCTCTGTTGGCAGGGCTAGGATGAAGGCACCAGGGTTTCTATCCCAGCGAGAAAGGAGGGAAAGTTGCAGCCACGAGGAGGAAGTCGTGACGACACAGACACGTGGAGGGGGCGCTGGAGGGCAAGTGGGTGGGAGTCGGCGGCCAGGGCGGATGGGGGTGCCCTGGGGAAGCCCCCTCAGCCGACCCAGCGGTCAGGCGCGAGAACCCAGAGGGAGCACCAACCACTCCCGTCTCTACCGCATCTCCACCCCTGTCTCTACCCCTGTCTCTACTCCTGTCTCTACTCCCGTCTCTACCCCATCTCCACCCCATCTCCACCCCGTCTCCACCCCGTCTCTACCCCTGTCTCTACCGCTGTCTCTACTCCCGTCTCTACCCCATCTCCACCCCATCTCCACCCCGTCTCCACCCCGTCTCTACCCCTGTCTCTACCCCGTCTCTACCCCGTCTCTACCCCTGTCTCTACTCCGTCTCTACTCCTGTCTCCACCCCATCTCTACCCCATCTCCACCCCGTCTCTACTCCTGTCTCTACCCCTGTCTCTACTCCCGTCTCTACCCCATCTCCACCCCGTCTCTACTCCTGTCTCCACCCCATCTCTACCCCATCTCCACCCCATCTCTACTCCTTTCTCTCTCACACTGCTGCTCCGGCGTGTGGTTCTGTTCTCTCCGGTCCAAGTCTGACGTTTTCTGATTTCTTCCTTTGTTTCATCTGTGAAACTCTCTCCTACCAGCGTTCCTCCCCGTCACTCCCTGGTCACTGTTCAGCTGTCACCACCTCCAGGTCTGGAGACTTTCAGATCCTCCATCTTTTTGTTTCAAGCATCAGTTGTTCAACCTCCTAGGGCCCCTCAAGTCTGGGAACCCCCACCTCCCTCTGCTCATCGGCAGGAGTCCCTGGACACCTGCCTGGTCTTTCTCACCCTCAGTCTTGGTCACAGAGTCTCCTCCAGCTGAAAGGCCCCGCTGCCTGATCCTGCCTCCTTAGTGATGAACCACCCAGCTCAGTTGAGCTCCCTGCTCCCAACTCTTCTCAGAGTGATGGCACCATGGATCTCGTGCAGAGAGACCGAGGGTGCGGCTCCACTCCCTGGGTTGGAAATCTCCCTCCAGGACATAAGAGCCCCCAGGGAGGAGGTGGGCTCACCACCCGGAGGTGAAGGGCACTGGGCGGAGCGGCTTCATTTCCCTGAAGCCTGGTACTCCCTCCCGCCCCGTCGACAGCCAGCCCCTAGGAGAGACCTGCAGAGACCTGAGTGTCCCGAGCCCCATCTCCTCTGACAGGAGACCCCCCAGAGATATCGGGGTGAGAATGAGGCCCTGAGTGTGGATGCCTGACCCTGTGGGGTCCTAGGACCAGCAGTTCCCACCACTCCTGGGCGCCTGGAAGCTCCTAGAGTCCCAACCCAGCCAGGCCCCGAGTCAGACCCCGGGTGGCCTGCACCCCCACTGCCCGCTCCTGAAGCCCCCGCATCCGCCTGGCTTTCACTCCTGCAGGAACTGCTGTGTCCTCTGGGGCACATGGAAGCCCGGGGCGTGGGGGTCCAGCATCTCGCCTTGGCCTCCAGGATAAAGGACTCAGGCTTTGCTGGAAAGACCATCAGCCACGTTTCATCTGACTTTCTTCTCTCACAGACTCTTCATTCCAACAAGACCATTCATCCATCAGTTGGGAAGATCGTTGCCTCAATCCCAACAGTAGCATTAATTGTGAAAAACATCCCACGGAGCTGAGAGGGTTGAAAACTAGTAACAGCTGCTAAGAAAAGTGTAATTTCTTTGGCTTTATTTTAAATACATGTGTACATATTACATGATACACACAAATATCATACATGCAGGCCAAGTGGTAGATATGAGGAAATATTTCTAAGATCTTTAATTTTGTGAAGCAAAACTACATTCATCTACAGCTAAAATTGTCATTTTAAATAGTAAGCTAAATATGGCATTTAAGAATAGGATTATAAAGCTTTTTTTATTCATAAAATAATTAAAACAAATTTTATAGAGTGAGAGGGATTTTAGTCATTGTGAAATAATACATAAATATAAGGTTGTGATCCTTTAAAATTGAGTTTACTTACAATAGCACATTGACTGTGTCAATGACAGATATTTAAGGGAGCAGATTTGAAGTCTTAGTGATACAGATATAATTGATTTTAAATGTAATGTTTCATGGTATTTTCATCTAAATAGGTAATCTCAATCCTCTGCAGTTACTATAGTGAGGTGTATGGTATGCATTTTGCTCTTGTTGTAATAAATGTTCAGGACCACCTCGTATATCACAGGAGACCTGGGCCCTTCAGGAAGGGGTGGAGGAAGGGGAGGGTGGGAGCTACTTACCACCCAGACGTGTGCGTCCAGGCCTTCATTCCTAATTACGGCCGCATAAACCTCACAGCGCGTTTGCAGAAAACAGACTCGTTCACACAACGCTGAAATGGAGATAAAGGCAACTAGCTTGACATTTAATTCAGCAGGTTCTAAAAATGTGAGTAGAAACAAATAGAAAGACTCAAGACTTGGAACAGGGGCACAATGCAAGCCTGAGGTCAGGCAACCCAAACAGAATGGAATTAAATAAAATTAGCGACTGAACAGCAACAACACAAACAAAGTAAAATACATTGAGGATATCAGTGTGAACTGTAGTGGGGGAGACAGTTTTACCAGGAAATCACCGAGGTCTGAAACCTTACTGCAGGGACTGAGCATTGGTAAGGAGGATGGCAGGTTGCACGGGAACCCGTCCTTGGCTCCTGGGGAGGTTCGCCTCCCACGCTCTCTGCCGCCTCCGGCCTCCCTCCGTCTTACTGGGCCTCACTCCCTCCTGGAAGGAACTGCAGGCACTCACTCGACAGTCAAATGCAAGTAAACATCCATCTGTGTCTGGGAACAAGGCGCCAGAGCCTCACATGAAGGGAAGCTGGTAGAACGTCTTGCTGAGATTCACTTTTGAACTTTTTGGCATTTGAAACGGAAAATGAAGAAATGTTGAATTATACATATCAGTTCAGTTCAGTCGCTCAGTCCTGTCAGACTCTCTGTGACCCCACGGACTGCAGCACGCCAGGCTTCCCTGTCCATCACCAACTCCCGGAGCTTGGTCAAACTCATGTCCATTGAGTCAGTGATGCCATCCCACGACCTCATCCTCTGTCATCCCCTTCTCCTCCCACCTTCAGTCTTTCCCAGCATCGGGGTCTTTTCCAAGGGGTCAGTTCTTTCCATCAGGTGGCCAATGTATTGGAGTTTCAACTTCAGCATCAGTCCTTCCAGTGAATATTCAGGACTCATTTCCTTTAGGATAGACTGGTTGGATCTCCTTGCAGTCCAAGGGACTCTCAAGAGTCTTCTCCAACACCACAGTTAAGAGGTATCGGTTCTTCGGTGCTCAGCTTTCTTTATGGTTCAACTCTCACATACGTACATTACTACTGGGAAAACCATAGCTTTGACTATATAGACCTTTGTTGGCAAAGTAATGTCTACTTTGTACTATTTTCAGGTAAAAGTCCAAGAAGACAAATAAAAGCTATAAAGGTTTTTAAAAATCCTATTACTCTTTGAAGATGATATATTTGTTTACTCAGTAAAACCAAGAGATTATAATAAAGAAAACTACCACTTTTTATTGAATGAAATTATAGAACAATCAGGGATTCATATACAATATTCATGGATAGGAACACCTGTTAGCAACAAGATGCCTTCTGCTTCCTAATGAATTATTAATTCTCTCGGGTTCTAATAAAAATTCCAACAGGTTTTTACATGGACCTTGAAAATGGCACTTAAAAATTTATAAACACAATAAAAAAAGTGGAATGGTGACATTTCCTACTAAGTGTCAAGGTACTTGTGATAGGTTATAATGATTTTGTTGTTGTTCAGTTGCCCAGTCGTATCCAAGTCTTTGCGACCCCATGGACTGCAGCATGCCAGGCCTCCCTGTTCCTCACCATCTTCTGAGTGTTGCCCAGGTTCATGTCCATTGCACTGGTGATGCCACCCAGACCTCTCATCCTCTGACACCCTCTTCTCCTGCCCTCAGTCTTTCCCATCAACAGGGACTTTTCCAGTGAGTCAGCTGTTCACATTAGGTGACCAAAATACTGGAGCTTCAGCTTCAGCATCAGTCCTTCCAATGGATATAATGATAAGTATACTGAAATACAGATAACCTCACCAGTAATCAGGATGGTGCAAAATACAACTCTGTGATACCACTTACATTCACCAAGTGGTTAAGAAATACCCAGTCCAGAAATACCACATTCTGGTCAAGGTCTAAAGTCACACGAGATCATGAAGTGTTGCATTGAGGGTAAATGTCCCAAACACCTGTTTTTATTGTCACTAAATCGTGTCTGACTCTTTGCGACCCCGTGGACTATAGCCCACCAGGCTCCTCTGTTCATGGGATTTCCCAGGCAAGAATACTGGAGTGGGTTGCCATTTCCTCCTCCAGGGGATCTTATGACCCAGGAATTGAACCCGAGTCTCCTGCTGTGCAGGCAGATTATCACTGAGCCTCCAGGGAAGCCTCCCCCCAAACACCTAAGACAGCCGTTTAAAACTAGTGAACACAGTGAAGATCTGCCCATCTCCCCCACGGCCGCACCTTGAGGAATTTATCACACAGATCCCAAGGGGACATAAAATCATCTTCATGGCCAGGTTATTTGTAAAAGAGAAACACTGGAAATGTCAGGGACCATTACAGGAGACTGGAAAAATATATTGCATTATATCTTTTGCAGAGAGCCATAATATTTTATTATCAGGTAGTATTTTTTCTTAAACTAGATTATCCTAATTGGATAACTTATCAAGATTTCAAGATACCAAATTATCATAATTTAAAATTCTGTTCCTAACAAAAGTATTTGTTTTATGCATTTTCCTCTTAAATAAATTGATTTTTTCCTTTTCTTCTCTCTGACAACCCCCACCCCACACACTCTACAGTTAAGAAATGAAGATATTCTCTGTGCTTTCAATTTTCTTAAAATCCAAGCAAAGCAAACCAATATTCCTAATCTTATAGTGTTTGAAATGGGAAAATCTAGCACCTTAAAAGGTAGGTTCCCACTTGGAGAAAATAGCAGGGAATTTTTTAAAATCAGTTTTAGCAATCCTGCATCTACTGCTGCTGCTGCTGCCGCTAAGTTGCTTCAGTCGTGTCCGACTCTGTGTGACCCCATAGACGGCAGCCCATGAGGCTCCGCCGTCCCTGGGATTCTCCAGGCAAGAACACTGGAGTGGGTTGCCATTTCCTTCTCCACCTGGATCTACTGGTGGCACCCAAACTTTTAAACAGTGGTTCAGCAGGTTTGCCTATGCACACGGAGAGACTGTGAGTGCTCAGTGACACCCGCTTGACATCAAAATCTGTGATCCTGTCTTCATAGATTACACCTTCTACCCAATAAAGATGCTCGTCACTGTTATTGGAGGAAAAAAAGCAACAAAAACAAAACTAAAAACCCTTAGCATAGACATCATGAAGTACAGAAGCTGAGCTATCGCTCCAATGTGTATACTTAAACAATCTTTTTTTTTTGCTTTCTTTTAAGCAGTACAAACTCTGTTATCAAGTTTTTATGATTTGTTCTGGGTTTATTTGTGTTTATTCTCTAATCATTTCTCTACATATTTCTCATACCTTAGTTTTAATGGAGTGCTATTCTAAAACATCTCTTTTAGACAAACTATTTTTTTTTTTGCCACTTCTGAACCTGAGAGTTCCAACTCTTTAAGTATGAAGTCATTTTGCTGAATTTTACTTGATAACCATAATACCATATTACTTATAGTTCTAATAATCAGAGACATTTATTTTTAGTAAAAGTTTCCAGTATGGTTTGGAGGATAAATACTGTTTAATTATTAGTGTAGATATGATTTTGCATAGTCATAATCAGACAGGTTGTATTCAGTTGCTGATGGGTCTGTCTTCCTAGGAGACTGAGTTCCAGGAGCATAAGGAGTCCGCCTGTTTTCCTTCTCACAGAATTCCCACAGGCACAGAGGAGGGGAATAAGCATTCCTGGATCTGCTTACAGCAGTTAAGCAGACTCCTACCACTGCATGAATTAGCATGGAAGCGTCTCACAGGAGCCGCTGAACCAAACACCTGCCAGTCTCCATGTAGCAAGCAGCCCATCCCTGTGTTATTAGGGGTTCGTGGGTGTAACACACACACACGGAAAGAGCCAATGCCAACCTGAGGTTGGTCACTTTAAAGGTGAGGACGTCAATTTACAAATAGGAACGAAAATGCTTTATTTCTTTCCTATTATTACTTATTTTGTCTGCTGGTTATTATGGAAAACAATTTGTTTATAGATGAGGGGTGTGATGAAAAATCATCTGCTCTTGGTCAAAGAAATATGATGCTATCGGTGCAAAGCCATTACAATATTATTTTATGCTAATTCTCCAAGTCATAAATAGTCCATAAAGACATTTTAAAAGCATAAGCAGAAGGTAAGCAAGTTTTCTTAGGGAAGTTTATTGTTAAGGGCAGCAGAGATGCAGAATTATAGCTACACTGAAAAATGGTCTATATACATTTATATGGGTAAAATATAGATTTGATAATTGAAAGATACAATATATTACCTAGTTCCTAGAATTTTAAAGTTAGTTACAAACTAAAGCACCAACAATTAGTAATTAAAGTTTTATAATGTTTTTACTTTATTTAAGGCATAAGATTATTGGTAAACATTTCATAAAAAGAAACTTGCCTCTTGTAACTTCATGTTTCACTCCTTCCTGAACATCCTGCTGGGAACACAGAGCTATAAAATTATAACCTTTACTGTGGTTGAGTTTGTAATAACCAAAAAAGTGACTCTCAGTTCAGTTCAGTCGCTCAGTCGTGTCCGACTCTTTGTGACCCCATGAACCGCAGCACGCCAGGCCTCCCTGTCCATCACCAACTCCCGGAGTCCACCCAAACCCATGTCCATCGAGTTGATGATGCCATCCAACCATCTCATCCTCTGTCGTCCCCTTTTCCTCCTGCCCTCAATCTTTCCCAGCATCACGGTCTTTTCAATGAGTCAGCTCTTCACATCAGGTGGCCAAAGTACTGAAGTTTCAACTTCAACATCAGTCCTTCCAACGAACACCCAGGACTGATCTCCTTTAGGGTGGACTGGTTGGATCTCCTTGCAGTCCAAGGGACTCTCAAGAGTTTTCTCCAACACCACAGTTCAGAGGTATCGGTTCTTTGGTGCTCAGCTTTCTTTATAGTCCAACTCTCACATCCATACATGACCACTGGAAAAACCATAGCCTTGACTAGATGGACCTTTGTTGGCAAAGTAATGTCTCTGCTTTTTAATATGCTATCTAGGTTGGTCATAACTTTCCTTCCAAGGAGTAAGCACCTTTAAATTTCATGGCTGCAATCACCATCTGCAGTGATTTTGGAGCCCAGAAAAATAAAGTCAGCCACTGTTTCCACTGTTTGCCCATCTATCTGCCATGAAGTGATGGGACCGGATGCCAGGATCTTAGTTTTCTGAATGTTGAGCTCTAAGCCAACTTTTTCACTCTCCTCTCTCACCTTCATCAAGAGGCTCTTTTGTTCTTCTTCACTTGCTGCCATAAGGGTCGTGTCATCTCTAGGTATATATTTCTTCTGAAAATATTCTCAATATACAAATTCCAGCAACCTTGAAAATCACATGGCTTTGTAACCTTGGGAGATTAGAATTATTTTAAAATTTGCACATGAATTAAAAATTTAAAAGTATATTTATAGTCTTAACATTTTACAGTTGGCTAATTCAAATGAAATGTCCTATGACTGCACTTGATTTCAAAATTTTTTTGAGGTGTCTCCTTTTTTATTCCTGCTGGCTTGGGTAACTCTGCTGCTCGGTCTGGTGACAGGACTTAGCAGAACGGTCCCAGGAGGGCTGCAGCGACCGTGTCCTGTGTGTGTGGGGGTGGGATACTCTGGCACCATCTTCCCTTGGAAGCGTGAACTCTGGTGAACCAGCCCTGATTCCTGCTGTCCCTAAGCCCCTTGTCACTCACCTGTCAGAGCAGCCTTGGCGTCCGCTCTCAGAAGACCCTCTGGTGCTGGCGATGGTCCAGCCTCATCACACCTGCTGGGGCCTTTCTGACGCTCCTGGTTGCAACCTGGCTGGAGCCCCTCCAGACACCCCAGGCCCTCCTGCCTCCTCCCCTTGAGTTTACTCAGCGTTCCAGTGCAGAACACAGTCTGGGGTCAGACAAGCCTGTGTGAGCGGTTTTGTCATAATTTCAAAAAGGAGCAGCCGTAGCTGCCAAGGTCAATCAGGCCCGAATTCCTTCACGCATGAGGCGCAGGGCACAGGGTTGAGGCCCTCAGGTTAGCACAACACCGTCTTTTGTCTTCTCAATGGGTCCTTTATTTAGCCTATTTATTGAACGTCTCCTACATGAAGGAGTTTGAAAGATAGTTATATAGAAGCGATCAAAAGTTCCAGAGGTGATTGTGGTTGTTTGCAGTTATGGATGGGATTTCCTCTGAGTATGATTCCTGTAGTGGATTTTATATGGCTTTCTGTCAGGCATGGGTGTGCGGTGTGATTTTATCTGGAACCCTTTGAGATGATCAGATAAACCTCACTATCCTGAATGCTGTCCCGTAGCACCGTGCTGGCTTCCTAGTACTGAGCCTCCTTGTGGAGAAGCGGGCTCTGTTCCTGATTCTCTGCAAACGTCCTGCGACACGTTTGTCCTTCTGACACATGTTCTGACAGTTTTGGTCAGTCCGGTGCTGACTTCACCACAGGGCAGGGCGAGGGTGTGGGTGAGTCAGTCCTGTAGCACAATCCAGAACTTTTATGCAGGTTTCCCAGGGTTAAGTCCTGAAATCTTGAAAGAACTCATGAGTGTAACTTTCTAACTCCAGAACCATTGAAGATTATTCATTACTTAAAAATTTTCTACATTAGATGTTTATATTGTCTTTGAAAATGAGCTTCTCTAGTGGCTCAGCTGGTGAAGAATCTGCCTGCAATGTAAGAGATTCGGTTTTGATCGCTGGGTCGGGAAGATCCCTGGAGAGTGGAATGGCAATCCACTCCAGTCTTCTTGCCTGAGAATTCCAGGGACAGAGGAGACTTGCAGGCTACAGTCCATGGGGTCGCAGAGTCGGACACGACTGAGTGACTAACTGAAAATGTTAAATGAATTTTGGCCAGTTGTGTTTTTTCATAAATTTCAGTATCCATTTTACTGATATTTTTAAGATTATTACTACTCAGCTGTATCTAGTACATGTTATCCATCCCCAAACCTGCCCAGACACCGGCATCCCCTGAAGACACCATCCTAAGTGCAAATCCCAGGTGTCTGATCAGAACTCAGAGGGAAAACGCCGCTTTCAGCCAGTGGGTGGGGCATCCTCCTCCAACCCGCTGGCCTGGCGGTGAGTTCGGCCAGAACCCTGGTGCATTTGCGCATCATTGCCTTGATTACCTATAACCTTCCTCTTATTGATTTGCAGACATCTTTATATGCATGGACTTCCCTGGTGGCTCAGATGGTAGAGTGTCTGCCTGCAATGCGGGAGACTCGGGTTCAATCCCTGGATCAGGAAGATCTCCTGGAGAAGGGAATGGAAACCCACTCCAGTATTCTTGCCTGGAGAATCCCATGGACGGAGGAATCTGGTAGGCTTCAGTCCGTGGGGTCGCAAAGAGTCGGACATGACTGAGCAACTTCACTTCCACTTTATATATTACAGGTACTAATCTCTGTATTTATGATTGTTAAGTAAATTCTCTGTATCAGTATTTGCAAAAGTAATCTATGCTCAACATTTACATGATTGATAACAAAAAACTTTCAAGTTGTTTCAAAACGTAACATGTGGTTAAATTATCCCGTTGCTCTGGATTTTTCTATTGTAAAGAAATACCTCGAAGACCCATTTGGATAATTCTCAGTGAACAGCTGGATTATTCACAGCTGCACACGTAAAAACGGTTTGGGCTCATGAATTTTATTGCATTGTGTCCCACTAACAAAAGGCCTTAAAAAGCTTGTATTTATTTATTTTTAATGCCTCATAAGAAAGCACCAGTAAGTAATAAAGCCGGCCACGAAGATTTAGGAATTATCTGTTCCCATCACACGTTCTCTCGCCTTTTGGGATTCCATGTCTGCTTTGTTTGTTTTTCACCAAAACCCAGGAGCAGGGGTTGCGATTCGGATGTTCTGAATGTTTGACCCTCACTGTTATTGCTGCTGGGACACAGTCATCTTCTCTGGAACTGCTTATTACAAAAAAGCTTGCAAACCTCCCAGACCTTCATTGCCAGGAGACACGAGGCTCAGTTCTGCGGATGAGCTGAGACTTCGGGAATAATGGCTGAAACATAAACAGCAGAGCCTCGCATGGGTGGGTGGTGTGAGGGCGGGCACCCCAGACAGACTCAAGGGTCACCTACTTCCTCCCCACAACCCCCGCTGCCCCCACCACAGAGACCCCATCCAGGTGTGTTCTCAGCCCTCCTGGGAGGCAGTCAAGGTAACAAAATTTTTTCAATCAAGAATTCAAAACTCAATAAAACCTCTGCTATGTCAGTTAATAAACTGAAAGAAAGAAAGTGAAGTCGCTCAGTCGTGTCCGACTTTTTGTGACCCCATAGACTGTAGCCCACCAGGTGGGTTCCTCCGTCCCTGGGATTCTCCAGGCAAGCATACTGGAGTGGGTTGCCATTTCCTTCTCCAGGGGATCTTCTCGACCCAGGGATTGCACTTGGGTCTCCTCCATTGTAGGCAGACACTTTACCATCTGAGCCACCAGGGAAGTTCAGTTAATAAACCTAAACACTCACAATCATAGTATTTACACACTCCATGCTTACCAGGGAAGTGTAAGAATATTTACTTAGTAATCATTAATAGTCTATTTCTGAGCATGATATAAACTATACTAGAGGGTCAGTAAGGTGGAATTAATACAAGTGGGTCGATCTCAAGACATGACAGTCACCGGAGAAGTCTCGCCCGGAGTGTGTGCCCGGCATTTGCTGCTTCTTGCTGAATTGCCCGGTTCCCAGGGGCCACGGCTTCCTGGTCAGAGGCGGAAGCTCCCTCGTCTGACAAAGCGGTGACAAGCACGGAGCAAGACAACCACCTGCCAGGAACGTTCGCTTCCACTTAGTTCTGGGCTGAAAGCCAAAAAAATTACATCAGTTATCCTCTCAAGAGCAGGAAAAGGAAGTCTCCTGAGAATTACAGTGTCTGCGTTCCACAGGAGCAGGCGCAGGCGGGTGAGGGGACAACTCTGCTCAAGAGGAGTCGTTTAGACGTTAGGAGACGGTATTGTAGCTTTCCAAGTCCTCACAGCGTGATTCTGGGAGTTTAGAGACAGTTTCACGGTGCTGTCCTGCAAGGCTGTGGGCCTTCTTAGGAGCTGAAATGATTTATGACTATTTCCGCGGAGGTTGCATTTCCTCCTGAGCTTCAGTTTTCTTACCTGTAAAATTAAAATTTTATTTAGATGATATTAAAATTCTGTTCCTCCTTTAATATTTTACTAAAGTCCTTCTCAAGTCCTTTGCTTCAGGTCATACAAACAAAAATTGGTTCAAGGAAACAAAACATCTGTGTCAACCACATCTGCACTCTTCCTGTCTCTAAACACTCAGTGAACACTTAATTGGTAATGGTAATAAATACCCTGTCTGAGTGAAGTGGCTTAAACCAGTGTAAAACCAGCATTGAGGAGACACAGTTCTCAAGAACATGTGGTTCTGTGGTCCTTCATGGGGACATGCCCAACTCGTGGACAGTGGTCTTCACCCAATACCCTTCAGTCTTAATAAACTTTATTTTGAGTTAACTTTACTATGACTATACTATAAAATAAGTACGTTTTTGTGTGGAATCAGTTCAGTTCAGTCTCTCAGTCGTGTTTGACTCTGAAACTCCATGGACTGCAGCACGCCAGGCCTCCCTGTCCATCACCAACTCCCAGAGCTTGCTCAAACTCATGTCCATCGAGTTGGTGATAGATCCAACCATCTCATCCTCTGTCGTCCCCTTCTCCTCCTGCCTTCAGTCTCTCCCAGCATCAGGATCTTTTCCAAGGGGTCAGTTCTTTGTATCAGGTGGCCAAAGTATTGGAGTTTCGTTTCAGCTTCAGCATCAGTCCTTCCAATGAACATTCAGGATTGATTTCCTTTAGAAATGACTGGTTTGATCTCCTTGCTGTCCAAGGGACTCTCAAGAGTCTTCAACAACACAGTTCAAAAGCATCTGTTTTTCGGTGCTCAGCTTTCTTTATGGTTAACTCACATCCATTCATACATGACTACTGGAAAAACCATAGCTTTGACTAGACGGACTTTGTCAGCAAAGTAATGTCTCTGCTTTTTAATATGCTGTCAAGGTTGGTCATAGCTTTTCTTCCAAGGAGAAAGCATCTTTTGATTTCATGGCTGTGTCTTTTAATTTCCACCATCCCAGTCATGTTGGAGCCCAAGAAAATAGAGTCTCTCACTGTTTCCATCGTTTCCTCATCTGCATGAAGTGATGGGACCGGACGCCATGATCTTCGTTTGCTGAATGTTGAGTTTTAAGCCAGCTTTTTCACTTTCCTCAAGAAGCTCTTTAGTTCCTCTTCACTTTCTTCCATAAGAATGTTGTCATTTGCATATCTGAGGTTATCGATATTTCTCCCTACAATCATGATTTCAGTTTGTGCTTCATATTATTGTGTGGAATAATAAAATTCAAATGGATTGATTTTCAGAATAGCTCACATGCACACACATCTCACTTGGAGATGTGCGCAGGCCTGGCGACGATGGCAAGTTTGGGGGGCAGCATGGTGGGGACCCCAGACACCCAGACGGAGACTACCATCCATCACCTCAGGTACTGGGGTCCAGCGGCCCGCATGACAGCCCGAGGCTCCTGGGGAAGCCCCCTGAGGGCAGTGAGCTGCTCCACCGGTCGCAATCCCCATACCCCTGTGAGGACAGTGTGGCGGGTTACAGGGGCCACTCCGAAGGCCCGTGACGTTGCTGGGAGATGCCGCCAGCACACCTCCTGCAGCACCTCCGTCAGAGCCTCTGCCCAAGGGTGCTAACTGCCTGCTGAAGGTGTTCTCCTCCCGGAAACTGGGCAGACTCTGGAAATCCACAGAACTTGCCAAATCCACTCACCTGGTTTTTTTTGCGCGGACCTGCACGGGCTGACCACAGAGGCAATTTGCCGGTAGTTACACACACAGGCACACACATATATTAGTGTCTGGACCCTAGTGAGTGCTAACAAGGACTATAAGATACAGAAAAATTCTATAATTTACAAGATATATGGTACAAAAGTTATTTTATATGCTGCATGTTTAATGTCATATTAAATATAAAATACACAAAATAAAAAATATATTTCTTCTAAGAATCAGAAAGGACACAAAGAGATAAGGAAGAAAGACGTGAGGTGGTGGGAGCAGCCCTGGAGAGCTGAGCTTGCTGCCCTCACTCCTGGGCTCTGTGCTGGAAGGACAGGTCAGGACCCCTTGGCCTGGGGCTCCCGTTCTCACCTCCACACCCAGACTTGTCCTTGGTAATTTTCATTAAGCAAGTTCTTATTAAATGCCCACTCTGTGCACTAAGAATTCAGAGGCGAGCAAGGCCTTGGCCATCTTTTTCTCTACAAGAAGCTCCGTTGTCACCTGGGCTCTGATCCGTGAGTGAGCACAGATGTAACCGAGGTCCGGACTGGCCGCTGCACCTACGGCGGTCCTGGACTTAGAGAAGCTCTCCCGAGCGTGCTCCTGGGTGGTCGGGAAACTCCCTTCTGATGACGCAGCCCTTGTCTGAGGACTGCCAGCCGGGGATCCGCAAGTCTAGGAGGACATCCTGGCAGAAGAAGTGAGAAATAGAAGAGCCTCAAAGGGGTGAAGACCCCCGAGTCTGGTGCAGAGGGCGGCAGTGCGGCTGGGCTGGAGGGGCTGGGGCAGCAAGGGGAGGAGCCCGCAGCGAGCCGCTCAGGCAGGGCCCGCGAGCTGAGGGAGAAAGGACAGCCCTGGTTTTCTTCTGTGGTCAACGGGCACCATGTGGAGAGCCTGAGCTGTGAATGGCATAATCGAGACTGCGTTCTTGGGTGGAGGGTGGGTGGGGTGTGGACTGGCAGGGGGCCTGGGCCCCCCGGAGCTCTGCAGGCTCCCCCCCCCGCCCCCCCCCCCCGGGTCTTATGGCGACTGGATCCTGGGAGGCAGTGGAGGGAGGGATGGGTCTGGGCTTGGTCCAGGGAGGAGCTCCTAGGAGGCGAGGAAGCTCCGATCGGGACGAGGAGGTAGGAGTAGGAGGAACGTGGGGTCCTCGGCGTGGGCATCGGAGTGTGGAGGGTCACGGTGTGAAGCGCGGTAGCTTCTGGAAGGAAACGTGGGGCGGTGGGGGCCGAGAGCTCTCAGGGGGATGCTCCTGAAGGGCGAGGGGCTGCTCGCCGCGCGTGGAGCTCGTGGGCGGGCCGTCGGGGGTGCTGAGACCCTGCGCCGGCAGACAGACAGGGACGGGAGGCCGGCTTCCGGGGCCTCGGGGCCTCCCCTCCGTCTCTGCCATCCTCCCAGACAAGCTGCCGGGGCTGAGCGGCCGGCTCCCGTGAGGTGTAACCCTGTTACTGCGGGACAATTAGCAGGGCCTCTGACAGCGCAATTAGTCTCTCCCGTCACTGATCCACCGTCAGCATCTAGCTGGTAAATAACTGAATCTAATTAATACTCTGGAGGGCTGGGAAAACTTGATTTCCACTGTTCTCTGTACTTCTGTGCAAACGCAATTCCATGTCCTGTGCTATTTAGGCTTTGTGGTAACATGTAAAGTCACCAAATGAAATTAGAAAATAAAGCGAATTGTGAAAGTCTCGTGGTGGGATTTGCTGTCTAAATCCTAGGACTCATCCGCCCACCCCAGGCCAACCGAACAACGTGAATCGGGTACCTCTGCTCAGAGGACAGAGATCCGAGGCTCAGCCTCACCCCCGCCCCCCGCCCCGCCGTCCCGCAGGCGAGGGTGCTGAGGGGTCCCGGCGCCTGGACGGCGCGCCTGCCGCTGGTCCGAGGACCGGAGCCGCCCCTCCTGCAGACCCGCCAGCCCCTTTCTTCAGGAGGGTGGGGCTGCCTCGCCCCGGTGACCGTGCTGGGGAGAAACAGCCACGTGCAGCATCTGAAAATGTCACTTCCAGGGAAGAGGAAGGAGCCGGAATTTAGCTTCGGCGGACCTGGCAGGATTCCTGAGTTTCCAACCTCAGGTGACTCAGCCGCCCCCGAGGTCTGCAGGAGGGGGCTGCCCCTGGCTGAAGAACCCCCTGGAAGTCAGCAGCCCCCACCTCGTCTCTGAGGTTGACACCCCTGCCCCCCAGGCCAATGTCCCCAGGGCTCGCCCACGATGCTCAGGTGTGGCCCGGCCACCAGCAGAGTGACTGTGGTGGCACCTCCACCCCCGGCCCTGGCCGCCTGCAGAGGGGGCCCGGCGGCAGGAGGATCCCAGGAGGCGGAGGGATTTCTCTACGCAACGAAGCCCGTTCCTGGAGCAGAGACCAAAACGCTGCCCACTTTCTCCTGCCCAGTGAGGGCGCTGGGAGGGGCTGCAGGGAGGCCCGGGGCCCCTGGGAACCGGCTTCCTGCATCGCGGGGCCTCGTCCTTCCTGCAGAGGTGGCGATGGAAGCGGGTGTGTGCCGGGGCATCTGGGAGCGCCGTCCGGCCTGGGTCTCCTCCACTGAAAGGACCGTGGTGTCTGCACCACCGTCGTGGCATTGTCACCAAGGTCACGCAGAGCACGGCTCAGAGACCTTCTTCCACACCATCTTCATGGCTTTTTATAAATATATATATATATTTTTCATATCTAAGGGATGTTCTTACTACCAAGTCTACCCATATTCGAACAGTCTTCAGCTTTAAATTATGACTTAGCACAAATTTGAAAAGATATTATTTTATCAAATATTCCTATTGGGTATTTTACAATCTGTCTCTATTGAGTTAATGTCATTTGACCTTTATAAATGAGTTGACTCTGTATAAATGAATAAAATACAATCCAAGATTGATCTTATTATGTAACATTGTTAAAGAATCAAAATGCATTTCCCCTACCAACTTATTTCTAGTTTGTTTTCGTCTGAAACAAGGAAAATAAGCAATGATCACCGGGAATAGAAAATGACCTTTCATGGGGCCATAAATGCAAATCCTGGATCTAATAAAGACAAAATTCAGAGCGAGCAGACCAAAAGAAATATAGATTTAATTTCCATTTTAGCCTCAGACGTTTGCGGGCCCCCAAGCCCCTAACACTCGCGTGTGTGGCTGGTGAGGGCGGGAATGGCCAGAGCTGGGCTCACTGGCGAGATGCTGGGACCCCTGTCCCCACAGGAAGCGGCGCCTCGTCCCACCCAGCTGGGGAGACTGAACCCCGAGCTCCAAACCCGTGTGCGAGCTCCGCCACTCAGGCGTGTCCGACTCTTTGGGACCCTAAGGACTGTAGTCCGCCAGGTTCCTCTGTCCACGGAATTCCCCAGACAAGAATACTGGCGGGGGTTGCCGTGCCCTCAGACCCTTGAGTGCTCCTTACAAGGCGCAAATCAAAATAAATCAAAACTAGAAGCACCTTCCGGAGAAGGCAATGGCACCCCACTCCAGTACTCTTGCCTGGAAAATCCCATGGACGGAGGAGCCTGGTAGGCTACAGTCCATGGGGTCGCACAGAGTCGGACACGACTGAAGCGACTTAGCACAGCATAGCATAGCATAGAAGCACCTTCCTGGTAACCTGCAGGGCCGTGGAGCTCTTCTGCTTGCAGCCATTCAGGGACAAGAAGAACGCCTAAGGTAGCGTTGAAGACTTACAGTGATATTCATTCTGGGTGAAAAGAGGAAAATTAACTTTGTGAGACTTGTAGAAAAGCCAAGTGAATCGAGTTTTTGTTTGCGTCTGACACTGCCCTTTGTCTTGAAGTGATGAAGTGGCTTTCGCAATCTTATTTTACTTTGATAGCAAATGAAAGACATCCAGCTTTTTAAAATGTGTACCTAATCTTCAAGGTGTGGGCTTAGCTGCTGCTGCACTCGGGGCGTCTAGGCTGTGGAAATGGACATTCTTGCACTCGGAAGGATTTGAGGAAAGTCCATAAATACACGATGTTGGTGCCTGGGGATACCCCACGGTATGTTTACAGTAAGTCTATGGTCATTTACAATAAAACACAATGGTCGTTTTAATGGAACGGAGGTCAGAGGCAGCGTGAGGAAGTGGCCTGTGTTCTACGTGCCCAGGGCCGTAGAACGAGGACCGGGAGCCTGCAGGCTCTCCGGATGGGAGCTGGCTCTCTGGCAGTGACGCGCCGGGGGTCCCAGGAGCCTCCTCTGCCTTGCACTCCGTGTGGCTGCCCACGTCACCCTGGGCTCGTCCAGCTTGGCGAGCAGACGGTCTGAAACCTGGACGCCTGCTTGTCCTTAGGGACCATTTTTTCTCGCTCCCCAGACACCTCCAAACAATGCAACGAGTATGATTTTTAGGAGGCTGCATTCCCCACAGGCGTTGCTCTGCTGACTTGGGGAATCTGTCCCACAGGATGTAGACATCAAGGTTCCTTCAGCTACTGGTGACAGAATAATTAAGTGGCTTTACTCATTTGCTGGAAAGGAAAGGGTCCGTTCAGGGACTCTGCTGTCTCCGTCTGCTCGGGCCCAGCTCTCTCCCAACAAGAGGCTTTACCAGGAGGAGGGCCCCCGGCAGAGACGGAGCAGGGCCCGGGCTGGTTTGCTGCTGGGATAAGAGCAACTGCAGGGCTCTCCCTGCACAGAGCAACGGCGGGGGGCGTGTGCTGTGGGCCCCACAGCAGCAGGCGCGAGGCTGGTGCTGGTCAGTTTATCGGGGGGGCCACCCCCCACCCACCACCCCACGTCATACACTGGGCAGGGTCCAGGCCCTTAACCTTAACTCCTGAATTTAGAAAAATAATACAACTTCCACTGAAATCAGGACACGTAAAGAGTAACATAGGATCCTAGTAATAATTATACTGGGTTTGATCCTTGGGTCGGGAAGATCCCCTGCAGGAGGGCATGGCACCCCACTCCAGTGTTCTTGCCTAGAGAACCCCATGGACAGAGGAGCCTGGCGGGCTGCCGTCCACGGGGTCACCGAGTCAGACGCGACTCCGTCACCAAGCGCAGCACAGCACAGGGTTACTCTGGGCGGTTGTTGTTGTTTGGTCGCTGAGGACCACAGGGTAAATCCTGGCAAACTGGTCCCACCTCCACTCGAAACAGTACTTTTCTGCATGTTTAGGGAACCATGAGCCTGGGCATCTGCTTGGTCCCCGGGATACTGGCCAGTGTGGCCTGCACCCCAAAGAGCTGGAAGCCAGGGTGTCCGCACCTCGATGTCTGCACCCGAAAGCCTCCAGGCAGCCAGCCTAGCCCCACATCACTAACTTGTAGGAAAGATAATCAACGACAGTTTTCATTTTTCTCTGAGTCAGGAGAGAAAACAGGGCAGCTCACGCCTGTTTGCTTGTTTGCTTTCCTCTTATAAACACGCCGGCTGAGAGCTCTGAAGATGGTCACGGCTTCCAAGATACATCAGCACTTCATTCTGTAAGCTGACTAGAGCTATTTATTTTAAAATGAGCTCCTGTTTTCTTTTCACGGGGTTCTTTGTAATTTCTCCGTTGAATGATTATACTTTCCTGGACCATTTACGTTGTCACCCTTCTCACGGGTGAGTGACCCCTCTGACGGTCAGCTCTGCTGAAATGACATTAGTCAGCTGATTACCACTTTTTTCAGATCACTACTAACTCTATTAAGACTTTTCAGAGGGCCCAAACCCAAGTCCAGGGGCAAATGTCCCCGACTCAGACATCTCCATTTGTCAACTCTCCACTTCTGGTCTTCCAGAGAATTCTCTCCCTCCAGGGAGCGGGCAGCTTTGCGGTCAGGTGCCCAAACACACATGCTGCTTTCCCATGGCAGGACCCCCTGAGCAGAGTAACTAACTCTGCATGATTTTATTCTTTTTTGTTTTCAATTTGTAGGTAGGAAGAAAGTTTGCTAACGCCAAGGGCTGCGTCTCTGCAGCCTCAGCTCTGTCTGATTTCCTGTGGTCAGGGACGGCAGCTGCCTTTCCTCTGGGACAGTTGCCTTCTGAGTCCACCTCGGAGGGTGGAGTGGGGGGTCTGGAGGCGGCCCGGTGGAGGGGCGAGGCGTCAGCTTCTCAAACTCTGATCTTCTCTCAAACCAGCAGAGCCCACCACTCAGTTGTCAGCACAGCTCCTCTGATAAAATTCTGGTGTTTGTCTGGGGTGGAGGGTCCCCCAAAGCAGGGGTCCCCAACCTCTGAGGTCTAATACCTGATGATCTGAGGTGGAGCTGATGTAATGATAATAGAAATAGAGTGCACAGTAAATGTAACGTGATTGAATCACCCCTAAACCAGCCCCCTAAACCCTGGTCTGTGGGAAAATCGTCTTCCGTGAAAAGGGTCCCTGGCAGCCCCAAAGGACCAGACCACCAGTGTGTGGTTGGCTTTTGCTTGGTTTTGGCCTTGCTTCTCTATCAGTGTGAATATCAACACAGTAGAAAAAATGTACTCAAATACAATTTTGAAAATAGTTCAGCCTCAAGAATCCCTTAAATGGATCTTTGAATGTAGCCCTGCAGTTTAGGGACCACTCTATGCAAAGTTAGTGCGTTAAAGAAGTATCACATTTTAATGTGTTGTTATACACTTTTGCAAATCTTTTATTTTTGGCATCATTATTACTAAATGAAAGTTTCATTCTTTTAAATCAAGAATCAATATTTTACTGGAATCAATATTTTGCTCCTAATAAAGATAATTTGGAGGTTTTCCTTTTTCCTTGTACTCCAAAATAATTCAGATAGCAGTGTGATAATCAAATCTACAGTTTTCTGAAATTTGCCTGTTAGATTATCTGGATGTTTTGCTTTCTCTAGGAGAGTTCTTTATTGGCTTTCTTTTGAGGATATTGATTTCAACTTTATGACTCAACTATGGTCAAATTTATAAAACTATTAGGTGAAATTTTTAGTTTATTTCAATGTTTACATTTTACATGTATAAAATTGCACCGTGTTATCTTGCATTTTTAAATTTTCTTCTGATTTATGGTTATTTTTCTCTCATCATTTCTAATTTATTTGTCTATTTTCTTGATTAAGTTAGCTTGTAAGTTTTGTACATTTGGTTGACTTTTCACAAACATGTGTTTCCGATTTAGTCCGCTCTTTGTGTTGTGATTAATTTCTTCTCTACTCTTGACTTAACCGTGTCTTATGCTTTTTTATTTTAGGATAGAAAATGTAATTTAAGGAATTGGCTAAATCATATTAGACAAGTAGAAAAGAGCTCAGTGAGCTATCAGAGGTAGTAGCTTCCGATAAGCAGACACACCCCCAGGGATGGAAGGGTAGGGGAAGAAGTCGGGGTTCTAGAAGCGAGGACCCAGGCCCCTAAGGAGAGCTTGACCATAGTAGGTGCTGGTGTGTCTGGGGGGCTGTGATGAGCTGGTTCTGGTGATGTGGAAAACCCTGGACGTTGGGAACAATTGTTATGACACCAGCCTGCTCTATTCCAACCCCTCCTTCAGTTGTTTTTGAATCTTTTGCTTTAAGAGTGTCTCTTACATGCAAAGTTGCATTGAAGTTTTCTCTGGTAGCTGATTTAGAGTATTGCAATAGGTGCGTTGAGCACATTTACATTTACTGATGAAGGCAAATCAGTCTCAGCTTTGTCATCTGTTTTGTGTTGTATTGGGCTTCCCTGATAACTCAGTTGGTAAAGAATCCTCCTGCAGTGCAGGAGGCCCCGGTTCAATTCCTAGGTCGGGAAGATCCACTGGAGAAGGGGTAGGATGCCCACTCCAGTATTCTGGCCTGGTGAATTCCATGGACTGTATAGCCCATGGGGCCACAAAGAGTCGGACACGACTGAGCGACTTTCACTCACATGTGTTGTATTTGTGTGTCCACCAGGCTGTGAAATGGTCACTGGCTCATCTTTCTCTCTTGGTCCTGTCTATGTAAAACTGTCATTTGGTTTGCAGACAGATTTGTATTTCTGTTGCATTGTTAGCTTTATCCAAACACTTCTATTTAACATGCTCTGATCCTCTCTACTTCGAATGCTGATTCTCTGTAGTAAGTAATGTCCCATCTTCCTTCCCAGCATTTAACTCAAAGTAACCTCCTTTTCTCACATGCTAGTAAAGTAATGCTCAAAATTCTCCAAGCCAGGCTTCAATAATAAGTGAACCATGAACTTTCAGATGTTCAAGCTGGATTTAGAAAAGGCAGAGGAACCAGAGATCAAATTGCCAACATCCACTGGATCATCAAAAAAGCAAGAGAGCTCCAGAAAAACATCTATTTCTGCTTTATTGACTATGCCAAAGCCTTTGACTGTGTGGATCACAAAAAACTGTGGAAAATTCTGAAAAAGATGGGAATACCAGACCACCTGACCTGCCTCTTGAGAAACCTGTATGCAGGTTAGGAAGTAACAGTTAGATCTGGACATGGAACAACAGGCTGGTTGCAAATAGGAAAAGGAGTACGTCAAGGGTGTATATTGTCACCCTGCTTATTTAACTTATATGCAGAGTACATCATGAGGAGCGCTGGGCTGGATGAAGCACAAACTGGAATCAAGATTGCCAGGGGAAATATCAATAATCTCAGATATGCACATGACACCACCCTTATGGCAGAAAGCAAAGAAGAACTAAAGAACCTCTTGTTGAAAGTGAAAGAAGAGAGTGAAAAAGTTGGCTTAAAACTCAACATTCAAAAAACAAAGATCATGGCATCTGGTCCCATCACTTCATGGCAAATAGATGGGGAAACAGTGGAAACAGTGAAAGACTTTATTTTGGGGGGCTCCAAAATCACTGCAGATGGTGACTGTAGCCATGAAATTAAAAGACACTTACTCCTTGGAAGGAAAGTTATGACCAACCTAGACAGCATATCGAAAAGCAGAGACATTACTTTGCCAACAAAGGTCTGTCTAGTCAAGGCTATGGTTTTTCCACTAGTCATGGATGGATGTGAGAGTTGGACTGTAAAGAAAGCTGAGCGCAGAAGAATTGATGTTTTTGAACTGTGGTGTTGGAGAAGACTCTTGAGAGTCCCTTGGACTGCAAGGAGATCCAACCAGTCCAACCTAAAGGACATCAGTTCTGGGTGTTCATTGGAAGGACTGATGTTGAAGCTGAAACTCCAATACTTTGGCCACCTAATGGGAAGAGGTGACTCATTGGAAAAGACTCTGATGCTGGGAAAGATTGAAGGCGGGAGGAGAAGGGGACAACAGAGGATGAGATGGTTGGATGGCATCACTGACTCAATGGACATGAGTTTATATAAACTTGGAGTTGGTGATGGACAGGAAGGCCTGGCGTGCTGCAGTCCATGGGGTCGAAAGAGTCAGACACGATTGAGTGACTGAACTGAACCTCCTTCTACTGGAATTCAGAGTCTCTCTGGCAATTGACAAGTCTTTTCTAACTTTTTGTACTCTCTTTCAATTCTCCCCCCATTTTTAAATAAGCTTTCTCTATTGCCTTTATTTCAGAAATTCATATCCACATAACCTATAGAATTTGCACCCACATTTATCTGATTTTTGAAGACAGTCTTTGAGCTTCTATTAAAAAGTTAACTCTCACTTCCAGTTTCTGCTCTTATAAAATGGGAAAGGTCTTTTCTTTCCAAGGCCAATTTTAAGGTTTTCTGCTTGACTTTTCATCTTTGTTTTTTGGAATATATTTCGATGTTCCCTCTTTATTGTTTATTCTTTTATGCTTATTCTGACTGGGGTTTATGGGATTCTTGAGTCTGCGGTTTGATGTCTTTCATCAGCTTTGGAGGAGTTTTCATCTTTTCAATGCTGACTCCTCTCCATCCCTCCTTCCTGGGCTCCCGGAGCCTGGATCACAGACAGGTCTGGCCTTGCACTCGCTCCGTGACTGCTTTTTCTTTTTATTCTCATGAGTCTCTCCTGGGTTCCCTGCGTGCTTTGTTCTTGGTGTTACCCATTAGACATCTGTTTCACTGTCTCTTCTAGCTAGTTTATTGAGTGATTGATTTCAGATATTGAATTTTTAATCCTAGAATTTCCAATAGTCTTTTCAAGCTTCCAATCCTCTTCTGAATTTTTTGTTTTATAATTTCTATCACAAAATAATCACAAATATTTAAAACTTTATTAATTCCTACTCTGATATCTGGGCCTCCTCCAGGAGGCAGCAGGTGGTCAGCCAGCATCCTTGTACCCTCACCACATGGAGTCCTGAGCAACTTCCTGGTGTGAAGCAGCCCCTTCATGATTGCGTGTTGGGTTTGCTGAATGCTTGCTGTGCGTCTGTCTCTGAACCGTCTAGGCCAGTTACTGGGGTCAATCCCAGTAGGGCCCTCCCACCCCCGAGGAGCTTGGAGGAGTGGCCCCTGAAGACACATGGCAGGGCTACGTGGCAGCTCTAGTCTTGTCGAAAGGGCTCATGGAGGACCTGGCTCTGCAGATTCTGGGAGGATTGTGGAACTCTGTGCTCGGCATGGGTAAAGGCATCAGGTGGTCTATATACTTTATTGTGAGGGGACCCGCCTCCGTGACTTCACCGTGAGGGGACCCGCCTCCGTGACTTCACCGTGGGGGACCCGCCTCCGTGAGTCCCTGTGTTCCCAGGCTGTGTGCTGCCCTGGACGGATGCCTGGTGAGGAGTGAAGAGCGTGGTGTGTGGAAGACAGCCTGGCCTCTCCTGCTCAGGACAGCGGTGATGGAGCCCCGCATCTCCCTGGAGACATCAGGGGCCAGACCAACACTGGCTCTCAGCAGAGCAGCAGCAACACGATCAAGCTCCCTTTAGAACATTCTGTTGTTTGCTCCTCCTGCTAATGCCTGGAGGAGGGGCTGCCACTACACATCAGGGGGTCGTTTATGAATTCCAGTGACCCCTAGAGGTCCACACCTCTGGTCACACTGCCTCCTGGACTCCTCCTGGCAGAGCCAGGGACCTGCCTCCTTCCTGGTCACCTGTGAGGAGCTATGGACACATGCACGCTTGAGGCTGCCCACTTGCCTCAGACCCCAGCCTTCCTGTGTCTGATGAATACAATTTTGCATTTGTACAACCTTTTAGAGAAGGTCTTTTTTAGAAGACTCATTTCCCCTTATTTAGATGTGTCTGCAGCTAGTTCCATAATTAAACTTTGAAAGCCCCCTCATTTCCATGGACTTAAATGTCTTAAGAGGATGCAGCTGTGTCATTCTTGGCATCTTTCAAAGAAAACACACAGATTAGGATGCACAGAAAGAAGGGCTCTCTGCTTTCAGCAGTTCCTCCGAGACCCCGCCTCCCGCTGCCCCTCAGCTCGAGTCAGTGACGTGCCTGCCTTCCCAGAACTGGGGGACCTTGCCTGTCCTGTCAGAGTCCATGAGATTGTCCAGGGACCCAGGGACGAGGAAGACGTAAACTCCTTGCTTTGACTTGTTAGTAGCTTGTCTTTGGCTGTTCTCATTTATTCTTCATGAAGGGGTAAATCCCTGGGTGTGGGGGAGGTCACTTCCATTAGCACAATCCTAAACCTAATAAGAGATGGTTTTCTGTCTGTTCAGTCCATGTGCCTGATGGTTCATGGAGCCACTGGAGCTGGGAATAAAACAGGGTTGCAATAAATAAAACACAGCCTTCATTTCTCTGTATTCCTGTGAGGGAGCAAACATTCTTACCTACCTAACCCATAGAGTTTATATTTAATATTTCTCCCAGTGAACCAGAAGTTTTCCTTTTAAATAGAGCAGCACACGCAGACACTCAGGTCCTCGTGAAGGTGCGTGTGGACGCACGGGTCACGTGGACACACCCTATCTGAGACACGGCTAGTGGCTCCGCTCAAGGCCACCTGGGCCACAGGGTTTGGCAGACACATCCTGGCGGCTCCAGTTTTAAGGATGTCTTGATTCCTACCTTTTTCACTTGTGGCTTCTCCACTATTTCAAAGACAAGAGCAATATTCAAGCTCTTATAAAAAGAGTGAAGGAAACCGATCCTTAACAGGTGGATGGGACGGCAGGGCCCTAGCCTCAGAGGTTACCTGCTGTGCCGGCCAGGCCTGCCAACCGTCCCTCGGCTGGCACCACGTCCCCCAAGACAGCTTGGCTGGAAAAGGTTCTGCCATCGCGAACATGCCGTGTACCCCAAGCTTCTCCATGTCCTCAACCCTGCACTCCAGCTAACGGCCATCTTCTCAGAGGAGTATCCTGACGCAATAACCGGCCCGCCCAAACAACTTTCAAAACACTAAAAAAAAAAGAAAGAAAGAAAACAGAAGTCGCCCACAGGGAGCTGAATGGCTTTTCCTTGTCTTGGTAACCTTTCCAGTAGTTTTGCAAGAAATGCACATTTTGCCAAACATTTAAAAATCTTGGTTTTTACAGATCTGCATGTATTCCAAAATTGAACATGAAACAAGAGAAATCTTGAGGACGCAGAGTGCGGAGTGAGCAGCCATTTGGTGCTTGAGAGCTTTTCGAGGAGGCTCCCAATTAAATGCTTGTTTCGGTCCCCAGGCAGGCCGTCTGTCAGAACCGGGCCCAGGGAGCAGACGTTAAGGAATGATGTCTTGTTTATTATGTTACAGCACAGAGCCGCCCCTCTTCCTCACCATTCAGCCTCCTGGGCCATCGAGGCTGAGGGCGGAGCACGCCCTCACTGCTTGCACTGGAGCCGCAAAATACTGAAAAATCTTGAAAACTAGAAGATTCTGAATTCCTCTTCTGTTAAAAGAGGGAAGAATATTCTATAAAACCAGAAAGACCATACTCTTTCCAAGTTCCATCCACCATTTACAAGGAAGTTTCCACTCCTAAATATTACGTGAATTAAAACTCTTCCATTTAAAGTGACTTTTTAAACTTTTCATCAGATGCAAAATTTCTGATAGTTTTCACGAAAGGGGACGTAACAGGCTTGACGAAGTGTGGACCCTAAAAGTGCAGATGCTGGTCATTCCCAGAACCGCCAGGGCTAGTCTTCTTGGCGCAGAGGAGGGAGTGTCTCTTTAAAAAGAAAAAAGAAAGAAAGAGAAGAAAAGAAGAGGCAGCTGTCCCCCTGTTGCTGGGGTCCCACCGGCCCTGCCCAGGGTCGTGGCCGAGCCTCAGACCCCAGGCCTGAGGCTGAGTGTCCCCTTGACCTCACGGGCTGGAGGCGCACAGAGAGGAGCAGACGCCCCACCCCCCCACCCCGCGCGCGGTGCAGCTCTCTTCTCAGACTCGGAGCCCCTGGAACACAGGGTCCTGGGTGTAGCACCTTCCCCCGCCGTGGACACCCCCCAGACACCACGCTCCCCATCCTCAGCTCCTGGCAGGTGTAAGAATTCTTCCCTGGACCCCCAACCAGTTATGGACCACACTCACAGGACTTGCGGTCATCTGGCTTCCTCTCCCGGCCCTGAGCTGCTCCCGTGAGAGGACTGCCTGTCCAGCTCATCTATTGCTTGTGGCCTCATCCTACACATGATAATGTTCAAGAAATGACCCCTGAGAACCCTCTTACACTGTTGGTGGGAATGCAAACTAGTACAGCCACTATGGAGAACAGTGTGGAGATTCCTTAAAAAACTGGGAATAGAACTGCCATATGACCCAGCAATCCCACTGCTGGGCATACACACCAAGGAAACCAGAATTGAAAGAGACGGGTGTACCCCAATGTTCATCACATCACTGTTTACAATAGCCAGGACATGGAAGCAACCTAGACGTCCATCAACAGACGAATGGATAAGGAAGCTGTGGTACATATACTCAATGGAATATTACTCAGCCATTAAAAAGAATACATCTGAATCAGTCCTATTGAAATGGATGAAACTGGAGCCCATTATACAGAGTGAAGTAAGCCAGAAAGAAAAACACCAATACAGTATACTAATGCATATATATGGAATTTGAAAGATGGTAATGATAACTCTATATGCGAGATAGAATAAGAGACACAGATGCATAGAACAGTCTTATGGACTCTGAGGGAGAAGGTGAGGGTGGGACGTTCTGAGAGAATAGCATTGAAACATGTATATTATCATATGTGAAACGGAACACCATTCCAGGTTCGATGTGTGAGACAAATGCTCAGGGCTGGGGCAATGGGATGACCCAGAGGGATGGGATGAGGAGGGAGGTGGGAGGGGGGTTCAGGACGGGGAACACATGTAAACCCATGGCTGATTCATGTCAATGTATGACAAAAACCACCACAATATTGTAAAGTAATTAGCCCCCCAACTAAAATAAATAAATTTATTTAAAAAAATAAAAATAAAATAATGCATTAAAAAAAAAGAAAAAAGAAATGACCCCTGAAAGAATGTGAATGAACCCTGCAGATGCCCAGCTATTGACTGAAAAAGCACAGGATGTGAGAGCCGTGAGTAAACTTTTACTGGGGGCAAAATGAGGACTATAGCCTGGGAGACAGCATTTCAGAAAGCTCTGAGGAACTGCCCCAAAGAGGCAGGGCGGGGATCAGTATATACATGATTTTGGTGAAGTGGGAAATATATACAATCAAACACATTGTTTTTTCTTTTTCAGAAGGTTGCTGCTAGTCAGGAGGAGCAGACATCACCATGAAGGATTTTAGTACTTTTCTAGATATGAGGAGATGCAAAAATTAGGCTCATTACATCTTCTGGAAATATCTATCAATCTGAAGGACTGTTCTGCCAGTTTTTCCCAGAGCACAGAGGGCCTCATTCCTGATCTCCACCCTGATTTCCTCTCAGGGGGTTGAAGGTCAGTGGTCAGGGCAGCATATTATTTAATTTGTGAGAGGTAGATGACAGGTGCCAGCCTTCAGCTGGCACACTGACTGGAGGAAGGCAGGACGGGGCAGAATGATTTTTCTGCAAAGCTCAAGCTTTGTGTGTTACAGCTGGAGATTTTGGGGGTGATGCTGTAAACAGATTCCAAAATTCTATAAAGCAATTGTCCTTCAATTAAAAAAAATACATTTTTAAAAAGCAATTAAACTTGAGAGCCCCAAATCCCGATTTCTGTCAAATTCAAATCCCTACGGAGACTGAAGAAATACAGTATGACATTCTGAACCCAAGTTGCAAACATGAAAGGAAGTTGTGAATTAATCTACAGTGGCCTCTCCCAAAATGTGACCCTTAAATTTTTATTCCCTTAGACAAAATAGGAGAAAATTATGATATTGAAGGGAGGACTCAGGTTATTTTAATATTTGTTCTAATGTTAGAAAAATTGATACAATGTGTCAAAATTAATGTACCATGCTGCAATATGTGTTTATATTTTTAAGGGAAACATACTTTTTTTCTTGTAGAGGTAATTTACTTTCATTATTGACTATTAAGAATAAATAAAAGTTAACTAAACTGAAATTAAATCATCCATATCTCATCACCCAGAAATAATTCTTCTTAACATTTTAGTGAGTGTTCTTCCAGATTCTGTCAATGTGTATATGCATTATAGTTTCCAAAAGCAGAGTTCTATTGTATTTACTCTTTTGTAAACTTTTTTCACCTAACAGTATATTGTTGGCATTTTTCCGAGTCAAACTCTAATTATGATTTTTGGTGCCAGTAGAATTCTACTGTGTGGATTTATCATAATTCATTTAGTTACTCTTTTACTAATTGCAATTTATTTTGTTTCCAAGTTTTTTTTTTTATTAAACACTTCTGTAAAAATTATTCTTTAAGCATACACATTTGCTTGCTTCTTATTTTTTTTCCTTACAAAAGTTTTCTGGCACTGTTGTACCTACTTTTTAAATTATCAGCACACATTCTTACATGGTCCTTCTAAAAGCTCATCCTGACATCCCACTGAGGCTCACACAGAACAGTGACTTTTCTATCTTCACAGCCCAGGAACGGCTCTCTCTTCTGTTTCAGCCATTTTGGCTGCAAAGGAAGAGCAGACGATTGTTGTTCGAACTTTCACTTTTGGAAATCTAGTGATAGTAAGCCTTTTCTTACGTTTCTACTGGCTCTTGTGTTTGTTTAATAAGAAGAATAAGAATTCCTTTGTCGAGGAAAGTGCTGTAAGGGCCACTTGGAATAGAGGACGGAGGTGTAGGGCCCAGTGCTGGCTGGGGCCTGGAGATCAAGATGACAGTTACATGCTTAGAATAAGAAAAAGGATGATGCTTGGTTTTCGCATCTCGATAGCGTGCTGTGGTCTGAGGCAGGGGTAAAGCGCTGAGGAAATCCCCCCGTCTTGAGGTCGTCCACATGCATTTCAGAAACGAGGCTGTTCTGTGTTGTAGGACACGAATGTGTGTGTGCGTGTGCGTGTGTGTGAGAGAGAGAGAGATCACCTTCATCCATCTCTCACTGTGAGGAATGGGAAATGTATCCGCCCAGTTACTGATTCTGAGGCAGAAATCATATAAACCCGGCACAATTCAGTTCTTGTCTGAGGTCAGCCTGATCCTGAGATCAGTCTCCGGGTGTGAGACTATTTCTTGTCAGTGATGATTATTGCATATTTGTCACTGTGCCCCTAGATCAAATGAGCTAGAAACAGAAGTAAAACCCAAGCAATCAAAGAACACACATACCAGGAAGGTGAGCTGTTTGTCGAGGATGCTGAAATAGGTGAGCAGAGAGGCGGGCAAGCCCACCCCTTGACTCAGCTGAGTCTCCCGTCCCCAGGCCTCAAGGAGGGGCTCCCACATGGGCAGAAGCCCCTGGCTTCCATCTCCTTCTAGATGCTGGTTTCACCTCCTCTGCACCCTGGCCTCAGAAGGATGAGCCTGGGGAGGCCGTGGCTTGTGCACAAGTGCTTCCTGGGCTGAGCCGCACCCACAGGCCCCAAATCCAGGGTGGCTCAGCTCCCCGCACTCCTCCGGCCCAGCCTGGACTCTTCGCAGGTAGCGTTTCTTTCCTTGGGCTCTCGGCCAAGGCTGCGGGGAGTGAGGAGCTGATGCACGTAGCCGGGGTGTATTTTTGCTTTGCCAGCTGGGCTCCTGTGAATAAAGAGCCAGCTGCATGAGGACAATGTGTGCAAACAATGTGAAAATGACCAGAGCGGCATCAGGACAGCGTGAGGCTCAGGACCAGCACATGTGACACGGATGCAGCGTCAGAAACGCAGATGGGTCCCGGCAGCAGGCCCCACCCCGCGTCCGAGCTGGGAGCGGCAGGCCTGGGCTTGGTTCGCTTCTGCACCTGAGAACACTTCCTCACATCCTGGGATCAGGTTGACAAGAACTGAGATGTACTTTTTTGAGGAAAAAGTAACTATGGCTCTTTCTGTCTCTAAGCAGATGCAAGGAGTAGCTGCAGCACCAGAGATGAAGGATCTCACAGTGTTGTTAGTGGTTCAGCGCATGGTTTCACTTCTGAGCCTGCAGAGTGGCTCATCTGTGTGCACGTATGTGTGTCTGTGTAATGAAATGTATTTGTAGAATTATAGAGTGAATAGAATATATGTACACACAGTGCATGTATGAAATACCCTGTTCCCATGCCGCAGCCCTTTATTTTAGACTTCAGTGTTATATATAGCAGGTTTAGATTCACAGAAACTGAAGAGAAAGATGCGGAGAGTTCAGACACAGCTCCTGCGCCTCCACCATGCACAGCCCCCTACTGCCGGCATCGCCCCAGTAAGTGCATTTCCTACAGTGGATGAACCACAACGACACATCGCCGTCACTCTTGGCCCTGACATTCTGCAGGTCTGGACAAGTGTATAATGATAAGTGTCCACCGGCACCGTGTCACGTAGAGTCGAGTCTTGCCCTGAACATCCTGTGTCCCACCTATTTTCCCCTCAAACCTTTGGCGCCCACTGACCTTTCTGTTGTCTTCATAGTTCTTTTCCAGAATGTCATACTGTGGGGATTATGCAGCGTGTAGGTCTTTCAGATAGGCTTCTTTCACTTAGTAATGTACATTTAAAGTTCCTCCATGTCTTTTCACAGTAGATAACTTACTTTTCATTCAGTTCAGTTCAGTTCAGTCACTGTCGTGTCCGACTCTTTGCGACCCCATGGACCACAGCACGCCAGGCCTCCCTGTCCATCACCAACTCCCAGAGTCTACCCAAACCCATGTCCATTGAGTCGGTGATGCCATCCAACCATCTCATCCTCTGTCGTCCCCTTCTCCTCCTGCCCCCAATCTTTCCCAGCGTCAGGGTCTTTTCCAATGACTCAGCTCTTTGCATCAGGTGGCCAAAATATTGGAGCTTCAGCTTCAACATCAGTCCTTCCAGTGAACACCCAGGAATGCTCTCCCCTAGGATGGACTGGTTGGATTTCCTTGCAGTCCAAGGAACTCTCAAGAGTCTTCTCCAACACCACAGTTCAGAAGCATCAATTCTTTGGCGCTCAGCTTTCTTTATTATTAGCATTGAATAATATTCCATTATTGTGTCTGGACATATGAGTTTATTTTTACCTGTTCACCCTTTAAAGGATGTCTTGGTTGCATCCAAGTTCTGGAGTTATGGATAAAACTGCAATAACCATCTGCGTGCAGATTTTTGTGTGAAAGTCTCTTTTCAGCAGCCTTGGGTGAGTATCAGGGAGCACGAGTATTGGACTGTGTGGTGAGAGCATATTTACTTTGTAAGAAACCATCCAACTGTCTTCAAAAGTGGCCGCACCATTTGCGAGAGTTCCTGTTGCTACACACCCTTCTCGAAACATGCCGTTGTCAGTGCTCTGGATTTTGGCCATTCTAATAGGTAAGCTAGAGCTACTTAGTGTGAGTTAGGAGCCACAGAGGTGAGTTCTCACATGGTACTAAACTGTATAGGTTGCACTGAAATCGTTTGAGCTCCCTGAGCCTCTGTTCGTCAGTTAGAAGTGGGTGTGATGATAATACTGCCTCCTGGGCTTTGGTAAGCTGTGAGTTGATAAATAAGTATCAGCTGTCACCACCATTATGTCAGAAGCACTGGTCACAAGAATGAACACTAGCTAGAATAAGAACGTAGGGGAGAGAATTTAGATGAATCAGTGCGTTGACACCACCACAGGACACTGACAATATGCCAATTCATTCATTAGTTTATTTGCAAATAATTATTAAACATTTATGTCATACTTGGACCTTGGGACACAATTCCATCAAAGCAGGTACGACCTTTGTCCTCACTGAGGTGGGTTTAAATGATCATAGCAGAAACTAAGGGAGAAATGCTGTTATTCACTGGATAATTTAAATTACCAGTAGCAAGCCTCTTGATGAGGATAAAAGAGGAGAATGAAAACGCTGGCTTGAAATTCAATATTAAAAAAACTAAGATCTTGGCATCTGGTCCCATCACCTCATGGCAATTAGATGGCAGAAAGGGAGAGAAGGGACAGATGTCACTTTCTTAGGCTCCCTAGTCCCTGTGGACAGTGACTGCAGTCGTGAAATCAAAAGATGCGGGCTTGCTCTTTGGAAGAAAAATTATGTCACTTCGCTGACAAAGGTCCATATAGACAAAGGTATGGTTTTTCCAGTTGTCATGTATGGATGTGAGAGTTGGACCTAAAGAAGACTGAGTGTCAAAGAACTGATGCTTCTAAATTGTGATGCTGGAGAAAACGAGAGTCCCTTGGACAGCAAGATCAAACCAGTCAATCCTAAAGGAAATCAACCCTGAATTCGTTGGGAGGACTGATGCTGAAGCTCCAATACTTCGGCTACCTAAGGTAAAGAGCTGACTCTGTGGAAAAGACCCTGATTCTGGGAAAGACTGAAGGCAAAAGAAGAAGGGGATGACAGAGATTGAGATGGTTCGACAGCATCACTGGCTCGGTGGATATGAATTTGAGAAAACTCTGGGAGGTAGTGGAGGACAGAAGAGCCTGGTGTGCTGCAGTCAGGGGTCACAGAGTCGGACAGGACTTGGCACCTGAACAACAGCGCCAAGAAAGTCAGAGCATCCTGGGCTCTGTGATGAAAACGACGACCCAGCTCCCAGTCGCCTCACCTTGAGCATCTGCACTCTTTCCATCAGACATCAGCGCTCTAGAGCGGAGCCTCACTTTAGCCTCTGTCACCTTTACTGATGACGTGGACAGGTTTTCTCTCTGCCGGACATGCTATCCTGAGAACTGCTTCCGGAGGGGTGGCCATGACTCAGCGCAGCTGGATGACTCAGAGTCGTGTGCTCGGATCTCTGGGCTCAGAAGAAGGATGTGGTCATTTGGCATCATGCAAGTGATCCAATTTCTTACTCCTTTGTAAGCCCAGTGTAGTCACAGTCAAAAGAGAGTGCATCTATTTATTCCTCAGAAAACAAGAGCAAGTAAGCACATCTTTCTAACTTTCTTCTTAAAGCAACAGTGGAACCTGCTTGAGCAGAACCTTGCTTCTTCTCAAGCCTTTGGTTGACTCAGGTATGAATTGACTTCTCGGTGAGCTTTGATGAAACCTCACCCCATAACTTTTCAAGTCGAAGATGTTACTCTATTTTATAAGGGAATACACTTTCGAGTAGATGCTAGATCAGCCCATGCTTTCCCTGGCGTGTGTGACGCTGCTTCCCACACAGGTCAGGAGGGCCCAGCAGTCTGGGGGCAGGGACCACAGTGCCCCGACAGGCTGGTTTTCATCTCCTCATTCTCCAGCAGGGGGCTGCACATGTGACCACGGGGCCTTTGGTTGGGCAGAGGTGGGGGGATTTTTCTCCAGTTCTTAGCTTTAGGGGATCTACACTGTCTAACCTGCACCTGACCCTCCTGGTGCTTCCATACTGATGTCCAGAGGGTTCCTTTCAAAGGGAGCTTCAGACCCTGAACGCGATGGGACCAGGACTTACATAAACTCCCATCCACAGACCCACAACCAGAACTTTTTTTTTAACCTCCAATCCCCTTTTCTCAACACTCACCTCTTCCAGAAACTTAATTGATCAGAGCATCTGAATGAAAGGGCTCAGCTGATGCGCCAAACTGCCTACCGGCTGTGTCCTAGCCCATCTTCTGTGGCCCTCACTCCCCTTGCACGGTCCTCACTCACCTTCTCTGGGTTCGGATCCACCTACAGGCTTCCCATCACATGGTGTTTCTCAGTGATGACTCACTACTAGTATACCTGACCCAATATTGAGAAAGCATGGGTGCTGTAGGTGAGCTAAGTTATTTAAATTTCTTGAGCTTTCATGTGATCCTTTTCAGACTGGGGTGATGACACCCTCCTCGGCAGAGATGAGAGCCCTCTACATAGGCACAGAGATGTCCATGTCTCTTCCGTTTCCTGGGCGGCAAGAAGACCCCAGGAGGCACAGCTAAACCTGGGTCTGTAATTGGGTTGCTGTGGAAAGGGTTTTGGCCCCAAAGAGGAAATGTCTTCATTCCTTTAACTTGTGTTAGTGTTACACTCTTGCAACATACTCCATGCACACTAAGCGAACATCAGGAAAAGTATCAGAGAGCATTGCAGAGGAAATAAAACTGATTCAGATTTTTCTATTCTGTTAACCAGCCTGAGGATCTCTTACACAGCATCAAACATTTTTAAGGTTTTCCTGGGTGAACCCCTCTGCATTTTTAAAGGGGGTTGCCTCTCCAGATTTTGTGCACACTTTGCCTAAACTTGTAATTTCATTTTGGGGAAGAATTAACATGTGGAGAAAGAATTCTGTGTTTGGCATCTACCCGAGCCCCTCTCCTCGGGTGCCCTGACCCCACACTTGGAGATGAGGGACTGGCCCCAGCTGGCCACGTGGGGACCCAGTGCTCCTGGCACTGTGAGCACTTAGCAACCACAGGATGGTACCAGTGCAAGAGCAGCTGTTTCAGTTGGTGCATCTGAGCACAGCATTTCCATGCACATCAGGCCCATGTAGAATGAGCTACTCCACTGAGACTCACCATGGTCTCGGCCTCTTAACCCCTTGGCCTTCGTGAGGTTCCTGCCTGACTCAGGAGTGGGAAGGTTGCTGTGGATGAATATTAAAAGAGTTTTGGCTAAAAGAGAAACCAACAGGTTTTATGAAAGTTTGAATTAAAGGAAAAGGATTTGAACACATAAACATCTCTAAAATCCGGTTTTTGCTTATCTTTCAGTTTCAGCACTTTTTGGTGCATCACATGTCCAGTCAGTCAGTTCAGTTGCTCAGTCGTGTCCGACTCTTTTCGAACCCATGGACTGCAGCACACCAGACCTCCCTGTCCATTACCAACTTCCGGAGTTTACTCAGACACATGTCCATTGAGTGGGTGATGCCATCCAACCATCTCATCCTCTGTCGTCCCCTTCTCCTCCCGCCCTCAATCTTTCCCAGCACCAGGGTCTTTTCTAATAAGTCAGTTCTTTGCATCAGGTGGCCAACATATTGGAGTTTCAGCTTCAGTATCAGTCCATCCAATGAATATTCAGGACTGATTTCCTTTAGGATGGACTGGTTGGATCTCCTTGCAGTCTCAAGAGTCTTCTCCAACACCACAGTTCAAAAGCATCAATTCTTTGGCGCTCAGCTTTCTTTATAGTCCAACTCTCACATCCATACATGATTACTGGAAAAACCACAGCTTTGACTAGATGGACCTTTGTTGGCAAAGTAATGTCTTTGCTTTTTAATATGCTGCCTATGTTGGTCATAACTTTTCTTCCAAGGAGTAAGCATCTTTTAATTTCATGGCTGCAGTCACCATCTGCAGTGATTTTGGAACCCCCCAAAATAGTCTCTCACTGTTTCCCCATCTATTTGCCATGAAGTGATGGGACCAGATGCCATGATCTTAGTTTTCTGAACGTTGAGTTTTAAGCCAACTTTTCACTCTCCTCTTTCACTTTCATAAAGAGGCTCTTTAGTTCTTCTTTGCTTTCTGCCATTAGGGTGGTATAATCTGCATATCTGAGGTTATTGATATTTCTCCCCTCCCGGCAATCTTGATTCCAGCTTGTGCTTTATCCAGCCCAGAATTTCTCATGATGTGTTCTGCATGTAAGTTGAATAAGCAGGGTGACAATATACAGACTTGACGTACTCATTTCCCTATGTGGAACCAGTCTGTTGTTCCATGTCCAGTTCTAACTGTTGCTTCTTGACCTGCATACAGATTTCTCAAGAGGCAGGTCAGGTGGCCAGGTATTCCCATCTCTTTAAGAATTTTCCAGAGTTTGTTGTGATCCACACAGTCAAAGGCTTTGAAATAGTCAATAAAGCAGAAGTAGATCAGATCATAGGTGCAGGGAAGGTATTATCACATACAGTCACCTTCAGATTCAGCCAGTTGTTGTGTCTTATCTTGCAGTAGATTTAGTAAATTACAGACCACAGAATTCTGAGAGTTGGACTTTTGACACCGCCTAGGGGGAGAATTGTGCCTCCTTCTGGTTGATCCCCTGACGGGAAGCATCCACTCGCCGTAGAAGCACTAAACCCTGCGTGGCCACACTCTTGATGGTGGCCTTGGTTCTCTCTTTGAGGGCAACATATTTGTGATCTGACACAGGAATCTCTGCTCTCACTGACCGCCCCCACATCCCGCCGGCCCACCCTAGACAGCGATGTTCTGACCGCTCTGCTTGGCTTCCCGAGGACGAGTCTGAGTTTTCCAGGTGTGCCTGGGGAGCTGGCCAGGGGCGGGCCGGGCTGTGGACAAGCAGAGACTTCTCGCAGGGTCAGCAAAGTGGGAGGCCTGACCGTGTTCGACCTGCCAGCCACCCCCACAGCACAAGGAGCATGCTCTTCATCACAGATTCAGGTGACCCGAGGGGCTTCGTGTAGAAGCTTCTTGGGGATGTCAGGAGCTACTTGGGGTCTTTACTAACAAACCCCGCTTACATAGGCTTCTGGTGTCTCATTTTTCACCCCCTCTGCATAGTACTCGCCCCCCACCCTGCACAGCGAGCCCAATTGTGAACTCTCTGAAGCACCCACTTAACCCTGGACAGCACAGCTCCTGAGCATAGCAGGTAGGGCAGGCACCCAAGGGCACGAACGGACAGTAAGTCAGACTGTGGACATCGGGGTGAGTCCCAGCTGAGCGGTGGGGTGTGCTGCCTCCTATCTCCCGGCGGCACTTTTTTTCTCTGTAGGGCACAGTGTCAAGAGGACATGTCTACACAGAAAAACAGATGGACTGTAAGGTTCAGCTCCGAACGAGACCTGAGACCAGCCAGGGGAGTTGGCAAGCTGGAGGCTCATGAGAGCCACGCATGGGGACAGAGGAAAGCTGGGGTCCCAGCTCCAGGCCAGCAGGCAGGAGGGCTTCTCTGCTCAGGGGACGGGCAGTCCTTTCATCCATTCAGGCCTCCGACAGATGGCACGAGGCCCACCACTGTGGGAGGGCACTCCGCTTTACAGTCTGCTGATTTAATGCTGGCTTCATCCAGAGACACCTTCTCAGACACCCCCAGAGAAAGGCTGGATCGAATATCTGGGCAGCAGATGCCCTGTCAGCTGGACATGGCATCCTAGAGTTTGGTCCTTTCTCCTCACAGCAAAGCCTCCAAGAGTGTTTATGAAAACATGCCCACCATGGGCCATGATGACCGGGGAGCATGGGCTACAGGACTTCCCTTTACCTGGCTCCTCCAGGGATGGCCAGACACCCACACTTCAGAGTCCCCTGATGCTGGTCACAGTGGTGAGTGCCCTGCACCCACACTGTGGTAATGGGGGGAGATACCAGTGTGCAAGAGAGCTGCTTCAAGCTGAAAGCAGCTGGTGCTGAAGTGGATGTACCACAGTCTGAATCAGGGTCAGTGCCAGGGGCTAAGTCCCCTGTCTGGATGGGGGCACCTTCTAGAGGGTAGAGTTGGACACGAGTCTGGGCTCTGGGAGTGACAGAGGGCTGGCGAGGGGGGCAACCGTACCAGGCAAGGCCAAGAGAAAAGAATGGAACAGCTGCCCAGAGAAGAGGCAGAAGGAAAGAACCAAGAAGCTGAGGACACAAAAAGGGGGTTGCCTCCTGCCCACCCCCCACCCCCACTGCCTCAGAAACAAACTTTCAGATAAGTCCCCGTCTCTGCATAAACCAGCTCTGGAGAGTTCCGCTCTTGGTCACCAAGCATGCTGCCAATGGGACGACCTCCGTGCCGACTTGCTAGAATTATCTACAATAAGTTAGTGCTGACCAGCTGTGAAGCTGTGATTTAGCCGATCTCCTAGGTCAGGCCTAGAGTCACCACTCCCTTCCTGAGCGGAGAAGCTCAGTGGACCGGCCTATGTTTCCTGTTACGAGCGAATCATGCCAGAGCTATTTACTCACATCGCTAAGGCTGCGAGGTCTGTGCTCTGGAATGGTGTGTTTGTACCCAGCACAGCCCCCGTGCTGGTCTGAGGTCCCTGATGCAGGCATCACCCCTGTACTGCGGAGACCAGCCAGCCCAGGACACAGCTCCCACCACCAACCCCCTACCCACAGCCAGAACGCTCCAGCCTGGATTCCCCAAAGCCTGTGGTCTCACCACCCCCCAGGCCTCACCAGAGCTTCCTGTGCAGCCACAGATTTCCGGGATCAGCCCACACCTGCCCAAGAAGGTGACAAATGACCCTGTCATCTCTGTTTGTTTGTACAGATTTTGAGGAGAGACTTTTCATAGGTCAGATATTAGCAAAAAGAAGTGACCTTATTTTAGAAAGCACGATGTCTCAGGGCTTCAAAGGGTATCCATCAATATTCAAGCATGATTCTTCCAGGATATAACAGAATTAAGAAGGTGAGGAGACACAGTGAATCATTGGGCTGACTCATCTATTGACTTCAAGCAAAAGTTGGAAATTGTACTTTAATGCAATATAGGTGAGGCAATTCGCTCAGTGGCCAAAGGGTGGATCTCAAACCCAATCATGAACTTCAGCAGAAGAAGAGCCAGCAGTGTGCCCCCTGCCCCTCTGACCCAAGCCAGCCCGGGTCCCTGGGTGAGCAATGCCGCCCTTCCTGGGGCGGTTGACTCAGGGCTCTTGGAGTCGGACCCAGCCGTCTGGGTGGGGGCCCAGAGCCAGCCCCAGCCTCCTTGCAAATGAGATTCAGGAAAAAATCGTGCCTCTCTTTAGAGATCGCTTCTGAACCAGCCTGAGCCATGAGTCACTGCCCTTGACAATACATCTGAAAATGAAATGCATTTTTTGAAGTCTCTAACAATTTGCAAAAACTAAGTTCCTTTGTTTCAGACAAAAATATATACACCATGTCAGCTCACAGCAGTTCTAAGGTCTTGAATTATTATGGTAATAAACACAATGATTCTGCGGCACAAACTCTAAAAGTCAAAAGTTAGATTGAAGGAGATTGCAGCCTGCTCCCATCAAAGAGAAGACAAACCTCCCACTGCGGCCGGCTCCCAGCCTGATGCCCACCTCCATCCAGCCCAGCCCGTCTACACTGAGGCCCACTCAGCCATCACCCTGGTTCCAGTGGCCTCGAGGGCTTTAGGGGAAGGTCCCAACCCCATCAGGCCCCCGTAGGCCCTCATCTCCAGCTCCACATGGGATGGCCCTTCTTAGCTTCCTGATTTTTCTCATGGATTCATGCGCTCTTAAGTGCTATTCATTATTCGTGCACTCAGGACAGTGTCCAACACACAGCTGAGTGACTGACCGAAGCCCCGCTCACGGCACGTTTAAACGAAATGTTATCAGAGCTCAAATCTCCGGCATCATGAGGCGCCTGCCTCCCTAAGCTAACTATCATCTGGGCTTCCGTCGTCATCATCGTGGGTTAGTTTTGTGTATTTTTGAACCTTGTAAAGATGAATCACACACTCGTGATGTCGTCATCTGGGCTCAGCTGTGCCGGGGGGAGAACGTCCTCCTGCTGAGGCTCGGTGGCAATGTCCTTGGTGAACCCACGCTCCGTACTCCGCTCAGCGAAGGTGCGTTTCGGCGGCCAAGCCCGCACCGTCTAGTTGGGTCCGTGGAGAGCCCGTCTGTCTTACTGTTGCACGAGAGTGCTCTCTAGAATACGGACAGGAGTTTTGCAAATATCTGTTCCCACACTGTCTTGCCTATCTTCTCTGACAATATTTTTGTGGATAGACTTTCATAGTTTCAATGACCCCTTTATCACACCTTCTCTTGATGGTTGGTTCTTTTCCTGTTTATTAATAGAGGAGTCTTCCTCGAGGTAGCCCAGATGTCTGACTGTCACCTTCCACGGGGTCCTTGCCTGCCTCCATGTTTATATTTACTCTCCCCTGAGAGGGTTTTGCTGATGCTGAGAGCTCGGGCCACATTATAATTCTTCAGAGCGGCCCATTCACCGGGAAGGCTGTGCTTCACTACTTCTCTGAGGCGGCCACTGCCCTCAGCTGAGTGCCCACTGCCCTCAGCTGAGTGCCCAGCTGCTGGGGGCTTCTCTGTCCATTCTGTTCCTGGGTCTATCATCCATGCTGCGACAATTTCTCAGTTTTTAATTATTGTAGCTTTGTAAGTCTACAATTATTCCAAATTTGTTCCACTGCAAGATTTTCTTAGCCTTATAAATTATGCTAGGATTTTATATTAAACCCATAAAACACTGCAAAAACTGACATATTTAAAATGATTGTACGTTTCAATTCAATTAGATCTGTTTTAATTTGTTCTATAATGCTTTCTGGATTTTGTCATAAAGGTCTTATGTATCTTTTGTTGGATGTGTTGCTAATATTTGACTCTTTGTGTCCCTAAAAAGGTATCTTTTAAATTGTGTTTTCTAATCGTTTATTGCTGGTATGTTGCTGCTGCTGCTGCTAAGTCACTTCAATCATGTCTGACTCTGCACGACCCCATAGACGGCAGCCCACCAGGCTCCACCGTCCCTGAGATTCTCCAGGCAAGAACACTGGAGTGGGTTGCCATTTCCTTCTCCAGTGCATGAAAGGGAAAAGTGAAAGTGAAGTCGTTCAGTCGTGTCCGACTCTTAGCGACCCCATGGACTGTAGCCTACCAGGCCCCTCCGTCCCTGGGATTCTCCAGGCAACAACACTGGAGTGGGTTGCCATTGCCTTCTCCATGCTGGTATGTAGAGGTAAATGAAATAAAAAGATGCTTACTCCTTGGAAGAAAAGTTATGACCAACCTAGAGAGCATATTAAAAAGCAGAGACATTACTTTGCCAACAAAGGTCCGTCTAGTCAAGGCTATGGTTTTTCCAGTAGTCATGTATGGATGTGAGAGTTGGACTATAAAGAAAGCTGAGTGCCGAAGAATTGATGCTGTTGAACTGTGGTGTTGGAGAAGACTCTTGAGAGTCCCTTGGACTGCAAGGGGATCCAACCAGTCCATCCTAAAGGAGATCAGCCCTGGGTGTTCATTGGAGGGACTGATGTTGAAGCTGAAACTCCAATACTTTGGCCACCTCATGCAAAGAGCTGACTCATTGGAAAAGACTCTGATGCTGGGAAAGATTGAAGGCAAGAGGAGAAGGGGACGACAGAGGATGAGATGGTTGGATGGCATCACCCACTCAATGGACATGAGTTCGGGTAAACTCTGGGAGGTGGTGAGGACACGGAGGCCTGGCGTGCTGCAGTCCATGGGGTTGAAAAGAGTCAGATACTATTGAGCAACTGAACTGAACTGAACTGAGAGGTAAAATGTTTTATATGTTGATCTTCATCTAATGTCTTGCTAAATTTAGTTATCAATTTTTAAGTTTATCTGTTTACTTTATTGGATTTTCTGCATACATAATCAGGTTATTTACATAGAAGGGTAGCTGTATTTTTCCTTTCCAGTTCTCATGTATTATTTCTTAATCTTGCTTTTTTTTCCCCCCATCCTAGTTAAACATCACTAGTGACGGTGAATTTCTGGTCTCCTTCCTGAACTTGGAAGAGAAGAGTTTCGTCTTGTGTAGCCAACTGTGACTTTGCTGTAGGTTTTTACATGTCCTTTTGTTCCTAGTTTGCCACTTCCTTTTTGTTGATGCTGTTGATTGTGCGTGTATGATGTGTGTGTGTGTATATATATATATGGCATGTATCAAATGTATCAAATGTTTTAATATATATATATATGGTATTTTATCAAATACTTGTTTCTGCATCAGCTGGAGCAATTTCTCTTTGTCCTGTTAATGTGGTGGTTTATGAGAATTTGACCTAGAACATCAGCTGCTTCCTTCCTTGCTGACTCCTTTGTAAGCCTTTTCTATTAGTTACTGAAGATGTATTTTTAAGCCAAACAGTACAATGAGGAAATGTACCCACTTTTTTGTTGTTTCGCTTTTTCCAGCCTCACTGAGGTACCACTGACAAGGATGGTATATATTTACGGTATGCAGTGTGATGTTTCGATCTCCACGTCCATCTTGAAACAATCAGCACAATCAAGTTATTTAACATACCTATCACCTCATGTAGTCACCACTATTTTTTTTTCACTTGTTGGTGTGGTGAGAACACTTAAGATTTATTCCCTCAGGAATTTCCAGTACACAGAGCAGTACTGTTCGCTGTAGTCCTTGTGCTGTGAGTCAGACCCCAAAACCCGTTCACTCAGAGTTTGTACCGGGATCACCTTCTCCCCACCCCCGCCCTTAGCCCAGGGAACCTTTTGTATCACAGCTTCCAGTTCCTGCCAGCCCTCCCCGCTTCAGTGTGCTTCCTGCGCCTGCTGTCACAGCTGTCCTACAGCTCACGCCTGACAATCCCAACCTGGACCCCGTGGGTCTGACCTCTTGTTCTCCTGGGTTCGGTGTAAATCATCTCAGAGGCAATCTGAGGCTCTGGCTGAGTTATTCCTGCATAAGACTTGCTTCTGATACCCTCTGTCTGAAGGGACAGAGGACTTGAATACAGTCAGGGAACAGAATAATTAGGGACTTTCTCTATTTCCTGTTTTTCCTTATCTCCAGGATGAGACATTCAGACATGGATCCCGCAGTGAGGCCCAGGCAGTTTCTGGTGTCCCCACTCCAAGACGAGAGATGTCCTCTGAGACGATGGGAGCTCTCGTATGGGTTTCAGGGTCTCTTCACCTACCTCGGGTGAAAAGTCTCCCTCTAAAGCCACTTCCTGCCTCCTGGTTTCGTCCTCCGGGTCCTGGTCCTGGCGCATCCTGAGCCCTCAGGCCTTCAGCCACATTTGAAAAGACGTGAGTCCGGCTCCTCTAAGAGCACCCACCTAGCGGCCTGGCCTGCAGCTGCCACCAGACGTGGAGTCCGTCAGACGTGGTCTGGACACAACACCTCCTCCTCCAGGCTGGCTTCCTGGGCTGTCCTGCCTGGGCTTCACTCTGGCACATCCCCACATCACAGGAAAACATGGAGCCAGAGCTTGGTCATCCACTCTCCTCTTGGATTTAAGGGTCTGTCATCAAAAAAGCACCAAAGTCTTGGGAGAGGGTGAGCCTGAGAGGAGCTGGGGGCGGGGGTGGGGAGGTGGTTCCGTCCATAAAGGGGGCCTTCCTGCCCTTCCTGGGTTTGCCTTTACCGCGTTCTGCTGCTAGTTCCTCATCACATTTTATAAAAGGAAAACTTCTGTATTCATTAAGAGAAAGCAGCCAGCAGTGCCCTCCTTAATGGTACTCACCATGCAGTGGGGTCGTCTGTCAGTTCAGCTCCTGGGTCAGAGCCCCTGCCTGTGAATGGGGGGCAGGCCAGGATGCTGGGCCTCCACCGCCCACCTTGCTGAGGCCTCAAGAGTAGTTTATCCTTGATAACTGTGGAGGTTTTATTTCTAAAGGCTTTTTATTCTGAACCTTTACAGAGATGGGATTGGGCTGTGCTTTGCCAGGCTGGCAGTCAGAACAAATCCTGTTGCTTATCTAATTAGCAAGTGAGTCATATCTGAGGGCCTCACACGGGGTAATTAAAACTTAACTGGGCTCTTCATCCAGCTAATGTCACCATGGAGTCGCGGGTAGCAGCGGCGGGGGCCCGGGTGGCAAGGCCGTCTGTGGTTTCCCGGCTTTGCGCTGTGCGCTGCAGCCCCGGGTGGGGTGCGTGGGCTGAGTGGTGGAGGGGCCGGGGCCCGAGGCCCGGCTTCGTCACCCACCGCCCTAAGCCTCACCTCGGCGCAGGTCACCGGGGTGACGGGGCAGCTCAGGGAAGTCTGCAAGAGCAGACAGCAGCCGCGGGGGTGACAGGCCTGAGGGGCCCTCGGTCACGGTCAGCGCGGAGCGTCCTGTGGGCTTTTGACTCCAGCGGTTCCCCGAGCGCCGTGAGCTGGAGACGGTCGTGCAGGAAGAAGCCGTCTCGGGGGAAGGAGGAGGGTGGGGCGCCCCAGTCCCCCCAGGGCCCCGCTGACCCCACCAGGAGCACACGTGTGCCCCCCAGGATGCGGCCTGCTGTCCAGGGCAGAGTCCCAGGGGCCCAGGTGTGAGGCAGGGGGTCATCCCTCTCACAGATGCGTTTTTCTATCCTTGCCACGAAGGCCTTCAGAAGTGGTTTGCATCCCCAGGAAGAGAGGACAGTGTGTGTTTACAGTTTAGTCCCAGAACTGTGAGACCATCTCAGCCTCTGCCCCGGGGCGGTCCCAGTTCAGCCAGGACGTCCACAGGCACCCAGCCCCGACAGAGGCTGTCAGCGGGCAGGCCAGAGGCCGGCGGGCAGCGCTGCGGGGCTGGACCCGGAGGGGCGCGGGGAGCCGGCGGCACGGGGGCGGAGCTTCCCCGGAGCTGAATAGTGCGGGTCGGCGACCGCTATGCTCAGGGCCGGACTTTCGAATCACCAAAGAGAGTAACAGCTTAGACTCTTCCTTTGCTACAATGGTTAAGATCATTTCTTTATCAGTACTTTTTTTTTTTTTTTTGTAAAAAATGTGAGAATGTGAATTGCTGGTTTGTGCCCTAGCTTCTCAGGGCTGGCTCACGACGCTGGCAGCTCTGAGATCCACAAACAGCTCTTACCTCCTGTGCCCAGGACCAGACCTCCAGGAGCCCAGCCGGTGGGCAGGTTGCGTCCCAGGGCAGTGGGCAGGGCTGCGGCGCCAGGACACAGACCCCCTGGGAGCGAGCAACTTGGCTCCTGGATAGTGGGCAGTGAGACCAAGTTCCCCACCCTGCAGACCCTCACCGAGGGGCGGGCAGAGGAGCGGCAGACACAGGCGTGACCGTGTCTAGTGTAACACAAGTGTGACCGCATCTAGTGTAACACAGGTGCTGCCCCGCCGTGGCTCACGGTGCCCTTGACACGGTGCCAGGGGCAGGACTCGAGAACAAGAACACGCTTCATCTCTCCCCTGCACGCCCAGCACCTAACACAACAGGGGCGCGTGGCAGGTCCTGATTCTCCGCTTGAACGCGCACTAGGCTTCTGTCCCCTTCCCGCGTCCACCCCTCTAGCGGAGCAGTGCTCCGCGGACGCGGCAGACTGGCCCGCCCGGCCGGCCTCCTCAGCAGCCCCGGAGCCCCCGCCCGGCTCCGGGCCCGCCTGGACCCCGAGCAGCCTCAGCCACAGTCGTCCAGGGCTGCCCTGGCCCTTTGGGCAGGGGACGCAGAGTCAGTTCAGCTCCATTCATCATGGGAAACTTTGATTGTGAGTTCACCCCGGACCTCTCTGAAGGCTCGCGTCGGCGCCGTGATTAACGAGCTGTTGGTAGTAAATTGCAAGCACGTTCGGACCTTGGAGTCATGTTATTTAACCTTTAACTTATGGACTGGTAAAAACTTAGAAAACAGGACGTGTGATTTTAAGTGTCAGATAGACGCAGCTAACTTGAGAATGTAGAATTCTAGGCGAGAACCTTCCCATTTCCCTTTGTCAAACATTCACGTGGAAATGATAGCTCTTCATTCAGGTCGCAGTTTCCTTTAGGGGAAAGGGAATGATCATTTTCAGGCTCTCAACCAATCATTTGCTTTTTCTAGCCAGGCCATCTGCCAAATCAGATAAATCAGGGCAGAAACACAGGAGCTGCCAAGAGGCACAGGGAGGCCCCAGGGGCCGGCGCCCCCGGGGTCACCTCGAGAGCCCTTCAGTAAGGCCCACGGGCTAGCGCGGAGGGACTCCGGCTCAGACACAAGTCGGTGCTGGGCTGACCTGGTGCCCAGAGTGGACACAGACTCGGGCTGAGGCCTCGTTCCTGCCACCCGGGGAAGCCCCCCGTGGCCTCGGTCAGGACGGCCAGCCCTGGTCCTCACGCAGGCTGGGCCCGGGGCCGCGCTCCCTGAAACGACCCCACGGGCAGGCCTGCCTTCGGGACAGTCTCCCTGTGGCCCTCCGCCAGAGCCGCTGCTGACAGCCTGCCGCCCCCGAGGACGCCAGCAGGGATCCTCGCTGCTCGTCTCTTCCTGCCCGAACCTCCTCACCCGTTTCATCCTTCTGCTTTTCTAAACAGCCCCTCCCCGCTGACAAAAAGTCAAGACAGACGGACAAAACCGACTGTTCCCTCTGTCCTCAGGGTCTGTCTGAAGACAGCGCGTCCTCCAGTCCCCCGTGAGACCACCCCCTTCCCATCAGCACGGCCCAGGTCCCCACCGGGGGGCAGCCACCTCCTGCATGACGCACCCCTGAGCCCAGGGCCACTGGGAACCCCTCAGAGTCCCCAGAGTCCTTCCAGGCTTAGCCCAGAGAGGCTCAGTGTCCCCCTGGGCCCCGGGAGATGCCAGAGGTGCCTCAAGGTCCAGCCAGTGAGGCCTGAACCTCCCCCCACCCCACCCCTGTGCTTTGCCAACAAGAACCACACGGTCTAACTGCGTATGCTCTCACCCCTCTCTCACCCTGAACGTGCGGCCCTGGGGGGCTGCCCCCTGAGTCCTCGTATCTGCAGGATGGGCACAGGCCAGAGCCCCGTCTGGCTCTCGAGAATCCCCATCCACTCCAGACCCTCTGGCCTTGCAGCTTCCCCACGGTCAGCCTCTCGAAACTGTCTGACTTTCCCCAGATGCATTTGTATTTTATCAAAAGAATCTTCGGAGGTTAGGAATCAAAACCAAAAACAAGCAAGATGGAACTTACTGTCAAAAACGCCACGGCCGAGTCACACCCGCCGTGGTCTTGTGAGCTTCCTTCTAGAAGATACTGTTCAGTCTCGTAAATCAGGAGGGTTATTTACTCCTGGCACAGACCTGTGGGGAAAGAGAGGTTTTTATTTTGCAGAATAAATCATGGAGAGGCTCCAAGCTGCTGTAACTTGGAAACCTCCGTAATTAAACAATCAATTAGAAAGTTCTTGGCCCAATTCCAGGGCCCCAGAGGGAGGGAGGCCTAACTGTCCTGAGGCTGAACTTGACCCAAAATGGCCAACGCAACACAAACAAACACAAAGCACTGGTTTTGGCTAAATGGCTACACTTTTTAACTTAATCTCACAGTTAATCTCACACAGGCTGAACGTGCCTGCAGAGGCTCCGGATAAGATCTGTGCTTCTCTGTTCTCCCCTTTCAGCACCCTCCACTCCCCAACCCCCGCCAACATTTTCCATTAGAATCAAGAAAACGGACGTTCAGTGAGTACCCCGGTGTCAGCAAAGCACTCAGGGAAGTACAAGTTTGGCACAAAAGCCAGTACAAACCCTGGCTGACCAGGGGCTAGAACCCTCTGGGCTTTGTTAAAACTTAGCAAAGGACGCAAGCACTCTCAGTTCTGTGACACGGTTCTGCCACGACTTGGACGCAGTTGATCACCAGGGCAGACACTGAAGTGTCCACTGCCTAAGCGACCAGTTGTGACACTTCCCAGGAGACTGGATTCCCCTTCGATTAAGCCTTTGAAGCCCCTGACGGGAAGCGGGCACACACTGCTGCCCACGAAACCCAGCAGCTCTGCGGGTCAGTCAGTCTTCCTGCGAACAGACTAGGAGCCCAGTCCCCTGTCCCCTAGACCTTGTGGCAACGCTGGGGCTTGGAGCCACATGTCCAGATTCCAGTGACCCTGCCTCAGCACAGATGGCTGGCTTCAACCACTCCCGAGTGAGGTTAGGGCCACACTGCTGTTGGGGAAAACAGATTTTGAAGATGGCCGCTGACTTGCTCTGTTTACAGCCGAGACGCAGCAGTTATCTAGCTGTGCTCCTGAGGCTGCACAAGCCGAGTGACTTGGAGCAGCCCTGACGTGTGCACAGGAGGCTGGATCTGCACAAAGCGAGGCTGGCGCTCTGACCTACCAGCGGGCAGGCAGCCAGCGCTGAGGTCTCCGGACACCTGTCTGGTTCGCCGCCTGACAGAGCTGGGCTGCCAGGGCCCCAAGTGACCAAGCCCTGGGGTGTTGGGGAATCAGCAAAGGAGGAGACAGCCCTAAGCTCAGCGACGGCAGAGTCAGGAGGAGGAGGAGGCTGGACTCCAGGACAGGCTGGCGAACGGGGCGGCCGGGACCCATTGCGGCCATCACGTGATCTGGCAGAAGCCCAGATCTCAGGAGGGGGTGAGGATGACTGTAAGATGATGCCATGGTGCTTGGTCCACGTCTGCTTTCAATTACGCTGATTCCATCCACAGAATTATTCACAGCATCTAAGTATCAAACTCTATCCAGTTGCCTTCAGCCTCAAAGAAGATGGTCTTGCGCCAGCCTCTGTTTCCATTTCTAAAGGAATGAAAATACATCTGGCCTCCACTTACACGGGTCGCCCAGATGTAGCCGAAGCCTGTGCATTGAGGAACTGCTCCTCACAGAGCAGATCCAGGCGGAGAGCAAGGAGAGGCGGGGGCAGCGGGGGACCAAGTATGCAGCCCGGGTCCGGAACCCCAGAGGCAGGAGGGAAAGGCGTGTGCTTCTCCACCGTGCTGGCCCCTCTACCTGTCAGAAGTGAGAAAGCCCAGAATTTAGGGCACCCACCGGTGATTCTCTTATGGTCATTGACCGAGGTGTTTCCATGCGCAATTATCTGTGTTAACAGACACAAGAGTCACAACAGAACCCAGAGCGAACAGTGCGTGGCAGACACCAGGGAGACTCGCTCCAGGTTGACGCTTCGGCCCGAAGGCCCCGCTCCTCAACTCCCCAAGGCCCCGCTCCTAAACTCCCCAAGGCCCCGCTCCTAAACTCCCGAAGGCCTCGCTCCTAAACTCCCCAAGGCCTCGCTCCTAAACTCCCCAAGGCCTCGCTCCTAAACTCCCCAAGGCCCCGCTCCTAAACTCCCTGCAGCTAATGCTGAGGCTACGTGTGTTCACAGAAGCAGTTTCCCGTGCACTGTAGCCTGAAGCTTGTGTAAAGGACAGATACACGTGTGTGTTTACATTTTTGGCACTACTTTCCTACTTCCACAGATTTAAGGAGTGTCTTTTCTTATATGATGGGACTTTTAGTTAGGTGGTCAGAATGCAAACATCTATGGTTTATGAAGCTGGAGACTTTGTGTGTGACCACCGGCCACGTCCATGGGTGCCACGCCCACCCCACGGCAGTGGACGCCCCGCTGAGCGGCGCTGAGCTCATTCTCACCTCTCACCTTTGGGTCCTGTTATTTCAGAGCTGAGCCACACTCTACCCTATACCTGTATGTATTTGTAAACAGTTCTCTTGATCCGACTGTGACCTTCACTTTGCCCCTCAAGAGTATTGGTTTTATTTTTTTCATTTCATTGCAAAACAATCTAGTCCCTTCACTAGTCCTCAGAGGATAGACTTTGAGGACACTTGTCACCCTGCTGTTTTATTCAGTACATTTTCTAGTTTCACGCTTCTCTTGTAAAACATGTTGCCTCATGTTGAACAAAATGCCACAGGTGTGATTTGCTTCCAGGATGGCTGCTAAGGTCGATTTAGATGTGTTTGCTGCTGACTCAGGATAAATCAACAACTGCCAGCCACAGCCCCCATCCTGTTCTTGATTTTCTCGCTGGCCACGTGCCAGAACTTCCACGTTCCCTGTGATTCCAGATGCCCTGTGCCGCCTCCTCTTCCCTCGTGGGCGTCTAGGAATCCACTGTACATGACTTGCCTGGTGCGAGAAGATTCCGCCCATCACATCCTCCGCCCAGTTCAGGGGCCCGTGAGGCAGGTATGTGAGGTCCCTTCTTCCTCTGGGAAAGAGCTCAGAACTCCTGTGTCAAGATCAATGTCAAGGTCATTAGTCTTTTGAATTGATCTCCTCATGTGAAGTCCCAACAATCAATGGGGAAAAAAAATGATGCAAAGAAGCACCTGGCTGGCAAGATCTTTCCCACTGCTCCTTAGATGTCAGTGGCCAAGCACCCCTGCAAAACCTCACGTAAAATCACACGACCTCCAGACATGCTCCCGCAGTGAAGCCAGTTAGGGAGGGAACGCTCCTCACAGGAGCCCCCCCGAGCTCGTCCTCTCAACACCCCTGGTCCAAGGCCTTTTCAGATGAAAATTCACAGCGAAGAGGGAAGTCCCTTCCTGGAAGAAGCAGACTTCCAGGGGCCGTGACACGTGGCCCTGGGGACGAGCAGTCAGGACCCGCCCCTCACATCCCATCAGGAGGCACCCTTTCCATCAAGTTCAAATATTTGGGTCCCAGGCATTTCACTGCCTTGGAGCTTGATAGCTCTTCCACAAATGCTGGCTACCTACCGAGGGTACTGGAGGGTCCAGGAGACTCTGCGGCAGAGCCAGGGTGAGCTAAGCAAGGAGACAGGAGCATTTCAGGGGTGGGAAGGGGTTTAGGGATAAACCCAAGCGTACCAACAGAAGTGATTTCCTGACTGAGCTGGGTGAAGATTCACCCTTAGAACCAAACGTTTCAGAGAAAAGACTCCCACCTTGGAGACGAGTCTCTGCGCTCAGGAGTCCTGATTGCCCAGGGGGTCAGGAGGCAGGAGGTGCTGCCAGTCAGGTCCTGCCCCACGGCTGAGCGTGCGAGCTCGGCTGCCTACACAGAGGGGGCAGGTGAGGAGCGAAACCCCACCCTCCCTGCACCCCGGTCCCTGAATCTCCGGGTGTGTGTTCAGCAGGGAGGAGATGAAGCTTCGTTCTGAGCAGGAGCTGATCTGAGTGCTAACAGCCTCCCTGTCCCCCGCCTCCAGTCCTCAGGGGAAAACCCTCAGCTCCAGGACCTCGGCTGGCCCCCCAGCCCCCATGAGACCCAGCCCTCCCACTGGCCTGTGCACAGATCTACCGAGCTTCCCGTGAAGCTGGCTCGGCTCCAGGAAAGGTGTTGACCACACAGTCCCTTTGCTTTGGATTTTTCTTGCCGGTTCACTTCCGCTCACACAGGGGTGGCATCAACCCTCCACTAACAGGCCCCCGACCCACTGCCTGTGCCTTTACCTCCTGAGCAGACATCCCAGGGCTTCCCACACATGCCTCGTGGTGCCAAGCACATCTAGTGAGTCAGCCCTCGTGCACGGCGGGCACTGTTACCTCCACTGTCAGAATGAGAGGAGGCCGGGTAGCAGACGCTGTCCCTGCAGATCCAACATGCGTGTGTGTGCATGTGTGTCTGTGCGCCCGCAGAGCGGACGCCCCTGTCACCCCCATGCACCCCCCACCCCCACCCTCGCCCCACCTCTGCCCCCGGCCCCCAGGCCCCAGCTCCCTCTCAGGTGGGCCCGGATCTGGACCCGGGAAGTAAGGGGCCTGCTTCCCTTCACACTTAGCACCCTTCTCCCAGGAGGAGGGTCCTGCTGATTCCCGTGGACTCCGCCCTTTTCAGGGGCCACAGGGCACCGCCACTTGCGCCATTGGAGAAGATGGATTAAACCCTGACAGCGCTGGGAGCCCCTGGGCGCCGCGGCACGTCCACGGGCATCCTGGACCAACCTCATCAGGCCCCTCCTCCGAGAAGAGCTCAGGGTACAGCTCACCCTTCACAGAGCAGTGCTGACGTCACCCTAGAACGTCACAGACCCCGAGAACACGTGAGTGTCCTTTGCCGCTGTCCCCCCAGCTGGCGGCCATGTCAGAACAGAACCAAGTTCCTCCTGTTCCTTGGGCACCCTGAAACACTGCTGATAAGGAAAGGCAGACTTTGCTACAAGCACCTTAAACCACTTCCCACTGCTCATTTACATGGAAACTCAGTGATCTGTGTATCACTTGGAGTGACTGGTAGCAATTTCATCTGAGACTGGGTTTGTTTTTCATTGATCTCCGTCACGTGGCTGCATGTCTCTGAGCCTCTCAGGGACAGAGGCAGAGAGCTGGATGCTTGGGAGGTGCTAACTGGAATCAGAAAAAGTCTGAGTTGCTTTCCTGGCACGTGTTGAGAGCCCAGTGGTGTGTGCCTGGAGCCAGGGTTGGAGCCGCGGGGGACAGAGATGCTATGCGGCGTTTCCACTGCCCTCTCGCCAGGCCTTCTTGTCCTCCCATAAACCTGGGCTCGTTCGCAGCCCACAGACACTCTGTGTAGACCAGGGCTGATTCAGACTGAGATGGTCCTGGTAAACGGATTGCTTTCTTGCTGGACGCCAGGGGAATTCCTTATAATCTTCCTTTAAGTAACTTTTATATTTAATGTTTCTTGTAACAATCTTGGTTACAATAATGAGTTTGTGGGGCCGACACCCTATTTCTAAGCCCCACCTTCCACTTACAAGAAGGAGCCAAGGGTGACTCCTTAACCTCTGCACCCTGTTTTTCCCGCAAACAGGACAGAACAGCAAAGAACACGCACCTCCCCATGCGACTCTAGGACTCCAGGAGCTAAACCCAAAGCCACCCAGTACTCAGCCAAAGTCTGGCTAATGAGTTGGGAGGGAAGATAAATAAGCATAAATGTGGGAAAATGCTGCTTCATAAGAACAAAGCAGAACACATTGCAATGGAATCAGCCCTTTATCCTCTTATCAAATTAAATACTGCGCAAGTCAATGACAACACCAGTCACTGGGCTTTGAGAGTAGTTATGACGTACAAAACCTAGCTGAGCAACGGTTCAGGGACACGTGTGAATGTGCAAACAGCAGCACGGACAGCAGCCAGGACGCACACGTGCTTCCAGCTCGTGTCCTGGTTTACCCGGCAGGTACGCCCTGCTTGCAGCCCTCACCTGGTGTCTGCGGAGCCACATCTGCCTGCGGCCACGGCCCCAATCCGGCTCTCACCTCCCAGCCCCGGCATCGTATCTCAGAGGCTGCTCCCAGCAACAGCTCTTCTCTGCTCCCCTTGGACGCCACCCTGCTCCGCCTTCGGGGTCTGATGTTGGATTCCTGCAAGCAGGGCTGGGGGGGGCCTCTTTTGGAAAAACCGCCCTGTGCACTGGATTCCCTCCTTTCCCTGTTCACCTGTGACACTAGCCCCAACCTCCACCCTGGTTGGCTGAGACAGTGACATCATAAAACCTGGTTTGAAATGAGGCTCCTCACCCGTCGGCAGCTGTGACTTCAAGGGAAAGTTGATCTTGTGTTTTTGGCACAAAAACCTTTGTAAGGAGAACGCAGGTGTGCTCCCCAGACATGCTAACGGCTGAGAACTGGTTTAGAGATTGAGGTCGTCCCAGCTCCGCTCGTATCCTCAGTTCAGTTTGGCTAAGAGGAGAATCACGTGTTTGGAGATTTCTCTAAGAAGAAGGAAGATAGGGAGGGTGGTGGGAGACTGTGTCCTTGAAAACACCAAACGCAACATCGGAAGAATTTCACTGGATGAGAGGACCACAGTCTCCTCCCGCTCCTTCCCTCCTATGACTTTCTGTCACGGGAATCTGGGGGTCCTTCCTCGGGGACCCGCCTGGGGCTGAGCTGCCCCAGGGGGCAAACAAGGCTACAGGCATGGAAGCCCAGCCCAGTCTCTCAGCTCAGTTCAGTCGCTCAGTCGTGACCGAGTCTTTGCGACTCCATGGACCACAGCATGCCAGGCCTCCCCGTCCATCACCAACTCCCGGAGCTTGCTCAAACTCATGTCGAGTCGGTGATGCCATCCAACCATCTCATCCTCTGTCCTCCCCTTCTCCTCCCGCCTTTAATCTTTCCCAGCATCAGGGTCTTTTCCAAGGAGTCAGTTCTTCGCATCAGGTGGCTGAAGTATTGGGGCTTCAGCTTCAGCACCAGTCCTTCCAATGAATATCCAGGACTGATTTCTTTTAGGATGGAAGCTCAGTCTCTAGAACTTAACCAAATCATCTCCCAGTCGTGGGAGTCAGCCTGGCAGACCCCAGGCAGCACATCCAGTGAAGGGAGGTGGGAGGTTGGGATGAGGTCGCTTGAGGCAAGAACCTCTCTGTGTACAGCCCTCGGCACTGAGCGCCACGGAGACTGCGGGACAGTGGTTGGGGGTCCCGGGGCCCACGGGCAGTTTGTGTGGCCCAGTGTGCCTGAGAGGCCACCACTCTCCACTTAGAGGCACGGAGCTGAAGGGCTCAGGGGTCGTCCTCCACGGGGGTGACAGCGTTTACCTGTAGAGATGCTGTTCCTGTAAGTGCCGTGAGGCCTGGACCCCTGCGGTCCAGTGCAGGATGAAGACAGCCTCCGGACCCCGAGAAGCCGGGGCCACCCTCCCACAGCCTCTGTCAGCCAAGCTCAGAGGCCAGAGGCCATCAAGGGAAGTGTTTACACGAAATAAAAAGATATCAAAAAGAAAAAAAAAACTAGAATTCTTCCCCATTCAAAGGGAGGTGGGGAAAGTACATTTTTAGATAATAAAAGATGAGAGAATGTTCCTACCAGATCCAAACCACAATAAATGCTTTGGGAAGCTGTTCAGGCTGGAGGAAAATGATAAAAGTCAGATCTAAGAAAAGACTGAACAGGGCCAAAAATAATAACGATGTGTGTGGAGGTGTTACTGTTCTTTTCTTTCCTGGTATTTATAAACGGCAGTTGGATGTTTGAAATAAAAATTACAACAATATCCTCTGGGAATTACAACATATTCAGAAATAAAATCTATGACAACAATAGTACAAAAGATGAGAAGGAGCTGATGTGGGGTTTTATCTGTAAAGTGTCATTACATTCCTGTGACATAAATAAGTTTCTACAAAGAGAAAGGAGAGATATTTTAGAAAATATACATATAGTCATGTATATAAAAGTTGAATGGAAAATATGAGCTTTATTCTAGACACAACCAAAAAAGAGAGTTCCATAATTAGAAGATCTTTACATACGAGGGGACCTTTCAGAACGTGGAACAGAGAGACGGGGGCGAGCAGGAAGGAGAAGGTAGGGGCTGGTGAGGATTCGGTGACAGGTCCTGCATCTTCATCGAATATGTGCTGGAAGGGTCGCAGGGGTGGGGACGTCCAGAGGAGGAAAGAGAGTACTGAAGGGCCACACAAAGTCCCACACAGGGTTGTATAAAAACTGCCCATACCTAAGACTGTTGAAGGAACATGTCAGAATATCCAAGGCAAAGTGAAGATTGCAACCAGAGCTAGAGGATCAGTTCAGTCGCTCAGTCGTGTTTGTCTCTTTGCGACCCCATGGACTGCAGCACGCCAGGCTTCCCTGTCTATCACCAACTCCTGGAGCTTACACAAACTTATGTCCGTCGAGTCGGTGATGCCATCCAACCATCTCATCCTCTGTCGTCCCCTTCTCCTCCCACCTTCAATCTTTCCCAGCAGCAGGGTCTTTTCCAATGAGTCAGTTCTTCGCATCAGGTGGCCTAGATGTGAACTAGAGGGTAAAAACAGCTTATTTATGCCTCTCTTTGAAACGACAGTTAAGCTAATAGTAGAATTTGACTTAGCAGCCATAGAGACCAGAAGGCAACACAGCAATGTCCTGTAAGTTGTGAAGGAAAGGAAATACCGACCTGTGATTCTATGCTCAGCTAAGCTATGATCCAAAGGTGATTGTAAGATAAACACATTTTAAGACAGGCAACTTAGTACTCACTAGTGACCACTCAAAGAACTGCAGAAGGAGTGGAATTGACCACCAAGAACATACAATGGGGTAAGGATGGTCTCTTCAATAAATGGTGTTGGGAAAACTGGGCATCCACATAAAAAGAATGAAACTGAACCCTCCATCACACACAGAATCAACTCAAAATGCCTGAAAGACTGAAGACCTGAAACTATAAAACTTCTAGAAGAAAGTAAAGGGAAAATATTTCTTGTTATTGGTCTTGAAAGTGATTTTTTGGATATGGCATCCAAATCACAGGCAACAAAGTCAAACTAAACAAGTGGGACTATATTAAATGAAAAAGCTCTGCACAGCAAAGGGAACAAGATGAAAAGGCAATCTACAGAACAGGATGAAATATTTGCAAACAAAGTATTTGATAAGCTGTTAGTGGAAAAATATATAAGAAACTCATACAACTCAACAGCAAAAAAAAAAAAAAAATCCAATTAAAATATGGGCAAAGGACCTGAAGAGATGTTTTTCCAAAGAAGACATCCAAATGGCCATAAAGTACATGAAAATGTGCTCAACATAACTAATCATCAGGGAAATGCAAATCAAAGCCACAATGAGATTTCACCTCACGCCTGTTAGGATGGCTGTTATCGAAAACAAGAGACAAGTGTTGGTGAGGGTGCGGAGAAAAGGGGACCCTCATGCACTGTTGATGGGGCTCTAAACTCTTGCAGCCACTACCAAAAACGGTGTGGAGCTTCCTCAAAAACTTAGAAGTTTAACCATCATATAATCCATGCCCCCAGTCCTGGGTACACGTTCAAAGGAAATGAGATGAGAATCTTGAAGATAGCCCTGCGCTCCCATGTTCATCACAGCATCGTTATCCATAATAATCAAGACGTGGAAACAACCCAAGTGTCCTTCAACAGGTGAATGGATAAAGGAATGTGGCTTGCAGGTCATTATTACAAGTTCAGTGGTGGAAAAAGAATATGAAAATATTTTACTTTGTTAGAAATTAGTAATGAATATTAATCAATTCATTAAAATCTACCTTTGTGGACATAATAAATTATTCCACTTTATTCTCCACTGACTTTAGATTCTAATTTCTAAAATTATCTTTTGCCCACACCACTTCCTTCAAATCTCCAAAGTAACGCTGCTATTTTTCTCCTTATAAATTTTCCCATCTCTCTTTTTTTCCAAATTACTGATTACTTTGTACAACTCTGAGGGAATCATGTTTTGACTTGTAATAAAATGACTTCATTATACCAACCCCTTAATAGCTAAGTCCCCAACAAGGTAACTGCCTGCAGGTCACCCAAACCACAGGGCTTCCCTCTACCGAATTTCACTAAGGCTGCCTGACAACGGTTTGAATTACGAGTTGTTTAATTAAAAAAAAAATCCCTTTGTTGAAAAAGAAGGATTTTAAAACCATGAGTTTAAAACACACATTAGCATTTTTATAATTTGTTGCCTCTTCTGAGATTCTCATGAATAGTTTTTGAAGAGCATCAGATTCCTTATTCTGCCCTCTCTCCATGGTCTCCAGGCAGCCACGCCCAGAGTGATCCAGCACAAGCCTCCAACGGGAAGTCTTTACTGGAAAAGGGCGTCACAGGAAACGAGGAGGAAGGGGAACGTTCTCCTGTTACCGCCTGATGCGCTTGCGCTTTTCTGTCCCTGCGGCGGACTGAGCATTCAACCAGCCGATGACTTGCAGCCTCCGAGAGGCCTTAGGGGAGTGATTACTGTGCTACCTTAAGTTTTCAGGTGAATAGAGTCTTACCTCGATTAAGGGTTAGGCGACTTCCCCGAGTTTCCTTGGTGGGAGGCGCAGAGCCGGCAGTCAGTCGACCGTCCACACTGGAGTCCAGGCCTCGGTCTCTCCCGCGAGCTGCCCACCCTCTACCAGCCTGAAACTGAGCTCCACGAAACGGGTCGCCACCACTTACATAACGTCCGCGCCCTGCGTCCTCCGGCCTGGAGAGGCTTAGGGACTTTCTTGTTTGCTTGTTCCTGTTCCCAGCGCTCAGGAAGCTCTGAGGAGTGAAATGACCACATGAGATGAGGGGGAGGTCATCAAAGGTGGAGCCTTCAGAGCAGGAGCCGGGCATGGGGTCTGCATTCCCCGGGGGATCACGGTAGGGAGACTGGGCAAACGAGAGCTCAGCCTCTGCTCTGGGGTCACTGTGGCGTCTGTGTGGCGAGCAGAGCGGGGTGAGATCCCGGAGCAGTTGGTAGTGACCGCGTGGGCTTCTGCCCTCAGGGCAGTCTGCCTCTCTTTCTCTCTGCATTGTTGCTGGTTCTACCTCATGAACCATTGCAGTATTTGAAGGAGAAATGGTGTTCATGCTTAGTTATAGCCAAACTAATCTTGAGTGATGAAAAATGTGGAGATCACTCTTGGAGGGCAGGTCAGCAGACCGTGACGCCAACCAGCCCTCCCAACATTTTCCACGTGAGCCCACCAGGCTCTTGTATTTCGAGCGGCTTCCAGGCTCAGAGGTCTGGACAGAAGGCAGGCATCACCCACAAACATGCTCAGTGATAGACAACCACCACTGGGAAAAACAGGCTATATCAGTTGAGAACAAAGCAATTGTTTCCTGAATCACTGCCTGAAAGGCAGGCCTGGGCCGGTCACCCGGGGGGCCTGGGAGCTTAGAGGGCCCTGCGTCCTCGAGTCAGGGCCCCCAGTAATGCACTGGGGTAACAGCAGCCTCCACATGGGCTATTGACTCAGCACTGAGCCCGACTCCTAATCAATCACTAATTAAATCGGTCATGCCAGGGACCAATATTCAGGCAAATGGACCACATCACATTATGGAATAGGAGTGTCCAGTGGCTTTTGGCTTCCTAGTCACTGAACAGAAAAAAAGATGTGGGTGCAACTTTGCCTGTGTTCAGCAGAGTTTTACGGAGTAGTTTTTAGCTAATCTGCAGCTATAGCCGAAGTCATGTGATCTATATTTAAACGTATGTGAGCGACTTTCTAAGATGAAACCGAAGATGTCTTACAAGGTGGAAGTTTTAAGCCACCATCACTTTAAGGAGAAAAGGGGCAAGGAAGGAGGCTTTGTCTTAAACGCACAGTCAAGTGAGGCCTGACGGGAGAAGTGGATGAAAGACTGTGCCCATTTCAATTCCAGGCATTGTGCCTGATGCTTCATTTTCTTTCTTCTCCACAGTTACGACTGGGTTTTACTTTACCCTCTGCTTCAGTGGGGTTTGGAGGGAGTCGTAGCGTGAACAGATCAGAGGCTCATTCCGACAGTGCTGCTCTTTCTCTAAATAGATGATTTTTAAAATAAAATGTTTGGCAAAATCTGTGCCAGTTTTGCTTGTTTTCCTTTCTTCTGGTGTTGTTGCTTTCCCCTTGGATCGCTGGTGAAACCCTGTGAACTTCTTCTAGTTTGGTGCCTTCCTTGCATTAAAACCTGCTATGTGGCCACCTTCATGACTGATCACCAAGCAGGATAGTGAGCACCATGTGAGTGCCCCCGTGGACACACTGTCAGCCTGATTCAAGACGCCCCAAGACGTCCCTGGGCCCTGCAGACTGTGATGAGGAAGGTACTCTCATTTCCGGAGGTGCAGCTTCCAGGAGCAGGGAACTCATGTCCCCGAAGGTCACCCCGGCTGCACGAGTGGCCTCTATTTCAAGTGTGCAACAGGCTCAGCATGCCCCAGTTTAACACGTAAATCCACTTTGAACATTAGAAACGAGGACCCGTTGGTCCCTTTATTTACTTGCCTTATTCACTTACTCAACACTTTGCAGTTGTCATTGTGTTAGGTATAGGGTACGTGGCAGGAAAAATCAGAAGTATCAGAAACTTCTGCCTCCTGGAGCAGAGTCACATGGGGAAGACAGATGTCAGGCAGAGGAACAAGTGATCCTGATGTGTGTGTGATTCACTGGTCCCTGGTATGTGCGTCTGTGTGTGCGCACATGTGTGAAAGGCAGAGAGGTTTGCGAATGACTGATTTGGAGGAAAAGTGAATTTGTGACATTATGACTTCGAGCTTAAAGATACAATCTTCAGAAATCACACTCTTTGTAGATTTCTGTTAATGGAACCTCTTTCCAGAACTTTGACTTACAAATACCTTCCAGATGGTGGAGGGGAAGTTTGACCTCAATTTCCCAAATATAAACACTCCTGAGAGTGCAAATACAATGGTGAACTGCTGTTGATTCTTTAAATTTGAGTCCTTATAAACAAGAGTCCAGTTCAGTTCAGTCACTCAGTCGTGTCCGACTCTTTGCGACCCCATGAATCGCAGCTCGCCAGACCTCCCTGTCCATCACCAATTTCCTGAGTGCACCCAAACCCATGTCCATCGAGTCAGTGATGCCATCCAGCCATCTCATCCTCTGTCGTCCCCTTCTTCTCCTGCCCCCAATCCTTCCCAGCAATAGGCTCTTTTCCAATGAGTCAACTCTTCGCGTGAGGTGGCCAAAGTATTGGAGTTTCAGCTTCGACATCAGTCCTTCCAATGAATACCCAAGACTGATTTCCTTTAGGATGGACTGGTTGGATCTGCTTGCAGTCCAAGGGACTCTCAAGAGTCTTCTCCAACACCACAGTTCAAAAGGATCAATTCTTTGGCGCTCAGCTTTCTTCACCGTCTAACTCTCCCATCCAACCACGACTACCGGAAAAACCATATCCTTGACTAGACGGACCTTTGTTGGCAAAGTAATGTCTCTGCTTTTAAATATGCTCTCTAGGTTGGTCATAACTTTCCTTCCAAGGAGTAAGCATGTTTTAATTTCATGGCTGCAATCACCATCTGCAGTGATTTTGGAGCCCCCCAAAATAAAGTCTTTCACTGTTTCCACCGTTTCCCCATCTATTTCCCATGAAGTGATGGGACCGGATGCCATGATCTTAGTTTTCTGAATGTTGAGCTTTAAGCCAACTTTTTCACTCTCATCTTTCACTGTCATCAAGAGGCTCTTTAGTTCTTCTTCACTTTCTTCCATAAGGGTGGTGTCATCTGTGTATCTGAGGTTATTGATATTTCTCCCAGCAATCTTGATTCCAGCTTGTGTTTCCTCCAACCCAGCGTTTCTCATGATGTACTCTGCATAGAAGTTAAATAAGCAGGGTGACAATAGACAGCCTTGACGGACTCCTTTTCCTATTTGGAACCAGTCTGTTGTTCCATGTCCAGTTCTAACTGTTGTTTCCTGACCTGCATACAGATTTCTCAAGAGACAGGTCAAGTGGTCTGGTATTCCCATCTCTTTCAGAATTTTCCACAGTTTATTGTGATCCACACAGTCAAAGGCTTTGGCATAGTCAATAAAGCAGAAATAGATGTTTTTCTGGTACTCTCTTGCTTTTTCAATGATCCAGGGGATGTTGGCAATTTGATCTCTGGTGGTTCCTCTGCCTTTTCTAAAACCAGCTTGAACATCTGGAAATTTATGGTTCACGTATTGCTGAGGCCTGGCTTGGAGAATTTTGAGCATTACTTTACTAGCATGTGAGATGAGTGCAATTGTGCATTAGTTTGAGCATTCTTTGGCATCGCCTTTCTTTGGGATTGGAATGAAAACTGACCTTTTCCAGTCCTGTGGCCACTGCTGAGTTTTCCAGATTTGCTGGCATATCGAATGCAGCACTTCCACAGCATCATCTTTGAGGATTTGAAATAGCTCAGCTGGAATTCCATCACCTCCACCAGCTTTGTTCGTAGCAATGCTTCCTAAGGCCCACTTGACTTCACATTCCAGGATGTCTGGCTCTAGGTGAGTGATCACACCACCGTGGTTATCTGGGTCGTGAAGATCTTTTTTGCACAGTTCTGTGTATTCTTGCCACCTCTTCTTGTGAAGCCACTTTCTTTGAATCCTACTCACATGTGCGTTTGGTAGTATTCAAAAAACAAGAGCAGACACTACCAAACTCACGTGTGAATCACATTCAAAGAAAGTGGCCTCAGAAAGCAGTAGGAGAGCTCGGGTCCATGGAGGGGCCCCATGAGTGCGGGGTCTGCGATCCCCAGAGGGGCAGCTCCTGTCAACTCCATGCCGAGCCGCTGGAAGCCCAGGCTCCTCCCTAACCTGTCCTCCCTCTCCCGCGGACCGGAGGACCCTGCTGCTCTGGGTGGTTGAGCCCCGCAGCCCATCCGAGGGCCTGCAGAGCAGAGCCCGTGTGACCCCACTGCAGGCGCCCAGTGTGGTCTGCGGAACGTCCAGCAGTGGGACGGCAGGGCCGTGGGCAGAGGCCCCACGCAGCCGGCAGAAGCTTGGTTTTGTGTAAGTTGTCTCGGTCATCAAGCAGGTGCATGGACGCACCAGGTGAAGCTTGGAAGTGTGTGAGCTTGGCAGATAAAATGACTACTTCTAGTTTAAAAGCTTGTTTTCTAAAAAACAGTGCATACAGTAAAGTTAACATGGGGGAAGCTTTTCAAATTAAAATGAGAAACGCTGCGATTTTATGTGACTGTACTTCTCTATCCTGATGACAGCTTTCGTGTACTGGTCCTTTCAGAAATGGCTGGGGGCTCTTGAACCCTCTGAGGCGCCCCCAGGACCCTGCCTCACGCGGGGCCATAAATCTACGGCCCTAGACGCCGAGGTCCCCGGGACGGGGGCACAGGAGTCCCCGCTGCTTGGCAGATTTACAATCCCAGCCTCCCTTCTGAAGGGTGTTTCATTTCCAACAGCCACCTGTATAAATAATTCATTCTCTTCAAATACGCTGAAAACATGACAGTCGAGCCACGGACAATTCTGGAGGAAGGAGCGGTACACGCATGTTATGAGGAGGCCGTATTTCCTGTAAGCTGTCATCTCTGAGGATTTGTGTGATGCTGAATAGGGGTCTAAGTCAACTAGAAAGCTTTCCTTGAAGATTTCAGAAAATTCCCAAATAACATTTCTTTCGTGTAAATTTCAACATTGATGAAATTCATAAATGAGATGCTTAGAACTTTATCAGAGTTTTGCTCTGGAAAAATGGCACAGGTAACATACTATGTGAGGGGTCCCTCCGGGGCCCTCTTTCTGGTCCCATGTGTACTGACTAGCTGTGACTTGTCAGTCATGCGTGTCGGGATTCCTCAGGAGGAGCACGCAGTTGCTTAGGTACACGTGTGCCTGGTTGGAGCTTCCCGCATGCTCCTGGGAGTCAGGGCACCATTCTCCTGGACGATAGTCCAGGCTCCACAAGCCAGCGGGTTTGCTAGTAAAGGACTCAGCGCTCTGTGGCTTCCCGACTCTCCTTTGCCAACAGCCAGCCAGCTCCTCAAAGGCAAGGACGTCTTTCATTCCTGGGCACCTCCGGTCCTCAGAGCAGCTGCGGAGCTTGTAGAGCTGAGGCCACACAAACGTGGGTGGGCAAAACGAGTGAGTGAGCACAGAAACGTCAGCGAGAAACGGAGAGCTGGACAGACGGATAGATACACGGACAGACAGATCACTGACGCACAGGCGTGCTCAGTCACCCAGGCGTGTCCGACTGCGACCCCAGGGGCGCCTCTGTCCATGGGATTTTTCCCAGCAAGAATACTGGAAGGGGTTGCCATTTCCTTCTTCAAGGGAGCTTCCCAACACAGTGATTGATCCTGTGTCTCCTGCATCTCCCGGAGAAAGCAATGGCACCTCACTCCAATACTCTTTTGCCTGGAAAATCCCGTGACGGAGGAGGCTGGTAGGCTTCAGTCCATGCAGTCGCTGAGAGCTGGACATGACTGAGTGACTTCACTTTCACTTTTCACCTTCGTGCTTTGGAGAAGGAAATGGCAACCCACTCCAGTGTTCTTGCCTGGAGAATCCCAGGGACGGGGGAGCCTTGTGGGCTGCTGTCTATGGGGTCGCGCAGAGTCGGACGCGACTGAAGTGACTTAGCAGCAGCAGCAGCTGCTGCATCTCGTGCATTGGCAGGTAGATTCTTTACTAGTGAGCCAGCTGGGAGGCCCAGATGATGATAGATAGATAGATAGATAGATAGATAGACAGATGCATAGACAGATAGATTCATAGATAGATGGATGGATAGGTGGATAGATAGATCCTTAGGGCTTCCCAGGTGGCACTAGTGGCAAAGAACCTGCCTGCCACTGCAGGAGACATAAAAAGATGCAGGTTCGATCCCTGGGTCAGGAAGATCCCCTGGAAGAGGACACAGCAACCGACTTCAGTGTTCTTGCCTGGAGAATCCCATGGACAGAGGAACCTGGCGGGCTACAGTCCATGGGGTCGCAGTTGGACACGACTGAAGCGACTTCACACACACAGAGACGCACAGATAGGTGGATAGACAGACAGGTAGACGTGCCCTGGCTAAATCCCCGGCCTAGATCCCGGGCTGGACGCATGCGGCGTCTGTGTGGAGGACGTGACGAGGCTCCTCTAGGTCGCTCAGCAGGTGCACGATCACCCTCTGGATGCAGCTCTCAGCGTGAACGAAGCTCAGCTCAGAAGCACAGGCTGGATCGCAGTTCTGGGACGGCACTTCTACAGGGAGCCAAGTTAATGCTGCCCGGAGCATGTTTCCTTCTGATGATTTAAGCGGATATCGGACTGAACTCAAAGAAACCAGAGAGATGAAGGATTAGCTTGTCCCCAGGGCCCTGGCTGAAAAGCCCTGTCTCAGATGGTCTTTTGACAAGAGATGAAGAGTATTATCTCAAGACACATAGCCTGGCAAGAGCCTCAGGAAGCATCCAGTCCTTGCTGGCTGAAAAGTAGGCACCATATGCTTTAGTGATCATGAGGCTAGCCTGACACAGAGCTTTCACTGTGCAGAGATAGGGGCTGGCTGCCTCCCCGAGTCAAGGAAAAATCATGGCCTTATTTGTAGATTTGATTTTTTAGATGGAATAATGGCTTCAAATTTCCTTTCTACATTTTAAATAATTTCTTGTTTAATTAACAAATCGAAGAGGATGACCGAGTGGTTCCCACCCTAGTGTGTGGTCCGTGTAAAGCGGTGTGAGGCCGTGTGAGACTCTCTCTGTGCCTCCAACACGCAAGGGCAGGAGCCTGTTGCTTTAACTGTATCAGCACTGTCAGGAGACCAACATTTTTTGCTTGTTTGAAGTCAACTAGAAAACTTTCCTTAAAGATCTCAGAAAATTCCAAAATAACATTTCTTTCAAGTAAACTTCAACAGCAATGAAATTTATAAATGGGATGCTTAGAATTTTATCAGAGTTTTGTTCTGGAAAAGTAGCACATGTAACTTACTACATGAGGAGGTCACTCCAATGCCATCTTTCTGGCTTCATGTATATTAACTATCTGTGGACGGGTCCGAATCCACTGGTAGGAAGGTACGGGATGCTGGGTGAATTTACACGGAGAAGTGGTCTGACCGCATATGTATATAAAAAGATAGTGGTGACACTGAGATTAGAAAGGAGACAGACTGACAGAGGAGTATTTGGCCGAGTGTTAGACTGACTCAGACGAGGGAAAAGAAAGGCCCCAGGGAAGCAGTGCCAAAAGTTTGTAGACATTTTACTGCTTTGTCACTGATTGGGTCTTCTGGATAAGAATCTCCGCCTTCACGTTTCTTTTACATCATTTCTCTTTCTTAAACTGTGTTTGTGTCCTAGTGGCTCAGTGGTAAAGAGTCTGCCTGCAATGCAGGAGACGCCAGAGATATGCATTCGATTCCTGGGTTGGGAAGATCCCCTGGAGGAGGGCATGGCAACCCACTCCAGTATTCTTGCCTGGAGAATCCCATGGACAGAGGAGCCTGGTGGGCTACAGTCTATGGGGTCACGAAAGACTTGGACGTGATTTAGCTACTAAACAACAGCAACAAATAACGTAGTCATGTTTCATGTATTTTAAACACAAACCATCTCCTATACCTTTTTGGAAGTAGGTGTGATGCAGTTAATGAATTTTATATAAATAGCATTTCTTTCCTCTTATCACAGTAGTTTTCCAGAACAAGTCATTGGAAGGCACGTGCATCTAATGGGATACAAATCAGAAGGGGAGGCCAGTCCTGTCACTGACCCAAGTCTGTGTCGCTGACACACACGCAGAATCAGAGAGTGACGTCGGTGCTGTTTAAGCAAGGCGCGCTGACGCTGCGGAGGCATCGACTTCGCACCCTTGGAGGCTCTGAAGTCCTCCATGATGCTCCCGTGAGTGTCCCTGAGAAGAGCAAGGACAGGAAACCTGCTTGCCCTGAGCAGGACGGGGCCTCACGCAGGGTCCCCTCCACCCTCCTGCCGGCAGGACACTGGCCCTGAAGTCGTCTTCTTGGTCTCTCGGCCGCCAGGACTGGGGTGGGGAAGCGGAAGCCCGTGAGGACAGTGGTCCCCTCCCTCCAGGGCTGGTCCCAGCGCAGCCGTCTCTCCCAAGACCCATCTCTGCTTTTAAAAATAGAAACAAGGTGGGAGCTAGCTTCCAGAAAACGACTTTTTGGACATTTTCCCAGCATAAAGCATTTCCCCTCTCCTTCTCCAAAGCGTTTCTAGCCGCAGAGATGCTTCCAGGAAGGGCTGACCCGCGGCAGGATGAGCGGGGTGTCGGGTTCGGTGGTGTGATGTGAGGCCAGGCCTGACGGCTCCGCTGCCTGGAGCTCCCCAGCACCCCGGACACCCTGCACCCCCCACTCACCGCTGCCCACCCCCCAAAACCCCCTCCTCCATCTGCAAGGAGACCCGCCCCGGCGTCAGCTGTGTGACAAGCAGCAGGAGGTCCACCGCTCTGGAGGCACCTGCTGAAATGATACCAGCCATGTCCTCCTCGTTCCAGCTTTATGAGACTGACTGGCATACATCACCTGGTAAGTTTAAGGGCACAGCATGATGGGTTCACTCATATTTGTGAAACGATCATCACAGTGAGCTGAATTATCATCCATCATCTCAAATCCGTGGACCAAAAAGAAAAAAGTTCCAGCCCTGAGAACTCTTAGGGACCCTTCAGCCTTTTTCTCTCAACACATCCACAGAAGTTGATTTTTTCGGCCAGTTTTTGAGGTGGAGAAGCAGAAGGCTGGTAACGGGGGCCCTGGAAAGGGGACGCAGGGCCCAGGGCGGGGGTGTGGCCTGGAGGCGCCCAGGATTCTCTGGTTCGGGGCCCCCGAGGAGCCGTCCCAGCCCCGCCGCGGGCCAGGCCAGGGTCAGCCCTGGAGTGAAAGCCCCCGGCCCCCCAACGAGGGCGGGCAGGCGGCCGGGAAGGGCTGGGGGGGCGGCCCCAGCGGAGACAGAAGCGGCGAGCGGTGCTGGTGGCCAAGCACCGGGCCCACAGGGCCGGGGGACGGGCCTGACTCCACCGCCTCCTCCACCGACCCCCAAAGCCCGGGCCTCCCGGCACCGTCTCTGCGGGCGGCCTCAAAGCTGCTGCGACTCCCTCAAGGCTTCAGCTGAAGTTGCGGGCCGGGCACAGTGCCCCTAAGTCACTCTGGAGCCACTGGGTCCCGCTTCAGGTGCGCGGCCAGCAAGCCCGGTGCGAGCCTGGTGGGCCCGGGGATGCCAGCCCCAACTCGGCAGCTGCCCCGCAGGAAACGGCCCTGTGCGCCCATCCCGTCCCCGACGCAGGACGAGGGCTGAGCCTGACGCCGCTGCAAACACCAGCGCCTGCCGGACACGGTCGCCTCCCGCCTCAGGTGTCTCCACCCTGGTTCCCAGGGGCTCTCAGAGGGGCTGGGGCAGGCAAGGCTCTCAGCCCTTATCCCAGCCAGGGGTGCCTGCAGAACGTCACAGGCGTGTCACACAGAGGGAAACGGGACACGCGAGGCGTCTGCCAGGGGACCACCCGCTGCGGGGACCCCCGCGCCACCTCGGGCCCCAGGGGAGGGCGACCGTCCTGCTCTCCAGAGGAGGCACCTCACTGACCCTGCTGCAGACGTGTTATACAGAGAGCAGCAAAACCTGTACCAGAAATCCGTGTGAATGGGGCTGCATTTAAATAATTCGGTCAGGGAGGTGATATTCCGCAGAGATTTTTTTCTAAGTTTTAAAAACCTTGTCTTACTATGTGAGTCACAATTTTAAAATGTTAAAAAAAAATCATTTAAGGGCACAAACTATATAAATCCTTGAAAAATTGCTTTACTTAACAATAGTACTTGAAAAAGCTATAAAAAACATTTTTCTGTTACTTTTTATATGCATCTAAGTGCATATGTGTTTTAATTCCCTGTGATACGTCTATTTCTCAATGCCTCTTTTTTGGTGAGACCCCACCCAGCTATTCACGGGGATTTCTTCTGTGTATCAGTCTCTTTGGACTTATAAGGACGGCATATCTTAAAATGCTGTGGGACACAGGGACGACCCTGAGGGATGGGATGGGGAGGGAGGTGGGAGAGGGTTCAGAATGGGGCACACATGTACACCCAGGGCCGACTCATGTCAGTGTGTGGAAAAAACCACCACAATATTGTCATCAGCCTGCAACTAAAACAAATAAATTAATTAAAAAAAAAAAACGCTTTGGGATTGTGAACCCAATTACAGTGAAGGAGAAAAAAATGATAAAATTTAAAAGAGTTTGAAAAGAAGAAGCAGGGTTCATTTATATCACAGTTATTTTCCCATCTTCCCATTTTCATTCTTTCACTTTCTTGGGGGCCATACGTTTATGCTTTCTCTCAGTAAAATCTTTTCTCTTTTCTTGATTTCTACCAAGAATTTTCTCTTTTGTGGCTAAAAAAGATAGGACTACTCACGGTTTCTTTTCAAAATAAATACAATTTTGACTTTTAATGGTAAACAGGCTGGAAAGAAAGCCTTTCCACCATCAGGCCACTGAGCGGAACCGCGGAGCTTGTGGTCCCCTAGGACCCCTGACTCTTTCGAGCTGGAGATGCGCGTGAGTCAGAATCCGCTCTAGGAAACATCACTCGACCTGCTCAAGCTGTCCTTTGGCCATCACCGAGTTATTTCTGTGTATTTTTAACGCCATTGCCTTGACGGCCACTCTAACAGTGGCCTGGAGCTCTGCAGGCCCAGAGAGCTGAAGCACCAGGTCCACTCAGCCTGTTTTCCACCAGCCAAACCCCAAGGAAATAGGGCCGCGCTGGGCCGGTTCCTGGAGCTGGGACTCTGGCTCTGTTCACGCTGTGAGGACAAGCCCCTGCCAACTCACCGTCCTCAAGGTCAGAGGGAAGCTTGGGGCTGGGAGGGCGCCTCCACGGGGGCTAGTTGTGCCCCAGTTCACTCACTCCCTCATTCCCTCCCTGACTCACTCACTCATTCACTCACTCACTCACTCACTCACTCAATCATTCATTCACTCACTCACTCATTCACTCCCTCCCTCAATCATTAATCCACTCACTCACTCAATCATTCACTCACTCACTCATTCCCTTACTAAACCATTCACTCACTCACTCCCTCATTCCCTCACTGACTCACTCATTCATTCATTCACTCACTCACTCAATCATTCATTCACTCCCTCCCTCAATAATTAATTCACTGAATCATTCATTCGCTCACTCAATCATTCATTCACTCACTCTCTTTTGCTCATTCATTCATTCACACACCCATTCGTATGTTCACTCACCCATTCATTCACTCACCAACTCATTCATTCTAATCATGTATCAAACCCTACTTTGTTTAAGCTGTTATACATTCTGACTAGAAAACATTTTCTTATCCTTCTAAGAGCTTAAATTCATTCAATAGCTCTTAAGAGAACCTTTTTCTGGGGTGAGAATAAGCATGTCACGGGACCAAGAAGAACATACTTCTGTAATGATTCGTTTTTTCTCTCACTGTTGCTTTGTGGTCTGTCCATGTAGATCCCTGTAGCTCTAGTTCATTCACTAACAACTGAATGCTACAAATTCAGCACCATTTAGATTATTTCTGTTATCTCACATGCAATCAGCATGTGTAATTATTGACTCGGAAGTGCATGAAAAATGCATTGTTACTAAAAGTGATCACATTCTCTTAATTAGGAGCAACCCATGAGAAAAGTGAGTATCAGGAAGATGTGCAGCAGCAAGAACATTGCAGGAGGGACCGGAAGGAAGCCCCACAGGTCCCGGGCAGCTCGAGAGGCAGGAACGTCCGACCCAGCGTGTCCACCTGTCTCCCTGCCTGAGCCCAGCAATGAGGCTGTGCATCAGGGAGGGGGCCTGCAGCACAGACCCTTAGGGTGTGGTGTGAGGTCAGCTCAGAAGGAGGGCAGGAGCCCCTCGACCCTGAACGCAGAGTGTGGATCAGGCCCCCGATGTCACAGGCTCTACTGGGAGAAGGGGTCCCAGAGAACATGCTTGTCAAGATAAAGTGCCTACAGAGGTGTTTCCGTTGTTATTCCCCCCAGGGAGAATTCAGGTTACTCACCCAAACCACGTGGATACACGTGTGGGTGGCGGTAGCCACGCGCAGGGATGGGGTGGACGTTGGTAACGGGGCAAAGGACAAAGGCCTCATCACGCAGTCTCGTGCAGGTGAACCGCACGGTCTGATGGGGGATCCGCGCCCGCTGAGCCCAGGGCCGGCATGAGAGAGGAAGTGATGCTGCTTCAGCCCCGTGTTCAGCTCCACGTTTGGCGTCAGGAAAACAGACCGGGTGACGGCAGAAGAGCCCGAATGGGACCATCTCCTCACTGTTGTGCCCAGAGAGCTGGGATTAATGGGATTCTCATGAGAGTGGCTGATTCTCCCTGAGAATTTGGCAGCTGATGCAAAGTCTTTCTACAGTCAGTTCCCTCCTTTGTTTAGATCTGTGGGATGAGACCCATAGGAATTGCTGATTCGGGCTCCAGTTTGATAACTAAGCAGGTGACTTGAAGGAATGCCCCTAATTCACGGAGGCCCCTGGCGTTCATCCCACGTGTGAGCCTCATCTGCTGTGTAATAAATGTTTCACTTCCTGTTTCTTCTTCCCACTGAAAGAAAACTCAGAAATTACACTAATTCATTGTGGCAATTTTTTAACGATAGGAAAAAAGCCTTTAGTAGAAAATAAAATTATTCATATAACAAGGCTGGTATGACCTGGGAAAATAAGCTAAAGAATTAGCCAGACAGATGCTTTCCAAAACCTCACGCATTGTCCCTGAGAATGAGCCATCAGCTGGGAACACAGCATAGATACAGGTAGAGGGGGTGGCCTCCTGCCGGTCCTGGGGCTCGTGGAGGGGGCTGACCCACAGAGGCGTCCCGATTTATGGGGCAAACACCCCTCACAGGGGCCACACAACCCAAACTGCAGAACCAGGCAGGTCTCAGGAGAAGACATTTTTTTTAAGGGTTTCACATTTTTTCGTATATTTTTGGCTGTGTGGCTTTCTCTAGCTGTGGTGAGTGGGCTTCTCACGCCCGCGGTCTCACAGGCCCGCTAGGGCTTCAGCAGTTGTGGCACATGAGCTCAGTCGCGGTTCCCAGGCTCTAAAGCACAGGTTCCGCAGTTGTGGCGCAGGGCCTCGGCTGCCCCGTGCGTGTGGGATCTTCCTGGACCAGGAGTCAAACCTGTGTCCCCTGCATCGGCAGGTGGAGTCTTAACCGCTGGGCCACCAGGGAAGTCCCAGGAGGAGATTTTAAACTTGACTCTGAGGAATCCCTCTGTGTAACTTCAGTGCAAATGTGTGTGTCAACGGTTATATTTGGAAAGACCCCTCCAGGTGGGAGAAGGACATGTTTGGGCGCCCCGGTGTTGTTACTTTAAGAAAGTCAGAAGAAACATTGAAGCAAGCCGGAGGCAGAGTGTGCTGAAGCGAAGTGGACGTGCAGTCAAAACGTGCTGCTGTGACCGGCTGAAAACAGGCTGTCCAACGATTAATGTGACCTGTTCAAAACAGAAATGTGACTAAGGCCATACTAGAAGGCAGAATTTGGGCAAAAAGAGGAACAAGGCAAAAATGTATAAAATTAGCATGAACAGGTTTTGCTAAGAAATAAGCCACACTGTGCATCCGGGAAGTGTCCCCGCCCCTGAATCTACCCCGAGCCCTGCTCCCCAGGCCCTCGGGTTACCCCCACCCCACGCGTGTTTCACACAATCACACAGAGACATGTCTTCTTTTCCTTTTTTTTTTTTTACACACTTTGGCCCACTTAGTGACACTCCCTTTCTGTCTCACAGCTCAGAGTATCCTTCTGTGTGTACACAACAATCTGTTGGACTTGCCTCCGACATACGGACATGCAGGTTACTGTCCATATTATGTGGATTCAGCGAGACAGTCAATAACTCCATGTCTTTGCATTCTGTGCCACTGGACAGTCATCCCCAGGGGAAGTTCCTGAAAGAGGGATTGTCCAACCAGAGCTCAAATGCACACACAGTGCTGACAAATGTCGCTGAAAGCTACTTCAAAGGCGGGTAGCAGCTCTCTTTCCATGGCTCTTTCCCCCAAGGCCTCACACATCGGGGCAGCCGGGACTAGGAGACCAATGGCAACTCGCTCTCAGACCATCTGCGTTTCTCAGGGGATGAGCGAGCCTCGTATCCTGTATCTTCGGTACCACGTCCTCCTATTAATAACAGCTTTGTTGCAATATGACCCACATACCACGAAATCCACCCTTCCAGCTGCCCGATCCAGGTGTGGGGTTCTGCTTGATTTGAGTGCGCTCACGGCTGTGCCCCCCTCACTGGTGAGGGTGTTTCCATCACCCCACCAGCAGGCACTCCTTACCCCTCCTCCCTCCAAGGTCCCTGCCATACTGAGGCACCTCTCTCTCTACGGAGGGACCTAATCTGATGGTTAACATCAGTGGGCGCATACATCTCTGTGACAGGCCCCTTTTGCTTGGTTTATCCATGTTGTAGCTGGCAGAAACACTCCATGCTTTTTATTGTGGGATAATATCCCCTTGGACAGAATAACACATGTTATTTAACCATTAGTCATTTGTTGAACATTTAGGTTGTTTTCCCATTTTAGGTACTCTGGATAATGCTTGCGTGCTTTTGTGGACATATGATTTTAATTCTCTTGAACATATACCTAGGAATGGAATTATTGAATCCTATGGTAACCAGTTTACCATTTTTAGAAAAAGCCAAAGCTGAGCTGTTTTTCCAAAATGGCTGCATTTTACACTCTTACAAGCAGGGATGAGGACTCCAATTTCTCTGTGTCTTTGCCAGTGTGTGTTTTTGTCTTTTTTTTCAGCCTCCTAGTGTTTTGATGTGCATTCCCCTGATGCCTAATAACACTGAGTAGCTCTTCATATGTTCATTGAATATTTGTACATCATCTTTGGAGCAGGGTCCACTCACATCCTTTGCCCATTTTAAAGAAAATGTATTACTTGTTTTTCATTTTTATTTGCAGCTGTTATTCATGTATCCTAGATAAAATCCCCTTAGCAAATATGTACTCTGCAAATATGTTGTCTCATTCTGTAAATTTTTACTTTTTTTAGATGAAGAATAGATTTTAAGTTTTCCATGAAATTCTGTTTAAAGACCACAAAAGCCACTCAGCCTTTTTAATCTTTTCTTTGTGTTATATACAGAATATTATATATTGTTATTGTTTAGTTCCTAAGTCATGCCCAACTCTTTGTGACCCCATGGATGGTAACCTGCCAGGCCCCTCTGTCCACAGAATTTCCCAGGCAAGAATACTGGAGTGGGTTGTCATTTCCTTCTCCAGGGGACCTTCCTGACCCAGGGATTGAACCTGTGTCCTCTGCATTAGCAGGAGGATTCTTTACCACTGAACCAGCAGAGAAGCCCTATATTATATATTATATTATATATATATATATATATATACATACATTTTGGATTTTTAGTTGGGTCAAATTGCAGGCTTCTTTCCTTTTCTCCTTCTCCTGCATTCCCAGGCTTCATGCCCTTCCCTTCCTTCCTTCTTTCTTTCGTGTTGTGAGGGGAGCTCTGGGGACGCAGGCTCCAGTGTTCTCACATTTCTAAGACTCCTCCTCCCAGAGACCAGCATGTTCAGGGTTAGGGGCCTTCTCATCGGCAGTCGTTGTTTTCTGGGCTTAAGTCAAACGAATGTAAGACAGGTTTGAAGTCACCTGTTCGCTGTGCCCCCAGATGCCACGAGCATTTTCCTCACCCCCAGGTGCCCATCTGCGCTGGCAGCAGAGGCATCATGTCTGGAGGGACCCGTAGACGCCGCTGTTAGTGGGAATGTCTGCTGGCACGAGGGTGGCATCCGCTCCACCTCACTGAGCAGCCCCTGACGGGCCGTGGTGCACAGGCTGCCAGCCTTGTCCCTGGACGCTCCAGAACTGGGCTCAACACCCCTGGAGACAAACAGCCAATGGCCATGGACCAAGACTTGCTCCTGTGAGCAGCTTCGATCACCACACATCCTGTATTCAGGGAAGGAGATTCACCTTGAGAGCCACAGTCATGGCCCAAGGCTCCTTTGAGGGAGACTCCAATCCTTCAGTTCAGTTCAGTTCAATCACTCAGTCGTGTCTGACTCTTTGCGACCCCATGAACTGCAGCATGTCAGGCCTCCCTGTCCATCACCAACTCCCAGAGTTTACCCAAACTCATGTCCATTGAGTCAGTGATGACACCCAACCATCTCATCCTCTGTCGTCCCCTTTTCCTCCTGCCCCCAATTTTTCCTAGCATCAGTGTCTTTTCAAATGAGTCAGCCCTTTGCATTAGGTGGCCAAAGTATTGGAGTTTCAGCTTCAACATCAGTCTTTCCAATGAACACCCAGGACTGATCTCCCATAGGATGGACTGGTTGGATCTCCTTGCAGTCCAAGGGGCTCTCAAGAGTCTTCTCAACACCACAGTTCAAAGCGTCAGTTCTTTGGTGCTCAGCTTTCTTTATAGTCCAACTCTCACATCTATACATGAGTACTGAAAAAACCATAGCCTTGACTAGATGGACCTTTGTTGGCAAAGTAATGTCTCTGCTTTTTAATAAGCTGTCTATGTTGGTCAGAACTTTCCTTCCAAGGAGCAAGCGTCTTTTCTTTTCATGGCTGCAGTCACCATCTGTAGTGATTTTGGAGCCCCCATAAATAAAGTCTGCCACTGTTTCCACTGTTTCCCCATCTATTTGCCATAAAGTGATGGGACCGGATGCCATGATCTTAGTTTTCTGAACACTGAGCTTTAAGCCAACTTTTTTACTCTCCTCTTTCACTGTCATCAAGAGGCTCTTTAGTTCCTCTTCACCTTCTGCCATGAGGGTGGTGTCATCTGCATATCTGAGGTTATTGATATTTCTCCCAGCAATCTTGATTCCAGCTTGTGCTTCTTCCAGCCCAGCGTTTCTCATGATGTACTCTGCATAGAAGTTAAATAAGCAGGGTGACAATATAAAGCCTTGACATACTCCTTTTCCTATTTGGAACCAGTCTGTTGTTCCATGTCCAGTTCTAACTGTTGCTTCCTGACCTGCATACAGGTTTCTCAAGAGACAGGTCAGATGGTCTGGTATTCCCATCTCTTTCAGAATTTTCCACAGTTTTTTCTGATCCACACAGTCAAAGGCTTTGGCATAGTCAATAAAGCAGAAATAGATGTTTTTCTGGAACTCTCTTGCTTTTTCAATGATCCAACGGATGATGGCAATTTGATCTCTGGTTCCTCTGCCTTTTCTAAAACCAGCTTGAACATCTGGAAGTTCATGGTTCATGTATTGCTGAAGCCTGGCTTGGAGAATTTTGAGCATTACTTTACTAGCGTGTGACATGAGTGCAATTGTGCAGTAGTTTCCAATCCCTACTCCAGTCCGTAAATGCAGTTACTGAAATTCATGACACAGGTGTCTGTGTGTACAGCAGAGTCTCAGGAAGGCTCAGCAAGTGCAGCGTTAATGGGACTCTCCTGCAGCAGTAACAAAGCTGGAGAGTCTTTGTTTTTCATCCACTGAAAAGACCATGTCTTCTGTACTGTATTCAGTCCCTACAGTATGTTATGCTGATTGAGTTTGGGGTGTTAAACAAAACTTGCATTCCTATAATAAATCCCACTTAGACTTTGTGTTTAATTATTTTCATATAACTTATTAAATTGTAATACAAATTTAATATTTTTAGTTGTAAAGAATTGTCAAAGAGATAAAGAGACATTTCATCAAAGAAGAAATACAAATAACCAATAAGCATGTAAAACTGCATTATCATAAGTAATCTCAGATATCAGATACAATGGTAGACCATTATACATATTTATAAAGTTGTTAAAAAATACATATATCATTGTTGATCAATGGTTGCTAGTAGAGGCAGTCCTAAACTCCTGAGTTTACTCAAACTCATGTCCGTCAAGTCGGTGATGTCATCCAGCCATCTCATCCTCTGTTGTCCCCTTCTCCTCCCGCCTTCAATCTTTCCCAGCATCAGGGTCTTTTCCAATGAGTCAGCTCTTCACATCAGGTGGCCAAAGTATTGGAACTTCAGCTTCGGCATCAGTCTTTCCAATATTAGGACTGATTTCCTTTAGGATGGACTGGTTGGATCTCCTTGCAGTCCAAGGGACTCTCAAGAGTCTTCTCCAACACCACGGTTCAAAAGCACCAATTCTTCGATTCTCAGCTTTCTTTATAGTCCAGCTCTCACATCCATACATGACTAATGGAAAAACCATAGCTTTGATTAATTGGACCTTTGTTGGCAAAGTAATGTCTCTGCTTTTTAATATGCTGTCTAGGTTGGTCATAGCTTTTCTTCCAAGGAGCAAGTGTCTTTTAATGTATAATAATGAATAATAATAATGGCTGAATAATAAATGATAAACACAAAGATTTATCTATAACAATGCTCTGAAATATTGTGTTTATTTGAAAAATATAGTTGGGAATAATAAGTTATTTAAATACATTATGTTTCATACACAGTAACACCAAGTAGTCACTACAGATGATGTGGTTTCATGACATGTAGTGTCATTCACAGTATATTGCTAAGAAATCACTTATAAAACAGTATGTATAACGTTGTAGAGTGGATGTGACCCCAAATGTCTTTGTTGAAGCCCTGATCCCAGGTCTCTGGACGTGCGTGGGGGCCCATGGGCAGGTGGTGAAGGTTGAGTGAGGTCATAAGGTCAGAAGAGACCCAGCTGCCCCTACCCGAGTGAGGACCCAGCGAGAAGCTGGGAACCGCTGTCCTGCTCTGACGGGAGCCGGACTGGCCGGCACCCTGACCTAGGGCATCCAGTCTCCAGAAATGCGAGGAGTGAGTGTCAGCCAGTCTGTGGAGTTTCGTTCTGGAAGCCCAAGCTGATTGACCACACGATGCCCTCCACTTTCCGTTTTTCTGAAGTGAAGCCTGTGTGTGCGGCAGAGGGAACACGCGCCTGGAAGTTTCTCGCATGGGCGGTTCTCGCGAAGTTTTGTTTCAGTGGCTCTCTCTATTTTAAACTGGATACACAGATTTTTCAATGAAAGCACAACAGTTTTTAAACTAGAAGCAGGGAATAAAAAAAAACAAAACTTGGCCAAAGTCATGAGTTCTGAATAAAAGAATCAAAGAATGCTCCTTCACGGTGCTCCTAGGGGACCGTATAAATCAGTTTCAGGGCCTCTGCAATCTAAATACTATAAAAGTAAATGTAACATTAATTTATTGGTGCCAGAATAAATATTAGAAAATTTAAATTTTATAGTATTTTTAAAAGACATATACACATATATATACATAATAGAGAAGGATTCTGAGAAAGTGTTTTGTGAAGAGCAACAAAGAAATAAACAAACACTATTAGAATCAGATTCTTAAAACATCTGATAAATCACTTTCATGTAAATTTCATCTGGCGAATTTAGAATGGTGATACTGCAAGTGAGAGGAAACATGAAAACACAGGGTTACAACCAAGAAAAATCTTCTGCTGCAACACTGATAACTGCAGATATGCATTTACACATATGCTTTTAAAGGGCTTCCCAGGCGATGCTAGTGGTAAAGAATCCTCCTGCCGAAGCAGGAGACGTAGAGACCCAGCTTCAGTCCCTGAGTCCGGGAGATCCTCTGGAGGAGGGTGGGGCAACCCACTCAGTATTCCTGCCTGGAGAATCCCATGGACAGAGGGGTCTGGTGGGCTACAGTCCATGGGGTCGTAAAGAGGCAGACACGACTGAAGCGACTTAGCATGCACGCATATGCATTTAAAAATTACACTTACGTTTATATTTAATGTTAATGCACAACGTTAACCCTTCAGAAACAGCAGGACGAATGCTGCCAGCATCCCCAGCAGTGCCCCCAGGACAGACACAGGTCTGTTGGGCTGGGGTCTCTCTCTCAACAGAGAAACAAGGGTCATCAGCCGGAGGGAGATGCGAACGGCCGTGGGAAAGCTACGTGTCCCAAAAGCTGCGCTGATTTTCAATGTGTAGTCGTGTTTCAATTTAAATAACATTCTGATGGGCTCTTCCACTGATTTTTTAAGGCAGAAAAATGCAAATAATAACTGAGTTTTCATTTTTGTATTCTTAGCCAGGAAGTCCATACAGCAATCTCACAGCATTTTTTAAAAAATTTCAACATATTTCTGTAAAATGGAAGGTAGATGTAAAGTAAGTCATGTCTGCAGTCTGTCAAGTGTTTTACAATGATTTCTATGTCATTTTAGTCATAACATTTGTGCAAAAATCACTTAAGCTGCACAAACCACATGCTTCTGATGAATAAAGGCATATTTGCCAAAATGCAAGTGAACTAATTAGAAATTCTTTACGGCCTGCTTTTCAAACCCAGCAGAGCCTACGCATCACCTGTGGATCTTTTCAAAACGCGTCCCTGTGCCCCGAGCTTCCCCAGGACCTCGGGGTATGTTTTATGCCCCTCACCCACTCCCTGTCCGGGCTCACCTCCCCACCTCTGCTGAGGGGCACCCCCCTCCCCCGGAGCTGCCAAACCGAGAGTCAGGGCCTCTGCTCACGCCTGCCCGACTTGGTGGGGTTCTCCGGGGCGCTGACAGCCCCACCAGCGTAATAGCGCTTCCAGAAGCTTCCTTCTTTCTTCTGGAATTGGGGACCGACTTGCTGAACCCTCACTGTGGGGCTGAGCCACGGGTTCCCCATCCTAATCGCCCTGCTTCCTAAGTCCCCGCGGTGTGACCATCCCTGGTTACAGAAATCAGACTTCACTGCAGCAGCTTAGGGGGTGTCCACCCGCCTGAGTCCCCATCTGACCCGTGTCCGTGTCCGTCTGTCAGTCTGCGCTTCCCCTGCTTCAGCCTGGCTCCTGCCTCAACAGTGCTGGGGGCCTCAGGCTGTTCCGTTAAAACTCACCCTGCGCTCATCTCTAGACTCTGCTCCCTCCTGCTTCTGTCTGAGACGGTGCTTTGTGTGTTGGCAGGGATTTCAGTACCTGAGCACGTCGGTCAGTCAGTCAGTTCAGTCGCTCAGTCGTGTTCGACTCTTTGTGACCCCATGAATAGCAGCACGCCAGGCCTCCCTGTCCATCACCAACTCCCTGAGTCCACCCAAACCCATGTCCATCGAGTCGGTAATGCCATCCAGCCATCTCATCCTCTGTCGTCCCCTCCTCCTCCTGCCCCCAATCCTACCCAGCATCAGGGTCTTTTCCAATGAGTCAGTTCTTCACGTCAGGTGGCCAAAGTATTGGAGTTTCAGCTTCAACATCAGTCTTTCCAAAGAACACCCAGGGCTGATCTCCTTTAGGATGGACTGGTTGGATCTCCTTGCGGTCCAAGGGACTCTCAAGAGTCTTCTCCAACACCACAGTTCAAAAGCATCAATTCTTCTGCGCTCAGCTTTCTTTATAGTCCAACTCTCACATCCATACATGACCACTGGAAAAACCATAGCCTTGACTAGACGGACCTTTGTTGACAAAGCAATGTCTCTGCTTTTTAATATGTTGTCTAGGTTGGTCATAACTCTCCTTCCAAGGAGTAAACGTCTTTTCATTTTATGGCTGCAATCACCATCTGTAGTGATTTTGGAGCGCAGAAAAATAAAGTCTGCCACTGTTTCCACTGTTTCCCCATCTATTTGCCATGAAGTGATGGGACTGGATGCCATGATCTTAGTTTTCTGAATGTTGAGCTTTAAGCCAACTTTTTCACTCTCCTCTCTCACCTTCATCAAGAAGCTTTTTAGTTCCTCTTCACTTTCTACCCTAGGACCTTTCAAAAGGCATACATATGGCCAGTTAGCAGGAGGAGTGAGGCACATTCAAATACAAAATAAAGTAAAATATATCAATTAGAAAAGTGTAGAGTTGTGGGAAGAAACTAGAAGATTCCTTTATATCTAGAACACTATACATCTAAGCATATTTTCTCTGCTTAGGGCTTTATTACCACTCCAAAGAGTACAGGAAATAAATTAATACTCAAATGTCACTTTTTAGAAAAAGTCAGTAGCCAATGTGAAAAAATTCTAACACGTTCTCTCAGATGCAACAAGCAGCGTGGCCTGAGTGCCAGCTACCCTGCGACCATGGTCTCCTGGGGCTCCCAACCTCAGCTCCCCCCAGTCCGCAGTGCCCTGGGCAGCTTTCCTTTCACTGCCTCTGTGGCTTAGTCCCATCATCTGCAAAATTAGAAGAATAGTATTTACCGCCCTGGAATTCTGAAAGAATTAGATGCCTCTGTGTCCCTGGAACAGAGACCGTGCTGAACGCCCGTCAGCTGTGGGCACCATCTCTGCTCACCACCCCCTCCTCAGACCCCGACCCTGCCGCCTCCCGAACTCCCCACCGTTGCGGAGGCTCCCCGTCCTCTCACGGACAGCCTGCCTCACTCGCAGGCTAATCACCGGGTACCTCGGTGACCGGCTCCAGGTCCCCCACGCTTCCCAGGTGAGAGGCCCCTGGTCCAGGTGAGGGAACCCCTCCTGAGCCCGAGTTTTGGCCCCCCGGGTTTGCCTGCAGTTCTGCTCTGCCAGGCCCCGCGTCTATTTTCTCTATGCCCCACCCCACAGACTGATGCTCCTCCATGGCTGCAGGCCTGACCAAACCTATTCTCCACGTCTCTCTCTCTGGACTCAGCACGGCTCCCTGAGCAGGTGGAGAGCACGTGTCTCTTCGTCTCAGGCTCCCAGGAGGATGAACTACAGGTTCTTTGTGGGACCTTCCACATCTTTTCAGCGTGTTCCTCACACTTAGGCCTGTAATGCTTTTGTTGTCATAACTCTCAAAAGTCACACCACTAAGTTAGTGAAAATCTACCCAGCTCTTGCCATGTGTCTTAAGGGATTAACAGAGGGTCTATGTTACTTACCTCTGCATAGCAGATAGCAAAATTGATATGGAAAAAGAAAAATAGACTGCATTTCAACTAGCAATGAAATGGGGAACAGCTCCAGACCTGGGTCAGGGGCGAGCCCTCATCTCCCGCTGTAACACTGGGCTGCCTGCTCGCTTGTTCCTGCTCTGGGCTCCTCATCTATGGCCTGTGTGCCTGGTGGCAACCAATGGGCAGTCCTGAGACCTTTAGTCTGGGATCTTCCTGTCAGGGGTGTTATTTGCTTGAAAATAGCCTTCATTTGTTTTGGTAGTGTCAATTCAGGCAACGCCAATTTTTTTGGAACAAAATATTAGTTTTAAAGTTGGCTTAAGAAGTACAGCTGCCACCTTTATTAGACAGTAGTAAATCAGCAAGATCAGGATTACCCGCTTAGCAGCTTTTATTTCCCGTAATTTTCCTGAACAGCAGCGGAGCAGCGGGAGCACCGCGCCTCCTGTGAGAGAGCAGGGGTGGTGCTGGGGAGAAGCCCGGGGCGGGGGGACACACAGCACGCGCTCCAGGTCACAGCCAGTGACCGAAATAACACTCGAATTGCTCAAGCATTTTATTTTGACCAAAATTGTCTTTTCCTAAGGTAAGAGAACAAACCAATTTAGGATAATTTTGTACTAAAAAATGCTTAGTACCAGAAGGTGATTATACTCTGAGTATCGCAATCATTCGAAGACTCTGCCCACCAGAAGCACCTTATCATGAATGATACGAGGTCAAGGTCTTGCTGTCCTTGGGTGCCATTCTCAGAAGTGGGAGGCCAGTGGGCAGGTTCTATTCCAAGGAAATCTTTCTCTGCTCACAAGACAAGTCATTCCTTTCAAATGTACTTGGTGACTGTCATGTATTTTCACAAAGAAACACAAAATCTTTGAAAACTGGAAGACTGTGCATCTATTCACAGCCGCGTCCCCACAGAGCCCAAAATACCCACAGTATCAACTGGATTAAGAAAGTGGAGCAGAAGCAAAACAACTTAAACAAAATCACTTGACGCAGGAAGTCCCAGCTCGTGAGGCCTCTAATCAGTCTCCTGATTGAGCTTCTGCACAGAGGCTCCGAGCTGCAACAGGCGCCGGAGTTAGACGGGGCAGCTGCTCCCGCTGCGCTCCATTCACGGGAAACCACACTTGGGCTGATTGTCGCTCTCAATAACTGTGAGATCACTGTGGAAACAGCTTGAAAAAAATAGCAAAGGAAATTTAGAAAAACCGTGCAGTAGCTAGCTATGCTATGCATTTTGGAGAAATTGCATATTATAACCAGAAATTTCACTATACCTATTAATAAGCCAAAAGCTAGAGATGCAAGCATAGCTTTTAACAGACATTTAAATCCTGAAAGATGGATTACTGCTTTATTTTCTATTCTTTTAATTTCTTGAAAGTTTCTTTTGAAACTATTCATGCTTCTTATAAAAAGAAAAGAAAATTAGAGTTTTTAGAAACCAAGTTTGAAATAAGACAAATGGGGTAATTAATGACAAGAGGGTAGTTTGATGTGGCCTCATCACGCAGAAAAACGATAGCTACGTGTGGACGCGACAAGATGATTAGCTTGACTGTCGTGACCATCTCACCATGTGTATCAAACCTTCATATTGTATGCCTTAAATATACACAATTTTTATTTAAAAACATACAAATACATTTTTTAAAGTAAAAAAAGAGTGAACGTGTCAGAGAAGGACTGGGATTCATATCTGTCTACCCTAAACAATTCACTTATCTTAGTGGTCAGATTCATTTTCTAAATAAGAAAAATTTCACTCAATAAATATATTAGCCATAGAATAAACACAGAGTGAAATTATCCGTTTCTTACAGAGAATTCACTAAGACACGTTTTGAATATGTTATCCATTGATTATTAGTTTGGTACCATACTAATAAAGAGCCCAGACATTACTTTGCCGACAAAGGTGCATAGAGTCAAAGCTACGGTTTTTCCAGTAGTCATGTATGGATGTGAGAGTTGGACCATGAAGAAAGTCCAAAGAACTGATGCTTTTGAACTGTGGTGTTGGAGAAGACTCTTGAGAGTCCCTTGGACTGCAAGGAGAACCAACCTGTCCATCCTAAAGGAGATCAGTCCTAGGTGTTCATTGGAAGGACTGATGTTGAAGCTGAAACTCCAATACTTTGGCCATCTGATGTGAAGAGCTGACTCATTGGAAAAGACCCTGATGCTGGGAAAGATTGAGGTCAGGAGGAGAAGGGGATGACAGAGGATAAGATGGTTGGATGGCATCACTGACTCAATGGACATGAATTTGAGCAAACTCCAGGAATTGGTGATGGACAGGGAAGCCTGGTGTGCTACAGTCCATGGGGTCACAAAGAGTCAGACTCGACTGAGCAACTGAACAACAATAACCATACTAATATAAAACTGATACAGTATTATTAGTATCAGGCAGCGTTCTAGAGAGAAACAGAATTGATAGGATATACACACACATACCTGTGTGTGTGCACACATATGTACATGCATGTATAGGACTGGTGCTTGTGGTATGGAGGCTGAGTACCCCCAAGTATTCAGTCTGCAGGCCTGAGAACCAGGAGAGTTGATGTGTTGGCTGTTGCCCAAGCCTGGGGCATGAGAAGACTGAGGCGCAGCTCAGAGAGCACCAGGCCTCAGCACAGCAGATCCTCACTTGCTCGTCTTCTGTTCGTCAGGGGCCCACGAGGCTGGGGGATGCCCCCCGCACGGTGGATGGCAGCATTCTCTACTCAGTCTACGGACTACACCCTCCCAGACGCACCCATGATAGTATTGACCAAGTATCCTGGTGCCTGGAGCCCAGTCAAGTTGATACATAAATATTAACCATCACAATAGACATGTCAGTTAGTACTTTCAACCGAAATTGGTAATAAGTCATTTCCTAAGTCTTCCAAGACTGCCGCTCTCCGCTCCATCCCCCAGGCTGCTGCCCACCGCCTGCCCCGTCTTCCAGCAACACACAGCAGGAGTCAGAGCCCAGCTCCAGAGAGGAGGCCCCGCCAGACCGAGACCCTGCCCTGGGCTGGGCGTCCTCCCAGGAGGCGGAGGCTGCAGAGGGTGTGCCCTGGCTGGATGACGCTGGGCAGCTCTTCCCATCACAGCTTCCTCACCTGCGTTGGGGTGGTAATAAGATGACCCCTAGGTTCCTTAAAACTTCACTATTTTAGTTTATGGTCTTCCTTGTTACAGTCCTGGAATTGGGATCTTTTGTCACCTACACGGAAGGCCTTTTCCTCCCAGAGGGGCCTTGATTGACAGGCCATTCTTCCTCGTGCTGGAGAATGCCCAGGTGTCAGAAACCACACCACACTGTTCCAACAGACGGTGTGATCCTTGAAGGCTACGGACAAATTCTACTCATCTCCACATGTTCAGCTCTTACACAGGTTCCTGGAAAGTAATGCATGTTTATTACACTTATTACAAGTAATACATGTTTATTACATATATTATATTAACATAAATATAACATTCATATTGAGTTAATATGTGCTCCTTTGTCATTGAATCATTTTATATGTTTCAGTAATTTCTAGATACATATCAAGTTTTTATTCAATACAAATTAAATGTCATTATTTTCATAGAAGATACATACTTTTGTCTTTCTTTGGGAGTATCTACAAGAGAGTCATGAAGAAAAATATTTGAAATGGATAATCTGGTTTCTACAGACATGGGAAGGACTGCTCACAAGAGAATGAATCCAACTTTTATCCTCTTCATTATTATTAGACTCAAAAATCAGATTACTGTGTAAAGATGCTTCTAAATGTTTGGGGCTTCCTAGGTGGTCCAGTGGTTAAAAATCCGCCTTTGGGCTTTGCTGGTGGCTCAGATGGTAAAGAGTCTGCCTGCAGTGCAGAGGGCCTGGGTCTGATCCCCGGGTGGGGAAAATCCCCTGGAGGAGCAAATGGCAATCCACTCCAGTATTCTTGCCCTGGAAATCCCATAGGCAGAGGAGCCTGATGGGCTACAGTCCACGAGGTCGCAAAGAGTCAGACATGACTGGGTAACTTAGACTAGAAACGCTTGGCAATATTAAGATTGTCATTGTAGGTTAAAACAAGCAAACAAACCAAAACGTAGTAAATATACATGAAAATGGTTATGATCTTTCAGTTCAGTTCAGTTCAATTCAGTCATTCAGTCGTGTCTGACTCTCTGCAACCTCATGGACTGCAGCACATCAGGCCTCCTTGTCCATTACCAACTCCCAGGGTTTACTCAAACTCATGTCCGTTGAGTCGGTGATGCCATCTAACCGTCTCGTCATCTGTTGTCCCCTTCTCCTCACGCCTTCAATCTTTCCCAGCATCAGGGTCTTTTCCAATGAGTCAGTTCTTCACATCAGGTGGCCAAAGTATCGGAGTTTCAGCTTCAGCATCAGTCCTTCCAATGAATATTTAGGACTGATTTCCTTTAGGATGGACTGGTTTGATCTCCTTGCAGTACAAGGGACTCTCAAGAGTCTTCTCCAACACCACAGTTCAAAAGCATCAGTTCTCCGGCGCTCAGCTTTCTTTATAGCCCAACTCTCACAACCATACATGACTACTTGAAAAACCATAACTTTGACTAGACGGACTTTTGCTGGCAAAGCAATGTCTCTGCTTTTTAATATGCCATCTAGGTTGGTCATAACTTTTCTTTCAAGGAGCAAGCATCTTTTAATTTCATAGCTGTAGTCACCATCTGAGTGATTTTGGAGCCCCTAAAACTAAAGTCTGTCACTGTTTCCACTGTTTCCCCATCTATCTGCCATGAAGTGATGGGACCAGATGCCATGATCTTAGCCTTCTGAATGTTGCGTTTTAAGCCAACTTTTTCACTCTCTTCTCTCACTTTCATCAAGAGGCTGTTTAGTTTTTCTTCACTTTCTTCCATAAGGGTGGTGTCATCTGCATATTTGAGGTTATTGATATTTTTCTTGGCAATCTTGATTCCAGCTTATACTTCATCCAGCCCAGTGTTTCTCATGATGTACTCTGCATAGAAGTTAAACAAGCAGGATGACCAAAAAGAGCCTTGGTGTACTCCTTTCCCTATTTGGAACCAGTCTGTTGTTCCATGTCTAGTTCTAACTGTTGCTTCCTGACCTGCATACAGATTTCTCAAGAGACAGGTCAGATGGTCTTGTATTCCCATCTCTTTAAGAATTTCCCACAGTTTGTTGTGATCCACATAGTCAAAGGCTTTGGCATAGTCAATAAAGCAGAAATAGATGTTTTTCTGGTACCCTCTTGCTTTTTTGATGATCCAATGGATGTTGGCAATTTGATCTCTGGTTCCTCTGCCTTTTCTAAATCCAACTTGATTTTAGGATAATGCAAGTATTTATAAAATAATGTCTACACAAGAAAACTATTATTTATTACAAAGCAAATGTCAACGATGAGCCAAACCATTTAAAATATCTTTAAAAATTTGAAGGTGGATAGACAAGTACTAGGGAATTTTGAAATGCTGGCCCTAGAGGAAAAGAACATGGCATATCCCGGCGTCTAGCCCAACACGTGAAGAGCTTGGCCATTATCAGTCCCATCCTTACAGTAAGAAAACAGCTGAATAATTTGAAAATCACCAACTATTTATATTCATTGGAGAATTGAGGTTGCAGGGCAAACAGTCACCCTGAAACCTGAAGAGTGCAGAGCATCACCGCGTAAACAGAAGGCTTGGAGCCATCAGCAGGCAGGAGCACTTCACAGCTGGCTGAGGAATTTCTGCAGCTTGAGTATGGACACATTTGAGAGACAAAAAAAGGTTCTTTGGGGCCAAAAGCCATTTGGAAGCTCCCCAACTTTTGTGAGTTTTACCTCCAGGAACTGTACCAGGTCCTCAGAGTGAAGACCAGAGAACATCCCCCTCACGCTTTGGCAGAGGGAGGGGAAAGTAGCTGTTTTGAAATGTGCCCAGAGTACTCCGTCCTGCTTATGAGGCTTGCCTTCAGGGGAAACCATGTTACCAGAGACCAACCATTTGAGGGTTTATCAGAGACTAACCCAGCACAATTTTTCTTCAGAAGTGAAGGAAAAGTAAAGACTTTCGTGGACAAAGAAAAATAGATTTGTAGCCAGTAGATCTGCCTTATGAGAAATATTAAAAGAATTTCTGCAGAGAGAAGGAAGGTTATACAGGCCTGAGACTCAGACCTACATAGAAAAAGGAAGACTATTAGAGAAGGAATAAATGAAGATAGATTTAGGGTCTTGAAATTAATCTGTGCGACACTGTAATGATGGATAGATGACACTCTGTGTATGCTGAAACTCATAAAACTACACAGCACAAAGAGTAAGCCATAATGTAAACCATGGACTTTGCTTAATAAAAATGTGTCAACAAAGATTCATCAGCTGCAACAAATGTGCCTCACTAACACGAGATACTGCTAATAGGGAGACAGTGGGCGGGGGTGAGAGAGGGTATATCAGGGGCTCTTATTACCTTCTGCTCAATTTTTCTGTGAACATAACAGTGTTTTAAAAAAACAAAGTCCCTTATTTAAAAGAAAAAAAACACATAAATGGCAACAAATAAAGGGCATCTCCACTGTCCCCAGACTAATTTTTCTCAGATTTATCCACCCAGCAATCACCATCCCAGACAATACAAATACGACTGCAGCTTCAAGAGAATGAGTTTCTATTACCATCCTGCCTATTAATACTCATCGTACACCTGCAGGCAGACATGCAAAGGTGTGCTCTGGATGCAGAGTCAGTGTGTTGAGGGAAAGGGAATTGTGTGATCTTTAAGTGATCTCTCTGGAGGATAAAGAAAGAGAAGAGGACTGATTTTAGGACTGTGAAACCTTCATCTTTCTCAGCTGAATCACACTTGCATGTCTCTGTCGTCAGGGGACTTGCCAAGGGGGTCTGGTGGAACATTTGGAGATTATTAGACTTTAGAAACTAAACTATAAATTTGGCCTCTTCACTTGCTGAGATGACAGATGGGGCTCAGACACACACATCATTCTCCCTGCATCAGACTACCACTGCTCCTCTTTATAATTCTATGAACTTCAAACAGTGCTTTTAAGAGCATGAAGCCTGGTTACACTCACAAAAGCCTCCAAGCTGCTTCACCGTCAACTTTGAGCCAAGGGCAAGTGAGGACAAAGAATCTCTCTGTGTGGGAACAAGCAAAGTCTGAGCTGGGGGCCTGTTGAGACTGAGAGGTGATCCCTCACAGTGAAGGGAAGAACGTGAAGCACAGAGACGCTTCCACAACATTCCCTCCCTTCATACACACAACTCCCGGGCATCTCAGGAACATGCCTGCAAGCGCTGCGCCCTGTAACAGCAGCACAAAGGAGCCTGAGGGACTCCAGCCCAAAGAAAGAGCATGGGTTCACGCAGCATAGTTGATCTTTTCAGATTAAACTGGAAGAAAGGCAGCAGTAGTCTCTGACATACGGTTCTTTGTTGCCAAGGCATCAAGCTTTATTACAGAAGCACGTGGACCACAGAACCACATGAACCACAGGACTGCAGGCCCAGTGGACAACATTGACCACAGGGTTGTAGGGCCACAGAGACCACAAGACCATAGCTCTCTGCCGTGTAACCAGAATGAGACAGGAAGATTCAGCTATTTGATTTTTCTTTTTCTGTCTCTATTCTTGTTTAATTTTTGAGTGTAACAGTCCAGTATCTTTCTAGAAATGAGTTTCCCAGATGAAATGGACTGCCCTGTGCTATTTTCCTTATCTTTGGGCCACAGAGGACTCTCCTGATTAAATGCTGATGATCAACTGTCCAAGTCAGCGAAACAGGGGTGCAGACATAGAATGTGCATTTTGACAAGATCACAGGCGATCCTCAGGCAGGTGGGTCAAGGGTCCTATGTTGAGAAAGTCTCCATGGGAAGCATCCAGACACTTCATGCAGGTGCCCAGATTCAGGGTGAGGCAGGCTGTCCATACCGTCCCTTCTAATCTCCAGATTCTAGGGTTCATTGCTCAAATCTCTTCTTTGGGAAGACGAATCTGTAATACAGGTGCAAAATAGATAGGATCAGAACTCACAGGAAATGGAAAGACCACTGAGAAATCTTTGAACTCTTCCAAGTAAAACATCACGCATCCCTGGGCTGGTCCAGGGGGATAAAACTAGGCTTGTCTACTCCCTTTCCTCTGCGTCTGAACTGATGACACCAAACGTTAAGTAATTGACATTATTGTTAAGCCTTGTCCAGATTTCCCACAATTACCAGATTGTCACATGGTGTTCTTTGCTGTAATTACCTAGCAAAAAATTTAAGTCAAATTGACAAAATAATTAGTCTATTATTTTTCCCTAGAAATTAATCATAGCTCAATGATAAAATAATGAAACACAGGATTGTAGAACTTGGATTAAAACTCAGTGACATAGGAAAAATTAACAAGTCACTCCTGAGTGCTTAGATGACCGGCACCATATCCACTGTAACCCCGTTCAGATGGAATGCCTATCGGGATTATAAAGTATAATAAGGAAGACAGAGTAGGCTCCACGCTATTTGGGAAGAACCTGAGGGTGGTCCCAGGCTGGGCGGCTGCTCTGATGGAGGTGGCTCAGCTTTCCAGCCACTCTGCTTTCTTGGAGGAGGATGTCCTTGCTTGCTGCTATTTCCATGACAGCAGCACAGCCCAACTGGAAGCATCCTGTGTTCACCCCCATCTCCTCCTACCCAGAACCAGGTTGTTATGACATATGAAGGCAAAATATTCGATCATGTTAAGTCGTCAGTATATTTTTGGAGTGTCCAACTATGCTTACCTGCTGGCTTGGTCTCCCAGGAGAGCTTAACAGCTGCTCACTTTGACCTGGACCACTCACACCATCACCTGTGAGCACAGGAGACCTGTCAGCACAAGAGCACCCACTGTCAGCACGCCTCGCTGCCTGTCTGCACTCATGCACCTCACCAGGGTCTCCAGCAAAGACCGAGCTTCTCAGCTTCAGTTTTGAAGCACCGTGTGGTCGGTCCTGAGCTGGCTCCAGGGGAATTCCTGCTGGGAAACGCCTTTAATTTTCCAGGGTCAGTCTTGTCCCCTGGACATTGGCCACAGGTCATCTCAACTATTCCAAAGAGTCTAAAAATTGGAGGGTTCTTGAGAGAGTCGAGACCTTCCGATCATATTCTGACTCTAATTGCTCTGGAAATTTTCCCATTTCCCTACAAAGACAGCATGTGGAATGTGGATGATCTGCCATCCTTTCGAGCAAAACTGGAATTAAACAGCAGATTTATCTTTGTCATTTTCTAAAGTATCATACTAAGCTTATGAAAATCGACATTGAAAAATGACACACGTTCAATAAACATGCTAAGAGCAGAGACAGAAATATGGGCGCACAACCGGAGAGTCGATGATGCGGGGGGGAGGTGGGCATTGACCTTTCCAGCCAAAATGAGGTCATGGCTGTGGAAAATCATTTTGATCTTCCAGCCATTAAAATAAAACACAACAAAACTTCTCCTAACATTTCTTTCTTCAGCTCATGCCACTGACCTGACCTACTAATGTGGTTATTGCTCAGAGTGGTTGAGACAGCGCTAATTTTGCAATTGTGTTTGGGGACTGCTGTGTATCAGGCATTGCACTGAATTCTGGAGAAATTAGAAACATCATTAACCTCAGAAACTTTCCCTCCTCTTGAGGAGACTGAAGGTCAGTCCAGAGTTGAGAGCACCCATGGGTGATGCCATGAAAATGATTCACACCATTTATCTTAGTGGCACAATTTGGAGGTCTGTTAATATTAATTCAGTTCAGTTCAGTCGATCAATCGGGTCCGACTCTTTGTGATGCCATGGACTGTAGCACACCAGGCCTCCCTGTCCATCACCAACTCCCAAAGTTTACTCAAACTCAAGTCCATTGAGTTGGTGATGCCATCCAACCAGCTCATCCCCTGTCGTCCCCTTTTCCTCCCACCTTCAATCTTTCCCAACTCAGGGTCTCTTCCAATGAGTCAGTTCTTCGCATCAGGGGGCCAAAGCTTCCATATGCCTCTTATCCTTATCCATCAGAGGGCAGACAGAATGAAAACTACAATCATAGAAAACTAACCAAACTGATCACATGGACAGCAGCCTTGTCTAACTCAATGAAAGTAAGAGCCATGCTGTGTAGGGCCACCCAAGATAGACGGGTCACGGTGGAGACGTCTGACAAAACGTGGTCCACTCGAGATGGGAATGGCAAACCACTTCAGTATTCTTGCCTGAAGAACCCCAAGAACGATATTAATATTAATAAATAGGCCTATTAATGTTTTCTTTAATTTGTTTTTTTCATAAGTATACAGCATACTTATTCTACATAACAGCGAATTACAAAGATTTGATTTCAAAAGGTGTTTGAAGTTACTGAATATGATTCAACCCAGTGTTCTTCAATGTTCCACTGATCTTAACTAGTATGCATTTTCTTATATAGAAATTGTGGGAAAGCATACAACTATATTTAGAATGATGTCTAAAACAGCACCATTATGACAGTGGCCTCTATTACTAATATTTAAGAAGCTTCCATGCAAAATAACACTACATTAAAGAATCAGTTCAGTTCAGTCACTCAGTCATGTCCAACTCTTTGTGACCCCATGGACTGCAGCACACCAGGCCTCCCTGTCCATAACCAGCACTTGGAGCTTGCTCAAACTCACGTCCATCGAGTCGGTGATGCCATCTAACCATCTCATCCTCTATCGTCCCCTTCTCCTCCTGCCTTCAATCTTTCCCAGCATCAGGGTCTTTTCCAATGAGTCAGTTCTTCACATCAGGTTGCCAAAGTATTGGAGTTTCAGCTTCAACAGCAGTCCTTCCAATGAATATTCAGGACTGATCTCCTTTAGGATGGATTGGTTGGATCTCCTTGCAGTCCAAGGGACTCTCAAGAGTCTTCTCCAACACCACAGTTCAAAAACATCAATTCTTCGATGCTCAGCTTTCTTTATAGTCCAACTCTCACATCCACACATGACTACTGGAAAGATCATAGCTTTGACTAGATGGACCTTTGTTGGCAAAGTAATATCCCTGTTTCTTAACATGCTTGTCTAGGTTGGTCATAGCTTTTCTTCCAAGGAGCAAGCGTCTTTTCATTTCATGACTGCAATCACCATCTGCAGTGATTTTGGAGCACAGAAAAATAAAGTCTCTCACTGTTTCCATTGTTTCCCCATCTATTTGCCATGAAGTGATGGGACTGGATGCCATGATCTTCTTCTTTTGAATGTTGATTTTTAAGCCAACTTTTCCACTCTCCTCTTTCACTTTCATGAAGAGGCTTTTTAGTTCCTCTTCATTTTCTGCCATAAGGGTGGTATCTTCAGTGTATCTGAAGTTAATGATATTTCTCCCAGCAGTCTTGATTCCAGCTTGTGCTTCATCCAGCCTGGCATTCTGCATGATGTACTCTGCATATAAGTTAAATAAGCAGGTTGACATATACAGCCTTGATGTACTCCTTTCCCAATCTGGAACCAGTCTGTTGTTCCATGTCTAGTCCTAATAGTTGCTTCTTCACCTGCATACAGATTTCTCAGGAGGCAGATCAGGTGGTCTGGTAGTCCCATCTCTTGAAGAACTTTCCACAGTTGGTTGTGATCCTCACAGTCAAAGGCTTTGGTGGAGTCAATAAAGCAGAAGTAGATGCTTTTCCTGGAACTCTCTTGCTTTTACTCTGATCCAACACATGTTGGCACTTTGATCTCTGGTTCCTTGTCCTTTTCTAAATCTAGCTTGAATATCTGGAAGATCTTGGTTCACATGCTATTGGAGTCTGGTTTGGAGAATTTTGAGCATTACTTTGCTAGCGTGTGAAATGAGTGCAGTTGTGCAGTAGTTTGAACATTCTTTGGCATTGCCCTTCTTTGGAATTGGAATGAAAACTGACCTTTTCCAGTCCTGTGGCCACTGCTGAGTTTTCCAAATTTGCTGGCATATTGGGTGCAGCACTTTCACAGCATCATCTTTTAGGATTTGAAATAGCTCAACTGGAATTCCATCACCTCCACTAGCTTCGTTCATAGTGATGCTTCCTAAGGCCCACTTGACTTTGGACTCCAGCATGTCTGGTTCTAGGTGAGTGATCACACCATCATGGTTATCTGAGTCATGAAGATCTTTTTTGTATAGTTCTTCCGTGTATTCTTGCCACCTCTTCTTAATGTCTTCTGCTTCTGTTAGGTCCATACCATTTCTGTCCTTTACTGTGCCCATCTTTGCATGAAATGTTCCCTTGGCATCTCTAATTTTCTTGAAGAGATATCTAGTCTTTCCCATTCTATTGTTTTCCTCTATTTCTTTGCATTGATCACTGAGGAAGGCTTTCTTATCTGTCCTTGCTATTCTTTGGAACTCTGCATTCAGATGGGTATCTCTTTCCTTTCTCCTTTGCCTTTAGCTTCTCTTCTTTTCTCAGCTATTTGTAAGGCCTCCTCATATAACCATTTTGCCTTTTAGCTTTTCTTTTTCTGGGGGATGGTCTTGATCACTGCCTCCCGTACAATGTCATGAACCTGTATACGGTGTATAAATGAAAGTGTTGGGTTTAACGACTGTCTTATATTACCCATACCAGATGATCATTATGAGTAAGTTTTTGCCATGGAGAGAGGGATGAGAGAAAATCCCTTGTCCCCCGACCAAGGACTTTACCTGGTGAGTGTGTACATTGTGGTCACGCCCTTTGCTCACGCAAGTGGGAGGAAGGGGTCAGGGATAGCTGGGTCACAGGAAACCAGGCTGTCCTGGCATGACCACTGTGTTACTAAGGGCCCCTCTCTTTAGTGAGGCCCAGAGTGTCCTGACTTCAGATCAGGAGACATAATTTTCAGTGGGTACGATTTTAAATCACTTCATGGAAATCATGATTTTTGAACTGAAAATAAATGGAGAAATTTAGAGGCAAAAGAGTGAGTTTAGAATTCTAGGCTATCATTGCTCTGTGTGGGTCTCGGGATGTCACTCACGTGTGTTGTGGCTGCAACAGTCCTGCTGTTTCTTATGGTTGTAAGACGCCTTTGGCAGTAACCGTGGGGAGACTTTGAAAACACAGAGATTCTCTATTGACAGGACCTGGGGATTACAAAGCAGACCTGGTCACATGGCGAGACCAAGGTCGCTGGCGGGGGGCGGGGGGGGGGTGGTGGCGGTGGCTGGGGTCCTGTTTTCACTGAGGTGGGGGGTTTGGGTTTCCGGGGATCCCTCTTTGTTGGTGAATTTAAACACAAGAGCAGGAATTTAAAGCCCAGGAAGAGCAAAAACAAGTGGCCCAAATGATCAGTTACTGAAATCAACCCAGATCTCTAAACATAGGAACCGGCGCGGGGCGGGGGTGGGGTTCCTGGCTCTGTCTGGCGTGTGGACGACAGTGTGTTGCTACGAGCTGGGCCCCTCAGAGCGGGTCCCTGGGTGAGCAGAGCTGAAGTCAGGCACTTGCATTAAAGAGAAGACAGCTGTCAGCGTTTACACTGCGAACGTGAGTATGACTAGAGCATGATGGTAAGCGCATACTCGATGGTGGCAATGCTCCGCGCATCTCCATGCTGAGCCCCTCGGAGACCTCTGTGAGGCTCTTGCACGGTAAGCTTTGCAAATCCTTAATAGAGGAAGTTGGCTTAGGAAGCTGAGACTTTCCCAGAGTCGGTGATTATAAACCTCGACCTTCTTCCCTGGAGGCAAGCGTTTTCTGTACAGGACGGTCTCCTGTGGGACCGAGGATGGAAGCAGCCTTTGTCAGAAAAGGAGCGCAGCACTTCTGAGAGACGCGTGAGAGTCGCAGGGCCGGAGAAGGGGTGGGAGAGGGCGACGCCGAGGGTTCAGGCAGATCTGCCCAGCGCTCTGCAGCCCCCAGGCCAGGGACGTGAGCCCCAGCGGTGCGAAGGTCAGTCCAGAGAGTGGGCAGGGGCTTGACACCCTCCAGCTGGGCTTCCATCTGCCTGGGGCTCCTCACCTCACCTCCAGAATCCACAGAGTGGCAAGTTGAATAGTTCAACGAAGACACAAATTCATCTACTTGATGAGTTAATAATGGCAAATTATTCGTGTCATAGACATGGGGCGTTGGCATTTGAGCAAAACACTTGTACTGCGGTTGGGTCTCATCACAGACAGCAGAGTAACTGACAAGTCAATTGAAAGTGCCCAGATGAGGAGGAAGGGGGTGGTGAGGGGAGAGGACAGACCGATCTGAGCTCAGCAACCCCGGGCAGTTCTGTCTTCCATCCATCAATCAGCTCTTTTTTCTGAGTGAGTGTATGATGGGGAAAGACATCTGTGATACACATGAAGGAAAAGGCAAGACTGAGAGGCTAATGCATACGAGACAAGTTACAAAGAGTTCGTTACAGAAGACACTATTAAAGTTAGGATCTGCCAGAGGTTGTTTGGGCCCAAGTACTGTGTGGACGTGTGGGATGAGGGGCTGCCTTATTTGGTTGTAACCTAAAATCTCCAGAACCTCCCAGACTTTGTTCCTGGGTGATATTAGATAAGAATTTTGTATTTGCATTTTGTCCTTGTTTGGTTGTTGGTTTATTTTGGTTAGTAATTGGCCCCTGATGTTTGCAATAGCTGCCATTCCTAATTCATGAATCCCTTACTTGTCTTTTTCTAATTACTTTTTGTTTTAGTTGAAATATAATTAATTACAATGCTGTGTTAGTTTCAGGTGTATAGAAAAGTGATTCAGTTATGATGGTTTAGTCGCTAAGTCATGTCCAACTCTTGTGACCCTGTGGACTGTAGCCCACCAGGCTCCTCTGTCCCTGGGATTCTCCAGGCAAGAATACTGGAGTGAGTTGCCATTCCTTCTCCAGGGGATCTTCCTGACCCAGGAATCAAACCAGGGTCTCTTGTATTGCAGGCAGATTCTTTACCCGCTGAGCTACAAGGGAAGCCTCTAAACTCTTGTCCTTTGAGCTGCATTCAGTTATACATATATATATTTATATATTTTTTTCTGATTCTTTTCCCTTATAGATTATTACAAGATAACAAGTTCTCTTGCACTATACAGTAGGTCCTTGTTGTTTATCTATTTGTATATAGTAGTGTATACATTAATCCCAAGATGTTAATTTACTTCCTTTTCAAGGGAGCAAAGAAAACACCATCGGCCAAAGCTGCATCCATGAGGCTCCAGCGAGGTGTCTGTGCTCAGGCATCGACCTTGAACCCAGAGCTTTTGGGAGCTGCTGAGTCCTGGCAGGTTCCTGTGAGGTCGTGTCTTTTTTGTGCTGTTGACCGAAGATGAGACAGGTCACAGGCCAAGCGTGTGGAGTACATACGCTTGCAGGCCAGCAACCATGTCTTCGGCCCTGTTTTGACAGAAAGTGGTCTTCCCTTTTCTGCAGGAGGAGCACAGCTGGCAGAGCCCAGTGCTGGGAATAACACACGCACAACACACACACACACACACAGGCACACACGCATGCATATATACACCACACACACGCACACACATGCACACACATGCACACACCACACACCACACACACACACACTCCATGCCACAAGGAGCCCGTCAAAGCAGCCTGAATGACTTCAAAGCTGCCCTGGGAACCACAGCGCCGTGTGTATCCCAGCCTGTCTGTGGTTGCGAGGTGAGGGAGGGAGCGCAGTAATCAGGATGTTTGCTGAGAGACCGGACACGGACACGCTGGTCTGTCCGTGAATTACGTGCATGACTCAGAGACGTCACCTGCGCTCCCCCCAGTGTGCACGTGGTTCGTGGAGGGATCAAGTTCGATTCCAGAGTCCTCGGTTTCCATCAAGACGGTCGTTTAAGCAGCTTTCTCTGGATGATCTGTGGCTCAGTGTCTGGGTGCGTGGAGGGGAGCTCTTGCCGAGGTTCCGCAGCGGCCGTCGAGCTGAGCAGTCCCGCAGCTGCGGCTCCGTGTGTGACCATGATCTGCTCCAGACCCTGGAGAGCTGCCCCAGAAAGACCCTGGAGCTGAAACACCGCAGGGAGAAGTAAACAGACCGAGCAGGCCAGGAGGCCTCCTTCCACCCGCCCCGGCACCGGAGACGTGAAAAACAGGAACAAAACAAAACCCGTTTCTTGGCGCATAGCTCCCTTCTTCGAACTGAACTTTACCAAAGACGCCCAAACATCTGGTTTCAACTTTCGTCATTTTTTTCCACCTTATTTTCTGTTAAAAGTATGGTAAACGGAATACTTTGAAAGACAAAAATTTTAAGCCTGACCAATGAAATAAATTATATGGAAACTAATTGACTATTTAGACTATTTTAACTAATGACACAGGGATTTCCTCATGGCGCTTTGAATACACGTCCAGAGCAAAGACAGAGAATAATAACCCCTGTGCTTCCACAGAAGAGAAACTGGGTAACCGAGGGTGAGCACTCCGTGCCCGAGTCTGAGTCAGGCCTCAGGGAGCTGAAGAAATGGAGGCATCCTCAGGCCTCAGACTGCTCTCCCGGGGGACGGCGCCCCAGGGCCGCACTCACGCGGAGTGCGCACACACAGAGCTACAACACAGCGCGCACACAGACACACAATAACACGTGGAGAGATACACACAGAGACACACACAGTGTGCGCACACACAGACACACAGATACGCATACAAACACACAGAGACACACATACAATATACACCCTGAGATACACACACAGTGTGCACACACACAGACACACAGATATGCATACAAACACACAGAGACACACATACAATATACACCCAGACACACACACACAGTGTGCACACAGGGACACACAATAACATGCGGAGAGATACACACAGAGACACACAGATATACATACAAACACACAGAGATGCACATACAGTACACACTCAGAGACACACACACTGTGTACACACAGAGACACACAATAACACACGGAGAGATACACACAGAGACACACACAGTGTGCACACACACAGAGACACAGATATGCATACAAACACACAGAGATACACATACAGTATACACCCAGAGACACACACACTGTATACACACACACAGAGAGACACACACAATAACACATACACAACAGATATACAATATACAGCCAGAGACACACACAGATATACACACACACACACAGACACACACACAATATACACTCAGAGAGACACAAGAGCACACACAGATACACACACAGTATATACCCAGAGACACACACAGATACACACACAAAACACACACATGCAGATCCTCTACACTCCCCAGCCCGAACACCAGAGACACGTGGGTGGGCTGAGCCCTGTTCCAGGTCAGCTCAGACCCCCAGGTACCAGGGATGCGCGTTATGGGGTCTCACGTGGACACCAGAGGCCTCGCCTGGCTGATCTGTCAGGCTCGTTCCGAAGGTTGAGCGGGAATCCTCGTTTCGGTCCCTGGACGCTGCTCCCGCCCAGCATGTCTGCCCATGTGATGGCTGGAGGGCCCGCAGGGCTGGGGGCAGGCAGGCTCCTCACTGCAGACCCCCCCCGCCTGGGGCTACCCTCCCGCGCCCGCTCCAGACACACGGGGCCCTTGGTGCCCGGATATTTGGCTATTTTTCTATTTTCAAGAACAAAAGAGAAACAGAAGCAAGCCTCCCAAGGAATGTCCAACCTAGTCAGAGATGAGCCGCTTCTCAGAAAGTCCGTCAGCGGGAAGCTGTTGAAAGCGGCCCCGTGCCTGCGGGACAAGCAGAAACTGTTTCTTCAGAGACGCAGCGGAGCTGGGGACCAGCCTGCAGAGACCAAGGCCAGACGTCCAGCCCTGCTGCTCGCAAGTCACGGGTGGCACTGTGGCTTTGAGCTGGATCTTCTCCCGCCAAACCTTTGCTTATTTCCTGTCCTCAGGCTTACTTCTGAGATTCCAACACAGGTGCAAGGGAAACTTTTGAGATTCCACTGAGAAACATGACGAAATATCGAGACTAACAAGTTTTAGGAAGCAAAGTGAGGGATTTCAAACAGTGACAGAAGCCCAGTAATTGCTGTGCAGTAAGTGTTCCTCCATCAGTCTCCTTCATTGCAACAGGCTGTATTCGGGAGCCCAGGAAATGCGGGGTGTCGTCATATTACCTCTTATTAAAATGAGACTCCCCTGCCCCATAAAAATGCATTTGTCTGTTTTTTTCCTCTCTACTAAAGATAGAAAGTCAACTGGCGGAATTGTCCAGTAGTCGGCAAACACTGAAGCTGCAGCTTCGGCTTCAGAAATTCTCCGTCTGGTCATCTCCCTCGGGCCTTCCTGGTCTAACCTGAGCGCATCTCTCCTCAAGCCCCCTCGCTTTGGCGGCAGCAATTTATCAGACATTTCTCCTAATTCATCACCTCGAGAAGTATGTTAGCAAATGCTCTGTGCCAGACACTGTTCTAAGAACTAGAAACACCCGTGTGAACAGAGAACCGCTCCTGTCCTCCGTGAACTGGCTCCTGAGGATGAAGTCAAACCTGTGGATGTTCAACTGTGACGAGGGACAACGATGAATATAAATCAGTAAACAGAGGACACGGGGCGGAGGCAGTTCCAGACACGTTTATTCGGGTGGTGAGACGGTGAGGCTGGACAGGGTCAGGACCATGGTTTTAGAAAGGCTGCGTGAGAGAGGGCCCTTGGTCCCCAGGGTCGGGGTGGCTGAGTGGGAGCTGGCGTGTGGGTTCAGCGAGGAGGGAGGCGAGGTCCTCGGCAGGCGGAGGCCAGGCCTTGGGGTGAGTGAATCATAGGCGGGCGGATGAAGACCCAGGGGTCTGCAGGCCCGCCTGGGAAGAGGTGGGGTCCCGAGGCCAAGGGGCAGAGTGGCCTCAAACCGGACGGGCTGGTGCAGGCTGGCCCGCTGGGTCTGAGGCAAGTGGTGTGCATGGTGAAGTGAGGGTGGAAAAGTACCCACTGTCAGGGGGCAGAGAGGGGCGCCGCCACCCCAGCCATCCCCTGACAAAGAAGAGCAGGAGGTCTTGGGGTGGCTGCAAGGGTGCGTTTGATTAAGAAGATGCTTTAAAGGCATGAGAAAGTAAACTTGTTGATGAGAATGGTCCAATAAAAAGAAAACATATAATGATTCAGGGAGCGGAAGGGATGTTTGGTGGAGTGACGTCCTTGAGTAGAATAAACGAGTGGGTTCACCGCACACCTGGAGACTCTGCCCTCAGCCTGGACGAGACGCACCCAGGACACCAGGAGGCGAGGCGGTGGCAGGATGGAGGCTTCTTCAGTGGAGAGGGACGTGTGCTCATCCGCCAGGAGCGACGGGGCCTGCAGAGAGAAGGGGAGCCGACGTGGTCTCGGGAGGGTCGTGGAAACCACCCGTCGAAGCGAACAACCCAGAGCAGGGCTCGGTCCCTCAGTGCCGTCTGCCCAGCCGTCTGCCCAGCCGTCTGCAGGCCCGTCAGCCCGGGTGCGGCTTCTCACCTTGTTCAGGAGCTGAGAGCAGAAGTGAAGCGGGGAGGTTTGCCCATCGCCCAGGGATGGCTGAGCCCTCCGACACCTGGAGCGGAGAGGCGGGAGGAGGCAGGGTGCAGAGCAGGAGACAGAGACGGGACCGTTCAGACCAAGCGTGGAGGGCCCGCGGCTGAGATGCAGGAAGACACCCTCAGAAGCACGTCTTCATCTGCTCTTTATCCTTTCATTTCCCGCTCGGAACAGAACAAGGCTGCTGAGTTTTCTGCTCTTCCTTTGAGATCTGCTTCAGAGCACTTTCTCATAGTCGTTTTTCAAACTTTCGGTTGCATCTCTGCTGGATGTTCTAATATTTCATTTTCCAACTTTATATGGGTGGCACTCTCACCCCTTGCTTCTTCTACATGAAAACTCTCCTAAACTGCATATTTAACCAATTTTAACATGTGCTACATTTCATTTATCTAAAACATGATCATTGCCCTAGGGTTTCTTGAGGCCCAGGAGTGAAATATCAGCATTTTAAATTCCACTAAGCAAGATAAAAACTCCCCTACCCTGAGAAAGAGGGAACAGGGTGGGTGAGGGGAGGGAGCAGAAGAAGGAAATTCTAAGGGAGGAGGGAGGAAGGGTGAGAAAGAAGCCAGACCCTGGTCCATCTAGCTGTCACATAAACAGCAAAATTCTTCATTCATCCAGTTAATTGAAAACACAACCGCTGTCAGGGATCAATTATCATTACATCTTACTTTAAGATGTATTTATTTTTACAAAGAAACTTCTTGACTCAAGAAACACACAATTTCACCAACTTAATGTTCCAGAGAGAATCGTGTTATACCAACACTAGATGATATTCAGGCAGAGAAAAGTTAATTGTAAGACAATCCTTGAGAAGGTAGCCCAGCAGGACCACCAGAACTTCTCTCATTAAAGAAACAATGACCCTGTAAATTAAAGACCTCCCACATGTCAGACACTCGCCAGGTGAGGGGGCGAGGCCCGGTGCTGTCCTGCCCTCAGAAAGCACAACATGAGGTTCTTGAGTAAATGTCTTATTAATTTCCAGTTACTGCGAACTTAGTCCAAGGAAAGAATGTGCTTGTCATTAAGGTAAGCAGTGAGGTCATGACTGCAAAATTCAAACAGCAAATGTCCCGTTTCTTCATATGTTCCCACAGCTCCTTTTCAGCTGATTTCTAGATGTTTTACGGGATGGTATAGAAAACATTCTTTCTAGCCTGTGTGATTGCAAATGGAGCATTAATTGCCTGCTTTTTACTTCCTCGCCTTTCGGGTCAGCATGGAGGAACATGTCACCTGACCAGGGACTGCTCAAGTATTAGTTTCTCGAGTTCTTGCCTTTGGCCAAGACTCCCCAGAAGTGGCCGTGTGAACTCCTGGCTGGAAGCCGAGCTGGGGAGAGGCTGGGCCCTCACCTCTCCCTGTAGGGATGCTCCCTCTCCACTTGGGGTTGGAACTCTCGCTTCAGCCGTAGGAGGGTCCCTGCCTCCGGGGTCTCTGCTGGGGGAGGCAGCAGTGCTCAGACCACACGCACACCCGTTGGGGGACCCCCAGGTGGGGCTCCCACCCCGGCAGCATGCAGGGCTCCCCGGAGACCAGGCAGCCAAGTCTGGGAGTGCGTTCTGCCCCCAACTCTAGGGTGGTCTTGCTCCCCCGCGGGAGCTTATTAAACGCACATCATCTCCAGTCCCAGCCCAGACCTCCTAGACCACCATCTGTTTGACAGGAATCCCACGGCACATTCAAGCCTGAGGAGCACAGCTCCAGGAACTGGAGCCCCAGGGCCCTGTGTCTCCAGGATTCTGCCAAGGCAGAGAGGTGAGGTCCAGGCTCGTGGGCGGCAGGGGCTCTGGAGTCTAAGCTTCTCACGCAGCAGCAGGCTCCCTGAGCCTCAGAAGCACATGCACAGCCTGACTTCTATGCACAGGGGTCTCAATTCAGAGGTCTAAGGGCCAAGAATGTGCACTTCTAACGACTTCCAGGTGATGCCCACACAGCTGGTTGGGGACCACACTTGGAGATGCACTATTCCATAGAAAAGCTATGACAAGCCTAGACAGAGAATGTTAAAAAGCAGAGACATTACTTTGCCAACCAAGGTCCGTCTAGTCAAGGCTATGGTTTTTCCAGTGGTCATGTATGGATGTGAGAGTTGGACTATAAAGAAAGCTGAGCGCCGAAGAACTGATGCTTTTGAACTGTGGTGTTGGAGAAGACTCTTGAGAGTCCCTTGGACTGCAAGGAGATCCAACCAGTCCATCCTAAAGGAGATCAGTCCTAAATATTCATTGGAAGGACTGATGCTGAAGCTGAAACTCCGATACTTTGGCCACCTGATGTGAAGAACTGACTCATTGGAAAAGACCCTGATGCTGGGAAAGATGGAGGGCAGGAGGAGAAGGGGACAACAGATGATGAGATGGTTGGATGGCATCACCGACTCAATGGACATGAGTTTGAGCAAGCTCCGAGAGATGGTGATGGACAGGGGAGCCGGGTGTGCTGCAGTCCGTGGGGTCACGGGGTCAGACATGACTTGGCGACTGAACAGCGTTCCCCAGGCTGAAAGGTGCCCGCGCTTTCAGCCCTTTACCTGGACTCTCAGGTTAAGTGCACATCAGCCTGCAGTTCCCATAACTTTCTGAAGGTTTATTTGGGGGGGGTGTGATTGCAGGCCTCTGCTGCACCCCAGGTCCACCCGTTTTCCTGTTTCCTGTATCTTGTTCACACTTTACTTCCATCTTTTTTCTCAACTTGAGTTTTTCCCCTTATTTCTTGGCATTTTTCATCAGCCCTTTGTTTTGTTTTTTCTCTGTTTTCCTGCCTTCAATTTCACAGTTTTCTATTCTTGTTTGTTATTTCCTTCCTACTGTTTGCCTCAAGTTTATTTTTCTCTTCTTTTTCTAGTTTCTTGAGGTAAAAACTTGGATTACTAATTTGAAGTCATCTCTATTCTCTAATGCAAGCATTTAGTGCTAGAAATTTTCCTCTCAGCACTGACTTACCTGCATCCCACAATTCGACATGCTGTATTTTAATTTTCATTTATTTTTATTTTCTTTGCGATTTTATCTTCCACCCATGGGTTGTTTAACACATGTGGTTTCCACAGAGCTGACTGCCCCCACCTCATAAAACCTGGTTAAATCTCACTGTGCCCACTAAGGATGGACCCCACAGGTACTCTCCTGGTTGGAGACTCAAGGCCCTGCCTGCCTTTGCTCTGGTGGGGTGGAAGGAGATGACTTTCCTTTTCTTCTTATTAAGACCATGGTGGGGACCATCTTCTGGAATAAGGCAAATATTATCCTTTGTCTTCTGTGGCTAGATCCCCACTGCCTAGACCTTGGCTAAGGAAGTAGGTTTTCCTTGGAGCTTTGTGGCTGTGACCATCAGTAGCTCTGGTCGGAGGTTACATAGCGCCCATCTAGGATATGTGGGAGCTTTGAGGGAGCAGGGCACCCACCTGTCCAGGAGTACTGGGGCCACAAGGACTCCAGGGGACTCATCTGTCCAAAATGAACAGGAACTACAAGGACTCCTGGGGACTCGCCTGTCTAGGATGTACTGGCTCTGTGAGGAGGCTGGGCACTAGCTTGAGTATTGTTCCCCGGTCCCAAGGTCCAAGGCCCGCCTTCTCTCTCACCTTCCCTGTGGTTGCGCTGTGTCCAAGGTGTTTCCATTGTAAGGCGAGGAGCTGGGAGGAATGCGTCTCCTCCATCGCAGGCAACACGAAGTCCCGCCTCATCCCGCTGCCGGCTTTCCCGAACGCCTGTTCTGTGCTCGCAGTTCCGGTGCCCTCCTGCAGGCACAGCTTTTGAGTACAAGGGCTCACTTCCCCAGTCGTGGGCTCTGTTGATCTGGGGGTGCTCGCAGCCAGACTGGACTGTGTGAGCCCCCAGCTCCCCTGGCTGGCGGCCTCAGCGCTCACCTTCCGCTGGTGCCCTTGCACGGTCTGGAGAAAGGGCAGGAGGCCTGGCTTGGCACGTGCATGCCATCCGTGCAGAGAAGGCCGTCTTCGTCCCCTTCCCTCCGGCTTCCTGACAGCGACGTGCGTGAGACGGGAAAACACGGGGACTGCGTCTCCCCTCAGCAGTCTACCTCACATGTCCACCAGCTCACGTGAGCGCAAAACAGCGGAGCAGCAGCCAGGGCCGAGGGTGGACCAGCGTGAGCACAGACGCCGCGGGCACCGTGTGCTCAGAGGGGTGAGCTGGAAAGCTGGGCTCCGTGTCCACTGGAGGGACGCTGCACGTTCCCCAGCCCTGAGCTCAGACTGCGCTTGGCAACATGGCCTCTCCCAATTCCTCATGATGGGCTTTGGGCAGACTTGCCAGAGGACACTCACAGGTATTGTAGGAAAAGTATTTCCAAGTCTCGTATGAGCTCTGCCTTCCCCAGAGAGCAGCATGTTAAAATCATACCTGGAGAGACTCGCTTATGCATACGGGACGGAACTGATGCTCACAATAGCTAACACAAGGCAACACTTATTGTGAGAATGGCCCAGTTACTAAAGTAAAAATTTATACTCCTGACTTTTCTCTTGTAGAAAATAGAAATGTATGAGGGTTCACATACCACTACGGTTTAAGCTTGTATTTAAAAAAAAATCTACCCTAGTCTTAAAGCACCACCCCCCTCCAAACCACATAGAAAACTGCTCTCAATAAGATAGTCACCTCACCCAAAATAATAGTGACCTGCAAAATGAGGTCAGCAGCTTAGTTAAAGCCTCAGGATCTGAGCTAACTCCCAGCACAACCAAAGGTGCCCGTGTCGGCGGGGCACTGACCAGGAGGCGCACGGTGGGGTCCAGGAGGAGGCACACGGGGAGGCCTCGGGCACGGCTCCGTGCAGGCCGAGGAGGTCCCTGCGGGGCAGGCCTGTTCCGAGCCAGCGGGCAGCGCTGGGCCCCCTCCACGCCCCGCAGAGCCCAAGGACAGTGTCTGGCGTTCCACCTTCCTGCCTAATGCGCTTGCTGCACAAATTGGACTTCCCGGGCTTTATTGTCCCCTAAGGGGAGTACTGCTGGATGGCGTTCATGTATTCTTTTTCATTCTTTATCTATTATTTACAGCAGGAAATATCCCTGTTTTCTTTCTGAAAATCTGCAGTTATTCCTGGCATTAGCAGAGGATTTTTGTCAGTTTCATCAATTACCTATTACTGTAGTTTCCTGACCTGCTCACTGCCCAGTAAGTCAGGACCGAGGGTGCGTCGTCACTGAGGCTGAGGTGGGGGCGAGGAGCCAGGAGTCACCCTTTGTTTCCTCGGTTACGACCCTGCAGTCTGGGGGGCAGGGGGAGCCCGGGGGTCCTCCCGAGGGCCACCCGCCTGCCTCGTGGGGACCCCCAGGAAAGGGGCTCGGAGCACTGACCCTTCCTCCCTGCGCTGCAGGTCAGCCTGGAGCGCCTCTCTCGGGGCAGCTCGGGCTCTGCTTCCCAGGCCGAGTGTCAGGGGCCCTGCTACTCCCCGTCGAGCCCGGAGTCACGGGCCTCACACCCCCCTCCCCCCCTGAAGGCTTTCCACTTCTCCTGAGTCGTCCCAGCGCCCCCCACCCGGCCCCCAGCCCAGGAGGCTACTCTGCTGTGTGTCCCCCCTGCTCAGACGGGAACCCTGCCCACCCCTCCGTCACACCCCCTCCAGCAGTGACCGCGTGGACTTGGGCGGGCTTAGTAGCTGCTCTGACTTGGCTTCCTCCATTCTGACATTCAGTTAGTAAGTGGCCACTTACGAGGCCAGGATGAGTGGCTGAAGACGCTTGTCCTTCTCTTCTGTCCTCTGCAGGGACGGGGCCTCTGAGCTGGCCCCGTCAGGCTCACGTCTGACTTCCCTGTAAAATGTCTGGTTTGTGAACTTGTAAATGATCAATCCAAGACGTTCAGGGGCATGTTTATTCTGGTCATTGGTGAACTGAGAACACACGATCTACATTATTTGGAAACTGTATAGAATAATCTACCCTCTGTACAGGCAGACGTTACAAATCTCTAAACTGGATTCTTTCTGTAAATGATATTTTACTCCTAAACACTTTACAGAAAGCCAAGTTATTTTCACTCACACATCAGCAGGGCTTCTTTGTAGAGACCCCACCCCGACTCCCGCCGGGTGGACAGGACCATGGCCAAGAGCCTGGTGACCCCAGAGGACAGTGCCCCTAGGGGTCCCCTGATCCCGCGCCACCCCAGTGAGGGGGGGAGCACACTAACCCTGCCAGGTCCCGGGCTGAGGACAAGCAGGGCCAGACAACCGTCTCTCCCACCTGTAGGGGAGGCTTCAGGGGAAACTGAGCTCAAGGTCAGGCTGCCCAGAGGGAACCAGTGAGCTGGCTGTGCGGGAGCAGCCCTTGCCTGTTGAAGGAATTTTCTGCCCACGAAGTAGGAGAGTGAGCTGTCAAGGGACCCCAACACCAGAACCCTGACTCACACACAGGCCTGGCCATGGCCAGCAGAGCAAGCTCAGCCGAGTCACATGAGCCCCAGGGTTGTAGCCCTGGTTCTGGAGGTGAGCCGTGTCTGTGATTGTGATCACAGCAGAGACACGCTCAAGGGGCCTGCCAACTCGTGATCTGAGCTCATCAGAGGCTCTCATCACTACCTTGTTCCTGGGTTAGTATTTTAAGTAAAATCCTCCGTCTAAAAGTTAGGCTTTTATGGTGTGAGTGAGGGATCCTGTGAAAACCCTGAAATTCCAGAAGAACAGAAAAGGAAGTGTGAGACGGTCACAGGGCACAGTAGTTGGGTGACGCCACACCAAGGGAACAAAAGCCAGGCTGCACCGTGAACGTCCAGAAACGCCTTCCAGGGCGAGTGCGGGTCTTGGTCTTTCACAGACGGGGCTGGGGAGACTCCAAGGCACGAGGCTCAGAAGCTGACCTAACCAGGCCGGTGCGGGGGGTGGCATGTGGGCTGCAGCTCCCTGGCCCTGGGGACCGTCGCATCACCTCGCTCCAGACTGGGCCCCTCGGGTTCTGCTGGACATGTCAGCGGGACTGACGATCCATTCCACAGGAAACTGCGAGGACCTCCTGAAGCAGCCGGAGCAAGGCACCTGCCAGCGCCCATGCAGACCGCAGCCATTTGAGCGATTCTTCACCCTGGACCAGAACACAGGTGTTCTGCCCATCTCCTACTTTCATCGAATGAATATAGCAGTTGTTTGCTAAAAACATGGAAAGTTCAGGATTAATTAAGGTGCTTCTCTCCATCCTGGGAACAGGGGGTATGTATCCCACAGGTCCTCCATGGAGCAGTGTGTGTGTGTGTGTGTCTGTCTGTGTGTGTGTGTGTGTGTGTGCGCGCGCGTGCGCACCTACGACATGGCGTCCTTTTAAAGATCAAAAGTTTACTCGTAGGAAATACAAGAGAAGAACGCCTTTCATCATATATACACAAATGCCATATTCCTTTTTTCAGGCACAGTTTAAAGGTACCCTCTTTCTCAAATGTTCTTCCTTAAAACCGCAAACCTGACACCAAGCAAATGCGTAAGTGGACTCTGAGCTGGGTCAGGACCTACGTGCTGGGAAACTCAGATTTCCTAAGGATGTGACTTTTTCCGCTCTAAGTGTCAAAATTGCTGTGGGAGCATCCCAAGCCTCTAGTGAATATACAGATGGCCAAGAAAAATAAGCATAGCCCAGATTTTGCGAGTGGAAATAGTAACCAGCGCCGGCAAACCCTATTCCATGTTTATATACAGAATTAATTAAGTAACTTCAGCTGAGTTTCTGGTCAAGTGTATTTCATCTGAACAGCATCATCTAGGGCATTACCGGTAGGAAGAGTGTTTGTCATCAGATGGAAAGGAATCACCCCTTTTATGAAGTGGGCCCTGGTTAAGGAGGCTCTAAGAAGGCAGGTGCTGCGGCTACCCCCGTGATCATGTGTGCGAGGAGCCGGGCGCCCTGTCGACTGCTGCTGGGGTCCCGCCGAGGCAGAGCGACCCCGGGGCGGGCCTTCCAGCGGCGGTTCCCGGAGACCCTCCTGCTTTCTGCACAAAGTGAGGGAAGCAGCTGCTTCTGCAGGAGGTTGCCTTGGAAACCGGCCGACAGCAGCAGCCCTGCCCCCACCCAGGCTCCAGGGACCATGGACGCACCCCCAGGCTGGCCAGGTGCCCTAGCTCTGACCCGGCAGGAGTGGGAAGCCCCCGACAGGCAGGCTCAGCGGACCTTAGGGCAGCGGGCCCCCCGGCAGGCGCTCTCAGAGAGGCATGGGGGGGGGGGAGGGCGGAGGGATCCCCCGATGAGAACCGGCATCGGCCACCAAGGGCCGGAGGAGGGGCAGACCATCTCATCTCTGACAAGGAATTTCTGGGGCGAAAATACTGTTCATGCGAAGTAAGACAAATATGTACAAATAAAAAAAAATTGCAAATGATTGACTCCGTACTAATTTAGAGTCTCAGATCCCTGGACCTGGAACTTAGAGCTGAGGTGGCCAGATCTCAACAATTTGCTGAGCAAGACTGTCCAAGAAGGGAAGTGGCCTCTGAAGACACCGGCAGCCGGGTCAGACGCTCAGCCTCTGGGATCTGACGCCCCGACCTCCCTGAGAGCCCCGCGTCCCGCCTAGAGGCTTATTCTGTTTTGCAGGCTAAGGACACTTTTGTGTTACTTATGATTTACCGTGACTGTTTGGTAACTTACATAATGTTCAAGGGATTTTAGTGATACCTGTCTGAGAGAGATAATTAGTTATCCTATCAAATAATGAATGTAATTTTGTTGGAAGCAAATTTTTAAAGCTAGAGAATTGCATGCGCCTACCTTTGAAAAAGTAGATGAGCAAATGTTGATGCATGTTTTCACTTAATTGAACCCTATGTCATGTTTCTACAAAGGCGCGTTCCCAGGCTAAGCGGGGATTTTAGGCTAAAAGAGGAGCTACGGGACACGCTGGAGGCCCCGGACATCCCCAGGCGCCAAGTCCCTTCTCCCCCATTGCGGGAACAGCTGTGTGCTGGGAACTCATGTAATTTACATGAGGAAATAACTTTAGCTATGAAGCTTTCTCATTTTAATTGGCTCGTTTATAAACAAACTCATGACCCTTTCTTTGAGACCATAAACTAGGGGGGTTTTCATTATTGCCTTTGCAACCTCTGAAAGTGGTCTGAACACATTTGGGGGAATGATTTTGGGCACTGAGACTTTCATTTGTAAAAAATCACTCATTCATTAAAACGTTAGCATAAAAAACCCTTTTATCCATAAAACTAAAAGAATGAGTGCATTACATTAAACATTAAAGAAAATACATGAAGCCATTTGAAAGAAAACAGTGATTTTTCAATTCACTGCCTGTCCCAGAAGGAACATATCTTTCTGAGCACCTGGAAAGTGCTCGGTAATGATGTGCTGTGTTTGCCAAAACAGCTCCTACCGTCCTGGTGTCAAGGGACTTGCTTCCTCCACAATAAATGCTGGGTTTATTAAAGCTCAAACTAAATTCAAGGGGCATACTTCTAACTGAGACAGGAAAGGAAGGGAATTTAATAAATAACATGGAAGATACACATATATCCAGATATCTGTAAAACTGATGGAATCAATGTGGAATTTGATTCAATTGGTTTTAATAAATTATAATATGTATAGATATGACCATATATTCATAGATAAAATATTAATAATTATTTGACTATTATGAAACACTATTAAAATTCCTTCAAAAGTCAATCTTATAAGAACATTTCAATAAACCAGTACTAAGTAAATGAGAATCACAAATAGCTGGAGTTGCTGCCATTTTCTGTTGGAAAAATAGCAAAAGTAAATACACTACATCAGATAATTAGGAATAGATCATCCAACCAAGCTTGCCAATTACACTTACCTCAATTTGCACCTATGACAGATGCCTGAAGAACTATGGACGAAGGTTCGTGACATTGTACAGAAAGCAGTGATCAAAACCATCCCCAAGAAAAAGAAAGGCAAAAAGGCAAAATGGTTGTCTGAGGAGGCCTTACAAAGAGCTGAGAAAAGAAGAGAAGATAAAGACAAAGGAGAAAAGGAAAAATATACCCATCTGAATGAAGAGTTTCAAAGAATAGCAAGGGGAGATAAGAAAGCCTCAGTGATCAATGCAAAGAAATAGAGGAAAACAATAGAATGGGAAAGACTAGAGATCTCTTCAAGAAAATTAGAGATACCAAGGGAACATTTCATGCAAAGATGGGCTCCATAAAGGACAGAAATGGTATGGACCTAACAGAAGCAGAAGATATTAAGAAGAGGTGGCAAGAATACACGGAAGAACTACACAAAAAAGATCTTCATCACCCAGATAACCACAATGGTGGGATCACTCACCTAGAGCCAGACGTTCTGGAGTCCAAAGCCAAGTGGACCTTAGGAAGCATCACCATGAACAAAGCTAGTGAAGGTGATGGAATTCCAGCTGAGTTATTTCAAATCCTGAAAGATGATGCTGTGAAACTGATACACTCAATATGCCAGCAAATTTGGAAAACTCAGCAGTGGCCACAGGACTGGAAAAGGTCAGTTTTCATTCCAGTCCCAAAGAAGCACAATGCCAAAGAATGTTCAAACTACCACACAATTGCACTCATCTCACATGCTAGTAAAGTAATGCTCAAAATTCTCCAAGCCAGGCTTCAACAGTATGTGAACTGAGAACTTCCAGATGTTCAAGCTGGATTTAGAAAAGGCAGAGGAACCAAAGATCAAACTGCCAACATCCACTGGATCATAGAAAAAGCAAGAGAATTCCAGAAAAACATCTACATATACTTTATTGACTATGCCAAAGCGATTGACCATGTGGATCACAACAAACTGTGGACAACTCTTCAAGAGCTGGGAATACCAGACCACCTTACCTGCCTCCTGAGAAATCTGTATGCAGATCAACAAACAACAATTAGAACTGGACATGGAAAAACAGACTGGTTCCAGGTTGGGAAAGGAGTACGTTAAAGCTGTATATTGTCTCCCTTATTTAAGCTTATTTAACTTATGTGCAGAGTACATCATGCAAAATGGCAGGCTGGATGAAGCACAAGCTGGAATCAAGATTGCCGGGAGAAATATCAGTAACCTCAGATATGCAGATGACACCACCCTTATGGCAGAAAGTGAAGAACTAAAGAGCCTCTTGATGAAAGTGAAAGATGAGAGTGAAAAAGTTGGCTTAAAACTCAACATTCAAGAAACGAAGCTCATGGCATCTGGTCCCATCACTTCATGGCAAATAGATGGGGAAATAGTGGGAACAGAGACAGACTTTATTTTCTTGGGCTCCAAAATCACTGCAGATGGTGACTGCAGCCATGAAATTAAAAGACACTTACTCCTTGGAAGAAAAGTTATGACCAACCTAGAAAGCTTATTAAGAAGCAGAGACATTACTTTGCCAACAAAGGTCCGTCTGGTCAAGGCTATGGTTTTTCCAGTGGTCATGTATGGATGTGAGAGTTGGACTATAAAGAAAGTTGAGCACTGAAAATTTGATGATTTTGAACTGTGGTGTTGGAGAAGACTCTTGAGAGTTCCTTGGACTGCAAGGAGATCCATTCAGTCCTTCCTAAAGGAAATCAGTCCTGAATATTCATTGGAAGGACTGATACTGAAGCTGAAACTCCAATACTTTGGCCACCTGATGGGAAGAACTGACTCATTGGAAAAGACCCTGATGCTGGAAAGATTGAGGCAAGAGGAGAAGGGGACGACAGAGGATGAGATGGCTGGATGGCATCACCGATTCGATGGACATGAGTTTGAGCAAACTCTGGGAGTTGGTGATGAACAGGGAGGCCTGGCATGCTGCAGTCCATGGGGTTGAAAGAGTCAGACACGACTGAGCGACTGAACTGACTGAGGAACATATGTAACCGAAATCCATCTTTAATATGAAAACCTCAAGTAAATTCAAGCAATAGCTGTTGTTAAACACGTAGCATCTTTGGTTCACGGCATCTGAGATGAACTGTGGGCTGAAACCTTTTGGATGGAGGAGGGTTTTGGAGAGGTAGACACCTTCCACATAGACTCCTGAAAGAAGTCAGATTGTATGATTCCTTTTATACAGTTTTTCTTAAAATACATGTGGAGCTAAAATATTTGTTTTCGAGGTGAAGATTTTACAGCTGCAATAGGAAATCAAAGGAATGAACTTTTTAGAATAAAAATAAGAATATTCCAATTACAAGTCTTAGAAAACTCAGTCTCAGCACATGCTCCTCGGCCTGCCACCCCAGAGGGGTTGAGGGGGGCTGCTGCAGGTCCCTGGGGTCTGAGATCCAGGGCTTTCTCGGTTATAATTTCACACGTAGGATCCAGGAATGTATATCCCGACCAGTTTCCTGGGTCTGTACTAGACTCATAATTATATAGTCTGAGAGTCCTGTTTTATTTGTCTTTTTGCAGAACTATGACTGTAATTTTTTACGATAGGAGGAAATAGTGGAAACAAAATGTATCCAACCTTCTAGAGTTCAGAGCTTGAAGAATTTGTCAGGAAGGTGCAGAAGCGGATGGTGGAGGGTGACCTCAAGGAAGAACGAGTCTATGAGCCAGTGAGGGCAGAGACCAGGGACACAAACCCTTCTGAGGCTGCAGGTCATCAGGTCGGAGGAGAGGCAGTTTGCGGCAGGAAAGTCACCACTACAAGTGTCACAGGACCTGTTTTATGATGGGGAAATAGATTAGTGACTTTTAATGCCAGCTACGACTGCTAATGGGTGATTCCCAGGTGGTGCTAGTGTTAAAGAACCCGCCTGCCAATGAAGGAAACGTAAGAGACGAAAGTTCGATCCCTGGGTTGGGGAGATCCTATGGAGAAGGGAACAGCAACCTACTCCAGTATTCTCACCTAGAGAATTCCATGAACAGAGGAGCCTGGCGGGTTATAGTCTATGAGGTTACAAAGAGTCAGAGAGGACTGAAGTGACTTAGCATGCCTGTGACTACTAATAAATAAAATTTTTTCTTTAGGTTGGCGCTTACTGATATTCAAGAGACTAAGTTTAGTGCATCACAAGCTTTGACATGATGTGAAAAGGAATGATAAATCCTGATTTTGAGGAGGTTTTCTTTTTACAAGGCACAGGAAGGAAACCCTCGTTCCCAGAACCTGCGTCAGCGCACTTGTTCTTGTCTGTCCACACCCTCGTGCTTTAGGCACCTGCCCAGGCTCCTGATTTCACCTGTCACTGGTGTGAGGTCACCCACCCGACAATCCCTGTCGGGGACATGTCATGCTGGAACCTCAACCCCTTCTGTGTCTTTATGAACAGTGACTTTGAACTTTCACGTACAGGAGAGTAATTTGACCCATGTGATCTCGTCAAAGCTTTCCTGCCCCAGTGGTTTCTGATTTTGTGTGTTAACGTCTTTAAATCTTGCCTTACGAATTTACACGGTGCGCTTATTCTCTAAAACTTAAGTGATGAGCATTTACATTTATATCCAAAGTTCTGCTTTGACCGGCTCTGGGGGCGGCATGCCCATGTGCTCCATTGCTTTTCCCTCGGGGATCCACGGGCCCCTGTCGCTGTCTTCACCCCCCTGTTTGCAGCCGGTGCCCTGGGTCACTGGCACAGTCAGCCTGGCCGTGAGAGCCGCCTCTGTGACAGGCTGCGCTCTGTGGCTCTCTGACTGCTTAGTCTCACTTAGCTGTTGGTTTCCTTGGTTTTAAGTGGTTTTTCCGGAGACATCTTGCTTGCTTCGCCTCGTTCTTCAGAGCTGAGACTCCTGTCCTCTTCTGCTCCGCGTCCCAAACGGTGAACAGATGGTGGCGGGCGGGGTGCCGGCGTGGCTCCTCGCTGGTGGAGAGGGCACAGCTGTCTGCTGGGCTGCCAGAAGGATGTGCACAGTCAGGCTGCTGCTGTTTCTGTTACTCTCTGCCGTGCTGCTCCAGAACATTCCTCAGGTGTCGGAGTCCCTTTGCTTCCCTATCTATCACTTTCTCCTTAACTCAACTGATGTCTTTGCTATTCCCCTTTTCATTTGTTTAGTTTTTCTCAAAACTATCCACATTCCTCATGTCTGTGGAAATTCTCTTTAATGAGCCACACCAAGCAATCGCAGTTGGTTTTTTCTTCTGATGTACATTTGTATCTGCCTTTCGTGTTTTGTGCTACAATCCTTCTGTCTTTATTTTGGTCCTTTCTACCTACTGTCTCAGAGACACCACACCCCGGCTCAGCTGTTTGGAAGGATGAGAGGTGGCGCTGGGACAGCGCACCCGGGGTCTCTGCGGGTGGGGGCTGATCAAGGGCGGGGTGTGTTGCTGCTGTAGTTCAGCCCTGACTGGCCAGCTCGCGGAGACTTCTGCCCGTTTACCTTCCGACACTGATGGGGAGGAGCCCCCACTTTCTGCCACACTGCACGCTCTGCTTCCCGCAAGAGCCTCGAGTCACGGGAAGGGACATGAAGCAAGAGTCCCTCCTCCCCAGGGTCGTCGCCCAAGATGCCCACGGCTTCACAAGCCTGGGATCCTCTCTGCCCCCAAGAGACGGCACAACTGGCCCTGTCCGCCCTCTGGAACCGAGCTCAGCTCTTTCCTGCTCTGGGCAGCTCTTCTGACAACTCAGGGCGGCCTGCACCAGGCAGCTCGTCTCTGAATTACTGTGTGTGGATTAGTAGATGTCTCACAATTCCTCCCGGCTGTGGTTTTCCCTCCATTTTGCTTCTGTGGTTCTCGGGACAGTGAGGGGAAGACTGTAACCTCCAGTCAGGCTACTTGGCTTCTGGACTCACAGGTAATGTATCTCCTCCAAGATTTTAACAAATATTTATGAAGGACATCAAAGATCTGTACACAGTGCTCTTTTTGAATCACTGTTTAACGTTGATGCTTACAAACTCCACTCCTGGCCCTTGACTGCTTGTCAGTCACACAAAGCACTTGAGTTTCCTGGGATGGGTCCCAGCTGTTATCCCAACTTTGCTGGTGTCTCCCCACCTTTCCCAACTCCTAGTCATGTTCCTCCCTCAGATTCCCGACCATCAGGAGGCACGTTCCCATGGCAGATAAGAGGGTGGAGAGGGCATCTGTGCTCCTGTGGCAATAAAGGGGGGTTGAGTCAAGATTTCTCGAGTAATTGAAACGTTTACAAATACACCCTTTTCCAGGGTACAGTTATCAACAATTTTGAGAAGCAGAGTCAGTTTCTACAAGACTTAATCGGAGTTGTTCTATGATGCCACCCAAGATGTTCTCTGTCTTGTCACTCGCATATTCCGACAGTGACTCGGGCACTGCTTGGAAACATGGCAGTGGACCACCTCATGCACACCCATGGTGGATTCATGTCAATGTATGCAAAACAAATACAACACTGTAACGTTAAAAAATAGAAAATAAACTAATTAAAAGGAGAGCTCAAAGAAAAAAAAAGAAGAAATCCATAACTTAAATTTGTATTTACTATATATATTAAACACCAATTAAACTGTGTTCTTTAAGTTCTCAATTATTCTGTGCTCTCTGAACTTAAAAAATTGTAAACAAATTAATAATTTTAAGTGATTATTGATGACAGTACAGCCCAGAAATAAAATATCAAGAACATAATATTAAAACTTAAAAAGCATTAAGAGTAGAAGACATTGTAGTACATGGGAAAAATTGTCAGCTTGTAATTCATTTTTCTGGAAGCAATCTATAAGCACATCACTCAGGGATGCTCATGGAAAACTCCCCTCTCCCGGGGTCCGCCCTCCCTTCCCTGTTTCCAGGCTCAGGTCCTTCTTACCGTCCCCGACCGCGGCTGCTGCGGGAGAGTCTCAGCCTTGCCAGGTGCGAGCTCAGGAAGCCGCAGGTGGGGAAGGGCATTCACGCTTCCAAAGTGCAGCCCTGCTGGGTGGGGGGCTTCTCACAGGACAGCGGGTTTCTGGGAAGCATCCTTAGGGAGGCGTTTGAGGGGCATCACAGAGCCCACACTCACCGCTGACCCAGGGCCAAGGGCAAAGGTTACAGCTCCATGTGCAGGACAGGGAATGCCCGCTACGTCCCACTGTCCACACTCATGCCCATCAATTATCCTTAGCATAAAATACGGCTCACAAGAGTAAACTTGGAAATAGCAAAGTCACGGAGCTGAGAGAAGAGCCAGTTGCTCTTTTTTTTTCATTTTTATTTTAAATTAGAGGATACTTACAATATTGTGATGGTTTCTGCCATACATCACCGTGAGTCGGCCATGGGTGTACATACACCCCCTCCCTCCGCACGTTACCCCTCCAGGTTATCACAAAGCGCTGGCTTTGGGTTCCCTGCATCGTACATCAAGCTCCCACTGTCTCTCTAGTCTACACACGGTAAAGTTTATGTTCCAATGCTACTCTCTCAAATCACCCCACCCTCCCATTTCCCTACTGTGACCAAAAGTCTGTTCTCTATGTCTGCGTCTCCTGCTGCCCTGCAAATAGGATCATCAGTCTCATCTTTCAAGGTCCCATATACATGTGTCACTATCCGATGCTTGTCTTTCTCTTTCTGACTTACTTCATTCTGTATAATAGGCTCTAGGGTCATCCATCTCATTAGAACTGATCCAGATACATTCCTTTTTGTAGCTGAGTAATATTCCATTGGGTGTACGTACCACAACTTCTTTATCCATTCATCTGCCGATGGACATCTAGATTGCTCCTGTGTCCTAGCTGTTGTGAACAGTGCTGCAGTGAACACTGGGGTGCATCTGTCTTTTTAAATTATGATTTCCTCAGGGTTTAGCCACACAGCCTGAACAACAGGCACAGTGAAGCTAAGACGCAGAGACTCCAGCACCACACACCGGCGCACAGAGCGAGCTGCTGTGGGAGCCGGGCACGCACAAGGAAACCCTCAGCAAACCCACTGAAAATGCGGAATCTTGGAAAAGATGTGCTTTTGGTAGCGTCTACTGATTATATTGTGCTTTTTAAATTTGGAACTCAGTATCGCTGGGATCTCCATTATGTTTTAATTGGAGGCTACACAAAGCTCTTCTAATCACAGACTAGGATTCTGGTGAAGTGTAGCATGGAGGGGGCATGTGCCTCCTGCAGCACTCAGGCCGTGCCTGCGGGCACCACCCCAGTGGCACCTCACAGCGGATGCGGTGGACGCTTTCCTTGGCCAGAAACTACTGAAGGGCCTGGGGTCTCTCAGGGTAGTTAGATTTCTGTAAAATAACTCTCCTTCATTTCAGTCCTTATTGAGCATGGTATTATTTTTGAATTTTTTACTTTTAAATACGCTGATTTAAAAAGATTCTGAAAATATACACATACAATTACAGCTGTTTGTTGTATTTTACAAAATACGGTTTTTCAAAGTCTCTCAGGAATAAATGAATAGCTTTTTTCATAATTGAAAACGCCTCTACTGGGGCTTCCCTGATAGCTCAGTTGGTAAAAAAAAAAAAAAAAAAACCCGCCTACAATACAGGAGACCTTGGTTCAATTCCTGGATTGGAAAGATCTGCTGGAGAAGGGCTAGGCTACCCACTCCAGGATTCTTGGGCTTCCCTTGTGGCTCAGCTGGTAAAGAATCTGCCTGCTATGCGGGAGACCTGGGTTTGATCCCTGGGTTGGGAATATCCCCTGAAGAAGGGAAAGGCTACCCACTCCAGTATTCTGGCCTGGAGAATTCCATGGACTGCATAGTCCATGGAGTCGCAAAGAGTCGGACATAACTGAGGGACTTTCACTTTACACTTACCTCTTAGGTAGATTAGAATTACATAGAAAATTTTGGTATCAAGTATATGTTATTCTTAGTTATAATTATGAATTAGGACAAGATCTTAACACTTTCTTCATTTCTTTAAAACCTCTTTAATTTCCTGATTTATGAAGAAGGACAGAAGAACATAGATCACGGTCCTACTGTGAGGACTAACTAAGATCTGTGTCAAGAACTGGGATGCCACCGTGACTGGTCTTTGAACAAGAGTCTCCTGAAGTGATCAGTGGTCACATGGAGTCCATTTGTGTCTCTATCACTTAGAACAGGAGCTGACGAATAAGCAACGCTCAGCAAAGGAAAGAAGAAGTGAATGACATTCAGATGATTGGCTGAACATGTGAGCTTGAAGCACGTTTACTTAATGTGCTGTCCTCGGAGTTAGACGAGCTGGGATTGTTATTCCCTAATTCCCAGACAACAGGCTAAGCTCAGGTTCTATTTGTGGCTGTTCCAGGGTCCCAGGCTCTGGTCAACAGCGCTGCCTGAAGCCGCCCCTTCTGACAGCACAGCCAGCTCCCCTTCAGCCTCCTCCAGCCCTCGGGCACCACACGCGTTCCAATTTGGATGTTCCTGTGAACCCACAGCGTCAGCTGAGACATTCTGCGAAGGTGACCTTAAACTGAGGTGCTCAGTGGTCTGAGGCACTTGCGAGACAGCTGAAATATTTACCAAACCACATGCCTGAGGGTCAGGACTCCCAACAAGTCTGCTGAGCCCCTGGCATCTGAAATGTATGGCCGTCACCGCAGTATATTTTAAAGGATTGCAGAAATTAGTCCATTCTGTCATTCAAACTTGCTGCATTTTAAATATTTAGCTCTGCTTTATGTGGCATCCTCCCAAACTGTCTTACTTTCCCAGGCCTCTGATCACCCTGGGTCAAGAACTCTAGTAGGAACCAGTCTTTCTCTGTAATATGTTATAACTGTATTTCCAATCCAGAGAACATTCACTGAGCCCATAGTACACAGGAGGCACCATGACACCACTGTCCTCATCCTGATTCCCTCACATCACAGATGGGAAATTAAGGAAGAAAACACACTGACCGAGCTCATGTGTTTAAAGTATCTAGTCCTTGTGACCACAGCGCCGGAGGGGAGGAGCTGGGGGCCAGGGTTGGGGCTGGAGAGGATGCTCTCGTGGCCCCAGGACAGGTGACCAGAGCTGGATCAGTACCAGCCATCTCCCGAAAGAGCTGCAGGCAGAAAACAGTGTAAATGATGGTTTAAAGTGATTCTTCATTTCATCCTTTACAGATCTTTTTCTTCGTGGATGTTTTATAATGAAAATGATATGGGAAACCACTCCAAAATTAACATATTTAAAAATAGCTAGAATTTGCCATCAAAACAGCTTGGCACCCTTGTTCTATAGGATGGAAATTAATAATAAACACCCATCCTGAGGCAACCTATCCTGCCTATTGTCGCTGTTGTTCAGCCGCTCTGTCATGTCCGACTCTCTGCAGCTCCACAGACGGCAGCGCGCCAGGCTTCCCGGTCCTTCCCTATCTCCCAGAGTTTGCTCAAACTCATGTCCACTGAGCCAGTGATGCTGTTTAGCAATCTCATCCTCTTCCACCTCCTTCTCCTCATCTCAATCTTTACCAGCGTCTCAATCTTTACTCTTTTTCTATGAGTTGGCTTTTCACACAAGGTGGCTAAAGTATTGAAGCTTCAGCTTCAGCCTAATGTTAGGATCAGGTAAATGTACACAAAACCCCACCAACTGCCATCAAAGGTTAGACACAGAAGCAGAGGATGGAGGATGTTTCACACCAAGTTCAGACACTCTGGTGGCCACTGGGTCATTTTCCATCCCACGCTCTTTCACCTGTGACGCTGCGCTGTGTTCCCAGGGATGGTGCCCTCCCTAGAGGCGGACAAAGCACCTGGCCAACCTCTGTTCTGCAGCCTTGACCCACTATCTAATGAAATCAACATTTTGAACATTACTTTTGCTGCATTTTTACATTACTTTATGTTTACATATCTAAGTACGTAAAATCATTCATCTTGATATATTGAATACTAATGTATAAAATTAATTTTATAGAAGTGCAAAAGTCATGTACATATATAGAAATGTCGAAAGAGATAAAAAACATGGGCCAAAATAATAAAGAGGAATTACCTTGGGTTCATGAAAAAAGGTTTTCCTTCTTTAGTATCATTTTATTTTCAACAAACTTTAACATAAAATATCAATTTATAATCAATAACTGTAACAGTAAATATTACTTAAAAAGACAAAGCCACAAGGTCATTAAAAAAATCATTGGAGAAGCTATCCTTCAAGGGTCTGAAAATGGTGCTCTAGTGAGGAAAGTTGACACAAATTCTCACTTACTCAGACTGATTAGAGTTTAATTAATGAAAGACCCGGCGAGCATTACACCGCAGAAGCCCACAGCCTGCTGGTGCAGGGTTTGGTGGCCCCGCTGTGGCTGCCCTCTGTTCCCACGGGAGGAGCCTGAGGCCCAGGGCTGCTGGACTCACCGCTGTGGGGTCAGTGACTGCACGACGGCGGGGCTGGGGCTCTGGGCTGCCCGGTCACCGTGTGCTCACTCCCCGATTCCTCCCCCAGCTGGCTGCACCCTCAGGATAGCCGACTCTGCTCTGGGGGGCTTCCCTGAGTGGCCCAGGAACAGAAGCCAAGCGCATGTGAGTTCCACAGCAGAGTGAGCCAAAGAAGGTCCAGGAAGGAGCCGGCAGGTGCCTGCCGCCTGCCCTCCTCACGGGCTTGGCTGGAAACCGAGTATCCTTCAAGCCCGACGTCCTCCCATCCGCCCGTGTCTGCTGCCTCACTTCAACACCCACCCCCCACCACACCTGGGCTCCTCTGTGGGCTTGTTGGAGGAGATGAGGAGGAACAGAGGCCTGAAATATCCTCTCCATGAATCATGCAGACAAGCCTCCAACATTCATTTTGGAAGCCTTGAAATCACTTAGGGGCAAATACAAGTTAGCTGACTTTTTATTCTCCAGTGGAACACGAGCACAGCCCCAAACTCCTGTGATCAATTATATACATTCACTCATTGAACAGATACTCCCTGAATGCCAAATACAACCCCAGCCCCACAGAGAGGTGAGCAGACCACCCAGTGTGGCCCTCACCTCTGGGGAGTCCCTTTAAGAGGAGACAGCTGCATGCAGCTCCTGAACAGACGGTGACTCCCCAGGCTGAGGGGCACACTGCGGATTATCTCACAGGTCAGTGTCTGGGGTGACGTTAATGCTAGACTTCCGGTTCTGTACACCTGATCAAAACAGAAGTGTCAGAGGTGTCTGTGGAGGGACTGGAAATAGATGTTTCTTCACCATTGAGGACCTGGGATGAACAGCAGGAGAACGTCTGACAACCTGTACCCACCATGGGCGAGGCTGGGTCTTTGTGAGACAGTCTCCTTCCAGATGAGAATTACCATCGTTGGAAGAGCAAACCTCTTGTTACGTACGTAACACACCATGTGGTCTATACGTCGTGAGCTGAGACACCCAACTGCAGACTGAGATACTTGGGCGTGGGACCTTCTATCTCTGTATCTCCCAAACCCACTGTGATCGCTCCATAGACCAGCATTAAAACAGATATCAGTCATAAGAATGACTCGATATATGAATCTAAAATCACATTATAATTATGCTGGATCACCACTTAAGAGTAAAATTTATCCCCAAAGGGGATATTTCTCTATGAAGATATATTTCCTTCTAAAAATAATGGCCAACTTTGACTTTCAACTGAGACCCGTCAGAAAAAAATGGAGAAGAGGTGAGACGATAAAAGTTTTTATCAGTGTTGAAGCCCCTGGGTAATGAGCCACGTGACAGCACACAGGGAATGCGGGAGACCCTGCTTGTTGGATGGTTACTTGCTCGGTATCCATGTCCCGCACCCCAGAGCCGCATGCGAGGGCTACCGCTTTATTGTAAAAGTCGGATACATGTAGGAAAATGTCTGCCTATTAATATAAAGCTATTTGATCCTGATACCACTTCCCCCTCACATCTAAGGTGTACAGCCTCTGCCGCATATCAATAATATATCAAGAGAAAATGCACCTTCAAGTTCCAACAGAGCACTAACACATTAAAGCTACTGTGCGGGTGATAATTAGGAGGAGGAGAGTCTGGGATTCATCAGAGGCAAAGGCACGAGTCAATTACAGATGCCGTGGACACAACACAACTCTGACACGCGGTTCTAACAGTCCTGCATCCGAGCTCCCAAACACCCATCTACTGCTCCCGAGGTCTTTGCCATTCTCATCAGTTTTCTAGAGTTCTGATGGTAATTGCACCCTGAAACAAGGCTCTGTTTCCCAACACACTTCCTTCCTGCGGTTTGTCTTACCACAGCCCGAATCACCGGAGAGCTTTACGGAAACTGCAAAGGACGTGCTTCAGGGTCTTACAGGCAGTGAGGTCACGTCCTGAGGAGCGAGGGCACCTTTCAGCCCAGCCTTCTCTGCTGGAAGGATGCTCTCGGCGCCCCTCCCCGCCCCTCCGCACACTTCCCCAGCATCACGATTAGGCCCGGGATGTGGATCGCCTAGCTCAGCTGAGCGCCGGGAACCAACCAAGAGCCAGCCCACAGGGAGACAGCTGGGGCGTCTTTACCTCTCTCTGCTCCTATCTCTACCTCCTTCTCTGTCTCTAACTTTCGGATTCGGACACTCTCTTTCTGTCTTGAGAACCCATAGGTAGTCTATGATAAGTCTCGGGTTTGAGCTAAGATAATACATAAACACCTTGCAGTTTCCTGGTTTGGACATTATAGGCTCAAGCTCAATTTTTAATGTTTATTTTCTTTTTTCCATTGTTCCTTTATATACTTTCACAATTAAAAATGTGAAAAGGAGCAGAAGTCAGGTATTCCTGGATAACATATTAATATCATCAAAGCCTATCTGTGAATTACAGTAGTCAAGAGTTTGCTTGCTTCTCATCAAAAATAAATAAATAAATATGTGAGGTGATGACATGTTAATTAACTCTACTATGGGATCCTCTTGCAATGTTTATGTAATAATATATCAAATCATTACTTTGTGCACTAGAAATATATTACAACCTTATCTGTCAATTATATCTCAATAAAGCTGAAGAAAGAATGGATTGTAATTGGATCAAAATGAGGATGTGAGGTGAACAATCTCATATATAATGAACAGTTTCAGCATTAAAATCCATCCCACTTCACAAGATAAATATAAAACAATGCAAAGAGCAGAAGAATAAAACTGGACTCGAGCAGACCAAGCAAAGAAGAAATGGGAAGCTGACACACACTCGCTGTCCCCTCTCCTGAGTGTGAATGGAGACCAATTTCAGGCCCTTGTCTAGTTTCTTAGACACACACTCGCTGTCCCCTCTCCTGAGTGTGAATGGAGACCAATTTCAGGCCCTTGTCTGGTTTCTTAGACACACACTCGCTGTCCCCTCTTCTGAACGTGAATGGAGACCAATTTCAGGCCCTTGTCTAGTGTCTTAGGCCCCTGGAAGTGCCTCTCTTTTCCTCACCAGAGGCACGTCACTGGTGGCCTTTGTTTCTGACAAGGCAACAGAACTGTTTTTATCCAGAACATACATGTAAGAAGAAAATCTCGTTTGCAGTAAAGGCATGAAGGCTATTAAGAGGACATAGATGTTTATGCTCTGTTTTGCTGAGTTAAATTATGTGCTGTGAAGTGCCACATTTTTAAAGACAAAGTCTAAGGACGAGTTCTGGCACATGTATATGCCCAGACCCAGCACCCCAGATAAGGTTTCTCACCCAAAAGTTCCCGTGTCTTTTATCCCAGGTAACCCCACTCTAGAGGCAACAACCGGTTTTTTTTTTAACACCTTAGATCACATGTGTCCATACGGGTAAATTCCACGTAAACAGAATTGTGAACTGTGAGATCTTTCTGGTCTGGCTTCTTTTGTTCAGAAACAGGTTGGTGAGAATCACCGTTGAAGCTGGGTGTATGGATAGTTTGCTGCCTTTAATCATGAACAGTGTTCTGTTGAATGAATACATCTCCCACAATGTATTTATTCCTTTGTCGGTGGGATTCGCATATGTTCGAGTTTCTGGCCGTCAGAAGGGTGAATTCACTGTGACTCTTCTTTCCGAGTCTTCTGAAGACACGTGTCTACATGTTTCTTCAGTCAAAATCTGGAAATGGGTTGGTTGGCCACAAAGCAGGTGCAAGCTAACTTTCAGGACATTACCAAACCTTCTTACCTCTCATGAGGAGGGGTGAAGGCCCATTTGCTTCACCTCCTCAACATCCTTGCTGTTTCCAAGAGGTGGAATAAAAATTCTTACTAGAAATTCATCCTGCTGTCAGGGATATACTTAGGAAAGCAAATACTGGTCATGGCAGGTGACTTTCAAAGTGAATGTGAAAGTCACTCAGTCTTGTCCAACTCTTTGCGACCCCATGGACTATACAGTCCATGGAATTCTCCAGGCCAGAATACTGGAGTGGGCAGCCTTTCCCTTCTCCGAGGGATCTTCTCAACCTAGGGATCGAACCCAGGTCTCCCACATTGCAGATGGATTCTTTACCAGCTGAGCCACAAGGGAAGCCCAAGAATATTGGAGTGGGTAGCCTAGCCCTTCTCCAGCAGATCTTCCCAACCCAGGAATCGAACCGGGGTCTCCTGCATTGCAAGCAGATTCTTCCCCAGCTGAGCCATCAGGGAATCCTGCTCTCAGGGAGATACTCAGGACAGCAAACGCTGGTCACGGCAGGGGACTTCCAAAGTCAGAGGCAAAGGGAGACTGGTGGCTCAGCTCTCCACCACTCCTAGAGACATGCCTCCCACACGCCTGGAAAGCGGAGAGGGGAGGGACTGCGACCATTTAAGGAAAGGGGGTGGCAGATGGGCTTGGAGACCTAGGAGCAGGGGCATCTTGACATCAACAGAATCCCCAAGGCTTTCCCAGCCAACCCTGCCTCTGCCCCTCGACATGGCCGCAGACTCAGGGCAGGCAGTGTCCTGTAACAGCATGATCGGAGTCTACAGAGACAGCACGAGGGCCCAAGTCACGGGGGGCGGGGGGGCTGCAGGAGGGAAAGGAGGCACCATCCCAGCCTGAGAAGTGAGTGGCCGGGTGCGGTGACCCAGCAGCTTGTCCGGCCTCTCCAGGCACCAGCTCTCTACCCAGAGAGCGCAGGGCTGGCAGACCGCACATCACAGACCAGCTGGGATATTTGTAGGTTCTTCACTGAGCAAGTAACCACTATGTGTTTTGTCTCCAGAAGAGCCCTGGGCTCCTGTTAGTTTGGCCACCACTTTGCCAGTCCTCACAGAAACTTCATAACCCTCGTCCACTGCCAGACGGAGACTCACTGTCCCCGAGGTTGCCGCCCTTCAGCTCCCAGAGGGGACGTTCCAGCCGGAAGGTCAGGGGTCAGCCCGCAGGAGCTGCCGGCCCCCAGCTTCGTGCCGATGGCTCTGGCCCTGTGAACATGTTTGCTCACTCACTAGGGTTTACTCTAAGCACAGACTCATTTGTTAATAGTTTTCAGCAATTGACTCTAGAATTTTCAAGCTGATAAAAAGTTAATCTGCTCTTTTTAAATTCCAATATCATGTTTTCAGTGTTGGTCTTAAAATGTAAAAAACTCATGGAGAATGAAAAGGCATCACGGATGAGACCGTAAACACATTACCCTTGAACCCAAGTCAGTGTTTCACTCATTTCCCTCCTGATGATCCTGTAATAGTGTTGTCAGAATGAGGGAGAAATGTGCAATTTTTATACTTTTTTTCCTGTCACACTAGTTTAACTTCCTGGGCAAGTGCTCTGTGTTCAGCCGTCCAAGGAGGCATCACACCAGGTCCTGGAGATTCCTGGAACTTTCCGCTTGTAAAACCACCCGTAGATATGTTCACTAGATTTGCGTAGTTTTTATTATGTGCCGGTGATGGAGGTTCTGTACTCACTGTATTTCTAACCCTAAGATGCTGGAATGATGAGATCAGTCGGGGTGAACCCAGCGATGGCCACGTGCTGCGGTCAGCGGGGAGGTGACGGCTGCAGCGGTAACGGGCTCGTTGCCGCCCTCTGTCCTGGGGAAGCCACCAGCAGGTAAAGTCGACCAGTCCTGGCAGCCGGTGTAGGAAGCAGGGTAACTGACTCTCCTCCGTGTCCAGGGAGATGGTCTGCATGCAACTCGCATGTGAAAATGATATAAGCCTTTTATTGACTCGGTTTGACACTCAAGTAAATTGTTACTGATTTTGGAACTCAGTGAAGAATTCATATTTGGTGCAATGAGCCTACGGTACAGCTACAGGAAGAGTCGTGGAGATGAGAGCATTTTTAATTGTCGGATGAAACAGATGCCACACTTCCTCCCCCTCCTCCCTGTCCTTCCCCTCAGAGCTGGGCACGCAGCTTCCTCCCCCTCAGAGCCAGGCACGCAGCTGCCTGCAGCCCGCAGTGAGGACACACCGCTGCCCGAGCCAGGCGCGCGTCTGGCGTCAGAACGGAGTCACGACCCGGCCCCGTGAACACTGTTCATTCGTGTGCATCTTCATCCAAAGAATGCTCCCCCACTGGGTCCTCATGGACCTTGTCCAAGGCAAAATTAAATTTAAAAATTTATGTCCACCAATAAACCGAACTTCTTTCTTTGGAAATAAGGCTCATCAGCCAGAGCCATGATATCTGATGAAGACGCAGAAGGCGGAGGCGGCTCCCCCACAGGGGCACCTCAGTGTTTCCAGAAAATAAAACTGTCTCCGCAGGACTTTCTGAGTCTGAGGCTCTGGCTCCAAAGTCCAGACTCGGTGCACACCCTGAGGGTCCCCCTACCTGCCCAGGGCTCAGGATTGGAAACTCACAGCTTCTTGGAGGACAAGGGCAGAAACCGCAGAGGAAACCGCAGCGTAGATGCAAACACCCAACCGTGAGGACACGGCTGCCCCTCGTCCTCCTTCCTGAGATGAACCTCAGGGAAGGGAAGGGACTCCTGGGATCCGAGGAAAGGTTTGGGCAGACACACGTGGAGGCGGGAAGAGGAGCTGGAGGCCCTGGTGGAAACAAGATGCCGGGGAGCAAAGCCGGCGTGGGGGCCGTGGGTGGAGGGCAGGAAACCGGGCCGGTCAGGGCTCCGTCCCCGCTGGGGAGCGGGGGTCACAGAAAATGAATAACTCGTCATCAGAGAACCAGAGATGGGAGCAGAGTGAGCTCACCCACGAAGGACCCCCAGCCTGTGATTCCCACCAGGAACTTGGCACAGACGGGCCGCAGCACCTTCCACCTCTTAGATGCTTAAGGTGACCTCAGTTTCTGCTGCTCTGAAAGAATATAGCATATTTTATAGGGACAGTGGAGCACAGAGAATGCCAGAGAGATGTTACCTGTCAACATCCATTTAAAAACATGTATCATGTGCTTAATTCTGAAACGCAGAATGAAGGGGTCCCTCTTCTCTAAGCAGAGAGAGGCTGGAGGGATCAGTGGGGCTGGCAGAGGCTCCTGCTGCCCTTGCGGGTCACTGGCTGCGGAGGGGCTCGGAATCCACGCTCAGATGCAGAAAAAGAGCATCTCTCGTTTGGGTTTTTTAAAGCTGTTTTGCAGATGACCATCTATTACCGTAGCTCCACTCCGGAATCTTTCCTAGAAGAGTCCACTAGCCCTTAGCTGTCAAAGGTTGATGGGAAAGGCTCACCCTCTCAGCAACTGGAAGCGATTTATCCTGGTGGTTTTTCCTTGAATCACAGAAGCCGACCTCCATTAACTTTATTATAATGTGAGATCTGTTTTTGAAGGCTTCTACTACTAAAGACAAAACAATGTACATGAAAGTTGTAAAATAATCTGCAGAGTTTCCTAATTGCCTTCATTGTTGGTTGCCTCGATCCGTTTCTGTTATGTGAGCATTTTGAGGAAAGAAAGCTGGCTTCCTTTTTTATAATGTAAAAGATGGAGCTTTTTCAAAATACGTCACCAGAACCAAGTATGGACTGCTGGCTGTTGTGTCTGTGTTATGAACAGGACTGTGATGGGATCTTGTCTCCCAGGGTCTTGCATTACGGTGGGCACTGAGACTGTCACACAAGCAGTGGTTGTCAGCACAGCGCCCCGCCCTGCCCCGGCCCAAGGCGCAGCCAATCAAGCTTTCCCTTTAACTGCCACTGAATTTCCTGTGGTCTCATCATTAGGACACAGACTGATCTGTAGATCTGAGGTCCCCGACCCAACTCCACCCCCGGGGGAACACGGGACACAGGAGCGCACGCTTGGGGACAAGCCATAGGAGGTACCTCGAATGGCAGAGAAGAGCAAGGACCAGGTGTGGGGAGCTTTACAGAGAAGCCTCCAGGGAGCTGGGAGGACCCAAGAACCTGGCTGGGGCCAGAGCTCAGCTCCGCTGACCCGGTGACCTTCAGGAACGTCCCCAGCTCTGCCCACATGCCGGGAGCCACTCCAGATGACCACGTGTGTCTCCCCATGAACGTCTCAGGGTCCCGCTCTGACTGGGGGCCAGATCAGAGGCCCTCCTCAAAAGCTGCCAAACATTGTGCAATTGGAGTTGGTGGAGGAAGCCTGGGGGGCAATTTCCAAGGGTGAGAAAGCTTGGCCAGGGACACCCTGGAAGAGGGTTCCCTGGAGGGCTGGTCCCAGAGACTGAGTGTGAAGGGACCTCAGCACGTTGCTCTGAGGGCTCAGTATGGCGCTCGCCAAGGATTAGGTCTGCGTGCAGCAAGCGTGTCTGGGGCGGGAGACTGGCCCTGGGACGCAGACGTGCCAGAGATGGGAAGGCAAGAGGGAAACGGGCTTCAGACTCAAAGCCTCCCCTGAGGAAGTCGAAGTCGGGGTGTACAGCCAGAGGGGTCTGTGTCCTCTCAGACGGCCGACTCTGCCTCTGCCATCTTCTGTGCTCCTGTGGGAACACAGCTCCACCGTCCAGACTGCTGGCGACCAAGGCTCTTCACGAGTTAATTCTGAGCCACTCATGCTGAGCCGTGCTGTTGCTGAGTGGTGTCCGGCTCTTTGAGACCCCGTGGACTGCAGCCCGCCAGGCTCCTCTGTCCATGGGATTCTCCGGGCAGGAATCCTGGAGTGGGTTGCCATTTCTTCCTCAAGTCACTCCTCAAGTTAGAGTTACCAGGCTTCCCTGGTGGCTCAGACGGTAAGGCATCCGCCTGCAATGCAGGAGACCCGGGATCGATCCCTGGGTCGGGAAGATCCCCTGGAGAAGGAAATGGCCACCCATCCAATATCCTTGCCGTGAAAATTCCATGGACAAAGGAGCCTGGCGGGCTACAGCCCATGGGGTCGCAAGAGTCGGACACGACTGAGTGACTAACACACACCTCAAGTCACCCGTGGTACTTTTCAAATCCAGGAATATCTGAGCAGTCAAGAAACCATCCCCACGTGCTGGCGTCAGGTAGAGTGATGAGAGAACCGAGCTGACACTTAAAGAGGGATTGAATGCCACGCTCTTCAAATGTCTTTGAGCTTTCCCCAGAGAAGCGGGCTGTAGCTAGTGAAAGCTGGGATGATCCTGAAACGGCCCAAGAACCTGCAAGACGGTCTTGGCCTGTTGGTTACCCAGGGCATTTCCCAGGGCCTGGAATGGATGGTGGGAGCTGTGATCATTCACAAAGAAAATGCAAGGCCTGCCGAGAAAGTCTCTTCATGTGAGTCCAGGGCAGACATCGAGCCGCCGACCTCCTTGTCTTCAGGCCTCTGTTCCCTTGTCTACAAAACTGGTTTCGTTCGAACTAATTCATGGAAGTCTTGAGAACGGTGCCTGGCGCGGGGCAAGCTCTTAATAAATGCCAGCTCCTTCCCTCCCCCCTCTTTAATCTCGGGTCTACCCCAGCTCCCGCCTTGTGCCAGGCACGTAGTAGATGCTCAGTGAAATATGCCAGAGGGTCAGTGGGCAGAATCCTGACTGGAGAAGAAAACCAGTTAGTCCATCGCAAGGAGCAAAAGAGCCAAGTAGCGGTGGGCGCAGAGCAGTCTTGTAACTGTAAACAGATGATATAGGGAACATTTAGAAGAAATTATGTTTACTTTACTGAAAAACGGCCTTACAAAAATAGATGGGATGCTTAAAATTAGCACTAAATAACAAGAATTAGCTAATTACCGATATGAAATATTAAGTGGTCTGAAAGAACAATGGGAAGGAAATTGCAGAGCAGAAGTCGCACTAATGTCCAGAGGAGACACATTAATAGAACTGCACTTTCCTATTAAAATGAGTCAGTGATCGAGAAGAGGCTGTAAAGATGCAGCCGAGCTTGTGCCCTGAGAGCTGAGGCAGGGCCTAGGGAACCCAGGCTCAGAGAAACTAGCCGTGTGGCCTGTGTTACCGCACAGCTTCCTATGCCTTCTTGCTAAGAATCACAGTCGGGTCGAAATCTCTCAGGTTCAGGGAGAAGGATATCAACTTTTCTATAAAGTGGGATGGTATGAACCAGAATTCAAAAAGTAATAAGGCACAGGAAATTAATAAAACCGACTTCCACACTCGTGGGTGAAGGCATGTTAACCCAGGCTGGTGGCTCTGCACAGAGGTCCTGAACTTCTGAAAAGCAGTTCTGTCAGCTTACAGAAAATGTACACTCTGACCACTGTTTCCGCTCCTGGGAATAATTATAAGGAAGCAATCAATGGCTTGTAGATCCAGCTTCCCTCACATTCTCCAGTGATACTGTGCGATCCTGCCGGCGAGGGTGAGCACTGTCTGCGCTCCCTCTGTGGACAGTTCGATAATAATCAAACCAGCAAAAGCGGCAGCAGGGTCTTCCTGCTATGCACTGGAATGTTAAATGATGCCGAGAATGAAATACCCCTCTCCTAAACAGCTTGGTGCTAATCTAAGCTCGAAATAATTGCTAAGGTTCCTACTGAGTTTTAATAATATCTGTTAACTTCAAATTATCATGTTTTATTGTGCATTCTTTCATAACATGGTATTCCTGGCGAACACTGGATCTGAGACACGTTACACACGCGTCTCCCCCCCAACAGCATGCCCCTTCAGGGGCGGCGCCCTTGACTTTTAAGCGGCAAACTCGTACTGAACACAGTGACGCTGTGGTTAGAAACACAGAGTGACATAGAACGTGAGACCAGCAACAGCTCCCTCAGAGTTTTTGTGTTTAAAATTTTAAACAATGAAAAAAAATTAAAATGATAGAACTGTAGGAACTTTGAGGCATAATGTTGTCGTTTGGGAATTTTACTCAAGCAATGAAACCCTTACTGGAACAGTATCGTCGAAATTGACTTTATCCTATACAAGCAGTTGCTGCTGCTTTCAAATAAAAGAACAATTTAGGAAATAACATTTTCAGGACCAGCACAGGCAGCCCAGAGGCCAGGAGGCCTGGGCATGATGGAAGGGGGTTGAGGAGGGTGCTCGGCCATGAGGGACCCCAGAGAAGGAGAGGATGAAGAGCTGCTGAGGACAAATGCAGAGGCACCTAAGGAGGAGCGAGCGTGTGGTTGCAGAGCCACACGCACCTGCACACAGGTGTTCATGCATGTACACACAAGTACATGCTAACATGTGTACACACATGCACATGTGCACACATATACATGTGCACACACATATACATGCACACACATGTACACAAACCGTGGATGACTCTAGGTGGGCATGTTACCATAAAGCTAAATTAATTGTAGGCATTTCACTAAGAGAAAACATGGATGGATGGTTTTGTAACCTATGATGCAAAATACAGAAGCACTAGGGGCGAGGCGGTGGGTCTCTTGGTATTGAAGTTATTCGCACGGTCGTCACGAACATGTAGACAGAGGTCTGCTCCAGGGAGTCCGCCTGATCCAGCACTGCTTGTAAAACCAATTAAAGTAACAGGCACACAGACAGACATACTGGAAAAACAGCCTAGATGTCCATCAAGAGGGGTCTGGTGGGAAAAAAAAAGCGTGTTCTTTTTATACAAGAAATAGTATGCAGTTTAAAAATGAATGAGAAATATCTCTAGTACATATTAACAGTAAAAGCAAGAAGGAAAAAAAAGTACTTATTTGCTTGTATTGAAAAAATGATAAATTATATATTGCATTCCCTATAACCTACCATCCAGTTATAAATTCATAACTCACCTTGTCTCATCTATAATACCTCCCTTCCCAATTTTTTTGAAGAAAAATGTCAGCCATCTTTTAGTTTCCAAGAGCTGCCATAAGAAATCACCACTAACCGGACAGCCTCAAACAAGAGAAATCTACTCTCCCCAGTCCCGCAGGCAAGAAGTCAGAGATATTCTATCCGGCTGCTTCTATTATTACATCTTTCTCTCTTCTAATTAAACTCTATCGAGTATAGTTGCTTTACACTGTTATGCTAGTTCTACTGTATAACAAAATAAATTAGCTTTAGGTATGCATGCATCCTCTGTTTTTTGGATTTCCTTCCCATTTCGGTCACCACAGAGCACTGAGTAGAGTTTCCTTGGCTATACAGTAAGTTCTCATTAGTTATCTATTTTATACACAGTACTGTATATATGTCAATCCTAACCTCCCAATCCATTCCCATCCCTCTCCCCCCACCCCGATACCCATAAGTTTGTTCTATACATCTTTGTCTCTATTTCCACTTTGAAAATAAGATCATCTATACCATTTTTCTAGATTGCACATTCATTCAGTTCAGTCGCTCAGTCGTGTCTGACTCTTTGCGACCCCATGGACTGCAACATACCAGGCCTCCCTGTCCATCACCAACTGCCAGAGTTTGCTCAAACTCATGTCCATTGAGTCAGTGATGCCATCTAACCATCTCATCCTCTGTTGTCCCCTTATCCTCCTGCCTTCAATCTTTCCCAGCATCAGGGTCTTTTCTAAGGAGTCAGTTCTTCGCATCAAGTAGTCCAAGTAATTGGAGTTTCAGTTTTAGCATCAGTCCTTCCAGTGAACACCCAGGACTGATCTCTTTTAGGATGGATTGATTGGATCTCCTTGCAGTCCAAGGGACTCTCAAGAGTCTTCTCCAACACTGCAGTTCAAAAGCATCAATTCTTCAGTGCTCAGCTTTCTTTATAGTCCAACTCTCACATCCATACATGACTACTGGAAAAACCATAAATTTGACTATATGGATCTTTGTTGGCAAAGTAATGTCTCTGCTTTTTAATATGCTGTCTAGATTGGTCATAGCTTTTCTTCCAAGGAGAAAGCGTCTTTTAATGTCATGGCTGCCGTCACTGTCGGCAGCGATTCTGGAGCCAAGAAAATAAACTCTGTCATGGTTTCCATTATTTCCCCATCTACTTGCCATGAAGTGAGGGGACTGGATGCCACGATCTTACTTTTTTGAATGTTGAGTTTTAAGTCAGCTTTTTCACTCTCCTCTTTCACTTTCATCAGGAGGCTCTTCAGTTCCTCTTCACTTTCTGCCATAAGGGTGGTGTCATCTGTGTATCTGAGGTTATTGATATTTCTCCCAGCAGTCTTGATTCCAGCTTGTGCTTCCTCCTGCCCAGCGTTTCTCATGATTTACTCTGCACAGAAGTTAAATAAGTAGGGTGACAATATATAGGATTGACGTACTCCCTTCCCAATCTGGAACATTCTGTTGTTCCACGTCTGGTTCTAATTGTTGCTTCTTGACCTGTATACAGATTTCTCAGGAGGCAGGTAAGGTGGGCTTGTATTCCCATCTCCTTCAGAATTTTCCACAGTTTGTTGTGATCTACACAGTCAAAGGCTTTGGCATAAACAATAAAGCAGAAATGGATGTTTTTCTGGAATTCTCTTGCTTTATCTATGATCCAATAAAGGTTGGCAATTTGATCTCTGGTCCTTCTGCCTTGTCTAAATCCAGCTTGAAAATCTGAAAGTTTTTGGTTCATGTACTGTTGAATCCTGACTTGGAGAATTTTGAGCACTACTTGGGTAGTGTGTGAGATGTGTGCACTTGTGCAGTAGTTTGAACATTCTTTGGCACTGTGCTTCTTTGGGATTGGAATGAAAAACTGACCTTTTCCAGTCCTGTGGCCACTGCTGAGTTTTCCAAATTTGCTGGCATACTGAGTGTAGCTCCTTAACAGCATCATCTTTTAGGATTTGAAATAGCTCAACTGGAATTTCCATCACCTCCCCTAGCTTTGTTCGTAGTGATGCTTTCTAAGGCCTGCTTGACTTCACATTCCAGGATGTCTGGCTCTAGATGAGGGATCATACAATTGTAGTTATTTGGGTCATTAAGGTCTTTTCTGTATAGTTCTTCTGTGTATTCTTGATACCTCTTCTTAATATCTTCTGCTTCTGTGAGGTCCATACCATTTCTGTCCTTTATTGTGTCCATCTTTGCAAGAAATATTCCCTTGGTAGCTCTAATTTTCTTGAAGAGATCTCTAGTCTTTCCCATTCCATTGTTTCCCTCTATTTGCACTGATCATTGAGGAAGGCTTTCTTATCTCTCCTTGCTGTTCTTTGGAACTCTACATTCACATGGATATATCTTTCCTTTTCTCCTTTGCCTCTAGCTTCTCTTCTCAGCTATTTGTAAGGCCTCCTCAGACAACCATTTTGCCTTTTTGCATTTCTTTTTCTTGGGGATGGCCTTGATCACTGCCTCCTGTACAATTTCATGAACCTCCATCCATAGTTTTTCAGGCACTCTATCTATCAGACCTAATCCCTTGAATCTATTTGTCACTTCCACTGTATAATTGTAAGGGATTTGATTTAGGTCATACCTGAATGGTCTAGTGGTTTTTCCTGCTTTTTTAAATTTAAGTCTGAATTTGACAATAAAGAGTTCATGATCTGAGCCACAGTCAGCTCCTGGTCTCGTTTTTGCTGACTGTATAGAGCTTCTCCATCTTTGGCTGCAAAGAATATAATCAATCTAATTTCAGTATTGACCATCTGGTGATGTCTGTGTGTAGAATCTTCTCTTGTGTTCTTGGAAGAGGGTGTTTGCTATGACCAGTGTGTTCTCTTGGCAAAACTTCATTAGCCTTTGCCCTGCTTCATTTTGTACGCCCTGACCAAACTTACCTGTTACTCCGGGTATCTCTTGATTTCCTACTTTTGCTTTCCAGTCCCCTAGGATGAAAAGGACATCTTCTTTGGGTGTTAGTTCTAGGTCTTGTAGGTCTTCATAGAACCATTCAGCTTGTTCAGCATTACTGGTTGGGGCATAGACTTGGATTACTGTGATACTGAATGGTTTGCCTTGGAAATGAACAGAGATCATTCTGTCATTTTTGAGATTACACTCAAGTACTGCGTTTTGGACTCTTGTTGACTATGATGGCTATTCATTTCTTCTAAGGGATTCTTGCCCACAGTAATAGATACAAGGGTCATCTGGATTAAATTCACTCTTTCAAGTCCATTTTAGTTCGCTGATTCCTAAAATGTCGATGTTCACTCTTGCCATCTCCTGTTTGACCACTTCCAATTTGCCTTGATCCATGGACCTAACATTCCAGGTTCCTATGCAATATTGCTCTTTACAGCATCAGACTTTGCTTCCATCACAAGTCTCATCCACAACTGGCCATTGTTTTCGCTTTGGCTCTGTCTCTTCATTCTTTCTGGAGTTATTTCTCCACTCTTCTCCAGTAGCATATTGGGCACCTACCAACCTGGGGAGTTCATCTTTCAGTATCCTATCTTTTTGCCTTTTCATACTGTTCATGGGGTTCTCAAGGTAAGAATACTGAAGTAGTTTGCCATTCCCTTCTCTAGTGGACCACGTTTTGTCAGAACTCTCCACCACGACCCATTCATCTTGGGTGGCCCTACACAGCATGGCTTAGTTTCATTGAGTTAGACAAGGCTGTGGTCCATGTGATCAGTTTTATTAGTTTTCTGTGAATGTGGTTTTCATCCTGATGGATAAGGATAAGAGGCTTATGGAAGCTTCCTGATGGCAGAGACTGACTGTGGGGGAAACTGGGTCTTGTTCTCATGCCATGCTCAATAAATCTTTAACCCAATTTTCTGTTGATGGGTGGGGTTGTGTTCCTTCCTTGTTGTTTGACCTGAGACCCAAACTATGGTGGAGGTAATTAAGATAATGGTGACCTCCTTCAAAAGGTCTTGTGCACACACTGCTGCACTCAGTGCCCCCAACCCTGCAGCAGCCCACTGCCAACCCACGCCTCTGCTGGAAACTCCTGGACACTCACAGGCAAGTCTGGGTCAGTATCTTGTGAGATCACTGCTCCTTTCTCCTGGGTCCTGGTGTGCACAAGGTTCTGTTTGTGCCCTCCTAGAGTCTGTTTCCCCAGTGCTGTGGAAGTTCTGTAATCAAATCCCTCTGGCCTCCAAAGTCAAATTCTCTGGGCATTCTCAGTCCCTTTGCCAGTTCCCCAGGTTGGGAAATTTGTTGTGAGTCCTAGAACTTTCTTAATAGTGTGAGAATTTCTTTTGTATAATTGTTCTGCAGTTTGTGGGTCATCTGCTTTGTGGTTCTATGGTGGCTTAATGGTGACCTCCTCCAAGAGGGCTTATGCCACATCCAAGTGTGCTGCACCCAGAGCCCCTGCCCCTGTGGCAGGCCACTGCTGACCGTACCTCCACAGGAGACTCAAACACAGGTCTGGCTCAGTCTCTGTGGGGTCTCTGAGTCCTGGTGCGCACAAGCCTTTGTCTGAGCCCTCCGAGCCTCTCTGGTGGGTATGGGGTTTGATTCTAAATGTGATTTCACCCATCCTACCATCTTGCTCAGGCTTCTGCTTTGCCCTTGGACATGGGGTGTCTTTTTCTGATGGGACCTAACAGTCTCCTGTCAATGGTTTTCCAGCAGCCAGTTGAAACTTTGGAGTTCTCGCAGGAGAAGATGAGCACACGTCCTTCTACTCTGCCATCTTACGCTGGCTGAGAAGATTCCACATATATAGTTAATATATTTGTTTTTGCCTGTCTGACTTACTTTACTCTGTAAGACAGTCTCTAGGTCTATCCATGTCTCTACATGCAATTTTATTCTTTACTTTCATTTTTGATTATTTCTTGAAGCTAAATAACCTAAAAGTGTAATTACTGAGTTAAATGGCATAAAAACTTCAAGAGCTTTGAAAGCTGTTTTCAAATTGTTTTTTAGCAAGTTCACATCAGTTTTCTTTTAACTTTTATTGGAGTAGCGTTGATTTACAATGTTGTGTTAGTTTCAGGTGTACAGCAAAGTGAATCACTATACGTATGCATATATCCACTCTCTCTTTTTTAGATTCTTTTCTGTATAGGCCACCACAGAGCATAGAGCAGAGTCCCCTATACTATACAGTAGGTACTTATTACTTATCTATTATATGTGTATATATATATGTATGTGTGTGTGTATGTCAATCCCAACTTCCCAATTTATCCTTCCCCTACTCTATCCCCTGATAACCATAGATTTGTTTTCTACATCTGTGACTATACTTCTGTTTTGTAAATAAATTCACTTGTAACCTTTTTTGTTAATTAAAAAATGCTGTTGTTGTCGTTGCTGCGCCATGGGGCATACAGGAAATTAGTTCCCCAACCAGGGGTCAGACCTGTGCCCCCTGGACTGGAAGCACAGAGTCTTAACTAAAAAACGCTGGACTGCCAGGGAAGGCCGCTGAACCCTTTGTTTTATATTCCACATGTAAGCAATATCATGGTATTTGTCTTTCTGTGTTTGACTTACTTCATTCAGCATGATAGACAATCCCAGGTCTATCCATGCTGCCGCAAATGGCATTATTTTGTTCTTTTTTATGGATGAGTAATATTCCACTGTTTATATACACTACATTTTCTTTATCCATTCCTCTGTTGCTGAGCACTTATAGACTGCTTCCATGTCTTGGCTATTGTAAACAGAGCTGCAGTGAACATTGGGATACATGTGTCTCTGAATCATGGTTTTCTCTGCGTATATGCCCAGTAGTGGGATAGTTGGGTCATATGGTAGTTTATTTTTAGTGTTTTAAGGAATCTCCATACCATCCTCCATAATGGCTGCCCCAATTTGCACTCCCACCAACAGTATAGGAGCATTCCCTTTTCTCCACAGTCACTCCAACAATTATTGTTGAAGATTTTTTTGAGGGTGGCCATTCTGAATAATGTGAGGTGATACTTCATTGAAGTTTAGATTTGCATCTCTCTAATAATAAGGGAGTGGCAAACCACTTCAGTATTCTTGCCTTGAGAACCCCATGAGCAGTATGAAAAGGCAAAAAGATAGGATACTGAAAGATGAACTCCCCAGGTCAGTAGGTGCCCCATATGCTACTAGAGATCAGTGGGGAAATAACTCCAGAAAGAATTAAGGGATGGAGGTAAAGCAAAAACACCCAGTTGTGGATGGACTGGTGATAGAAGCAAGGTCCAATGCTGTAAAGAGCAATATTGCACAGGAACCTGGAGTTAGGTCCATGAATCAAGGCAACTTCGAAGTGGTCAAACAGGAGATGGCAAGAGTGAACATCAACATTCTAGGAATCAGTGAACTAAGATGGACTGGAATGGTTGAGTTTAACTCAGATGACCATTATATCTACTACTGTGGGCAGGAATCACTTAGAAGAAATGGAGTAGCCATCACAGTCAACAAAAGAATCCGAAATGCAGTACTTGGATGCAATCTCAAAAATGACAGAATGATCTCTGTTCATTTCCAAGGCAAACCATTCAATATCACGGTAATCCAAGTCTATGGCCCGACCAGTAATGCTGAAGAAGCTGAAGCTGAACAGTTTTATGAAGACCTACAAGACCTTTTAGAACTAAGGCCAAAAAAAGATGTCCTCTTCATTATAGGGGACTGGAATGCAAAAGTAGGAAGTCAAGAAACACCTGGAGTAACAGGCAAATTTGGCCTTGGAGAACAGAATGAAGCAGGGCAAAGGTTAATAGAGTTTTGCCAAGAGAATGCACTGGTCATAGCAAACACCCTCTTCCGACAACACAAGAGAAGACTCTACACATGGACATCACCAGATGGTCAATACTGAAATCAGATCGATTATATTCTTTGCAGCCAAAGATGGAGAAGCTCTATACAGTCAGCGAAAACAAGACCGGGAGCTGACTGTGGTGCAAATCATGAACTTCTTATTGCCAAATTCAGACTGAAATTGAAGAAAGTGGAGAAAACCACTAGACCATTCAGGTATGACCTAAATCAAATCCCTTATGATTATACTGTGGAAATGAGAAATAGATTTAAGGGACTAGATCTGATAGACAGAGTGCCTGATGAACTATGGACGGAGGTTCCTGACATTGTACAGGAGACAGGAATCAAGACCATCCCCAAGAAAAAGAAAGGTAAAAAAGCAAAATGGCTGTCTGAGGAGGCCTTACAAATAGCTGTGAAAAGAACAGAAGTGAAAAGCAAAGGAGAAAAGGAAAGATATTCCCATCTGAGTGCAGAGTTCCAAAGAATAGCAAAGAGAGATAAGAAAGACTTCCTCAGGGATCAATGCAAAGAAATAGAGGAAAACAATAGAATGGGAAAGACTAGAGATCTCTTCAAGAAAATTAGAGATACCAAGTGAACACTTCATGCAAAGATGGGCTCAATAAAGGACAGAAATGGTATGGACCTAACAGAAGCAGAAGATATTAAGAAGAGGTGGTAAGAATACACAGAAAAACTGTACAAAAAAGATCTTCATGACCCAGATAATCACAATGGTGTGATCACTCACCTAGAGCCAGACATCCTGGAATGTGAAGTCAAGTGGGCCTTAGGAAGTATCACTACAAACAAAGCTAGTGGAGGTGATGGAATTCCAGTTGAGCTATTTCAAATCCTAAAAGATGATGCTGTGAAAGTGCTGCACTCAATATGTCATGAAATTTGGAAAACTAAGCAGTGGCCACAGGACTGGAAAAGGTGTTTCCATTCCAATCCCAAAGAGAGGCCATGCCAAAGAATGCTCAAACTACCGCACAATTGCACTCATCTCACACACTAGTAAGGTAATGCTGAAAATTCTCCAAGCCAGGCTTCAGCAATACGTGAACCGTGAACTTCCAGATGTTCAAGCTGGTTTTAGAAAAGGCAGAGGAACCAGAGATCAAATTGCCAACATCCAATGGATCATTGAAAAAGCAAGAGAGTTCCAGAAAAACATCTATTTCTGCTTTATTGACTATGCCAAAGCCTTTGACTGTGTGGATCACAACAAACTGTGGAAAATTCTGAAGGAGATGGGAATACCAGACCACCTGACCTGCCTCTTGAGAAACCTGCGTGCAGGCCTGGAAGCAACAGTTAGAACTGGACATGGAACAATAGACTGGTTCCAAATAGGAAAAGGAGTCAGTCAAGGCTGTATATTGTCACCCTGCTTATTTAACTTACATGCAGAGTACATCATGCTAAATGCTGGGCTGGAGGAAGCACAAGCTGGAATCAAGATTGCTGGGAGAAATATCAATAACCTCAGATATGCAGATGACACCACCTTTATGGCAGAAAGTGAAGAAGAACTAAAGAGCCTCTTGATGAAAGTGAAAGAAGAGAGTGAAAAAATTGGCTTAAAGCTCAACATTCAAAAAACTAAGATCATGGCATCTGGTCCCATCACTTCATGGAAAATAGATGGGGAAACAGTGGAAACACTGGCTGACTTTATTTTCTTGGGCTCCAAAATCACTGCAGATGGTGATTGCAGCCATGAAATTAAAAGACGTTTCCTCCTTGGAAGGAAAGTTATGACCAACCTAGACAGCATATTAAAAAGCAAAGACATTGCTTTGTCAACAAAGGTCCGTCTAGTCAAAGTTATGGTTTTCCCAGTAGTCATGTATGGATGTGAGAGTTGACTACAAAGAAAGCTGAGTGCCGAAAAATTGATGCTTTTGAACTGTGGTGTTGGAGAAGACTCTTGAGAGTCCCTTGGACTGCAAGGAGATCCAACCAGTCCATCCTAAAGGACATCAGTCCTGGGTGTTCATTGGAAGCACTGATGTTGAAGCTGAAACTCCAATACTTTGGCCACCTGATGTGAAGAGCTGACTCATTTGAAAAGACCCTGAGACTGGGAAAGATTAAGGGCAGGAGGAGAAGGGGACGACAGAAGATGAGATGGTTGGATCTCATCACTGACTCAGTGGACATGGGTTTTGGTAGACCTTGGCAGTTGGTGATGGACAGGGAGGCCTGGCGTGCTACAGTTCGTGGAGTCGCAAAGAGTCGGAGACAACTGAGCGACTGAACTGAAGTGAATAACTTGTGATGTTGAGCGTCTTTTCATGTGTTTGTTGGCTGTCTGTATGTCTTTTTTTTTGGAGAAATGTGTATCTTCATCCATTTTTGATTGAGTTATTTGGGGTTTTTTTATATTAAGCTGCATGAGCTGTTTGTATACTTTGGAGATAATCCTTTGTGGATTGCTTCATTTGCAAATATTTTCTCCCATTCTTAGGGTTGTGTTTTTGTTTAGTTTATGATTTCCTTTGCTTTATTTCTACCACCAGTATACAAAAAGATCCATTCATTGGGTATTATCATTTACAAAATAATAAAAATCAGATTATGGATTTAATCGATTTAAAGAGATACTTTATGCTAGTTGTGTTTCTTTGACCATCACGGTTCTGGTTTTCTGGGGAAGCTTTGGAAACGGGGTGCCCGTAACAGGTGGCCCAGCCATGACTGCTGTCCTCCGAGGGGCCAGGCCAAGTCAGACCTGCAGCCGGGGCCTCACCATGACTGCGCACACATGGGAACAGGCCACGTGTGGCTCCAAATCCACGGGGCAGCCTGACTGGGTGCAGCCGGTCATGGGACCACGGCGTGCAGGGCTGGGGCCGCGAGAGGCTCCGGAGCCAAAGAAGGAGCTGGATTCGGTGCCAGCTCGAGTGTGTGCTCCCATTAACCGGCTTTATTCTATTTGAAAAAATGAATATGCTATGAAATTTTCAATTAATCAAATTTATTGACTTTCTTATTAGATAACTTCAAGTGTTACTGTGCTTATAAAGATTATTGTATACTTTTAGATCAAAAAAATTTTATACTTATTTCTTTTTTATACTTTTTTAAATTTATACTTTTTATTTAATACTCCCTCCTCTTGAATTGGGCTTCCCAGGTGGCACTTGTGGTAAAGAACCTGCCTGCCAGTGCAGGCAACTTTAAAGACATGTGTTTGATCCTTGGCTTGGGAAGAACCCTTGGAGGAGGGCATGCCAACCCACTCCAGTATTTTTGCCTGGAGCATCCCATGAACAAGAAGCCTGACGGACTGTAGTCCACAGGGTTGCAAAAAACCAGACATGACTGTAATGACTGAGCAGGTAGCATTCACACCTCTTGAACTATTTGGGAATAATTTCAGCTTCCAGGAACAGAACTCAACTTAAACATAAATAGCTTAAATATGAAGGGATTTGTTTCTCCCCCGAATAACTATCAGGGCATTATTTCGGCTCTGTGTGTGGGAGGCAGACAGTCTGTCACCTCCAAGGCCTGACCCTGCCTATCAGGGCCATCCCGGGCCCCGCACCCCTCCCCCGGGCGAGCGCTAAGTGGTGGGACCTGCACCCTGGGGACCTCACCGCCCCACCCCGGTCCCCTCCTCCCAGGTCGGGAGACTCAGTATGAAACTGAGGCTACTGTCCAGGGGTCAAAGCCTGCGTGGTCACCGACCACCCCGTGCAGTGGGGGTTCCCCTTACTGAGACCTCCTGTGACACACGCCCAGCCCGCCTGGCGCGCCGTCTCCCAGGTCCTGAGTGTCGCTTCCCTGTCCCCCGGGGTCTTAGCGCCGTGTTGGGAGGGGTCAGCCCTGGGCGGGCAGGGCCTCCCAGGAAGCCCCTCGTGTCCTCTGTCACTTTGCGCTGAGCTCGGTCACTTGGCCTCTGTCGTCGCTAACGGGGAGCCTCAGGGTGATGTTTTGGAAGGAACAATACATGAAGGGAGGCGTTTGTGCTCAGAGCCCACGGCGGGAGGAAGGGCGCCGAGCAGAGAGCTGTGTCCTCCCGCCTCCCCTCCACCAGGAGAAGAAGCAGGAGGCGACCAGAACCCAGTTCGCAGCACCCACACTGAGGGCTTGCTTTTTCCTGGAACCATTACTCCTATCGATCATCAGTATGCTGTCAGGTAAACACGGCGCGTGCCATCAACCACGGACTCAGCCATGAAACACAGCGCTCCCATCCTCACGAGCTCGCTTTGGCTATTGGAGTGACGGCACCGCAGATGCGAGAAATAGAAGCCGGGAAAGCACTGCCTCTCTGGTGCCGGCAGCCCGAGGTCTGGAGTCGGTCCTCTTTCTGGTTTCCTGTTCGCCCCGTCGCCGCCTCTGCTCCCTCTGTGTCTCGGCTGACGCCATTCCACTCACAGCTTGGACCTCTGTTTATGGTCTGCTGTTTAGAAACCTTCCATCAGAGTGTGATTTGAAACCACTTTTTCTATTGTGATGTCCTGTTCCTTTACTTCACAGTTGTTTTCTTTTCTCTTTTTCGTATGGAGTATATTTGATTTACAATAATTACCAGTTTACAGAGCTGACCCCTTGCAACTTAATGTCCATGACATAGTCAAGCAGAAGGCAGACAACTGTTATTAGGATGCCTCGAAGCAGAAACATCAGCAGGCTGCTCGATCTGACTTCAGGTCAACTCCAGCCTGGTCAGCCTGTCCAGGGATTTCAATCATCCTTCCCTATCTGCTAAAAGCTGCCTCCAAGAGATTTTCTAGGGAACTCTTGATGCCAGATATTAAGGTCTAGTTTTCAAACAAAAGTGTATACTCCACACCTGAGTTCAGCTTCTTAGCAACAAGCTAGAATTGAGGAGCAGCAGGCAGAAACCCAAGCAAAGCAAAATGCTTGCGTGGATAACTCTCAACTCAAGAAAAAGAAACCATTACTGGCAGTGGGAGGTGGGTAAGGAAAGAAGTGATCCTTAAAGGAAAGGGAAAAGGCTGGAAGTGGCGTTACAGGTGGTGGACGAACTTGCTTGCTAAACAGACTTCAGCCAAGGCCACCCTCATTGCAGGGAATGCAAGGCCAGGCTTTGTCCCCATGGAGACCAGCCACACTGCTGCAGGCCCTGTGCAGAGCTCCCACCTCATCTCTCCTTGATGGTGGGGCCTGTGGACTCGAGAGAGGGAAATAAGCACTGTCCTGTGCTGAGGACAGCGGCCACCTGGAAGCCATCAGCCTCCCTCCTGGGCGCTGGGGGACCTGACTCAGCTCGCCGTGCAGGGTAGCCCCCCAGCCCAGCTCTGGTCAGAGGATGGAGGGGGAGGGACACTCACAGCTCGAGGCCTGGCGCCCCAGTCTGGAGACCCACCCACCCTTCCCCCGGCCCCGGTTCCTGCTGCCCGCAGAGACCCTGAACCCTGGGGGGAAGGTCCTGAAAAATACATCCTCAGTTGTTGGGCCACTGAAGTTTAGGAGTGTCTCAGCGATTGGACTATTCTGACTAATATGTCATGCTCTTTATTTCCTAGAATGTTACACTCTTGGAGTCAGAAATTTGGGAATGATCATTTTCTTCTTTTGTGAGAAGCTTCTCAGGTCAGTGGAGTAGGTGGAGACCAGAGCCGTTCCCAGCTCTGCAGGGTCATCTGAGAGCCTCGGACGAGATGGGAGAGTGTGCGGGTCTTTCTCGGTCTTAGCGACAATGAGATGCCATTTTGTAGTTCCAGGGGTAGTGTGAAGGCCGGTATATAAATATTGCAAGAAAATAGACACAACTCCCACTGAGGTCAGCACAGAACTTAATCAGGACCAGGAAAGCCTAGAGCATGCTGAGCTCCTGACAAGCGTCCAAGGAAACCCTAGTCTCCGCCAGGTGGGGGCTGTCGAGGGGTTAACTACACACAGGAACCCTTAGCTTCACGACAAGTGGGAACAGAACCTCCAAAGGCCGCTTGCTTTTAGCCTGGAGGACGCTAATAGTTGTAGATAAGCCTGTGAACAATACCTCCTGGGCGTCCAGCTTAATCCACACAGACAGGAAGGAAGGAAGTCATTCAAGGACATAATTTAAATAAACCGAGCACTTCAAGAGAAAAGAGGCAGTGCTAGCCTGCCCACCATCAGGAAGCAAACAAAGGGGCAGTGCTAGCCCCTTCCTGAGTAAGTCTACACCCTCCATGTTAACACCCACACGGCATTCCTGATGTGAAAGGTCCGCATCCTTCATTCTGACCCCACAGAGACCCGGGAATTATGGCCCAGAGCAAGCACTCACCAGTGAAAGTGAAAGTCGCTCAGTTGTGCCCGACTCTTTGCGACCCCATGGACTATACAGTCCATGGAATTCTTCAGGCCAGAATACTGGAGTGGGCAGCCTTTCCCTTCTCCAGAGGATCTTCCCAGCCTAGGGGTCGAACCCAGGGCTCCTGCATTGCAGGCAGATTCTTTACCAGCGGAGCCACAAGGGAAGCCCAAGAATACTGGAGTGGGTAGCCTATCCCTTCTCTAGTGGATCTTCCCGACCCAGGAATCGAACCGGGGTCTCCTGCATTGCAAGCAGATTCTTTACCAACTGAGCTATGAGGGAATATCTTACTCACTAAGTATTCTGCACCTTATTAAATAGAGTACGAACAGACAACAAACCATTACAATTTCCAATCAGATGAAACCAGTGAGAGAAAAGAGCGTGTCCGTTCACTGAGGAGAACCTCTCCTTCCTGAGCCCCACTCTCCACAGACCCGAGACACCGAAAGCACGTAAACCACATCTAGCTGCGTGCCCTGTGCAGGGAAGCCCCTGGGCAAACACTTTCAATTTTCTCTGGTTTTGTGAGTTTTGTTCCACACTGAATTGAATTTGTTTCACACTAATTCTGCTTCAAGAGGCTAATTCCCCAGCATGTTGCCGCTCATGGGAGGGACATATCTGGAATGTGACTCTACAGGTACCTGGGCACACAGGGCCTCAGAGCTGTGTGTGAAGCTGCACTTGAGGACTTTCACCTTCAAGTTGAGCAGCATTTTCAGATTCAAAAGCAGGACTTGCAAGTCCAGGCTCAGGGTTTGCCTCAGTCTCCAAGGAGACATTCCAGGCTCCCAGGAACCCTGGAGAGGATGCTAACTCTTACCTGTTTTAATACGAGTAGTTAAATTCAACAGGAATTCAACATCTAAATGGAAGCATAAGGCTGGAAGTTAGAATGTGTTCTGGTTCCCAGCCCAGTAGGAGTCACTGAAGTGACCCAAACCTCACATCTAACGGTGTAATTTCTACAAAAAGGACTTAGATCTATTCATAAGAATTGGGGGTTTAATAGGCTCCAGTTTCATCAACCACTACAATATTGTAAAGTAATTAGCTTCCAATTAAAATAAATTAATTAATTAAAAAAAAAAGAATTGGGGGTTTAAAACTCAGAACTTGAGTTAATTCTCCAGAGTCTTGTCCTCGTTTCTGTGAATCACCCTGGAGTTCTAGACACGAGCCTCTAGACTTCTTTGCAGACAGCTTCCTTCTCTTTAATCCAGCACCCTTGCCATCCTCCAAAGCCCTTGGTCCTGAGTCTCCTTTTGCATACATTCCAACAATTTGTTTTCCGCTCCCACTCCACAACGCGTGCAGTGTCCCGGGCTCCTGTATAAATCAGTCTCACAGATCGAGTTTCTTTGAGGCCTGGCACCTCCTGTGTCAGAACTCGCAGGGTCCCCCAAATGTGTGTATCTTCACTTACTTCTGACCAAATATGCTGTTTGTTACGGCACCTAGAGGAGCTCACGGCGAGGTGCGCGTCCCTCTCATCCCTGCGCCCTCTTGGTAAGAAGGCAGGCGGAAGCGAGGCTTCCCCAGAAGGCGGCTCCGGAAGGGGTCGGGGAGGAGCCGCAGAACCCGGAAGTGATCCTCCTCGAGGAGCCGTTTCCGGCGTCAGCCGCGAGAGTGAGGGCGCCGGTTCCCGGCAAGTCCCTAGGTCCTCGGTGGGACCCGTGCCCTGAGGCCACGCTGCCCTCCCCCAAATCTAGATGTGACAGGTCTCTGCGTCCCCCATAGACTGAGCCCCGGGATGCCCTGCGCAATCCTGCCATCCTCCAGAATGGACCCTCCCTTCGGCACAGGAACTATCTTGACTGGAAAACACATTATATGCTTTTCTGGCACTGCACGTTCATGGTATAAAATTCTGAACACTATTAAGACCATTAATACTAAGGCTGAAGATCTGGGTGTGAACAAAGGCCTGTTCTGCCGGAATTACTCACTGTATTTGCTCTTTTCCTGTAAGATTTGCTGAGGCACTTGTGTTACGTCCCTGGCAGCTTGGACGTGCCCGGAATCTGTCGGCTTCTGTTCCACTTGCTGACCAGGCCCTGCTGGCTTTTGCCCACCTCAGCTCCCCACTCTCTGCGGCCCTCCCTGCCTTAGGACACACTATGACCAGCAACACCGATTTATTCGTTTAATGAGATTAACTCTACAAAGAAGAAAAGTATGGGAAACCTCGTCTGGCTGCCTTGTAAGATTCTCACACCTGAGGCCAGAGAACACAGTGATGAGAACCCTGCCAACCAGACAGACACACCCGGCACTGCCCCACGGGAAGGGACCTGTCCAGAGCCAGGGCTGAGCGACCGTTGGCTAGGAGTAAGTCCGAGAGCCGCCCTAAAGGAGCGACAACGCGGCCACATCAGTCACAGGTGTAGAAATGGGCAGCGTTTGTGAAATCGCATGACACGTTTGGAGAATGTGATGTTGTGTGAGGACATGTGGAAGAAGAGAAATGCAAGCCGGGTAGTGTAAACTTCACCTTGCGGACAGAGGGAGCTGTGAAGAGACTCCGTGTCCAGTTCTCCACTTAGAAAGTCACTTGGGGCAGATAGGGAGAGGGAAGACCACGGTGGAGAGCCACGTCAGACACGAGTGCTTCTGTGGAGACAGAAAACCCAGGAAGCCTGTTCACTGATCACAGCAGGCCGTAGGGGAGGGACCCAACAGAGGACACGCTCAGGTCCTGCCACACCGGCTCCAAGCCTGACTGCCTGCTTCCTGGGCTCCTGAAGGCGGGCACCTTATTAAATGTGCAGTAGGAGTTTGTTAGGAAAATAAACAAATGCACGAGCCTTGTTCCCTGTTCACAGGCTCCCCTCTGCCAGGTGACAGACGCGAGCCCCCAGAGAGCACCAGCTGTTTTCGCAGAAGATGATGAGCGGAGCGATGCTGAGAAACGGCTTTATCTGAGCCTCAGAGGCCACCCTGCACCATGTACATCGGCCTCCATTTTCTTCTCCCTCAGACCAGCTTCTTCTGCTCTAGTTTTCCCATGAATACATAGGAGGGAGATGCCAGCTCATCAGCTGAGACTCATTCTGGGACCGGATGGTGCCTCAGTCCCACAGGCGTGAGTGATTGGCCGGCGGCCCTGGGGAGCGTGGAGGTCCTCGGGGGGCTTCACCGAGGGTCAGCAAGGCTGTTCTAAACGCCGGAGTTACCCGGCCTTGGGGACACACCCCAGATCTGCCTCTTTTCCGCTGTAGCCTTGCAGTTTTCAACATAGGAAGAGTTTCATTAAACAAGCAATCTAGTTTTGTCTGAATTCTCTGTCAAGAGATTCCATTTACAAGCAAAGCAGAGGGAAGGAACTGGTCAGTGAGCACCCCTACTTTATTTTAAATGCTTAACAGGCATTCTTAATCCTCACTGAAAAGACTCTGAAAGGCACACATTGTAACCCTGTTTTACAATGTAGGGACTGAAGTTCACAAGGTTAGCAACTTGCTCAAAATCACAGAGCTAGAAAACACTCACGCAGGCTTCGTATCAGAGCCTCGGATTCAAGGCAGGGCTTCGCCGCCGAGTGCTGGGAGAGGTGGCTGTCTTTTCACAGCCTGTCCACAGATGCAGATGTTTATCGAGGATAAAACAGTTTTGTGCAAAGTCTCATGCCTCTGAAGAGACCGTGTAAAGCCAAACCCTTGGACTGTGGCTGTGCCTTTTAAAACAAGACGCTCAGAGAGTTTGCAGCTGGTCGTGAATCACACCATCATCTGCTTCCCTCACCCCAAAAAGAAAAAAAAGGGAGTATTTATGGAAACAGAGGTGTGGGTAAAACAGGCTCTTCTGCCCTTGTGTATAAAACACATCAGGGGCCCGGGAGCCCCTTACTTCCGGCACCTTGGAGGAAGGCTCCACGTAGGAACTCTTGTGTTCAGGCAGCTGAGAAGGTTGCTTCTTTTTAGCAAAAATTGTTATTTAGGACATAAATATTAGCATTCTGTTAACCTCTCCAGGGTCCCCAGGGGAGCAGCTTGTGAGGCCCAGGGCTGACACGGGTGCTCAGACGGCCTCTATGGCTAAAACCACGGGGCTTGGGAAGTGGGTGGGTGTCCACAAGGGGGACGCAGTGTCATTGCAGAGGAAGAGGCTTGGTGCCATTGCAGACCTGCTCACACAGCCATCGTTCACTAAAAATAGCAACAGTAGCCACCAGCACCACCACTGGCGAGGGCACAGTGGCCGCAGAGCTGCGAGGACCTGTGTGCGGGTCTCAGGGGGCACCGCTGGGGCTTACCACCTGCCCGCATCCCCTCTTCACAGGCAGGAGATCTGGAGGCCGGAAGTTAAGCCCTTTCTCTGCCGTCACTGTCTTGTGCAGACAGCTTTGTCCTCTTTTAAAAATACCTCCACAAACAGGCAAAAGTATAATAAAGCGTTTTACATGCAATTTTTTAAAAACCTCAGTTTTAAAATGTTTGAAGTGCTAACTTATCCTGTAAGTTCTGCATAATGAGTATAAAATGTATGTCAAATAAACTAAAAATGACAGATGAAGGAAACATGAAAAAATTCTACTTCCTAAGGCCTGTCACATGGTGAGCTTATTTTTTATTCCCATGCAATTTCGTTGGAAACGGAAGGACCTCACCTGAAGGGGTGGGTGAAACCCTGAAAAGATGCTGGGCCACCGGCTCTAGGCTGACACCTCTGTTCAGAAAGCACACATCTGACATGTATGTGCCAGAGCTCAGAGAAAGAGGTGTGTAAACACCAGTACTTCCGTCCTAGCTGCACCCCTAGAAACAGGGTGTAGACATCCAGCTTGCAGCTAGCCTGTGCCTGAGGGGCCTCCTCACTTCCTGAAGAGGGTGTTTAATAAATAAATGGCCAGCTTCAGAGGTCACATGGCTCAGTGGCTTCGAGGAGTGGGGAGGTGGTGACCTGCTGCTTAGAGCGCGCCTGTCCTGGAGACCAAAGTGAATTTGCTGCTCACCCTTGATCCCAAACAGATTACATGACAGGCCTTTTCTCTCTCAAACCAGCTGCACAATTAGGAAGAGGCAAGACCCCAATAAAAAACAGATGCTGCCTGCTGCGGAAACAAGCGTCCCCGGGAACATAATTTCAAGGTCTGAGAGCAGATTATTTTCCCAAAGCAACACGATTGTTGATCATGCTTAGATTCCCAAGAAAAGGGTTTGAGAAGCCTGCTGACAACGTCGATTAGCACTTTCAGCCGCAGTAGGTGCCGGTCACACCTCCTTGGGGAGCTTGGGGTCTGAAACACACACAGCCCTCAGATCCCAAGCTCGCCTCCAGGGCCGTCAGTCAAGTCCATTTGTGTTAGACTTGTATGTATAACAAACAGGTCTGTTAATTAAGGTCAGCATATATATACATATGAAGCCCACTGATTTTTGTTTTCATTTTCAAGCCAAGATACATACTGGTTTTATTGACAACCTAGTTTTGTAGCAATACAGCCCTGGTATAGTACAACAGGTCTATCATATTTTTAATAGATGGTAAGCAAAGCTGGAAGCACTATGCCAATTTTCCGTAAGATTTTTACCATTTTATAAACTCTCAGCCTCAAGATAACAACTTTAGCCATAAGTTCAGAAATTGATATTTAACCAAGACATGATTACGTGCCTGGAAACCTCATGCAAACCATTGGGGTGTTTGACACTAATGTGGAAACTGTGTTCCGTTTATCCTCCACTTTTATTCCCATCGATGGTGACCAGGAACCGCAGGAAGTAGCTGCCGTGCCAGCCTCCTGCTATTCCTCACTAAGAAATTCATGAAAACATTCCAGATTGATAATGAGATTTTTTTTTTTAAATAAATAGTGTCATGGTAAAATCCACTTAGATAACAATCTCACATCACACAGAGGAATAAAAACCAGTTTACTAAAAAGTAAAGATTTAAAAATGATTAAAACCCGGAAGAAATATAACTCATCATGTATCTGAACTTGAAAAATTCTCTAAACTTAAAAAAATGCAAAGAAAGCATACAATAAACCAACCAAAAATGTAAGTACTAGGGGGACCCTTAGACTTCAGTGTCCCCAGGATGGAAGTGGAGCTGCACAGAGCAGACTGAGTGGATGCAGACCCTCACGGGGCAGGAGAGCAGCCACCAAGTCAGGCTGGCAGAGGGTCAGGTCAGCGCCTCCCAGGGTCCCTGAGGTGGGAAGGGACAGCGTGTGTGCAGAGGCGCTGGGGTGGGCCCTTCAACACCAACTGGACTTCTCTGTAAGGGCAGGATGAGGAGACAGGCCGACAGGAGGCAGTGGTTCACAGGCAGGACGCTGGAGGCCAGGGCGGCAGTGCAGAGCGGACGTGGGGACACTGCACGGGTCTCCACTGCAGTGGTGGAGGCACGGCGTGGTGCCCGGGGGGATCTGCAGCAGGAGGGCAGGGCGGCGTGGAGCAGGGGCCATTGTGTGACTTCAGAGGAGAAGGTCCCGCACGCCTGCACATGGATGCGGGGCTGTCTCCTTCCTCTGCCCTCTTCTGTGGAATCACAGGCCTCTCTTGACTGCTGTTCAAAGCAGACCCCGCGGACAGCAGCTGTGTGATCTCTGCCAGCTCGCGTGGTCTTTACCTGTAAGGCCCGAGTTCCACATTTCTCACTATGTGAGGGTTAGCTGTAAATTCTTCTGTCTGCCGTGGACTGACAGGTCTCAAAACGGGGAAAATGCCCTTCATCTCTGCATCCAAGCATCTCAGGATAGAAATGCTATACATTCAAGAAATGCTGAATGAACATACGTCCAGCTCTGCCATGAGGTTACATGCACAGACACGTTGGGTTGCCGTCCCTGATCTATTCCACACAGCATCTGCGTGAGAACTTTCAGGAAACTGGGCTCAGTTTGTGCTTAGATTATCTGTGATTCTCCCAAGACATTTCTCTGATCATCTCTGAGCTCTTTTACTTTGCCCTCCGTATTTAGTTAAAAAGGATCCTGTTTGCTGGCTGCTATGGGCTGAAAGGACTTGGGCCTTTGGAAGACAAGGAGGTCATGAGGATGGAGCCTTATGACAGGATTCCTGCCCTTGTATACGGGACCCTCTGCCCCTTCCTCCAGGTGAGGAGATACCATCTGTGAATTAGGAAGTGGGTTCTCATCAGACATCAAATCTGCTGGCGTCTTGATCTCGGACGTACAGCCTCCAGAATGTGAGGAACCTATGTCTGTCATGCTGGGCATGTGCCACGGGGCTCCTGTACAGCAGCCAGAGCTGATGTAGATGCCTGGGTTACCCTGCACACACACCCTCACCTGGACCACAACCTTTTCCCACCATCTGGGTCCCCCAATAGTGCATGCTCCTTCCCACATCTCACACTGAAAACTTGGGAGATTTTGAAAGAAATGTTAAAAAAAAAAAAAAGTCAGTGGAAAAGAGCAAGATTCCATAAACTCAGCAAGAATTCTATTTTTAAAAAAACTCTCATTTACAAGAAATTGAAAAGATTTAATTTCCAGTATCATCAAAAGATGGCTTCAATAATTAGAAAACTATTTCCTTTGGAAGCAATTGAGTTCAACATATAATTTAATTGCTGTCCATTACATGAGTGACAATGTAGGCAGCAAAAGTTTTTAAAATGCAGCTGCGTTTCATCCAAAGCTTTATGATCATAAAAACATGGCACTTCATAAGCTAGATTTTGTTTTTTGCAAAATCTGCATTTAACATTTTCAAAGCTTCATTTTTGTCCTTCAGATTCATCACTGACATACTTTTTTTCCCCCTCAGCCTCACAGTCTTACGCTGAAGTTGATAAAACTGAACTTGGGAAAACAGATGACCACCCAGAAAATTTAACCTACAAGGTACCCTTCCAAACGCAGCCTGCAGCATGCCTGTGACACTGTAGAACCTCCAGGAGGTCCATGATGAAGTGGGCCCAATAGTCCACTTTGGAGGAGCGACGTGGCTTCCAGAACTCCAGTTCCAAAGTCGACGTCATTCTGTGAGATGCTGGGACTCCCTCACACCAGGGGCCGGCGTGACTGCAGAGAATGAGTGTGGGCTGGGCCCCTGGAGCTTCCACACGCAGTGAGGAGGAGTGGAGGGGTGCTGGGGCCCCTGTCTGGTCTTGCCATCTGTAGCTACAGCGGGTTGTGCTTGCTGCCTGCCAGCCATGTTCATATGCCCTCCTAGAACCAGATGTAGCCCAGCTCAGCTCAGCCTGGCAGCACCACCCACCCTCCTCCCTAGGACGACCCTGCTGAGTGGACCAGGAGATCTGGACAGCAGTGCTCCTGAGGGCTGAACAGAAGAGCAAGGTTGAACACTGGGTCAGTGATGTGTCCACACATGGTACGGGCCATGTCAATGACCAAAACATGCCTCTGGCAACATTTCTGAACAGTATTAATATTTAATGCTTTTGCTTTTCATATTTTGCAAGCTGGTACCATCCCTAGTCAGGCAGGCAGGACTACCCTGGAAGATGCTACAGATTCCAAGGACATTGTCTACCTGTGCTCAGCAGCAAAGCAAAAAAATGCTCTAGCATCTTGCTTTACCAATAACCAGCATCCATAGGCTGTGCCATTTTTCCTTTTAATCAGTGAGCTACATTAATCTGTGTCACGTTCTGTCCCGTATCGTTCTGTCCCGTACCGTTCTGTCCCGTACCGTTCTGTCCCGTACCGTTCTGTCCCGTGTCGTTCTGTCCCGTGTCGTTCTGTCCCGTACCGTTCTGTCCCGTACCGTTCTGTCCCGTACCGTTCTGTCCCGTGTCGTTCTGTCCCGTGTCATTCTGTCCCGTACCGTTCTGTCCCGTACCGTTCTGTCCCGTACCGTTCTGTCCCGTACCGTTCTGTCCCGTGTCGTTCTGTCCCGTACCGTTCTGTCCCGTACCGTTCTGCCCCGTACCGTTCTGCCGTACCGTTCTGCCCCGTACCGTTCTGCCCCGTACCGTTCTGCCCCGTACCGTTCTGCCCCGTACCGTTCTGCCCCGTACCGTTCTGTCCCGTACCGTTCTGCCCCGTACCGTTCTGTCCCGTACCGTTCTGTCCCGTACCGTTCTGCCCCGTACCGTTCTGTCCCGTACCGTTCTGTCCCGTACCGTTCTGCCCCGTACCGTTCTGTCCCGTACCGTTCTGTCCCGTACCGTTCTGCCCCGTACCGTTCTGCCGTACCGTTCTGCCCCGTACCGTTCTGCCCCGTACCGTTCTGCCCCGTACCGTTCTGCCCCGTACCGTTCTGCCCCGTACCGTTCTGCCCCGTATCGTTCTGTCCCGTGCCGTTCTGTCCCGTATCGTTCTGTCCCGTACCGTTCTGCCCCGTATCGTTCTGCCCCGTATCGTTCTGCCCCGTATCGTTCTGTCCCGTACCGTTCTGCCCCGTATCGTTCTGTCCCGTGCCGTTCTGTCCCGTATCGTTCTGTCCCGTACCGTTCTGCCCCGTATCGTTCTGCCCCGTATCGTTCTGCCCCGTATCGTTCTGCCCCGTACCGTTCTGCCCCGTATCGTTCTGCCCCGTATCGTTCTGCCCCGTATCGTTCTGTCCCGTACCGTTCTGCCCCGTGCCGTTCTGCCCCGTATCGTTCTGCCCCGTATCGTTCTGTCCCGTACCGTTCTGTACCAAAACACAGGATCATTTCAGTGTCACCACACTGTTGATGTCAAATGCCCCCAGGACCACCTGAGACTGAACAAGCAGGGTTCAGACGGTGGCATAGACACACAACGTGGGGGTGTTAGGAGGGACCCATCGGGTTTCACCGGTTTTCAGTGATCTGGGGGGAGTCTGAGAAAGCGGGCTCTGTCTGGGCCGGAGGCTCGGGGTCATGGTCGGTTTTATGACTAGGGGTTCTCAACAAGTCTCAGTACGAGGGAGGCTGAGCCAAGACAGCCGTGTAGCTGTCCCTCACACCAGCTGGGCGGGAGCGTTTGCAGCTTTGTGCTGTGGACAAGGTTCAGGCTCTGTCTGTTCAGACGTGACCACTGAGGGCTCCTGTTTCTACCATGATTCCTCCCTGGTGTTAACAGGAGGACCCTAGACCTTGCCAGGCCAGCTCCTGGCTGTCAGGGGCTGCCTTTTCCCTTCTCAAAACTCACACATTGAAATCCCAGCCCACACACTCTGTACTCACGGAATCCTGGTGGTTGAGTGGGATGACGTGACAGGGAGGCAGGTCCTCGCTACAGAGCCTGGAGTTGGCCCTGGGGACTTGGAGGGTGAGGCCTCGTGGGCCTCTGTTCCTTCTGCCTTGTTGTGCATGAAGGTCTCTTGTCCTGAAACCACCTTCAGAGCCCAGGAGCTCAATTCTGCAGACACTTCGTAGCTACACCCCCGCAGTACGCAGCCCGGGGAGGAGTCTGACTTGGGTTCTCTGGGTTTGGCCCATCACTGGTGTGCTTCTAGAGCTCCTGACAGCCTAGAGGCAGCCAGGCTTGAGCAGCAGTGGCTCAGGGTCTGACACGGAAGACCCCAGCCTGAAGACCAGCTCCGCTACTCATCAGACCCTCTCTCCAGTTCTCATCACGAGACTCAGATTCACCGAGACCTGCAATGCCCTCTAGCCCTTCTGGATCGCGTGTGAGCTGCGGCCCCTGTAGGGAGGCTGGGCAGGTGGGCGCGGGGGAGGAGGTGGGGTGGCGCCCACCCTGTCCTTGCTCTGCTGTGAACTCGGGCTCCTTGCTCTTCGGGGCTCCTGGAGAACTCAGCCCTCGGCAGAAAGAGCCAGAGGTGATGGAGAAGACAGCCTGCATCCTGGGCGTCCCAGGGCTGCCTGAAGAGGATGCGGGCCCACGGCCTGGCCTCTCTCGACTCCTGTGCTGGGAGGGGGGCTGGGAGAGAACTCCCCCCCAGAGCCCCGCCTCGGTCCGCCTCCCCAGGTGTATGAGGAGCCCAGGGAGCTTTGCCGGTCTGACCTCGCAAGGCCCGCGCAGAGAGCTGGCTGGTGCCCCACGACTCGCTGTTTGTCTCCTCCATTCTTAAAGCTGATTAGTTTTGTCTGAACTTGAATTTTAACTCAAACTGATAAATCATATTTTTGATCAGAGAGGTATTTGCTTTCTGCTTTCCGAGGACTTTCAGGAAATCCCTTCATCACTGTTCCCAGAACTAGCAGGCTGTGTGGATAGCCAAGCACAGTGTGGTATTATTTTAGGTGGCACCAGGGTTCATTCACGGGTCATTTGTGAAGTCATAAAGGTCACAAGCCCCGCATTCCCATCACCTCGTTGGTGGTCAGCAGACGTCTGTTGTTCCCCAAGAGCTTTCAAGCCTGGATGCCAGGGGCAGGCGGAGGCTAGAGGGTCTGAGCACTGTGACTCAGGGTCCTGCTTCGTGTCCACATCCCTGGCTCGAACATCCTGCTAAAACACTGAGGGTATCTGCTTGTATTTCTGTATTTGAATTATAAAATTGTTCCTACAAGTGTAGGAAAAGAGGGGAAATTCTAGTGTTTATCATCAAATGACTACCGTGTGTCGGGATCCTCATCATTGTAATTGCATTTAGTCCAAAGTCGGTCCTTCCTGTGGGTGTTGACTTTCCTGTTTCTGAGACAGAAAGGTGAGATGTTGCCTGGAGCCCCACACCGCGGTGCCAGGACCACATGCCTTCCGGGCACGACCTGAGCTCCTGGTGGAGAAAGAGCGCAGGACAAAGGCTGCCACTGCCGGCCACCGGGAGGGGTTCATGCCAGGGAAGGTCACTGACAACAGCGGGAGGGTGTTATGACACCCCTTGCTTGGCTCCTACTTTGGACTAGGTACTATTCTGAGTGGTTTTCCTTTTCTTTTAAATTGGAGGATAATTACTTTACAATGTTGTGTTAGTTTCTGCCATATGACAATGTGAATCAGCTATAAGTGGATATATATATGTATCTGTGTATATATATGTATATCCCCTCCTTCTTGAGCCTCCCCCCTCCCCCATGAGTGGTTTTTCAACCGGAAACATTTCACTCTCACAACCCTGCAGGGGGAGTATTATTATCCCCGTTTTATTGAGAGAGAATCTGAGAGACAATCTGAACCCTCAGAGTTTTCAGGTCTCAAGCTGGGAGGCGGTGGAGCTCAGTGACACCGGAGTCCTGTCTCAGCATCAGACCCTGGACACCTGTCCACCTGCCGTGGGACACGATGTAGAGTCAGGGCTTAGAATCCAAGCCCATTTCTGCAAATGGGTCTGCAGGCTTACACATCACCCCCCACCAGCTGACAGTAATGGGCGCAGGAACCAGCCAGACACAGTCTTGGCCCCAGAGGACTTGCGGGGGCCAGGACATCCTTGCTGCTCGGGAACTGGGAGTCGGTGCCCACACCCCGGTCCTTCCCAAGCCGGCAGTGGGTGTGTGGTGAGCAATTGGTGGCCTCGGTCACTGGACGGACGCGGACAAAGTCAGGAGGCCCGCAGGAAAGGACCTGCTCTGCCTGCCAGGGCCTTGCACTGGGGTCCTGACCCCCTGCAGGCGTTCTTCCTGGCTCCTTCCCCAGGTCCAAGGTCCCAGCCCTGCAGCAGGGAGTGCGTCAGGGCCAGCACCTCGCCCTCCTGTCCTGGACCTGTTCACTCTGGTGCTCAGGCCACAGCCTGAACAAATAAAAGACAAAAGACCTGAGTTTGGACTGAGTTAAGCTGCAAATATCCAGAAACTGAGATGCAGGTCACAGGAACCAGTTAAGCTGCAGACCGTCAGCTCCTCAGCAGCGGTGCGTTGCTCACGTTGATGGGTCGCGGGGGGCAGGGCCCTGCAGCCGGTTCTCAGCCGAGGAGGCTTCTGCTCATGTCACCCCGCGTGGCCTGTTAATTCTGAACATAAATATGTTATCATATGTGAAACGAATCGCTAGTCCAGGTTCGATGCATGATACAGGGTGCTCGGGGCTGGAGCACTGGGAAAACCCAGAGGGGTGGGATGGGGACGGAGGTGGGAGGGGGGTTCAGGATGGGGAACACATGTACACCCATGGCTGATTCATGTCAATGTTGGCAAAACCACTACAATATTGTAAAGTAATTAGCCTCCAATTAAAATAAATAAATTTATATTAGAAAAAATAAAACTAAAGAAAAAAACTATGGAACTCAAAAATAAAAAATCTGAGGAAAGGTATTGCATTTTTCAAATATTTGGCCAAGGAGATCGTTTCTTTACTTGTACAACTTCCCCCAGAAGTAAAGACAAAGAGAAAAAGAATTCATGGCGAAGTCTGAATTTACCCAAATGAAGAAAACATCCCCGCGCTCTGACCTTCTCAGTACATTGATTTTGTTTCCCGACCCTCCAGTGAGCGTGGAGACAGCAGCAGCCCTGAGTTTGGGTGAAGCAGTGAGCGAGAGCCCAGCTGCACGCCAGCAGGCTGACACCGCAAGTTCTGGAGCGCACCGTGGCCTCCGGCTCCACCCCTGCCTCGCACAGCACGCGAGTCGACTCCTCAGCGCAGACGTGGTGGACACAAAGCGCCGGCGTGATCAGGGATCGTGAGAAGTCTTTTGTCAGTCAAGCTGACTGAGGCCCAGACAAAATTCTGAAATGCCCCATTTTAAGATATTTATACCAATCACATTGAAAAACACTACTATGTAAATTTTATGGATGAGAAATTAATACATGGCAGAATTGGAACTTACTGAAATTCAAGTCTAATACAATTCACTCTTTTTTTTTTCTTTTTTAGAAATACTAAGCTAAATATAACAATGTCATGGGTGCTGGTTTATGTGGAATAAATTTATGAGTAAAATTATATTCATTCAAAGGGCACCTTATCAAATAAGTTCTGGCCTTCTCTAGGTCATTGATGAGGTCCTTTGAAATTCTACAGTCCTTTGTAAATTCACAAGTAAAATACAACTATAGCAAACAATGAAAACACAGAAATCACATGAAATGAGCCTGGAAGGAAGAGAAAAAGGCAGAATGTCAGGCCGTCATAACATTTGTGTTTATTCTAAAGGCAATGAGAAGATATTCAGTGAGAAGACTGTAAATTTTTGACTCCAGGAAAGAAAGAAAGGAAGGAAAGAAGGCAGAAGGAAGGAAGAAAAGGAAACCAGACCGACAGCGTGCGTGTCCACGTGACGAGAGAGGTCAGACAACCTCCGAGACCGAGGGGGCCTGCGGCACAGAGTGGGCCAGGAAGGAGCCAGGCCAGTGGCCACTGGGGTCCCTGCCCCTGGAGGGCAGAGGCGGGGGCAAGACACTGAGCAAGCCCTGACAGGCTCACTGGCGTCAGTCTGTCAAAATGCTGCTCTGACAAATATTCTGACAATGTTTTAATAATAGTTTTTCACCATTTGGCACAAAATTGGAAGTGCAAGTCCTGCCTTGGAGGAAGGTCCCTCTAGATACTTGGTCCGTGGAGAAAGTATACATGATCTTCCCCAAAATGAAGGAAATATTTAATAAAAGTCGGCATTCATTCTAAGAAAGGGAAAAAACTTTAAGCCAAAAGCAAATAGAAGAAAACACATGATCTGGTAAAGAATGTCTATAAGAAAAGCGTCTCGCAGACACCATGCTGGTCAGGAGGTAGCGGACGGTCTCCTGTGAGGCTGTGATGAGAACAGGCTGGCCACCACCTGGTCACCACACTGTCCCTGGGAACCAGACAACTTAAAGAGGCAATACAAGGAATTAAGATGTAATGACTGGATCGGAAAAACATGCTGTCTCTACTGAAGATATGCTGTATGTGGACATCTGAAAAATCTAAACTATTTGGATTTAGTAAGGTTGCTGGTGATGAAGTCAAATTTTTAAAATAAATTTTATTGGTATAAACCAGAAGCAAACAGAATTTAGAACAGCATCACAGAACACCACAAGACATTAAATATCTTGAACAAATTTACAAAATATGTGCATGGCCACTAATCAGAAAACCAAAAAAGAATGTTTATTGAATTAAAAAAAATAGAAGTGGATTCAATGTTGTAACGATAGTGATTATTCCCCAACAAATCTGCAGAGTCAATGAATGATCAATGTGCCATCAGGATTTGTCCTTGCATGTGTTATAAAATTGTGTTTAAAGTTCTGAATTTTATATGGATATGCAGAAGCCAAGGCTAGATGGGAGAACTCTGAGAAAGAAGCATATTTTACTGACAAACTTCCCAACGTGTCTGTCTCAGCCAGTTTGGGCTGCCTTAACAAAATTCCAGGACTTGGGCGGCTTGGAAAACCAGGATTCACTTCCCACAATGCTGAGGCTGGACGTCCAAGAGCCAGGGAGTCTCCCCTCGAGGCAGCTGGCTCTTTGCTGCTCAGACGACCTCTTCCCTCTTCAGAGGCAACTCCAGCTTTCCAGGGTCTTTTACGGGCACTGACCCAGTGGTGGGGCCTCAACCTCACACTCACCCTAATTCCTCCCAAAGTCCCCGCCTCCAGACCATCACGGTGGGGGCGTTAGCGCTTCAGGGCGGGAACAGAAGGCAGATGCCTTCAGTCCACACAGGCTTGTCCCCCGAGAGCATCTTTTTCTTCTGTTTCTTCACTGGAAAGAGAACACTCTTTTAACGGTAAGGGGATGAAAATCTGTCACCCCAGCTGACCCAAGGTCTTCAAAAGAACAATTCTCTTAAAGCAAGAACTTAAAAGCTCAGTTTTAATTTCCCATAGTTCCTTACTCACACCAATTTGGCTTTAAACCCGTGTGACTCTGTGAAACCGTTCATTCTCTTTTTTAATTCAGCTTTGTCTCTCTCAGAACAACTCAGATATTGGCATTAACACTTTTTAAATGCCACTTAGTATCATTCCAAAAGGATACTATTTGCAGAACTGCCCTATGACAAGTCCAGAAAAACACATCATTAATGGCTTAAGAGAAAAATATATCAATTAAAGCATAGTGCGTTTATAAAAAGACGATAATTAAGCAAACGCCCATGTGTTGGCAGTTACTGTTATTTCACAGCAGATTTAATGTGGTGGCAACACAACTGATTTTGGAAGTGAAAATAATTGATGCTTCAGACATACGTGGTGCTGAAAATAGGATTTCTTCCGATGCAGGGTTGCGAGGCACTGTTGACTAAAAACATCCAACTCTCTAACCGGCAGCCCTGGGGGCCCTCTTAGCGGAAAGGATGGGGGCTCCCGTTGCCATGGCAGCGCGGCGAGCATCTGCGCTGGGCTCCGCCCGCCGGGAGGACCAGCTCCTCGCTGCAGCGCTGCAGCGTCGCGCCGTGGACCCGAGGCCCCCGCTGGGCGGGTGTTCAAGGCGCAGCCACGCGGGTGAGGGCAGGACAGGCCCCTCCTCTCCCGCGCGGTCAGACACGTGCTCAGTGTGAGCGGTGCTGAACGCGGGCCCCGGGGTGACTCTCACGTGAATGAGATTCCAGCACAGCGAACACAAGCGGAACAGAAAGCGTGAGAAGCCTGGGGGTGGGGAGGGGGGCGAGGGGCTTGGGGCTTCACGAGGGAATGGAAGGCCTGGACAGTGAGGAGTGGACCGAGCGTTCCAGAACAGCGGGGAGGGGACCGCACACGGCTCCGTTGAACGCCAGTGCCCAGCCGTCAAGGGAGGCGAAGAGAGCGTGTTCTGAAGGTCGGTGAAGTCCCCGGGGAGGACCTGGAAGGCTGGTCAGTCATGCTTAGAAGGTCGGAAGTTTGTGACGTTCCCGAGATGTGGCCACCACTACCTGGGAGAGACAGACTGACGGACGCCCACGGATGAGCAGAGAGGACATGGACCAGCCACGGGAAGACGGTGATGGTGGAGTTTAAAATCCAGGTGCGAGACCATGAGGTCTTCAGACCGCGGAGGGAAGCGCGAGGGGGACGCGGAGCCCCTCCCATGAGCGCAGGAGGACCAGGGGGTCTGAGGAACCTCCACTGTCCGCGGGGTCGCGGAGGGTTGGGGGTGAGACCCAGAGACACAGGAGGACCCCGACGCAGCCGTGGGGTCAGGCCCACGTCCCCCAGAGGTGTCTGATACGGGGGCGGGGGGTGAGCGGAGAGGGAAAGCGTAGGAAAAGGCCTTGAGCCGGTGTCTCGGGTCGGGGACTCGCAGCCTGTGATGAGGAGCTGGGCTGCCCAGGCGACTCTGGGACGTGAGGTGCCCTCAAGAGGCGTCTGTGGCTCCTCCAGATGCCCTCACACCAGGCTGCGGGTGCCCAGCACGGAGCCTCCCAGGGACGGGCCGCCCTTCCTCACACGCTCGCCACGTCTGAGGGAAGAACCAGGTTACGCTGAGGCCTGTGTCTAGAAGCACGGAGAGGCACTGGTGTGCGGGGCTAAGTGCGGGCAGATGCTCTGCGGGTGAGCACACGTCCTCTCCTCCCACCCGGGGGCCAGCGCCCAGACCCCACGGCCACCGCTGGCGCGGAGGAGCTCAGTCCACCCTCCTGCTGGTGGTGAGGGCCCCGCCCTGGGCAGGGCGCCCCTGCCCACAGACGGCTGAGCCCAGGAGGCAGGGCAGGTGCAAGGCTCCGGTGTCTGCAGCCCCCAGGGGCCCTGGGGGACGTTCGCTCTGCTCCTCACCCTCCAGCTTATTTCATTCCCAACAACCTTCCGGTGAACATGAAAACAGAAGACAATATCGGTGCGAAGGCGATCATTTAGAAGTATCATTGCACTGATGCGCATCGCTGCCTTTTCTGTGTGTGCTCTCTCCCCTCATCAGACAGACATAGCCATTTGCTTCAGGGAAGATGAGAATTGTTACAGCAGAAATGCAAAATGCAGGGAGAGGTATTATCAGATTTTGACTGAGAGTGACATAGTTGTGAACCTGCTGAGACAATATTTTTTAAAAGTTGAGGTGTGAGAGGGTAAACACATCTGTGCTTGTATAAACACACACACGGACATAAACACTTACATACACATGCATGTCACGTTCTCATTCCTCAAGCTTCTCCAACTTAGCAGAAGGCCAGGCTTGGGAGAGCTCCCACACAGGATGGGTGGGGAGCTGAGGACGCGATGTGGGGTCCCCCCACTCAGGGTGGGGGGCGGCGCTGGGACCAGGAGGAGGCATTTCTGGGGAAGGATGGGTGGAAGCCTGGGGCCACCACCTCTTCTGTCCTGATGCCAAGAGCGGCCTCTGCGCCGGGCCCTGCCAAGCCTCACAGAGCCGTGTCGGGGGAGCTGGGACCGAGGCTCCCGCAGCTGCAGGTTCTGGGGTTCCCACAGAGGTGGACAGAGGGTTTTGGTGTGTGGTGGCCAGGCGCTCAGGAAGCAACCCCAGCTCGGACCCCCGGGGTGCAGCCTCACCCCCAGAGCTGAGCCAGCCTGAAACCCCAAGGGCCAGCGGCTGTCCAGCAGTGGCCCCGGTCCCCATCTGTGCGGGAGGAGAGGGACATGTAACAGCAAGTAAACCAACCTGAGGGCAACAGACAAGAACAGTCAGGAAAACGTCGATTCTTGCTCTCAGCCGGAGCGTGACATCTGCGTGACAACACGGAGGCAAAAACAGACAAAAATAGACGTAAAATCTCCCTGTGCTGTGTGCTAAGTCGCTTCAGTCATGTCCGACTCTTTGCGACCCCGTGGACTGTAGCCCACCAGGCTCCTCTGTCCATAGAATTCTCCAGACAAAAATACTGGAGTGGGTAGCCATGCCCTTCTCCAGGGCATACAACCGTATAACTGCAGAAAATAAAGTGATCATAATTGTCCTGACCTTTCTGATGTTGCTGATTTTAAGGGTCACTGTTTGGAGAAAATGAGGTAGAAGGTGCTGGAGTGAGGGTGCTGGGGGCAGAGGCTAGAGACAGAACAGGGGGCTGGGGTGGGGGGTCAGGACACCCGTAGGGACCGCTTCAGACACAGTCTTCAGAACCGCTCAACTGAGCCCAGCGCCCGGAGGGCCTGCTCTCCGGGTGAGCGGTGTCCTGTGCTGGGCTTTCCAGGCACAACTCCTGCACTGAGCGGTGAGTACCCAGGGCGAGGCTTCACTCAGGTCAGCCGAGGAAGGCGGGGAGCCGCAGCCTGGGAGTGGGGGTCTCAGGGTCAGTGGGGCTCTCAGTCCTCATGGCAAGATCCTCAGTCAGCTTCCCGTTAAGGTAGAGGAGTTGGAGAATTAAACACGCGGGGAAAACTGAAGTCTGGCCACGTGTGTCGAGAGTCCCTTCTACGGCTCTAAGCCCCAGGAGCCCAGGGTCCACTGCAAAGTCAGGGAAGATGCCCTTCCTTCCTGTGAGGACTCAGCTCGTCAGACCCCCCGGCCGTGGTGTCAGGACTGCGTCAGGAAACTGGCTGTGTGGACCGGGAGCAAAGAACGAGCTCCGTTTCCCTCCCTCCGCCTCTCTGCTTCTCCTCCTCTCGGGCTCTCCCCCTTTCTGAACTCCCGTCCTACAGGAGGCTTCTCCCGGGACCGGCACTTTGGGGATTTTGTCCCAGAGCAGCCCCGATCAATGGCTTTGCTGGGAGATTTGGCTCGAGGTTCCACTGGCCAAAGAGAAGAAATCCCAGTTGTGCACACACACCCCTGCAGCTGCACTTGGCTTTCTTCAGAAAGAGCGCCCTTGGAGCGTCCACACCCAGTAACTAACGTCGGCCTCCCCCAGCGACCACGCCACCTGCAGTTTCCCTTCCCTGCTGGAGCGGGGGTTGTAACGCTTATGCCCCAGGTTCCTTCTTTCAGCTACAGATGGATACGAAACCCTCCCCCCAGCTCCAGCCACCTCCACTAGGCTTGTAAACTGTCACGCTAACTTCCAAATATTTGGCCAGATTGTCTCTACGGATACATTCTTACCCACTTTTGCTTCCTGAGAGTTGAAGGCAGAATAAGACATCTGGTTTGTCGCTTAGTTGCTAAGCCCTGACTCATTTATACAGACAAGAAAATAGTGCTTTAAAAATTGTCCTGTGACAGTGGTAAACTGGACCCTTTCAGAATGGCTCCTGGAAGGAGCTGCAGGAAGGGACTCTAGCCAAGCATAGAGCTTGGGGCGACTGTTCCCTCGGGTGACCGGTCCTGGAGGGACACCCTGCAAACAGCGGGGCAGGGAGCTGGTCTGGGTGGAGGGCACACTGCCTACTGCACATCAGCATCTAGTGTCTCCTAACGATGCTCCTTATGTTACCAGAAAGATGAAAGGGGCGGTATTGGGTGTTTAATGCTCTCAGGAGCCCTTCCTACAAGTTCTGTATAAAGAGTCCAGGATAAGGCCCAGGGGTGTGGCAGAAGTGGAGAGGGTTTGTGGCTTTAAAAAGACAAATCACCTTCTTCAGCTTTGTTTTCGTTGTTCAGTTGTTAAGCCTTGTCGGACTCTTTGTGACCCCATGGACTGTAGCAAGCCAAGTTCCTCTGCCCTCCACTCTCTCCTGGAGTTGGCTCAAATTTATGTCCATTGAGTCAGTGATGCTATCCAACTATCTCATCCTCTGTTGCCCTTGTCTCATTTTGCCTTCAATCTTTCCCAGCATCAGAGTCTTTTCCCATGAGTTGGCTCTTCGTATCAAGTGGCCAAAGTGTTGGAGCTTCAGCTTCAGCAGCAGTCTTTCCAATGAATATTCAGGACTGATTTCCTTTAGGATGGACTGGTTGGATCTCCTTGCTGTCCAAGGGGTTCTCAAGAGTCTTCTCCAACACCACAGTTCAAAAGCATCAATTATTTGGCGCTCAGCTTTCTTCATGGTCCAACTCTCACATCCATACGTGACTACTGGAAAAACCATAGCTTTGACTAGATGGACCTTTGTCAGCAAAGTAACGTCTCTGTTTTTTAATATGATGTCTAGGTTGGCCATAGCTTTTCTTCCAAGGAGCAAGCATCTTTTAGTTTTATGGCTGCAGTCACCATCTTCAGTGATTTTGGAGCCCAAGAAAATAAAGTCTCTCACTGTTTCCATTGTTTCCCCATCTATTTGCCATGAAGTGATGGGACCGATGCCATGATCTTAGTTTTTTGAATGCTGAGTTTTAAGCCAACCTTTTTACTCTCCTCTCTCATCCACATCAAGAGGCTGTTTATTTCCTCTTGGCTTTCTGCCATGAGTGGTATCATCTGCATATCTGAGGTTGTTGATATTTCTCCCAGGAATCTTCATTCCAGCTTGTAATTTATCCAACCTGGCATTTTTGCATGATATACTCTGAATATAAGTTAAATAAGCAGGGTGACAATACACAGCCTTGATGTACTCCTTTCCCAATTTTGAACCAGTCTGTTGCTCCATGTGTGGTTCTAACTGTTGCTTCTTGACCTGGATACAGGTTTCTCAGGAGACAGTAAGGTGGTCTAGTATTCCCATCTCTTGAAGAATTTTCCACAGTTTGTTGTAATCCACACAGTCAAACGCTTTCACATACTCAATGAAGCAGAAGTAGATGCTTTTCTGGAATTCCCTAGTTTTTTCTATGATCCAACATATGTTGGCAATTTGATCTCTGGTTCCTCTGCCTTTTCTAAATCCAGCTTGTACATGTGAAAGTTCTTGGTTCACATACTGTTGAAGCCTAGCTTGAAGGATTTTGAGCATTACTTTGCTAGCATGTGAGATGAGTGCAATTGTGTGGTAGTTTGAGCATTCTTTGGCATTTTCCTTCTTTGGGATTGGAATGAAAATTGACCTTTTCCAGTACTGTGGCCACTGATGAGTTTTCCAAATTTGCTGGCGTATTGAGTGCAGCACTTTCAGAGCATCATCTTTTAGGATTTGAAATAGCACAGCTGGAATTCCATCAGCTCCACTAGCTTTGTTTGTAGTAATTCTTAAAGCCAACTTGAATTCACACTCCAGGATGTCCGGCTTTAGGTGAGTGATCACACCATCGTGGTTATCGGGTTATTAAGACCTTTCTGTATAGTTCTGTGTATTCTTGCCACTTTTTCTTAATCTCTTTTGCTTCTGTTAGGTCCATACTGTTTCTGTCCATCATTGTGTCCATCCTTGCATGACATGTTCCCTTGATAGCTCCAGTTTTCTTGAAGAGATCTCTAATCTTTCTCATTCTGTTGTTTTCCTCTATTTCTTTGCATTGTTCATTTGAGAAGGCCTTCTTGTCTCTCCTTGCTATTCTCTGGAAGTCTGCATTCAGTTGGGTACATCTTTCCCATCTCCCTTGCTTTTCACTTCTCTTCTTTCCTCAGTTATTTGTAAAGCCTTCTCAGACAGCCACTTTTCCTTGCTGCGTTTCTTTTTCTTTGGGATGGTTTTGGTCACTGTCTCCCATACAATGTTATGAATCTCTGTCCATAGTTCTTCAGGCATTCTATCAGATCTAATCCTTTGAATCTATTCATCATATCCACTGTATAATGAAAAGAGATTTGATTTAGGTCATACCTGAATAGCCTAGTGGTTTTCCCTACTTTCTTCAATTTAAGCCCAAATTTTGCAATAAGGAGCTAATGATCTGAGCCAGGTTTTATTTTTTTTCTGACTGTATAGAGCTTCTCCATCTTTGACTACAAAGAATATAATCAGTTTGATTTCTGTATTGATCATCTGGTGATGCCCATGTGCAGAGTCATCTCTCGAGTTGCTGGAAGAGGGTGTTTGCTATGACCAGCATATTCTCTTGACAAAACTCTGTTAACATTTGCCCTGCTTCATTTTGTACTCCAAAGCTAAACTTACCTGTTATTTCAGGTATCTCTTGACTTCCTACTTTTGCAGTCCAATTCCCTATGATGAAAGAGACATCTTTTTTTGATGTTAGTTCTAGAAGGTGTTGTAAATCTTCATAGAGCTGGTCAGCTTCAACTCCCTCAGCATCAGTAGGTGGAGCATAGACTTAGGTTACTGTGATGTTGAATGGTTTGCCTAGTAAAGAAATTAAAATTGTTCTGTCATTTTTGAAATTGCACCCAAGTACTGCATTTTGGACTCTTTTCTTGACTATGAGGGCTACTTCATTTCTTCTAAGGGATTCCTGCTCACAGTAGTAAATATAATGGTCATCTGAGTTAAATTCTCCCTTTCCTGTCCATTTTAGTTCACTGATTCCTGAGATGTTGACGTTCAATCTTGCCATCTCCTTCTTGACCACATCCAATTTACTTAACATTCCAGGTTCTTATGCAATATAATATACGATATTGTACTTTATATATATATATATATATATATGTATGTATATATAATATTTATATATTATATTGCATCTTTATGGCACTGGACTTTACTTTCACCACCAGACACATCCACAGCTGAGCATCACTCCTGCTTTGGCTCAGCCGCCTCATTCTTTCTGGAGGTAGTAGTAATTGCCCTCTGCCCCAGTAGCATATTGGACACCTTCCAACCTTGGTGGGGCGGGGCGCGGCTCATTTTCCGGTGTCATATCTTTTTGCCTTTTCGTACAATCCATGAGTTTCTTCAGGCAAGAATACTGGAGCTGGCTGCCGTTTCCCTCTCCACTGGACCACCTTTTGTCAGGACTCTTCACTGTGACCCCTCTTTCTTGGGTTGCTGTGCACAGCATGGCTTACAGCTTCACTGGCTGTGTTCACGTTTATGTTTATGTTTAGGGAGTTCAGATCTGAAGGTACCTAAAGGAAAACAAAGCAAAAAATGGATCTAGCCTTACTTGATATTTATGCCACTTAATTTGATTAATTTATTAAGATTAACCGATTAATCTCCTCAACTTTGACCATTGAGATCTTTTCTTTTACATTCTATTTCCTCCTTTCAAAGTCAGTTGTTTTTGTTGCTGTTTGATCACTAAATCATGGCTGAATCTTTGTGACCCCCATGGACTGTAGCCTGCCAGGGTCTTCTGTCCTTGGGATTTTCCAGGCAAGAATACTGGAGTGGGTTGCCATTTTCTTCTCCAGCGTATGTTTCCTACCCAGGGATCGAACTTGCATCTTCTGCATCGGCAAGTGTATCCTTTACCACCGAGCCTCCAGAGAAGCCCCTTCAAAGTCAGACCCTTCACTATTCCCCCCCCAGCCCACCTCCTACCCCAGGTTTCAGAACAGCCTGGACTCAAATTGCATCTGCAGCTGTTGCTTCTGTGTACCGTTTTCCATTTAAATCATAATCACACTTTATTATAAATTATATGACACTTTATTATTATCTGCTATGAGAACAATTCTGTCCAAATTCTACACCCTGAAAACCTCTCTATTATTCCTGCATGAAATGAGGAATAAAACACAAGCAAAAACACAGAACTTTACCCACGCAGGGTCACAAAGCCTCAGAACCCAGTCTATTTCCTGTCCTGGGCTCCAGCTCTTCTGCTCCCTGACTAGTCCCCCGGCTCCATCCTGCGTCCAGTCTCACTGGGTGGACACTGCAGGAGCCCCTGGTGCCAGGCAGCCACCAGCTGTTGCTGCCCAGGACTCTACTGCTGACCCATCAGTGCAGAACTTTGCTTCTGTAGAAAACTTGGCTCTAATTCTTTTCTGTTTCAGGTGCTGTGACTTTGTGCTCACTTTTTCAAAGGATAGGCACGGTCTGTGTGCAGGCATTTTCACATCTTCTCTGCTGTGTGATGTTCTGACGTTGCTCTCCGGTTTGGCTGTTGAAAAGGTAGCTCCAAGCAGAGCGAATGACATGGGTTTCATCAGCAAAAGGGTAGACGCGAGTGTCTTTGCTCAGAGAGGCCAAGTGTGGCCTCACACATTAGACCTGCAGTCAGTGTTCGTCAGATGCTGAGAGCGTCCTAATCTGCACGGAGTTACAGGGAGAGACGCTGTCAGGGAGGAGAAAGGCTGAGAAGGAAAAATGGACAAAAGCAAAGCCAGGACAGGGTCGGTCTCTCCTCTCAGTCTCAGCGCCGAGGGAAGCCCTGGGGACCAGGTCTCAGCGCCAAGCAGGGCCCTGGGACCGTGTGCCCGGGGGGACGTGTGCCCGGGGCGGCTGGAGAGAGAGTGGCCTTGGTCATCTCCCAAGGTCAGGGCGCCTCAGCCATCGCTGCCTCGTCAGGACTTAATAGAGCAAAATACCTGCAATTTAGCCCCATCTCTGCCCACGCTCACCGCTGCCTGGGGACTCTTTCTCTTTCATTTTATCGCACAGTTCTCTTGGGATTTTCTTAACTATTTTTCATACCTTTTTCTGTCATTATTGCAGAATTATGGCTGGGGTCTCTCACCCACATCCAGATCCTACAGGTCGGTATTTCCCATGTCCGGCAGGTTTCAGTCCCTTATCAGGGCCCTAAAAAGTCACTACTCTGTGTTTTAATACACACCTCACTCTGGAAAGCAGCGGTGGGTAGCATGAAGCACACAGATTTCAGGTCAGAACACACTTTTGGGTCAAATCCTCTGGTCAGTTCCTGGTCTGTTTGTAAATGTCATGGAAAGAATGTTGAGTGGACGAAGGTGGTGTCTGATGCCCAGGACAAAACACCTCGTCTCCCACCACATTCAGGGTCTGTTTGAAGATGCTGATGAGAAGGGCGTCCATTTTCATAGTCAGAGGCCCAGGCTGTTGCCTGCAGCACACGAAGGTGTTTCTGGAAGCTTCTAACCATGCGGGCTGTGTCCTTGCAGTTCACGTCCCGTGATCTTGGCAGAGCTCAGGGCCACAGAGGTGTTGGAAACACATTAATTATAAAGAATAATTTATAATAATATAGAATTTATAATTTATAAAAAACTGTTAAAAATCGATGTCGACATTTCTGTGGCTGAGATGCACACGTGTGTAACTGCATGTCAGTGTAACAGCCCCTGAGGGGGTCTGCTGTTGGGGTGCATGGTTTGCAGCCCCTCAGAACCCCGAGCATGCATCTCCAGCACTTAGCAGCTTCATCTAGTCACAAAACCTGAGCGTCTCTCTCTGGAAACTTGTTAGCAAGGCCAGTGGGGACTTGCCGTGGGGCCTCGGTCTACTCGGCTTCCCCCTTTGCTGACACTAGGCTAAGCACCTTTAAAGGGGCGTCCCCGAGGGCCTCAGCGCATCCAGCAGTGCGCGCTGCTGCAGTCTCTCCGTGAGCCTCCGCTGTAGCGAAGAGTGAGGACCCACCTCCCCAGGCCAAGTGCCCGCAGCACACAATGCCGTCAGTGAGCCGCACCAAGCTTTGCGTTCACTTCCTTTAAGAAAAAAACAACAGAAAGACCTGCTCTTCCCCAGCTGTGTTTGGATGGAATCCCCACGTGGAACATTTGCAGGACAAGGCACCTTGACCTGTGAGCTGAGGCAGCATCAGGAAGCTTCCATCACCACTGTCCTCCTCATCACGGGAAATCACCAGCTCTGGGATTACCGAGAACTGGGAAACAGAACTTGTAGGAAGCTGGGGACAGAGAGTCCAGTCCTGCCACCGCAGACCTGACCTCCCCAGGCCCCGCTGCTGAAGGCCTTTATGCCAAAGGACAAGGATGGACAGCGGAGTATTTACAGGTGGAGCCGCTGGGCGGCCTCTGCTCTTCAAAGCTTGTTCACCGCTGTCTGCAGGGAGCAGTGTAAACCCTGTATTCTTAGGATTCACCGAGGGTATAAAACCTGCTTTATAAAATGACCCAGATTATCCCTAACAAAGTTCTGATTAGAATCTTCCTGTTTAGAGAGATTCAAAAAAATGTTACATTTTGTGTTTTTACTACCCTAAGGATTCTTCACGGGTGTCATAAAAGTTTGATCTTTCTTTTGTGAAAGGAGGAAAGAAGGGAGGGCCCAGGGCGGCCAGTTTTCATTGTCTGTTTTCATTCTTTGTATGTTTAGTGTACGGTAGAAAATACGATGTTTACAAGAAAGCCAAATGTCAACAGGTAAGTCTGTATCTACATCAGAAATACACCTTCATAAAAGTATCTATGTCTCCTAATGCATGAAAATACCATAAAAGATCAAGAGTTTTAAGGGAAAAGGTATTTTTTTTTTAAGAAATAAATGGCAAGCAAGTTGAGATGATGAGTAAGGTTCATGATTACAATCTTTACTTCAACAAATCATGCACATTCGGTTTTTGTTTTGCTTTCTTTTTGTGTTGTGGTAAAATGCACATAACCTAGACTGTGCCGTCTTGACCATTTTAAGTGCCCAGTTCAGTGGCCTTAAGCACATTCACAGCACCACCCCCAGAAGGCATCCCCTCATGTAAAACTCTGCCAGCGGGATGCTCTCCCTTGAGCGCTGAGGCCCTGGCCCCTCCCTCAGCCCTGGCACCTGCTGCAACCTCTTCTGTTTTGATGAGTTTGACGACTCTAAACTCCTCATATATGTGGGATCATACAGAATTCGCACATTTGGTTTTTAAGAGGAAAAAAGGAAACATTCATTACAGAAGTTCTTCATTTAATCTGAGCCCCGAACAGACTTATTCTCATAATCATGACAGAATCTTCTTATTCTGTTTGCAACACTGCGTGTAAGTACATTCAAAAATGGCTTTAAAATAATAGTGATAATAATTTAAAAACCAACTTTTCACTTAATTTTTGATTATCTAAACTTAGTTTGGGTCCCCTGGCTGGTTTATATAAGCTTGAAAGCAAGCCAGTCTCTTTAGAAAAGATTTTTTTACCCCCGTGGGGAGTTTATGATTCAGGGGACTGGAAACAGGATATTGAGATTTTTCACATGTTGCCATTAAGCCCCAAGCAGACCCTAGTTTGGAACCTAGAGGAATCCTTTGTGAACAGAGTACTGGAAGCTGGTGCTTGTGGCTGGAGCCTTGACGCTCGGCTCTGGGCCCATCCCTTCGCCCACGCCAGATGAAGGTCTGCCCGTGAGAGAAGGGAGGGGCCGTTGCACACACAAACACGGGACATTTGATGTCATTTGTTCTCTGAGAAGATGCCCAGTAGCTGCTGAGGGTGCTGGTAGCTCGTTGGTGAGCCTGAAAACGGGTCACAGAAGCAGCACTCAGGAGGCAGCGTTGCGGAGCGGAGGCTCGGGCTCGTGGGGAACTTCTCCGTTTACCCTGCGCTGATCTCTGAACACATGCTGACTGTCCTCTGTCCTCAGACACACGTGAAACAGGACGCGGTTTTACTTTGAATAACATCAGGGACAGAGAGAGCTTTAAAAACAGAGAACAAAACTTCAGAGCTCCAAGATTTTAGGATGTATAACAAACTGGAGACATTCCATAGATTTACCTAAAAATACTCAGGCCTAATAACATTTGCTTGGTCTAGGAAAACTATGAGAGCTCTCTCACTTAATGAAATCTCGAGCCAAAACAACTGTAATAAATCTAACCTCATCTTTCAAAACTGTATTCTTGGACAACAGAACTTCATAATATTGGATGGAATCCACAGTAAACCGATTCTTCTTAAGCTTTAGTGAGTGTGTGGTCCTTTACCATGTGAAAAAGACGCAACTTGGCTTGTTAGGGTTTTATAATTAAATCAAACCTCAAAACACATTGAGCAAAAGAGATAGCTGTGTGAAAAATATTAATTACTGCTCAGAGAGAATAAATGTCAGGTAGGCTGTTATTTTCCAAAATCTCAGAATCAGCTTCTATAAGTATTAATAGTCCAGTATAAACATGGTGTCTTTCTTCTTCCCATAGCAACTTTGTTTTCCAAACGTGACCGCTCTTGTAAACGGCCCTCAGGTCCGTCTGTGAGGGACCCACAGAGGGAAACAGCCCTGAAGAGAACCAGCTGAGACCACTGACCGACTGAAGCGAGAGCACCGACCTTGGAGGAGAAAAACACTCTGTTCTCTTCGCTCCGAACCTTATAATTAAAGCAAACATCTCAATCCAAATCCGTGTCCCTGAGGAGAAGATTCTCCACTTCGTGAAGCAAATATACTACGGAAAGTGGTACTTTTCCAAGGAGTGACTCTTGGCGCGGACGCTGACATGGACTCCGGCCCGCGGCTCAGAGTGGCGCCTGTGGCCGCCTCATGGCCCCTGGAGGGCACAGCCTCCGTCTTTATCCCACCGCCTGTTTTACACCCAAATATCTCTGGACAGCATTCTGTTCTCTACACCTACAGCTCCAAGCCACCATCATCTCTTGCATGTATTTTCAGGAACCTCCTAAAAAAAACAGATCCCTGCACCATTTTCCCCTCTATTCCAACCGTATGTCCATGATCCAGCCAGAATGATCTCCTTAAACCGGAAACATAAACTTGACTTTGTGGCACCTCAGCTCACCCTCCATCAGTGGCTTCCCCGTTAGTCTTTTGGTAAAAGCCCAAGCCTGATGTGTGGCTTCCTCTGAGAACCCTGGAAAGCTGCGGTGACGCCCGGCATCACCTGTGGGCTCGTTGCCCGTCAGCCTCGCTTGTCTCGCACTGGCAACAGCAGCAGCAGATCAGAGCATCACGCGCACAGCTCGTACCCGCAGCGTGTCCCAGGGTGACCCTCTCCCAGTGCCGTCTGCCCTGAAGGACGGTGCGTCACCAGCTCGGTGAAAGAGGAGCAGGAAAGATAGCGGACCACCATCTGACTCTTGAAGGTTCTGTCCAGCAGTGACTGAGTCCAACACCGAGCAGGAAGTACAACCTCCCCGCAGCAGAGAGCCCCGTGGACAGGGGGTGGCGTCTGGGGGCAGAGTGAGCCAACCCTCCGCACTCTCTGAAGGCTAAACATCCATCCGAGCTCCTTGGGGAAGAGGGAAGAACAGAGGCTGAATGCAGGTCTTAGCAGGGTGGTCTTGGCTTGACCCTGAGATGGGGCCCAAGGTTCACACTGCCCTGGCAATAGTGTTTCCCGGGCAGGAGCTCCAGCTCCACCTCCAGCACCGGGTCATGGTCTATGGGAAGACAGAGACCCCCAGGGCGGCAGCAGAAAGTACCTGGAACATGTGGAATCTAACAGACAAGCCCCTGAGGGTTGGGGGAAGACATCCGACACAGCTGTCGGCACCGTCTCGAGCTGGCTCTCACACGGGTAGATGACAGTGATGCTGAAGGACCCGCGTCCTGTCTGAAGGTTGTAAGTTCTCATGTGCATGTGCAGAGCGGTCAGGACAGCAGAGATTATGTGAGCAAATCTCAGATACTCTTACAATCAACACCCAGTTATTTTTATCTTAATAATATATAAGCATGGTCAACAGAAAAAGCCCAAAAGCAGGGCTGGTACAGAAAAACAGCTTTCCTCTGAATCATTCCTGCCTGTCCTAGTGAACGCCTTCTCAGAAGTAACCACTCTCAGCACTTCAGCAGTTTTTCGTAGTATTTACCTCAGAATCGTAAATAACGTGTTCTGATAGCATCTCCCACAATGTTTCTGGAACTTCGCAGTGATGCAGCTTGGTGTTGTGGCGGTTTCATCTTTTGACCTGGTCAGTGTGCGCATGCATGCTTGCCCAGTCATGTCTGACTCTTTGTGACCCCGTGGACTGCAGCCCGCCAGGCTCCTCTGTCCACGGGATTTCCCAGGCAAGAACAGGGGGCTGGGTTCCCATTTCCTTCTCCAGGGGTCAAACCCCAGCCTCCTGAGGCTCCTGCACTGGCCAGCAGATTCTTTACCACTTGGATCACCTGAGCAGGCAGTGGACCCTTTTAACCTGGAGTTTCCTTGTCCTTAAGTTTTAGAAATGTTTCTTATGATAGTCCTTTGATGCTTTATTTCTGTTTTCTATTTTGTAAGTCCTGTGAGTCGAATGTTTTAGCTTCTAAAAAAAGAGCCCTTGGTCAACCAGAGCAGGCTGCTATGATAAACTGACACAAACCGGACTGCCTAAACGACACAGGCTCATTTCTCTCAATTCTAGGCGCTGGAAGTCCGAGAGGAAGGTGCTGGCAGACCCATTTGTGTTTAGGGGACTCTCCTCCTGGCTTGCAGACGGACATTTCTGTGTGTCTGAGCGCAGCAGCGAGCATGCGGGGATCCCGGGCCTACACCCCTTCTCCGGGCGCCAGTCCCACCACGAGGCTCCACGCGCAAGGCCTGACCGCCTGGCAAGGGCCCCACATCCAGATACAGTCACACTGGGGTCAGGATTGCCACACATGGATTCTGAAGGGCCACAAACATCTACTCAATATAGGAGTCTAAATGTCAAACCTCTTTTCTTTTTAAATTAAATTTCTAAATTCTTGTGTGTTTTTGCTGTTGTACTTTTTGGAAAATTTCTTCAATTTTTGTTTCCCATTCTCTGTTGCTGTTTCTGTTTCGGTTCTCTTCTGTGTTTTGTCAGAAGCTCTTCTCTAAACACTTTTCTTATAACATCGTTTTTCCTGTTGAATGCAGTGCATTCCCTTCTCTCACTGAAGACAGGAATTGCATTCCGACTAAGGGCCCTGGAAAGATGGCGCCGACCCTGGAGTAGTCTCTGAGACTTTCCACATCCCGGCGTGCCGGCGGACAGGCTCATCTGACAGCGAGAGCAAGCCTACGGGTCAAACCCACGACATCAGCGCCGCGGAGCCCACAGCCCGTCTCCTGCCCTTTGCACCCTTCCTGTCTCATCCGTTTCTCTCCTCCTTTCTCTGCTCATAGATTATTCTCAATCTCTCATTTGTCTTTGTCTTTCAGGTTTTTCATTTCCTTTGGGAAAATGCTCTTATTTGAAAATAAAGCCAATCAGAAACCGTATGAGCGGCTTGTGAAATGGTGAGATTCCTAGTGGCGAGGGATCTGAGCTGTTCCCACCCAAGGCTGCGGCCGTGTCCATCCTGCGCGGGGTGCTTTCTCTGACCCCTGCCCGCGTGCTGAAGCCAGCAGCTCAGCAGGGATTCCTGCCCCGACTGCCCTGGGGTTTCTGGGTCCAGCGGGCTCCAGGCCCTGGGGCCTGGGAGACGAGAAGCCCCGATAGCCAGCTCCCGCTCACACAGCCTCAGTGAGCCTCCTTCTCGACCTGGCAGCCCCACCTCAGAGGTTCCCGGCAGGAAGCAGCCACTCTGTGGTCCCTCAGCTCTGACCCTTCTCAGCCCAGAGCAGCGCCTTCCCTGCCTCAGGTGCTTCTCACACTCAGGGCTGGCTCTGCTGTGCCTCCTCGCCTCCCGACTCTGTGAGCGTCCACGACACCATCTCGGCAGCGCTGTGAAATAAACACTCGGTGCGGCCTTTGGGATCAGGCCTTTAAGTGCAGCTGCTTAATGTAGTTAACAGCGTCCCTAAAGCACCAGGAAAATAAGAATAGGAAAGAAACTCTGAGGGGGTAGGGGAAGGGCTGGGGTTTCCAGAGGTTCAGACAATGTTCCTCCCAGAAATGAGTAATAGGACAAATAAGCTATTTGTCAAAAACTATCGAGATTAATGCCACACCCGCACATACAGCAGCAGCACCACCACCCAAGTAGCTCAGCCTGAGACCATCGAGATCCTGGTAACAGGAAGCCAGACAACCCAGTAAACTCCAGGCCCCCTGAGAGGAGGGTTCTCGGACCGCTCCAGCCCCGTCTTCAAGGACAGCGGAGAGCTCACCAAGTGCGTCTCCTGCCGGAAACACCCGGGGCCTCGGACCCCCGCTCCCGCACCGTCTTGGCTCCGGGGGCCCCTCTCTCCTCCCGGTCACCCACCTGACTGCAGTGATGAGGGTGGGCGTGAAAACCAGGCGACTGTTGAGTGTCGCCCACCCAGGGAGCAGCGAGGCCAGGATCTGAACCCAGGTCTGCGTGACCTGCGTCCTTTCCACTGTGACTCGCTCACAAGAGAAAATAGCTTGTGCTAAGTATTAAACAGTCAAACCTGAACCCACATAGTCAACCAACTAGTGTGTTTTTCATCGTGCTGTGAACAGCGGCGTAAGTCTGAAGTCTCAGGAAACGGCCCCTCGGAGCTGGGGCCGGGGCCTCCGAGCAGGCGCCGCGAGGCCCCACCCCTGCACTGAGGACCATCCCAGCATCCCTTCATCCCTCCTCAGAACAGAGTTGAAAGGACATTTTTAAGACTGCCCCAAAGCTGGAACTCTTAGGAATAGCATTTTAACATGTAGTTTTTATTGCCATTGTTAAGTGTGCATTCTATTATCTGTAAAGCAATATTCATCAGATTATTAATTTGATATGTGAAAAATAACCATTTTTGTCTGTAAGTTTTATCTTGATTTTAAAAAGTTGCTATTGGTTGTCTAAATACGAAGCTGAAATCATCCTGTTGGTGACTGGCTTATTAAAATCTGCACTGACTGGCTGGTTGTTTACCAGTCAAAACCCTCTGGAAGCCAACATGATCACTGACATGAACACTGACTTGGATGTGGGGGTGAGGACAGCCACCTGGAACCTGTGTCTCTAGCAGCTCCGTAATCTGAGCCAGAGGCCTGGGGGAGGAGGAAGCACTTAGGCACAGAAGGTAGGTGGGAGCTGATGGCAGGAGGGCAGAGGAGAGGAATTCCTGGCAAGGAAAGTGGTCCCCGAGGCAGTGACCACCACTGGTCACCCCGCAGCGGGCTCCCCTTTCCTTCTTAGGCAACTGCCTGTGTTGCTGGGAAGAGCAATCCTCTCAGCCAACACTGAGCTCACAAGTGGAAGTCATCAAGAGTTCATGCCAGGAAGGCTTCTTAGGCAACAGGGAGCTAAGTAAAGCCCATTTGCCACCATCCTTCCTCCTGACTGGAAGCAGATGCAATTGCTAAAGCTCTAGCAGCCACATTGTGACACTGAGGATGGAACTGACACAAAATAATGGTGGAATGGAAAAGCTAAAAACAGCCTGGGTCCCTGGCCACTTCATGGACCATCCCAGCAGCACTTGACTGCCCCCTTCTGGCTCTTTCCTGTGAGGGAATAATCCTTGGTGGTTTGGGGTTTCTGTTATTGCAGCTGAACCTTGACCTAACTGATAGCTCCTCACAGGAAGATTTCTCCCTACATCCTTGTTCGTACTTCCTTACATACTGAAGTGCTCCTTTGCTGGGTGCATGCTCGGTCACTTCGGTTGTGTCCGACTCTTTGCTACACTATTGACTGTGGCCCGCCAGGCTCCTCTGTTCATGGGATTCTCCAGGCGAGAATGCCGGGGTGAGTTTCCATGCCCTGTTCAAGGAATCTTCCCAATGCAGGGATCAAACCCGAATCTCCTGTGTCTCCTGCATTGCCAGGCAGTTCTTTACCTACTAAGCCACATTGGAAGCCCGTGTTGGGTGCATATATATATTTATAACTGATATACCTTCTTTTCGGGTTGAACCTTTGATCACTACGTGTAGTGTCCTTATTCTTCTTGAAATCTTAGGAAACCTAAGTGATAAAAGCAATCCTGTCTTTAAAGTTAGTGTGAGAATGTTGCTCACCCAAATTTGACTAGTTTTAGGTTATATTTATCATATTTGCAGTATTTTTCATGGAACATAAGGATGGAAGGAGCCTTAATGGTTTTTTTAGTGTAATTGTGCTTCTGCTTTACTCTCTTTTTTTGCCATTGTTGATGAGGTACTGTCTCTGTTTCTCCCCTTGGCGGAGATAGTTTAATACTTCAGCTATAGTATATCGTGCATGTATATTGTTTATGTCGTACATAGTCGGTCAATGTATGCATGAAGCGCATTGTGACAGCAGGGGTTTGCGGCTATTGCATCCTGCCATCTATGCAGGTCAGGCTCCCAGGTGACCATTTGCTGCTGCCCCCTCGGTCAGGACCACTCTCACTGCTCATGGTGTTTTTCTGGTGACAAAATGAGAGCAAGCCACTCTATGAGCTCAATACGTTAAATTCCATTCAATGACCATTTTTTGCATTGTGGCAAATTCAGATGTGGCATTTCTTCTATCAATGTTGAGGGTTAGATATTTGTAAACTGCCCTGATAGGAGAATTTGTGTAGAGAAATTTAAGAGTAGACAGAGTGTAGAGGGAGCTTCCCTGATAGCTCAGGTGGTAAAGAATCCACCTACAACACCGGAGAGCCCAGTTCGATTCCTGGGTTGGAGCAATCTCCCGGAGAAGGATAGACAACCCATATAGTATTCTTGGCCTTCCCTGGTGGCTCAGACAGTAAAGACTCCTCCTGTAATGTGGGAGACCTGGGTTCAATCCCTGGGTCAGGAAGATCCCCTGGAGGAGGGCATGGCAACCCACTCTAGTACTCCTGCCTGGAGAATCCACATGGACAGAGGAGACTGGTAGGCTATAGCCCATGAAGTTGCAAAGAGTTGGACATGACTGAGCGACTAAGCCCAGCACATTTTAGCAACAACACATCCAGGTTATGCTCTGAGACTCAGGCAGTTGTGGAAGGAAGGAAGTATGAGTCTCAGATGCCAGGCTTGGAGGTGCTCAAAGAACTGCACCTCGGTCTTCCTGAACCAGGAACCTGCGAGGCCCAGAAGCTGGGGGTGGGCGCGGGGCACGTGGTCTTGGGGCACGGAAGCCTCTCTCCCAGAGGAGGCTGAGGGGGACTTCCCAGCTCCGCCAGACTCCCACACTCCCATCAGCCGCTGGAAGAGCAGGGTCTTTCTGGAAAGAGACCAAATGTGAGCATTTTTCCAGCTGTTGATGAGCTTTGTCAGAGTAATAGTAACGTATTGGGTTGAAACTCACCATTTTGATGCAAAAAAGTAAATTTTGTAATATTCAACTTTCTACTTTCACAATTATTTTAACATTTTATGTTTTCATGTTTTACATCTCTGTATCAGTTACTAAATATCTATTTTCTGCTGCTGCTGCTAAGTCGCTTCAGTCGTGTCCGACTCTGTGCGACCCCATAGACGGCAGCCCATCAGGCTCCCCCGTCCCTGGGATTCTCCAGGCAAGAATAATGGAGTCGGTTGCCATTTCCTTCTCCAATGCACGAGAGTGAAAAGTGAAAGTGAAGTCGCTCAGTCGTGTCCGACTTTGCGACCCCATGGACTGCAGCCTACCAGGCTCCTCCGTCCATGGGATTTTCCAGGCAAGAGTACTGGAGTGGGGTGCCATTGCCTTCTCCTATCTATTTTCAAGTTACTATTAATTTCTATTTTTATTTTGAAATGCATGTTAATCCTTTCATTTGCAATTATTTCCTTATATAATCGTTTATGAATTTTACACTTTTAACACTTCATTCTCCAGCTTTAGCTCACCGTTTGTCATTTCACTGTGTGTTTTGTTGCTGGTGAACTCGAGGCAGAGCAGGGGCTTCCGAGAACGGCGGGCCGAGGTCCCCCGTCTGCCTGCTCAGCCCGATCCATTTATTTCCCACCCACCAATGACTGTGGGCCAATTGGAAGGAAAAATAGAATAACTGTGAAAAGACAGGAAGCGAAAAGCAAGGAGAAAAGGAAAGATATACCCATTTGAATGCAGAGTCCCAAAGAATAGTAAGGAGAGATAACAAAGCCTTCCTCAGGGATCAGTGCAAAGAAATAGAGGAAAACAACAGAATGGGAAAGACTAGAGATCTCTTCAAGAAAATTAGAGATACCAAGGGAACACTTCATGCAAGGATGGGCACAATAAAGGACAGAAATGGTATGGACCTAACAGAAGCAGAAGATATTAAGAAGAGGTGGCAAGAATACACAGAAGAATTGTACAAAAAAGATCTTCACGACCCAGATAATCATGATGGTGTGATCACTCACCTAGAGCCAGACATCCTGGAATGTGAAGTCAAGTGGGCCTTAGGACACATCACTACAAACAAAGCTAGTGGAGGTGATGGAATTCCAGTTGAGCTATTTCAAATCCTGAAAGGTGATGCTGTGAAAGTGCTGCACTCGATATGCCAGCAAATTTGGAAAACTCAGCAGTGGCCACAGGACTGGAAGAGGTCAGTTTTCATTCCAATCCCTAAGAAAGACAATGCCAAAGAATGCTCAAACTACCGCACAATTGCACTCATCTCACACGCTAGTAAAGTAATGCTCAAAATTCTCCAAGCCAGGCTTCAGCAATACCTGAACCGTGAACTTCCAGATGTCCAAGCTGGTTTTAGAAAAGGCAGAGGAACCAGAGATCAAATTGGCAACATCTGATGGATCATCAAAAAAGCAAGAGAGTTCCAGAAAAACATCTATTTCTGCTTTATTGACTATACCAAAGCCTTTGACTGTGGATCACAATAAACTGTGGAAAATTCTGAAAGAGATGGGAATACGAGACCATCTGACCTGCCTCGTGAGAAACCTGTATGCAGGTCAGGAAGCAACAGTTAGAGCTGGACATGGAACAACAGACTGGTTCCAAATAGGAAAAGGAGTACATCAAGGCTATATATTGTCACCCTGCTTATTTAACTTCTATGCAGAGCACATCATGAGAAACGCTGGGCTGGATGAAGCACAAGCTGGAATCAGGATTGCTAGGAGAAATATCAATAACCTCAGATATGCAGATGACACCACCCTTATGTCAGAAAGTGAAGAAGAACTAAAGAGCCTCTTGATGAAATTGAAAGAGGAGAGTGAAAAAGTTGGCTTAAAAACTCAACATTCAGAAAACGAAGATCATGGCATCCGGTCCCATCACTTCATGGCAGATAGATGGGGAAACAGTAGAAACAATGGCTGACTTTATTTTTTGGGCTCCAAAATCACTGCAGATGGTGGTTGCAGCCATGAAATTAAAAGACGCTTACTACTTGGAAGGAAAGTTATGACCAACCCAGACAGCATATTGAAAAGCAGAGACATTACTTTGCCAACAAAGGTCTGTCTAGTCAAGGCTATGGTTTTTCCAGTGGTCATGTATGGATGTGAGAGTTGGACTATAAAGAAAGCTGAGCGCAGAAGAATTGATGCTTTTGAACTGTGGTGTTGGAGAAGACTCTTGAGAGTCCCTTGGACTGCAAGGAGATCCAACCAGTCCATCCTAAAGGAGATCAGTCCTGGGTGTTCATTGGAAGCACTAAGGTTGAAGCTGAAACTCCAATACTTGGGCCACCTGATGCGAAGAGCTGACTCATTGGAAAAGACCCTGATGCTGGGTAGGATTGGGGGCAGGAGGAGAAGGGGATGACAGAGGATGAGATGGCTGGATGGCATCACCGACTCGATGGACATGGGTTTCGGTGGTCTCAGGGAGTTGGTGATGGACAGGGAGGCCTGGCGTGCTGCGGTTCATGGGGTCGCAAAGAGTCAGACACGACTGAACGACTGAACTGAACTGAACCTGAGACATCATATACCTACGGTTTGTAAATGTATGGTCTCTCCACGGATCAAAGCACCTTGGACTCCAGGGTCTGGACTAGACACCACCACCTGGACTTCAGCTTTCAGACTCAGTTCCCAGGGTGCCCGAGCCCTCCAGGGACCCTGACTGCAGGGTGGACAGCAGGGAGAGAGCCAGCCATCAGCTCCCTCTCAGACGCCCGTGAGAAAAGCAAGCCTGGCGCGGCCAGACTATCCCACTGTTAAGGTTTAGCATTTAGTAGAAACTTCACTGATTTGTAAAAAAAAAAGTTAGCTTACTTTTCGATGTTGTGAGGCCAAGCAAAATGTGTCTGTGAGCCAGGTCTGTGCCCCCAGGCACCGCCAGGCCTAATGAGCAATTGTGACCTGGGAGCTTCAGACCCCCTGCCTGTGGAGACCTCCACGTGGCTGAGCCAGAAAGAAGCCGGAGCCCTCTGACAGTGAGGTCACTGCAGACCTGCTGTTACCATGGATGCATCTTTCTCCTCCTCATGATTAATGCAGTTACTCCTATTTTGTAGCAATATGCTGCACCAACATTTAACCTGCAGGAAGAAACAGGAGAAAGGAAGAGGGAAATAAACAAAATTAATATTAATATTTGCAGATTTCTGCAGGAGAACAGGCAGAAAGGGGGCAACAGAGCAAACATGCCCTGCTACAGACTGGGGGCTAAACGCCCAGCTGTTAGAGCATTTCCTCCCGCTGTGACCTGGGCTGACCCAGGTGTGAGCCTCGGACAGTCCTCTCTGTCTCAGTGTGAGTCTGGGTAGAAGCCGGCCTAGGTTGTGTCCTCCTGTCTTTTTCCCTTGAATCAAATGATATGTGGGAAGAATTCTTAGGAAATCGGATCCGTGGAAATTATAGGCAGCCAAGTGCCTCGTGCCTGTAGAATTTCCCAAGGGAAAATGGATCAGAAAACAACGCTGGCATCTGTCTGCCTCCAGCTCCACCCGCCATCTCCTCCTCCTCTTGCGGGGATGCCGGGTGTATTAGCCAAATTGCACCTTTACAATATACTTGGGCCTTTGCTGCAGCTGAAGGCCTGCACAGCAAGAGAGGAGAACAAAACAGGGCTGAAAGGTAAGCCTGGCTCCTCCTGGAGGTTGGCGCCTGTGCCCCCAACACCCCGCAGTCTGGGCCAGGCTTTTAAAGTGCAGCCAGGTACCCAAATTGCAGGACTGCTTGTCATGTCTTCCTAGAATCTCACTTTGACTCAGTGATATAAGGCATGAAGTGTTGGTTTTGTATTTTTTAAAAATTGAAATATTCTGAAATAGAAGATGACATCCACACACATTATAAAATAAAATGTAGCATTTCAAATAGGCATTGCTCTGGTGCCTACGCACTCACAGTGAGTCCTCAGACCTGGATTCGGGGTTACTCCTAGCATCGTCTCATCCAAAATCTCCTTTGGCACCTGAGTCTCCATTCACACTCAGCAGAGGACACACGGTTTCCAAAGCCTGAGCTTCATCCGCACCCAACAGAAAAGTCTAGGGGGAAGCTTCCTTGTTCTCAGGGACCCATCCATGTTCAAACTGTAGTTCTGGGTACAGGAGGCAAGCTCCGGGGCCTCTGCTTTCCCCACAGGGTCGGGCTCCCAGCAGCTCAGCCTCTGCCTGAGGTCCAGACCGACATCTCCTGTTTCAGAACCGGCAGCAACATGGTGAGCCCCGGGCAGGACTGAGGTGGCCCCGGGGGGCCCAGGCCCTCTGCCCAGGTCCCTGCGGGGACCCCCGGGGACTCACGACCCCTGTGCCTTCTCCAGGATCCTGGGGGCCTAGAACGCCGGGCAGAGTCGGCCAACGAGGCTCCCTTTCTACTTGTGGCCTGACTCACTCTTAATTAAGATTGTAATCGCATTGATCCAGGCGCGGAAGGATGTTTGCTACAGTGTCTAAGGTATTGATGGAGCTAATAAATGTCAAGTAGCCCTCTGGGTCCCAGCTGTGTCCAGACGGGCTGACACACGGTGTCTAGGCCCCACGCGGCAGTTCACCGCGGGGCCCGGCAGACAGCTTAACCTCCCCTTCAGACCAGTTCATGTCATCCACTGTCACGTTGGGCATGGTTGTCCCAGGAGGCGTGTACAATTAAGGCTAAAAAAAATGGCTCCAAAATATGAAAGGAAACAACGGAATCAGAATCAACAAACCGGTACCAATGGCATCTTTCAGGCTGATCACACAGCCACACCTTGGTTCCCGTGTCTCTTACGAAGGTGTGTTCGCCCTGTGATACTGCTGTGGACCTCGTGTGTTCATCAAGCTCTGATCCGGTGCGAGCTGGGCTCCCCCGCACTCTGTCCCAGCTTCCCCACACCTCTAGCACCAGCTTAGAAGCAGCCCTGCAGCTGTGAGCCCTTTCTGCGCCCTGTGACGCCCTCTTTATGTTTCCCGTCAGGTCCGAGGCCAGTGTGTTCTTCAGGTTCTAAGATGTCATGGCTAATATTCTCACTGTTCAATGTTAAACATCTGCCCTGACAGCTTAGATAGGTTCTGAATTTGAGAAAACAGCATGTCAGTCATTCTCTCTAATCTCAAATGTTCTATCCATTCGTACTTGAAAAATAGCATTTTTAAACCTTGGACAGGAGGTGGTGGCAGAATGATACGATAGAAAGAAAGTGCTTAACAGCCCAATCATGATGAAAATTTCTCTCCTCACTCTCTCAAGAAAGAAAACCAAAGGAAATCTTAAGACCACAATTGCCAACAAATTAGGAATTGATTTGCTAAATCACCCCTGGACTAATACATCTCAAGATTACAGTTGTTGGAATCTGAGGTCAGTATCTTGTGCCATTAAAAACACCTACCATTACCTTCACTGATGTCCAAAGACACCAATGCTTTCTGGCTTTCATCTTCGTTCAGAAGGGCTGAAGTAGCAGGTACCCAGCAGCATCACGCTACTGAGTGGAACCAGCCACTCAGTTCTCAACTTTACAGACTCGCCCCCAGCTCCACACGGGGCGAAAGTGGGCAGTCCGTGCCGCGTCACCGTGCCTGGCATGCTGGAGGCAGTGAGTACATTTTATTTAAATAGCTAAGTCAGGAAGGAAGAGTGGGTCAAGAATGAATAGGCTTCAATGTCTGTATGTGGAGATTATAAAATATAAGACCCTAAAAGTTAGAAGAAGCAAAAGATCCTCACTGTGTCCAGCTGTCTCTACCTTGGGCCGTACTTTCATCTTTCTTGGTCTCTGGTTCTCTACCTTTTGGCCAATAGAATTGGTCACACAGGAGGGGCCGTGAAAATGCAGCAACAGCTGAATGCAGCAGTGCCTCCACATGCCCACTCCCTTTATCATGTTTGATTTTCTCTTTAATGTAGCAAATACTTTGTGTTAGGACATCCAAAGTGGGTTTCCTTCAAATGGCAAATTTTCTAAAGCTTTGCATTTGTCAATATATTGTAGGAAAAAAATACAAGAGGCAAACGCAGGGGAAAGTGCCCAAAATTCTGATATCACATTATATCACAACCTTTAAAATATGAATCTTATGTGTGGTGCAATGCTGAGATGTTTTTAAAACTTTTAATAACATCTGTCAAGAGTCTTCATTGTCACCGTGGTGAACACATACAACACAGAGTTCACCACTTGGACCATTTTTCCGTCACAGTCACATTTTCGTGCCCCCGTCACCACCACACTTCCTAGAACTTCTTCGTCTTCTCAAACTGAGACTCCGTCCCGTGAAACAGTAACTCCCCATCCCTCCTCCTGCAGCCCCTGTTGTTTTACAACCACCGTTCGATTTTCTGTCTCTGGGTTCGACCACTCAATATACTTCAAATAAATGGAATCACACAATTTAGTCATCTTGTGTCTGACTTTTACATTTAGCATAAGGTCCTTATGGTTCTTCCACGTTGTTGCATATCACAGGATTTCTTTCCTTCTCAAAGCTGAAGGCATCTCAACGTACCTGCATATCACAGTGTTTATCCGTTTACCCACTGGCAGACATTCTGACAACTGTGAATGACGCTGCTGTGAATATGTGCGCAAACAGCTGTCAGGCTTCTGCCTCCAGTCCCCCTGGGGGCGCCCCCAGAAGTAGCATGGCTGGATCATATGGCAACTCTGGGTCTCAGCTTTTGAGGACTCTCCATGCTGTTTTCCACAGCAGCTACATTACTTTCATCCCCACCAATAGCGATAAGGACTCCGATTCTCCGCTTCCTTGACAGTTACTATTTTCTGCTTGTTTGGTAGAAGCCATCTTACCAGGAGTCTAGAGATCTCCCACTGTTGCTTTGGTTGGAATTTCCCTAACAGTGATGTTGGGCATTTTTTTAGGGGTATTGGCCATCTGTACATCTTCTTTGCATAAATATAAGCTCAAGTCCTTTGTCCATTTTAAAATCAGCTTATTTGGTTTTATCACTGTTGCTGAGAAATTCTTTACATATTCTGGATACTAACCTCTCATTAGGTATATGAGTCACAAATATCTCCTCCTATTGTGAGAATTGGGTTGTTTTTTTTTATGCTCTGTTGATAGCGTTTTGATGCACAAAAGCTTTCAGTTTTTATGAAGTTTAACTTGTTTTCTTCTCCTGCCTCTGTTTTTGGTGCCATATCCAAAAAATCACTGACAAATCCAATATCATAAAGATTTGTCCTTATGTTTTTTCTAGCAGTTTTGTAATTTAGGCTGATACATTAAGGTTTTTGATCCATCTTGAGTTAATTTTTACATATGGTGTAATGTAAGGGTCTACTTCATTTTTTTTGCATGTGGATATCCAATTTTCCTAACATAATTTGTTGAAAAGACTGTCCAGAAGCTCCTCATTTAAAAAAAAAGTTATTTCCAAAGGAAGCATGACTAATGTTTTTCATTTAAACGCTAATTTTTACATTAAAATAAAAAGATTTTCATTTTTGGCATACTTTCTCTATGCCTAATAGTAGTTTTTTTGCATTATCTTTAAGGCTCAAAGAGCCCTTTGAAATTTATTCTTTTCAGTTCAGTTCAGTCCCCCAGTCCTGTCTGACTCTGCAACCCCATGGACTGCAGCAGGCCAGGACTCCCTGTCCATCACCAACTCCTGGAGCTTACTCAAACTCATGTCCATCAAGTCGGTGATGCCATCCAACCATCTCATTCTCTGTCATCCCCTTCTCCTCCTGCCTTCAATCTTTCCCAGAATCAGAGTCTTTTCTAATGACTTGGTTCTTCACATCAAGTGGCCAAAGTATTGGAGTTTCAGCTTCAAAGACAATTCTTCCAATGAATATTTGGGACTGATTTCCTGTAAGATTGACTGGTTGGATCTCCTTGCAGTCCAAGGGACTCTCAAGAGTCTTCCCTAACACCACAGTTCAAAAGCATCAGTTCTTCAGCACTCAACCTTCTTTATAGTCCAACTCTCACATCCATACATGACTACTAGAAAAACCGTAGCTTTGACTAGATGGACCTTTGTCAGCAAAGTAATGTCTCTGCTTTTTAATATGCTGTCTAGGTTTGGTCATAGCTTTTCTTCCAAGGAGCAAGCGTCTTTTAATTTCATGGCTGCATTCACCATTTGAAGTGATTTTGGAGCCCAGAAAAATAAAGTCAGCCACTGTTTCCACTGTTTCCCCATCTATCTGCCATGAAGTGATGGGATATCAGATGCCATGATCTTGGTTTTCTGAACGTTGAGTTTTAAAGCCAACTTTTTCACTCTCCTCTTTCACTTTCATCAAGAGGCTCTTTAGTTCTTCTTCATTTTCTGTCATAAGGGTGGTGTCATCTGCATATCTGAGGTTATTGATATTTCTCCCAGCAATCTTGATTCCAGCTTGTGCTTCCTCCAGCCCAGCATTTAGCATGATGTACTCTGCATATAAGTTAAATAAGCAGGATGACAATAGACAGCCTTGAAGTACTCCTTTCCCTATTTGGAACCAGTCTGTTGTTCCACGTCCAGTTCTAACTGTTGCTTCCTGACCTGCATACAGGTTTCTCAAGAGACAAGTCAGATGGTCTGGTATTCCCATCTCTTTCAGAATTTTCCACAGTTTGTTGTGATCCACACAGTCAAAGGCTTTGGTATAGTCAATAAAGCAGAAGTAGATGTTTTTCTTGAACTCTTTTGCTTTTTTGATGATCCATCAGATGTTGGTAATTTGCTCTCTGGTTTCTCTGCCTTTTCTAAATCCAGCTTGAACATCTAGAAGTTCACGGTTCACGTACTGTTGAAGCCTGGCTTGGAGAATTTTGAGCATTACTCTGCTAGTGTGTGAGATGAGTGCAATTGTGCGGTACTTTGAGCATTCTTTGGCATTGCGTTTCTTTGGGATTGGAATGAAAACTGACCTTTCCCAGTCCTGTGGCCACTGCTGAGTTTTCCAAATTTGCTGGCATAATGAGTGCAGCACTTTCACAGCATCATCTTTTAGGATTCGAAATAGCTCAGCTGGAATTCCATCACCTCCACTAGCTTTGTTCGTAGTGATGCTTCCTAAGGCCCACTTGACTTTGCATTTCAGGATGTCTGGCTCTAAGTGGGTGATCCCACCATTGTGGTTATCTGGGTCACGGAGATCTTTTTTGTATAGTTCTTCTGTGTATTATTCTTTTATAGAAAGGTAGATGGTCTACCTTTCCAAGCACTGGACTTACCAGGGAAAAATGGCAAATGAACATCCTAGCTTCATGAAGATTAACTCTAGTGGAGGAGAAAAACAACAAAGGCAAGGTGCAGAATTATAGGTTATTATTAGTGTGCTGTGAAAAGCAAGCTTAGAAAGAGTACCCTCTTTTCGTAAGGACCCTCTTCTGCAGTAAAGGAGGGTCGCCCCTTAAAGAGCAGGGACCAAGGGCGATGGGGAAGATGACACCGAGTGAAGACCACAGTTGGGGGGGGGCTGGTCACCGGAGGGAAGGACCCCCCCCCCGCCCGGAGCGATCCACGCCCCACGGGCTGGCTGGAGGTCGGTTATCGAGGGGAATCTGAACCAGGTCAGCGCCCCCGAAGCCCGTGCTTCTGCGTACCCCAGTCAGCCCCGCCCGCGGGCACGCGGAGAGCCTGCAGGAGGCTGACTGTGTGCTCCGGACCTCAGGGGCAGGCGGCCCGGCGCGCAGACCCCTCCCTGAGCCTGCGGCTTCCCCGGGAGGACCCCTCCCCCCGTCCCTCACCTGCCCCCGGCCCCCAGCGTCCTCACAGCGTGACCCCTGCCCCGCCCCCATGCGCCTGTACCCACGTCCCTCTCAGGAGGGGCCGTCTGCTCCCGGGTGCACCAGCGCCCACGCCACCGGGAGCCGCCAGGAAGCCCAGGATTCAGAGAGGGGCCAGGAAACCCCGCCGGGAAGGGCGTGAGCGCTGTCAGGCCTGGGGCACTGAGCCCCTGGCGCTGGTTCACGAGGTCAGGGGCTCCGTCTCCCAGGCGCTCCGTCTCCCAGGCGCTCCTCACACAGCAGCCTGGAAGCCCCACCGGCCAGAGCCCTGGGCTGCAGCCCAGCTCCTGCGACGGTGACGCCGCCCAGCGCTTGGGGACAGCAGCGTCGGGGACGGGCAAAGGGTGCAAACCCGCACAGCAGCAGCCACGCGGCAACCTGTGTCGAGCATGGAATTCTATTTTCTCAGCAATCAGGTCTTTGATGTTTATACTTCCCTGGTGGCTCAGACAGTAAAGAATGTGCCTGCAATCCAGGACACCCAGGATCAATCCCTGGGTTGGGAGGATCCCCTGGAGATGGAAATGGCAGCCCACTCCAGTATTCTTGCCTGGAGAATCATAGGGACAGAGGAGCCTGGTGGGCTACAGTCCACGGGGTTGCAAAGAGTCGGACATGACTGAAGTGACTTGGCACATAGCACAGCAAAAAGATAATGGGGATTGTTTCTGGAAGAGGCAGGAACGTTCTTCTTACAGCAGAACAAGCGCAGTAGCTCCACGCAGACCCGGTGACCACCAGCCCGCCCGGGCCGCCTGCTCCGAGGATGCTCCCGGCTCACCTCTGCCGACTCCCGCGTCACAGGCAAAGCATTTGGAGACAGCCTGGCTGAGCCTCTCAACATTCTGGATGATCCCTGAAACTCACTCCAACTCAAAATTTCTATGAATCTAATTATGCTATTCTTTAAAATTCTTGGGAATAGTGTCATTTGAAATATGATATTGGTAATGTCCCAAGCTCACAAATATTCATGAAAGAGCTTTTTTTTTCCTGCTTTCCATGCGGACCATATGGATTTCAAGTCTCTTTTAAGTGCAGTATTTGGATTTTGGAACAAATACAGCATTATTTTTTTGAACAACAAAAGTGCTTTTATTATATGTACTTTGAGCATTTGTAGACCAAAAAAATATATGTACTTTAAAAAATTGAAAAGGTCTCCAGGCCTATTGAAGCTTTGTAGCTACATCAAGGATAAATTCAAAGACATCGGTTGTTCAGGAAAATAACAGATACTAGAATCATGAAAGGCAGAAAGAACCACATCACAGTTCATCAGCATAGCTCACATTGTCTCGACCTTGCGCTGTTGGCTTTGGACTCAATGAGTCTTGACTATGGGGCCGCTCTGTGCGTCCAGGACAGAGCAGCACTCCTGCTCTCTCCTCGTCAGGCGACAACGTCCTCCACCAGAAGAGATGGTCAGAATGCCCCCAGCCGGTGCCACAGAGTCTCTTGGGGGGGGTGGTGGAATAACCGCAGGACCCAAAGGACCCATGGAATAGCCACAGGGGGAAGGGGAATTGCCCATGGGCAGAAATCCCCAGGGTGCGTGGAAAAACCGCAGGACCCACGGGGTAGGAAAGAAGCCCCCAGCTCACCCTCACAGACCACAGAAGGGAGCACCGTACATTCCCACAGGAGCAGTAAGTCCATTCACCCTTGCAGACTGTCAGCTGAAATGGCTCCAGAACCGATCTCCCAGGGAGATGAACTAAGTCAACTGCAGCAGCCTGCATCTGAGATCTAATCAGAGAGGTCAATATATTTGCCAAATGTCACGCAGCCCATCAAAATTATCCACATGACCTGGAAATTCATGTGATCTTTCTAGATTGCAAAATAAGCCCCAAATCTTACACTTCTAAAATTTCAGTGAAATTTAGTGGAAGTCTTTCCTTTATCTTTTAGAAATTAAAAAAGTCATAGTTCCCACATACTAAAATCTCTGTCCACTAAAATATCTAAAGGGCTTAAGCTCAATCATATGATCGGACATTTGGGAAATAATCACCACCAGTGTGTAGTCCTCAATGTAAATAACAACTTGACAGAATCGAATTCTCCTTCCCTCCTCCAAGTTTCCCAGGCAAGTTAGGAAGGAGGTGGACGGATGCAGTGAGGAAAGGCAGGGTCAGAAATTTGAGGGGTGACCTAAATGCAGCTGTGGTCCCTCTTCGCCCACACCCCTGCACATCGCTTCTGCCCACAGAGCCAGGAGTGAAGGGAGAAGACTGCCCGACCACCCCCTCCACGCTGGAGGACCAGAGTGAAGACAGCGTGCCCAGGCTTGGGGTCACATGACCAAGGGTGCTCTCTCCTAGGGAGAGGAAAGAAACTCAGATGCTGTCACGGAATCCCCCTGAATTAGCGGTCAGATGAAGGGCGCCCCAGAGAAGTGTCACTCTGCCACATTTGTGGTGCCGCCTGCTTCCTGCCCTCGGGCTTTTGGACTCTTCAGAAGAACCGCAGGTGGGGAGTCAGCTCTTCAGGCTGGAGGGCGGGTGTGACGAGGCGCCGTCACAGCGGCAGCTCCGTGAAGAGGCGGAGAAGAGTCCTGGCCGTGGTGCACGCAGGACCTGCCAGCAGGACTCGAATAATCATCAGAAATGCAGAGACATGAAAGGGAAACCGAGGCCACTCTAGAGCTTACAGCAACGGGAGAAACTCCTGAGAACGAGACAGGTGTTTGTGGAGGACTGACAGTGGAGGGTCTTCATAAGGGTTACTGACGACACAAAGAAAGCTGCCAGAAACCTGGAAAAATGCTAGAAAAAATGATGTGAGACAGCGTTCCTGAGCTGAAAGGTAGGATATGCAAACATTCCAGTTCCTGAATAAACAAACAGTGGCAACAAGTACAGTTGTGTGGACAAGAATAAAGAAAAAAAACTAAATCTTATTAGCAACAGGGCAAGTGGTAATTTGCATCCTCAGCAACCAAAATATCATTTTCTCTTAAACATGAAATGTCAAAGCATAATGGAATAAGGCTCACGATACCTGAGGAAGAACATATTTTTCATGATCAAGGTGTATTTCATCTAATAAGCAGAATAGCAGAGTTCAAAGTGGTTCCTCTCAAGGACCCCTCCTCAAGGAGGGACTCCAACCAAGTGACAAGCCCAGGAACAGAAAGTGGAGATATAAAGAGATTACCAGTAAGTGCTGGAACCACCCGAACAGAAACCGGCTCGCAAAACAGACTTGGGCATCAGAAAGCTTTTCAGGCACAAACCTAGAGCAGTGATTTGTGTCATGGATGGAACTGTGTCCCCCTCCCATTTCCAGTTCAGGGCTTCCTTGGTGGCATTGGTGGTAAAGAACCCACCTGCCAATGCAGGAGGCACCAGAGATGCAAGTTCGATTCCTGGGTCAGGAAGGTTCCCTAGTGTAAGAAATATCAATAACCTCAGATATGCAGACCACACCACCCTTACAGAAGAAAGTGAAGAGGAACTAAAGAGTCTCTTGATAAAAATTAAAGAGGAGAGTGAGCCTAAAATTCAACATTCGAAAAATGAAGATCATGGCATCCACTCCCATCATTTCTGGCACATAGATGGGGAAACAATGGAAATAGTGACAGACTTTATTTTCTTGGGCTCCAAAATCACTGCAGATGGTGATTACAGCCATAAAATTAAAAGACGCTTACTCCTTGGAAAAAAAGCTATGACCAAACTAGACAACATATTAAAAAGCAGAGACATTACTTTGCCAACAAATGTCCGTCTAGTCAAGGCTATGGTTTTTCCAGTAGTCATGTATGGATGTGAGAGGTGGACTACAAAGAAAGCTGAGCGCCGAAGAATTGCTGATTTTGAACTGTGGTTTTGGAGAAGACTGTTGAGTCCCTTGGACTGCAAGGAGATCCAGCCAGTCCATCCTAAAGGAGATCAGTCCTGGGTGTTCATTGGAAGGACTGATGTTGAAGCTGAAACTCCAATACTTTGGCCACCTGATGCGAAGAGCTGACTCATCTGAAAAGACCCTGATGCTGGGAAAGATTGAAGGCAGGAGGAGAAGGGGACGACAGAGGATGAGATGGCTGAATGGCATCACTGACTCAATGGACATGAGTTTGGGTAAACTCTGGGAGTTGGTGATGGACAGGGAGGCCTTACATGCTGCAGCCCATTCGGTCACAAATAGTTGGACGTGACTGAGTGACTGAACTGAACTGAATCAAGAGCATGACATGGCAATCCACTCCAGTAATATTGCCTGAAAACTTCCATGGACAGAGGAGGGCTATAGTCCCTGGGGTTGCAAGAGTCAGACACGACTGAGCACTTACACATACAGAGATCCATAGGACGGAGTCTCAAAAACCAACATGACCACATCCAGAGACAAGCCTTTCAGGGGGTTGTTGCTGTTTAGTCACTAAGTTGTGTCTGACTCTTTGCGACCCCATGGACTGGAGTCACCAGGCTTCCTTGTCCTTCACTGTCTCCTGAAGTTTGCTCAAATTCCTATCCACTGAATCGGTGATGCCATCCAGCCATCTCATCCTCTGTCGTCTCCTTCTCCTCCTGCCTTCAATCTTTCCCAGCATCAGGGTCTTTTCAAATGAGTCAGCTCTTAGCATTAGGTGGCCAAAGTATTGGAGTTTCAACATCAGTCCTTCCAAAAAATATTCAGGACTGATCTCCTTTAGGATGGACTGGTTGGATCTCCTTGTAGTCCAAGGGACTCTCAAGAGTCTTCTCCAACACCACAGTTCAAAGGCATCAATTCTTCAGTGCTCAGCTTTCTTTATGGTCCAACTCTCACATCCATACATGACCACTGGAAAAACCGTAGCTTTGACTAGACAGACCTTTGCTGGCAAAGTGATGTCTCTGCTTTTTAGTATGCTGTCTAGATTTGTTATAACTTTTCTGCCAATGAGCCAGCATCTTTTAATTTCATGGCTGAAGTCACCATCTGCAGCAATTTTGGAGCCCAGGAAAATAAAATCTGTCACTACTTCCACATTTTTCCCTTCTATTTTCCATGAAGTGATGGGACAGGATGCCATGATCTTGGTTTTTTTAAAGCTGAGTTTTAAGCCAGCTTTTTCACTCTTCTCTTTCGCCATCATCAAGATGTTCTTTAGTGCCTCTTCACTTTCTGCCATGAGAGTGGTGTCATCTGCATATCTAAGGTTGTTGCTATTTCTCCTGGCAATCTTGATTCCAGCTTGTGAGTCATCCAGCCTGGCATTTTGCATGATGTGCTCTGCGTATAAGTTAAATAAGCAGGGTGACAATATACAGCCTTGACGTTCTCCTTTCCCAATTTTGAACCAGCTGTTGTTCCATGTCTGGTTCTAACTGTTGCTTCTTGACCTGCATACAGATTTCTGAGGGTAATTAGGTTGAATAATACCATAGAGTGTGGCCTTTATCCCATATGCCTGGTTTCCCATAAAAGAATAAGAAGCACCAAGTATGCCCATAAGGGGAAGCCCGTGTGGACATAGCGGTAGCCATCCACAAGCCAGGGAAGGAGATCCTGTCAAAAACCAACCTGCTGGCACTTAGATCTGGGACTTTTAGCCCCAGAACTGAGAGGAAACGTTTCTGATGTTTAAGCACCGAGTCTGTGGTATTTTGTTATGGGGCCTGAGCGGACTGACAGAATGCACCATAAAATGACTCCTATTTAGAGTGATGGAAAATCAGCAAACTTAATTTGACAGTTTGAGGAACATGGGCTAAAGTAATTTTAATGAAAATAATCAGTTAATAAATTAAACAGTCAATAAGTAGTGTCCAAAATACTGGCCAATAATGTTTTGTTATTAATTTTAAAAAATAGAAATAAAGTTAGCATGCAATTAATAAAAATAAAGATAATGGTTAGAAAAATAATAAAAACAAAAAATAAGGAATTAGAATACAAAAAATAATATAAATAATACAATTTAAATGCTAATCCTTTAAAAATAAGCAATAAAATAATTATTTTATGAGTATCAAGAAAATAATATATAAAATCACAACATTAAAAATATAGTTATGGGAAAGGATATTTTCTATTTTAGAGATATATGTATAATGTATTTAATAACTTAATAACAAGCACTTTAACACACTTATACATTTTGACCTTTAGCATTTGTATCAAACTGCAAGGATGGTTTAATATTACCGTGTGTGTGTGTGTTACGCAGGCATGTCTGATTCAATGAGACCCCATGGACTGTAGCCCACCAGGCTCCTCTGCCCGTGGCATTTTCCAGGCAAGAATACTGGAGTGCGCTGCCATTCCCTTCTCCAGGAGATCTTCTTGATCCAGAAATCACACCTGGGTCTCCTGCATTGCAGGCGGACTCATTACTGTCTTAGCCATCAGATATTCATCACACCCTTTGGTAAAAAAAAAAAAAACTATCATTTTTTATATCATAAAAGTATCTTGTAAAAAATCCAATATCTATTTATGGAAAAAATCTATTTATACTAAGTTGGATTTAAAACAAATCAATTAAAGCCATTATGAAAAATTTTAACATCAGACTCATATTAGAAATTCATATTTAAAAAAGGACAACCAAAGATGATTATTCTTATAATCAAAAACAAGCAAGAATGATCAACAGCATTGCAAAATTTTAATATAAAAGTAAGTGTAATACAGTGTATATGTACAACGCCTGGCATATTAGCCAAGAAAATGACAAAAATTATCTCTAATCTTTACATCAACTCAGGAGGCGAAATTATTTCCCAGTTCAATGAAGACACAATGGACACTTTGGGGAGAGCCTCGTGCAGGACTGAGATAGAACCAGGTCTGTCTGAATCCAACACAGTCCTTTTGATCACTTGCCATTGACATCCTTGTTCTGGATGTTCTATGTAATGAAATTAAACAAAGAGAAGAAATGCAAGACAAAACTGGACAGGTAGGGGCCAAATCAGTGTTGTTTGTAGGTCGTATGACTATTTACATGCAATTCAGAAGTATCTATTGCATATTAGTAATGCGATACGGTGCTCAGACATAAATAATGTGAAAAATCACTGTGCTAATGTTATAAAATACAATGAAAAAGATGTACTTGTAATAGCAACAAATAATATAAAATACCTAGGAATACACACCCACAAATTTGGAGGACTTGTATCACCAAAATCTGTCATCTGCTAAAGAGAAAAACTCTAAAAACAAAACATTATAGATATTATTTTTCCCTGTGTAATCTATTTGGACAAATCTAAATTTCCTTACAGAAACAAATAAACAAAAAACTAATTTTAAAACTTTATTTGAAGTACAATAAGGTGATACTTTACCAACAAAAGTCCATATAGTCAAAGCAATGGTTTCTCCAGTAGTCATGTATGGATGTGAGAGTTGGACCATAAAGAAAGCTGAGCATCAAAGAACTGATGCTTTTGAGCTGTGGTGCTGGAGAAGACTCTTGAGAGTCCCTTGGACTGCAAGGAGATCAACCAGTCCATCCTAAAGGAGATCAGTCCTGAATATTTATTGAAAGGACTGATGCTAAAGCTGAAGCTCCAATGCTTTGGCCACCTAATGCAAAGAACTGACTCATTGGAAAAGACCCTGATGCTGGGAAGGATTGAAGGCAGGAGGAGAAGGGGATGACAGAGGATGAGATGGCTGGATGGCATCACCGACTTGATGGACATGAATTTGAGCAAGCTCCAGGAGTCGGTGATGGACAGGGAGGCCTGGAGTGCTGCAGTCCAAGGGGTCGCAAAGAGACAGATACCACTGAGCAGCTGAACTGAACTGAAGATGATACTGTACAAGTGATATTAAAGTGTAATTTAAAGATTCAGTAACTATAAAAGTATTATAACTTTATAGCAACTAACATACAAAAATTATACACTGAAAATAGATCCAAGAAACACATAAGTATTCTTATATGGTGAATATTGTTTTTTCCAATAAGTAACATCAATTAAGCACAACAGACAAAGGAGTTACTAAAATTATTTATTTTTTAAATTGAAGTGGGATTGACATATATCACTATTTTAGTTTCAAGTGCATAGCATAATAACTTGATATTTGTATATATTGCAGAATGATCACCACAATTTGTCTAATTAACTTCCATCACCTCACATAGTTACAGATATTTTCCTGTGATGAGAACTTTTCAGATCTACCCTCTTGGCAGTTTTCAAACATGCAGCACAGTTTTGCTAACTATAGTCGCTATCACATGCTCAGGACTTATTTCGTGACTGGAAGTTGGTACCTTTGACCACCGAAGGGTTAACTTTTAAGTGAGGAAGCCGGTATTAGGACTTCAGGTATAGCCGTATCTTCTGGGCTATATTATTCACTCAACGCTGATAAACCAGATTCCCGTCAAGTGTGAGACCATGCAGTGTCATCTGATACTTGTAACGCTGACCCTGAAGCAAGAACTTGAATTGTTTCTGAGTCACCAAATAAGATTAAACTGTGTGCACGATAATCTGTGTTCTCTGCATCCTGATGCATTTGGGTTCCTTATAACCTGACCACCGAAGAGGGCTAGCCGGTGGCTTCAGCCTCTGGTCTCCCATCCGTGCTTCTTCCTGGCTCCAACCTCCACTGTCCTGCCAGAATTCAAATAAAATTACATTCCTATTTTTTTGAAGTGTTATATTCTTGATTAATCAGATAATTTCTCTCCCTCAGCCGGGCTTCGAAAAAGAGTCTTTCCTGCTTAGATATGAGAGACAGAATCTGGACACTTCTTTCCAAAAATACAGATCCCATTTTGCAGAGTGTATTTTCATGAAGGAATTCAAGCCTGTTTCAAAAGGCATGTGGGTGGTGTAGGTTTTTCCACAGGGTTGGAAACAGCACCTGACAAAATAATGGGGTGTTAAGCCTGCATCCTTAGAGGAAGCAAGCAGAACTGAGGCAGGAGCAGGATGGTCTCATAGTCGTCACCTCTAACCTTCGGCTGACCCCGGCCCTGAGGGCTGTGCCCACTCATGCTGGTGGCCTTCTTGTTCTGAGAAGAGTGGCTGTGGGTTCTCCCAGATGCTGAGGGGCTCCTGAAGACAGTCTCGGGGGCCGGGGGAACCGACCTCCCTAAAATGCTGCTGCTGGGCTGGACTCATGCCTGGAAAAGCTCCAGCCTCCTTGGAGGTGGGTTCTGCAGAGAGAGCCTGCTCCTTCCCAATATCCCTCTCGCTTTCCTGACTTCACACGGAGCCAAGGTCCTCAGGGTCCAGGCAAGTAAGATGCAACCTGAGAATGGCACAACCAGAAATGAAAGAGCTATCAACCCTGCTGGTAATAAACCAGGATTATCGAAGTGCATTTATTATATTCTCAATTATTCTATTTTTCTCTTTGCAAAATACCTTAGGAAGAGTATACAGAGACTGTAAAGAAGAAAGCATTTCATACAGGGTTTGAAATGCCTGCAGGGTTCTGCCTTCAAGTCCTTTACCCAGTTGGATCCAGCAGGATAACCCTGTCATGCTCAAAGGCAGACTTGACTTTAGGGTACCGAGATTAAGGAGATATAAAGTCACTACTAAAGGTTACTAAGATCATGGCATCCGGTCCCAACACTTCATGACAAATAGATGGGGAAACAGTGCAAACAGTAGCTGACTTTATTTTTGGGGGCTCCAAAATCACTGCAGATGGTGACTGCAGCCATAAAATTAAAAGACGTTTACTCCTTGAAAGAAAAGTTATGACCAACCTAGAGAGCATATTAAAAAGCGGAGACATTACTTTGCCAACAAAGGTCGATCTAGTCAAGGCTATGGTTTTTCCAGTAGTCATGTATGGATGTGAGATTTGGACTATAAAGAAAGCTGAGCACCGAAGAATTGATGCTTTTGAACTGTGGTGTTGGAGAAGACTCTTGAGAGTCCCTTGGACTGCAAGGAGATCCAACCAGTCCATCCTAAAGGAGATCAGTCCTGGGTGTTCATTGGAAGGACTGATGAAGCTGAAACTCCAATACTTTGGCCACCTGATGGGAAGAACTGACTCACTGGAAAAGATCCTGATGCTGGGAAAGATTGAAGGAGGGAGAAGGGGACGACAGAGGATGAGATGGTTGGATGCCATCACCCATTCGATGGACATGAGTTTGAGTAAATTCTGGGAGTTGGTGATGGACAGGGAGGCCTGGCGTGCTGCAGTCCATGGAGTCGCAAAGAGTCGGACATGACTGAGCAACTGAACTGAACTGAACTGAAAGGTTACACGACTTTTCATTCAATAAACAAGGAAGCAAGGAAGAGAGATGGGGAAAGAATGGGAGAAAGGAAGAAACAGGGACCAAGAAAAGAAAGCACGTGAAGGAGGAAGGGAAGCACCCACACAAACACCACCTTCTCAGGAGCTGTGGCCGCAGATGAGTGAGGCTTGGTCCTGAATGGAGCTCACGCCAGAAGGAATGCCAGTGTGATCATGAAAAATAGGGTGAATGAAAACAGATTCTATACACATACATTTAGTGTCGATTTAGATTATTTTAATAGCAAAAATTGTATAGTATGATAAGTCAAACTTTATAAGTAATTATCTCAAATGAGAGGAAATTTTAAACTGTCTTGAATTTTCATTTTTTTGGAAGAGACAACTTTTTTAAATGTAATATAAGAATTTTATCCTCTAATATCTTCAAAAGCATATGAGGAGAGAAGAGAGATGAATTTAAGAAAATGAATATAAACTCATACACAGGTACCACAATTATTTAAAGAGCCTCCTGTGAAAACATAACTAAAGGATAATATCATTTTTTATTAAAAACTCTATATATTACTAACACAGGAAATCATTACTTTTGTAATCCAGATGAGAAATAGAAACTAACACCATAAGGAAAATTATCTCAATAGCTGGAGGCAATACTACCGAAAAAAAGCAAGTCAATGATGTGTGTCAAAAAGAAAGGTAGTAACGTCTAGGAAATATTTAACTAGAGGAAAAGACTTCAAAGCTAAATCTGATTACAAGTCACTATTAGTAAAAAGAAAAAAACTGACCCTGAGCTTGTACTAAATCAGATTTCATGTGTTCATATGTTCTCTGTTTGAGGCTAGCTAGCAATGACAAATGTTTTACTATTCTTATTTTTTTTTAAACCTATGGCTCAGCCAGTCAAGAACCTACCTGCCAATGCAGGAGGCGCAGGTTCAATCCCTGGATCGAGAAGATCCCTTGGAGGAGGAAATGGCGACCCACTCCAGTATTCTTGCCTAGAGAACCCCATGGACAGAGGAGCCTGGTAGGCTATAGTCCATAGCATCACAAAGAGTCAGACACGACTGAAGTGACTTAGCACGGTTAGCACAAATAAATTCAATATGGATTCATTGTAGCATTACAGACTTGTTGACCAGGTATATTAAATAATTTAGTATGGAACTGAAATGCCCAGGAACAGAAAGAGTTTCTGTATGTTGATCTTAATACGCTTAATTTCCACTCTATGAAGCATCCAACTAGCAAAGGTATAACCAACATTATCCAGGTAGCTTCAGCTTTGGGTCTTGACCTGGACTCATCAAATAAAACCCAATATAAGTTACATAACACCATAACGCTGGTACATTTTTATAGATTAATATCCCCTTCTGGCATGCTGAATCCAACGGAACGTTAAAAGACTCTCCACAGTAGGATTCATCCTGGGAATGTAAGTGGAGTTCAATATAAGAAAATCAGTTAACGCAATACACCGTATTAACAGAATGAAGAACAAACGCAGATGATCATGTAAATAGATGCAAAGAAAACATTTGACAAACTCAACACATTTTGCTGATTTAAGAAACAAACTCAGCAAACTAGGAGTACAAGAGAGTACATGCTTTTAGCGTGACACAGGACAACTGGGAAAACTGCAGCTAAGATCACACTTCATGATGGAAGACTGACATCTGCCCTCCCCCCACAAGATCAAGAACAAGACAAGGATGCCTAACGCCACGTACTGCAGGTCCCAGCCAGAGCAGCTGGGAAAGAAAAAGAAATAAAAGTCATTCCGATTGAAGTAAAGGTGTCTCTATTTGCAGATGACACGATTCTATACATTGAAAATCTATAGAATTCATCATTTATTCACCCAGAATAAACTATTAGCACTAATAAAGCAAAGTTGCAGGGTATGAGATCAACAACAAAAAACATAATCAGTTATGTTTCAATACAGTAGCAGTAAATAATCTGAAAGGAAATTAAAACTTAATTTACAATAGCATTCAAAATCGTAAAATATCTAGAAAGAAATTTACCCAAGAAAGTAAAAGCTTTATACACTGAAACTATAAGACACTGTTGAAATAAATCAAAGACCTAAATAAATGGAAAGACACCCCATGATTATAAACTGGAGAATTTAATTTTGTTAATACAGTGATACTCCCCAGAGTGGTCTTCACACTGAAGACAACCTCAGCCCAAATTTAATGGCTATTTTTTTTTTTTTTGCAGAAAAAGCTGATTCTCAAATCCATATGGAGAAGGCAATGGCACCCCACTCCAGTACTCTTGCCTGGGAAACCCCATGGACGGAGGAGCCTGATAGGCTGCAGGCCATGGGGTTGCGAAGAGTCGGATACAACTGAGCGACTTCACTTTCACTTTTCACTTGCATGCACTGGAGGAGGAAATGGCAACCCACTCCAATATGCTTGCCTGGAGAATCTCAGGGACGGAGGAGCCTGGTGGGCTGCCGTCTATGGGGTCGCACAGAGTCGGACACGACTGACGTGACTCAGCAGCAGCAAATCCATATGGAAATATGACGAGTCCCCAAATAGTCAAAACAATCTTGAAAAAAAAAAAGTAGGAGGACTCACACTTCTAGTTTCAAAACTTAAAGCAAATTCACCTCCTTGCTAGAATTTGTTACAAAGTCAATACTTGCAGCACTTGCTTTTGGGGCCATTTGCAGGCATAATCGGAATGATGAAATTTTGAGTCGCCCAAGGCCCATGTTCCCAACTAGGGTCAACCAAGGCTGCCCTCCGCTTTCCTGTCTCAGGTCTCACCTGTAAACGGTGAACAGGCGTGCCATTGCAGCGTATTTAGTGCCACATTTTTGCATTCTTGTGTGTGTTTGGGGTGATTTTTGCTTTAAAATGGCCCCAGGCATACTGCTGAAGTGTTGGCTAGTGCTCCTAAGCACAAGAAGGCCAAGTCCTCGGTGAGACAACCCTTGTCACGAGTTCTAGCAGCTTTGCCATCAACAAGTGTGCTTTGCCCTCATTCGTTCCCAGCTTTTCTCTCTACTTTTATCAAGGTTATTCGTGCACAAAGGCAGACTCGGTGCTTTCGTACAGTGTCCTCCCTTCCGTGTCCCACGTTTGAATGGACGCTGCTGCCTCCAGAGCGGCCTGCTCTGCCGAGTCCTCTCTCTGCTCCGTCAGGACTGGGCCCCCTTCCTCCCCTGCAGGCTCTGCGTGAGCGCCCCGTCTCCTTCAACAGCTCATTTTACAGTTCGGTTTAGGTCAATACCAGCATTCAGTTTTGCCACTACAAACGTAATTGACAAGGACACGTAATGAACTATGAGTGTGTGTTTCACAGTAGATTCCCCCTTCTCTGGAGTTAGAACCGCCTTGTTTTCTATCTGGTTGTTACTCAAGTAACACAACTCGAAATCTCTTCTCGAGGCTTTGACACATCATCCAGTTCTCTCCCAGTCCCGTCTTTGAGAGGAAGCTGTCTCCACGGGGCGTCCTTTAAACCGGCTGCACAAGCTGCTCGGGGGCCGCCACCCTCCGCGCCGGGAGGCTCCTCCTCGGCAGCTCCCCTGGCTCCTGTTTCCCTGCCTCCTCTCGGGTCTCAGCGAAGCACACGTCCCAGGGCTTCCCCAGGAGGGCAATCGGGAGGCAGATACCTGTCATGTCTGAAAATCTCTGCATTCCACCTCAAATTCTGGTTGATGGTTTTTCTGGATTTGGTACACAAGGTTCACAAGAGCGTGGGCTGCCCTCTGATCTCCCTGCCGCCGTGTGAATGGCTGGACCTTGTGTTTTGTCTCAGGGGTTCAGCTTCCCTTCTGCCCTGAAGTCCTGGCATCGTGCTTTGCTTTGGCTTGATCGTCATCCCTTGCACTGGGCCGTCGGTGTTTCCTTTCAGTTTGGAAAGCGGTGTCATCTAGCTCTGGAGGTTTGCTCTTTGATTGTTTCAGGGGTCTCCTTCCCTCAGATGCCTCTGACCCTGGGTCACTGATACAGGACGAAGGCTGCGGGACTAGCTGTCCAAGCTTCGCTTTCCCCACCGCCCTGCCTGCCTCTTTCAGCACTAGTTTCAAAAAGATTTCCTCAACAGTAGCTTCCAACTCTTTCACTGTTTTAACTTGGGCTTCCCTGATAGTTCAGCTGGTAAAGAATCTGCCTGCAATGCAGGAGGCCCCAGGTCGATTCCTGAGTCGGGAAGCTCCCCTGGAGAACAGATAGACTACCCACTCCAGTATTCTGGCCTACAGAATCCCATGGACTGTACAGTCCATGGGTGACAAAGAGTAGGACGCGACTGAGTCATTTTCACTTTCACGTGTGTTTAATGTCTCAGTGTTCATCGTTGTCCTCTGAGTATTTCCGCCTGGGAACCCTCTCCCTCATTTCATTACATCTCTGACCTCCCTGCGGACGCTACTGATTCCTTTCTGCCCTCTTCTGCTTGCACTCTTCAAACCTCGCCTTGGCTTGTTGTCGATTTGTTCTCTGTCTTTCCTGCAGAAAGTTTCCCGCCGTGCCTGGTATTCACGGGATCCTTTCGCGGTCAGGAGAGGAGTACCGAGCAAGGAAGACGCACTTCCGTATCACGCGTCCCATATCGCGCGTCCCAGCTTCCGTGCGGCCCTCTGGAGACGAAGCAGTGGGGGGCCCTGAGCTCTGGGAAAGCTGCGCCCCTCTGGGACCCCCGAGGACGGGCTCAGTCGGCGCTCACCGCCCACCTTCCTCCTCGGGAGGGAGACAGGCCCCTACCCCCAGGCCTCCCTGGCAGAGCAGTTCCCCTTCTGAAGAAGGAAAAAGGCAAGCTAGGAGGCAGCGTGAGGGCGAACGTCCCCAGTACGGGTGGGCCCTTCAGGGAGCCAAGTCCAGACTTGTCCCGCGGTCCCGTGTCCTCTGGGACCTGCGGGGCAGCTCCCCTCTGCAACATACCCGCACCAGCTCCTGCAGGGAGTTGCCGCCAGAGGGAAAGATGCAGGTGTCTAATCTGCTTCAAAGGAAAAGAAACAAGAAAATGCCTAATTTCATATAAAATCGTAGGTGCACACAAAGACAGGAAGGGTTCTGGAATCTCAGTCAGCGGGAACATCCTACAACATCAAGCAGCAAGTTGTGTGCGCCCTGGGGGCCTCCGGAGTGGGTGGCCGGAGCGTGCCCGCCTGGGGCAGAGTCCAGGTGAGCCCAGCACCCTCAGCCTCGAGTGCACGAGCGCTGCAGTGGGCACAGCCAGCGGAGAGCTGCAGACTGTGTGTGCAAAGCCATCACATCTTAAAACATGTTCAAAGTTATTTTTAACCTTTTACAGTCCTTCCTGGTTTGCACTGTTCGGAGACTATTTTAAACCTTTGCTTTATTACCTTTGGAACTGCAGACAACATCACACTATAAACTGTGAATGAGAGAGAAGGGGCCCACACAGGCCGGCAGCCTGAGGGCCGACCGAGGAGGGGCGCCCCCGGGTCAGGCTCCGCGGCCGGGGACCCAGTGCTCACACCTGGCTCCCACCTCAGGGTGTGCACCAGCCTGAAAGGCGCCCGCGGAGCTTTACGGGCTGCCGGCCGCCTTCACCCCGGTGTCTGCAGGGTCATCCGCTGGCGGCCTCGCCACCCCCCGCCCCCCGCCGTCACTGCCCGCTGTCCTGGCGGCCCGCCGGCTCCCTGTCCCCCCGGACTCGTCCCCTGAGATCACCCCACTCCGGGGCAGCCACTTCCTCCCGAGTCTCCTGTCCAGCCTCCCCCTGTGGCCCCTTCCCTGCAGGAAATCAAGCCCCAGGCCCCCGGTCCCCCCTCCACAGGATCAGCGGGGCTGGATGAAGCACAAGCTGGAATCAAGATTGCCGGGAGAAATATCAATAGCCTCAGATATGCAGATGACACTACCTTTATGGCAAAAAGCGAAGAAGAACTAAAGAGCCTCTTGATAAAATTGAAAGAGGAGAGTGAAAAAGTTGGCTTAAAACTCAACATTCAAAAAACTAAGATCATAGCATCTGGTCCCATCACTTTATGGCAAATAGATGGGGGAAGCAATGGAAACAGTGACAAACTTTATTTTCTTGGGCTCCAAAATCACTGCAGATGGTGACTGCTGCCATGAAATTAAAAGACGCTTGCTCCTTGGAAGAAAAGCTATGATCAACCTAGACAGCATATTAAAAAATAGAGACATTACTTTGCCAACAAAGATCCGTCTAGTCAAAGGTATAGTTTTTCCAGTGGTCATGTATGGATATGAGAGTTGGACTATAAAGAAAGCTGAGTGCTGAAGAATTGATGCTTTTGAACTGTGGTGTTGGAGAAGAGTCTTGAGAGTCCCTTGGACATCAAGGATATCAAAACAGTCAATAGTAAAGGAAATCAGTCCTGAATATTCATTGGAAAGCCTGATGCTGAAGCTGAAGTTCCAATACTTTGGCCACCTGATGTGAAGAACTGACTCATTTGAAAAAACTCTGATGCTGAGAAAGGTTGAAGGTGGGAGGAAAAGGGGACGACAGAGGATGAGATGGTTGGATGGCATCACTGACGCGATTGACATGAGTTTGAGCAAGCCCGGGGAGCTGGTGATGGACAGGGAGGCCTGGCGTGCTGCAGTCCATGGGGTCACAAAGACTCGGACATGACTGAGGGACTGAACTGAACACTTTACCGTCTGAGCCACCAGAAAGCCCAGTTGTATGGTAATTTTAAAATCTATTTTCCTACTGATGGGGATTTGAATTGTTCACAGCAAAGCCAGTGCAGACACCTCTGAACAAGCCTTTTGTGCACAGATTTTTTCCTACCTTTTGGGTGAACACCAGAGTGGTATCAGTGAACCATGCGGCAGCATGCATCTTTACCTTGTCAGAAGCCGCCAACTTCTGCAAAGTGGTTGAGACTTTCCCCTCAGCTCAGGAGAGACGTTAAGCTGCTTCCCAACCCTCACACCCTGGGTTGGGTTTTAATATTAGCAAAATGGAGTCACACTCCCTATTTGGTGTGTAAACCACCATGTACGCATGAGGTTGTTTTTTCCACAGGTTTATTCTGCTGTTCCAGCACCATTTAAAAAAATACCTTTATCCACTTAATTTCTTTAGAATTTTTGTCAAAAGTCAAATTACAGTCTACACAAGTGTCTATTCTGAACTGCTTGCTGTGTTGATGAAACTGCCTCTGTGTATGTGCCGACTGTCATCGGAGTGAGACTTGGAATCAGGAATTCTTTGCTCTTTCTTATCAGAAGTATTTGGGCTATTCCACGTCCTTAACATTCCCATATAAATGTTAGAATTAATTTATACATTTTTAGAAAACTAGTATTTTGGTTAACGCTGTATTGGATTAATTCATAGATATTTGAATTCTTAACGTTAGTGAAAGTGCTTCTCTCCGTTTACTTAGGTCCTCTTTAATTTCAAGTCACAATTCTTGTCCTTTTTTATGAAATATGCTCTTGAATATTTTATATTCCTTTTTTATTCTGTATAAATAAATTTTTGTTTTATTTTTCACTTGATTTATGCTAGGATATAGCAATAAAAATAATTTTTATAGTTATTTGTGTCTCATAGCCAAGCTAAATTCACTTATTATTTCCAGTAGTTATTTGTAAATTCCTTAGAATTTTCTGCATAAACAACTGTGCCACATGCAAATTTAAAGGTTTTGTTTTCTCTTTTCCAACCTGTGTGGCTTTCTGTCTCTTTTCTTGCTTGAATGCACTGGCCAGGTACTCCTGTGCAGAGAGCTGAAGTGAAGGGATCAGAAAGGTCTTCCTTCCTCGCTCCTGATTTGGGGGCAAGCCTTCAACATTTCACCATTCAGTGATCTGCAGGTTTTTCATAGATGCTCTTTTATCAGTTTGAGGGAATTCATTTTTATTCTTTGTTTGCATTTGCTATCTATCTTGAATAAGTTTTCAATGCTGTCAAATATTTTTCTGCATTTCTTGAAATGACATGATTTTTCTTCTTTATTTTGTTAACGTGTAGACAAATTAATGGTTTTTCAAGTGTTCAATCAATCTTGAATTCCTGGGATATATCTCACTTGGTAATGTTATATTATCTTTTTATTTCCAATATTTTTTAAATATTTGGTGTGATCACTCACCTAGAGCCAGACATCCTGGAATGTGAAGTCAAGTGGGCCTTGGAAAGCATCACTATGAACAAAGCTAGTGGAGGTGATGGAATTCCAGTTGAGCTCTTTCAAATCCTAAAAGATGATGCTGTGAAAGTGCTGCACTCGATATGCCAGCAAATTTGGAAAACTCAGCAGTGGCCACAGGACTGGAAAAGGCCAGTTTTCGTTCCAATCCCAAAGAAAGGCAATGCCAAAGAATGCTCAAACTACCGCACAATTGCACTCATCTCACACGCTAGTAAAGTAATGCTCAAAATTCTCCAAGCCAGGCTTCAGCAATACGTGAACAGTGAACTTCCAGATGTTCAAGCTGGTTTTAGAAAAGACAGAGGAACCAGAGATCAAATTGCCAATATCCGCTGGATCATCGAAAAAGCAAGAGAGTTCCAGAAAAACATCTATTTCTGCTTTATTGACTATGCCAAAGTCTTTGACTGTGTGGATCACAATAAACTGTGGAAAATTCTGAAAGAGATGGGAATACCAGACCATCTGACCTGACTCTTGAGAAACCTGTATGCAGGTCAGGAAGCAATAGTTAGAACTGGACATGGAACAACAGACTGGTTCCAAATAGGAAAAGGAGTCCGTCAAGGCTGTCTATTGTCACCCTGCTTATTTAACTTATATGCAGAGTACATCATGAGAAATGCTGGGCTGGAAGAAACACAAGCTGGAATCAAGATTGCCGGGAGAAATATCAATAACCTCATATATGCAGATGACACCACCCTTATGGCAGAAAGCGAAGAAGAACTAAAGAGCCTCTTGATGCAAGTGAAAGAGGAGAGTGAAAAAGTCGGCTTAAAGCTCAACATTCAGAAAACTAAGATCATGGCATCTGGTCCCAGCACTTCATGGGAAATAGATGGGGAAACAGTGGAAACAGTGTCAGACTTTATTTTCGGGGGCTCCAAAATCACTGCTGATGGTGATTGCAGCCATGAAATTACAAGACGCTTACTCCTTGGAAGGAAGGTTATGGCCAACCTAGACAGCATATATAAAAGCAGAGACATTACTTTGCCAACAAAAGTCCGTCTAGTCAAGGCTATGGTTTTTCCAGTGGTCATGTATGGATGTGAAAGTTGGACGGTGAAGAAAGCTGAGCACCGCAGAATTGATGCTTTTGAACTGTGGTGTTGGAGAAGACTCTTGAGAGTCCCTTGGACTGCAAGGAGATCCAATCAATCCATCCTAAAGGAGATGAATCCTGGGTGTTCATTGGAAGGACTGATGTTGTAGCTGAAACTCCAATACTTTGGCCACCTCATACGAAGAGTTGACTCATTGGAAAAGACCCTAATGCTGGGTAGGATTGGGGGCAGGAGGAGAAGGGGACAACAGAGGATGAGATGGTTGGATGGCATCACTGACTCGTTGGACATGGGTTTGGGTAGACTCCGGGAGTTGGTGATGGACAGAGAGGCCTGGCGTGCTGCAATTCATGGGGTCGCAAAGAGTCAGACAGGACTGAGCGACTGAACAGAACTGATGGTTATGTTCATGAGGAATATTTGTGTATATATGTAGTTATATACATATGTATATACATGCATATGTTTACGTCTTTGTCATGTTTTGATGTCAGAGTGCTGTGTATTCAAAACCACACACACAAGTGTTTGGCATATTCCTGTTTCCCCTACTTTCTGTAAGAGTTTGTGTAAATTTCCATTGCTTCTCCTGTCATTCCAGAATTCACCATCTGGGCTGAATACTGTCTTGATACTAAGGTTGTCTGACAAACTTCAATACAAATGCTCAAATTTTTCTTTAGATACATGGCTATTCAGACTTTCAATTTGTTTTTGTGTCAATGTTGGTAAACCATCTTTGTCAAAGATCGCTCATTTCATCTATGGTATCAAATTTATTAGGATAATTTTGCTTTAATACTTCCTTATAATCTTCCTAAAATTATGTAGAAATTGAAGTGATTTCCCCTCCACTTGTGTTTTCATTCATCTCACTAGAGATTAATCATTTTACTGCTCTTTTCAAAGGACCACCTTAAAATACTTTTGTCTCTATTGTTTGCTTTTCTCTGTTTTACTTATGTCATCTATTTGTTTGGTTTCACTGTGCAATTTAATTTACATTACTTTTTCTAGTTTCTTATGCAGACACATAGAACAAGTTTCAACAATTGGTCTTTTCTAATATTGGCATTAAAACTGCAAATTTCCCACGAAATGCTGTTATTATTACTGTATTTATTTTCATAAAGCTCAAATATTTTCTGATTTTTCTAGTGTTTTGATCCTTTATCAATAAGTTATTTACAAGTGTGCTGTTTAAATTCCAAGTACTTGGGGCTTTTCTAGCTTTTGTTGTAGTTGCTCTTCTGTTTCATTCTGTTCTGATCAGAGAACAGAAACTGCAAAGGTTCAAGCTCTCAGAAGCGGCTGACTGGCCGAGCACGTGGTCCACCTGGGAGAGTCCCAGCTGTGCGCGGGCGGCACACGCGTGCTCTCGCTGTCGTATGGCAGGTTCTGTGAAAGTAAAGGAAGTCAAGGCAGTTGATAAGTGTCTTAAATGTCCATATGCTCATTTCTTCTAGTAATTCTATCAATTACCAAGACAAGGATGTTAAACGTCTTCAACTATAATCTTGAATTTGTCTGTCTTTCTTTCATTCTCACTTTCCTTATAAAAAGCAATGACTTTGAGGTTTATATTTAGATACATCTACATTAATAATTGTTATGGCTTCCTGAAAAACTGACCACTTTATGTCTGTAAAGTGTTACCCTGTACCTTTGCTAACAGGTTCTGACTTAGTCTACGCCTAGTTTTGGTATTAAGGCAGCCACAGCAACCTCCTTACACTCATGGCACGTCAGTCTCTTTCTATCCTCTTGCTTTCAACCTATTATCTATATTTAAAGCCTCTTGTAGGCACCATATGTCTTATTTTCTATTTAGTCTGTTTAGATAATCTCTGCATTTTATCTACTACTGTGGGCAGGAATCCCTTAGAAGAAATGGAGTAGCCATCATAGTCAGGGCTTCCCTGGTGGCTTAAAGGGTAAAGCGTCTGCCTGCAATGCAGGAGACCTGGGTTCAATCCCTGAGTTGGGAAGATCCCCTGGAGAAGGAAATGGCAACCCACTCCAGTACTCTTGCTGGGAAAATCCCGTGGACAGAGGAGCCTGGGAGGCTGCAGTCCATGGGGCTGCAAAGAGTCGGACACGACTGAGCGACTTCCCTTCACTTCATCATTGTCAACAAGAGTCTGAAATGCAGTCCTTGGAAGCCGTCTCAAAAACAACTGAAGGATCTCTGTTCGTTTCCAAGGCAAACCATTCAATATCACGGTAATCCAAGTCTATGCCTGACCAGTGACGCTGAAGAAGCTGACGTTGAGCAGTTTTATGAGGACCTACAAGATCTTTTAGAACTAACACCCCAAAAAAGATGTGCTTTTCATTATAGGGGACTGGAATGCAAAAGTAGGAAGTCAAGAAACACCTGGAGTAACAGACAATTTGGCCTTGGAGTACAAAATGAAGCAGGGCAAAGGCTAATAGGGTTTTGCCAAGAGAACTCACTGGTCATAGCAAACACCCTCTTCCAACAACACAAGAGAAGACTCTACACATGGACATCACCGAATGGTCAAAACCGAAATAAGATTGATTATATTCTTTGCAGCCAAAGATGGAGAAGCTCTATACAGTCAGCAAAAACAAGACCGGGAGCTGACTGTGGCTCAGATCATGAACTCCTTATTGCCAAATTCAGACTGAAATTGAAAAAAGTGGGGAAACCACTAGACCATTCAGGTATGACCTAAATCAAATCCCTTATGATTATACAGTGGAAGTGAGAAATAGATTTAAGGGACTAGATCTGATAGACCGAGTGCCTGATGAACTATGGACGGAGGTTCCTGACATTATATAGGAGACAGGAATCAAGACCATCCCCAAGAAAAAGGAATGTAAAAAAGGAAAATGGTTGTCTGAGAAGGCCTTACAAATGGCTGTGAAAAGAAGAGAAGTGAAAAGCAAAAGAGAAAAGGAAAGATATACCCATTTGAATGCAGAGTTCCAAAGAATAGCAAGGAGAGATAAGAAAGCCTTCCTCAGGGATCAATGCAAAGAAATAGAGGAAAACAATAGAATGGGAAAGACTAGCAATATCTTCAAGAAAATCAGAGATACCAAGGGGACATTTCATGCAAAGATGGGCTCAATAAAGGACAAAATGGTATCGACCTAACAGAAGCAGAAGATATTAAGAAGAGGTGGCAAGAATACACAGAAGAACTATACAAAAAAGATCTTCATGACCCAGATAATCAGGATGGTGTGATCACTCACACTCACCTAGAACCAGACATTCTAGAATAAGAAGTCAAGTGGGCCTTAGGAAGCATCACTACGAACAAAGCTAGTGGAGGTGATGGAATTCCAGTTGAGCTCTTTCAAATCCTAAAAGACGATGCTGTGAAAGTGCTGCACTCAATATGCCAGCAAATTTCAAATACTCGGCATTGGCCACAGGACTGGAAAAGGTCAGTTTTCATTCCAATCCCAAAGAAATGAAATGCCAAAGAATGCTCAAACTACCGCACAATTGCACTCATCTCACATGCTAGTAAAGTAATGCTTAAAATTCTCCAAGCCAGGCTTCAGCAATACGTGAACTATGAACTTCCAGATGTTCAAGCTGGTTTCAGAAAAGGCAGAGGAACCAGAGATCAAATTGCCAACATCCAATGGATCATTGAAAAAGCAAGAGAGTTCCAGATAAATATCTATTTCTGCTTTATTGACTATGCCAAAGCCTTTGACTGTGTCGATCACAATAAACTGTAGAAAATTCTGAAGGAGATGGGAATACCAGACCATCTGACCTGTCTCTTGAGAAACCTGTATGCAGGCCAGGAAGCAACAGTTAGAACTGGACATGGAACAACAGACTGGTTCCAAATAGGAAAAGGAGTCCGTCAAGGCTGTATATTGTCACCCTGCTTATTTAACTTCTATGCAGAGTACATCATGAGAAACGCTGGGCTGGAGGAAGCACAAACTGGAATCAAGATTGCTGGGAGAAATATCAATAACCTCAGATATGCAGATGACACCACCCTTATGTCAGAAAGTGAAGAAGAACTAAAGAGCCTCTTGATGCAAGTGAAAGAGGAGAGTGAAAAAGTTGGCTTAAAGCTCAACATTCAGAAAACTAAGATCATGGCATCTGGTCCCATCACTTCATGGCAGATAGATAGATGGAGAAACAGTGGAAACAGTGGCTGACTTTATTTTTTTGGTCTCCAAAATCACTGCAGATGGTGATTTCAGCCATGAAATTAAAAGATGCTTACTCCTTGGAAGGAAAGTTATGACCAACGTAGATAGCCTATTAAAAAGTAGAGACATCACTTTGCCAACAAAGGTCCATCTAGTCAAGGCTATGGTTTTTCCAGTGGTCATATATGGATGTGAGAGTTGGACTATAAAGAAAGCTGAGTGCCGAAGAATTGATGCTTTTGAACTGTGGTGTTGGAGAAGACTCTTGAGAGTCCCTTGGACTGCAAGGAGATCCAACCAGTCCATCCTAAAGGAGATCAGTCCTGGGTGTTCATTGGAAGGTCTGATGTTGAAGCTGAAACTCCAATACTTTGGCCACCTAATGGGAAGAGCTGACTCATTGGAAAAGACCCTGATGCCGGGAAAGATTGAGGGCAGGAGGAGAAGGGGATGACAGAGGATGAGATGGTTCGATGGCATCACTGACTCAATGGACATGAGTTTAGGTGGACTCAAGGAGCTGGTGATGGACAGGGAGGCCTGGAGTGCTGTGGTTGATGAGGTCGCAAAGAGTTGGACATGCCTGAGCAACTGAACTGAACTGAACTGAACTAACTGAATTTTAATTGGAATATGTGACCCATTTACACTTAATAAAATTGCAAGACTATCATTCCTAATGAGGTTAAGCTATGCTGAAAAATGAAAAATCGGATGGAGAAGAACTTGAGAATCTTAGGTGAAATCACTTAGCCCCTTCCATCTGTGCACAAATGATGCGGGAGCCCTGCAGATCAGTCAGACTACCTCAAGCCATAAGAACATCAGCTAACCCACAGAACTGTGAGCTAAATAAACAGCTATTGTTTTAACTGCCAAGTTTTTATTACAGTCAAAAACTAGCTAATACACCACCTCATTAACTGCTATTTAATTAATTGACTTCTAACTACACTTCCCATAACGGTTTCATCTGTGAGTTAGTCTGAAGGTTTCTTTGCCTGATACTCTCTCCATGTTATATATCTGTAGCAAATCTGTTAAGACCGTTTCTGGCTAAAAACAAACAAAACACTTTTGCTGAATTTTATTCTGTATATGATTTCATTTGAGTATGTTCAACTTCAAAGTTCTGTGCCCCTATTCAAGCCATGACATGATTTCTTAGCTGACTCCAATTATCCACATAAACTTTTATTTTAAATAGGCTGATGTTTTTCTTTAATGTATTTACCCATTCTTGACCTTTTCCCTTCTTTTAAAAAAAGAGATCTGCAATAAACTATCAGTTAGAGTACTTTATCTGGGCAGCCAAAAAATCTCACCCATGTCTATTTTTGAATGCTATTTTCCAGTAGATATATAGGTAGGGACTTAAATGTCTCTGTGAAAACTTAATGGGGCTAAACATCAAAATGCATGGAAAATCTATGCAGCTGACCCTTGAACAAGGCGGGCTTAATCTGAGTGTAATTTATGGTTGGTCTCTGCGTCCGTGGCTCCTCCGCACCAGAGGCCCAGCCACCCATGGACCGCGTGGTCCTACAGGGTCACTCTTGGGGAACATCGGAGTATAAGCGGGCCCACACAGTTCAAGGTCAGCTGTTTACATGTATACGGCTACCCTGAGGCTGCTCTAGCAGAGAATGAAATGCTCCATTAAAAACATCATTGGTCATTAGCTAATAAATGTTCTAAGTATAAAGAGCTTGTATATACATCTCATAGGCTCACCATCATTGATACCTGTCATCAATGTATCAGGGGCCCAGGAGAAGGTGCTCAGCTAAGCTCATAGTTATCGATCCTTGAGGGAGCTCCTATGCTCTTATTGATGATGGTATGGAACAAGATTTTACACACAGATATTTTTAACATTTCATGTATAAATTTTTTAAAAAATGAAAATTTCAGTTTAGTGCCATTTTGGAGCCTGAGAATCATTTTCTAATACAAAATTCAGGATTCCTAAGAAATCACCCAGGAGGCTAGAATAGTAGGTACTGCTTCTGGTTAAACTGCATGTGTTTTCATGCCCTCACATCCTCAAAGCACAATATTTTACTTACAGGAACTCTATATAAAACTTGGAAAATTGAATAAAAACAAACAGATATGGTTTGCCTTTTCAGTCATGAGAGATAAAAACTTACCAGTACAACAATGTGCTCACGGGAGCTCCTAAAACAACATCAGGGCGGAGCTGGCGAGGATGGGTAGCTAAAGACGCCGTCAATTCTGAGCCACAGAATCGTTGCCTGTGACGTGGCATAGTTAGAGCTCCAGGTTCAGTGGGAGTCAGTCCAAGGGTGCGGGAAACAAGATTTCTGGCTTCTGGGCCATAGATCTACAAACCATGAAACTTGGAACATCCAGAGACTCGAGCTGTGTGTTGCAAGATGGAAGAAGAGAAGCTGATGGAGGCCTGGCAGGAATCTTTGCCAGTCGGCCTGGCACTCCAAGAGTGCCCCCTCCATCCAGCTGCTCACGATAGCCGTGGGGCATAAGGAACAGACTGGAAGATTTTCAGGTTTTCCTGGAGCTCTTAGGGCTTCTATCCTGAAAGGTTGCTGCTTACGGCCCAGGACAATTGAGGGACCAGAGCTTGGCACCTGCTCAAGCAGCGTCTGGCTGCCCTTCACCCCAGACAGCTCAGTGCAGCCCTGGAGCTGAAAGATGCACAGATGCGCCTCTAGAAACTGCTCACGTGTCCTTCCTGCGGAACCCCGAGGACAGAATCCACAGGAGCCCACGTATGAGGCAGTGGGCTGGACAAGAGTCATCAGAGGGCCTGGGAGAGCCAAGCACAGAGCCAGCGGCAGGGAGGGGACACAGGGGTGACTGCTGGTGGGTGACAGGCGCCCCCCACCCTCGCTCGGATCGGGGGAGAGAAGCGTTCTCTCCAGAAAGCCTGTCCAGCTGGTGCTTCCCAACCGCATGGGCTTCCTGGGCTGACGACCCTCAAATGGCTCTAGAGCAGCCCCTCAATCCAGAAGCACGCCCCCACCAGCCACCCCAAACAGTAGCATGTTTTCTTTCTCTATGCTTCGGCTTCAGGAGCCTGGCAAGCACACATCAGATCCCAAACTCCTTTCCCCTCAAGGCTGCGTGGGGACCCAGAGCACATGGCCCTTGTCAGCCCCCGATATGCTGTGCACCGCGGCCAAGCCTCCAGTGGACTTCTCCCCACGGGCCCAGGGTCACGCCAAGCCCCCCGGGGCTGTCGTCTGCTCCCATAGCTACTAGAGGATAAAGCACCACCCCATCTAAAAGGGACAGCTTTCATACTGATCTAATTTCAGATCCAAAATAGATCAATCCAAATAACTAAAGAAAAAAAGTGGTATTTTAGATGCTCAGTATACCTTAAAATTTCTTTATGACAGTTCTTGGCCTGACTGAGAGGATCATCCTGCGAGTTATGCTGGAAAAGAGGAAAAGTCACCGCTGCTGTCCTCCGCACAGCAGAACTGGGTCCGCACGGCTGACCTGCGTCCACTTGAAGGGCGGCCTCCCTGCCTCACAGATGAGGAAGCTGGTGTTCCAGACCCACCAGCTCACACAGCTGACCGCCGCCCCTCCTCCTCTGCCCCCGGGGACGACCCTCTGCACCTGGGGCCTGGATCTTGGTGGCTGGCCACACACCCAGTGAGAAGTGACCCGGCATGTCACAGCTGCCCTCTCCTTGGGTGAGGACAGGCAGGCGTGCGTCCAGCTCCGGCGCCTGGAGGACAAGGCCTGCCCATGGGGTCTGGTGGTGGTGGGGCTTCCTCCTCCTCTGTGATCACCAGCTCAACAGTGTCGGGGTCCACCCTGCAGGGAAGCACTCTCCCTTGGTAAAGTATGAGGACTTGCATGGATTGCTTGAGTGAAACTTTTACAAAAGTTCTCTTAACTTATCTTTTTAAATGTTGTATATAACTATATACAACATTTAAAAAGGTCTGAGTTTGAAGCTGAAACTCCAATACTTTGGCCACCTCATGCGAAGGGTTGACTCATTGGAAAAGACCCTAATGCTGGGTAGGATTGGGGGCGGGAGGAGAAGGGGACGACAGAGGATGAGATGGTTGGATGGCATCACCGACTCAATGAACATGGGTTTGGGTAGACTCCGGGAGTTGGTGATGGACAGAGAGGCCTGGCGTGCTGCAATTCATGGGGTCGCAAAGAGTCGGAGACGACTCAGCAACTGAACTGAACTGATATAATTATAAGGAAGTGTTCTACCAAAGGTGTGCATTCTGCAACACAGGATACTCCCCACCTGGAGTCACAGCCATCCCCAGGGTGCCCGGGGATCCATGCCGTGCCCAGGGTTTATTCAGTGCAGAGCTCACCGGGGTGAACCTCCTGGCTAGCAGGTCAGGCCCTGCCCACAGGGGCTCAGAGCTCACGTCCACTTTCCACGCGTTTCCTCACAGAGTAAAGGAAGCTCTTCTGAAGCCTCTGCTCATCACACGCTCCTCTGCCTCTGGCTTCCGCCCCGCTGACCCTTCTCGGGCACGTGTGCTGTTTGCTAACTGACCACTTAGCAGGACCATCACTCGAGGCAGGGGTGATGTCTACAGTGACCGGCTCTCAATGCAGCGGCTTCCTCCTGCAAGTTCAGCTGTATCCATTGTCAAGTCCTGCCAGAACCGCATGGGAAGGAAGGAGGGAAATCTGGCAGATTCTGACATTTCAAACACGGCAGTTTTCAAACCAGATTTCCTTCTGAGAAAGGTGTGTCCAAAAATAGCCCCAAGTGATCAGCACCCACTAATTGGAGCCTATAAACAGGCAGACGGGATCTGACGTCTCCCTGGAGGCAGGGCAGGTAGGCAAGTGCGGGTCCCAAAGCCAAGACAAAACCCAAGTGAGCCCTCAGCTTGAGAGGCACCAGGTGAGCGGAAGGGGTCGTCTCACTCAGTGAGGTCAGAGGACGTGCTCACCCTGGAACAAAACTACACGCAGACTCTCCAGACCACCCGGATAAGCAAATGTGTGCAGAGAATCAGGCCATAGGAAACATCATCTTCTGCTTTGATTTTGTGTAATTGCAAGTAGGAAAGCAGAAGCCCAAGTGTGCATCTGCCACTCCTGCCCCACTGCCAACAGCACCCTGAACTGGACTCCACCTCCCAGAGAGCAAGGCGCTCTGACCTGAGGTGAGGGCTCCTGAAGATGGAGACCGCGCCTGCCTTTCATTAGAAGTCAGCCCCGCTGCTGGGCGCCCTTGGAGTACCACCCAAGGCCAGTCTAAAGCCAAACTCCAGATTTAATCACCCTTCCCTAATTAGCATGCGTTGTATTGATTGCATGTGTCCAAAAGCAGAGTGAGTCTGAAGAGCCTAAATTACGAGAGGTCAAATCTAGCCATGCTGTGTCAGGGTGGGGGGTGGGGCTGGCCCCTCTCCAGCCTCCCTGCAAGCACAGTGCAGGCTGTTTACATCTCCATGCTTTTTCTGTCACTTGCTAAGCCACCATGGGGGAAATGAAAAATCTGAGTACCGGTGGTGCATAAGTAATTTGGCCAGATGCCAACAGTGGCCAGTGGCCTACCACGCAAAGCTGGTGGTGGAATTTTGCCTTTATTTGGTACCAAAGGAAGAAAGAAAATGAGCAACTGAGCTGAATAGAAACTAAGAATATCTTCTTAATGAAAAACTCAATTTTCTTTTTGAATTTTGATTTTGGGTGGCTAAGAGTTTATCCTTACATTCTGGTGCCAATGAAAGACCCTCCTGTAGCCCTCAGCGCCCCACTCCGCGTGCTTGATACATCCAACAGATGTCTCCTATCAGGAACAGAATGCTTGCCTGGCATTAAACAAGGACATATAAGGTGCCAGACACATGGCCCCTCCTTCCCGCCAGGCCACATGCGCTCGGGATGGTTTACACTTGGGCATGTGAAGCAATTTAGCCTGTCCTGGTGTTATACTATAAGGGGTTAGCTTTTAGAAGGTGCGTGGGGTGGGGTCAGTATTTTATTACTTCTGCTCCTTGAAATGGGCCCCTTTTTTGGTCGACACCATATTCTATGGGTATCTGGTTGTTGCTCTGTTGTGAAAACAATTTAAAAATTAGATTTCTTAATCTACTTTTCCTCATATGATCACTACTACAGCCACTACTTTCAAATTTACACATTACTAAACGTGAAGGTTTGTCTCTCAGAAAACGAAGCTGATATGTCGAAAGGCAATAGGAAATCTGAACCTTAGAGGAAAAGAAGCCCCTCCAAATTTTTATTTGCAAAGATAGGGTTAACTTTTTACCAAAATGATAGAGATCAGTTCTCCTGAAGTCAGCATGGACTTAGGTGCCAGTCTGGGGCAATTTGCTATCATGTCTGGCTCATTAAGTGATCGAGCCGTTCACTAAACTCTCGTGCCATGGGGATTGCAGAGGAGGTGCTGAGGTGCTGGGGCGTGGGACCCCGACAGGTCTTCTTGAGTCAAAGACATCACGCAGCGCTGGAGACTGGAAGCCCAGTACCACTGCAGCCGCTGCCTGCCTGACTGCAGCCCTGTCCACCGCCACAGCCTCAGGGCCCTGAGCCAGCAGTACAGAGACTAGAGGACCCCTCAGCGGACCCTGTGGCCCCACTGATCACAGATCACGCTAAAGATCCCTGCCACTCACAGGCTGCTAGCGACAGGCTCAGATTTTTATTCCATCACAGCAAATGTGTTAATCAAACTAGAGCTTCCAACCCGACTCTTGTGTGGGTTGACAGCTCTGCCTATACGACAGAAATGAATTTAGTTGAAAAGTGAAAAATGCCATTTACTTGGATGAATGGTGAATCATGAAACTAGGGCCACTTAATTTGCACAGTCTGTGAATGGTCCTAGGAAATCTTCTAACTTCATCTTCTTTTTTCTCATTGAAGGGCACAGAGGCCGATGTCCAGGGTCATAAGCTAATTAGTTGCAGCTGGCCCAGAGTCCTTCCCGGAGCGGGGATCTGGCAGCCGGAGTCTGAAACTTGCTCTCAGCCCCGCCTCCCCCACAAGATGCCTACCGGACTCGCTCAGAAGAACGCGCTCGTTGATCACTGTTCAGAGACTGAAAGTGCATTTTCTCAATTCTTTCAGCCAGGGTGACGGTGATGGGTGGTTTGGGAACACTGGGGCCCCCTCAGCGAATGTACGAAGCCAGGGTGGACAGTGGAAGGAACCAGAGCGCCTGCCCTTCCCACTTACAAATACCTGTTTAGCAGTGAGTCAAAAATCCACGTGAGCTCCACGGGATGACCCTCCAGCTCGTGCCATGACTTAGATGTTGGGCATTGATTTACTACTGATGCAGAAAACACTGTGTTGTATATGTAATATATGTATGAAACATATTAAAAATTGGGAGCATAGTACATTTTGGGGCTACCTTGCTGGTAGGCCCAATCAAAGAGACATTTCCTCTTTGAATATTAATTTCTATTTTGATTAATTTGGACTTTGTGAGCATTTTTTTCTATGATCACCATTATAACCCTATTTAAATATTAATAGCTTTTTATTTTAGTAGTGTTTTCAATACCACCTGTACAAGTGGTTTTGATTTGGAAAGAATTGAAAGCTTAAACTTTCCATTCTCGGTCATTAAACTGAGTAAAGGCATCGATTCAGTAGTTCAGAGTCATTCACGGAGTGCCTGCTGGGTCTCCAGCACTCAGCTCAGCATGGCGCCGTCTACAAGGGATGGAACAGGTCCATCCTCGCCCTGAACTTGCTGACGACCCAGGACTGCTGGAGGCTCTAGGATCGCACACTTTCACCAGGAGGCCCAGCCCGTGGGCACCAGGGCCAGCACCCTTGTGCACTGCTGGACTACAGGACGGTGGACAAGAGATGCCCTGAGGGTTCTGGCCCGCACCTTCACCCCAGAGGGATGGCCACGGCATTCTGCCACATGCGGACCACAGGTTACTCAATGCAGAGACTCGTAAGGCTCACTTTTGAAGGCATTGTGTTACCTCAGTTTTCTGTGCAAAAAAAAAAATCATTTTCCTTCTTTCTCCTGTTTTCACTTCAAAGACGTTCTTTTCTTAAAGCCCAAGGGGAAAAATCCGGTAAGTGTTAAACAAATGCACTTAGGAATGAAAGCTGAAACCTGAAGCCATAGCAGCACCTTGGGCAGCCTCAGGTAAGCTGGCCCGGCGGGTAGCAGCTCGGGTGCGCGGGTCTGGGAGAGGCGGCCCGGCCCGGCCCGGCCCGCGGAGATGCAGGGCGGGCCGGGGCCAGGCCCCGCGGTGGGCGGCCTGCTCAGGGCCAGGAGGTGGGTGCAGCAGAGTCCCCAGAGTGTTTCCAGTTTGGGAACAGAAACACACCCCAGAGGCTGTAAATTCATACAGCTTGCCCTCCCCATCTCGCGACCACATCTCTGGATACCCTTCCTGTTAGACGGCAGTTGTTTCAAGAGATTCCCAGAGAGAAACAGGTTCGACCCTGGCTGCAGACCACTGAGACGTCAGCCAGAAGGCTCGGCCCCCTGAACCTGGCAACAGAGGAGGTGATGGGGAGAACAAAGCCGTCTGTCCTCCAGCTCTGCCCTGTAATCTTTCTGTTTTTGCGGACTCACTTAACTGGAGGATTGTTGCGACTTTTTGAACTGCACTAAATGCTCCTTTCAAACTGTCCTAAGTGAACAAATCTCTTCAAGAAAATTAGAAACACCAAAGGAACATTTCATGCAAAGATAGGCTCCATAAAGGACGGAAATGGTATGGACCTAACAGAAGCAGAAGACATTAAGAAGAGGTGGCAAGAATACACAGAAGAACTGTACAAAAAAGATCTTCATGACCCAGATAATCACGATGCTGTGATCACTCACCTAGAGCTAGACATCCTGGAATGTGAAGTCAGGTGGGCCTCTTTAGAAAGCATCACTACGAACAAAGCTAGTGGAGGTGATGGAATTCCAGTTGAGCTCTTTCAAATCCTAAAAGATGATGCTGTGAAAGTGCTGCACTCGATATGCCAGCAAATTTGGAAAACTCAGCAGTGGCCACAGGACTGGAAAAGGTCAGTTTTCATTCCAATCCCAAAGAAAGGCAATGCCAAAGAATGCTCAAACTACCACACAATTGCACTCATCTCACACGCTAGTAAAGTAATGCTCAAAATTCTCCAAGCCAGGTCAGCAATACATGAACTGTGAACTTCCAGATGTTCAAGCTGGTTTTAGAAAAGGCAGAGGAACCAGAGATCAAATTGCCAATATCCGCTGGATCATTGAAAAAGCAAGAGAGTTCCAGAAAAACATCTATTTCTGCTTTATTGACTATGCCAAAGTCTTTGACTGTGTTGATCACAATAAACTGTGGAAAATTCTGAAAGAGATGGGAATAACAGACCATCTGACCTGCCTCGTGAGAAACCTGTATGCAGGTCAGGAAGCAACAGTTAGAACTGGACATGGAACAACAGACTGGTTCCAAATTGGGAAAGGAGTATGTCAAGGCTGTATGTTATCACCCTGCTTATTTAACTTACATGCAGAGTGCATCATGGGAAATGCTAGACTGGCTGAAGCACAAGCTGGAATCAAGATTGCTGGGAGAAATATCAATAACCTCAGATATTCGAATAACACCACCATTATGGCAGAAAGCAAATAGGCACTAAAGAGCCTCTTGATGAAAGTGAAAGAGGAGAGTCAAAAGATGGCTTAAAACTCAACATTCAAAAATCTAAGATCATGGCATCTGGTCCCATCAGTTTAGTTCAGTCGCTCAGTCGTGTCCGACTCTTTGCGACCCCATGAACCGCAGCACACCAGGCCTCCCTGTCTGTCACCAACTCCCGGAGTCTATCCAAACCTATGTCCATTGAGTCGGTGATGCCATCCAACCATGTCATCCTCTGTCATCCCCTTCTCTTGCCCTCAATCTTTCCCAGCATCAGGGTCTTTTCAAATGAGTAGGCTCTTTGCATCAGGTGGCCAAAGTATTGGAATTTCAGCTTCAACATCAGTCCTTCCAATGAACACCCAGGATTGATCTCCTTTAGGATGGACTGGTTGGATCTCCTTGTAGTCCAAGGGACTCTCAAGAGTCTTCTCCAACACCACAGTTCAAAAGCATCAATTCTTTGGCACTCAGCTTTCTTTATAGTCCAACTCTCACATCCATACATGACCAGTGGAAAAACCATAGCCTTGACTAGACGGACCTTTGTTGACTTCATGGCAAATAGATGAGGAAACAATGGAAACTCTGACAGACTATTTTCTTGGGCTCCAAAATCACTGCAGATGGCGATTGCAGCCATGAAATTAAAAGACACTTGCTCCTTGGTAGAAAAGCTATGACCAACTTAGACAGCATATTAAAAAGCAGAGACATTACTTTGCCAGCAAAGGTCCATCTAGTCAAGGCTATAGTTTTTCCAGTAGTCATGTATGGATGTGAGAGTTGGACTGTAAATAAAGCTGAGCGCCGAAGAATTGATGCTTTTGAACTGTGGTGTTGGAGAAGACTCTTGAGAGTCTCTTGGACTGCAAGGAGATCCAACCAGTCCATCCTGAAGGAAATCAGTCCTGATTATTCATTGGAAGGACTGATGCTGAAGCTGAAGCTCCAATACTTTGGCCACCTGATGCAAAGAACTGACTCCTTAGAAAAGACCCTGATGCTGGGAAAGGTTGAGGCAGGAGAAAGGAATGCCAGAGGATGAGATGTTTAGATGGCATCACGGACATGATGGACATGATTCTGACTAAACTCTGGGAGTTGGTGATGGACCGGGAAGCCTGACATGCTGCAGTCCATGGGGTCACAATGAGTCAGACATGACTGAGCAACTGAACTGAACTGCTTTATTTTCAAGTGTATAAAAGTTTCAGCGACAGAGAGAGAGAGAGCAGTCAAGAGAGAGAAAGAGGGGGGGTGCTGTATTTGTCTGTTTACATGAAATGTGTACAAACAGACCCCTGGAGAGTCTCCAAACACTTAGGAGGCAAGTGAGGTGAGAGGACTGTCCTGATTTACTCCATTGCATCAAAATAAATTATTTATGGTGAAAATGTGTTTTCAGATCACTGGTGTTGTTAAGCAAAATTTTTTAAAATATACTGTATCATACTGTACTTTCAGATATGTGTTAGTGAAGATTAGCCATTGACACAGCACAATAAGTAACTGTTTATACTGTTTAAAAAAAAGATTCAAGAGAGAAAAATGCTTGCAAGCAAAGGAATAACTGGCTATAAAATCCATAGATTGAAGTCCTTTGGTCAGCAGAAAGACTGAAACTGAATACTAATTAAAGCTCCATTTGGCAGAAAGGATAAATTAACAGAGTGGTTACCATAGCAACAAAGGGAGACTATGGGTATTGGGGTACCTGCATTAAAACAGGTAACATTGTAGTTGATCACTCACTGCATTGACCCTCACCTGATGCACATCACCCTGTCTCAGAAACACTGGGCCATACAGGACCAGTGTGTTTACATAAATTATTGAATACATTAAGAAATAAACTAACAGAAAATACTAAATACATGTAAGACAGATGAATTTTGTTGACCATAAGTCACCACTGAGATTTTCCAGATATCTTCAGGTTGAAAACTCACTTCACCTAAAGTCTATGTCCAGGGGTCCTAGCAAGCCCTGGAGACCACGGGGGACTTGCTCCCCGTCAGCCTCCTAATGTCTGAGATGCTCAGACGCTGAAGCTCCGGCTCACGAACCGCAGGACCTTCGCCTCCTCCTCGTGCCGCTTCTGTGGGAGGCGTGGCCCAGCCCCTGTCCATCATTTGCCCAGTTGGTCCCCATGAACACCGACGTCCACTCAGATAATCAACTCTTGTTTTTATAAAATAAGCCTGTATGTTCATCTTGTTTACATAGTTATATTTAAAAGGTTACCAAAGAAATTAGGAGTCTCGTGGGAAGAGTACAGTTGCAAACATCCAAAGCCTTGATTCAGGTCTCAAATCTGCCACTTAACAAGCTGTGCAATCTTAAGAAAAATGGATTCCCAATAACTTTTTTGAATACATTCCTACAAAGGTGAGAGCATGAGCATAGGTTAGTAATTTTCAATCTTTATGAAGCAGTGAAATTGTTTAATTCTTTCCAAAGTGTAATGTTAAGCAGAAGCTCAATTTGAAAATGAAAGAGTTGTCCTAGATTAAGGGCCCTACTATCAGAGCCCAGATGTCCCGGTCCATCGTGGGGCTCCTGGAAGCTCTTGAAATACTGGTGCTAGTTCCAATGCAATTTGACATGATTGTATCAAGTAACTCAACAACAAGAAAAACATGGGGTTTTCCACACAAAGACACAGTAAGCAGAGAAATGGTGCTGTTTCTAAAACGAAGATGTCTCAGTTCTTGATGAAAGAAGATACAGGGACGTAGTAATTTTGTGAAGAGAATCCCCCAGGTTAACAACAATAGCAGCCTCAAGTCACAGCAGTTGATTGCGTGGTAGGTTATTTCACTGATAAAGTAACATGTATTAAGGTTGAATTCAGTTACATGGGGCTTCCCTGGTGGCTCAACTGGTAAAGAATCTGCCTGCAATGCAGGAGACCCCGATTCGATTCCTGGGTTGGGAAGATCCCCTGGAGAAGGGATAGGCTAACCACTCCAGTATTCTTGGATTTCCCTGGTGGCTCAGCTGGTAAAGAATCCGCCTGCAATGCAGGAGACCTGGGTTCAATCTCTGGGTTGGGAAGAGTCCCTGAAGAAGGGAAAGGCTACCCATTCCAGTATTTTGGCCTGGAGAATTCCATGGACTGTATAGAATACGGGGTCGCAAAGAGTCAGACACAACTGAGAGACTTTCACTTTCTTTCCTTTCTTTCACTTTTGGTCACATGGACCAGGACACCCAACTTGCAATGGCTTGACCACATAGAGAATTATATTTTGCATAGAATAAGCAAGTGCCATTAGGCAACCTAGCAGATAAACAGCAAATCCACAATATCACCAGCCTCCCGCCGGCTTTCTGCTTCACACACCCTAGACTTAGCGAGGTTCTTTCGGCCAGCAGGAAGCCCATCAGAGGGAGGGAGAGGATACTCTTCACTGTCACCCCCTGCTCCCTCCCTGTGAAGTCACCTGAGCTGATCTATCTGTCCTGAAACCAGATCCTCTGCAGTGTTCTCACCCTCATCGCTCTGGATGTAGGAGGTGGAAGCCCTTGTGGTTTCCCATGGCCTGTCTCTAGTCATCACGTCATTAACGTCCCCTCCTAAGTCTGATGACAGATGAGTGTAGCCATGATCCGTGCTATCGCAGAGTGCCCCCTTTGGCCAGCAGTCCCCGAACACTCTCCTCTGCAGGGCCTCACGCTCTCTTCACCTGCATTCTGCCTTCAGTTCAAAATTCCAGGGTTGCAGACAAAGTGAAGACGAGAGGTGTCTCCCCGAGTCCACCGACCCATTCTCTTAAAGGCTAGAGCTTGCTGACATGCGTGAGCTCTGGTGCAGCAGAAACAGGAACAGAACTAAATCACACAGTAAACCTGGTCATCAACGTCTTCTGTCACTGACTTGGGAAGACTCTCCACCGGGGACTGGGAAGAAAACCCTGCGTCTCAGGCAGCCAGTGTGAGACCAGGACACAACATCCCGACAGACGACGGAGGCGCCAGACCAATATCCGAGAGCTGCTGACCAACCCCCGAAACTCCTGCCCTGGCTCTGTGCGCCTGTGTGAGGTACACACACATATACATGCGTATACGCATTGTGCACATACATTTTTAGCCCCCTTTGCTTTTCCTGTTATTATTAAAAAATCATCGCTAAATCCTTCATTCTGAACTTTTAGGTCAGCTGTAGCCAAGCATGACAGTCTTGATGGTGGTCTGAACAGAACGTGTGACTGATCAGCCTTGAAGGTAAAACGCAGAGGCCTAGGTGCTGAGGTCGGGGAGGGGCCGAGTAAAAGAAGTTAAGTGCTTGTAGAGCAGAAGGGCAGGGAGATTATCTACAGTAAGAGTCAGAGTAAAGTGTGTGTATTTCCAGTGGAACCAGTGGAAAAGCGAAACACACAGAAATCATTCTGTTTGTCTTGGACATGGGAGAAGAGAGCTGAGAGGACGCAGACCACATCCAAACGTCACAGGGCAAGTTTCAATCGTCCAACGAGTTTAGTATAATGTAAATGACTGCTTCTAACCTTTAAGGCGTGCGGAATCACCGGGTCTTACTGAAATGTAGACACGGATTCTTGGTGAAGGGCGTGGAGACGGTTATGCCAAGGGGATGCCATGCTGGCCGGTGACACAAGGCACCACCTGCCCCTGCGGTCCAGCGCCAGCCCAAGGAACGGCTTCAGGAACTGTCTTCTTGGAGAGGAAAGGACTCAGGGTCTCAGGCCGAGGGAGGTCTTTTTCTGTTTGAGGCTTGTTTACTTGATCTGAGCATTATAAGTCAACATTTTTGGAAAGGACAGTGTGTACATAGAGAATGTGGCATAATGAGCAAGCGGTCCCTCCTTGACCTTTGAAGATTTTCCAGCAAGTGATGATGAATGATGATGACGATGAGGAGAATAAGACTGACCACAGTAAAGACAAACCCTTCCTGAGTAAGAAAAAGGGCTGCATTGTGCTTCAAAGCCCCCAATTCAAGTTTAGCCAGAGTCCACTTGGAGGTAATGAGGCTTAGAAATGCAGAATTCCACAGTGGCAAACATGAAGTCTTTGTATACCTGCAAATATCACAGTGTTCTTATATAGCTTATTTTAATTTCAATATGAGGATTAAAATAACTATTGTAAAAATGAGAAGAAATAATCAAAAGAATCCTAAGGCATCCAAGATTGTTTTAAAAATCTATTTCTACTTAGTGAAATAAATTTAAATTTGCAAAAAATTATAATGAATATCAATTTTCCTCATTTTAAAAAAGTATATATTTAAAAATAAAATTAGAAACAAATTAACCAGATTCTTTAAATAACAAACACCCTGAGCATGTTTAGGATTCAACTCAATTTAAATTTCACTTATGTTCACAGGAATATACGTAAGTAATTACAAGCACGTTCTCAAGGTCAGCTCTACCAAAATACTTTCTAAAAAATGAGCTGGTTATTTAGATGGAATTTCTACAGATGCCAAACATTTGAAAGCATAGAAATGATTGATACCATTATTCATTTTTCATCTGAATGTTCTTGCCTTTTGTAGAGTGGATATTTTCATACTATATATCAGTTTCTTAAAACTGAGTGCATTTTAGAAGATGGAGGAAATTATAATTACTAAACCTCTACATATGGGACTATTCTTTCACAAATCTGCTAATCATAAGGGTTCAAATAAAAGTCAAAAGTGTAAAGAGTTGTTTTACTTTCTGTACATACAAATTATATCAGGAAAAAGCTGGACCCAGTGAAAGCTGCAACTTTGGAATTGATATAAATTTGTTTCTACCATTTTCTATCACTCTAATTTCAATATGCTGGCAATAAAAATGGAATTTCTTCATACTGTGGTATGCACATGGAATTCATCAGTAGAAATATTCATCAGGATCTGAGTAGGAGCACAGTTACGAAGTAAGAAGCGCTGTCAACCACTTTAAATAGGACATCAATTAATTTTAGCAAAAACATTCTTTGAAAACTGCTTATTGTTATCACTTCAACTAGGAATGCTTTTAAAAATACACCAATCAATTCTAAGTTGTTCCAACACAGATCTCCATTAGACTGGTTACATCCTCATCAATGCCACGGTATTGATGACATTTAGTCAGGGCCTGCCTGAAGGAAGTCCGATAACCAAGATTCTGAACAATGCAAACTGGATTTACTTTTTGCTATTTATATCCAGTTACTATTTTATAAAATAAACGCAATACAATGCTAAACAAAGTGCCCCTTTTAAGGTGCTGTCTCTTCTCAAACTCAAATGTTCCCACTCCGTGGTGAGAAAACCCCACTGCCGCTAGCTTAAACTCTGCTGTACAGGACACTGTTCACATTTCTGTGGCAGTAGCAAGAAGCAGCCAGGTGTGTGACTGTGTCCCCTGCCGCAGAGCAGGATATGGCCTTTGTTTAAGCTTTTGCTTTTGTTGCTCATTTTTTCTAAGTGGCTAACATTACCTCTTAAGCCAAGTAGTGAGAACTTAGATTTTGCACACTGCTGCTGCTGCTGCTGCTGCTAAGTCGCTTCAGTCGTGTCTGACTCTGTGCGATCCCATAGACGGCAGCCCACCAGGCTCCGCCATCCCTGGGATTCTCCAGGCAAGAGTACTGGAGTGGAGTGCCGTTGCCTTCTCCATTGCACACTGCAGTGTTCCTAAATCTGCTAAGACTATGTCGACACATGGTGGGCACAAGACCAGTATTTGCTGAATGGACAGATGAATAAGCTAATGAGGGTTCAAGTTTACATTTGGTCTTTTCACTGTATTTTTAATGCACGTGGGGAACCTTTCCTCAATGGGCATGTTGACCTCATGATGAAACAAGAAAGTAAAAGAGGTAGTTCTCTTAGGCAGCCGAGACTTTCCTTCCTCTCCAGCCTCGTCTCCACGCCCTCGTTCTGGGCTTTGTCCTTTTCTCACTCCTACCGCTGTTTCCATTCTTCAGATTTCTGTTCAAACAACACTTCTTCAGAGACGACTTCTTCTGCTACCCTGTGAAACACAGGTTCCCCTCCACGTCTTGTGATCCCATCTTTCTCAGCATTTCTTTCCTTCCTTCTTCTGAGCCTTTTGTAATTTGTGTTTTTACTCAGTCATCTGTTATCTGGCATGAGAGCAGCAGCGGGCAGGGACCTGATGTAGCGCTGGACAATCAGTGAGGTCCACGGTGAGGTCCACGGTGTGAGGTCCACGGTGAGGTCCACGGTGAGGTCCATGGTGTGAGGTCCACGGTGTGAGGTCCACGGTGAGGTCCACGGTGAGGTCCATGGTGTGAGGTCCATGGTGAGGTCCACGGTGAGGTCCATGGTGTGAGGTCCACGGAGTGAGGTCCACGGTGAGGTCCACGGTGAGGTCCATGGTGTGAGGTCCACGGTGTGAGGTCCACGGTGTGAGGTCCACGGTGAGGTCCACGGTGAGGTCCACGGTGAGGTCCACAGCCCCGCGAAGGACAGCTGCTGCCTGGAGGGAGGGGTGAGTGAGGGAGTGAACTGTGGGCATCGTCACTGGTCCATCTGCTGCTGGAACACCCTCTGAGTCTATTCTCTACATCCACCCCCAGTAGGGTCCATGTAAAATATAAACCTGAGGACCCCAAGAACATTTATCACAGACCACAGGACAGAGTCCACAGAACTCAGAATGGCCTTGTCTCCTCATTTCTCCCTTAGAGAGGAACTCCTCAGATTTTCCGGGACTTATAATAGCTGAAGGTGTGAGCTGAAGTTTCTCCAGGTGAATTCACCCTTCCTTGGTAGAAGTGTAGCACTGTGTCTGTTTGATGTCATTGAAACTGAGTTCCATCAGGACCAGGTATCAGCCTGCATCTGACGGGTACCAAGTATCCCAAATACCCTGTCTGATGGATTGCATCATAAAAGTGGCAAAAATAGAAGTAGTGCTGCCACATTCAAATGTCCCATGATTACAAGTAAGGGCCAGGGGATCAAAAAATAGACCATTCTTCTATGTTCATGTCCCAAGCCAACCACACACACTTGTCTTCGTCACTTAGCAGGGGGTCTTGTGCTGCCTCAGATTAGGGCAGTAGCCCTCACCCGCTGGTCTCAGTGCCAGCTAGTCACATGGACTGTTAACAGTTCGGGATGTTTCAGTCCACTTTCTAACTATAGATTTTCCGTGCAGCTGTGAACGAGTCACCAAATTCTGCTGCCCCAGACACTGTAGGATTTGGATAATGTTCTCCTTCACAGTGTATTGTAAGAAGTGCAGAAAAAAAGACTTTCGGAGCGGGGCACGGGAATCAGACTGAGCCACGCTCTCACCCTCCTGGGCTCTCCGCTCAGCAGCACTGCTCCCACCAGCCTTGCTACGCTCCAGACTCCTGTGGCTTTGTGCTCTCATCTTGGCCTTGGACGTGCACGTCCCTCATTCCCACGGGCAACCCCCATCATTCAAGTGCATTTCAAATATCACTTTTCCTACAAAGTCTTATGAGATAGCTTAAATTGGATGTAATGTTTTCTTATTAACAGTATATTAGTCGTGGCCTTACCATATGATCCAACACTTTCTAAAGAGATGGCCCCTCTGCCCATGGGATACTCCAGGCAAGAATACTGGACTGGGTTGCCATTTCCTGACAAGTATTTAAGTCATGCTTTATGAGTATCTGTCAGAAAAATTACATAAAAATAATATCTTTATTCATATTTTCAAACATATTTACTTTGTATGCACAATGTTCCCCATATGACATCAACATTGGCCATCTAAAACAGCTCCCGGCTGCAAGAGGATACAGAAAAGTAATGCAGGATATTTCGGGAACTAAATGGAGTGAGTGAGGTTAGTGCTGTGATAGGAAGAAGCACAGAGGCAAGGCTCAGGGAGGCGGGGGCTGGGGGTTCCCAGAAGATCTGTGTCTGAACCGGGAATGAGCCATTCAGTGAAAGTGAGGAGTGGAAGGAAGTGGTTCTGCACAAAAAGAGCAGAAGGGTGAAGGTCCAGGGGGCGAGAATTCATGAAGCACCTTCCTGAAGCACAGCGTGTGGCTGAAGCACAGATCTTGAGACTGGGGTCTCCTTCAGGGAGGCCAGCGAGCCTTGCAGTCTAGCCCTTCTGCCCGGAGCCTGGCACTGGGCAGCACAGGGCTGTCTGCTGGCACACGCAGGCACAGGGGCCTAGACCCTAGGCCAGGGGTTGGGAGCTGTTGCTTCCTGAATTCCTTAAGGGAAAGAAAACAGGTCTGGGGTTTCTGAAGAGAGCCTGCTCCTGACACTCACACTGATCTGAGCCCCCGTGAGAGGACAAGCTGGCATGTTTGGTGGGGTGCTGACTCCGCGAACTGGGCGGAGGACCATGTGCCAGCTCCAGGCCTGCTCCCACCCCCCGCCCCAGGCCAGAGGCAGAGGACCCAGTGGGGACTCCGACCCGAAGAAAGGCAGACTCTCAGTGAGAGCGGCGGGGAGACCACCCCTCCACATAACAGACCCAGAATCGAAGGAAGGCTTCATTGCATTAAGGCATTGAAACACAAGGACCGTCTGTTAGAGAAGTTATCTTACTTTAAAAAGTACTACTTGGTTTGGGAATATCTTTGGAATATGGCACCTTCTTGGCACATTGGAATTGCCTATATGACCCCAATCATTACATACATCTCTTCTGATCAGGATGTTTGATCTCCTGTAGAAAAAAGTATCCAGAAAATATTAATAGACTAGAGTGGGTATATCACATTGTTCCTCAGCAGGACTATAGTCTATACAGATATTCCCATGGGCAAACCTGACTGTTCACAAATTTGAGACATATTTACCAAATAAGGAGGTCTTTTTTTTGATGTGGGGTGTATACATTTCAATTTACTCTCATTGTTGCCATCAAAATGTACCAGAGTGTTGCCCCTAAGGAAAGAAATGGTCACCAAGCCTCAAGACACCTTCTCTAGCTGGGTTTTATAACTGAACCAGTTCCAAGGAACAAGGTAAGGTCCACATTCCCTTTAAGCTTTGCATCTGAGGGGCGTCCCCTTCAGCTTGGCCCCGGGGGGTGTCCCCTTCACCTCGACCCTGGGGGCGTCCCCTTTACCTCAGCCCCGAGGGGCATCCTCTTCAGCTCGACCCCTAGGGGGGTGTCCCCTTCAGCTCGGCCCCGGGGGGCGTCCCCTTCACCTCGGCCCTGAGGGGCGTCCCCTTCACCTCAGCCCTGGGGGCGTCCCCTTCACCTTGGCCCTGAGGGGTGTCCTCTTCAGCTCGACCCCTAGGGGGGCGTCCTCTTCAGCTCGGCCCCGGGACAAAGATCTGAGCATGAATCACTCAGTTATGCTCGGCTCCAACCTGCACACGGCCCTCGGCCCCTGTCCTTTCTGGACCAGCATGAACGTGGCTCTGCAGACTCAGAAGTGTGCATCAAGGAACGGAAAGGGGGTGGATGACCTATGTATCTTTAGAATAGTGTGCTCCCTTCTCATATCTGCCTGCAGTACGGGAGACCCGGGTTCAATCCCTGAGTCAGGAAGATCCCCTAGAGAAGGAAATGGCAACCCACTCAAATGTTCTTGCCTGGAGGATCCCATGGACATATGAGCCTGGCGGGCTACAGTCCATGGGGTCGCAAATAGTCAGACATGACTGAGTGACTTCACTCACTTCTCATATCTGAGGGAAAGAACTATGTGGAAGCTATATTTCATTAATCCAGAATACACTGCTAGGTAGTATTGTTACTTCTATGTAACATATAACATATGTACTTCTATGTACATATAACAATGTTATATGTATCACATTTATACTAAGAAGGTTGGACCTGTTAGAAAGGTTGTCTTCCTAAATGCACAGTTTCTAGTACACGCCTAGCATACTAACAGCATATTAATAGTGAAAATAACAGAGCTGATAAAAGTTAAACATTAAACAAAATTTCATTATAGCACATAATGTTACCCTTTATGAACGGTAGTTGTTTTCTCCCTAATAAGAGTTTAGTTAGACTATTAAATGATCAGCATAATGGTTGAACAAATGTAACAATTCATTTTGAAACATGTAGTTAATTAACATACACCTACTTTGGAAGCCTTTGAAGTTAGTTAATAGTTATCTCAAATAAAATATATTCCTTTTGGAGGGAAAGAGAAAATTGATTGCTGCTGAAACACTGGAGTTTTACACTGGTCACAAAAAAAAAAAAGCTTTTCTATCTTACAACGTAGACCTACAGTAAATACAAGTTAAATGCAGCTCTTCCCTTTATGATCCAATATTGCTTTCTCAAAAAACTAAATCAAATCTAGCAAAATAAATTATTAATTTTTTGTTGTTGTTGTGTAATTTTCTCCCTTATCTTTTCTGGGCACTTCAGAGTGGAAAGTTGTTCACTTACTAAAGGAGGGAATTACATTTCTTAATATGAATATATCACCTCTTCTTGCCTAAAAACAGATGTGAAACTCGTAGAGATTATTTCAGTGAATTATCTTCAGCTTTTTGTAGGAAAGTTCCATTTTGTTGTTTTTAAACTTTGTTGGTAACCATCATAGAATTACATAGCTTTAGACTTCAGAAACCATCCAGTCCAACCACCATTTCCCACAAAAGATAGTGGAGAGTCTAAACAATTTGCAAATACAATTTCACATTTTCGTGTGAGCCAGTTTACATATATTATACTTCAATTTGCCTTAACCAGCACAAATTAATTTAGCCAATCAGATGTGTTAACAGTCTGTAAAATGCACATATTTCTGGTGATTGGAGAGCTCCAAAAAGTTCGTTCTGACAATACCACAAGTGAAAAAGCTCAGTAGAGATTCTAAATCAGGGCACCCTTTTATTAAGTTGAAAAAGTTTGTTGAAAAGGCTCATCCAAACTGAGGGCACCTAGTCATTTCAGCCTGTGCAAAAATGGATGAACTAACACATAAACTGTCTGATCCTTCATTGGCAGATCTCATGAATCTAAAGACGGACTAAGTACCAGTTTTGTCACTATTGTTTATACATCTAAGTACCTAATAAACTGACCTGAAGTGTTGGCTTATATATAATAATTGGGTGATAGAAGGATTCATTCAAGAAATCCGTTTGTCTGTCCCATTTAAAAACTGCAAAATACAACAGGACAACAGTGATTACTATCAAGGCTTCTTTGACTGGTATAATTTGAGGTGCAGTGGAAGATAGTTCTTACTGGTGTTTTTTAGAAAAAAAACCTAGCTTTTGATATGGTAAGATTTAGAAAGAAAATATGCAAATTAAAAATAATATGAGATTGGGCTAATTTTTTTTTTCACTGCAGCACGATGTTTTTCCAAAAACAGATTTACACCAAAATATTTTTTTCATAGAAACGTCACAGGCTTCCACTATGCTGGAGAGGAGTCCAAAGACAGCCCGGCCGCATAGGGTGCTGCCGGGAGCTGGCTGGGGAAGACTTGTCACTAGGCGGAGCTCTCCGGAGAGGAGCGCGAACTCCATCTGCACACAGAAGGGGGAAGAGGAAAAATGCCTCTTTTATCTGCCTCAGAGCAGTTTGATATGAGTTTTTACTTTTCTAGAGTACACCTTGACAGAAACGTTCACGTTGTAGTCATATTGCTTGGAAAAAGTTCACTGAGAAATCAAACCATCTCCTTCAAACACATACCCCACAAGTGTGTGCGGAAGGAATCGCGCTTAGATGACCACGATTTTTCAGCTCTATTCTATTGACCCCACCCGACTCTGCCAAACACTTTCCTGAGGACGCCGACCTCCGGGAAAGGAGCGGGAGGAAGAGACGCGGAGACGGGCGCGAGTCCGGCCGGGGTCGCCGCGCGCCCGCAGCGTCCCGGGCGCATCCAGCCAGCGGGCGGCCGCCGCGCTCGCGGCCGAGGTTTCCATTCCGGCCGCCGCGCTCCCTGCGGGTATTGCGCCGAGAATACCTTTCCCAACCAGATCGCCGGTTTGGAGGATGTCCAGCTCTTGCCCAGAAAGAGCCAATAAAATGGGAAAGTGCGCAACTGATTGATAATACATTTTACAAGAAGAAAAATTAAAGGAGGTAAACTGTTGAACTATCACAAATGGGCCTGCCTACAACCTAAAACTTTCTGCAAGACGCGGGCCTGGACGGAGGACCCGGGAGCGCTCCCGAGGGCGTTGCCGAGAGAGCCGGCGAGCCCGGGGCCGAGGGTCCGGCGCGCCGTCCTCCCGGGGGCTCGCCGGGCGGGGGAGGGTGGCCGGGGGCCGCCACGGTCCAGCCGGGGGGCTGGGTCCGGGGGTCCCAGCGCTAACCCAGATCCTGCCCTCCCCTCCGCGCCCCGGACCGGCCAGGGGCGAAGCGACTTCGCCCCCGGGAGTGGTCCCCAGCCTCGCCAGCAGATCCCCCAAACACACAGACTCCCGTCGACTTATTAAATGTGAGGCAATCAGGCAGCTCCTTTTTTAATAGCCCAAGATCTACATTTAGACAAAAACAGATCCGAGTTCCTGGTAAAGGCGTTTCTTCTCATCCTGTCATAAGTGACAGGAACGGAGGGAAATAGACTGAGGGAGAGAAGGGGGGGTGAAGGGAGGGACGCGGAGGGGAGGGAGATGGGAGAGGGGGGCCGCCGGGTGGGGGTGCGGGGGGCGGGGGGAGGGAGAGGGGGAGACGGGGGAGGGGGGTGTGGGAGGGGGTCAGGGCCGGGAGGGGAGGGGGGAGACGGGAGAGGGAGGGGGAGACGCGAGGGGCGATGCGGGGGGAGCAGACGGGGCGGGGAGACGGGGAGGAGATGGGGGTGGTGAAGGGGGTGTCTGACGAAGATCCGCGCGGGGATACGAACACTCCGGCGGCTTCTAATTAAAGACCCGAGCCGGGCCCTCGGGGACCCGCCTGACGTCGGCAGCCGCGGGGATAAGAGGCGCCCCGAGGTCCGAGGCTGGATTCCGCCAGCCAGCACCCCAAGCCACCGCGAGTTCCGCGCCCCCTCCCCGCGCAGCAAGTGCGCCCCGCGACCGGGCGCCGCCGGGCATGGAGTAGGGAGCCGGGCGCCAGCTCCGAGGCACGGGGACCGACGCCGGGGGACGCGCACGGCTGCGGGGCGCGGGGACCGGCGACCCGGCCGGGTTCCTGCGCGCAGGTGGCCCCGCGGCGGCGCCGGGCAGGTACGAGCCGGGCTTCCTCCCCGGGGCCGGGGCTTTTCCAGCAGCGGGCCCAGCGGGTGTCTGGGGAGAGAGTCTCGTCGCGGGGGCTTCTCGGCGGAGATCGGCAACACCGGGAGGAGGGGGCGACCACCACACAAAGGCGCTGCTGGAAACTTGGGCACGGCCGCCGGGGGAGGGCGCACCCCCGCCTCGACTCGCCGGGGCGCGCGGCGGCTCCCTGAGGGGGACGCCTGGGCCAGACCCCCCGAGCCGCCGCTGCCCCCGCTTGGCGCCCGTGGGGGACGGAAAGTTGAGGCGCCGCGCCGCGTCGCGGGGCTCCGGCCGATGCGCCATCTCCAGGAAAGTTCGGGGCCGCGGCGGGGCCGAGGCGCGTGTCGCCCGGCGCGGAGGGCGCGCGGCACCCAAGGCGCGCTCTCCACGTCGCCGCGAGGGGCCTCGCGGAGGGGGCGTCCTCGTGGGGACCCCGCCCAGCCTCCCGCCGCGGCCCCGCAGCGGCCCTCGCGGCCCGGACGGCGCGGGGCGCCCCTCCACCGGCTTGGTGCTCGTCCTCCGAGGCGCGGGGGCCGGGGTGCGCGGTCCGAGGGGAGTGGCCTCCCCGCCCTCCCTGCCGACCGGCTCTCCGGGTCTCCCCGCACCCTGTCCCTCCAGCGAGCCGAGCTCCGGGAGCGCACCGACCCCACCCGGCCCGGCCGAGCGCAGAATGCACGGACCCGGGCGCCCCCTCCTGCTGGGGCTGCTGCTCGTGCTGGGGGCGGCGGGGCTCGGCAGGGGCGGCGCGGAGCCCCGGGAGGCCGCGGACCGACAGACGCTGCTGCGGCTCATCGTGGAGATCGTCCAGGAGCTCAGGAAGTACCACTCGGGGGAGTCCAAGAGGCTGCAGCTCTCGGGACGGCAGGACTACGCCCTGGACCGCAGGGAGGTCGCGGACTACGCTTACCCCGAGGAGCAGAGAGTGGGTGAGTCGCCGCCCGCCCGCTGTGGAGGCGAGCGCGCCGCCTGCAAAGGCCTCCCGCGTTTGGGGCTGGCCGAGCCGCCCGGATCTGCCTGTCCTGTATCAGGGGACGCTAGAAGAACCAGGACTTGCTTGGAAATAGAACTCTGAGAACGCATACGTAGTTTTAAAATATAAATGCATTTCTACTGTTGTTTTTTTTTTTTTAAGCTGGGAAATATTTTTATTTCAAAAAGGAGATAGGAATTCCATGAATGATGCCCAGCAGATAACATAACTACTCCTCATCCACACCTAAGACGTGTGAGTTGTTACCCTGGTCGGTAATTACAGCATGGAACTGTCATGTGTTATTTTGGAGATGGAAATATTTTCAGCAAAGCAGTTTCAACTGAGACAGAAATGTTTCAGAACCCCCCGCCCCCATCCCCACAGCAGAGCCTTCCCAGAGTGGCTGCCCTCTGGGAAATTTCCAAGGAAAGCATGCAAGCTTTTAATGCTTTCATGACACAATCAGGTCAAATATGATAAGGTCAATTTTATATAGACTGACTAAAGTTAGTTGTAAACGGAGACTGACATTTAGGAGATGTCTAAACCTTGCAAGTAAGATTCTTATGGAAATGTTCCCTCTTTGAATGAGGAGAATTGGCGGTAGTGTGACCACACGCCATCACATTACTAGAGCAGATCAGGTGAGTAAAAATGAATCCAGATGACTGTTAAAAAGAGCAAAAACAAGGCTGAAAGCAGAAAGGATGTCAGCCAGGCTAGTCACCAACGCCAGCTAGGACTGCGCAGACCTGGTTGTATCTGTTTGCATGCATTCATACCAGCCTTCACAACAGGTGGTACTGAAAGCATCTCACCCTTTTTCTAAGTAAATACCTAGAAGAATGTGTCTATAGCAGATTTTTTGTTTGTTTGTTTGAAGGATGATATCAGGTTTTCTTCTTAGAACTTTGAGAGATTGTTGAATTTGATTCTCTAGGTCTTCAAGATGAAAGTGTCTAGAGTGATTTATTCACTGGAGGATAACTGTCACACACACACACACACACACTTCATGGTCCCTGCCTCTCTCCTGGTGGTAGAGATGGGTGTTAATAGCAGATCTTGGAGAGTTGTGAACCTTATTTGAGGACAATGTGCCTGCCCACCCGTCCTCATATTGCCATGTACAGCAATCAAGGGACTGCTATGATTGCTGTTTATAGCAGAATATCCAGTAATTTTAAACATCCACTTCAGGTCAAGTTAATAATTTATTTCTTTTCCCTCAAACAGAAATTGTCCCTCGAGATCTAAGGATGAAAGACAAGTTTTTAAAACATCTTACAGGTAAGCTTTTCCCTCGTTCCTTCGCCTCTCCCCAGATACTGGCATCTCAGGAGCTCTCACTATCCGTTTCTTCCTGCACGCTCCAGGTCCTCTGTATTTCAGCCCAAAGTGCAGCAAACACTTCCACAGACTTTACCACAACACGCGAGACTGCACCATCCCTGCATGTAAGTGACCGCCTCTGAATCGCTGTGTAGAGTAGACGTGACTCTGAGCCCCGGACTTGCTCATGTTTACTCCCTGTTGACTCTGCAGTCAGGGGCTGGGCTGAGTAGGCCATTGAGGAAGATAGCTACACGCAGCAGCTAGTGCCAGAGAGAACACAGTTTACATTTGCTGGAATTAATCAACTCTTGGAATGGGCTGGACTCTTCCATGCATTTCTCGAATTCTGGCCTCATGCCTGTCCTTGTATCCACTCAATTCTGACAGTGGAGCAAACGTTTAAAATGAGTTGCTAAAATGACTACTGTAGGGTATAAAGTATCAAAGGATGAATCTGGACCATTCCCACCACCCTGGCCAGAGACTTTTTGTTTCCACCAGTAATTATAACCTCATTACCCAAGAATTTTACTGCCATTTCAAAACTTTGCTCTTCTGCGTGGCTTCATCATTAATTCAGAAATGCAGATGCCCCTCTCCATGTGGCTCTCAGCTGTAACTGTCTGGGTTATCTACAACAAAATGTATTTCATTTCCCCCAAAAGTGGCTTCTTGTGCTCTTCACAAAACATGCAATAATGACAAGTAGCTTAGTAGCTAGAGTGACATGTGCTAGAGCCCTAAACCAATTTGTTTGTGTGCAGGGACCACAACTTTCCTTCCCTTTAAAGCTCATAGGAGGACAGCTGTGCAAATAAGTCAAGCCTCTTAACAGCTGTTTTCAGGACTGTCCTTAGGGGCAGCAGACCAGACCTGCCTGTCCTACTCAAAACAGTAAGCCCCTTTCCGTAAAGGGGAAACTGCTCTGTGTAGGCAGCAGAGCCACTTTGTGGAGCTCTCACACCCCCAGACACCGCAGGAAGGAAGGAAGCTCCTCCTGGAGGGAGGGGCGGTGGCCTCGGTCAGCGCTGTCACGGGGCCAGCGGGCTGTGCGTGCCTGATCGCAGACGCCACCCGCTCATCCGCAGACCCTCCCTGGGACCCCCTCCCACACTTGCTGCCTCCTCTGCTGATGTAACTGAGTACCGAGGCAGCGATTCTCCTGGTCACCCCGAAGGTGAGGTGGCAGGACCAGGACGTATCACGGCTGCACCCGGACCTGGAGACTGGTCAGTGCCCTGGACATGTGGCTGCTCACACGGCTCCCAGCCCTCTCAGCTCACAATGAGCTGCAGAACCAATCTGGGCACGTCAGTGCAGTTCAAGGCTGAATGTACCAGTTTCCAGAGTCCTGGCAGGTCAGACAGAGGGAACAATAGACCTTCTCACTCAAGGTGTGGTCTTGAGGTAAGCTCCTTTGAGGAGCAGGACTTTTGAGTCCATCACACCCGCTGAGCAAAGTCTGCACCTTAAGGGGACCCCCCCCAGGTGGACATCAGAGTGGAGAACATGTTGTCCAGCAGGGAGATGGTTGGCCTCGGGATCTTAGGGCGTGTGTCAAATGCCAGTACATTCTTTGAGCTCATACAATCCCCTGCATCACATATGGCCTGTTTAGGAAAACCACATCCTAAAAAACGTGGTGCATCTGGTGAAGAGTCAAAAAGCTAGGCGTCCCTGTGACCCTGCTTCCAGCTGTCAGATCATCCTTTGAGTCCACGTTATGTCCTCTAAATATTTATCAGGTGTGATTTTTGAAGAATTAGCTGCTTGGCTACCATGCGGTGCCTATTTATTGCTGTCAGTTTATTAATTCACTCGGAATTTTGGCCAAGAGTATGAACTCTTTTGTCTTTAAGTAGGATTCTGTGACTCTTGAGCAGTAAACTCTGTCTCGAGGAATCCCTGTATGCCCATGACTGCTGGGCTGCCTGTCCTCTGAGACGAGTGGAGCAGGAAAGCAATGCGATCGCTGGGAAGGCCCGGCCGTGCTCAGAGCCCAGCCCTCCATCGTGCAGCCGGGTGTTTTCGCTCCGGTACTTTTGGCTGCTGACCCACTGGCTTTAGAACTTTTGTGCGGAAGGCTTTATGTTATGATCAGCTCAAGAGGGGACCCGGCCTGCACGTGACCTAAAAGTTAAAGAACACAGCAAACGACAGCCATTGTGATGAGCCCAGGAACCGCTGTGAGGAGCAAACAGGCCGAGAACAGGCGTGCGGCCATCTGCGTCCCTGCCCCCCACGGGCTCCCAGTCACATCACTTAACTTCTGTCACGTGACACGAACGGCCCTGAGGTGCCATAAATTATTAAGTCAGCAGCTTCAAGCCATGATTGCAGATGACAGTCTATATACTGCTTCCGGGGAATTTAGAGTGTTTAAAGGAATGAATGGCTTTAGCAGCTGCTGTGGTTTTTAAAGTGAATGCTGTTCATCTAAGCTGCTGAGGTATCTGACGAGGGTCTGTGATCTGTCCCCACTTGCAGACTACAAGAGGTGTGCCAGGCTTCTGACTCGGCTGGCAGTCAGTCCGATGTGCATGGAGGGATAAGGTAAGCTGGCGGCCCGGTCACTGTGGCCTCCACGCCAACGACCGGGTGCGTCTGGAACGTGAAAAATTCACGGGGGTTTAGAGACAGTCATTCTCGGTGAAAGCAAAGTTATTGTGGGTAAGGTTGACAGAGTACTCAAAATGTCTCTAAATACTGTGTAAAAACCACAGCACTGCAGGCAGCCGCTGGGACCCAGGCACAGGAGGACGTGCTGGCCGAGTGCATGGTAATCTGCACACAGCCCACTGGCTACTGACTTCAGCACGCGCTGGATGCATAGCTGAAGTCCTGCTCACCCACCTACAGGCTTTCATTCAGACATTCATAAATGAGTATATGACTAACCGTATCCATGCAGATTCTAGAGACATACGGTTTGAGGCGCATTTCTATCAGGATGTCAATGCACTTAGAAAACTATAAAGAACAGCTAAGAATAGGCATCCTCTGTGTCTTGTGTGCCGGGCACGGCCAGGCGCCAGGTCTACCTGTGTCTGATGGCTGCCCCTTCATCTCCCGTGAGTCGAGGAGGGGTGCTCGCTGTGGTGAAGGCCACACTGACCGAGGTCTGTGCGGGTGCCCGGGGCAGCTGCCGTGGGTGCTGCCCTGAGCTCCATCCACAGCACTGCTTCTCCCCAGCAGGAGCCCCTTAGCAAACAGGGGTTTAGGGAAACAAGGGTTACTGGAGGGTGTGACCCCACGCCCTCCACAGGCTCATGAAACTTACAACACTTCCTATTTGGGGGGAGTGAAAGCACATTTTTTTAAAGTGAAAGCTGAGAAATTCCTCATCCTTCATTTTTCATCTGAATGCTGTCCAGTTTCTCTTCCACTGCCCACGTGGCAAACAGAACACTTACTTTTAAAGCAATGAATGGATTATTATAAGTCTCCCAAAGTACCTGCCAGGAGAGATGAGAATGCTTTTATTAAGTATTTCTTTATAGTTAAAGCATCACTGTTTCCAAAGATGAACCAGGCACATCCTTGGAAAACAACTGCCATTTATTCACAAGTGGGGAGACCGAATGCTCGGCCCACTCAGGCTGCAGGCTCCCTGTCTCCCTGCCTGTGAGCTGACCCCCGCGTCCCCCAACTGCTCTCCTGCAGAGATGGCTCACCCGAGTGCAAAGGCAAGAGTGGTGGCTCCCAGGAGCCCATGCGGCTGTGGAGCTGCTCCCAGGCGTGGTCCCGCTCTGCTCTGGGTCAGAAAGGGCTTTCCCAGCACGGCACGCTTGTCACCACTGTCAGTAACCGTGTTCGTTTTGGCCAAGAAAGGTGTCATTTAGAATACAGATTCTTATGCTAAAATAACTTTATAGTACTTTAAAAGATTAATTTCTTCCAATTCTTTAAGCCACAGTTGCAAACACTTAACTGGTTGATGACAGTGCAGACAGTCAAGGGTTGCCCTGACCCCCTGGAGGGTAGGGCTCACATCCTGCATCAATATCCGACTTTGCTCATGAGTCATTAAGCTGTGCCCAAGTACCTCTTCTGTGGTCCTAACACACGAAGACGTCAGGACGCACCTGCAGAGGGAGATGCCTCTTCCCACGCCAGACCATGACCGCAACCTCTTAAAGGCTGGTCTGAAGGAAGTCGGGCTTCAGGAGGTCCTGATTGTGGAGCCCCTCCACACTGTGATCTCAGAGCAGAGCCCTCTCCTTCTTTCTGAACCTCACGACCTGATCTCCTACAGCCAGAGGAGTCGTAGCTTTCCAGCCCCTCTCCCGCATGGCAAGACAGCCTCCCCCACACCCTTTCCTTGACCTGGGCTTCCCCTTGGGTAATTTCAAGGCCTCAGGCCTGGAGTATTTTCAGAGGAAACAAGTAACAAGCATCCACCTCATTCTACAGAATGCAGCCTGATCTGAGCAGCCCAGGACTGCGCCAGTCAGTTAGACTGAACTGCCCAGAACTCACAGCAGACACAGCAACATCAACCTCTAGTCTTCAGCTCGACAGGCTTTCTCTTCATCTGAGATGGTTTCACTCCTTTAGCACAGCAGGCCCGTGATGACGGCAGAACTGAGTTACTTCCTACAGTAAAAGACACACAGGAACACAGGGAAACACACGCAGACTGAAATTCCTCAGGTCTGGACACACATCAGTGTGTTAGTCACTCAGTCGTGTCCAACTCTTTGCGACCCCATGGACTGTAGCCCGCCAGGCTCCCCTGTCCACGGGATCTCCCAGGCAAAAATTCTGGAGTGGGTTGTCATTTCCTTCTCCAAGGGAACTTCCTGACCCAGGGCTTGAACCTGGGTCTCCTGCATCACAGGTAGATTATGTTACATGTAATTTAACTTATAGGTCTTCCAGTGTGAGTCATTCTAGGAAACCAAGCCTGTCTGTTTTGCAGTGAGCCGAGCTGTGCAGCAGCCCAGGACCCGTGAGAAGTGCCTTGGAGACCAACAGGACAGAACCCACTGCCTTCTGAACACACCCCGTGAACAGAGATTTATTTTTTCAGACAGACTCTTCCATAATTCCTTTACCTTGAGTTTCGTATGTTGTTGACACCACTTGTGGACACATATTCAGTAAATGTGTGTGCCTGACAGTAATGCTTGCCACTCATCCTTTTAGACAACAGGACCGCATCTGATATGTCATGCTGTGAATTGGCAGAGAGAGATCTTTTTCCTGATTAGGTGACATCACAGATATTTCTTTAGAAACATAAGCAGAGTCAGCAGAATCTAAAAATATATTTTCATATAGCATATGGTATTAATATTTTATTATTTTTACAATTAAAATTCCCAGAGTATTATTTGGAACTGCATGAAAAGTTAAAAAAAAAAAAAAAAACAACTTCAGTGTGGAGACATCTGTGTACATGCTCAGGCTAATTTCATTTGTCCTTTTGTAAAATAAATGTAAAATAATATCCAGATACTGTGCAATATGTAAATATTGTAAATAAAACACAAGTAATAAATGAAGTGTTTGTTACAGTGAAGTCTTCAGAGTGACTCCTTACTTTCTGAACAAGTTTATCTGGGGAATTTGTGATTTACAAATCTTTATGAGACAAATACAGGCAGAAGTCACATAATATAAAAGGCATAAATAAAATGAGAAAGCTACAAATTCTTGTAAGGGACAATCAGCATTTTCTAGAGAGTGGTACTATATTGGTGACATACTCCATAAGATAACGTGATTTAGTAGTGAATAGTTCAAGTAAGTTTGCCTCTGCATTTCCTATATGACTTTGTAATGGAAACGTTAAACTAAGAGGGACCTTAAAACTTCCAAGAAGCTCCAGATTTTACAGGCAGATGTGTTTTGAACAAATCTGACTGGATCTAATTTTTTTATAGACAAGTGAATTCAGCAGTGAGTCTTCTGTTCACACGATCCCTGGTCTGAATACAGCCGAACGTGTGCTGTTGCTTGTCGTGTCTGACTCTTTGCAACCGCATGGACTGTAGCCCGCCAGGCTCCTCTGTCCATGGGCTTCTCCAGGCAAGAATACTGGAGTGGGTTGCCATGCCTTTCTCCAGGGGATCTTCCCGACCCAGGGATCTAATCTGTGGCTCCTGAGGTTCCTGCATTGCAGGTGGATTCTGTACCCGAGCCACCAGGGACGCCCCAGATACAGCCTAGGGACAAAGTCAACTAGAATCCTAGGATTTGTGTGATAATCCGCATATAAGACATAAACATTAAGGAAAGTAAACTATGAACATGAAAGAACAGAAAGAGTAAAAAATTCTCTTGCTCTGAGATTATTAAGCAATCACTGAAGACTGCGGTATAACTTTTAAAGTACTTTACTTTCCTATTTTCTAGCTGCAGTTAAACTTTTCCCCTTGATTCTTCTTTACTTTTTAGAGCTACCATTATCAAATCCTCAGTCCACCTAACTCTCGAGTCTTCAGGATGAGTCTCATGTAGCACAGGCTTCTGGCCATGACCTCCTGTGTTTCACCTCTGCTACCCCGACGGCCTGGGGTGACGACAGCCTTATTTGTCCTTCAGGCCCAAGTTAGTTTAGGACTAAACGCCCCCACCTGAGACCCTCATGAGACTGAGGACTGGAAGCATACCTCTGCGCTCTCCCTGCTTCTGAGCGACCATCACTCAGACTGACCTGCGACTCAGTCCTCCCATGATTTCAGGTCACCAACCGTGGACTGGGCTGAAGACTTGCAGTGGAGGAACGCTGTCCCTCATCAAGCCCCCCACGTGGAGTCTCTCTTGGGGTCCCAGCCCCACACTCTGCTGAAGGTAGGGGGAGGCAAGGCGGCTATGGCTGAGGGCCACCAGCTTCTTCCATGAACAGATGAGTCAAGCAGAAGCAACGTGCTCGCTCAGCAGGTCCTCTCCTCAGGTCACTGCCTGACCCTGAGCAGACGGGCACACCACCCCCCAGGCAGGGGCGGGAGGGCCAGGCGTTCTGACTCCTCCTCGCCTCTCAGGAAAAAGCAGGCAGACACCAGACGTGCACCTCAGTTGTATTTTTGTAATTTCCCCAGTTTATTTGAGAACAATTTTTTCTGACATATATTCATATGAATTTTAGATCAGTTATTTCAAAGTGTGCACAAATTATGTATATTTGCCTATAACCAGGCACTGATAAAAGAATACTTAATATATCAATATTTAAGCATTCCAACATAAAAGGACTTTTTCCAACTTAATAGTTTTTCCCACACAAGGTGATCTATAATTGACATTCAGGCAATTATACACATGTAGAAGCAGACACAGCCCCCAAACTGACTGTAAGATAAACCAGCACACACATGTCCCTCTCCTGGATATAATAATGTTTCCAGAGGCAAAGGGGTCCAAATGGGAACAAATAAGTTGACTTCCTTATGAAATAAACCACACAAACTAAGAAGGAGTGAAGGTGCTAAAGATTAATCCCACACATCTCCCTCCTTCCTGTCCTGAAAATGTACGTGTGTGCACTGAGCGTGTGACACTTCACCGACTGCTGGACGCCGGGCCCTGGCATCGAGAGGTAGTGCAGGCAGGGACCCGTCCACAGAGGGAGAGGTAGTGCAGGCTCCTGGAGGGACGTCTGACTTCACTTCACTATGTTCTCCTGTGCTGTTCCACTGTTTTGACTGTTCCACTGTTTTGGTAACTGGGGCAAAGGGGGAGGTTTAGCTAGTCTAAGGAACTCTTACCCCATAAGCTATCTGAATTCAAGATTTTTTATTTACTCTTTCGCCAAACACAAAGACTGATTTCCATCTACAGTTATTTTTTCAGGTAATAAACAGTGAGTCAACTGAAGAAAGGGCTGCGGCCTTGGCTCGGGAACGGTGACGCTGTTGACATACAGCTTGCGGGGGGCGAGCCTGGGCCACGCGCGACGGGCCGGGTCAGCGGACCTTCTCCAGGAAGGCTCTGCAGCACCGCACACACTGCTGGTAGACGGTCTCAAAGTCAGCATCGTTGCCCTGGAAGGACAGGGAGAAGGGAGAGGAACAAAACCACTAAGGAAGTCGCCTTCAGGGAGCCTGCCTCTGACCCCCGACGGCAGGCGCACACACAGGCGGACCTGTACGGCCCGTCTGTGAGCATCAGGACGGAAGTGAGGCCACACTTACATAATAGGGATCTTCAATGATAAGCTGTTTTTGTGGATCATAGCTCCCAAGTAGTTGGATTTTCGCTCTGCAGTTTTTAACTTGATTACTTTTTCTATTCAAATCTCTGTAAAATTGAAACATGAACTTAGTTTTCTGATCTATGGCTTCACGTTAAACTGGGACATCTGCTCGGGTTTTATGAAGTATCCGTATCAAAATCCAGCAAAAGTGACCTGATTTAAAAAAGAAACCAAACACTCGGCAGTTCCGCACAGCCTCCGTGTGGCTGCCCCCGCGAGCTCTGTCTCCCAGGCAAGGGCGCTTCGACAGCAGCAGGTTTACACAGAATGTGCACCCTCAGGTCGGACAATCATTAGCATTCTCCTCTGAAGCACATGTTCAGAAAGACCCAAGGGTCAGCAACTGAGCAAGGTGGGAGAATGGAACTCAAAAAGCCACTAAGACCAGGTCCCAGAGGGCGGCAGGCTCCCTGGGGAGGTGTCCTGAGCGGACCCTACGGCCACTCCCACCTCAGCCTTCTCACTGAGCTTCGTGGGGCCTGGTTAACAAATCTCCGTGGCGGACACCAGGAAACCTGCAGGCCTCAGAGCACAGACCTCCCCTGAGAAGCCATGAGGCTGAAACACGAAGGGCGGGTAGGAATGGGGTGGCAAGGGCTGCACCACCAAATGCCAACTGGACCTGGAAATGTCTCTAATAAATATGCCACATGGAGCTCTCTAGCAAGATGCTGCTGATAATACTGATAAGCTATTCAGTGAGAAAAATGAGGCCAAACAAGTGAGAAACAAAAACAGAAAATTTATGTATTTTAATGAACTTAATGAAAACCTAGGTAAGCTTGGTGTACCTGTACCTGTCCACCCCTCAACAGCGACTCAAGGCAAGAGTTTCTCTTAATTTAACGCAGGCACCTTCACGGGTGGGCAGGGAAGCAGTCAGTGTGGTCCTGTGCTCACGTGGAGGGCTGGTCTCTGTCCCTCGGTGCGGGCAGACACTGGGGGCCTGCAGGCAGACTGTGGCCTGCTGTGACAAGCAGCTTGGCGCCTGTCTTACGGCGGGCACGCAGTCATACAGTCCTCTCAACTGTCAGATACACTGTATTCACTTATCTTTGCACCGTCAGCACATTATATCATACTGTTTGTTAGGTTTAATTTTCACACACGTGGCCGACCCTAGAGTTCACAAGAGAGGCCCAGGCACCGTGCCAGGCACACACCGCTGAAGAAATGCCACCGAGTTCCTTGTCGCCCAGATTTAGGTCCCCGAGGGTCAAACCCCGTGAGGTGAGAGCGGTGGTGGTGTGACACGCCGCGCAGAGCTGAGGCCTGAAGGCCACCACGTCCACCACTGAGCCGGGAACCGGGGCAAGCAATGAACCCCTCTGTGCCTCCAGTTCCTCTTTGATAAGACGGGGCAAGCGTGCAGACTTTTGGGTTAAGTGCGCTGGTGTGCAGAGCCACTTTCGTCTAATACCTTAATCTGACAGCTTTTGCTTTTAAATTGATTAAGGCAATCAACAATTTAAACAGAGTAAAAAGTCTTTTTTGGTCAGTCTTTCTTTCCAGGTGGGGGTGGGGCAGCAACAGAGGGGAGTAAGATGAGAAACACAATCAAACCCCGTGCTGTCCGTGAATCATTACAGCAATAACAAACTCTCTCTTCTGCAAAACAGAGCATCACTTTACATATCAGACTGCTCCTTATCAAAAGGTGTGCCTCAGTGTAAACACACCTAGGAGACTCAACTCTAAATGACTCTGGATTTCTCACTCTTCTAAATAAAGAATTCTGCATATTATGACCATCACTATACATTAAAAGTTTAAGGTAATAAAAAAATCATTTGGACAACAAACTGCTTCGCCTATTACTGAAATGAGTTGAAGAGAAATACCCTTTAAAAATGTGATTACCTCAGATTGCTCTCATCCATACACAGTATATAATCAAAAGTGACAAAGTCTTCTTTGGTAACCTAAAAGCAAATGAGAAATCAAAACATAGTGTTTACATTCAGACCAATCAAGCCTAGAGGACTGAAAACAAAACTTTAAAAAAAGAAAGCTATACTTAAATCTGCTACTAATTAAGTTGTTAGTTAATGAATTAATTAATTTAGGGTACTTTAAAGTTAAAACAGAGTTAACCTATTAAAAATTTCCTAAAATTGTATTACAAAGAAGTTTTATAAAGTTTCCTGGAGTAATCATGAGATAGTATAATATGTGCATGCAAAGCTTATATTTTATGTTAGACTTCTTAGAGACAAAGTGTCAAACAGCTAGCTTATTACACATTCCATATCTGAGTCCTGTTCTTCACTCTCCAAGCATTCATTCCGAGCCCCAGTGACGTGCGCCCACTGCAGGACACACAGCTGTCCTTGTGGGCTTCCCCCATGCAGGGCGGGCAGCTCACAGGAGTGACTGCGTCTCATGGAAAAATAAAGCAGAGAAGAGGGAAGAGAGGAAGATAACATGTGAGTAGGGGTCAGGGAAGATGAACTAAGAAAGGAACGCATGAGTGACACTCTCTGGGTCTTCTTTCTTCTGACTGAATATCTGTAATTTGGACATGACATAGAAGAGAGTGCCACTCAATATTCTTACTAATTCTAACCTAAACTTGGCATTTTGGGGGGCTCCCCTCATAGCTCAGTTGGTAAAGAATCCGCCTGCAATGCAGGAGACCCCAGTTCGATTCCTGGGCCAGGAAGATCCGCTGGAGCAAGGCTAGGCTCCCCACTCCAGTGTTCCTGGACTTCCCTTACGGCTCAGCTGGTAAAGAGTCTGCCTGCAATGTGGGAGACCTGGGTTTGATCTCTGGGTTGGGAAGATCCCCTGGAGAAGGGAAAGGTTACCCACTCCAGCATCCAGAACTAAGAAAGAAATGCATGAGTAACACTCTCTGGGTCTTCTTTCTTCTGACTGAATATCTACAATTTGGACATGACACAGAAGAGAGTGCCACTCAACATTTTTACTAAATCTAACATAAGCTTTGCATTTTTTGACATTTATAAACACAAGCCTGCTAAAATATAAATGAAAAATTATCTTATGATTTTTAACTGTTATAATGACAATAAGAAAGGAGCAACTAGATTCGATTTTAATAACCTGTAAGGGAAAAGAATCTGAGAATGAATACATGTAAGAGAATCACTGCGCTGCACCCCTGAAACTAACACAGCATATTGTGAGTTAACTATATGTCAGCTAAACACATGGCAGGGAAGGGAGGGAGGGAGGGAGGGAGGAAAACATGCCCCAAATCAAAGGTGGAAATAATTTCTAGGAGTGCAATTTCAATAATCATCTTCATCAATAAAAAAAGTCCTCTGAAATACAGTGGTATAGTGATACCACAAGGAAGATTCTGATAATTTGGTTAAGCAGAGAAGTGATACTGGGCTATAATCAGTGTTGCAAAATAATAATAAATATACTCATTATTCTGTTAAAAATAATCAATTTTGGCTCTCAGTATGCATCTGCATTAGTTTTCAGTATACCAAATTAATAAAATACCGGAATCAAATTTTGTTCACATTCCCAAGATACTACATTATTTCAAAATGTATCAGAACAAATATTACAAGCTATTTCCCCAAGTTAGTTGTCTGAAAATATCCTAGGATTAAACACTGTTTTTAATTTTGGGAAGACTGTGATTGCAGATCCTAAGATTTAGTAACTGACAGCAACATGTAGCTACATGATGTTAAGATGTTAAAATAATTGTCAAAGAATTCACAATTAACATAAAGAATGCATGGTAAAGGATTTCCGCTTGCACCTATAAATGAAATAGCTATGACAAAACAACCCTATTGTCAGAAAAAAACTAGAAAACGCCCATCAAAACGGAACACTTCTGCACAATCATTAACACCCTCCCACGACAGCCAGGCTGAGAAAGGCCAAAATCCCAAGTGCGTGCGCAGAGCCAGGTGTGCAAACCTGGGGACTTTCTGCTGCTGTGGACAAGCCTGGCTGCCTGAGAAGCTGACCTGCCAGAAGTAGCTGGCAGCCTGCTCCCGCCCTCAGAGCACTGCTGACCCTGCACCTTGGCTTGAGATCGGAAGAGAGATCTTAAACTTCTTGGTTGCAGAATGTTTTAACTCTTAAAATATTTACCAAAGTTATTAAAAAGTAAAATTGTTATAAACTATTTGCTTAAAATAATAAAAATTCATTACTTGTTATTATAACATTTTTGTTAATGAAAAACAGCTATACTTTCCACACTGAAACACAGGGAGAAGAGCTGCACTGTTCCCATTTCTGCAAATCTCTTTAATGTCTGCTTATTCAGGACAGGGGGTTATCCTGTGTGCTCCAGCATCTCATCGGCTGAAATAAGCAAACCCAGCCTCACACAAGTACACAGCTTAAAAGAAGTCTTTTAACACCTGTTGTGTAACTGCGGATTCTCTTTGCTATAACACCAAAACTCATTAAGTGGTGGTTTCTCACCGGTTACTGCAATACGGAATATGAAAACACACCAGTAAGCTTTTCCTCCTCTGTCCATGTTCACTGGTTAGTGTGACCCTTTGAATGGATCCCTCATTCACACATTTTGACTTCATGACCGAGGGTCCCTGGACCCCACTGTGGGGACCATGCTTTAGACTCACAGGAAGGGCTGCCAGCAACATCTGAGGACACTGTGATCATCACTGTGGGGGGGAAAGTGGGTGCTCAGCGCCGAGAGGGTAGAGCCATGCGGCCTCCTGGGCCACAAGAAGCCTGGGAAAGTGGGTGCTCAGCATCAAGAGGGTACAACCATGCGGCCTCCTGGGCCACAAGAAGCCTGGGCGTAAGCACCAAAGGACAGCCAGCAACCTCAGCAGCTGGAGAAGCTGGAGGTAAGGATGGCAAGAGGAGGAGGGAGACCCCAGAGAGGGGAGCCTGGCCCTCACAGGGTCTCTCTCAGAGCACCTGGTGTGCTCCTAACAGACTCAGCGCAAGAAGCCGAGAGGACAAGTGGCAGGTGGCAGACCCAGGGAGGAACAGAACTCTGCTTCCAAACGGAAGGAGGTCCCCCGCTCAGGTGGGGCTCCTGAGTTCCCCCGAGAGGAGCCGGCCAGGAAGGCCAGAGCCCCGTGAAGCAGGATAAGCTCGCAGTCAGCTGAGAACCAGACACGCCCCCAGCAAAACCAAGCCCTGGGGGTCAAGGACCTGCCCCCAGAGCGTCCGCACGGCCCCCACATCACGCTCGGCACTGAATCCAAACCAGCGCAGAAGCAACACACAAAGGGGAAGGAGAGCAGGCTCGCAGGGGACCCCGGGGTCAGTCTCCAGCCCTTATTTTATTGGGTTGGCCAAAAAACTCATTTGGTTTTTTCCAGAATATGTTATGGAAAATTCCAAACAAAATTCTTCCAAACATTGTTGTCGGTGTTCAGTTGCTCAGTTGTGTCCGATTCTTTGCGACTCCGTGGGCTGCAGCGCACCACGCTTCCATCCTTCACTATCTCCCAGAGTTTGCTCAAGCTCAGGTCCGCTGAGTCAGTGATGCCGTCCAACCATCTTGTCCTCTGTCACCCCCTCCTCTTACCCTAATCTTTCCCAGATTGAGGCTCTGTTCCAATGGACTGGCTCTTGGCATCAGGTGGCCAAACTATTGGAGTTTCAGCTTCAACATCAGACCTTCCAATGAATATTCAGGGTTGATCTCCTTTAGGATTGACTGGTTTGATCTCCTTGCTGTCCAAGCGACTCTCAAGAGTCTTCTCCAGCACCACAGTTTGAAACCATCAATTCTTTGGTGCTCAGCTTCCTTATGGTCCCACATACATACATGACTACTGGAAAAACCACAGCTTTGACTATATGGACCTTTGTCGGCAAAGTGATGTCTCTGCTTTTTAATACGCTCTTTAGGTTTGTCAAAGCTTTTTGGCCAACCAAATAAACAGCTATGATCAGAACTGTTCAAAAAAACATAAGGCAAGATGCAGAATTTCACCCGAGAGCTGGAATTAATTTTTAACTGAAATAAAATAAAATTTATTAAGTAAAATAACAGACATCAAATATTCAACAAAGACTTACAACAGTTTGAAGACACAGAAAGATTAGCACATCACAAAACAGGTTAGTAGAAAATCTCAGACTAAAAAGCAGAGTGAAAGAATGGGGAAAGTAGAAAAGTCGTAAGAAATTTATGTTCGAAACACATTTAGGTTGAATTTCAGACACATGAGGGGAAGAAAAATACACACAGATAACAGCCCAGAATTTTCCAGCACTGATAAAAACCATCAAGACACAAACTCAGGACGTGAAGCTGACCACATAAAATTGCCAGAAACTACACACCAAAGAAATATCAATAACCTCAGATATGTAGATGACACCACCCTTATGGCAGAAAGTGAAGAAGAACTAAAGAGCCTCTTGATGAAAGTGAAAGAGGAGAGTGAAAAGTTGGCTTAAAGCTCAACGTTCAGAAAACTAAGATCATGGCATCTGGTCCCATCACTTCATGGGAAATAGATGGGGAAACAGTGGAAACAGTGTCAGACTTTATTTTTTTGGGCTCCAAAATCACTGCTGGTGGTGATTGCGCCATGAAATTAAAAGACGCTTACTCCTTGGAAGGAAGGTTTGACCAACCTAGATAGCATATTTAAAAGCAGAGACATTACTTTGCCAACAAAGGTCCGTCTAGTCAAGGCTATGGTTTTTCCAGTGGTCATGTATGGATGTGAGAGTTGGACGGTGAAGAAAGCTGAGCGCCGAAGAATCGATGCTTTTGAAGTGTGGTGTTGGAGAAGACTCTTGAGAGTCCCTTGGACTGCAAGGAGATCCAACCAGTCCATCCTAAAGGAGATCAGTCCTGGGTGTCCATTGGAAGGACTGATGCTGAAGCTGAAACTCCAATACTTTGGCCACCTCACGCGAAGAGCTGACTCACTGGGAATGACCCTGATGCTGGGAAGGACTGGGGGCAGGAGGAGAAGGGGACGACAGAGGATGAGATGGCTGGATGGCATCACCGACTCGACGGGCATGGGTTTGGGTAAACTCCAGGTGTTGGTGATGGACAGGGAGGCCTGGCGTGCTGCCATTCATGGGGTCGCAAAGAGTCGGACACGACTGAGCGACTGAACTGAACACACCAAAGAAAAGCTAAAGACAGCAGAAGAAATGACAGCAACTGCAAGAAACAACACAACTAGGATGGAGCAGATGAACCCTTCCCAAACTGTCAAAGCAGAAAGGCTGTTGCTGTTTGGCCAAAGTTTTGTAAGCGAGGAGAGCATTAGGCTACCTGTGTTACGAGGCTGCTCCACCGTGTGGAACTGATAAATAAACTGTCACTAACTGTGAAATGACACTGACTCCACAAATGAAGATGACTGAAGCTTTGCTATGAACAATACGGAGACTCTCACAAAGGAAAACACGGACAGAAAGACACGCACTAGAGGATGCCAGTAAAGCTAAGAGGTCAGAGGGCATGCTGAGCGGGGCTCTCCGCAGCAGAGCGGTGGAGCTGGTCCTGACGCGAGACGCACCGAGCAGCCGCCGTCCGCGCACATGTCCCAGTTCACTGAAAAGGAAAGAATGGACGACAAAGCAAACGACCCCAGCGAACTAACCGGATGTGAGTTCACATACTCCAGAGAACTGATTTACACGTGGTACAGAGGAAAAAGCACCCTCAATGCATTTTGTCTATTAGACTCAGGTTTAGCAGAAGCAGTATAGCTCTCATACAAGCTGCGACACTAAACAGGAAACCTGTAAACATTAGAAAATGCTAAAAAATAACAAAGATCTGATGTGATACTGACACATCCTACTAGGACTTTGAAATTTTTAAAAAAATCATTGTTGCGAATTTTCTTAAAAGCAAGAAGGAAAAGGAAACACAGATCATGCGGAGATACTGCTTCTGAGACGGGCGACCCTGGCGCGGGCGGCGACCCTCGCTTGGTCTCTACGGCGCGTATTTGAGGTATTTCCTTTGTGCCTGCTGTGATCATAAACTTAGTGCCCGAGAAACAAGCTCGTCTTACGAACAGAAAACAGGAAAGCATGATTGCTCATGGCTCTCAAGAACTGCTCAAAATAAATCTGCGTTATTTAAAAAACAGAAAGCAGAAATTGGCAAGGCATCCAAAACCCTGAAGGGATTAGAATGGACAAATGATGTAAGAAATGTGTAATCTCTCTCCAGTGAAATTCCACTTAAGAAAGGGTTTCTGAAATAGTTAAATAGTAAATTGTTAACACAGTCAACTGACATAGCCGGAAAATTATTCACATATCTCAGAATAAATTAATCTAAGACAAAAATAATCTGTGTATTACTAATCCCTGAGATAAATGTGTTAAAAGTATTTCTATAGCAATTTTGTTTTGTGAATTTTTTGGCTCACATTCCACCAAATAAACCTGTAATTAAATCAAAGTTATACTACTTGGCAGCTGGGCACCTTTAATAAGTCATTTATTCTCCCTCCGGCTGGAACTGTGTCTTGATCTGCACAATGTGTTTATGAACTACTCCCTCCCGTAATTGATGAAAATTAAGACAATAACAATTTAAAACATGACGTGTGGCGAAGCAATCTGCAAAATTTTAAGTAGAGACAAGATTTAGTGTAACAATGACTAAGGAATCTTTATCTGGTTTTACAAAAAGTTCTGATTTAAGCACTAGTACTCAATTATAGTTCCCACACTGCCATCCATACTTATAAACATGCAATATATTTGACAAGCGATTTTCAAAGTATTTGGCTTCTCATTTGGAAGGCCTCAAAAGCTCTTCTCCAGACGTGGGATGTCATGCTCTGACATCAAGCCACAGCCCTTCTTGGGCTGTGAGTGGTTCAGCTGGAATCCCAGTCCACAGAGCTGTACATTTTCTTAGGATGATACACAACAAAGTTCAAAGGTTTTAGACAGGTTTTTTTAAAACATGCAATTGAATCTCCACAAAATAATCGCACCGATAAAAGTAGCAGTTCCTGTAGAACCACACAGCAGTCAGGAACGAAGCCTATTTCTGCAGAAGCTGGTCCCTGTGGCTACAGAATTTCCCCGTGCCAGCACCCACTGCAGCTTCTAGACAAGGAGGGACAGGGGCTGCCCTTGGGCCACGATGTCTTGCCAGGCATGTTACCATGGAAACTTCACCCCCCACCCCACAGTCCCATGTGAGTCTGGAACCCCACAGGCACCCACCAGACCAAGTGGCTACGGAAATGTGTTACAATTTGAAATTCAGCTCCCATCACCCTGGTCGTATCTCAAAGAGCAGGAGCCACATGCAGCCAGTGGGTTCCGCCCTGGAAAGCAGGTAAGGTGCACCAGCCTCAGCGCAGAATGTCCTGCGGGGCCACGCTCCAGAACCCAAACGCAGCAGGAAAACTGCCGTGCGCAGAATACGCCTCCATAAAAATATCAGCATTACCCTGTATTTCTAAGGCACTTGACAGTTGGAAATGTTTTTGTATTAATAGCAGAACTGTATTCTATTGGGTTGGCCAAAAAGTTCATTCAAGTTGTTCCGTAAGATGTTATGAAAAACTCAAACAAACTTTTGGGCCAAGCCAATAGTAACAACCTTGTAATGGAAGCAGACTAAGTCGCCATGGACCAGAATATAAAAGGGCACCAGAAATAAAAAGGACACGACAGCTCAGGTCACCCAGCACTCAGTCAGGGCTCTCTCGACCTCCTACTCTAATAAGCCAATTCCAAGACCATGCAAACCTTTCAGAACTGTGGCACCAGAACGGGTGCACTGTGGCTGGTTAAGCCAACCCTACATAAACACATTCATTACACGTAAGTCTCGTTAAGCTTCTCACAACTCTCAGGTTACGGGATCAATGTATGAGAAATTAAACAAGGTTTCTTCTACCTGTCTTGCTTTATGGGCTGTGTTAATGCCATGATTTCTTAGGCAGCTCACAGCTCTTGGATCTGGTGACCGGCCCACGTTCCAGTTAGAAACAGCACCACTGTCAATGACCCACTGCAACATAAAACACACAAATGCACTTTCAAGGTCAAGTACGGTACCTGTCGTGCAACGTGACTCATGGGGATACCATGCTTCTTCATGCAAGCCTGCCCCCGATAATCAGGAGGGTTTCCTAGTTCATACGTGGATGTCGCTGCACTGTCTATCCTCCACTGCAGGAGAAAAAAAGAATTCTTTTCACAATCTTCTGCCCTAAAGCCATTCAAGTTGGCCTCTTTAAGACAGTGAACAGTACTTACATTATCTGAAATGTTTTGATCAGTTACAAGTTTCCTGAAAACCGCTTCTGCGATGGGTGATCGACAGATGTTACCTGAAAAAGAGATGGGGGAGCAGAGAGTGAGCGTCTGGTTTGAGGGAAGTGCAGGTGCTGAGCCCAGCACAGCACAAGCACACGAGACTTCACACAGCTGGGGCAGCGAGGCAGCAAGGCCAACACTCTTCTCTGCGGTGACTGTGCTACCAGCATGTGGCAGGAGCCAGCAGGACAGCTGACCCAACCCCACTCGATGACTTCAAACCAACTGTCCAAGTACACAAAGTACAAATGACAAGGACGTTAGAAATCACAACAGTTAGGACCCAAATCATCGTTTTTCAGTTTGCTATCACTGACCCAGAAGCTAATCATGAATCAGTGAACTGGGTTGCAACCAGTCTATTTTAAAATGATCTAGAATACAGTTTTAAAATATGTACTTTCAAGTATACTGCACACAATAAAACAATATATTGTTTCATAAAATACAGAAGCAAATACATTTAGGCCTAACAGTGATTCTACACAGACTTCTACTAAAGGACCTGTGCAGAGTCCTTGCTTAAGTGCCGTGGACCCAGGAGCCGGCCACCTTGGGTAGGGATGGTCCTTCAAGCCGTCCAGTCTGCCCAGAACTTTTATCAGCTGCAAGTTCATGGATTCCCAGGACCACCCTCAGTTCAAACTAGCTGGCCACAAATTTGGGGGTCCGCACCTGATGTGAAGAGCTGACTCACTGGAAAAGATCCTGATGCTAGGAAAGACTGAGGGTAGGAGGTAAAGGAGGTGACAGAGAATGAGATGGCTGGATGGCATCATCAACTCAATGGATATGAATTTGAGCAAACTCCAGTAGATAGTGAAGGACAGGGAAGCCTGGCGTGCTGCAGTCCATGGGGTCACAAAGAGCTGGACAAGACTGAGCGACTGAACAACAACAGGTTTAATATTTCTCTAACAGGATTGTAGAATTCAATCTTACTACAAAAAGGCACAAAACAGAACCAGCCGAACTCAGAGGGCATATGGAAGATTCTGGAAGAGTTCCAAACAGGAAACTCTGGTCTTCAGGGACACGTCGTCTTCCCATCATCCATGCGTGACAATACGCAGGGTACTGCCAATCCAGGATGCCACCCAGAGCTCCAGTGCCAAGGACTTATTGGGAATATCTGTAATTAATTTATAGCTTAATTAACTATAATTAAACTCAATTAAAACAAGAAAATAAATGCTGATAGATACAAGAGAACAGGAAAAGAAGAAAAAAACATTTCTTATAAGAAAAAAAGAACAATTAGGCTTGGTTTGTAAAGGATGAGAAGTATTTATCAATAAATACTGATTAATTGTAGGAAAAAGGTAACCAGACACCACCGTGTTCTCTCATTTCCCACGGTGCCGGCTGGGACACAAACAGTCCACATCCTCTAGTCCGTCTACCTCACAAAAACACCAACTACTTCATAATCTTGCCCAAATAAGGAGTTCCATTCTTTTCTGCTATCACCCTTACCAATGGTAAACACATGACACTTTTCTGCACTTCAGTCTGAAAAAGGTCCATATAAATGCTTTGAAGGAATAGAACTTTCACCTTTCGGAAATGCACTGCTGTAACTGTCCTGCATACAGGCTGCCAAGTGAAATGGCAAACAGTGACCTCAAATCCCCTCAGAACTCCACGGCTCAACCCCTCCACCAGCAAAGCTCTGGTCCAACACACAAGCTCTCTTTCAACGGTGGGTCTCCCTCTCGTGGCTTTCACCCTTCTTCGGTCCAATCTCAACACGACAGCTGAACGGCCACAACACCTGAACTTCCCACCTCTGCTCAAAATCCTCCAAAGGCTTAACTCACTCGGTGATCCAAGTCCTTACACAGCCTCACCATATCCGTTCCCCACAGGACCTAATGTGGGTCTGAAAACTAGGAATCAGCACCCACCACCTTTGTATACACTTCTCAATGCTAAAAATAATTTTTACATTTTTAAGCAACTGAAAAAACTCAAAAGTACAGTGTACTGTGACATGAGAATATTATACAGAATTCAAATTCCGGTGTGCATGAACAATCACACTGCACATGATTGTTCATGTACTGGCTAGGGCTGCTTCTGCACCACACTTTTGGTATGACTGTCAAAGCACAATATATTTGTTCTCTGGCTCTTTAAAGGGTTTGCTGACTCCCGCCCCAGAACACTCACTGTATGTGCACCAAGAATGGGACAAGTTTCGGATCTACTGGGCACTGAGAAAACAGTCAACATTATCTGAGTCCTTGGGAACTGAGGCGAGTCTGTCCAGAAGCAACTAGGGCAGCAGGCCCAGTGCTGCAGCTTCCCTGCTGGGTCGTGAACATGGCCAGAACCCGCATTCCAAAATCTTTCACCTGCTTTCCTCCAGGTCCAGGATGCTTTTCGAAAATACCCTATGCTTGCTTCCCTACCTCTTTCAAGTCTTTCTTCAAATGGCACGTTCTCAGTAAGCTGCTGCTGCTGCTAAGTCGCTTCAGTCGTGTCCGACTCTGTGCAACCCCATAGATGGCAGCCCACCAGGCTCCCCCGTCCCTGGGATTCTCCAGGCACGAACACTGGAGTGGGTTGCGATTTCCTTCTCCAATGCATGAAAGTGAAAAGTGAAAGGGAAGTCGCTCAGTCGTGTCCGACGCCTAGTGACCCCCACGGACTGCAGCCTACCAGGCTCCTCCGTCCATGGGATTTTCCAGGCAAGAGTACTGGAGTGGGGTGTCATTGCCTTCTCAGTAAGGCCTCCCCCCTAAACCCTTCTTACAACTGCACTCCACTCCCATCCCCGCTTCCTGTCTTAGTGGTAACACCAACCGACTGAGTAGCCCAATACTTGATTGTTGATGACACAATGTGAGCTCTGGAGAGGCAGGGACTGTTGTCTGTTTTCCTCACCACTATATCCCTAGCACTCAGAACAGTGCCTGGTACCATGGCAGTTGCTGGAAAAAGAAAGCGTACTGAAGGTAAACACACACACAAGCAGGTATCTCCCAACCAGAGCAAGCAGAGCGCACCACGTCAGCCTCGTCAACACTGCTACGTAAAATAAGCAAGGCAATGGAACCCTCTTAGATACCCAACATACACCAGACTGCCCTTTAATAAAGCTGTTGAGTCCATCAGTCAGCCTTCAGTGCAGAGCTTAAAATCAAACGACGACCACTGTCAACGTGAAACAAGGAAGCCTTTTACTTTTTCCTTCATAGATATTCAACTCTACAAATACCTGGTGAACATCATATTTTGTCTTAAAGCTGTAAATAGAAAGAAAAATAAGCCACAGTCATTGTCTTCAAGAGAGTTAAATCTAGCTATAATTGCAGCAGGCTTTCAAGTAATTATAATAAAATTTGTGTGAGGAAAGATGTCTATAAAGGGTCATGGGAACAATTACCTGTACCAAGATGATCTGGAAAAAGTAAAGAAGGGAATGCTTGGGTCTGACCTTTTAGAAAGATTCTCCTGGAAAAATGCAAAGTGAGCTCCCAGGAAGTACACAGTGCACGCTGAGCAGCTGAAAAGCAGGGGAGCAGGCAGCCAGAGGGTGCGTGGCTAACACAGGAAACCAGGGAAAGTGGGAAAGGCCAAGCAGCTCTCTGTGCTCTTCTGTAAAAGAGTATCTAAGGAGGAGGGGAAAAACTATTATTCTGCAGGAAATGCAGACTCATCCAGAGCTTTTTATGGACTATTGGCCATTTAGGCCTTTCTCTCTGGGAGTTAAGGAGATGGATGGAAGTGCTGAGATGTGGTATCAAAGGAATAGTCCTGAAAGCTAAGGGGACACAGAACTCTATTTTAAGAAAAGAAGGCTGACTGCTGAAATCTTAAGAAAGAAATAATTCCGAGCTGGAAAGTACCTTAAGAATTAAAAGGGAAAAAAAAAAATCTCCATTTCATGTAGAGAAATATTGGCACATGGGGCTGTTACACAGCGACCTAGAGAATCAAATCTCCTGGGTTTGAATTTTACAAGAAATCCTAAGCCTTCGCACTCCATCTGTCTTTAAGTGCGCTCCATCTGGGAGCCTGAGGCAAGGAAACAGACCAGCAAACCAGTGCTATCACGGGTCTCGGGTATCAGCAGACCCTTAAAGGTCACATCAGTCCCGTGGCCTCGGGTCTACCTGTAGGGGAAGTAATTATAGGCAAGTACAACGCCAAGAGCCCCGGCTTGGAGTGCAGATGCTGCAGGTGAGCGGGGACTCGGGCTTGAGAAGACTGAACAAAAGCTAGAGACCCAGACCTGCACAGAGGGGTCGGCAGGCGACAGAGGTTCTGACTCAGACACCGGACTTAGAACCGGGCTTGTCAAGAGGACCCCGCGTGCAGAGCCGTTCGGCGGCCGCGGGGCGCAGACGAGGGGCGCCGCGCACCGACCACCCTCGGGTCTTCCCTCTCTGGCCGCTTCCCCATCACTTTCCCTGGTCCAGCGGCGCAGCGCAGCTCAGAGAGCATGACGCCCTCCCCAGCCCTCCGGGAAGCTCAGAGCGGGGCTAGATCGGCGCCGTCTCACCCAGACATACGAACAGCACCGACTTGGTCACCTGCTCAGCCATCTTCCCGCGCGCGCACAGGCGCCCAGTGATAACGTCGGAACGCTTCCGGCGCGGCGCATGCGCACCGCGAGCGGCCCGCCCGTGCGCCTGCGTAGTCCGGCGCCGATCTCAGGGGCGAGCGGGCGGTCTTGCGCTTGCGCAGTCTGGCCCCAGCGCCGCCAGCTGGAGGCGGAGCCGCGAGCCACCTGGAGGGCGTGGGGGAGGGGAGGGGAGCGGAGGGGAGGGCGGGGCGGCGCCGAGGGCCACCTGAGGGAGGAGGGCGCCGGGGAGGAGCGGGGTGCGCGCCGCCGAGTGACCGCCGGGGCCGAGAGGGCGTAGCCCCGGGCCACAGGGTTCTCGGGGCCGCAGGGCGAAGCCAGCGCGGCGGGGCTTGCTCGGTCCCGTCGGGTCCTCGGAGAGCGGAGGGCCAGTCCTGGGCTCAGGTGAGCGCCCGTCAGCGAGCCACCGGCGGCACGTGACGGTCGCCCTCGGAGGGCGGGTCCACGCGCGCCTCCTGAGACCTGAGGGCCCCGCCCCGCCCGGTGGGACCGCCGCGCTCGGCCGCGCCGCGCGGGACGGCCGTGGGCTGCGCGCTCGTCGACGACGGGCTGCTTCCAGGCCCGAGGGCGGGCGCGCCCCCTAACTGTGAGTCAGTCCAGAGCGGAGCTCCCGGGGCAGCAGCGTGCGGACCCGCCCTCACCTGCCCAGTGTGCGCCGCCCACAGCGGCCCTCACCTGCCCAGGTGTGCGCCGCCCACAGCGGCCCCCGCCCGGAGGCGGAGCCGCAGCAGCGCCCGTCCTCTCCCCGGGCGCGGTCCACAGCGCCGGGGCGCCGGAGCGGGCGAGGCTCGGGGTCGCGAGTGAGTAGGGGCGTCGGCGCGGGCCTCTCCTGGCTTCGGGGCCGCCCCTGGGCCTCGAGAGTTTCGCTGGGGAGGGTCAGTCTTCGGGGGAAGAGGCAGAAGCTGTGTCTCTGCGATTGTTTGCTGTTGCGCGTCTTTTAATGCTGTCATCCCACCAGCTGTCAGAAGTTAAAAGGACTCTCCACAGCCGTGGTTGCGATGCGGACTCAGCCCCCGTCGATTCTTTTCACAGACAAGCTCTTGTTCTCAGTTTTTACGGGTATCATTCATTTTATACGATGTGTAAATATCTAAAGCTTGAAAAGCCAGGTATTAGTTGCTGTCCTTCCCGTTTCCTGTGTGTAACTGCAGGTCATTCTGGACCTCTGTTAGAGCCGTCCGGGTTGAGCCTGCCTCTGACTCGGCAGGAGTCCGGGTGCTGCCCTTGCTGCGCGACCTCCTGAGGCGTAACTGCCAGGCCCCCCAGGCTCACCAGGCCCAGCCTGTGATCAGCCGCGCTTTGCTGGTATCGCTTAGGGCAGAGTGACTGCAGCCTGGCTCTGAGAGCCCTGGACCCCGTATCTCTTTGCTATGGTAGTTTTTCCTTGTTTAAAGAAGCGGGAAACTGCTCTGAGTTGGTAGATGACCAGACGGTAATGAGATGTACGCTACTAACTGGAAGTGTGTCATTTTCACTTCCTCTCAATTTGAGTGTCGCCACTGCTGCTGCTGAGGCTGAGTTGGAGAGAATGACACAGACGGGGGACCCCTGCCCACAGACAATAGGAAGCTGATGGCCCCAGAATGTTCTACCAAAGGGGCGAGGTTTTTAGGTTTTACTTTATATACAGAACATGCAGTGTCCTGCATTTTTGTCCTCATGAGAGTTTTATTGAGATGTGAGAGATGCCTGAGTTAATAATGGATTAGTCAGAAGCTCTGCACACACCCATCTCAGACAAACAAGTCTCCAGTGGTACTGTTCAGTTCTTTTGTGTGGCCTGCTGTTGAAATACCTGTGCAGTGACCAGCTGGAGGTTAAAGGAAGTTATTACTTCCAGCCTGTTTATCATGCTTAACCTAAGGAGAATTGGTTACCTGGTTTACAAATGTTCTATTTAAACAAAGTTTCTATAAAATTAGTTAATACTGCTCCTCATCTTTTGAAAGCTTAAAAAAAATATTTAAAAGAAATCTTTGCTCATCAAGAGTGATTTCATGCTTTTGTTCCATTTAGGAAATTTTCTCAGGGAGTTTCTCTCTGTTTAGAAATTAGGAAGTGATGTTTGGAAGGAAGAGACTGCTGACAAGTCAAGGGGATGCTGCTGCCGTGTCGCTAAGTGACCGGTGGGCACAGATGTCTTTCTACAAGTTGCTTTATGAGCAAGACGTCATCCTGTCCAATTGAAGACCTAAGCACACTGAATTTTTATTTTCTTTGAGAGGAATCAATTTTTCACAGTCAGTGATCAGACTAGAGTGGCATATGTAGTCTTACTCTGAGCCAGGATCACTCTTCAGTTTGAGAAATGGTAAAGCGAGTAAAAGTCAAGGGTCTCCTTATGCTGGAAGTTATGGGTCTCGTCACTCCATACTTCTGTCCCCTGTCCAAAGCCTGCAGTCAGGGGAAGGGAAAAGAGGTAAAGGCCGCGATAATGTTTGGGGTTCAAATGATCAGTTTGGTTTGAAGTTTGGATTAGAAGGTTAATGACCTGACCAGAGAGACCCGTTTTGATTTCTAGAACTGACAGACTTTGTCTCCTTAAGACAAAGGAAGCAGTTAAGCCTGGGCCATGGAAAGATAAGAACTGGTTTAAGAAACAATGGCCATAGTTATCAAGCAGTGGTATCCATGATGATAATATACTAATAAAGCTAAAGGCAATATTTCCAAGGGTTTTGAAAGATTGCATATAAAGTTTCTTTAGCTAAGATTTATAGCCAAAATAAAAATTTGCAAAAAATTTCCTATAGATGGCCTTCTTGGAATTGAGGCTCTGTTGAAAATAATATATTGGATGCTTGTCGTCGACAGAAGGAAAGTTGGGAAGCCCTTGAAGTCTTACGGTGTTGAGGTGCTGGGAGGGGCTGTTCCTCTCCTGCATTCCTCCCAGACCTCTGAAGGACCAGACCGGAGACTAGTCAGTCCTCTGCCCCAGGCGGCAACGTTCTCTAAGTAGACTCTGCTGTCCTGGTTGCCCCTAGTGCCCCCACCCTGAGTTTAATACCCTCTGATCAATATGGAGATTATTTCTACATCTTAAGGTCATTTCACGGTTTTGAGGTTTCAAAAGTTAAAATTTTCTCCTCAGTATTTAAAGAAAGTCCTCAATTTTTTTTTAAAAAAAGAAGATTTAGTATGGGAATTTTCAATTATTTTAGTTACTTTTAAAAATTTTATTTTATTTTTGGCTTCCCAGGGTTTTTGTTGCAGTGTGCGGGCTTCTCACTGTGGTGGCTTCTCTTGTTGCCAAGCTCCGGCTCTAGGCACGCGGGCTCAGTAGTCGTGGCTTAGTTGACCTGCAGCATGTGGGATCTTCCAGGACCAGGGACCGAACCAGTGTCCCTTGCATTGCAAGGCAGATTCTTAACCACTGGACCACCAGGGAAGCCCTATTTTAGCTACTTTTTAAAGGAAATTTTGCCTCTGTTTTCTTGGCTTGATATTTGGCAGCTGTCCTTCTCTTAGGAGGAAACTCAAATATTTACATAGAATTTGCTTTGCCTTGGAATTCAAGAGACTTAAAACTTTTATGAATGTTCAGATGCAAACCATGACTTAATAGTGACCTGTATCTTTATAACTTCAGCAATATAATGACACCAACCTTCTGATCAGACTACGCCCCTCTGCCTTATGGTCAGCAGAGGAATGTGGAAGAGCCACAACATGATACTGAGGACTGGAATTGAGGCTTGTCTCCAAATCATTATTGTTACTTGTTGGCTCTGACAGAGAAATTCACTATACACGACTATGACTGGGCAATATGCTTTTATTAGAGATTCAATAGGAGCCAGGCTCTTCTGGAGTTCAGCTGAACATGAAGCTGTCCTCACCATGGCCAGCCTTGTGACACCATTTCACAGTGACCAGGGCTGTGTCTGGCACTCAGGCTCAGTGGTCTGCAGGCATCCCAGCTGGATCTGAATTCCCCAGCCCAGTAGCTTCTTTTCCCATGTTTATAAAAGGCTCTGACCTTCTCTAAACAGGATGTTTGCAATAGCAACTCTCAACATGGAATTTGCTTGTTTAACTGGTTTAACTCTGCTTGGTTGATAGAGTTCAAAGTAGAAGGTCTTTTGGGGGTAGGATTTATGATCATTTACTAAACTTTAGTTGCACGTTCCAGAAAGTCTGATCCAAACTGGCTTTAGCAGAAAAGGATTTTACTGGCCCATGTGCCTGAAGAGGGGGCTTCCCAAGTGGTGCTACTGGTAAAGAATCCACCTCCAGTGCAGGAAACGCAAGAGCCTGCAAGGGCTGCTTGTGGCTTCAGCTGTGGCCCAGCCCGGGCCTGAAGGAGAGCCGGCAGAGCCCAGGTTCTCTCTCTAACTAGTCAAGAGCTTCTCCACACAGCTCTGCTCTCAGGCTCTCCCCAGTGGTGAAAAAATCTTGCAACAAGTCCAAACAGAAGTGCCGGCAAGAGAGTTCTGGCAGCTCCCACACAAGCCCGGCCTGATGCTGATGTGGATCAGCTTTGGTCACAAAGCTCTGCTGTGGCACAGGGAGGACACTTGTCCTGATTCAGCAGGCAGGTCACCTGTCCTGCTCTGGATGCTGCAGCAGGGGGAACAAACTGCTTGTCCCCCCCAAAAGACATAGATATTTAGCAGCCAAAGGAACCAATTTCCACTGCGGTTTATTAATGCAAGGCAGAGAGAGATATTGAGCATCTGTGTGTATGGACGGGGCTTTGCAGGGCAGTGCTTGTAAAAGCACTGCTGACTCATGAGGACTGCCGCTGAGTGGTGGACAGGTGTGTGGGTGAGTCTCAAACCACACACTCAAGTGCCAGAAATGTAAGCATTTTATCCTGAGCCCTCACGTTCAGTTACTTTTCAGAGTGGGTTTTGAGAAGAGGAACTGAGTCTTTGCCATCTCTGCCCAGTCAGGTTTGCTTTTGATCTTCAGTTATCATTACTTCTGAAGATGACCCTTGTTGCATTCACAAGGTCTGACACTGCAGCTCTGGGATGGAACCACGTGGAGTTCCCTCCCACAGGCCGAGCCGGCTCTCCTGTGCCTGCCGGGTGGAAGTGGTCTTGGTGGGGTGAGCCCACTTACCTGGAGCCGCGTGCAGGTCTCCTCAGCTTTGGTTTGGTTTGGCTTTGTCTTCCCTTTCCTGCGACGACTTTGAAAGGACTATTTTAGGGCACTACACCATCCACTTATACCTTACTACCCCCTTACCCTCCACTCTTTTAAGGTCTGGAAAATGTTACAGAGTCTGAGAGGCACCTTAGCTCTTATTCATCACATATTCTTCTAAACCTACTGGATTTTCTAAATAAATAAATCTATCCTACTCCACACAGGGATTTGACCTTTAATTCCCAGAAATCACAAATGCTTTATTTTAACAAATATTTATTGGGCACTTACTATATGTCATTATGATGTGTGTTGGGATACTACACAGAATAAAATAGTCAATGTGCTTAACCTGTGGCACTTCCATTGTACAGAGAGAGATTAGGTTAGAAAGATTAGATAGAGAGGGTAGTGACATAGCCCATGTTGTTGTCATTCAGTTGCTAAGCGGTGTCTGACTCTTGGCGACCCCATAGGCTGCAGCACTCCAGGCTCTGCTGTCCTTCGCTGTCTCCTGGAGTTTGCTCATGTCCATTGAGTCAGTGATGCCATCCAACCTTCTTGTCCTCTGTTGCCCCCTTCTCCTCTTGCCCTCAGTCTTTCCTACCATCAGGTCTTTTCTGATGAGTCAATTCTTCACATCAGGTGGCCAAAATATTGAGGCTTCAGCATCAGTTCTTCCAGTGAGTATTCAGGGTTGACTTCCTTTAGGATGGACTCTTTTGATCTTGCAGCCCAAGAGTCTTCTCCAGCATCACAGTTGAAAAGCATCGATTCTTGGGCACTCAGCCTTCTTTATGGTCCAGTTCTCACATTTGTACACGACTACTGGGAAAACCATAGCTTTGACTATATGGACCTTTGTTGGCAATGTGATGTCTCGGCTATTTAATACACTGTCTAGGTTTGTCATAACATTTCTTCACTAGTGGGTCAGACAGTAAAGAATTTGCCTACATTATAGGAGACCCGGGTTTGGTCTCTCGGTTGGGGAGATCTGCTGGAGAAGGGAATGGCTACCCACTTCAGTATTCTTGTGTGGAGAATTCTATGGACATAGGATCCTGGCAGGCTACTATGTCCCTAGGAACACAAAGAATCAGATACCACTGAGCAACTAACCCTTTCACTTTAACTTTTCTTCCAAGGAGCAAGTGTCTTTTAATTTCACCATCCACAGTGATTTTGGAGCCCAATAAAATAGTCTGTCATTGTTTCCATTTTTTCCCCATCTATTTGCCATGAATTGATGACCAGATGCCATGAACTTAGTTTTTTGAATGTTGAGTTTTAAGCCAGCTTTTTCACTTTCCTCTTTCACACTCATCAAGAGGCTCTTTAGTTCTTCTTCGCTTTCTGACATTAGACCATCATCTGCATATCTGAGATTGTTGATATTTCTCCCAGCAATCTTGATTCCAGCTTGTGAGTAGTCCATCCTGGCATTTTGCATATCTACTCTGAATGTATGTTAAATAAGCAGGGTGACAATATACAGCCTTGGCATACTTCTTTCCCAATTTGGAACCAGTCCATTGTTACATGTCTGGTTTTAACTGTTGCTTCTTGACTACATACAGGTTTCTCAGGAGACAGGTAAGGTGGACTGGTATTCCCATCTCTTTAAGAATTTTCCACAGTTTGTTATATTCCACACAGTCAAGGACTTTAGCGTAGTCAATGGAGAAGTAGTTTTCTTTTTGGAATTCCCTTTCTTTTTCTGTGATCCACCGGATGTTGGCAATTTGATCTCTGGTTTCTCTGCCTTTTCTAAATCCAAATTATACATCTGGAAGTTCTCTGTTCATGTACTGCTGAAGCCAGCTTGAAAGATTTTGAGTGTAATCTTGCTAGCATGTGAAATTAGTGCAATTGTACTGTAATTTGAACATTCTTTGACATTGCCTTTCTTTGGGATTGAAAACTGATGTTTTCCAGTCCTGTCGCCACTGCTGAGTTTTCCAGATTTGCTGGCATATTGAGTGCAGCACTTTACTCCATCGTCTTTTAGGATTTGAAATAGATCAGCTGGAATTCCATCACCTCCAACACCTTTGTTTGTAGTGATGCTTCCTAAGGCCCACTTGACTTTGCCCTCTAGGATGTCCGGCTCTAGGTCAGTGACCACACCATCATGGTTATCCAGGTCATTAAGACCATTTTGTACACTTCTTTGTGTATTCTTGCTACCTCTTCTTAATATCTTCTGCTTCTGTTAGGTCTTCGCCATTTCTGTCCTTTATTTTGCCCATCTTTGCATAAAATGTTCCCTCGGTATCTCCAATTTTCTTGAAGAGATCTCTAGATCTTTCCCATTCTACTGTTTTCCTCTGTTTCTTTGCATTGTTCACTTAAGGTTTTATTATCTCTCCTTGCTTTTCTCTGGAACTCTGCATTCACATGGGTATATCTTTCCCTTTCTCCTTTGCCTTTCACTTCTCTTCTTTTCTCAGCTGTTTGTAAGGCCTCCTCAGGTAACCAGTTTGCCTTCTTGCATTTTTTTTTACTTGGGGATGGTTTTGATCACCAACTCCTGTACAATGTTATAAGCCTTAGTCCATAGTTCTCACTCTTGCATGTCCAACTCTCACATCCGTACATGACTACTGGAAAAACCATTGCTTTGACTAGATGGACCTTTGTTGGCAAAGTGATGTCTCTGCATTTTAATGTGCTGTCTAGGTTGATCATAGCTTTTCTTCTAAGGAGCAAGTGTCTTTTAATTTCATGGCTGCAGTCACCATCTACAGTGATTTTGGAGCCCCCAAAAATAAAGTCTGTCATTGTTTCCATTGTTTCCCCATCTATTTACCATGAAGTGATGGGACTGGATGCCATGATCTTAGTTTTTTTAATGTTGAGTTTTAAGCCAGCTTTTTCACTCTCCTCTTTCACTTTCATCAAGAGGCTCTTCAGTTCCTCTTCGTTTTCTGCCATAAGGGTTGTGTCATCTGTGTATCTGAGGTTATTGATATTTCTCCCGGCAATCTTGATTCCAGATTTTGCTTCATCCAGTCCGGCATTTCACATGATGTACCCTGCATATAAGTTAAATAAGGAGGGAGACAATATACAGCCATGAAATTAAAAGACGCTTACTCCTTGGAAGGAAAGTTACAACCAACCTGGACAGCATATTAAAAGGTAGAGACATTACTTTGTCAACAAAGGTCCGTCTAGTCAAGGCTATGGTTTTTCCAGTAGTCACGTATGGATGTGAGAGTTGGACTGTAAAGAAAGCTGAGCGCCAAAGAATTGATGCTTTTGAACTATGGTGTTGGAGAAGACTCTTGAGAGTCCCTTGGACTGCAAGGAGATCCAACCAGTCCATCCTAAAGGAGATCAGTCCTGGGTGTTCATTGGAAGGACTGATGCTGAAGCTGAAGCTCCAATAGTTTGGCCACCTGATGCGAAGAGCTGACTCATTTGAGAAGACCCTGTTGCTTGGAAAGATTGAGGGCAGGAGAAGAAGGGGACGACAGAGGATGAGATGGTTAGGTGGTATCACCGACTCAATGGACATAGGTTTGGGTGGACTCCGGGAGTTGGTGATGGACAGGGGGGCCTGGCATGCTGTGGTTCGTGGGGTTGCAAAGAGTCGGATACGACTGAGCGACTGAACTGAACTGAACTGATATACTACTTTCCTGATTTGGAATCAGTCTGTTCCATGTCTGGGTCTAACTGTTGCTTCTTAACCTGCATACAGATTTCTCAGGAGGCAGGTAATGTGGTCTGGTATTCCCATCTCTTGAAGAATTTTCCACAGTTTGTTGTGATCTACACAGTCAAAGGCTTTGGCATAACCAATAAAGCAGAAGTAGATACTTCCCTGTAACTCTTACTTTTTTCAGTGATCCCACAGATGTTGGCAATTTGATCTCTGGTTCCTCTGCCTTTTCTAAACCAGCTTGAACATCAGAAGGTTCACGATTCACATACTATTGAAGCCTGGCTTGGAGAACGTTGAACGTTACTTTACTAGTGTGTGAGATGAGTGCAATTGTGTGGTAGTTTGAGCATTCTTTGTCATTGCCTTTCTTTGAGATTGGAATGAAAACTGACATTTCCCAGTCCTGGGGCCACTGCTGCATTTTCCAAATTTGCTGGCATATTGAGTGCAGCACTTTTACAGCATCACCTTTCAGAGTTTGAAATGGCTCAGCTGGAATTCCATCACCTCCATTAGCTTTGTTTGTAGTGCTGCTTCCTAAGGCCCACTTGACTTCGCATTCCAGGATGTCTGGCTCTAGGTGAGTGATCACAGCATTGTGGTTATCTGTGTCATGAAGATCTTTTTATATAGTTCTTCTGTGTATTCTTGCCACCTCTTCTTATATTTTCTGCTTCTGTTAGGTCCATCCCATTTCTGTTCTTTATTGTGCCCATCTTTGCATGAATTGTTCCCTTTGGTATCTCTCATTTTCTTGAAGAGATCTCTAGTCTTTCCCATTCTATTGTTTTCCTCTATTCCTTTGCATTGATCACTGAGGAAGGCTTTCTTATCTCTCCTTGCTATTCCTACTTTCCTCAATTTGAGCCTGCATTTTGCAGTAAGGAGCTGATGATCTGAGCCACAGCCAGCTCCAGGTTTTGTTTTTGCTGACTGTACAGAGCTTCTCCATTTTCAGCTGCAAAGAATATAATCAGTCTAATTTCGGTATTGACCATCTGGTGATGTCCATGTGTGGAGTCATCTCTTGTGTTGTTGGAAGAAGATGTTTGCTATGACCAATGCATTCTCTTGTCAGAACTCTGTTAACTTTTGGCCTGCTTCATTTCGTATTCTGAGGCCAACCTTTCCTGTTACTCCAGATAGCTCTTGACTTCCTACCTTTATATTCCAGTTCCCTGTGATGAAGAAAGTGTTAGTCACTCAGTCGTGTCCAACTCTTTGTGATCCCAGGGACTGTAGCCCTCCAGGCTTCGCTATCCATGGGATTCTCCAGGCAAGAATACTGGAGTGGGTAACCATTCCCTTCTCCAGGGGAGCTTCCCAAGGCAGGGATTGAACCTGGGTCTCTGGCATTGCAAGCAGATTCTCTATCATCTGAGCCATGAGGGAAGCAGATTATGATGAAAAGGACATCTTTTTTTTTTTTTGATGTTCGTTCAAGAAGGTCTTGTAGGTCTTCATAGAACCATTCAATTTCATCTTTTTCAGTATAGTGGTTGAAGTATATAGTATAACACTCCAGTGGTTGGAGTATTACTGTGATGTTTAATGGTTTGTCTTAGAAACGAATCAAGATCATTCTATTGTTTTTGAGACTGTATCCAAGTACTGCATTTTGGACTCTTTTGTTGACTGTGAGGGCTACTCCATTTTTCCTAATGGATTCTTGCCCACAGTAGTAGATACAATGGTCTTCTGAAATAAATTTGCCCATTCCTGTCCATTTTAGTTCACTGATTCCTAAAATGTGGATGTTCATGCTTACCATCTCCTGCTTGACCATGCCCAATTTACCTCGATTTACCTTGATTCGTTGAACCTAGACCTAACGTTCCAGGTTCCTATGCAGTTTTGTTGTTTAGAGCACTGGACTTGACTTTCACCCCCAGACGCATCCATAACTGAGGGATGTTTCTGCGTTAGCACAGCCCGTTCATTCTTTATGAAGCTGTTTCTCTGCTCTTCCCTAGTTGTGTGTTGGACACTTACTGACCTGGGGGGCTCGTCTTCTGGTGTCATATCTTTTTGCCTTTTCGTTGTGTTCATGGGGTTTTCGAGGCAAGAATACTGAGGTGTTTCGCCATGCCCTTCTCCAAGGGACCGCGTTTTGTCAGGCCCTGACTAGCAGGGACGTGCTCTTCAGCCCCTCCTTGTAGCCGGACGGCATGCCGGCACCCTGATTGTCCCACGGCTGGTCCTCATGGAGCATGTAAACCTTTACTGGCCGCCCGGTGTTGATCAGCTTGCCGCCCAAAGGCCTTGGCAGAAGCCACGCTGGAGTGCCTGGAAAGGGGCCTGGGGTGGCTGGAGCTGAGGTTGGAGGAGACCCGGAGCGTGTGGTTCCTCAGCCTCACTGCTGCCACTGGCCGCCCTGGAGCTGATCCGCCACCCGCACGACCCGCAGCCTGCCGAGCTCTGGCCCCGGTCTGTCCTCTCCTCTGGCTCCTCGGCCTTATTGTTCAGTCCCAGCAAGCCCAGCCACCCCATGTCTGCCCCACACTGATATAGGTCATGGTGCAGGCTAAATATGATGGAGGAACTTTAAGGGATGTTATCAGTGGAGTGCTATTATTTGAGGTATTACTTAGAGCATTTCTTTGGAGAAATGACCACAGGAGTTCAAGACTGGAAACAGAAACCCCAGAGGAGGCTGTGGAATGGACACCACAGGACTGATACTCCCTGGGCCAGACTGGTGGCGGGAGGAGGGTGAGATGCAGTCAGATTCTAAGCTGGAGGTTTGTGTTCGGTGCTGGGTACTGGGGGGTGGCAGTGGGCATGAGAGAAACCCCAGTGGGAGTCCCAGCTGGCCCATGGTTTGAGAGTGAGCTCCCTGATGGATGAAGCCCACCTGGAAAGGGAACTTGGGGAGCAGGTTGGAGAGGAGTTGGGGGTCCCTGTAAAGTCTAAATGTGATTAATTTGAGATACTGACTTGATACTTTATTTCAAGTTTCAATTAGTAACTGATACTTTGAGTCTGGCATTTCGGGAAAGGACTACCAGATATAAATGGTGTTTAAAGTCACAGGACCTAGAGTCGAGTGCGAATAGAAAAGGATGGCGCCTTGGGGAGGCTGAGAGGACCCTAGCCTCCACCTCTTGGCTCATTCCTGGAAGCTGATGACTGAAAGAGATGCGCAGCATGAGCTGAGAGTTCGGTTTTATTCGGCGCAAAACAAGGACCGTAACCCAGCAGACCGACTCGAGGTATGGCTGAGGAGCTGCTCTGAAGAGATGGGGCAGGGAGGCCAGTACTTTTGTTTCGCGGAAGGGGGTACCTGCAGTCAAGCACACATTTTGGCAGGAAGTTGCTGCTCGTCGCAAGGAAGAGGTGTCTCCATTCATGATTTTAGTGCTTTTCTAGATAGGAGAAAATACAAGAAAATGGGCTCTTAAACGCTTCTGAAAATACCTAACTATCTGAAGGCCTGTTCCACCAGTTTTTCCAGAGCACAGAGGGCTTTGTTCCTGATCTCCAGCCCGAACTACTTTCAGGGTGTGGGGAAGGGCAGCAGCTGCAGTGCCCTAGTCTTGTAGAGTCAGATGACAAGGGACAGTGTTGAGCTGGCAGGGCCGGTGACGTCAGCGTTAACAACCTGCTGCTGCTGTCGCCCTGGGCCTCGCCCTCCAGGCGTGGGGTCGGGGTCTTCCTCACCCCTCAGCTCACCCGTGTTTTGTGTGGTCCAAATGGTGAGGCTCTGCCCAGCTGCCCCAGGAAGGGACCGCCCGGGTCAGGGGTGTGGGTGGGACGGCTTCGTGCCAAATCTCAGGCCTGGTCTAAGATTTCAGTTCCTCAAAGGGCTGTCAGTGTGCAATGATTTCAAGTAGAAACAACGTTTAAAGTTGATCTTGAAGAATGAATGGTATTTTAAGAGGTCAGAAGTTGCCATTTGTTTCCTGTAGGGCCAGACAGCCGGTAGATCAGGCTTTGGCAGCCAAGAGGCAAAACTGTGCGTCGACACTTATACAACAGGAGAGAAGATAGTGCTCCACACGTTTTTATTGGTGAGACCTGGGTTATGATAATGACTGAGCGCTTCTTTTGTAATCCAAGTGTACTGATGCGTGGAATGTGATTCTCTTTGTGGGGGAACACTTTCAACTTGAGCTCACTATTTAGTGCCCTTTTATAAGGACAGATCAAGGATGTTCAGCGGTCAGTGCTGATCTATAATGGGATTTTACCTATTTCATCTTTGAAAGTATGTTCTCACCCGAAATGTTCTTTCGATTCAGTTTTTTGCAACCAACCACTCTCACATGCAGGCCGTAGGAGAACAGGTGGCTGCTGGATTTGCCGAGTCCTTGGTGCTCTCGGCTCCGCGCGGGGCCTTCAGGGTGTGCTCCTGGAGGACCAGCAGAGCTCCTTTAGAGGGGCCGATGCCGAGCTTCCTCAGGAAGGGTCACGCAGGGTCAGCGAGTGGTGAGAGGTCATCTGGCAGAGCCTTCTGAGCCACAGGCCCAAAAAAGGCCCTCAGAGAACTCTGCATAGCCCCCTGCACTCAGAAACTGAAGCCCCTACGGGCTCTGAGGGTCCTGTCCCCGCCTCACCCAGATCCCATGCCTGCCTGTACCACTGGGCACAGCTCCCAGAGGGCCCCAGCCTGGTGGAGCATGGCGCTCTGCCATCCGCGGCTGAGCCTCACCTCCTCCAAGGAGGGCTGCGTCCTTGCACACGTCCCTCTTCAGAGCAAATGGTCCCCGGGTTAACCCGCTGCATGCCTCCACCTGCCTTCTGACTTGACCTGCTGCACCTCCTCCAGGCGAGCAGGGAGGTTACAGCCACAGGAGCTGGCATAACTCGGGGATCAGGGGGCGAGCGCAGGGAGGGCCCTCTGACGTGAGGCTGTGTCCAGGCTCGTGCTAACGAAGCACTTGGTGCCGCCAAGATCCATCTTTTCATCCATTTTAACATTTAATGAAAAGGCAAAAACCACACCTTGGCTTTCTTTAAGAAGGACTTGCAAATAGTCTATTATAAAAGCTATGGAATCAAAGAGAAAGATATTAACATATGTATGTTATATCTTAAAAGTGTTTTTACCCATTTATCTACCTCCCCAAACTAACTGAGTGATTAGACTGTATATAAAACAAGTCTAGTTCTAGGTTATAAAATAAAAATTGCAAATACTTTTCCATATTTCTTCTGTGGCAGATTCCATGGAGAGATGATAAGTTTCAGCTGCAACAACAAGCCCACAAATCTTGATTTCTTGCCACGATAAGAGTTATTTCCCCATCACGCTCCAGGTCCTGGGCAGCTCCCCCTGTGTGCTGATCCGGGGGTCTTCCATCTGCCCTGCTTGTGGCTGTGCCCTGAGACCCCTCCCCGCAGCCAGTGAAGGAGAGAGAGAGGGTGGGGAAACACACCTCCTCGCCCCGGCGAGAAGCGCCCCGCGTCGCTGTCTGAGCAGCCGCTCCCGAGGATGGCGTTGTGCTGATGAGCACGCGTGTAGGGGGGAACTCCTGCCCAGCCACGCAACTCACCCAGCAGCCCCCGCGCGTGCAGGCCGTTCGTTCTGTTAGGAGCAGGGCTGCGTAGGAGAACCGAGGCCTGTCTGGTCGGGTGCAGTGTGCAGACGGGCACACTCGTCAGTTTTCCCGTTGTGTCCCGTGTGCCCTGCTGACTCCTGCCGGCTCAGCTCCTCCCTCCTTTGTGATCACTGCAAGTGGGGCTGGCTTCCATCCTGTGTTCACTCTGGCTGCGGTTTTCAGAATCTGTTCACTCTGTCAGTACTGCATTGAAAACTTGGAAATGCCCCCACCATATACACTTTTTCTTGATCACTGTGGAATAGCAAAAGCAGTTATATGTCTTTAGCCTGCTGCTGGTGGCACTGTGGTAAAGAACCCACCTGCCAATGCAGGAGAGGTAACGAACGGAGGGTTGGATCCCTGGCTCAGGAAGATCCCCTGGAGAAGGAAATGGCAACCACTCCAGTATTCTTGCCTGGAGAATCCCAGGGACGACGGAGCCTGGTGGCTGCCGTCTATAGGGTCGCACAGAGTCGGACACGACTGAAGCAACTTAGCAGCAGCAGCAGCCAGGGTTCTTGCCTGGAGAATCCCATGGACAGAGGAGCCTGGCGGGCTACAGTCCTTAGGGTCACAGAGAGTTGGATATGATTGAAGCAACGTAACACAACATTAGCCAGGTCATGACTAACAGCTACTTCCATAAAATGTACTTTTACGGCCCAAATATCTACATAAATATGTTCATTTGGAATTTTTCTAGGTTATATTTTTTCTAAAACCTTTTAAATCCAGACTGTATAACCAAAGCACCGATAATAGGAAATGTTTAAAAGTCACTAGTACCTTGACACGGAGAAGGCAATGACATCCCACTCCAGTACTCTTGCCTGGAAAATCCCATGGACAGAAGAGCCTGGTAGGCTGCAGTCCATGGGGTTGCGAGAAGAGTCGGACATGACTGAGTGACTTCACTTTCACTTTCATGCATTGGAGACGGAAATGGCACCCCACTCCAGTGTTCTTGCCTGGAGAATCCCAGGGACGGGGGAGTCTGGTGGGCTGCTGTCTATGGGGTCTCACAGAGTCGGACACGACTGAAGCGACGCAGCAGCAGCAGCAGCAGCAGCAATACCTTGACATACTTTTAAATGGGTGTTTTAAGATTCCTTCCCTATTTAAAAATTATGTGCTTCTGAGAATTTTTCTGTGTTCATCTGTGTGCTTCATATCCACCACTGAAAGTGACGGCAGAGTACTGAGAGTATCAGCCTTTCAGTATCTTAGAACCATCAGCAAAATAGGACAGTGTGATTTTAAATACATGACTGGGAAGACAAAGAGCAACTGTACATTAGTTCGTAAAGTTAAAATTTAAGAATTGTCAATGATATACAAATGCATATAATAATAATTGAATATTTAGTGTGTAGCTATTCACCAAATCCCTGTCCTGTGAATTTGTATGTTTGTGTGTGCATGTGTGTCCAAACATGCACAGGGACGGGGAGGCTATCTATACTCTTGTTTGTGTAAAATATAAAGGTATATTTTTCACTTTTCTACACCTCTTCATACAAGACATGTTCACTGTGAGAGGTCACATTTTAAACAAAAGATAACGCATGGAGTAATTATTCATAATTACATTTTTAACAGCTGGAGTCATGCAGTTCCACTACTACATTAAATATTTAATTGTACAATATTCAGTTTATGCTGAGCAATCTTTGTTATGGAATATACATACAACTTACAAAGGGCTGTTGAGACTAACACTTTGCCTCATGCCTTACTATACACGGTACAAGTTTCTGGCAAGCTTCCTATTTGAGCCTCCCCACACCCCACAGCAAGTATCATTATACTTTATTTTTATATACAAATATTTATATAAACATTTACATAAGTGTGATACTCTATATACTTTATGTAGCTTGCTTTTCCTCCCAATATTCATATTTTGCCATGCTGATACATGTAAACCTAGTTTATTTGAAGTTCTATATAGAATACAGTTTTAATACTATACCAAACTAGGTATATCCATCCTCCTCTTGAGGGAAATTTGTTTCCTGGTTTGAAAGTGTTAATTTTTATGTGCTATTCTTATTATTTTGCTATTGAAAGCGTTGCCTCAACCAACCTTCTTACACATGGAGTACTGGTCTCCTGGGCTGCATGACAAGCTAGCAGGAACTGGTTGGCTTACAGCAACAGGCAGGCCGTCTCCCATGGGGGAGGCCTCCCGTGGGGTGTCAGCAGCCGCACCTGGAGGGTCCCACGTCTCCAGAAGGCCTGCCTTCTCCGCAGCTCCTGGGCCGCGTGCTGCAGGCTGGCGGCCGCACGGTGCAGCCTCCGCCTCATGGCCGTCCCGCCTCCCCTCTCCAGGTCTCACCCTTTCTGTCTCCTTAAGGACAGTCATCCCTGCACTTAGGGACCACCTGGGGAGTCTGCAGTGGTTAACTTAGTTACATCTGCAAAGGCCCTTTTGCCAAGTAAGACCCCTTTCACTGGACCCGGGTGGACATGAATTTGGGGCCACCGTCCCGCCCAGCTGCCAGTGTCTCCATGAGCACATCCAGGTGTGGAATTGGTGGGTCATCTCTGCTGTCCTCAGAGAGCTCCCACAGCAGCTGCCCTTCCTCAAGACCTCACCAGCGGGGCACAGGCTTCCCTCTGTGCCCCTGGCACATGCCCACTGGCAGGCTTTGTTCATTGCTGTCCACCTAGAGGATGAGAAATGATAATGCATTATGCTCTGGCTTTGCATGTCCCTCGTTTCTTGGGAGTTTGAGCCACTTTTCATGTATTTATTGGCCATGGTGGTCTCTTCTGTGGATTAGCTAGTTGAATAGTTTGTCTAATTTTCTATAGTAATTTCATATACTTTGATATTAAAAGATCTTTGTATATTCTTGATGTGATACATATATACAGTGGAATATTAATCAGCCATAAAAAGGAGTGAAATAATGTCATTTTCCACAACTTAAATGGACCTGGAGATTGTCACACTGAGTGAAGTAAGTCAGACAAAGACAAATATCATATGATACCACTTATATGTGGAATCTAAGAAAAAGGTACAAATGAATTTATCTATAAAACAGAAATAGAGTTACAGACATAGGAAACAATGTTATGCTTACCAGGGCTTAAGGGGTAGGGAGGGATAAATTGGGAGATTGGGATTGACATATACATATGACTATGTATAAAATAGATAATTAATAAGAACGTACTGTATAGCACAGGGAACTCTGCTTAATATGCTGCACTAGCCTATATGGGACAAGAGTGTAAAAAAAAGTAGATAAATATGTGTGTGAGTGACTCTTCTGTACAGAAGAACCTAACACAATATTGTAAATCAACTATATTCCAATAAATTTTTTTTAAAAGAGAAATTGAAGAAGCAAAATGTGCAGAACCAAAGAAGGACTTAAGTCTACATGAAGAACTCTAAATTTTAAATAACAAAACAAAAAATACTAAGGATATGATAGAAATACAAATTGAAAAATTCAATGATTTGTAATTATAATAAATCAGTTTACCATAAATTATATCAATCATAATAAATGTAAATACACTTAAATTTATGTATTAAAAAGTAAAAGATCTTTATATATTATGAGTTCTAAATCTCTCATTTATACTTATGACAAATATCTTCTAGTCTGTGGCTTATATTTTTATTTTTAAATGTATGTTGATATACAACTTTTTAAATTTTAATGTAGTTGAATATATCTGTAGTTTCCCTTTATTTTGTGCCTTATTTATACCATTCCTCCATCCTCAGATCATAAAGATATTCCCTACTGTTTTTATTCTAAAAGTAAAAAGTTATGCTTTTAATATTTAGGCCTTCAGTTACATTGAATTTTTTGTATGATGTGATGTTGTAATCTAATTTTATTTTGTTTTCCTTTGAATGACCCAGACTTGTCCCAGAACAATTTATTAATCTTCTGTGTCCTCTCTGTCATATATTTTTAAATATATGAGTATATATATTTATATGAATATTCCTTTCTTTTGTTGTGAATGTAGCATTGTTAATTAAGTGCTGTGGTTTATTCAATAAATTGTGTCATATATGTTTAAAATATTAGGTTATAACTTCACATCCTATACAAACACAAGTTTGAAGTACGTCAAATATTTAATGTAAAATAAAAGCTCTGAAAGAAAATCTGAAGTAATACTTGTATAACATTTTTCTTAAAATAAAGCTTTTAGTCACAATAATAGGAAGATGACAGTGGTAGAAAGCCCAGAGAGATATTGCCACAGAAATGAAAACAAATACTGAAAAACTATACATAAAAGTATAAAAAACAAGAAGCTGAGATGCAGACTTGTGACATGATTAAAATTATAGAGAAAGGAGTATAGGACCGGAAAAACAGACACAGAACACCAGCCGAAAATACGCAAAACAGAATGTAAACAAACGAGAAACCGGCCGGTGTTGAGGGAAATCCACATGTGAATTTGCCGTCCTGCTCCGCTGCGCACTCCTCGCCTCTGATGCTTCCCTGCTGACGGCACTCGTCTCGTGGTGACACTCAGTGATTCCAGGGTTGGAGAGTATTTTTAGAAGGTGACTTGATAATGGAAAAAAGCCTAAAAAATTTTTTAAATCATTAATTCCAACTCCGAAGATTCTCTCAAGAGAATTACTATCCAACAGTGGTATCAATAAAAGCTAAAAATGAAATAATCTACTTGTTTAACAATAGGAACCAATTGAAGCACATGCTAAATGCAGACAGCAGTTCTGGTGACTATCAGTGGTAGGGGAGTCTTCTTCGGTATTTGCATACCTATACTTTTTCCTTTATTTTTACAATGCACTTATGCCATAATTTCTGTTTTTTTTTTTAAAAAAATCTTCATCTCAAAATTCATGGGCCTTTTACACTATGAATTTTAAAAGTAATTCTCCCATAATTTCTAGTTCTTTTATGGTTTGACTTTTGGCATTTTGAATCATTGATACATTTGGAGTTTATGTAATGTGAAGCTGCGGATGATTTTTTCCCTTAAAGGACTACTATTTATTGTGTAAGACAACTTTTCCACCTTTATTTGAGATGCGGTATTCATCACATATTAAATTCACTTATACATTTGGGCCAATTTTTGAATTTTCTATTTTGTAAAATTGATTTTTCTGTCCATATTGGTAGCACTAGGAGGTAAATTATTGAGGCTTTATAATATGTTAGACCGGAGCTTTTCACCCTTATTTTTCTTGTTTCACACATTTTCTTCTAGCCTTTCTTGCTTATTTTTCCAAACGAATTTGAGGACTGCTTTGTTTAGTAGAAAAATACTTGTTAGACTTAAAAGAGGATATGAATTTGATTTCATTTTTTAAAAAGTAGAAAAACTATCATAAGAAAATTGAAAAGACAAATGACAAAGAGGAAATCAATGTTTGTAACTTGTATTCTAGAAAAAAAGGTTAATTCCTTTAATATATAAATCAATAAGAAACAGAGAAATACCCTCCCTAAATAGACAAGAAATATTAAAAAAAAAGATGTGACAGAAATGGAAGGATGTTAATATTACTCATCATAAAAGAACAAATTGAAAGTGCACTGCGAGCTTCAAACAAAGAAACCGGTATTGGAATTGCCATCTGCGTGAACAGCAGAAGCTGGGGGGAATGTTGAGAGCATCAGTTTTACAGTGAATGACAAGCAAGTGGGTCTGGGATCCCTGAGGGGAGAGAGAATTGAGGTGAGGTCCACGATTTCCTGCTTTTCTGCCTGGAAGCTTCAGCACAGGAGAGAAGCCCACCTCGGCATGTGCTCCTTCCAAATTATTGCTATTTGGTCACTAAGTCCTTTTAGAGCTCCATGATTTTAAATTTCTGAGATTTTGAGAGTTTAAGGTTTCCCAATCTCAGAGTGAATTTAATTGATTAGGAAAATAGAGATGAAATGATCACCAAGTAAGGATTTTCAATTTATTTCCTTTGTCTGGTAGGATACAGTTTGTTAATGCTTAATGGTGTATGACAAAAATGAAATTAAAACAAACTTCTAACTTCTATTTAGTAGATTTTTTTCATTAAAATCACTTTTTTAATCTTTTAGTGAACAACCCGATACCTTCCAATTTGAAATCTGAAGCAAAAAAGGCTGCTAAAATTCTAAGAGAATTCACAGAAATAACTTCCAGAAATGGACCTGATAAGATCATTCCTGGTAGGTGAATAATAGATGTACTTTCCACCTCTACATGTGCTCTATTTCCCAAATTATCTTCTCAACCCTTGGCTACACACAGGTCCTCAGCCCGCCTTTCTGCTCTGGGCCTGCCTCCCCCCCAGGCTCTGGGTGGCCCCTCTCCCCCCGCCTTCTAAGCCCCCGCTCCTCCCCGCTTTTCAGGGCCCGTCGCCGTGAGTGTCCCGTGTCCTTCGCCGGCGCCACCTCCTCCAGACTCACAGGGCCTTGTCCTCAGTTTCTGAGGACTTTGCAAACTCACTAGCTAATCTCATAAATAAATTTTAAATTTGTGTTTTTTCTTTCTCGATAAGATAGTTATACCTTACAGTGGTTTAAGAAGACTGATCAATGATTCCCAGTACAACTACAAATCTGTATTCCTGGGGTCAGAAACTTCAGTTCCTAAGCTCCCCCAGACCTGCTGAATCAGTCACTGTGATTCTCCTGTAGTCAGTCTGGCTACAGCAGACCTGGTCCAGAGGCCAGCCTTTGGGAACCACTGTCTGTTCATTACTACCACCAGTTGTTTCTAAAAGGTGTTTCAGAAAATACTTGTCTGATGCAAAGAGACTCATATGCAGACCAGCTTGGGCAGGTTGGTTTCCCTCAGTGCAGGACTCATCCTTCATTAAAGAAAGGAGTTTCAATTGCTTAAGCTAGATTTTCTGAAGTTATTTAACAGACCTTTAAATATTTTTAAAAATTACTAATTTGTTATAATAATAATAATAATTGCTCTTATTTTGGCCTAGCCACTCCTCTCATCTTAAGAAAACAGGGCTTTTTAGAGCACTGATACTCGAAGTGCAGACTGAACAACATCTGGGCATCACCTGGGAGCTTGTTAGAAATGCAGGAGCTCAGGCTCTTCTTAGACCCAAGGAATCAGAATCTGCATTTTTCACAAGATCTCCAGTGAGTTACATGCATGTGAAAGTTTGAGAAGCACTGCATAGGACTTGGGAGAAGGCACTGGCAACCCACTCCAGCACTTTTGCCTGGAAAATCCCATGGACGGAGGAGCCTGGTAGGCTGCGGTCCACGGGGTCGCTAAGAGTCGTACACGACTGAGAGACTTCACTTTCAGTTTTCACTTTCATGCATTAGAGAAGGAAATGGCAACCCACTCCAGTGTTCTTGCCTGGAGAATCCCAGGGATGGGGGAGCCTGGTGGGCTGCCGTCTATGGGGTCGCACAAAGTCGGACACGACTGAAGCGACTTAGCAGCAGCAGCAGCATAGGACTTGAAGCAAATTTGACTAGGAAATCTGAATTTTCTGTAGCTCTATTCTGAAGCAGGAGGTAGAAGACATTTCTTGATATATATCAGCTACATATCAGGCTAGCCCAATTACAGATAAGATGTATTTCCTACCATAAAAATATCTGGATATGGATTATTTCTAATGGATCTTGTCCAGCAGAATTCTGTCTTGCCTTTTCTGCCTCCAGTTAAAGACCACCCAACTCCCTTCACTGGCTGTCACTCAGAAAATGAAAATCTGTTTACATAGGAGCCTTAGGAAGAGCTTGCTCCCAGGGTATACAGACTGCGAGTGGAGGGGTAGGGGTGGGAGGCAGGAAGGCCCAGCTGCCAGAGGACCAAGACTTGCCTTTCCGTGGGATGCGGAGGGAGGGGCGTTATGGGGAGCTCTGTTATGTAACAGGAGATGAAATCTCAGAGCATTTTAAAACAGAATGCCCAGGCTTTAGACCTCCTTGGCTGTGAGATCACAGTTTTCTGGTATAAGGGCTCTGAGATGTGAGACTGAATTTAGAGAGGAAATTTGCAATCAATCCATCCTCGTTACAAATGAAGAACTAACTGGACAGTTATTTAGTGATTATTGGTAGTTTACTGTTCCTGAACTTGGGTGGATAAGATATTAAAAACACACCTGAAGTTTGAAATGTGTTCATGAAAAAAATCTGCTCTTGTTGTATTTAATGTTTCTGAACAGAGGCAGTGCTCACTGTAAAAGCAGTGAGCACGGCCTGTGAGGCATTGAGCACGCTCTGCCGCGTGTGCTGCATAAACCAGGCTCCCTGGCTTGTAATGAAACCACCCGTTATCATTACCTTCTTACACACGTTAGCACTTGAGCTCCGGCACCCTCAGCAGGCGGCCCCGGAACAGCATTACTTCTGACACTTCAGTACCAGCAGCTGCAGAGACGATCTGCGTGTCACCCTCCTTGTGCCTTTGGTTGAGTCTGTTATTAATTTAAATTTTGAAATGGTGTGCATAATTGTATTTGAAATTTAGTGTCCCCTAGGGATACATACAAATTCTTTTTTGTGTATTTGAGTACACTATTTGGTTTGACTTCTTCAAAATAATATATGACTAAAATGATGGTAAATTAAACTACCTTAAAAGTAGTGTTGGGATCCAAGAGTAATTTCAGTCTTTAGGCTTCCTTTGTTATTTGAAAGATGTACTATTGTGTAAATAAATCCACCGGATAGTGAGGCGCTGTGTTTAGTGGGCCCTATGTTAATAACCTTCCTTTTATGGAATGAACTTCCCTGAAATGTGAATAAACCAATATTTTATAAATCAAATTATATTTTCAGTGCCTTTGTAGTTATGTGTTATTCAAATACTGATCAAATCTTTTTATAAAGTTAAAAACCTTTTTTAAGTGGCAAAATCATTAATTTTTTCTGGTTTTGAATCCAGATTTCCATATTATTAGCAGGTGAGCTCAGCGATGTGTCTTTAAGCTTAAACACTCTGCCACACACTGCCTATCAGTCACTGTTTAAGTTTCTGCTTAATACTTTGTAGATCTTAATTTCTTTGAATAAATTTTAAAATTATTCATTATGTTCTAAACTAATTGAAATCACCAAATTATTTGTCCTGCTACTAGACATCAGTACAGTCTCATCCCAGGGTCTCATTTCTTGTGGCCATTGCAGAATTTCTGAGCACCCGTTCTGTCGGGTTTGGCCACCAAAGGCTTCAGGCTCGTCCGGGGTGGGTTTTCCTCAGTTACCTGTGCCACTAAGACCAAGGAGACCTGGGTCCGGGAAGCAAAGCTCTGTACACAGGTCTGACCCTTTGGGGCGCACACCTGTCCTCATCTTTTGCAGCACACGTCATCGCCAAAGCCAAGGGCCTTGCGATCCTGTCTGTGATAAAGGCTGGGTTTCTGGTCACCGCGAGAGGAGGCAGCGGGATCGTCCTGGCGCGCCTTCCAGACGGAAGTAAGTCAGTGTCTCTTCACCGGGAGCCACAGAGAACCTCCGTCCCACTTGTGTTCTGTCTGCACTGTGAACAGGGTTCAGAGGGAGGGAGGCGGGCTTTCTGGTTCCACCGGCAGCGCCTTCCTTCAGCCGCTCCCTGGGTGTTCTCTGGTAGCCAGCCAGCCCAGAGCCGCTCAGGATACCAGAAGGCGCGCCCCTGCCTTTACATATTTTCTCGTCCTTCCATGGAGCAAATACTAAACGTTGACATTATATTTCTCTTGTCAAATATGAATTTTTATTCCTCAGTTTCAGGGTACTACTGTTTTCTTCTGTTTTAGGGAAGCTGGTGAGGTGAAAGATCATCTGTAAGCTTTTACCCCATTTTTCCTGTAGGAGACCTTAAAAACAGAAACATTTTAAAGAATATCCATCCCCAGGACAGAATCATATCAAGATCAGTATAATTTGGTTTTACTTTCTGGGGTGAAATCTAATACCTGATTTTTCAGATATGACATCAAAATATATTTGCCTTGAATCTCAAGAACCAACATTTATCATATTTGAAATGTGTGTAGGGGCTTCCCTCATAGTTCAGCTGGTAAAGAATCTGCCTACAATGCAGGGGACCAGGGTTCGATTCCTGGATTGGGAAGATCCCTGGAGAAGGAAATGGTAACTCCAGTATTCTTGCCTGGAGAACCCCACAGACAGAGAAACCTGGCAGGCTACGGTCCATGGGGCTGCAAGAATCAGACATGACTTAGTGACTAAACCACCACCGGATGTGTCCTAACCATCCAAAAGCCTTTCTATATGAATTTAACATTAGCTGTTCAGTTATATAATTGAACGCATTTTTCTGTTTATGTGTTAACGTGTTGGGCTTCCCTTGTGGCTCAGCTGGTAAAGAATCCGCCTGCAATGCGGGAGACCTGGGTTCGATCCCTGGGTTGGGAAGATCCCCTGGAGAAGGGAAAGGCTGCCCACTCTAGTATTCTGGCCTGGAGAATGCCATGGACTGTATAGTCCATGGGGTCGCAAAGAGTCAGACATGACTGAGCTACTTTCACTTCACTTCTGTTAATAGCTTTTTTTAGTGTCAATAATTTAATTTTCTTCTGAGAGAGAACATGCGCCATCCACTTGCAGTAGATGCATCTGGCATGTGTGGGCTGCGCAGCTCTGGAACGTGTGTCAGTGGGATTTACCGTCCCCTGTGAGGTGTCCCCACAGTAAATGAAAGTTCGCCCCTGAGTTTGTACTTCAGATTTCATAGCTCCAGGCTTGGCTATGAAACAAAAATGACAAAATTCTCTTTTTCTCAAAAGAAGAAGCGTTACCCAAATTTTCATAGGCAGATTCTCAGCGGTACAACCAGACACGTTCAAATTGTGTCCACTGTTAGGCTCCAGGTTTGCAAGCAGCCCCCCATCTTGCCCTGCAGGCCAGCGCTGCGGTGGACAGGCGGCTGTCAGGGAAGGGGGAGGGCCGTCCACCCTGGGCCCCTCTCAGAGCCTCAGGGGCCCTGCCCACTGGTCTGAGTGAGTGTCCCTCTCCCGTCTTCCCTGTTAGCTGGTGGTCACTCTGCAGAGGGTATTTCAAAAGCCACCCAGTGGGGCGAGCAAATCCCTGGACCCTGGCCAGGTGGGTGGTCTTTAAACAGGGACAGTCCCTAACAGAGAAAGTGGAAAACAACTTTGGGATTACGAGACATTAATTTCTATAGTCAAAACTCCCCTAAGCCCAGACAGATGAGTTCTGGATGCATTCAGGCACTTGCCTGTCATCCAGAAAACTTGAAAGCAAGGGAAGCTAAGCTCAGGGCTCTGGTGAGCATGTTCCTGCAGTACTCCATCAAGATTACCCCCATCCCACCAGTTACTTTTCTCTAGACTTGTTTAACATAATTGTGTCTACATCAGGAAATATAAGCACAAATAATCCTGAAATGTACCATATCATGGCAAATGGAATTATTTTACTTAGCTTCCAAATGTCAGGATATGTATCTTGTTAGAATTTTAATAATCTTGAATTGATAATCTGTTTCTTGTGCTTCAGACTAGGCACAAAGGGTGTCAAAACAGTTTTTTGCCCTCAGAGACTTACAATAGAAACAGTTTAGTATCATGTTACCCTTAGAAGTGATTATAATACTCTTTTGAATACTTTTGCTCTCATATCTATGATAAAATTCTAACTAAAGACTAGAATTCCAGCTCAATTATGTTGCAAAACATTATAAATAGTGATGGTTGAAATTATCAAATGCTACATATAGTTACTTAGTGAGAATTCAATAGTTTGGTATTATGCATATTTATAGGGAAAGATTAGAAAACATAGACTTGTGATCTATGAGGCTCATAATGCATATCTAACACCTTTCAAACATTTTTAACTTAAAAAATTATATATGTTTATTAAAGAACATTTAAAAACATAGGCAAAAATGCCAAAGTCTCATTATTTTAAAAATAAACACCATTCATTCACCTTTTAGCATCTTTCCTCTCTGTATTTATATGCCAAGGAATTTTATTGTTAGAGTAATTGCGTGTTTGTTTCTAATAGAATGGTCTGCGCCTTCAGCCATCGGGATAGCTGGGCTTGGTGGAGGATTTGAACTAGGAATAGAGGTGAGTGGGTGATTGTGTATGTACAGTTGCCGTATTCTCTAAAAGCAGCTGATACGTGAAAGGTGAGAGATCTGAGATTTCCTCCTGTTCTTGTTTAACCACCTGTGGAAATTGTTCCCCTTTATTTTCTTGAATCTCTGCCTAAAACTATGTAATGTTTATCATTTGTCTCTTTTTCTTTCCTCGGCTGTAGAGTTTCTTCCATTTACCATATCATGTGTTCCCATCTTTAGCACATCTGCAGAGCAGTTATTCTCAGATCTGACAAAATTTAATTGGCAGCTTCTGGCTTCTGATTGCAGTCGTGGGTGCAAACAGCTTAACGTTATGTATCATCATTTGTGGCAAAATCCAGTTTGTGTTACTACTAATGTTCAAGTTACTTCAAATTTTTTAAGTACAAATTGTCTTTGTATTATTTCATTTTGCAACTTTGCTCTAATTATGGTTTCTATCAAATGGACTAGACATTACACCAGCACACACTGCTTTTCATGCTTCAACAGGGAGCATCTGCAAGATATTAATCTTTCATCTGTTGCTTTACTGCTAAGTGATTGGTAAATCAAATCTCCTAATGTTCCCAAATCATTTTCTTCTCAAATTTCAGTCAGTTTCTTCCTAAGCTCTCCTTTTATGAATTTGCGCTGCTGCCATAGTTTAAAATGCCCTTGGGCTTCCCAGGTGGCACTAGTGGTAAAGAACCTGCCTGCCAATACTGGTTAGACATAAGAGACCTGGGTTCGATCCCTGGATTGGGAAGATCCCCTGGAGAAGGAAATGACAGCCCACTCCAGTATTCTTGCCTGGAGAATCCCATGGACAGAGGAGCCTAGCGGGCTACAGTCCATGGAGTCACAAAGTGTTGAACATGACTGAAGCGACTTAGAACCCACACACGTGGCCTTATTAGGAGGAAATATTTCCACTACTGTTTTTTTTTTCATTTTTATTTGACCTTTACTTGCTGCTGCATAAATCTGTATTATAAAAAGAGGAACATATTTTAGTTTTGCTATTACGACTGCCTTTTTGTTGTATATTCAGTGAAATCATAGCCTTTGACAACATGGCTCATATGCAAAGTGTGTTTGCAGCATCTGTTGTGCACCCCTGCTCACACCTCCTGACACTGTACCCACGTGTCCCTGTTGTCACTGCCCTCTGACCCCAGACTTTGGGGCTCCATCTCAAATAACATTTGCTTAATATTTGCTATCTTTGGAAAATTTGGGGCTTCCCTGGTGGCTCAGATGGTAAAGAATCTGCCTGCAATGCTGGAGACCTGGGTTCAATCCCTGGGTTTGGAAGATCCCCTGGAGAAAGGAATGGCTATCCACTCCAGTATTCTGGCCTGGAGAATTCCATGGACTATATAGAGGAACCAGAGATCAAATTGCCAACATCTGCTGGATCATAGAAAAAGCAAAAGAGTTCCAGAAAAACATCTACTTCTGCTTTATTGATGATGCCAAAGCCTTTGTGTGGATCACAACAAACTGAAAAATTCTTAAAGAGATGGGAATACCAGACCACCTGACCTGCCTCCTGAGAAATCTGGAAGCAGGTCAAGAAGGAACAGTTAGAACTGGACACGGAACAACAGATTGACTCCAAATTGGGAAATGAGTATGTCAAGTGTGTATATTGTCATCCTGCTCATTTAACTTATATGCACAGTACATCATGCAAAATGCCAGGCTGGATGAAGCACAAGCTGGAACCAAGATTGCTGGGAGAAATATCAATAACCTCAGATATGCAAATGATACCACCCTTATGGCAGAAAGTGAAGAAGAACTAAAGAGCCTCTTGATGAAAGTGAAAGAGCAAAGTGAAAAAGTTGGCTTAAAGCTCAACATTCAGAAAACTAAGATCATGGCATCCGGTCCCATCACTTCATGGAAAATAGATGGGGAAACAATGGAAACAGTGACAGACTTTATCTTTTTGGGCTCCAAAATCACTGCAGATGGTGACTGCAGCCATGAAATTAAAAGACGCTTGCTCCTTGGAAGAAAAGTTATGACCAAAAAGCAGAGACATTACTTTGCTGACAAACGGTCATCTAGTCAAAGCTCTGGTTTTTCCAGTGGTCATGTATGGATGTGAGAGTTGGACTATAAAGAAAGCTGAGCACTGAAGAATTGATGCTTTTGAACTGTGGTGTTGAAGAAGACTCTTGAGAATCCCTTGGACTGCAAGGAGATTTAACCAGTCCATCCTAAAGGAAATCAGTCCTGAATATTCATTGGAAGGACTGATGCTGAAGCTTAAGCTCCAATACTTTGGCCACCTGATGCGAAGAAGAGTCTCATTTGAAAAGACCCTGATGCTGAGAAAGTTTGAGGGCAGGAGGAGAAGGGGACGACAGAGGATGAGATGGTTGGATAGCATCACTAACTGGATGGGCATGAGTTTGATCAGCTCCAGGAGGTGGTGATGGACAGGGAGGCCTTTCATGCTGCAGTCCATGGGGTCACAAAGAGTCGGACACGGCTGAGCAACTAAACTGTGGAAACTTTGAACACAACTTACCCTTGTGGCTGTATAGAAATTAACTCTGGAATTCTATTTAAATACTGTACATGGAAAATACATATTAACTTTGAAAAATATCCACTTCAAGTAAAGATTAGACTGTCTTAGGAGTTTGTGCCTCTTGAATATGACCCAGCTTTGCTTCCCTAAGTGCAGCTGTAAGGTTAGAGCCGTCAGTTGCTTTTCAGTGCCAGGAAGAGGCCGAGGTGGTCCTCCAGGAAGCATCTCAGACCTGGACAGGAGTGTGTTTCCCTCTGGGCGCACCCCTGAGCCAGGATGAGTGAGGAAGCGGGTGGGTTGTTGGCCCCGAGCCCACAGAGGTTCTGCTGCTGGATGTCCTTGTTAGCCCAGCTCCGGTCCCAGTGAGACGCAGTAGACCCGTGGCCAGTGGGGGATGAAGACCCACGCCCCAGAGTCTGCAGCTCCCTGGGCTCCCTGGTCCTCTCTGCTGTTCTTCTTCCACCAGACACTTGCTGCTGATGAGATGGGGTGCCTGACACACGCTCCAGCCTGGAGATTTTCTTGTCTGGCCTTTATCTGAACTGTGAGTCCTTCCTACCTACGTCCTTAGACTGACTAAGTATCAACCACAAATAGACTCTGCTTATTTAACTTATATGCAGAGTACATTGTGAGAAACGCTGGGCTGGAAGAAACACAAGCTGGAATCAAGATTGCCGGGAGAAATATCAATAACCTCAGATATGCGGATGACACCACCCTTATGGCAGAAAGTGAAGAAGAACTAAAGAGCCTCTTGATGAAGGTGAAAGAGGAGAGTGAAAAAGCTGGCTTAAAGCTCAACTAAGAAAACTAAGATCATGGCATCTGGTCCCATCACTTCATGGGAAATAGATGGGGAAACAGTGGAAACAGTGTCAGACTTTACTTTTTTGGGCTCCAGAATCACTGCTGATGGTGACTGCAGCCATGAAATTAAAAGACGCTTACTCCTTGGAAGGAAGGTTATGGCCAACCTAGATAGCATATTTAAAAGCAGAGACATTACTTTGCCAACAAAAGTCCGTCTAGTCAAGGCTATGGTTTTTCCAGTGGTCATGTATGGATGTGAGAGTTGGACGGTGAAGAAAGATGAGTGCCGCAGAATTGATGCTTTTGAACTGTGGTGTTGGGGAAGACTCTTGAGAGTCCCTTGGACTGCAAGGAGATCCAATCAATCCATCCTAAAAGAGATCAATCCTGGGTGTTCATTGGAAGGTCTGATGTTGAAGCTGAAACTCCAATACTTTAGCCACCTCATGCGAAGGGTTGACTCATTGGAAAAGACCCTAATGCTGGGTAGGATTGGGGGCGGGAGGAGAAGGGGACAACAGAGGATGAGATAGTTGGATGGCATCACTGACTCGTTGGACATGGGTTTGGGTAGACTCTGGGAGTTGGTCATGGACAGGGAGGCCTGGCGTGCTGCAATTCATGGGGTTGCAAAGAGTCGGACACGGCTGAGCGACTGAACTGAACAAATAGACACACAAAATAAGTCTGTTTCTTTAAAGCACTGGTGTCAGTGGTTCAGACTATCAAATATTTGTTGAATACTTTAATTATCTGCCATTCTGTTTTAGAATGGAATAGTTAGCAGTAATGGTTAATAGTCTCATAAAACGCTCACTTGTCTTCTTACAGAATCATTTCCATACCATAGTCATGAAGGATGTCATTGTGTAGATAACTGAGTTATGTGACCCCTCCAGTGAAGACAGGCAGAGAGTGACAGGCTGGTTATTCAGAGGGAGGCCTCTGGCCCCAAACACAGTTCGCACGTTGTCTGCAACCCTGGGTGCTGGTTCCCTCACGAGACGTCTCGTCTGGGCCGCCTTTCACGGGCAAGGAGAGGGGGCTCAGAGACGTTCAGCTCCGTGCGCTTGGTTCAGGGGCTGCTTGGGTGAGTCTCCCGGCTTCCAGTGCCCCATCCGGTCTTCACTGTAACTGCCGTCCCTGTAACATGCTGTGCGTTTGAGGGCACGTGCGTGAGAGCATCTCGGTGCACAGAGGTGCTCAGCACCGCGCAGAGGTTGTGTGTGGTTGTCTCTGATTGGTTTCGCTGGAGACAGAGCCTGAGACGGGACTTGGCGCACGTGTGATTTACTGAGCACGTGTTCTCGGGGGGAAGGGGAGGACTGTGAGGGGCCCAGGGAAGCAGACAGAGAAGGCGAAGAGTCCGGGCAAGGCCGTCGTCCAGCTAAACTCACCGTGGTCTGATGACAGGGAGAGGAGGTGACTCCTACGACAGAGACAAAGCCGCTGGTGTTTGGGACAGCTGCTCTCACCACCTGTCAGCGTGAGGGTGTGCTGAGTGGTGGGTGCGGGGCTGGAGGAGCCGGTGGTGTCCCTGCGGTGTGACCAGACCCCTCTCCTGAGCCCAGGCCCCCAGTGAGTGTCTGCCCTCCACGCTGCCTCCCACGGGTGGTGACCCCTTCCATACACGTGGACATGTGGATTTGACCACCAGAAAGTCTAGATTTATCTCTGCTTTGCAATCTAGACCAGGTTAAGGCTATGAAGTCCTTCGTAGGACTGTCATTTTTTGACTGGATCTATTGGCCTTTATTAGCTTGGACTTTAGTTAAATATACATCCTGGCACTGGTCCGCTTGAGAGAACTGCTGAGAATTCCCAGGGTTGTATAACTCATACACACCCCCCAAACACAACAACAACAAGCAAAAGTTTTAAAAGCAGTGGAGTCAGGAAAGAGAATGCTAAGACCTAGTTTAAATGCTACTAATATTTTCTTTCCAGGACCATTATAACAGAGCCCAAAGCTCTGAAAACCCTGATACCTCGGATTATCCCATTGTCTGTCGTTTACCAAAAGCCAGAATCCACACTGGGCCATCAAGTCTGATCAACCTCACCCAAGACTGTAATGTGAGAAAAATGGCTCAGTCTTTTCTAGGAGAATTTGGATGAACTCTTTTACTTTAATAATGAGAAAGGCTAGATCTAGGCTTAAGCCGAGAAGCTACTGTTGGAGATCAGAGTTCAGTTTCTAAGGCCCCTCAGGTTGCTGTGCAAGAGAGGTTCCGTTGGTGTGAGGAGTGAGAGGCCCTGGGAGCCTCTCAAGGTTGGGTTGGATGTTGAGGCTGATGATGCCCCTTAGTGAGAGCGTGAAGCTTTTCACCCACAAGAGGAGGCTTTCCAGGGGAGTGGGGCAGACTCCTGAGCAGAATGGCTGGAGAGATGGAAAAAAAGACCATCTGACCTTCTGCAGAGGGTGGAGGAGGTGGGGGCAGGTCTCGCCAGAACCACAGAAGGAGCCCTGGGCTTTCTCACCGGGTTGCCTGGATGTGGGGCTTCATCACAGGACAGCAGCATCGGGGACTTGGGTCCACGGTGGGTGAACATCTGAGGGCAGAGGGCAGTGCTGTGTGGGGCAGGGGGTCGGGGAAGCGTGGCCAGTGGCTCCTGAGAACACGTTTCCCTAGCCTTTCCTGCACGATAGTGATTTCTTTTTTAGTTCTTGTTTAAGAATTGGATTTAATTGTAAAACTTGCATTTTATTTACAAGTTAATTGTATCTTAATTCAAACTTCTTAAGAAGCTTTTATCAGATTCTCAGCGGTCGGTCTTACGCGGCTTGTTTGCTCCGCTGCTCCAGTTTTCTTTCAGGAAATCCCTCCTGCTTTTCATTCTAAGCCGCGGGAGTACGCAGGGGGCCGCTGGCACTGTTGCTGCTCTTCACACTGTGGAGCTTTGGACCTGGCTCTCTGTCTGATTAGTCACCAAAGAACACAGGAGTATCTTACTCTTATTTAGGAGAACTGAATTGAGATTGGACATAAACTTAAAGGATTGATTTATTTTCTTTATTGACTCATAGTTGTGCCTTACTTTACTAAGATGTACCAAGCAGAAGGAGACATAATAACTAAAGTACCTACAAGGTCATGACTGGAGATTTAGTACTTAGTGTGTATACACTAAGCATTATGCAAAGTATTTTCATGTATGTTATCTTTAAAAGTATGTAAGATTTGGTGACACAATCATTGGCAAAATTCCTTAACTTTGCATGAAAAATGCTAAATAATTCTGTGTCATTAAACACCATGATCCTCAGAATTGTTCGTGTATAAAGTAGAAATAACAATTGATATGAGTCAGCAGTGTGTTTTGCATGGGTCAATTAGCTGGCATATTTACTCAGTCCTACAGAACCTGAGTGTACTTTTTCATGAAGTGATTCAAATTAAACTGTATCAGGAATTCTACTAGGCCCTTCCAAGTGCAATCACATTTGATAATAATTGGATTCTTCTGTCAGATGAAGACATTGACTTGAAAAATGAAAAGAACAATATAAATGAAGTCATCTTTTAAGCATTAATCTGCTTGGCCTTTGCATATTTTATTGAGATGTGGTGAATAGGCCAGGCTTTACAAATTATTTCTATTAATCTTTCAAACAACTATGTCTGTGCATGCACATATATACATGCATAAGAGCCAGCTCCGTGGAAATGACTCTGATGCTGGGAAAGACTGAAGGCAAAAGGAGAAGGAGGCAGCAGAGGATGAGATGGCTAGACAGCATCACTGACTCAGTGGACATGAATTTGAGCAAACTCAGGGAGACAGTGAAGGACAGGGGAGCCTAGCATGCTGCAGTCCATGTGGTCGCAAAGAGTCAGGCACAATTTAGTGACTGAACAACAACAATACACATACCTATGTGAGTACATATACTTATAAATGTGGGTACTATTATTATACCCATTTTTCAGAGAAGGAGATTGAGACTCTGAACTGCTCAATTTGCCCAAGGTCACACAGTGTGCTGGAGAAGGAAATGGCGACCCACTCCAGTGTTCTTGCCTGGAGAATCCCAGGGACCGGGGAGCATGGCAGGATACAGTCCATGGGGTTGCGAAGAGTTGGAGATGACTGAGCGACTAACACACGCACACACACACACACAGTGTGCAGGGGGCAAGAGTGGAGTTATCACCCAGATGGTTTTCATTTTTAGCCCAGATATCCAGCTAAGCCCTCCTGCCTTCTGTTTTCTGGGCACTTGACCTCCATGTAGTTCGGGGGGCGGGTCCTGTTGTGGACTTTATGTATGAAAGGCCTACCCCTGGTGGCCCTGGGACCCTGTCGGCCCTCCTGGTGGTCCTGCCACAGAGTCTGAAGGATGCACTCCCAGGGCGTGTTCTCCCTCCAGCTTCGTGTTTATTGTGCTTGGAGGACTAACCGTGGTGATAGGCACAACTAGTGGGAACAAGTCTTCCTCCTGACGTCTTGCATGTCTTTGCGGCTTCTGCGGGGTGGGGTGAGGGCACGCAGGTGGGATCCAGACTCCGGACCCCCGACCTTCTAACCTGCTCCTCTCCTTCTCCAGCTCAGCCTTCGCCGAGTGTTTAGTTTGAGGAAGTCCTCTGACCTTTCACACCCACCTGAGTGTGAGCCGGTCACTAGGACAGCCCACCCGGCCTCACTCACCCACGGGGCTGTGGAGAAGCTGGAGCGGTGCGCGGAGGCCCCCGGCGGGTGCCCGGCCCCCTCGTTGCCTGGGGGACAGGGGCTGCTTAAGTCCTCAGCTGAAAGTGAGGCACGACTCTGCTTGCCTCCTCTTTCTGTGACTGCACTGAAATTCTTGCTGCATTACATATTGCAGATTTGAGTTGTAATAAACATATTGTAAATGATATGCAGGCGGGATTATTTAAAAATACATGGCTCTCTGCTTTTCAGGTATCGGACCTGGTAATAATTTTGAACTATGACAGAGCAGTAGAAGCTTTTGCGAAAGGCGGGAACCTAACACTTGGCGGGAACCTCACAGTGGCGGTTGGGCCCTTGGGAAGGTAAGTGCTCTGAAACCCTTTCTGAACAGCTATGGACAGTAAAGACTTTCAAAACCGTATTGTTTTGCATTAAGAGAAACTTGAATTAGATGACACAAATTTATGATTTACATGTGTCCCAGAGGATTTTCCCAGGTGGAGCACTGGTAAAGAATCCATCTGCCAATGCAGGAGACAGAGTGATGAGGATTCCTGGATAAGAAAGGTCCCCTGAAGGAGGCAGTGGCCTCCCACTCCAGTGTTCTTGCCTGGGAAGTCCCATGACAGAGGAGCCTGGTGGGCTACAGTCCATGGGGTCCAAAGAGTCGAACACGACTGAGCGCGCGCGCGCGCACACACACACACACACACACACACACACACACACACACGGAGGCTTTGAGGTTGCTTACAAATAAGAAACTTACAAAACACAGCCAGTGTAATAAAATGAGAAAATCTGAAGCTAACACATGTAAAAAGAAACTAAATTTTCAGAAGTGCAGGCTGTTGTAGCTATCAGAACTAACATAAAATTTATATAGATGCTTTGAAAGAGCCAGGTCAAGTCAGTTTTAATTAACTGAGAAAGAGCAGCATTGATCAGGAAAAAAAAAAAGCATTTTTCCAAACTACATTGTGAAAAATTGAAGTGAAAGTGTTTCACTTGAGTGAGGTTTACAATACTGTGGTTTTCCCTTCTCTATTAAGGAATAACTATTCTTGAGTTAATCGAGCAATTAAATATTTTAAACTCAGACTGTTTGTAGAAGTTAGTAAAAATCATTTAAAAATGTTTTTGAGTTCTATGAAAATACTCACAGTAAAAAGAACCACAGTCTTTTACTCTTGAGATGCACTTCCCTGATTTGGTAAAAGAAGGCGAAGTTGGAAAATCTTAGCTTAACATGTGTTCTTCACGTGTATCACCTTGTCTTACAACCATCTTGCCTACTGTGTCTGTGCCGTGAACTGTCCTTCCTCTGAACCACTTTCAACACACCTAGCCTAGGCCAGCAGGAAGTAAAATACATAAAAATAAAGTAGGTATAGAGCAAGAAGTAGGTATACAGCGAGATCCTTCTTTGGGGTTGGAAGTTAGTGCCAGTCATACAGTCACCTTTAGGTGAAGATGCTCACAGTGCTGGGATGCTCACCTTCTGTTTTGCAGAAATTTAGAAGGAAACGTCTCCCTGAGAAGCTCAGCTGCCGTCTTTACTTACTGCAAGTCAAGAGGCCTCTTCGCTGGCATATCTTTAGAAGGCAGCTGTTTGATTGAGAGGAAGGAAACCAACCGAAAGTAAGTCTAAGGCAAATAATGTTAATTGATTTGAAGAAAATCAGGCTTTGTAGGTTCATGTGGTTCTCAGGAGTGTACAGAGCGCTCCCGTACGGGCAGGTCTGCCGGCGCTGTGTCTCACCCACTCGCCTTGCTCTCTGCCTCGTGTTTCGGTAATTCCTACAGGATGTCAAACTTTTCATTATGACATCGGGTCTGGTGATTTGCGATCTGTGACCTTGGATGTTACGGTTGTGATTGTTTGGGACACCAGGCGCTGCACCCTGTTGGGGGGAGAACCTCGTCAGTAAGCATGTCTGTGTTCTGACCATCCCTCCCCGAGCCTCTGTCCCTCTCCTCCGGCCTCCCTGCTCCCTAGATACAATGCATTGAGATTAATAAGGACCTCCAAGGGTTCAAGTGAAGAGCTGCACATCTCTCACTTTAAACCAAGAGCTGGAAATGCCTGAGCTTAATGAGGAAGGGAGGTCAAAGCTGAGACAGACCGAGAGGTAGGCCTCTTGTGCAAATAGTCAGCCAAGCTGTGACTGCAAAGGAGACGTTCCCGAAGGAAGTGACAAGTGTTCTACCAGTGAAAGCACGAGCGATAAGAAAGCAAAACGGCCCTATCACTGATGTGGAGACAGTTTTAATGGTTTGGATTGAAGATCAAAGCAAGCACATTGCCTTTAGCCAAAGCCTCATCCAGAGCAAGACCCTAATTCTCTTCAACTCTACGAAGATGGTGAGAGGTGTGGAAGCTGCAGAAAAAAAAAGTGTGAAGCTGGCAGAGGCTGGTTCATGAGGTTGAAGGAAAGAAGCCATCCTCATAACATATTAGGTTGGTGTGAAAGTAATAGTAGTTTTACATGGTTGAACTTTGCCATTTGATATTGGAATACATTCTTAAATAAATGTGGTTATGTACACTTCATTTTAATGCTCATTTCTCGCTTTATGTTTTTTGCTAATGACTTATTACTTGCTGTTTATTTTATGTTTATTTTAGATTAGGGAAATGATGTTAGACAAAAAGCAAATTCGAGTGATTTTTTTATTCTAGTTCAAAATGGGTCATGAAGTAGCAGAGACCACTTGCAGTATCAACAATGCACTTGGCCCAGGAGCTGCTAATGAACATACAGTGCAGTGGTGGTTCAAGAAGTTTTGCAAGGAGACGCGAGCTTTGAAGGTGAGGAGCATAGTCTCTGGCCATCAGAAGTTGACAACAATCAATTGTGAGCCATCATTGAATCCGATCCTCTTACAACTATACAAGAAATTGCCAAAGAACTCAACGTCAACCATTCTGCAGTCATTCTGCATTTGAAGCAAATTGGAAAGGTGAAAAAGCTCAATAAGTGGGTGCTTCATGAGCTGACCAAAAACCAAAAAAGTCGCTTTGAAGTGTAGTCTTCTCTTATTCTAAGCAACAATAATGAGCCTTTTCTTGATTGGATTGTGATGTGTGATGAAAGGAGGATTTTATTTGACAACTGGTGATGACCAGCTCAGTTGTTGAACTGAGAAGAAGCTCCAAAGCGCTTCTCAAAGCCAAACTTGCACCAAAAAAGATCATGATCGCTGCTTGGCGGTCTTTTGCTGATCTGATATCCACTACAGCTTTCTCAATCCTGGCAAAACCATTACCTCTGAGAAGTATGTCAGCAAATGGAAGAGATGCATCAAAAACTGCAATACCTGCAGCTGGCATTGGTCAACAGAATGAGCCTAATTCTTCTGCGTGATAATGCCCAACCACACGTCACACAACCGACACTTCAAAAGTTGAACAAATTGGGCTGCAAAGTTTCGCTTCATCCACCATATTCAGCTGATCTCTCGCCAACTGACTACCACTCTTGACGCATCTCGACAACTGTTTGCAGGCAAAATTCTTCCACAACCAGCAGAAAATGCTTTCCAAGAGCTCACTGAATCCCGAAGCACAGATTTTTACAGGGATAAGCAAACTTATTTCTTGTTGGAAAAAATATGTTGATTGTAATGGTTCCTCTTTTGATTAATAAAGATATTTTTGAACATAGTTATAATGATTTAAAATTCACGGTCCAAAATCACAATTACTTTTGTAGCAACCTAATAAAAGTGCAGGGTTCACCATTATAAGACATTCCCTATTGTTACACTGAGCCTTTGTCTTTCTTCCATAACTCACAAACCAATTTGATCTAAAAAAAATACAAGAGTTGGAAGTATCCTAACAGAGATCAAGGAACTTCCCCTTTAACCTGGCATCTAGCTAATAGTTCCCCAAACTGCACTTCCAGATTTCCACTAAAATGTGTCTAATTGCCCAGAAAAAGGTAAAAAGCTAGGGCTGAGAGGACTACTTATAGACACTGGCAGGAGTCCCACAGCAGTGACCCTGACAGGGCTGGCCCCGCTGGTGGTGGACATCAGTCTGCCGCTTACAGCTGACAGAGAGGAGTCAGGAGCCACGTGCGTGGTGCTCTTCCACCTGGAATCCCACACTCGTTCAGTAACGTTCAGAGCAGACCTCAACAACCAGAAAATGGGAGGAATGGGGGAAAGTAAGGCTTGCAGAACTCTCTAGCTTGTAAAGTCAAGAGAAATGCTTTTACGTCTGGTTTTATTAATTTGAGAAATTTAAGTTAAGAATGCTTTTAGAAATGTGTGATTCTAGGCCTTTGGAAGATTTTCCCAGTAAAGTTCACCTAATTCCTGGATAAAGTAAACCAAATATACTTTTTAATCAACTGCAGGGCTTCCAAGCACATAAGGCAAATCCTTACATAATTTTGTTACAAATAAACATTTTAGGTAACTATAGGTTGGCACCATTTTTATAAGAAACTTAAAAAGCAAAAACCTGTAAAAAATGTATGTGCTTGTAGGTACATGTGCATAAGTGTTTAATATATGTATTTATATATGTTTATTATGTTTGTTTATACATAAATGTTATGTATATGTTTTTATGTATAAATATATGTGTATGGGAAGTGCTTTTATATTATTGGGAAAACGATATAAATATGAGACCACTTATGGCAGTTGCCTGTAGAGGTGAGCTTAGAGGGATAAATTTAGGGCCTTTTCATGGGTTATGGCTTGTAGTTAGTGTTTGAAAAGTAGTATATATAAAGTACAGTAGGTGAGAGAAGCACACACACATACATGGGTGTACATTTACCTCTAGAAAAGATCTATGTCTGCAAAATAAATGCTCTTCATATGTTTCCTGTTAGATTTTATTGTCAAGACATTCGAGCTTATGACATTTTATTTGGCGATACACCACGGCCTGCTCAAGCAGAAGATCTTTATGAAATTCTTGATTCCTTTACTGAGAAGTATGAAAGCGAAGGACAACGAGTCAATGCCAGAAGAGCTGCCCGGGAGCAGAAGAAGGCTTCGGTGATGCTGGGTTTCTCCCTTTTTCTTAGTAGCTGCCGAGAATTTCTTCATATAGACTATTCTGTCTTTGATATTGAGCTCCCCAGGTGGCTCAGTCCATAATCTGCCTGGAATGCGGTGGACCTGGGTTCCATCTCGAGCCAGGGATGACCCCCTGGAGGAGGGCAAGGCTACCCCTCCAGTATTCTTGCCTGGACATTGGACAGAGGAGCCTGGTGGGCTACAGTCCATTGGGTCACAAAGAGTCGGACAGGACTGAGCGACTAACACACATATCCTTGATATCGGGTTCTAAACACCCTACTAACCCTCCCTTGGAATTTCATTTGCATACAGTTTTCGTGAAAAATGTCATAAAACCTTGACAATCATCTATACAAATTTCAGGAAGAAACGCGCTTTTCTTTGATTGCCTTTCTGCGAGGATAGACCTACCTTTATAATATCAATTAATAATAGTAATAACCACTGCTGGCCTGGTGGCTGATGTGCGGCGAGCCTTCCGCGCCGGGTTCGTAGCTCCTCGGCCCAGCGCGTGCTCCTCCTGCGCGGTGGCGGTGGCGGGGCCAGGAGGAGGGACGCTTCCGGCTGCAGAAGCGCGCCCCCTGCGGTCACCCGCATGTGGTCCGGTTCAGCCAGGGGTGGCCCAGAGCCGTGTGTGCTCTGCTAAGGAGTGCAGGGGCTGGCGTTTGCATGTTCGCCCTGGCGGGGGCGGGGGCGGAAAAGCGTCATATGCTCCTAAGTAAAAACAGGGTTTTAAAATCATGTGCATTTTTCCTGCTCTTCCCAGGCTAAATTGCCTCCAAAACCATCGTCAAGACCACAGCAATCGTCTGCAGAAGTACAACTGAGTTCTTCTGGCTCTCAGAGTAAGTGTTTTTGTTGCAATTCAAATACAGTTATAATTAAGTAATTATGAAATATTGTTAAGAAATCAAAAGTTACCGCTTTAGAGTCCAATAGAAGAACTGATGCATATTAAAGAGAAAAAACCAAATACTTGACCTCTTCTAAACACAAGAGGCTAAGTGTCATTCCTGTAATCCCTACAATTCCTGTAATCCTGTAAATGTGAAAATGTTTATTCTCATTCAGAAAATTCTTTTTCCAGTGACAAAGAGATTTACCTTTAAAGTTTCTCTCTCTCTCTCTTTTTTTTCCATCTCTTCCAAACACTGTTATCTTGCTGATTTGATATGAAAACAAATAAACCCATTTTTCTCATATACACATAGATTTATATTTCTGAATATTGATTTTACCATACATTCTTGGAAGCTCAGGGTTTCACAAAGTGTTTGTAAAATAGAATAAATTCATAAAGCATCAGGTTTTTGGCCTTTACTCCTCTTTCCATCACTCATTTTTATGACAGTCACTTTTGGAATTCTGCTTTTCATGTATAGAGGCTACCAATAAATAGTAATATAGTGAAGTAGGCAATGTTTCATACAATAATTAACTATTATGCAAGTGGCATTGTGCTGTGGCTTTTAAGAGCACAGTGATGAAGCTAACTTATCTCCTGCCTTTAAAGAACTTTCCCTCTAGGAGTGGAGAGATCACATGTGGAAAAGTAACTGCAATTACAGGAAGAAGTACCATGAACCCTCAAATAATGCAAGGGTCTGGGGCACCAACCCCCCTTGCCAAAGTCAGAAATATATATATAACTTTTGACTCCCCCTAAACTTTACTAATAGCCCACAGCTACCTGGAAGCTTTACTGATAACATAAACAGTTGATTAACACACATTTTGTATGTTATATATGTTACCTACTGTATTCCTATATAAAATAAACTAGAAAAAATATTAAGAAAATTATAAGGAAATGAAAATATATTGATGGTACTGTACTGTATTTCTTTATTCCAAAAGTTTACATCATCTGTTTACAAGATGAATTGTCTGTCAGTACCCATGTCAATATTATCTTATGTGATACAAAATGCTATAAATGTTATATGTAATACTAACATAAAAAATTAAAAATTAATAGGAAGAAGAAACTCACATTACAGATATAATGATTCATGCATTGATAAAAATAAGCAGCAATATGATTGCTTTATGGTAGCCTAGCCTATATACTTGGAGAAGGCAATGGCAACCCACTCCAGTACTCTTGCCTGGAAAATCCCATGGAAGGAGGAGCCTGGTAGGCTGCAGGCCATGGGGTCACTAAGAGTTGAAAACAACTGAGCGCCTTCACTTTCACTTTTCACTTTCATGCATTGGAGAAGGAAATGGCAACCCACTCCAGTATTCTTGCCTGGAGAATCCCAGGGACGGAGGAGCCTGGTGGGAGGCTGTTTATGGGGTCGCACAGAGTTGGACACGACTGAAGCGACTTAGTAGCAGCAGCAGCAGCCTATATACTGATGAATGAAGAACAATAAAATTTTTTTGGCACACAGTATTACAGCCATGTATATAATAAATATTAGAAACATTGGTACATTTTTTGAAAACCACTTACATGTGATGAAGACTGATAGTTTCTACAATTATAAAAAGAGAGAGAGAGGCATGCTATACAGTGATATAATTCTTTGAAAGCCAAGTTATATAACAGTAAGAAAACTAACATGTTATTAATTTCGTATGACATGAGTCACATGTAATAGCCTCTGTGAGGGTAGCCTATCCACTTCTATACGGGTCTTGCACACAGTGTTCTACGTGATGAACACTTAGGCGATGTTGGTGATGACACAAAGACATCTCACAATTATTGGATTTTCCCGTGAGGACATGCACATACACAGCAGATAAGTTTGTGAACTGAATGACATGATGATGATTAACTATTCATTAAGTGGAGGTGGATCATCACAGAGGTCTTCATCCTCCTCTTCTTCACGTTGAGCAGGCTGAGGAGAAGGAGGAGGAAGAGGATGGGGCGGTCCTGCTGCCCCAGAGCTGGCAGAAGTGGGTGGGGGTTAGGGAGAGAGAGGCAAGAGAGACAGGCACCCTCGATGTACCTTTATGGAAATACCTCATCGTTTCTGTCTGACTTTAAGCTTTCTCATTTCTCTAAAAATGTGTGTACAGGATCCCAGGCCTTCTTCCACTGTTTGCTTTAGTTTCGGTCCCTGTATCATACAAGATCCATGTTGAAAAAGAAGTTTAAAAGTGGTCTTGAATAAGAAGGGGCTTCCCAGGGAGCTCAAATGTTAAAGAACCTGCCTGGCGATGCAGGAGATGTAAGAGACTCAGGTTTGACCCCTGGGTTAGGAAGATCTACCCCATGGTTCTCGCCTGGAGAATCCAATGGACAGAGGAGCCTGGCGGGTTGCAGTCCTTGGGGTCACAAAGAGTCGGACACAACTGAGCGACTGCTGCTTTCACTTTCGCTTGAATAAGCAGAACCCTGAACCCTCTACCAGATTGTCTGGTGTCAGTCTCCCTTTGGCACGGCTCCTGTGCCTTTTTCCTCATCGTCTGGCACTGGTTCAGGAGCCCTCATCTGCACCAAGTTTCGTCTTTTGTTAGTTCCTCTGATGTGTATCCATTAGCTCTTGAAAGTCTCCAAGATCCATGTCTTGAGACCCTTCACAGCCACCCCTCCCTGACCTGCTTTGCTGTATTTGCAATCTATTTCCTGATTTCCTTGATTGGCTCTATGTTAAATTCTCTGAAGTCATGCATGACATCTGGAACAGTTTTCTCCAGCAGGAATTTATTGTTTCAGGCTTGATGGCTTTCATGGCTTTTTCTGTAAGAAATGGCATCTTCAGTGGTGTAATCTTCCAGACTTTCATACTGTTCTCGCTCTAGACCTTCTCTTCCACAGCATCGACAGTTCTTTCTGTGGAGGACCATGTGCAGTGAGCCTTTAAGAGTCCCGATGATCCCCCGGTACAGAGGTTGGAATTAGAGACGTTGGGTTTGAGGCCAACACCACCACTTGGTGGTCTGCTCACGGAGCTGGACTCTCGGGGTCCTTGGGTGGCCGGGGGCGTTGTCCAGTATCAAAAGAACTTTGAAAGGCAGTCCCTTACTGGCACAGTACTTCCTGATTTCAGGAACCAAAAAAGAAACAGAGTTGCATTATCCAGGCCTTCTTTTTGTACAACCAAAAGGTTGTCAGCCTGTGTTTGTCTGTTCCCCTTCTAGGCTTGGGGGTTAGCAGTTTTATGGAGGAGGGCAGACCTGACCATGAGCTCCAGTGCCTGCGCTCGGAAGAGTAGAGCTTGTCTGTCCCTTCTTGCCTGAAATCCTGGTGCTCACTTCTCTTCCTTACTCATAAACGTCCTTGGTTACAGTTTTTCCCAGAATAGTATAGTTTCATCTGCATTAAAAACTTGTTCAGGCAAACATTCTTTCTTGTCAGTGATTTTCTTAATGGTGTCTGGGACTTGGCTATTGCCTCTTGGTCAGCAGAAGCTGCTTCTCTTGTTATCTTGATGTTACTTAAGCCCAACTTCTTTCTAAAATTATCAAAGCAAACTTGGCTGGCATTTAGTTCTCCAGTTTTAGATCCTTCACCTTCTTTCTGCTTTAAGGTGTCATATACTGACTTTGCTTTTTCTCAAATCTTATTCAAGTCTATTGCACCCGCATAAAACCTGCATTTGCAATATAAGATAAAAAGGTATTTCACAAAAGATGCAAGGTTTCTGTGCCTGTTGGTGTAGCTGCAGTAACAACTTCATGGATTTCCTTTTCTCTTTTAAAAACGATTCTTACACTGAATTTATTTATGTTGGAATGACAGGCAGGCCCAGTTGCACACCTCAGTTTCCACACTTCAAGCAGTTCAGCTTTTGCTTGTAATGACTTCTCTGCTTCTTGGGAGCACTTCCGGGATCACTAGTGGTACTTTTCATGGGTGCCCTTGGTGTTATTCAAGGCTTATAGTATCATTTTAAACACAATGAAAAATATACCAGAACCATGAAAGAGAACTTACCATAGTGATACACAATTTACTGGAGAGACAGCTTGTCATGTGGAGACGATTAAGGTCAGCAGTGTAAGCGGTACTTGCAATACTCATCACCTCACCACAGCAACAGGGAGTGGCTATACAAGTATTACAGTGGTGCAGTATATGTACTTGTGTATGTACAATAAGTACGTTCATTATTAGTATGTTCATTTATACGGTTATGATTGAATACTGCAGCTTCACATTTGTTTACATTTCTCTCTACTGCAAATGCAGAGTGTGAGTGTTCATGGGCATAAGTTTTGATAAATTTTAACTTTTAGTAAAGGATTTGTGTGTATTTTACGGCAGTAAATGATTAAAACGGAATAGTATCTACATAAATTCCATGCATTCATGACACGCCTAGCTGTTTCTTATTTCTTTTGATATTTCTAGGCTGTGTGTTTCACCTGAGTTTTTTCAGTTTGTGGCAAATCTCAGACAAATTTTCTAATGTTATCAAAAAAAATCCACTTGTAAGTGAACCTACACAATGCAAACCCACACTATTTAAGGGTCAACAGTATATGATAAGGTCTGGGCAAAGGACTCGAAGTGTCAAAGTGCTGCCAAGGAGGTAAAGCTGGTCCTGCCCTCCCCCTCCATGTTTTGTATCCATTTGCCCAGTTTTCATGCCCAGGTGAAAAGTGAGCATAAAACCCGACTCATGGCCCTCATACTGATTCCTGGCTCTGCCTTTAGCTTGTCTAAATTTACCTTGTCTAGGAAGATCCTCAGGAACAGGATCTTCTTTATAATGTGTGTGTGTGTGTGTGTGTGTGCGCGCGCTCTCCATCACTCAGACGTGTCTGTCTCTTTGCAACCCCATGGACTGTAGCCCGCCAGTCTCCCCTGTCTGTGGGATTTCCCAGGCAAAAATACTGGAGTCGGTTGCCATTTCCTGCTCCAGGGGATCTTCCCGACCCAGGGGTCAAACCTGTGTCTCCTGCATTTCCCGCGTTGACAGGCGTGTTCTTTGCTGCTGAGCCCCACCCCACGCCCTAGACACGGGCACAGCTTGCTCTGTATCCCGTTCTCTTGGGATGCCGCTTTCTTCTTCCAAAGGGATAGTCTATTTTTATTTATATTCTGGTGATTGATTTGCTTGCACTTTTATTTTCAGTAGCAAGATGTGAGCATTGAATCTATTTTTATTTTAGATAGGAGTGATTACATAAAATTCGACCTATGTGAATACTTCAAAATACATAGTGTTTCTAAAATTCCCTCACTGAGGGTTTGATATCTATGTCACACCTACGTAGAAGTCCTGCTGGTCTTCACTACCGTTACTTGTCAGTGTAGATTGAAAAGCTACTTACCTTATCTCAAGAAACCCCTCTCAGCTAACAATGGAAAAATCTTGGAAGCTTTGTTTCTCTTGCATATTCTTCCTGAGCAAGTATTTTAACATCTCAGCCTTAGGGGTCACGGGTTGCCTGCTGCGCCAGCCTTGGCCTGTCTGTTTGCCGCCGTGGCCTCGGGCTTCCGAAGCGTCCTGTCCCGGCAGGGGCCGCTCTCGCTGGCTTCCACAGTGTGCTTGCCGCGCTCCTTCTCCCCCGGGCACGTTTCTGCAGACTCAGCTCTATTCACCAGCCACTCTTCTCCCTTTACTTTTTCAGCTTCAGTATTTGTTGCTCGATTCCTGTTTTTCTCACATGCCCATCATCTTTTCCCATGCAGCATATTATGCCTGGTTGTAAACACCTGGTTTTCATTCAATAAAAGGAGAGTTTAAAATTTGTATCTATTTTTAACCTTTCATTTTAAATATGACTTATTCCTAAGTGCTTTATTAAAAACAAAAATCTTAATTTTTAATTTCTTATATATCCTCACATATCTAATTTTATTTAAGTGTATATATGTGATTCATAAATATGGTTTTTTAGGAGTCCTTCCCCTTTTCCCACTCCTCCACTGTCCTAAACTGCACGTCGCTCTCCTCCATGCTCACACCGGCAAGCCCGCGGGAACAGTAGCAATGACACTTCTCTCCGTGTTGCTGTAGTTCCTCCCTACTTTCTCCATGTAGTTCCGCACAAACACGTGTACAAACGTGTGGACACGCACAGGCCGGATGGTTTGCTGTCACCGCTCAGAGACGCTGCTACAGCGCTCATGCTGCACTACAGCTTCTTTGTTCGTGGGGTTTATTCGTCCCTTTGCTCAGTGACATCTCATGGGAATCCCTGAGTCAACTGCGTTCTTGCAGTTACCGGATACTTATTGCTCAGTTAATTTAATTCTTTGCAGTGGCTATTCAGTCCTCCATCCTGTAGATGGACATATTTTATTCAGCCACTCTCCTACTGATAGATACGAACTTTCAGTTTTTTCCACACCAAGCAGTGTCACGGTTAATTTCTTAAGCTGTCTACGTGGGGGAAATTTAAAGATAATTTCTACGAACAAACATCATAGGTGAAAGGATATATTTTTAAATTTTTAACAGATTTGGTAGATTGATTTTTAAAAGTTTTTACTACTGCAGAGGCTTGTCAACCATTCCCCACTACCTACACTCCCCACTGTGCACGCCCTTATCAGACACCTACACTCCCTACTGTGCACGCCCTTATCAGACACCTACACTCCCTACCCTGTACACTCCACCTACACTCCCTACCGTGGACACCCCCATCAGACACCTACACTCCCTACCATGCACACCCCCATCAGACACCTACGCTCCCTACCGTGCACACCCCCATCAGACACCTACGCTCCCTACCGTGCACACCCCCATCAGACACCTACGCTCCCTACCGTGCACACCCCCATCAGACACCTACGCTCCCTACCGTGCACACCCCCATCAGACACCTACGCTCCCTACCGTGCACACCCCCATCAGACACCTACGCTCCCTACCGTGCACACCCCCATCAGACACCTACGCTCCCTACTGTGCACACTCCATCTACACTCCCTACCATGCACACTCCACCTATGCTCCCTACGGTCATCCCTCGTCGCTGGTAATGTTGAAAACACTGAAGTGTTTACTAGTCTGAGGGTTGGTTATATTGACTGTGTTTGTCCCTATTAGTTATTTAAACATTTTTTTCATCTTATTGCTGGTGTTTGGAATTTAATCTTATCCTAAAAGTCTCTATTTCATTGGTTAATTTTTTTCCATTGGAATACTTGTTGCATTTTCAACTTGTAGGAGTGTTTTGTATATTAAGGGGTTTCTCATTTGGATGACAGTTTATTTCTCTAGATGTATCATTTGTTGATCTCAGTTTTCATGTAGTTCATAATCTATATGAAACATAAAAGTTTGATATATAAAACTTTCATATATCAAAGTTTTAGCATTATATAAAAATATATCTGTCACTTATTTTTTATAGATTTTATATTCTGTAGTTGTTGTTGTGGTTGTTGTTGTTACTCAGTCGCTAAGTCGTGTCCGACTCTTTGCAGCCCCATGGACTGCAGCACACCAGGCTCTGCTACCCTTCACTATCTCCTGGAGTTTGCTCAAATTCATGTCCATTGAGTCAGCAATGCTATCTAACCGTCTCATCCTCTGTCATGCCCTTCTCCTTTTGCCTCCAGTCTTTCCCAGGATCATGGTCATTTCCAGCGAGTCAGCCCTTCACATCAGGTGGCCAAAGTATTGGAGCTTCAGCTTTAGCATCAGTGCTTCCAATGAGTATTCAGGGTTGACTTCCTTTGGGATTGACCGGTTTGGTCTCCTTGCAGTCCAAGGACCCTCAGGGTCTTCTCCAGCACCACAATTTGAAAGCATCAGTGTTTTAGCATGGTTAGGGTCTTCTCTCCTATACATTGCATTCATAGTGTCCTAGGTTTTCTTGAAGTATTTCATTCTTGCAGGTATTAGATACTTACTCCTCAGTTGATTTAAGAGCATTTTACCAATATTCCTGTCAACTACCAATATGCAATTCTGGTTAAGGTAATATTATGTACTTATATGAACTCTATGATTTTTTATATTAATTACAATAATATTACATATATAAACTAATAAATTTGGCATTTGTATGATAATCTTCCTATTCTATGCTTTCCATTTGTTTAGATATTATATTGTGTCTTTCCTAAGATTTCATAGTTTCTGTGCCTTTCTTTTTAAATTTATTCTAGGTGCTTTGTAATTTTGTTTTGCTGTGTTGAGTGGAAGATGCTCTCCCGTTTATATTTCAGAGTGCTCCTTTCATAGTTGAGAAAGCCCTAATTTGCACATACTCTGTCTTATACGTGGTTGCCCACCCAACGTCTCTTACTTCTGGTCAGTGTTTAAAATCATCTCTGATGTTTATACCCTCTTCCCCACCTCGCCAATGCTTATCTCTATATTTTTATATTCATAAACTTCTTAGTCCAATGGCCTTCACATTGATGCACCTCTGTCCTTAGGGGGTACACAGAGATGAGGAAAGTGTGTGCTTAGCTGCTCAGTCATGTCCCACTCTGTGGCCCCATGGACTGTAACCTGCCAGGCTCCTCTGTCCCTGGGATTCTCCAGGCAAGAATACTGGAGTGGGTTTCCATGCCCTTCTGCAGGGAATCTTCCTGACCCAGGGATGGAACCTGGGTCTTCTGCATTACAGACAGCTTCTTTACCACTGAGCCACCAGGAAAGCCCTGAGGGGTGCACAGAGATTGGGAAAGCGCTTCTGGGCACAGGTAATTTAAGACACAGTTTACAGAGAGCCCGTTTCCACACATGCTCTTCCTTGAGAGCGTGATGCTCACATCGCCCTCTTTGTCTTCTCTTCTTTCACAGTAGTTTTTTTCACACTTGAATAAGAAAAGCAAACTCCAAACTATCTTAATCGTACTACTACAGCATTGTCCCCAAAATGTAAGGACAATGATACAATTTGAAATATGAAAGTTGATATTAGTGTAGTTGGTAAGTCTGATGAACAGTAAATAGTTTTGTAAATTAGATGAATTACATTTTTTTTAGCTTTCAACAAAGCTAAAGGGAGATCTAATGGCACTGTTATCTGAATTTACAATAAGAATAGTAATTAATATTACCATTATATATGAATTATTTATAAAATCACATAGCTATCACCAAAATAAAAATTATAGTAGTAATAGTTTATTAATTAATAAGTAATATTTTATTATTGCTATTGTTTTGATGATAGATCTCTATGAGAATTTTTTTACCTCTATCTAAGAAGGAATATGGAGAAGGAAATGGCAACCTACTCCAGTGTTCTTGCCTGGAGAATCCCAGGGACTGGGGGAGCTTGGTGGGCTGCCGTCTGTGGGGTCGCACAGAGTCGGACATGACTGAAGTGACTTAGCAAGAAGGAATATAAAAGAATTCTGTTATATTCTTATAAAATATCTTTCTTACCCTCTCTAGTTTTTCTAAAAACCAGCTTTCTTAGCATCTATATCCTTAAAAAAGAACACCGAAATACAATTTTATGTTGAAGCTATGTCATTCCATAAATAATAGTTATCCTGTGTATATTACCTAAATTCAGGTATGACCTAAATGAAATCCCTTACAATATACAGTGGAAATGACAAATAGATCAAGGAATTAGATCTCATAGAGTGCCTGAAGAATTATGGATGGAGGTTTGTGAGATTGTATAGGAGGGGGTGATCAAAACCATCCTCAAAAAAAAGAAAGGCAAAGTGATTGTCTGAGGAGGCCTTACAAATAGCTGAGAAAAGAAGAGAAGTGAAAAGCGAAGGAGAAAAGGAAAGATATACCCATCTGAATGCAGAGTTCCAAAGAATAGTGAGGAGAGAAAGGAAAACCTTCATCAGTGATCAACGCAAAGAAATAGAGGAAAACAATAGAATGGGAAAGACTACAGATCTCTTCAAGAAGATTAGAGATACCAAGGGAATATCTCATGCAAACATGGGCACAATAAAGGACAGAAATGGTGTGGACCTAACAGAAGCAGAAGATACTAAGAAGAGGTGGCAAGAATACACAGAAGAACTATGCAAAAAACATCTTAATGATCCAGATAACCACGATGGTGTAGTCACTCACCTAGAGCCAGACATCCTGGAATGCAAAGTCAAGTGGGTCTTAGGAAGCATCACTATGAACCAAGCTAGTGGAGGTGATGGGATTCCAGCTGACCTATTTCAAATCCTAAAAGATGATGCTAGTAAAGTGCTCCACTCAATATACCAGCAAATTTGGAAAGCAGAGCAGTGGCCACAGGACTGAAAAAGGTCAGTTTTCATTCCAATCCCAAAGAAAGGCAATGCCAAAAATGTTCAAACTACCACATAATTTGCACTCATTTCACACTCTAGCAAAGTAACGCTCAAAATTCTCCAAGCTAGGCTGCAATAGTATGTGAACTGAGAACTTCCGATGTTCAAGCTGGATTTAGAAAAGGCAGAGGACCCAGAGATCAAATTGCCAACATCCATTGGGTCATAGGAAAAGCAGGAGAGTTCCAGGAAAACGTCTACTTCTGTTTCATTGACTGTGCTAAAGCCTTTGACTGTGTGGATCACAACAAACTATGGAAAATCCTTCAAGAGATGGAGACCACCTGACCTGCCTCCTGAGAAATAGACATGCAAGTGTAGAAGCAACAGTTACAACCGGACTTGGAACAACGGACAGGTTCCAAATGGGACAGGAGTATGTCAAGGCTGTATATTGTCACCCTATTGATTTAACTTATGTGCAGAGCACATCATGTGAAGTGCCAGGCTGGATGAAGCACAAACTGGTGTCAAGATTGCCGGGAGGAATATCAGTATCAGCCTCAGATATGCAGATGACTCCACCCACAGGGCAGAAATCAAAGAGTAACTGAACAGCCTCCTGAAGAAAGTGAAAGAGGAGATACTAAAACTCAGTATTCAGAAAACTCAGATCATGATATCCAGTCCCATCAGTTCAGTTCAGTCACTCAGTCGTGTCCGACTCTTTGCGACCCTGTGAACCGCAGCACACCAGGCCTCCCTGTCCATCACCAGCTCCCAGAGTTTACCCAAACTCATGTCTATTGAGTCGGTGATGCCATCAACGATCTCATCCTCTGTCGTCCCCTTCTCCTCCTGCCCTCAATCCTTCCCAGCATCAGGGTCTTTTCAAATGAGTCAGCTCTTCACATCAGGAGGCCGAAGTATTGGAGTTTCAGCTTCAACATCAGTCCCTTCAATGAACACCCAGGACTGGTCTCCTTCAGGATGGACTGGTTGGATCTCCTTGCAGTCCAAGGGACACTCAAGAGTCTTCCCCAACACCACAGTTCAAAAGCATCAATTCTTTGGCACTCAGATTTGTTTATGGTCCAACTCTCACATCCATACATGACTACTGGAAAAACCATAGCCCCATCACGTCGTGGCAAATAGATGGGGAAACAATGGAAACAGTGACAGACTTTATTTTCTTGGGCTCCAAAATCACTGCAGATGATGACTGCAGTCATGAAACTAAAAGATGCTTGCTCCTTGGAAGAAAAGCTATGACCAACCTAGATAGCATGTTAAAAAGTAGAGACATTACTTTGCCAACAAAGGTTCATATAGTCAAAGCTATGTTTTTTCCAGTAGTCTTGTATGGATGTGATAGTTGAACCATACAAAAAGCTGAGTGCCAAAGAATTGATGCTTTTGAACTGTGGTGTTGGAGAAGACTCTTGAGAGTCCCTTGGACTGCCAGGAGATCAAACCACTTGACCCTAAAGGAAATCAGTCCCGGATATTCATTGGAAAGACTGGTGCTGAAGCTGCAACTCTGATACTTTGGCCGCCTGATGCGAAGAACTGACTCACTAGAAAAGACCCTGATGCTGTGAAAGATTGCAGAAGGCATGAGGAGAAGGGGATGACAAGGATGGGATGGTTGGATAGCATCACTGACTTGATGGACATGAGTTTGAGCGAGTCTGGTGTGCTGCAATCCATGGGGTCACAAAGAGGGGGTCACGACTGAGCAACTTAAGTGAACTGAACTGTGTATACGAACTAATTTTTAAAAGTCTGGTCCACTTGTTGAAATGCATTTCAAATAACACTTTAATGTTTAGTAAATTAATGAATATATAATATTTTTAAAGTTTTGATCAATGTGTGCTTATAATGATCATGATAACTCAATCTATAAGAAATTATTAAGTAGATGATTGTGTTATGTAAAATAGAATTTTTAAAATGAATTTATGTACAAATTCTTGTTGTAGAAACTTGCATAAGTTCAGTTCAGTTCAGTCACTCAGTTGTGTCCAACTCTTTGCGACCCCATGGACTGCAGCACGCCAGGCTTCCCTATCCGTCACCAACTCCCAGAGCTTGCTCAAACTCATGTCCATCAAATCAGTGATACTGTCCAACCATCTCATCCTCTGTCGTCCCCTTCTCCTCCTGCCCTCAATCTTTCCCAGCGTCAGGGTCTTTCGAATGAGTCAGCTCTTTGCATCAGGTGGCCAAAGTATTGGAGTTTCAGCTTCAACATCAGTCCTTCCAATGAATATTCAGGACTGATTTCCTTTAGGATGGATTGGTTGGATCTCCTTGCAGTCCAAGGGACTCTCAAGAGTCTTCTCCAACACCACAGTTCAAAAGTACAATATTAATACACTGGTTAAAAATCTTTGGAACAAATGAAAATATGATTTGAAGATTAAAAATGAAGAGTATATAATTTCTGAATCTTAAAGACATCTTGTTGATTTTCTTTAATGAATGGTGCTGGGTTCAGATCACTATCATATTTAGATCCTTTTATCCAAAAAGGGAGTGATACGATTTTAAGTAATTGACATTAAAATATGCTAAAAATACATCCTTAATCTTACATTTAACAATTTTAGGTATCAGTTTAAAGATATACATGTGAATACTTCTTTAAAAGTTATTTTAGATGTTAAACAAGCAAGGCTGTCTGAAGACCACTGGCCTGGTGATTGCAGGTTTTCTTAGTCTGGTTTTTTGGAAAAAGATGCATCTGTGTTTTCTGTGATGTGTAATTGCAGCACCTTGAGCTGTAGTTTATGTGCATGTGGTCATACAGCTATGAGACATTTACTGTCTGCCTTATGTTTGGTCTATTTTCTGTGTATATTCAGGTATTCCTCCTGATTAAAAGAGGATAAAATAATTATATTTTGATCACTTAGAGTGATTTAAAATACCTGCTTATCAAGAACAGTACTTGGCATTTTTGGGTATCTTATATACTATATACTAATACCTTTTCTAAATGTTCCCTCTTTTATGTATCTGTTTACTTTTTGCAGGTAGCAGAAAGGAATATAATCTGTATCCTGAACTTTCCAGCTATCGTGAGAGAGTTGGTAAGTAAAAATATTTCTGTTTTAAAAAGATCTGTAACCATCTTATAATCACAAACTTCCTAACTAATTTGGCAGGTTGTGAAAGTATCAATACCTCTTTTTTCGTTTATAAGATATTCACATTACTTTGAGAAGCACTTCATTTAAAACATACGCTGCACAATTGGACTGATCAAACTTGATGAGGTCAGCAGATAGACTGGACCCGCTTGAGAAAGGGCCGCTGGGCCCTGAGGGGTAGGGGCCCTGAGGGGTTAGGGGCCCTGACTGCAGTTGGGCAGAAGTGGCATTGGCAGTGTGAGTCTGGGGACTAGGTTCCTTTTCTCAGATCCCTCTAAAGTCTGCACCTGTAGTCTAAGTACCCGATAAACGTTAGAAATGTCTCTTAAAAAGCAGTGAGGGAAGGTAAGAAACAAAACCCTAAGTGGGATCTGGAGACAGAGGCTCAGACTTACAGCTGGTACTTTTATTCTCTGGCTGCATGTTCCAAACACTTTGCCTCCCATGGTTGGTCGATTGGTTGGGTTTTGCTTTTATATTTGAGGGTAGCACAAGCTAATTGTTTCAAACAGTAGGTAATAAGTTAATATTAATTTATTTTAGGTCTTTCTCAAAATATAAGGGATTTTGAAGAAGAAAATGCAAGGAAAGATTTAAAGTCTATTTTAAAAATAAAGCTTACTTTACATTGCTGTGTGAAACCAGTTAAACTCTTACTGAGGACTTCCTTACACCTGGTCTATCAGCCTTGCAGAGAAAACTCCCAGCCCTGTGACCCCTCAGTCCTGAGGCTTGAGTGGAAGCCCGTTTGAGCAGGACACCTGGCCCCCAGGCCGGATCTCCTGGGCCCGCTCCGCGCTGAGTGAGCACAGCGATGGCTCTCCAGGTTGTGTGCGCTTTTGCCTCACACCTTTGGAAGCTCCAGCCTCCAAGTCTTCTGGCCTCACGGTAAAGCGGGGGGGTGAGCATCCGTAGCCCTGTTTACTGAGGTTTTCGTAACTGGAGGTCCGAACCTCCTTGGTCAGCATCCATCACCGCCCCCTGTCCACCCTTTGACTGGCCGGGGCCATCTGGGCCTGGTGCACAGCCATCTGCCGTGGGGCTGTCCTGAGCTGTGTGTGCCTGAGGATGAAGCCCACTCGATGCCAGTAGTGCCCCCTCCCCAAATGTGACAACCACGAATGCTCTTCATCTTTTGACTTTGCCATTTGAGAATTGCGGGTCTCGTGACCTCTCCTGGTGGCCCCATCCAGCTCACTCACGCTCCTGCAGAGATCGCGGTCACTAAGGGTCGTGGACCCCACCCGTATCCTGGGGCATGTGGGTGCCAAGTCAGCTGCCCAGCTCATCACAGCAGCAAAGGCGCCACTTCTAGTGCGTCTTGGAGGGGACCTTCCAAGGTCTGAGATTCTTCTGAGTCATGTCTGGGGCCAGATGTGTGGATGCCATATGGGTCACATTATGCAGGCTCCACTGAGAAGTGAAATAAAGTAGTAGCATCCCGTGGACACAGACTTGCTAGTTATGAACTCAGAGCAGCTGCCAGTCACCAAAGCTGACTGTAATCTTCCTGTTAAGTGTAGCCCTGATTTGGGAGAGAAAAATAACCTCTATTTGAATAAACTTGAATATTTGGATATAAAATAGTTAATTGCTTCAAAGATCCTCCAGATTTTTTTTAACTGTAGGAATATAGATCTTGAAGGCATGTGTCCTCAGCAGGGAAGGCGTCTGTGGACACTGGCTGCTTTAGTGACCCTGTGGGCTTTACTTCCCTGGTCTCCAAGGTTGTCTCCCTTCCTGGAAGGACGCATCCTCCTGGCTGAGCTCTTCTAATGAATTATACTGTGGACATTAAACTCCTCCTCCTTATGGAAACTGTCCCTACTATTTACAGTAAAGAGGAATGTTGCATTTTGAGTTTATTGAAGAAAAAGCAGGGGGCCTGGCACTGAGTGGGCATGAACCCATCTCTGCCGGGGGCACCTGCTCTCACCCAGGCCCAGCTCTCTCCTTTGTTCCCTGTGGATGAAGTTTCCCAACAATCCCTAAACTCAAGATCCTCCTGCACCCTCCTAGAATAGAGGGATTTGCCTGACTGGTGAGTTGGTGAGGAATTTGGCACACCTCTGCCTGCCTTCTTGCCCACGCTCTTCACCAGCTCTGCCAGCAGTGACCCCTCCCTCTCTGCTTCACCTCTGTTCAGAACGGATGCCAGGAGGAATGCTCATTGTCAGCCTCCTCCCACCCAGCGGCACTGCCTTGTCCTCTGCTGCGACTCAGAACCCCTGCTTGGTCCTTAGACCCGTTTTTCCTGTTACTGTTTTATCCTTATCTTATTTGGAAACGCAATTCAGAGGCAGTTAGGCAGCCTCCAGTGGGGGCAGGGGCAGAGATTGAACCTGCTCTGCAATCCCGTCTGTCTTTTCTTCAGGTCATAATATATTTCTTCCTCTAATTATTCATTAAAATATATTTCTAAAACTGCTAAGAACAAATTCAGTTATCAAATTCAGGGATCAGCAGCAGCAGATATTCCTATTATTTGTGCAGTCTGGATAACTCAGTGATTCAGGAAAACAGTTTGCCTAACCAAAATACAGGGAGGGAACACAGCCCCACCCATCAGCAGAACATTGGATTAAAGATTTACTGAGCGTGGCCTCCCGACCAGAGCAAGACCCAGTTTTCCCCACAGCCAGTCCCTCCCATCAGGAAGCTTCCACAAGCCTCTTATCCTTCCCTATCAGAGGGCAGACAGACTGAAAACCACAGTCACAGAAAACTAACCAATCTGATCACATGGACCACAGCCTTGTCTAACTCAGTGAAACTATGAGCCGTGCTGTGTAGGGCCACCCAGAGACAGGTCATGGTGAGAGTTCCGACAAAACGTGGTTTGCTGGAGAAGGGAATGGCAAATACTTCAGTATTCTTGCCTTGAGAACCTCATGAACAGTATGAAAAGACAAAAAGATAGGACACTGAAAGATGAACTCCCCAGGTCGGTAGGTGCCCAATATGCTACTGGAGAAGAGTGGAGAAATAACTCCAGAAGGAATGAAGAGGCTGAGCCGAAGCAAAAAAATGCCCAGTTGTGGATGTGACTGGTGGTAAAAGTAAAGTCTGATGCTGTAAAGCACAATAGTGCATAGGAACCTGGAATCTTAGGTCCATGAATCAAGGTAAATTGGAAGCAAATAGGAGATGGCAAGAGTGAACATAGATGTTCCAGGTATCGGGGAACTAAGATGGACCGGAATGGGTGAATTTAACTCAGATGACCATTGTATCTGCTACTGTGGGCAAGAATCCCTTAGAGGAAATGGAGTAGCCCTCATAGTCAACAAAAGAGTCCGAAATGCATATTTGGAGGCAGTCTCAAAAGCAACAGAATGATCTTGGTTCATTTCCAAGGCAAACCATGGAGTATCATAGTAATCAAAGTCTGTGCCCCAACCACTAATGCTGAAGAAGCTGAACGATTCTATGAAGACCTACAAGACCTTCTAGAACTAACACCAAAAAAAAATGTCCTTTTCATCATAGGGGACTGGAAAGCAAAAGTAAGAAGTCAAGAGATACCTGGAGTAACAGGAAGTTTGGTCTTAGAATACAAAATGAAATGACAAAGGCTAACAGAGTTTTGCCAGGAGAACACGCTGGTCATAGCAAACGCCCTCTTCCAACAACACAAGAGTTGACTCTACACAAGGACATCACTAGATGGTCAATACCGAAATCAGATTGATTATATTCTTTGCAGCCAAAGATGGAGAAGCTCTATACAGTTGGCAAAAACAAGACCGGGAGCTGACTGGGGCTCAGATCGTGAACGGCTTATTGCAAAATTCAGACTTAAATTGAAGAAAGTAGGGAAAACCACTAGACCATTCAGGTATGACCTCAATCAAATCCCTTATGATTATACAGTGGAAGTGAGAAATAGATTTAAAGGACTAGATCTGATAGACAGAGTGCCTGATGAACTATGGACAGAGGTTCGTGACATTGTACAGGAGACAGGGAGAAAGACCATCTCCATGGAAAAGAAATGCCAAAAAGGAAAATGGCCGTCTGAGGAGGCCTTACAAATAGCTGAGGAAAGAAGAGAAGCAAAAGGCACAGGAGAAAAGGAAAGATATACCCATCTGAATGCAGAGTTCCAAAGAATAGCAAGGAGAGATAAGAAAGCCTTCCTCAATGACCAATGCAAAGAAATAGAGGAAAACAATAGAATGGGAAAGACTAGAGATCTCTTCAAGAAAATTAGAGATACCAAGGGAACATTTCACGCAAAGATGAGTTCAATAAAGGACAGAAGTGGTGTGGACCTAATAGAAGCAGAAGATATTAAGAAGATGTGGCAAGAATACACAGAAGAACTATACAAAAAACATCTTAATGACCCAGATAACCATGATGGTGTGATCACTCACCTAGAGCCAGACATCCTGGAATGCAAAGTCAAGTGGGCCTTAGGAAGCATCACTATGAACAAAGCCAGTGGAGGTGATTGAATTCCTGCTGCGCTATTTCAAATCCTGAAAGATGATGCTGTGAAAGTGCTGCACTCAATATGCCAGCAAATTTGGAAAACTCAGCAGTGGCCACAGGACTGGGAAAGGTCAGTTTTCATTTCAAACCCAAAGAAAGGCAATGCCAAAGAATGCTCAAACTACCACACACTTGCAAAGTAACGTTCAAAATTCTCCAAGCGAGGCTTCATCAGTATGTGAACTGAGAACTTCCAGATGTTCTGGATTTAGAAAAGGCAGAGGAACCAGAGATCAAATTGCCAACATCTGTTGGGTAATAGGAAAAGCAAGAGAGTTCCAGGGAAACATCTATTTCTTCTTCATTGCCTACACCAAAGCCTTTGACTGTGTGGATCATAATGAACTGGAAAATTCTCCAAGAGATGGACATACCAGACCACCTTACCTGCTTCCTGAGAAATCTGTATGCAGGTCAGGAAGCATCAATTAGAACTGGACATGGAACAATGGAGTGGTTCCAAATTGGGAAAGAAGTACGTCAAGGCTGTTTATTGTTACCCTGCTTATTTAACTTATATGCAGAGTTCATCATGTGAAATGCTGGGCTGGATGAAGCACAAGCTGGAATCAAGATTGCAGGGAGAAATGGAGATGACACCACCCTTATGGCAGAAAGTGAAGAGGAACTTAGGAGCCTCTTGATGAAGGTGAAAGAGGAGAGTGAAAATGCTGGTTTAAATCTCAACATTCAAAAACCTAAGATCATGGCATACTGTAAAGCAATTATCCTTCCATTAAGAATAAAATAATTTTTTAAGAAGGTAAAATACACTGATGGATCCAAGTTCAATCTATTGAATGCAATTTAAGACTCCTATGGTTGCTGAAGACCCTGTGGCTTAATCTCAGTAGTGATTAAGATTGCCTGGAGACAGGCTTCCGAGATTCAAATCTCACCCCCTGGGCAGATCTCTTAACATTTGCAAGTCTCAGGTTCGTATTCTGTGAAGTGGGGTGAGCCGCGCCCTCCCTGGAAGTGAGGAGCAAGTGTGTTCATCACATCGCCTGGCTCAGGGACCCGGAGCGGCTCTCTCTACTGTATCCACGTGGAGTGGCGCCTGCTATCACGGTGTTCACCATCCTGTGCGTCCTTAATTGTGTAATTAGTGCTACAGGTGTGTGCTTGTACTGCAGCTAAGGTGGCTGTAGCTTCCAGAACATTCCCTCATATTCACAGGCACTCTTTTTACTTGCTTGTGTTATCGAAAATGTTTGGGAGACAAGAAGGGGGAGGAGGAGTTATTGAGGGCTTTCATTAATTACGTTTGGTATATTGAGACTGAGCTTTGTGTATGTATGGAGGTCATAGATATAATTATTGATAACATCATTTTCAGAGTGATTTTTTCTTTGACATTAGCTTGCACTCTTCCGATCTGATCGCAGTGAGGCCTGTCACGCAGACTCTCTGCACATCCCTCTCAGTGTAGTGGTGTAGCCACTGTTCACAGTGTGCAGTGATGACCATTCATTCATATATGTCAATAGTCACTTAACTGCTCTGAGTTTATCCAGACTATAGCAAAACTTTATTCTTTCAGTGACACACTTTTACTCTTATTTTGTTAAAGTAACAGGTTAAAAGTAAATATAGTATAAAATATAAAAATATATAGAACTTCTGTGTTTTATAGATAAAAACTGTACCAGCAATATCACTAATATAGTTATGTTAGTTATTATTAAAGTTATTTCTTTAGGAGAATTCAACTACATGGTACATGCTTTATTGAAAGAACTGTAGCACCATCTTGTGTGAGATACAAATTCAGTGCTTCAGTAAATGTAATTTTATTAGAGTGTTGACTGTTTTCATTTCTTACTAATAGGTCAGGGTCACTTTATTTTTTATGATTATAGTATTATAGATTCAAGCAAGTAACTGGATTTAGAGTTTGCTTATATATGCTTTCAATATATCTGTACTAAGGTGCATTTAACAAGCATCTAACTGCCTAATTCATGCACAAAATTATGTGAAACATGGAAAGACCAAATTCCATGTAGCTGAGTATACAGCAAGTGTCTGTTGTTTTTTTTTTAATCTCTTATGATTCTATACAATTTATAATCGTTAATGTCTTTTGCTCATGTTACCCACTCGGTCCTCAAAGTATTTTTTCCGAATACTTGTTGAAGTTCTGGTTAAACTTATGTAGACATGCTTCTTGATGTGCTAATTTGAATTTTGTCTCTCTTTTGAGAGAAAGAATCAAATATAGAAATGAAAACAGCCATAAAAGCCTAGGGGGAAATAAATGTCTACTGATGAAACAGCAAATGCCTCTGAGCTGTATCCCTCATTATCAGTGACCACAGAGCATGGTTTTTAAATTTAATCTTTTATGATACAATCAAGAGTGTAAAATATCAGCTTTTACCTAATAACGTAATTCAGTGAAGCTACCATGACTATTCTATTAAAATAGGGAAAACGTAATAATATTATCTTATAGACTAGACAAATTTAAACAGTTATAACCACAGATATTTGCCAAACACATATTTAAGTATATAATAATGTACAGTTTGACTTGTGTGATTTAGGAAATGTTATTACCAAATATTTGCTCTTTACAAAGAAAAACATAAGGTTAATGATGTGACGAAAAATCACACACACCGTGTGCTCTGGGCTCTGCTGGCCTCCCACATTAGAATCCCAAGCCCTGAGTTGCTAATTTATTCTTCCCTACACATACTTCCTGTTTTTCTCATAATAAAAATGTGAATAAATATTTTTTTCTTGTTTTAGGCAATTCAAACCAACCCGTAGAAGTGACAGCACTATATTCTTTTGAAGGACAACAGCCAGGAGATTTGAATTTTCAAGCTGGAGACAGAATCACAGTTATATCAAAAACAGATTCACATTTTGATTGGTGGGAAGGAAAGCTTCGAGGTCAAACTGGCATTTTTCCAGCCAACTATGTTACCATGAATTAAAGTTTGTATTATTTGTTCTTTGAGAATCACAAAAACATTCGTTCTACACTGGAGGGATTTACTACTCAGGTAAATAATGTTTAGTGTGAATGTGAAGACACCTCTGTTTATTCCTGAAACTTCTATCCAGTGTGTCAAAGATTTTGGTTTTATATATATATATGGTTAACTTACATATCTTTACTTTCCACTGATTTTTTTATCACATATACTATTTAATAGTTAATATCACATTTTTCTTATGTTCGTTTTCAAACATACACTAAACATTTGATTTGGCTATGTATATGGTAACTTGATTGTATCTTGAGAATCTAAGGATTAGGGTATGAATACCACTTCATATATTTGCAAAATGACTAGAAAAGAATAAATCAGCTTAAATATTATATTAAATAATACTTAGAGTTGGAGATATTGACTAGAATAGTAATCCTTAAAAATTATCTCTATATCTTCAAAAATTATGTATATATGAAACATTACAAAGAATTTCAAAGAAATTCAACTATGCATTAAAAAAAGATGACATCTGTTAGCTTTCCTTCTTTATGAGGTTGTGCTCGTTCATATGTAGCAGTAGAATAAAGTTATGTTGACGTGGTTCCATTGTCTCTAAATAAATGTTTTTAAAATGCTAAGTTACTGTCTTGATTTTGTTTTTCTTATTTTCTTTTTGTAACCAGAGGTCTGTGGTTGGTCTGGAGGTTAAAATCCACCTCCACAACTGTGTTGCTAACTTCTTTTTTTTTTTTTTACAGGTTTCTTAACATGTAATTGACAGAATTGTAAAATATTTAAAGGACACAGCATGATGATTTGAAATACATATGCATTGTGAAAGGATTCCCAGTTAACACATCCATCACCTCACATATTTACTTCTTTAATGAGAACACAAGTTCTACTGTCTTAGCAAGTTTCAGTTATATAACACAATATTATCCACCATAGTCACATGCTGTACATTAGATCGCCAGAACGTATTGCTCATAGAAACTAGACGTTTGTAGCCTTTGACTTGTATCTCTGAATTTCCCCTCCTCCCAGTCTCTGATAACCACCAGTTGACTGTCTCTGTGAGTGTGACTTTTTCAGATTGCCGCATGAGATCATACGGGCTTCCCAGGTGGCTCCGTGGTAACGACTACACGCCTGCCGGAGCAGGGGACACAAGAGACGCAGTTCCAATCCCTGGGTCAGGAATACCCCCCGGAGGAGGGAATGGCAACGCACTGTAGTATTTGTGCCTGGAAAATTCCATGGACAGACGAGACTGACGGGCTTCAGGTCACAGGGTTGCAAAGGGTTGGATACAACTGAGCACGCATGTGCGCACACCCCCACGAGATCATACAGTGTTTGCCTTTCTCTCAGAGAGACTGACTGATTTCACTTAGCGTAATGCCCTCTAGGTCTAGCCATATTGTCACAAGTTCCAGGATTCTTTGCTTTTATTTATGTATACCAGATTTTCTTTGTCCATTCTTCTGTTGATGGACGCTTGGGATTTTTACAGATAGTAACATGCCATCTGCAAACACAGATAACCTTACTTCTTTTCCAATTTGGATGCTTTTTATTTCTTTCCCTTGCTTCATTGCTTTGGCTAAGGATTCCAGTACTAGGCTAAACAGAAGCGGTGACAATGGCATCCTGTTTGTTCCTGACCTTGGAGAGAAAGTTTTCACATTTTCACTGTTGAGTATGATGTTAACTGTGGGCTGGTCATATAGAAGCTTGTTGTTTAATCTCTACTTCTTTGTGAATTTTCCAGTTTTCTTCTTACTCGAGTTTCATGAAATGTAGTCAGAAAGATGCTGGATGCTATTTCAGTTTTCCTGACTTCATGAAGACCTGTTTTGTGCCCGACGCAGGCTCTGTCCTGGGGAGTGTGCCACGAGCGCTCGAGAAGAACGTGCGTTCTGCTGCTATTGGCCTAACAGCTTCTTTAAGGACAATGTTTCCTTGCTGATTTTCTGTCGGGATGACCTACCTATTGGTGAAAGTGGGATATCAAAGTTCTGCACTATTACTGTATTGCCGTCTGTTTTTCCTTTCACGTCTGTTCCTACTCGCTTTATATATTTAAGTGCCCCTATGTTGGGCACAGAAGTGTTTATAAACGCCATTGCCTCTTGTTGAACTGACCCCTTTATCGTTATATAACAACCTTCTTTGTTCTTATTATAGCGTTTGGCTTAAAGTCTGTTTTTCCTGATATATGTATAGCTACCTCTGCTTTCTTTTGGTTTCCAGTTATGTGGAATGTTTTTTCCATTCCTTCATTTTCAGTCTACATGTGTCCTTAAAGCTGAAGTGAGTCTCTTGCAGACAGCATATAGTTGAGTCTTTTTTAAAAAAATCCACTTGGCCTCTCTAAGAGTTTTTATTAGAGAATTTAGTCTGTTTATACTTAAAGTAATAGCCGAGCGGTGTGGGCTCACTGTCGCCGCTGTGGTCGTTGTTTCCTGGCTGTTCTGCGATTCCTTTGTTCCCATCTCCCCTTCTTTCTTTGTGATCTGATGGTTTTCTGTGGTGGTATGCTCATTCGTTTTTCTTTAGATTTTGTGTATCTACTGCAGATTTTTGCTTTGTGGTTACCGTGAGGGCTTACATAACACGTGTTTGTAAGAGTCTGTTTTAGGTTGATAACAACTTAGCACACATATCATACATAGCTCTGCAGTTTCACTCTCCCTTTCCCTGCTTGTATCTTTAATGTTACAATTTATCTCTTTTATCTGTGTGTCCATCAGCAAATTCTTACAGTTATTTTAGCACTTTGTCATTTAACATCCATATTAGATTTATAAGTGATTTAACCACCACCACAATTACAACAGTAGAGTGCGCTGAATTTAATGCTAGACTTAGACTATTCTCTCAGCTTCCAGTTTCAATTTCTTGCCTCCACACAGCAGCCAAATGATCCTCGTACTTCAGCTTTTTTATCCTACTTTGTGATCTCATTGCCTTACAGTTTATGCATAAATGTGTAGACTTTTTCATACAATAATTCTTTCAACATGGAAAAAGGAGAATAAAGACCCATATTATCATCACCCAGCAAGAAATAAAACAAACTTCCTTTTCTAACTCAAAGATAATCATCATGCTGAATTAGCTATTTATTAATTCCATATATTTCTTTATATTTGTATTATTTATGCATGTGTCCCTAAGCACTATGTGGTATTGTCTTGCATACTTGAAAGCTTATGAAAATTAAACTTTTAAATTTTTAAAAATTATACTTGAATGTACTCATTTGCAATAAGATTATCAGAAATTATGATGTATACATTCAAGGAATTAAAAACATGTTGGAGAATTTCAACAGAAAGTTGACACTATAGGGAGAACTAAATGAAAAAAATTGGGATGAGAAAGTAAACTAAGAACACAATAAATGGATTAAACGATAATTTAGACTCAGCAAACAGAGAACGGACGGTAGATCTAAAGCATAGCGAGTTGAAAACACAGGAAAGACTTGTCTGCACATTTTCCCAAACTGATCAATTACAAGACTTTATGGTATTTTTTACATGTAGCAGGGCAAGCAGTTCTTCTCACCTTTTTTTCTTTTTTCCTGCATGTTTCCCTGGCTGTTCTTTTTGCTTATGTTACATGTGAACTTAAGAATCAACTTAACCCTCTTCAGGAAAATAGACTTACTATTTTTTAGTGGCTTTTTGTTAAGTTATATTAATAATAAATGTATTAACATAAGGAAAATTATCCTTATGATGTTCAGTTGTAATGGATGTCTTTGTATTTGTCCAAGTCTAATGTTGTCTCTAGAAGTATTCTAAAGTTCTCACATGACACTTGCATACTTCTGCTAAGTTTCTGGCATTTTATCACGTTTGTGGATATTTTAGTTTTGCATCTACCTACTTTAAATGTCTCAGCATCACACTTGTTCATATGCTGCTCCTTTCACCAAAGCTCTTGAGGAGAAGAGCAAGCCTTACTCAATTTTTTATTTTCAGTGCCCAGCAAAATCCTCTGTTACTGAATGAATTTCCATTTCTCAACTGAGAAAAAAATAGAGGACAACACAATTAAACAGTTTGCCAAGACTCATGGACATGTTAAGAACTGGAACTTAAAATGCACTCTTCTGAGTCTATAGAAACACCCTGTGTTTAATGGGATTAAATAAAATCCTCCAACCATTACTCATATATCACAGGATATTTGTTTTATATCTAAGACTTCCCTAGAGCCAGCTTTTGTTAAAAAAAAAAAAAGATAAACTTTTCTTTGTTCATCCAAGACACTCCTGAGTATTTCTTCAATATTATCTACAATTTGAAAACTTTATCAAGAGTTTCAACCAGAAGTGAGAATACTTTTTTTTTTTTAAAAGCTAGATGCCTAAACACCTTTTGAGTTTTGTCTTTTGTCATCTGGAGTATTTTCTGTACTCTCTCTCTTCAATTTCGGTAATCTCATTTTCCTGTCTATTTAATTGTCATGTTAATTTGTGGTCACACTGAGTGGTCTGGCCTTTGGGACTCAATACTGTGTGCTGTCCATCAGAGCTGCACTTACAAACAATCAGTTCAGTTCAGTTCAGTCACTCATGTCCAACTCATCAACCCCATGGACTGCAGCACGCCAGGTTTCCCTGTCCATCACCAACTCCCAGAGCTTGCTCAAACTCATATCTGTTGAGTCGGGGATGCCATCCAACCATCTCATCCTCTGTCATCCCCTTCTCCTCCTGCCTTCAATCTTTCCCAGCATCAGGGTCTTTTCCAATGAATCAGTCCTTCGCATCAGGTGGCCAAAGTATTGGAGCTTCAGCTTCAGCATCAGTCCTTCCAATGAATATTCAGGGTCGATTTCCTTTTGGATTGACTGGTTTGATCTTCTTGCAGTCCAAGGGACTCTCAAGAGTCTTCTCCAACACCACAGTTCAAAAGCATCAATTCTTCAGTGCTCAGCTTTCTTTATGGTCTAGGTCTTACATCCATACACAACTGCTGGAAAAACCATAGCTTTGACTGTATGGACCTTTGTTGGCAAAGTAATGTCTCTGCTTTTTAAAATGCTGTCTAGATTAGTCATAGCTTTTCTTCCAAGGAACAAGCATTGAGTGAGTCAATTCCTAGGCAGGTTGATAAGAAGTCCAGGGGTCCCGAAGGAGAGAGTGGTCTGGAATTCTCAAGGAGGGGGAAAGGACAAACATTTTTTCCCTCTACATTCCTTAGGATTATATAACAATAATGTATCCTGCTTGAGGCCAGTTTCTGAAGAAAACCTTCTGGCTAATCTTGTAATCTTAAAATTTAAATTATGGGAGTGGGTCTAGTAAGATCTTTACAACCCCAGACATCCTTTTGATTCACTGTAATAAGTAATTAAAAAGTATATAACTCCATTTCTAACACTAGCAAGGAGGGTATTCTTTCTGCCCCCTTCTGATGTCTATGTCAGAAGCCTTTTCTATCTCTTTTTAATAAAACTTTATTACACAAAAGCTCTGAACGATCAAGCCTTGGCTCTGGCCCCCAATTAAGTTCTTCTCCTCCGGAGGCCAAGAATCCTGGTGTCTCTCATGGTTCAGCAACAACCTTTCAGTATCTTTCAATTTCATGGCTGCAGTCACCATCTGCAGTGATTTTGGAGCCCAAGAAAATAAAGTCTGTCGTTGTTTCCATTGTTTCCCCATCTATTTGCCATGAAGCGATGGGACCTGATGCCATAATCTTCGCTTTTTGAATGTTGAGTTTTAATCCAACTTTTTCACTCTCCTCTTTCACTTTCTGGAGAAGGCAATGGCAACCCACTCCAGTACTCTTGCCTGGAAAATTCCATGGACGGAGGAGCCTGGTAGGAGCCTGCAGTCCAGGGGGTCGCTAAGAGTCGGACACGACTGAGCGAAGGCTCTTTAATTCCTCTTTGCTTTCTGCCCTAAGAGTGGTGTCATCTGTATATCTGAGGTTATTGATATTTCTCTTGGCCACCTTTTTTTTTTGTCTGTTTTTTCCTATGCATTTGCTAATTTTTTTCTTTTTTTTAATTTATTTTTTAATTGAAGGATAATTGCTTTACTGAATTTTGTTGTTTTCTGTCAAACCTCAACATGAAGCTGCCATAGGTATATATATATATATCCCTTCCCTCTTGAACCTCCATGCCATCTCCCTCCCCATCCCACCCCTCTAGGTTGATACAGAGCCCCTGTTTGAGTTTCCTGAGACATACGGCAAATTCCTGTTGGCTCTCTATTTTACATACGGTAATGTAAGTTTCCGTGTTACTCTCTCCATGCATCTCTCCCTCTCCTCCGCTCTCCCCATGTCCATAAGTCTGCTTTCTGTGTCTGTTTCTCCATTGCTGCCCTGCAAATAAATTCTTCAGTACCATCTTTCTAGATTCCATATATATGTGTTAGTATACGATAATTATTTTTCTCTTTCTGACTCATTAGAACTGACTCAAGCGCATTCCATTTTATGGCTGAGTGATACCCCATGCTTGGCTGGATGAAGCACAAGCTGGAATCAAGATTGCTGTGAGAAATATCAATAACCTCAGATATGCAGATGACACCACCCTTATGGCAGAAAGCAAAGAAGAATTAAAGAGCCACTTGATGAAAGTGAAAGAGGAGAGTGAAAAAGTTGGCTTAAAACTCAACATTCAGAAAACTAAGATCATGGCATCTGGTCCCATCACTTCATGGGAAATAGATGGGGAAACAATAGAAAGAGTGAGAGACTATTTTTCTGGGCTCCAAAATCACTGCAGATGGTTCCTGCAGCCATGAAATTAAGGACGCTTGCTCACTGGAAGAAAAGCTATGACCACCCTAGACAGTATATTAAAAAGCAGAGACATTACTTAACCAGCAAAGGTCTGTCTAGTCAAAGCTGTGGTTTTTCCAGTAGTCATGTATGGATGTGAGAGTTGGACTATAAAGAAAGCTGAGCACTGAAGAATTGATGCTTTTGAACTGTGGTGTTGGAGAAGAATCTTGAGAGTCCCTTGGACTGCAAGGAGATCCAACCAGTCCATCCTAAAGGAAATCAGTCCTGAATATTCATTGGAAGGACTGATGCTGAAACTGAAACTCCAATACTTTGGCCACCTGATGAGAAGAACCTACTCGTTGGAAAGGACTCTGATGCTGGGAAACACTGAAGGCTGGAGGTAAAGGCAATGACAGAGGATGAGATGGTTGGATGGCATCACTGACTCGATGGACACAAGTTTGAGCAAACTCTGGGAGATAGTGAAGGACAGGGAAGCCTGGCATGCTGCAGTCCATGGGGTCACAGAGAGTCGGACATGACTGAGGGACTGAACTGAACTGAATTTTCCATTGTGTATATGTACCACAACTTCTTTATCCATTTATCTGTCAATGGATATCTAGGTTGCTTCCATGTTCTAGCTATTGTAAATAGTGTTGCAATGAACAATAGGACATGTGTCGTTTTCAGTTTTCACTTCCTCAGGGTATATGCCTAGGAGTGGGATTACTGGGTCATATGGTGGTTTTATTCCCAGTTTTTTAAAGGAATCTCCATACCGTCTTCCATAATGGCTGTATCAGTTTATATTCATACCAATAGTACAAGAGAATTCCCTTTTCTCCACACTCTCTCCAGCATTTATTATTTGTAAACTTTTTGATGAGGGCCATTCTGACCAGTCTGAGGTGATACCTCATTGTAGTTTTGATTTGCCTTTCTTTAATAATGAGTGATGTTGAGCAGTTTTTCATGTGTTTGCTAGCCCTCTGTATGTCTTCTTTTGAGAAATGTCTGTTTAGGTCTTTCCCCCCCTTTTTGATTGGGTTGTTTGTTTTTCTGGTATTGAGTTGTATGAGCTACTTGTATATTTTGGAAATTAATCCTTTGTCAGTTGTTTCATTAGCTATGATTTTCTTCCATTCTGAGGGTTGTCTTTTCACCTTGTTTATAGTTTCCTTTGCTGTGCAGAGGTTTTAAGTTTAATCAGGTCCCACTTGTTTACTTTTGTTTTTATTTCCGTTACCCTGGGAGGTGGGTCATAGAGGATCTTGCTTTGATTTATGTCATCGAGTGTTCTGCCTATGTTTTCCTCTAAGAGTTTTATAGTTTCTGGTCTTACATTTAAGCCTTTAATCCATTTTGAGCTTATCTTTGCGTGTGGTGTTAGGAAGTGTTTTAATTTCATTCTTTTGCATGTAGTTGTCCAGTTTTCCCAGCACCACTTACTGAAGAGGCTGTCTTTGCCTCATTGTATATTCTTGCCTCCTTTGTCAAAAATAAGGTACCCATAGGTGCATGGGTTTATTTCTAGGCTTTCTGTCTTGTTCCGTTGGTCTATATTTCTGTTTTTGTGCCAGTACCATACTGTCTTGGTGACTGTAGCTTTGTAGTATAATCTGAAGTCAGGAAGGTTGATTCCTCCAGCTCCATTCTTCTTTCTCAAGACTGCTTTGCTGTTTGGGGTCTTTTGTGTTTTCATATGAATTGTGAAATTTTTTTTGTTCTAGTTCTGTGGAAAATACCATTGGTAATTTGATAGGGATCAAACTGAATCTGTAGATTGCATTTGGTAGTATAGTCATTTTCACAATATTGATTCTTCCTACCCAGGAACATGGAATATCTCTCCACCTGTTTATGTCATCTTTGATTTCTTTCATCAGTGTCTTATAATTTTCTGTATACAGTTCTTTTGTCTCCTTGGGTAAGTTTATTCCTAGATATTTTATTCTTTTTGTTGCAATGGTGAATGGAATTAATTTCTTAATTTCTCTTTCTGATTTTTCAGTGTTTATAGGAATGTAAGTGATTTCTGTGTATTGATTTTGTATCCTGTGACTTTGCTAAATTCACTGATTAGCTCTAGTAATTTTCTGATAGTACTTTAGGTTTTTCTATATATGGTATCATGTCATCTGCAAACAGTGAGAGCTTTACTTCTTCTTTTCCAATCTGGATTCCTTTTATTTCTTTTTCATCTCTGATTGGTGTAGCTATGACTTCCAAACCTATGTTGAATAGTGGTCAAGGTGAACACCCTTGTCTTGTTCCCTTGATCTTAGGGTGAATGCTTTCAGTAAGAAACTGAAGAATTGAGAATAATGTTTACTGTGGGATTATCAGATATGGCCTTTACTATGTTGATGTAGGTTCCTTCTCTGCCCATTTTTTGAAGAGTTTTAACCATAGATGCATGCTGAACTTTGTCAAAGGCTTTTTCTGTATCTATTGAGATTATCAGGATTACAGGACTGGAAAAGGTCAGTTTTCATTCCAATCCCAAAGAAAGGCAATGCTAAAGAATATTCAAACTACTGCACAATTGCACTCATCTCACACGCTAGCGAAGTAATGCGTAAAATTCTCCAAATTAGGCTTCAACAGTATGTGAACCATGAATTTCCAGATGTTCAAGCTGGATTTAGAAAAGGCAGAGGAACCAGAAATCAAATTGCCAACATCCATTGGATCATCAAAAAAGCAAGAGAGTTCCAGAAAAAACATCTATTTCTGCTTTATTGACTTTGCCAAAGCCTTCGACTGTGTGGATCACAACAAACTGTGGAAAATTCTTAAAGAGATGGGAATAGCAGACCACCTGGCCTGCCTCCTGACAAATCTGTATGCAGGTCAAGAAGCAACGGTTAGAATTGGACGTGGAACAACAGACTGGTTCCAAATAGGAAAAGGAGTACATCAAAGCTGTATATTGTCACCCTTCTTATTTAACTTATATGCAAAGTAGATCATGAGAAATGCTAGATGGATGAAGCACAAGCTGGAATCAAGATTGCAGGGAGAAATATCAATAACCTTACATATGCAGATGACACCACCCTCATGGCAGAAAGTGAAGAGAAACTAAAGAGTCTCTTGATGAAGTTGAAAGAGGACAGTGAAAAAGTTGGCTTAAAACTCAGCACTCAAAAAATGAAGATCATGGCATCTGGTTCCATCCCTTCATGGCAAATAGATGGGGAAACAGTGGAAACAGTGACGGACTTTATTTTCTTGGGCTCCAAAATCACTGCAGATGATTCCTGCAGCCATGAAATTAAAAGACACTTGCTCCTTGGAAGAAAAACTATGACCAACTTAGACAGCATGTTTAAAAGTAGAGACACTACTTAGCCAAGAAAAGTCTGTCTAGTCCAAACTATGGTTTTTGCAGTAGTCATATATGGATGTGAGAGTTGGACCATAAAGAAAGCTGAGCACCGAAGAATTGACGCTTTTGAACTGTGGTGCTGGAGAAGACTCTTGAGAGTCCCTTGGACTGCAAGGAGATCCAACCAGTTCATCCTAAAGGAAATCAGTCCTGAATATTCATTGGAAGGACTGATGCTGAAGCTTCAGATCCAATACTTTGGCCACCTGATGTGAAGAACTGACTCATTTGGAAAGACCCCGATGCTGGGAAAGATTGAGGGCAGGAGGAGAAGGGGATGACAGAGGATGAAGTGGTTGGATGGCATCACCAACTCAATGGACATGAGTTTGTGTAAACTCCAAGAATTGGTGAGGGACAGGGAGGCCTAGCATACTGCAGTCCATGGGGTCGCAAAGAGTCAGACACGACTGAGTGACTGAACTGATTTGTTTGTCATTTGTTGCTAACTCTTCATCAATTACAATCTTTCTTATTTAGGAGCTATCTAAGTTTTCATTTTGTAAAACCCAATAGCTATATTAGAATATGTTTATTTTTATTTAAAAAGTGATCCTTTTCCTTGAACTCAGGCTTACATATAAATATTTCATGTTTTCATTCATGTCAGATGATACCAGTTTTCCATCTAGCATGCCAATACAAAATAAAATTTCCTTTTAATAAGTGTTTAGTAACAGAGAAGATGGTTTTCTAAAGTGGTAAGAAATTGTGAAATTATATATAAATGACTGATGTTTGAGAAACAGTTCCTCAGACTGGACAGTTTTTGTGCTTTTCTGGACTCTATTTCTGTTCTCATGCTTTTGGAAATGGCTTTATGTAGAAGAACCCAAGTGGACGTCTAAGGTGCTACAATGTTGATATTCACGTCTAGAGTGCAGTTTCCAGTAAACTTCACAGCAGTCTTTGGAGATAACCGTGTAAATAAAGCATCGTTTTAAACTGCATTAAATAAAGCATCGTTTTAAACTGCATCAAAGAACGTGAACGTGACATAACATGACAGGAAACCCATACAATGAGCTTTACTGTGCTCCAGGCGAGTCCCTGGAGCGGGCAGGAGGGAAAAGCCTTAGTCTGACTTGTACAGGATTTTGACTGAGAAAAGCAGATTCAAAATCACGCACGCGCCCCACACTCGAGCTAGCACCTGTGCTCAGTGGTGGGGGAAGCAGTCGTAACTGTGCTGCCCGGGGACTAGACAAACAGGAAGGCCCTGTTTCTCACAGGAAATAAGTTACAAGTTCAGCCGCCGGGAATAAGACGAGAAAGAGCCCTCGGTTTGGGGTTGGAATCAGAGGCACTGACAGGCACTCATGGCTTGCAATCGTGTGCAGACAAATGGACACAGACCGTCCACACCACGTGTTCCCAGCTCTGCACTGAGAGGGTCCCGGAGCCAGGACACCCTGCTGTCATGAGCTCACCCAGCCCCCCAGACCCTCGTTCTGAAAAACCATGAAAACAGCAATAGCATCTAAACGTCAATAAACGAATTGGCTGATGTCACTATCGGAGGCAGAGAAAATACTAGATGAGCCTGAGAAATCTTGTGGGGCCAGAAAGTAAGGAAGTGCTCAGAAAGGGTCTGGGATGTGGGGAGGGCCCAGGCCCTCACCAAAGGGAGCGCCCAGTGACCCAGGCTGAATAATCTGAGCAGCAAAGTAATGAAAGCTTTCTATTATAACCCAGAAAATAAACACCCAGAGTTCATACTGCTATTACTCACTGAGTAAATAAGTAAATGGAAAAGGAGGGCAGCTCTTCCTCAGGGAAGAATTCCAAGCAATAGTGTGAAAAGAATCAAGAAAATATAAAATCCCCTAAGAACACAATAGTAATCATTCTAGCAGGCCAGGTCCACTCACAGATTCACAATTAGGGGCAGGAGATTCATACATATTTCAAAGTGTCTCCCCAAGATAGCTGACTTAAATGGGAACATGATACTCTTACAATGGGAAAGTCCAGTAGGTAGTACTTTCACCAAGTGACCAAGGCTAAGAGCGTCAATAATAGCATTGAGCAGCAGTTTGCGTACTCTTCAGAAGCACTTCCTCATCATGAAAGATGGGAGACCGAGCAATGTTGCATGTTGGAGGAGAGCAAGGACAGACTCCTGGAACAGCAAAGGGCATGGGTAGGAAAATGTGAAATACAAATAAAGTCTAACGTTAATCGTTTTGATAATAAGATATTAACATGGGAAGAAGACAGAAAAATCTATCTAGTAGTTTTACAAACTTTCTGTAAGTCTAGAAGTATGTCGAAGTAAACTATGCACAATTGCAATTAACTTTTGTGCTTGAAGAGATTTTTAAAAGGTTTGCATGTTTAAACGTTGCTTGAGTATGGCTTTAAGGCCCAAATCCCTCTACTTGGCATTCTTTGGGGTTTAGGCTAAGTTGCTGTGCTTGGCTGGGTTGTTATTGTGTTTGGCTTTTCTGAATGTTTTTATACGCACGTTTACATTATTTCATAACTGTGTTTTTATTATCATAGCAGAGTAAGCAGAGCTGTCTGTCTTCAGACCCAGCTCTTGTGGGACCCACGTCAGCAAAGGGTGGGAAGTGGAGACCAGGAAGGAGATTTGCCCGAAGCAAAGCAAGGGCTCCATCTCATGAGCAGGTCACCCGGCGGTCCTAGGGCTGCCTGCTCACGTAGGAAGACAGAATCTGCGAAAGCTTCCCAGTATTGGACATTGGTTTGAAACAAAAATGAGTCCTGAGTGATTTCTCTTTCCTTTCTCGGTCTGGACAAAGCCAAGCTGTGGACACACTGCTCCTTGACCAGCTGGCTCCACTGGTAGTTTCCAGACTTCATTTGGTTTTCACAGATGATTAAGATTCATGTTCAGATAAACTCTGTAGGGCTAGTTCACTCTATCAGACTGATCTCTCCATCAAATACCCTCTAATCCTTACTGGTCACAGTGTAAATCAATATAGCTTCTGTGTCATACTACAAAGATAGTGATTAAATAATTTAGTTAAAAACAACAATAAAACAAATGTTTAAAATCTCATGCAATTATTTTATATTCACAAAAGTAGACCGTGTTTTTTTAACATGTTGAAATGTCCATGCTTTAATTTAAGTCAAATAAAAATGTCAAATAAATGTGTATTTCAGGCCTCATGGTTTATGAGTTACTTTCAAAACCATTCATTTACTCTTCACAGATGAATGTAGTATCACTGTACAAATATTAGTGGTGCAGAAACTGAATGTCCTGTCCAACCACATGCCGCTAGTAAATGGCAGAACCAGAGCTCCAGAACAGGTGGGAGTGCTGGTTCCAAACTCACACAGGCGTGCCAACCAGCTCTGAGACCGTGGGCACACCAGCTGTCTCACTGATGGCTCTCACCATCTGCTACTCAGGGCCTTTCTTCCAAACCTTTCAGGATCCCGTGTTTGAAGTAATTTATCAATTCAGTTCAGTTCAGTCACTCAGGCATCTCTGACTCTTTGTGACCCCACGGACTGCAGCACGCCAGCTTCCCTGTCCATCACCAACTCCTGGAGCTTGCTCAAACTCATGTCCATTGAGTTGGTGATGTCATCCAACCATCTCATCCTCTGTCGTCCACTTCTCCTCCTACCTTCAATCCTTCCCAGCATCAAGGTCTTTTCCAATGAGTCAGTTCTTCACATCAGGTGGCAAAAATACTGGAGTTTCACCTTCAGCATCAGTCCCTCCAATGAATATTCAGGATTGATTTTCTTTAGGGTTGACTGGTTGGATCTTCTTGCAGTCCAAGGGACTCTCAAGAGTCTTCTCCAGCACCACAGTTCAAAAGCATCAGTTCTTCGGCACTCAGCTTTCTTTATAGTCCAATTCTCACCTCCATACATGACTACTGGAAAAACCAGCTTTGATTAGACAGACCTTTGTTGGCAAAGTAATGTCTCTACTTTTTAATATGCTGCCTAGGATGGTCATATCTTTTCTTCCAAGGAGCAAGTGTCTTTCAATTTCATGGCTGCAGTCACCATCTGCAGTGATTTTGGAGCCCAAGAAAATAAAGTCCGTCACTGTTTCCACTGTTTCCCCATCTATTCGCCATGAAGTGATGGGACCAGATGCCATAATCTTAGTTTTCTGAATGTTGAACTTTAAGCCAACTTTTTCACTCTCATCTTTCACTTTCATCAAGTGGCTCTTTAGTTCTTCTTCACTTCCTGCCATAAGGGTGGTGTCATCTGCATATCTGAGGTTATTGATATTTCTCCCGGCAATCCTGATTCCAGCTTGTGCTTCATCCAGTCCAGCATTTCTCATGATGTACTCTGCACATAAGTTAAATAAGCAGGGTGGCAATATACAGCCTTGATTTACTCTTTTCCTGATTTGGAACCAGTCTGTTGTTCCATGTCCAGTTGTAACTGTTGCTTCTTGATCTCCGACAGATTTCCCAGGAGGCAGGTCAGGTGATCTGGTATTCTCATCTCTTTAAAAATTTTCCACATTTTATTGTGATCCACACAGTCGAAGGCTTTGGCATAGTCAATTAAAGCAGAAGTAAATATTTTTCTAGAACTCTCTTGCTTTTTCAATGATCCAACCGATGTTGGCAATTTGATCTCTGGTTCCTCTGGCTTTTCTAAATACATCTTGAACATCTGAAAGTTCACTGTTCATGTACTGTTGAAGCCTAGCTTGGAGAATTTTGAGCATTACTTTGCTAGTGTATGAGATGAGTGCAATTATGCAGTAGTTTGAGCATTCTTTGGCATTGCCTTTCTTTGGGATTGGAATGAAAACTGACCTTTTCCAGTCCTGTGGCCACTGCTGAGTTTTCTAAATTTGCTGGCATATTGAGTGCAGCACTTTCACAGCATCATCTTTCAGGATTTGAAATAGCTCAACTGGAATTCCATCACCTCCACTAGCTTTGTTCATAGTGGTGCTTCCTAAGACCTACTTGACTTCACGTTCCAGGATGTCTGGCTCTAGGTGAGTGATCACACCATTGTGATTATCTGGGTCGTGAAAATGTTTTTTGTATGGTTCTTCTGTGTATTCTTGCCACCTCTTCTTTATATCTTCTGCTTCTGTTAGGTCCCTACCATTTCTGTCCTATACTGAGCCCATCTTTGCATGAAATGTTCCCTTGGTATCTCTAATTTTCTTTAAGAGATCTCTAGTCTTTCCCATGGAGAAGGCAATGGCACCCCACTCCAGTACTCTTGCCTGGAAAATCCCATGGATGGAGGAGCCTGGTAGGCTACAGTCCATGGGGTCACTAAGAGTCGGACACGACTGAGCGACTTCACTTTCACTTTTCCCTTTCATGCACTGGAGAAGGAAATGGCAACCCACTCCAGTATTCTTGCCTGGAGAATCCCAGGGATGGCAGAGCCTGGTGGGCTGCCGTCTATGGGGTCGCACAGAGTCGGACACGACCTGAAGCGACTTAGCAGCAGCAGCAGCAGTCTTTCCCATTCTATTGCTTTCCTCTATTTCTTTGCACTGATCACTGAGGAAGGCTTTCTTATCTCTCCTTGCTATTCTTTGGAACTCTGCATTCAAATGGGTATATCTTTCCTTTTCTCCTTTGCCTTTCACTTCTCTTCTTTTCACAGCTATTTGTAAGGCCTCCTCAGACAACCATTTTGCCTTTTTGCATTTCTTTTTCTTGGGGATGGTCTTGATCCCTGTCTCCCGTACAATGTCATGAACCTCCATCCATTGTTCTTCAGGCACTCTGTCTATCAGATCTAATCCCTTGAATCTATAATCATAAGGGATTTGATTTAGGTTATACCTGAATGGTCCAGAGGTTTTCCCTACTTTCTTCAGTTTAAGTCTGAATTTGGCAATAAGGAGTTATATAGTCATATAAATTTTAAGTTAACATATATACTAGAATTAAGACTGTTGAGCACAGTGGTTAAATCCAGACCTGGACTCAACTGTCTACAAGCTCTATGATTTATATAAGGAACTTTCCATATTTGAATCTCAGGTGTACCATATGTAAAATGGGTATGAAACAAGGTAACACATGTAAGTAATATCATTGAGTGATCGTCGTCTAAGAAATGCTCAGTAAGCATTATCAAAGCATTATTGCTATCGTCACATAAACTTTGCAACTTGAACAAGTGATCACTGTTAATCAATATGCATAAACACATCTGGGTGCTCAGATTTCAGCCGCCTGCAGAGCCAATAGGCTTCATTTAGCTCTTGCCACTTCCTGGCACAGTCATCAACAGACATGATCATCAAGGAACATGAAAGTGGGAGGTCCTGGAGTGTCACACAGGACTGTTAATTCAGCAATCTCTGCACCCAAGGGCTGTGTGAATACCTTCTGGTTCTAACTGCTGTTTCTGAGGCATGTTTATTGAGGACTGAACCCACATATATTGTTCACTGTATTTTCTATGCCTGCTTCCATCTCCGTATCTCCCCGATAGGACAGAAGTTTTGCCATTGTGCCCTTGGAATTTCACCTACTAACTAAACTGCCAGTGTAATAAATGGAAGCTGGGTGAGTCTTAAAATTCCCATGTTAAAATTTTATTACCGTATTGGTGCAAAATAGGAGATGCCAACAGTCTTGTCATTCACCAGGGTCTAGAAAAATACACAAGGAGGCATTAGGAGCAGTGTTTGGCATTCTTCTGATGCGATGCTATGAAATAAAACTGGAAGTCATCCAGGCTGCATGAACTCTGACCCTCTCCTTCCTGCCCCAGACACCTTGAAGTCAGATGCTTCCCACAGTCAGAACACGAGCCCACCAGATACTAGGCTTTTCCTGGCCATGAGCTGCGATGGGCAGTCTGTGCCTTGCTCACCTTCTCTCTGTCAGCCTTTCACAGAGCGCATGTCAGGTGGGCAAAGGCCTAGCTAAGCTGAAGCGTCTGTAGCTTGCACTCTTCAAAGAAGTTGAAAACCAAATTTAGGCAGAAAAAGACCTAAATACATATGGGCATATGTTTGCAGAACTCAAAAATGATCAACAGACTAGCAAGGCTAATTTTTAGTCAGTGTTTTGGACTTTTATCCCCCAAATTATTGTAAAATGGTCTCATTGCTTTATTCTCCTGCAGTCAGCACAAGCAGAGGAGAAATACCTCTTTCTACAGAAGTTGGCTGTTCTGAGCGGTACCCACCCCTCCAAAGGCACCCTTGATTTGAATTTATTTTTATAATTGCATGCACATTATCTAAAAGAAGCAAAGAACATGGGAAAAGACAAAGTTTAAAACAAACTTTAAACCTTGAGACTGCAGGTGACCCAGCTGGAGAAAAGAGAATGACGGGGAGGGTGACCCTAATGTCTGTGCTACAAGATATTCACCACAGCAAGATGGCCCAACCATGGAGACAGGAACCAAGGATGCAGAAATGGGATCAATTAGCTTTATTTTTAAATAGTTAGTGAATTTCAAAGTATGTGAAGCCCAAGGAGAATCCAGCTATTGTTGGCCATGCAGGAAATACTGTTTAATTTTTTAAGATCCATCATGGCTCAATATTATTTTATTCACAGTCATATGAGCAGTGTTGAGAAACACTGAAATATTATACAGTCTTTACAATTATGATTATGACAACTAAATAACAACTCAGAAAAGTGCTTACAATATATTGTTCAGAGAAAAGTAGAATACACAATTTTATATGCATTATGACAGTAAAATGTGGAAGTGACTGGAGGCTGGAAGGGAAAACACAGGTGGCTGTGGACTGTGTGCTAGGGCGCTGTGAAGCGAGACTTTCCTTTGTCTGACATTTTCTATCACGTCTTACTTCTTAATAATAATAAAACCTCAAAAAGATTTCAAGTAGAAATTAATTTTTTTTTCCAAAGGGCCAGGGTATTTACTCTTCTTTGTTTGGCGGACCTTTGCCAAACCTGGCAGCAGCTTCAGGATTATAATTACAATGTCGGTTCTGAGGAGCGACTTCCCGGGAGGCTGCACAGCAACCCTGTAGAAGCCACGTCGGCGCATCACAGTGTGGACGGGTTAGTGTGTCACTAGGCTTTGAAAGTTGCCTGGGCAGCCATCTGCAACAGTGTACACACCTACCGAGTACGTTTCCTGTTTCCGTCACCGGAAGCGAATGGTCTCCTGCTGAACAGGAGTGACAGGGAGTGGCCGGGCTGGCCTCCTGCTCCCTGGCTGGGCCACACCAGAGGGACCCTTGCTCAGGCCTCTCACCGCCCCTGCCCAGGTCTGCCTTCGGGGGCGGCAGCAGTTAAGTGGGGCACACGTGATCCAAGTTTTTAGCTCTCAACAGTATTTGAAGGGTTTCTTAAATGTAGAACTTTGAAAATGCTCTAAGATGTGTAGTTGAAAAAGGTTGAGTTCATAATATATGCAACCAGGCACAAACCACATCATTCTAGAAACAAGATGATTAAAATCCTCAAGTTTCTCTTTCCCAGGCAGTTACAGTGGTTTCACTCGGGATCCACTTTCTATGGAATGGAAGTGCTGCTTTCAGTTTAATTCTTCTCCTAAGAAGAAGCGCTCAGTATTGTGAGCTCAATACTGCCGTGACTGGTGTAAGGGACCTAAGGTAAGAAGTCAGCAACACTGTAGCACCAGAACTGCATACAAAATTGAACTCTGGATACCCAATTAGATCCATCCCAAACAAAAGTTACTTCTAACTACTGACAGTGCTGAACTTTGCCCAGCCCCAGGGTCCTAGCAAAGAGCCCTGGGCGCCCCACCCTGTGCCCCGCCCCGAACACCCTCCCTGCGTCTGAGACGAGAATCCCCTTGCTCGCCCGCAGCAAGGCCAGGAGCAGACACTGCACGTTCCCTTCTTTGCCCACAAACGGCCAGCTCAGCTGCTTTGTCTCCACTGATGCAGAGAACAAAATCCTGTTGGCTTATGAACCAACCTTGGGCCTAGATTCTCTCCCGCTAGAGGCCCTTGAACTCGGACTCCCTTGAGCACTAAAATGAGCAGCTGACGTCTGACCTCCTCCGTCAGTCTCGCCCACGGCTCACACCTCTCTCCACCCGTGTCCACTGCTCCTCAGAAAGGCAAAGTCTCTCCTGCCCGAGCTGGACATGCTTGAATACCCCAATCCTCTCCATTGTCATAAAGTCCTCTCCTCTTCTTGAAACGCCTAAGTCGAGGTTTGTGTGATCTGACACCACACTGATTGAGAATTACACTAAGTTCTTAACCACAGTGAACATTAGTCTCGAGGGTTCACTCTCTGCAAAGTGGCAAGCTGTGGGCCAGGGAGCCAGGAAAAACAAAAAGAAATAAGACATTTGAAAACTTGCAGTTGAGGTTGCAGAAAAATTATGCAAACTTTGGGGTCTAATCTGCAACAACAGGCAAGTCCTCATAGGACTTGTTATTTTTCATTCTTTTGATTGAAGCCATTCTGGTGGGTGTGAGGTGGTATTTCTCTGTGGTTTTGATTTGCATTTCTGTCATGACTAGTGATATTGAGGAGCTTTTCCTATTTATTGGCTACTTGCATATCTTCTTTGGAGAAATGTCTCTTCAAGTCATTTGCCCATTTTTTTTATTTTTAAGTTTTTTATTTTAAAACATAAAAATTCACAAGAAGCTGTCAAAATAGCATCAAGATTTTCTCTATATCATTCGCCCACTTTACATAATGATAGTCAAATATTTAAACTAAAAGATAGTCATTAATGCAATGTGTGCAGAGAGTTTCATATCATTTTATCATGTGTGTGGATTCCTGTGACGCTGCAGTTAAGAATTTTTAACGAGATTATTATCTTCTGTGGCTGTTGCTGCTGCTGAAGCCTGTGCTGTGCTGTGCTCAGCTGCTCAGTCGTGTCTGACTGTGACCCCATGGACTGCAGCACGCCAAGCTTCCCTGTCCTTCACTGTCTCCCGGAGTTTGCTCAGACTCATGTCCATTGAGTCTCTGAAGCTATTTAATCATCTCATCCTCTGCCTTCCGCTTTTCCTTCTGCCTTTAATCTTTCCCAGCATCAGAGTCTTTTGGACAAAATAAGTGGTTTTGAAGCCCAAGAAAGTAAAATCTGTCACCGTTTCCACTTTTTCCCCATCTTTTGCCATGAAGTGATGGGACCGGATGTCATGATCTTAGTTGTTTAATGTTGAGTTTTAAGCTAGTTGTTTCACTCTCCTCTTTCACCTTCATCAAGAGGCCCTTTAGTTTCTCTCTGCTTTCTGCCATTAGAGTGGAATCATATGCATATCTGAGGTTGTTGATATTTCTCCTGGCACTCTCGATTCCAATTTGTGATTCATTCAGCTCAGCATTTCACATGATATATTCTGCATATAAATTAAATAAGCAGAGTAACAATAAATAAGCAGAGTGACAATATACAGCCTTGTTGTACTCTTTTTCCAATTTTGAACCAGTCCATTGTTCCATGTCCGATTCTAGCTGTTGCTTCTTGGCCTGCATACAGGTTTCTTAGGAGACGGTAAAGTGGTCTGGTATCCCATCTCTTTAAGAATTTTCCACAGTTTGTTGTGATCTACACAGTCAAAGGCTTTTGCATAGTCAATGAAACAGAAGCAGATGTTTTTCTGAACTTGTTAAATGATACAATTGCCTTAATAAAGAAAAGTTATTTTTTCCCTTAAGTGATACATGTGCCTAAAATATGATATTAGAGTTTATATACAAGCGTTAAAAATAAAAATATATCATTTTTAGATTTCATTTAGTTCAGGCTTCCCCACATCAGCACTGCTGACAGTTTGAACTGGATAATCTGTGCAGTGGGGGCTATTCTGTGCATCACGCATATGTAGTAACACTTGTCCCCCTCACCAGCGGCAAACACGACTTCAGACACTGCCACGTGTTGTGGGGACAGGGACCTGGACACCCCTAGCTGAGAATCACTTACTTAACTGAATGAGATCCAGGAGTCATTTTGATACTGAAGCCTCACTGAAGTCTTATTCTACTTGTTACTCAAGATACCAAATACCTGCTTTATCAAGGTTAGCCTTTCTCACCCAAGCAATATCACACACTGCAGTGAGGGTGATTTTGTGTGCCTTGTCAGCACGGGTGAGAGAGTCCAAAGGAAGATATCTACTAATTCTCCTTTTGAAGGTTCTCCATTGGTTAAACTTTTGGAATACAAATGACTCCAAGGGAAAGTGTTGATATTTTAGAGGAATTTATACTTTCTTTTTAGTTAAAAAAATCTAATCAGCAAATGGTTTGAAGCCAACATGGAGATACAATTTGTTCACTAAACAACTAGCTTAGTATTATTTCAATTATATTTGACGTGTACTGTACTCAAAGAATATAAATAAAGCATCTCTCTCAAGGTCACTTATAAATAGTCTTTAAAAAATAAACTCTCTGTGAAACTGCTCTTGAATTTTGGCATGCACACATATTCTTGAAAAATGACAACAAAATCCCTCCTTTTAATTCTCTCCTGGTGTCCACTTTAACAAATTATGTCTATATTTTGCTAAATTTCTTCAACACAGCTGACTTAACTCTATTAATTATTAAAGAAAATATCAGATAAGCCATTATCTCTTCTCCTACAAAAAATGGAGTATGATATGTATATATATTATTGCGTACTTTTAGCATATATGCACATGACTATAAGTTATACAGATCAATTTGAAAATATGTAACAGTAGTAAGGAAAAAAGAATGTTTCTTCCAATCTTTATAAGAATTAGAAAATGATTGAGACTGCATTGTGTGTTGCTATTTTTATACTGTTTTCTAGATTTTAGCATGTCTCCATGTTTAAAAAAGCCCTGAACATAATTTTCATTATTACATAATATTCTATTTTTCTCCAATTGCCAAATAATTTCTAATTGTTATACATATGGATTATTTTCAACTTTCATTGTCATATACATCTTTGTGTGTAAAGTTTTCTTATAGCACCCATTTGCCTAGGGAAACTTCTAAAATACTAGTCAAAGGCTATATTTCAAAACTTTTGATGTATATTAACAAATTGTTTCTTTAATAAGTTGCACCAATTTGTTCAACATCAATAGAAATAAGTATTCTCAATATGATGTTTCCAAAAAATCATAGAGGCATGCTGCTTAGAATTATATAGGTATGCATTCAAAGGTGAATAACTATAAATGTGTGTGTTTACAGATGAATAACTATATGAAAGTGAAAGTGAAAGTCGCTCAGTCGTGTCTGACTCTTTGCGACCCCATGGACTTTACTGTCCATGGAATTCTCCAGGCCAGAATACTGGAGTGGGTAGCCTTTCCCTTCTCCAGGGGATCTTCCCAACCCAGTATATATAGGTGTGCATTTAAAGGTGAATAACTATACAGGTGTGCATTTAATGGTGAACGACTAGGTAGGCGTGCATTTAAAGAAGGTTGGCTCAGATGGTAAAGAATCTGCCTGCAGCGCGAATAACCTGGGTTCAATCCCTGGATCGGGAAGATCCCCTGGAGAAGGGAATGGCAACGCACTCCTGTATTCTTGCCTGGAGGATCCCAAGGACAAAGGAGCCTGGAGGGCTACCGAATGTGGGGTAGGAAAGAATTGGACACATGTGAGCAGCTAAGACTTCCACTTTCAACTATGTAAGCATGCATTTAAAGATGAACAACTATACAGGTGTGCATTTAAAGATGAATACATTTTTGTTTATCAAAATAAAGATGATAAGCAAAGAAGTAGCTAAAATAGCTAAACATCCATATATTTCCTAAAGGCTGTTTTTTGATTTTTCAAATGAAAAGTGATAACTTTATTTAAAAACTAAGTAGGTCGGTGCTTTTATCTTGTACAAGTTTTCTTTATTTAGGGAAATCAAGTTTCTTTCTTACTGCCTATTGTTACTCTGGACTAGATAATGGCACAGGATTTTCAAGATCCTGTATCTTTGATATGCTGACCACAGGATTCCATTTGTAGATAACACACTTGTAACTAATCAAAAATATAAACTCCTTTGTTTTTGTTTTTAAACATAATTTCTTCTTTTTATTTCATTTAATTTTTTTTATCGAGGTATAATTGACATGTAATATTGTATTTATTACTTTCAGGTGTACAATGTAATGATTGAATATTTGTACATATTATGAAACAGTCAGCACAGTAAGTCTGAGTACCATCCATCACCATTTATAGTTACAAATTTTTTTGTGATGAAAATTTTAATTTTGCATTTCTGCTTATTCTCGCAATTTTATTAATTACCATTTTTATAAGTTTTAACTATTCTCTTCTTAAACTGATCTTTCCCATTGGCCTTAAGGGTAATTTTTTATTTTGCTATAAGTTGAAATAATGTTAAGACTATTATAAAGACTTTACTCTTTTTCTCCGGTTGTTTGTATTTTGCTTCCTCTGCTTATTATTTCACAGACATTTATCTGTTTGTATATGTGCATATTGTTTCTTCTGAACCATTTGAGAGTAATTCGGAGACAGTGGGCCACTGTATCCCTAGAAACTTAGGTGGATATTTCTTAAAAGTGAGAATTGATAGTGGAGGAATAGATTTATCTAATGCTATAGAACAAATTACCCAAAACATACTTGACTGAAGCAACAAGTATTTCTGTGCTTTAGGATCCGTGGTGACACAGCAGCTCTTCTGCGCTCGTCTCGTCTCCCAGGCTGTGCTCTCCTCTGAAGCTGTGACTGATTCTGGCGCTGCTTTGGCCCTTGCTGCTGGCAGGGACTGATTCCATGGACTGCGGGGTCTCAGCTTCCTATGGCTGCTTGCCAGAGGCCACCCTCAGCTCTTGGCCACGTGGACCACTGCACAGGGACACGCACAGCAGGATGCCAGGCCTCCGTCAGAGCAAGGAGGGCTGAGAGCGAGAGAGCACAGCAAGCAGGAGTCAGGGTCCTTCTGACACCGCGGCTGCGAGCACATCCCGGCACTTCCTCCACAGTGTTTGTTAGAAGTGGGTCACCAGGCAAACCTAGACAGCGTACTAAAAAGCAGAGACATCACTCGGCTGACAAAATCCATCTAGTCAAAGCCATGGTTTTTCCAGTAGTCATGTATGGATACGAGAGCTGGACCATAAAGAAAGCTGAATGCCAAAAAGTTGATGCTTTCGAAACTGTGGTGTTGGAGAAGATTCTTGAGAGTCCCTTGGACTGCAGGGAGATCAAACCAGTCAATCCTAAAGGAAATCAACCCTGAATATTCATTGGAAGCACTGATGCTATAGCTGAAGCTCCAATACTCTGGCCACCTTATGCGAAGAACTGTCTCATTAGAAAAGAACCTGATGCTGGGAAAGATTGAAGGCGGAAGGAGAAGGGGACGACAGAGGATGAGATGGTTGGATGGTATCACCAATTTGATGGACATGAGTCTCCGGGAGTTGGTGATGGACAGGCAGGCCTGGCTTGCTGCAGTCCATGGGGTCACAAAGAGTCAGACATAACTGAGTGACTGAATAGCAGCAACACCATTTCAACCCACCCTAGGGGTAGGAGTTTGTACAAAGGCATGAGAACCAGGAGACAGGATCATTTGGGGGGGCACCTCAGGGCTGCCTACAGCAAGAAAGATTTGAGCAATTCTGACCACCCATCTCTAGAGAACTTCCAATACATGTACCAATTTTGAGGCTGAATGTCGCAACACGTTCTCCCAAGTCAGGCTGGTTATGTGTGCTTTATGTTACAAAAAACCAACAAGAACCAATAATGCTTTCAAATATTTATAATAGAAACACATTTCTATTGATGAATTACTTAACTGATGTAAATGGAATATTAATCTCCCTCTGATTAGTTCACATTCACGTTTCTGGAGGAACGAGAATACAAATCGTATTCATAACAGTGTCCCTTCCACAATGAAGAGCAGTGAATATTTTGAAGCCATGAAATAATTTTCACATTTTCTTTAAAAGACATAACATTCTGTTTATTTTTCTGTAAATATGCAAAGGGAGCTTTACACAACTGAATTCTGTGGGCTCCCTGATTGCCGCTTTACCCCGTGCTCAGTCGGACTAACCGAGGATCATTTTCGTGGCTTAAGGACAAGCGTGTTGCTCTGGGGGACATGCCAGGACCCGGGGGGCTTTGGGCGGCCACGTCCTCTGAGCACGAGGGCCCAGGGCCCCAGGACGCACCTCCACCAACACTCTCACCTCTGGAGGCAGAGGACAGATCTCGGTTTGGGGCTGGGCCCACTTATTCCCTTCATTTTCTCTCTGACTCTGAAAGCATTCAGGGAAATCCTGAGCCAGGCCCGACCCTGTATTTAACCTGCTCCTGTGGCTACTGGGAAACAAGAGATGCTCAGAAATAACTGAGTGGCAAGTAGAAAAGGTACACAAACGGTTGTCTGCCAAGAGAGGCCCAGCAGTGAAGAATCGCGAGGGTTAGCCGCCGGCCCAGATGGAGCCCTGCCCTCTCCTGGTACAACCACAGCTCTCCTCCCGCATGGTCCACATGCATGCCCAGCCCTCCGAAGCTGCTGCTGCTGCCCTGGCTCACACGGCACCCAGTACTGAATAAACCTGTGCGGTTCAACATTGTTCTAGGCACATCACCAGGCCACACGTTTCATCCACACTTTGGCCCTAAGACACAGATATTACTATTTTTCTTTAACTAGAAGAAAATTGAGGTTCAGTGTCCAAGCTGTGAAACCCAGTGCCTTTCCACATTCTACTCCAAGTCCAGTTACTTCCTGATGGACAAAGGGCTCTGAGAGAACTTGGATTCTTCACAACTTTCTACTCTGAATCAGAGCCCTCTAGCAAGATAGTCTTTTTTTGCAACTTTTATGGCAATAGAGGTATTTGAGGCCTTTGCCAGATCACAATGCCAAAGTTAAAGGTGGTCTTTTTTCTGTAATACACTGCATTGAGGAATTTATGACTCAGGATAGAAAACTTCATCTGGCTTAGCCCTAGGCATTTGAGCTCCTAGACCAAGAAGGATTTGTTTTTCCAATAGCTGACTAAACCTGGCTTGATCACAGCTTGTAGGAATGCAACACCCCTCAAAGACCCTAACATTTTAGAGAATTTTGTTTACATGACACTAACCCCTGAATGACCTTAAATTCTAAATAAAAGTTCTATAGGCAATTTATATAAGAAGCTTGTTTCTGAGGAAAATAAATTATATGACAGGTTCATTATATATATTACAAACTAGACTGGTGAACATTTTCCTCAACATTTAAAAATCTTTAATTAAGACCTTTTGGTATATAAAGCTTACATGACAAAATCTAGGAGAAATCTACAAAATCTAAACACATTTCTAAAAGAAGGGATGGTGCCACTGAGATCTCCTTGCTGAGGCTTCCAGGGAGGCTGCGCTGTGTGGAGACACGCGTGTTCTCTTTAACTGTCTCAGTGTTTTGCATCCAAGATGCTCTTAGCTCACAGGAACTTTCAAAGCACGTTTGTCGGCCTGTATCCTGTGGCATTTGGCAAGTGAGACCTGTTTAATATAAGGTGTCAATAAAGCAAAGCTATGGTGTCTAAGAATAACCCACTCTAATCCCCCAGGACACTCAGTTAGTGCGCCCTGCGTTCTCGCGGGGTCCAGAGTCTTATGCAGTGGCTCCCCCTTTTTTCCAAAAGAAGAAACAGGCAACCTGAGGATTAACGTGACTTGCTAATGTTCACAAAGTTTAGAAGAAGAAGAGCAAAGAGCTTGTTCTATTGTTCTTTATTATTCAAGATAGGAATGTCAAGTGCATTTGAAATCACCATCATTAGTAATGCAACATGCTCTAGGTTGCAAAGATTAAAACTGAATGTTTTGTCTTGAGAGTCTCACAATTGCAACTTGTTTTATTTTTACACATTTCCAAAACAGATCAGTTGAAAGATCAAAGAGGTCTGTGTTCACATGGCATGAAAAATCTGAAGAGAGTAGCAAGAACACGCTTCATTGTATCACACAGGAGACAAGCAGCGCCTTTCACCTCCAAGAGTCTGAAGCCGCCAGAACTGAGTGAGTGGTGATTCGCCTCTTTATCCCAGGAGGCCCTGCCGTTAGCTGGGACAGCGGAGAGGCAGCCGCTTGGTCTCAGTGGCGGTTGTATGGAAGCCCGCGGACGCGCCCAGCCACCAGCGTGGGGAATGAGGCAAGGCAGGTGTTTATCCCAAGCGTCCCTGACCTCCGCGGAGGGATCTGGGCTTTGAGTGGAGGTTTGCGAGTGGGGAAGAAATGGGGAATTCCTGCCAACCTCGACGCTGCTGCATCGACAGAGGTGGCGGTGTGTTATATCTTTATAGAACACCAGGCCTCTGATCTAGTCTGACGTCTCCGCTTCTCACCGCTCCCCCGAGGCTGCAGCGAAACGCACACCGCACAGCTGTGACTCCATTGCACTTGCTGGTTTTCAGGGGTGTCTTTAACACCCCGGGGATGTCTGTGCTTTATCGGGGCTCTGAGGGGCTCATGCCCCTCTCCGGGCCCCATGTCTCTCCAGCCGCTACTTCTTCTCCCTCTCTCACAGCTGCCCTTTTCCTACAGCCTGTGTGAGAAAATGGAAAGGAAATCAGTTCTGATGAGTCACAGAGGCGTCTTTTGGTTCTAAAAGGAGCTGAGCTGAATTCAGCAACCACATGGCCATTAGTGGTGAATGGGATTCAGTTCAAGACAAGAAGATTCCAGCGGAGACAGCGGTGACCCTGCCCCCTCCCGCCACCCAGGTAACTTGTTTGTCCTTTGCTTGAACAGCTAAACACATATGTGCACACACGTGTGAGTGAACATGTGACATGCACTCATATATGAACAACGTACACAAGACCATGCACATACATGCATGTTTATGTGCGTTTGTCACTTGTGTGCCTGCATGTGTACGCATGTCTGTATATATGTGCACTTATGCACATGCATGTGTGTGCTCACGGAGTCCTGTGTTCTACATGTATGTTCACGTGTGTTTGTACATATATGTGTTTGTGTGCATGCCTCTACATGTGTGTGCATTGCGTGTGTGTGTGGTGTGTGCCTGCGTGTGCATGCTCAGTTGTGTCTGACTCTCTGCAACCCTGTGGACTGTAACCCTCCGATTTCCTCTCCTGGGATTCTCCAGGCAAGAATACTGGAATGGGTTGCCATTTCTTCCTCCAGGGGATCTTCCTACCCAGGGGTCAAACCCACACCCCCTGCGTCTCCTGCATTGTAGGTACTGGGAAGCCCTGATATGGGTTGTACTTTTGCTAATTTAGTCTCCCAACATCTAAGTCAGTCCTTCCTAAATTTTTATATGGCTATAAATTCATTTTAATTCCTTAACATGGACATTTGTGCAGTTATCTGGGTCATTCCTTCCAAGCGAGGGTTTAATTGCTTCACATCTGGAATACGTCAAGTTCACCGTTTTTGGAATTGTGTCATGAACGTTCCTTCCCTGGATCAGTTCAAGAGTCTGCTGCCAACATGATGCTCTCTGCTTACATGGTTCCTTCGAGTTCTGACTCCATCGGCATAAGCTCTTGTAGCTAAGGCTCCCTTCTCTTACCTCTGTTTGCGTATTGCCCTTCCCTCTGCTCTGTCCCCACTGCCTCTGTCCCACGTTCTTTCCAGGGTCTCATCTTGGCCAGCATCCTTTGGGCAGGGGAAGCAGAAGCCATAGAGTCAGTCAGCCTTCACACTGGTCCCAGCTCCAGTTACTCGCTCAATTAAAGTGATGTCCAGAGGAAGCTTCATTTATTTGGTCTTGGACTTCTCCACAGTTAACAATATTTAGGCATATTAATTTAACTACACAGCTGTTTACAGTAAAAACAAGACAGTATATATCAGTCATTTTTTAAACTGTAAAGTTCAGATCTTGCAATCATTGTTGTTCAGTTGCCAAGTCATGTCTGACTCTTAGCGACCTTGTGGACTGCAGCACGCCAGGCCTCCCTGTCCATCACCAACTCCTGGAGTCCACCCAAACCCATGTCCATTGAGTCGGTGATGCCATCCAACCATCTCATCCTCTGTCGTCCCTTTCTCCTCCTGTCCTCAATCTTCCCCAGCATCAGGGTCTTTTCCAATGAGTTGGTTCCTCACATCAGGTGGCCAAAGTATTGGAGCTTCAGCTTCAGCATCAGTCCTTCCAGTGAATATTCAGTGTTGATTTCCTTCCAGATCGACTGGTTTGATCTCCTATCCAAGGAACTCTCAACAGTCTTCTCCAACACCACAGTTTGAAAGCATCACTTCTGTGATGCTCAGCCTTCTTTATGGTCCAACTCTCACATCCATACATGACTACTGGAAAAGCCATAGTGTTAATTATATGGACCTTTGCCAGCAAAGTGATGTCTCTGCTTTTAAATATGCTGTCTAGGTTTGTCATAGCTTTTCTTCCAAGGAGCAATCATCTTTTTATTTCATGGCTGCAGTCACCATCTGCAGTGATTTTGAAGCCTAAGAAAATAAAATCTGTCACCGTTTCCATTGTTTCTCCATCTATTTGCCATAAAGTGATGGGGCTGGATGCCATGATCTTAGTTTTTTGGAACATTGAGTTTTAAGCCAGCTTTTTCACTCTCTTCTTTCACCCTCATCAAGAGGCTCCTTAGTTCCTCTTTGCTCTCTGCCATTAGAGTGGAATCATCTGTGTATCTCAGGTTATTGATATTTCTCCTGGCAATCTTGATTCCAGCTTGTGAGTCATCTAGCCTCACATTTTGCATGCTGTAGTCTACATATGTTAAATAAGCAGGGTGACAATATACAGCCTTGTTGCACTCCTTTCCTAATTTTGAACTAGTCTGTTGTTTCAGGTCTGGTTCTAATTGTTACTGCTTGACCTGCGTACAGGTTTCTCAGAAGATAGGTAAGGTGATCTGGTATTCCCATCTCTTTAAGAATTTTCCAATTTGTTGCGATATACACAGTCAAAGGCTTTAGCGTAGTCAATGAAGCAGATATTTTCCTGGAATTCTCTTGCTTTCTGTATGATCCAATGAATGTTGGCAATTTGATCTCTGGTTCCTCTGCCTTTTATAAATACAGCTTGTACATCTGAAAGTTCTTGGTTCACATACTGCTGAAGCCTTAGCTTGAAGGATTTTGAGCATTACTTTGCTAGCAAGTGAAATCAGTGCAATTGTATCTTTACTTAATTATAAAATCCTCCACTCCTTGCTTCTTCCTTGGTTGCTGACCTGGATACTGAATTAATTTTATCCTTTCTATTTAAAGAAATTATTATGTGTGAAATTGCTAGTATTAGACTATTTTCACCTGTAAGAAAGTCACTTTCATGTGGTTTATCCTACTAATTAAAAATATAGCAAAGTGGTATATTTGCATGGCTAAAACCTAAACATGGCCATTAGATGAACAACATACAAGTGTTATTTGTGTCTCATTTTGCTAAAGGGTTAGTTTCTCAAGAATAAGCATATCTGCTTGTTTACTTTCATCTTTTTTTTTCCTTGAGATTGTTTCCCTTAAATGTCTGGTGATCCTTTATTTCCTGTTCAAACTTAACATTGTCACATCAAAAAGGTGAACAGACTCTACATTGTCATTAGCAAGGGGCTTTCTTTGGGGAAATTTGATCGGGAGTGCTCACTAAGCTGAAATTTCCCAAATATGAGAAAGTGGTGTCTTTGATCTAGACTTCTTCGCTTCTCTAGAGACAAGTCCCTCGTCTCCTCTTGGGAGCAGGGTGCACGGCTGCTGTCCCCTTGCTCACTGGTGGCAGGGAGGGTGGGGTTGGGCACTGCGGGCTCACCGTTCCGGGTACAGGTTTTCATAAACCCCTCTGTTTTCAGAGGGGTGTCTCTCTTCTGCTCCAGATGCCCTGAATCTCAGTGTCCAGAGCTCCTCCCCATGTGTGTGGACTGTGGTTTCCTTCACTTTGTGTGAGCTTCAAGGCACCTGCTATGAAAGAGATACTGTAACAACACTGCTTTCTTGGGAGAAAAGGGCAATAAGGGGGATATTTGGTTCTCATCTTTAAGCTGGAAGGTTTCTCCTCTGACAGCAAAACTTGAGAACATATGCAGTAACTTAACTTTTGGGACAATTTTAACATTTTAAGGCACCAACTTATTGTGTTTCCTGAAAGTGGAGATAAGAGAATAGTTGATTATTTAGCTTCGGCTTTGTTTTAAATATATTATGCCAATCTTGTGTCATATTGTTCACCCTCGGAAAATACAGACCAAATTTTGATATAGGTTTTCTTGGAAAAAATTACTTAACTACTCTTTAATGCCCTACTTAGGGTGTAACCAAATTTTATTTGAGGAAAAAATTCATTCTTTTCTCTACATAAATTTTCCCCCAGATAAAGATATTGTACTTTGCAAAACATATATTATTTGGGAATTCTAAATGTCTTTATTGGTTTTCATGGAACATTTGGTTAAGACAAAATGACCTGATATTTATGGCATCACCAACTCTACGGACCTGAGTTTGAGCAAGCTCCGGGAGATGGTGAAGGACAGGGAAGCCTGGGGTGCTGCAGCCCACGGGGTCACAAAGAGTCAGACACGACTGAGCGACCGAGCAAGACAGTTGGGCATCCAGCTGGGAACAAGGAAGGAATGGGGACTTTTCAGAGGAGAACAAGGAGAAGGTGGTAGCTCTCACTGTCACCCTTTCCCAGAGGCATAAACCGAGCCTTAGAAACTTTTCAAGTGGAGTTGAAATGGGGCCTGATGTTATGTTTTGTAACTGAATGTTCTTTCTCTTCCATCCTTCCGAATTTCTTGGCCAAGGCTAATTGTGAGCGTCAGCCTTCACACACTAAGCTCACATTCGTGTCTCTCCTCTTTTGTTGGTGTGTAGCGTGCAGGTAGATTTGAGAGGGGTCTGTGTGGCCACGTCCCCGTGCGTGGCACATGGTGCCCACTGGCTTCAGGGGTCTCTGTCCTGGGCGGCGACCCTGGCATTCTCATGCCGCCCCCTTGTGGCCGAGGTCCAGCCTGCAGAGAAGACTCTAGGACGCTTATCAGAGTCTCCCACCTCCAGGGAAATATGTTCCTGTGTGTGTGTGCCAAGCCGCTGTAGTCCTGTCTGACTCTTTACGACCTTATGGACCATAGCCCGCCAGGTTCCTCGGTCCATGGGATTCTCCAGGCAAGAATGCTGGAGTGGGTTGCTGTGTGAAAAGTGAAAAGTGTTAGTTACTCAGTCTGTCCGACGACTCTTACCCTCCTCCAAATAGGTGCCCACATAGAGGTAAATTATCTGATTAGATTAGTGATACCTGAGAGGTTGAATACCTTTGATGTTATCAGAGTCAGTAGTTTTCAAAATGTGTTGAGAGAATTCCAAGGAGCTTCATAAGGTCTAAATTTTATATTTAAATTCCTGCTTAACCATTGTGTTTCCTCCATTCCTGGCATACTTTATCACGTTTTAATACTCCTGACGTCAAGATGCCATTACTGTTGATGCAGTGAGGTCTCTGGTCACTAGGAAAAAGTATCAACTCATGGGTGGTGAATGGTCAGTTAAAAGGATCTCAACATCGAGAACATTCAGGCTGTAATCATTACCTAGTCCTCAGTGTTTAGATGCAAGAGGACCATATATCTTTCTTTTTAGAAGTCAAATTATATCTAGTGGAAGTTCCTACGTGTCAGGATGTGGAAAATTCCAGTTCACAAGTTTCTTTTCGTCTTCTGCACCAGGGCACCGGCCTCGTGTGCAGCCCGGGGAAGCCCCACAGGATCCTAGTCCCCCTCTGGGGCATCGCCTCGCTCCCGGCCCTGTGACCCCCACGTGCTGGCCCCTCACAGGACGGGAGAAGGGCCGGCTGCCCTGCTCTCGGGGGAGGGTGCTCCTCAGAGGACTTCTCGGAGCTCAGATGCTGGTGGCACTTTTCTCCTTAAACTGTGGTCCAAATGATCTTTTGTCTCAGGGCGGTCCTTCTGCCTCCTGCCCGTCCTCTGGGATCACGTGAACCTGACCCGTTAGAGCGATAGCCTCGCACCTATGTATCATTATGGATGCTGTCCTCCAAACTGCATTCCTGTATCGGAGCCGGTAGAAACTATAACTAAATAGTCGCTCCATTTCCATAGCCACTATCAATTATAGTTTGTGGTTTTTATCTCTGTTTGTCATGCCAATGGCCTTTTTTTCCTTTCAGTTTATCCAACTGAAGTAACTTCTGCCCAGGGAACAAAACACTGAATATTTTGACAGTTGTTAGATTAACTTCTGCAACTTTTCCTGATATAAATTGAACTTGCATGGTTTTGCTTTCCACACTTGCTTTCATATAAAATCTGGCTAGTGTTTCTCTGGTCAATAACTCTGTGGTGCTTACTTTTATGTGTCAACTTGAGGCCTAAAAGTGCCCAGGTAAGGGTTATTTCTAGGTGTGTCTGTGAGGGTGTTTCTGGATGCGGTTAGCACTTGAATCGGTGGAATCAGCCATGCACACAGCCCTCCCTCTGCAGTGGGCATCATCTTGTCTGTTGAGGGTCTGGAAAGAAGGAAAGGCAGAAGGAGGAGGGCTCACTCCTTTGCTTCCTGGCCTCCCGGACTTGGGGGGAATTGGGGGCCTTCCTTCAACAAGAATACCCAGGCCAAAGCCGACAGCATCCTCAACCAGGGCAGGAGCAACGGGGTGAAAGCCCTGCGCTGAGAAGTAGTTACTGTCAGCAGTTGGCAGGATTTCTTCCAGATAAGGTTTTTAGGCTATTTTGTCTCCTGTTTTCTTGTTTAAACATTATGCTGTATATACTTTATATCAAAAATATTAATGACATTTATTGGCTAAATCAAATCTCATTTAACCAAAAGATACAATTTATTTAAACCAGTTTCTTGGTTGGGAGGCTTTTAATAACTATTTCTTCTTCACTTTCTGCCTTATATTTCTTCATACAAATGTGCCTAAACAAATGTGATCATTTAATTTGGATGGACACTGCAAAGTGGAATTAATTAGACAAAGACTATGAACTTTTTAATAGTTCAAATTTATATTGTTGCTTTTCTCATCAGATAGATAGTGCCAGTGTACGTATGGTTCATTGAGCTTCTCTGGTGGCTCGGTGGCAAAGAATCTGCCGGCCAGTGTAGGAGACGCAGTTTGATCCCTGAGTGGGGAAGATCCTCTGGAGAAAGAAATGGCAACACACTCCAATATTCTTGTCTGGAAAAATTCCATGGACAGAGGAGCCTGAAGGGCTACAGCCCATGGGGTCATCAAAGAGTCAGACATAGCTTAGCTACTAAACAACAACAGCATGTATGGTTCATCACTAATGTATTGACAATATTGCTTTCTAACTTTTTAAGGTTCATAAACTGCAAATATTTTGCTCTCATTTTATTAATTCTTTGTAAATGATAGGTTTTATGTTTTTTTAATTATACTGCCCTGTTTCATAGTGTTTATGAATTAGTTCTAATTACAGGTCCCTGACTTGGAGGTTACTGTCTGGAGAATTTAAGCCTCAGGCCCTTAATGGGAGTTATAGCTGCTCTATATTGGTATATACCCTCGTGTGTGAAGCATGTCTCTCCTTCATTTCGAGGGTCCTCTGCGTGGCTGGGTTCAGCACAGCGGCTGCTCAGCCGTCACCGAGACACTCTCGGCCCGGTGCTCCGCTCCTGGTGGACACTGGATTGTCCTCTTCAGCTGACTTTCCAGCGTCCAGACACACGATGGCATCATGAGCTAGGGAGACAAGCTAACTCGCAGTTTCTGATCACGGTGTTTTCAGGTCAAGAGTAGGCTTAACTTCTAAAGGCTCAGATCTCCAAACACTGACTCCAAGGGAAAATTAGCATGCTTGCTGTGAGTCGACCTTGTTTTAATAGAAGCAGTAGCAATGTTCTGGGCCACTGTAAGTCACTGGCTTGATATAAATTAACCAAAGAATTCTATAGGGTATGGGTTAATCATTCCAGCTGTCCAGAAGCCTGGGGATGATATAGGGTTTTAAAGAGCCCTAAGTTACCACAGAAACAAAATGGCTTTCCCTGTTGGATTCTAGATGGTTAGGATGATGCAATCCAGGAAGAACTGGAGTGATGTAATTCAGTAAGACCTTGAGCACCAAGTCAGCAGCATTTGTTTTAGCCATTGAAAACATTTCCTTACCTTCCGATGGCAGAATTTCTAGAAAGTCCATTTCCACCAAGTCCCAAGTCATGATGACCCCAGTGAGCTTCCTTGCCTTAGATTGATGTTCTTCAAAGGTAACTTTTCTGACAAATGGCACTCCTTGATGTCATTTCCTGAATTAACTGACCCCATTACAAGTGTGGTAAGAGTCCAAGATTTCCAGTATATACTTTTGTTCGAATGAGCTTGCTGGCAGCATGAAGAAACCCCCAGAGCACACAGCTGGGACAGGCCCCTCGGCCCGTGTGTCTCTCGTGGAGAAGCACTGTCAAGTCAGCACACAGACTGGGGACGTCAGAGGAGCCAGACAGAGGGCAAGTGTCTCCCTGAAGGGGAGTTTTCATACATTGCTTTTATATATTTACACACTTTACATTCTTGAGATCATAATTTTGTAGTATTTTGAAATCTGTCATTTTCACCCTTTACTAAAGATACTCCAAATTTCTATAAAGTCCTGTATCTGTGAACAGTAACTAATACGTTTTAAGAGAACTAAATGTGATGGCTCTCCACGTGTGTACACCGCGAAGCTGTGTATGGTGCACAGAGGTTAGGGTGTCCCTCCTAGCTCTGGCCCTAAGGAATGGCGCCAGTGCCAGTGGGTGCCGCTGAATCTTCTCTGGGATCCCCACATCTCCCCCGCAAGTTCTTGCCTCAATGCTCAAACTAGGAGTGCTTTGGTGTTTGATATAATTTATTCAACACTGTATTTATAAAGCAAATTATGGAAGAGCATGCATGCAGGTTGTAGGTCTTTTGAAGAGCGCTTCCCTTCCACAAAGTGCAGGCTCCACGGCTGTGTGAATGGCCACACAGACTCTGACTCTGCGCTGAGCGGGGCCCTCTTCCTCACCTCAGGAGGTTGGCGTCCGCCTTCTCTGGGAGCGCCCCTTCTTGTTTGCTGATAGATATAAACAGGCCCTATTGTCAGCGTCCTGACGCTTGCACCAAAGGGCTGTAGCTCATAAGCAGCACTAGAATTTTCCCATGTACACAGTTTATGTCTAAAATCTTGAGGTTTTGCAAGGTTATGATGTTGCAAGTTGATCTTCCTTACTTCCTTCAAAAACTAAAACAAAATGCAGTGCTTTTCTGTGCGTTTACAATAAGGAAGAGGTGGCGCGGCTGCCACGTCAGCTGAGAACTTCTGCTGACGGTTGTGCACTTTCAGGTGTCAGGGCACCGTTTCTGCCTCGTCCCAGAAGGTCCTAGTCTAAGTCACCTCAGCTCAAGGGTCCACTTTCTCCAGTTCCTCAACAACAGCTAAAGAGTTTCTTTGAGTAATTTGGAATTACTGCAGCTTAGTTCAGAAAATAGAGAAGTCTAGCATTAATAATCCTGGCCATTTGGAACTGGAGGCAGTGCTGACCTGGTGACAGAAGCCCCGGCCTGGAGGGTCGGCGGTGGAGCGATCAGAGCACACGGCTCCTGTTCGGAGCCCTCCCTGCACGGCGGCAGCTGTGCACCATGGTGCCCATGAGGCCTGGTCCCGGGCTCACCCTACAGCTCCAGGCCCGGTCCTCCAGGGGGCACTGAGTTCTCTTGAGGCCATTATCCCAGTGAACTGTGCTGTCCAGCTCAGCAATTCCTGAGCCTGTCATCACACAGCTTTCCAGCTCATCGTTTGGATATGAGCCACGTGTTGAGCGTTAAGACATAATGGTCATGCATCAGCCACAGGTTCCATGGGACACTCCACTTCACAGGTGCAGTGTGAAGCCATTCAGCTCTAGATGTGTCTCTTCACATGAACGACCCGACCCTAGGGGTGAATTTTATTTCTGCTCACAGATTTCTGGGCTTTGACATGATTCCAGGTGAACAGAAGCACAGAATCTCCATGCTTTTTTTACAAATGTCTTAGAACATTAGTGAAACAACATAAATATTCAGTTGCTGTGGAAAGCAGAAAGTACCATCATTATGAGCACTGTCATTACCAAAACTCACCTCTTTTCAGCCCTCTGGTAGGTTGAGCTTTTCAAGTCCTTGATTCAGGTTACTTTTCTAAACTAAGAATGAGAGGAGACTCCGAAAACACGAGAAGTATAGACTGTGACCAGAACATGACATTTGACTGGTTACTTTTCATTGCCTTTGAAAAGTGATTTAGGTAACAACCCTGATGGCTCAGTTGGTAAAGAATTTGCCTGCAATGCAGGAGACCCTGATTCGATTCCTGGGTTGGGAAGATCCGCTGGAGAAGGGATAGGCTACCCACTCCAGTATTCTTGGGCTTCCCTTGTGGTTCAGCTGGTAAAGAATCTGCCTGCAATGCAGGATACCTGGGTTCAATCCCTGGGTTGGGAAGATCCCCTGGAGAAGAGGAAAACCAGTATTTTGGCCTGGAGAATTCCAAGGACTGTATAGTCTCTGGGGCTGCAAAGAGTTGGACACAACTGAGAGATTTTCACTCACTCACTCATTCATAGCCCAGTGGTCTCAAACTGGCTACATATTACAATTATCCTGGGAACTTGAAAGAATAATAATACTCATATCCCTTTCAAAGTCCGCTTACCATTTTAATAGGCATTGTTTGAAATCCATCAGTCAAATAGTTCTAGAAATTTTGCATAAGAAGAAATTACGAAGAAGATATGATTCAATTCTGTTTTTTCATAGACAAGAGCCAAGGGATTTACTGAAGTCCTGTAATTATTGAGACAAAAAGTGATCTAAAATCCAAGTGAATTTTCCCTTTGTCAATTGTTCTTTGAGAAGCAATGTCTTTTGTGCAGCACTGTAGCAGAGATCTCTTTTCTCTTCATTTTCTAAGTTCTAGTCTTTTCACAATCCCTGATGGTTCCGTTGGTAAAGAGACTGCCTGTAATGCAGGTAGACCTGTGTTTGATCCCTGGGTCAGGAAGATCCCTGGAGAAGGAAATGGCACCCACTCCAATATTCTTGCCTGGGAAATCTCATGGACAGAGGAGCATGGCGCGCTACACTCTATGGAGTTGCGAGAGTCGGACACGACTTAGCGACTAAACCACTCCCAGGCTATTCAAAGTGTCAACCAAATGTTAGTTAGAAGGAAACTTTTACCGATTTAAGAGCATACACTTTTATCTCTTGTTAAAAGAGGCTATGTCTGGGAACTCAGCACAACCTCTTTCAGTTAAGAAATCTCTTCATAAACAGCAATAAAGTCACTGATGGCAAATACGGGTTTCCTGGTTAAAGTCTGTAAGTCACAACAGCCTGTAGTGATTTATACCTGCTGTCCTTGGTTTACACTTTGGCCTCTGCCAAGTGGGCTGGTCCATAGCTTAAACTCCTTCAGAATTTTGCCTTGTCTTCCTCTCTGTAGCCCATAATATCTACCTTAACGCCAAAACATAACGAGTCACACGTTATCGTCTCTCTTGTGTCTGACTCTATGAAAGGTTTTCAGGGCATAAATATGAATAAGACTTGGTGGATAAATGTATATGTATAACTGACCCATTTTGCTGTTCATCTGAAACTAATCAGTTCAGTTCAGTTCAGTCACTCAGTCATGTTCAACTTTGTGACCCCGTGAACTGCAGCACACCAGGCTTCCCTGTCCATCACCAACTCCTGGAGCTTGCTCAAATTCATGTCCATTGAGTTGGTGATGACATCCAACCACCTCGTCCCTTCTCCTCCTGCCTTCAATCTTTCCCAGCATCAGGGTCTTTTCCAGTGAGTTAGTTCTTTGTATCAGGTGGCCAAAGTACTGGAGTTTCAGCATCAGTCCTTCCAATGTATATTCAGGGTTGATTTCTTTAGGATTCTCTGGTTTGATCTCCTTGCAGTCCGAGGGACTCTCAAGAGTCTTCTCCAAAACAACAGTTCTAAAGCATCAATTCTTCCGCTCTCAGCTTTCTTTATGATCTAACTCGCACATCCATACATGACTACTGGAAAAATCATAGCTTTGACTAGACGGACCTTTGTCAGCAAAGTAATGTCTCTGCTTTTTAATATGCTGTCTAGGTTGGTCATAACTTTTCTTCGAAGGAGCAAACATCTTTTAATTTCATGGCAGCAGTCACCATCTGCAGTGATTTGGAACCCAAGAAAATAAAGTCTGTCACTGTTTCCATTGTTTCCCCATCTATTTGCCATGAAGTGATGGGACTGGATGCCACAATCTTCACTTTTTGAAAGTTGAGTTTTAAGTCAGCTTTTTCACTCTCCTCTTTCACCTTCATCAAGAGGCTCTTTAGTTCCTCTTCATTTCTGCCATAAGGGCTGTGTCATCTGCATTTCTAAGGTTATTGATATTTCTTCTGGCAATCTTGATTCCAGCTTGTGCTTCATCCAGCCCAGCATTTCTCATGATGTACTATGCATATAAGTTAAATAAGCAGGGTGACAACATACAGCCTTGATGTATTCCTTTCCCGATTTGGAACCAGTATGTTCTAACTGTTGCTTCTTGCTTCTTGATCATTTCTGCATACAGATTTCTCAGGAGGCAGGTAAGGTGGTCTGATATTCCCATCTCTTGGAGAATTTTCTTTGTTGTGATCTACACAGTCAAAGGCTTTGGCATAGTCAATAAAGTAGATGTCTTTCTGGAACTCTCTTGCTTTTTCGATGATCCAATGGATGTTGGCAATTTGATCTCTCATTCCTCCGCCTTTTCAAAATCCAGCTACAACATCTGGAAGTTCACATTTCACGTACTGTTGAAGTCTGGTTTGGAGAATTTTGAGCATTACTTTGCTAGCATGTGAGATGAATGGAGTTGTGCAATAGTTTGAGCATTCTTTGGCATTGCCTTTCTTTGGGATTGGAATGAAAACTGACCTCTTCCAGTCCTGTGGCCACTGCTGAGTTTTCCAAATTTGTTGGCCTATTGAGTGCAGCACTTTCACAGCATCATCTTTCAGGATTTGAAATAGCTCAACTGGAATTCCATCACCTCCACTAGCTTTGTTTGTAGTGATGCTTCCTAAGGCCCACTTGACTTCACATTCCAGGATGTCTGGCTCTAGGTGAGTGATCACACCATCATGATTATCTGGGTTGTGAAGATCTTTTTTGTACAATTCTTCTGTGTATTCTTGCCACCTCTCCTTAATATCTTCTGTTTCTGTTAGGTCCATACCATTTCTGTCCTTATTGAGTCCATCTTTGCATGAGCGGTTCCCTTGGTATCTCTAATTTTCTTGAAGAGATCTGTAGTCTCTCCCATTCTCTTATTTTCCTCTATTTCTTTGCTTTGATCCCTGAGGAAGGCTTTCTTATCTCTCCTTGCCATTCTTTGGAACTCTGCATTCAGCTGGATATATCTTTCCTTTTCTCCTTTGCTTTTCACTTCTCTTCTTTTCTCAGCTATTTGTAAGTCCTTCTCAGAAAGCCATTTTGCCTTTTTGCGTTTCTTTTTCTTGGGGATGGTCTTGATCACCACCTCGTATATAATGTCACGAACCTCTGTCCATAATTCTTCAGGTACTCTATCAGATATAGTCCCTTGAATCTATTTCTCACTTCCACTGTATAATCAAAAGGGATCTGATTTAGGTCATACCTGAATGGTCTAGTGGTTTTCCCTACTTTCTTCAATTTAAGTCTGAATTTTGCAATAAGTTCATGATCTGAGCCACAGTCAGCTCTTGGTCTTATTTTTGCTGACTGTATAGAGCTTCTCCATCTTTGGGTGCAAAGAATATAATCAATCAGATTTTATTGACTGTGGCTAGAGACGTTCACCACATCAGTCAGTCGGATGGTATTGACCATCTGGTGATGTCCCTGTGTAGAGTCCATGTTTTGCTTACATGTCATATTTCTAAGAAGTGGGCCTCATACCTCTGACTCCAGGGTTACAGACCCATTGTCTTTCCACCTTCCTGGAAAAGAGTTCACCCTTCTGGGAACTCTGTCTTTCCCCAAACTGTAATTACACAACTTGGAGTCATGCCCTGTTTTGGATCTGTAAGAGATTAGCGAGCACTCATCCCAGCTTGTCACAGATGCAGGAACCAAGGCCCCAGAAAAGTGTAGAGTTTTCTCAGGTTTCTAAAGCCAAATCATGGTAGAGGAAAGGTTGGAACTAAATGTTCTGGCTCCTAGGCCTGCAGCTGTGTTGTGTGGTTTGTTGTCCTAGTTGGACATCACCCTGACAGCTGCAGTTTTTTCCTCTAACCCGGTAGAGCAGGAGCTGGTTTAAAACTGACTCACAGTGAGAGTCAGAAAGAGAATAACGTTTAAGTCATTAGAGATGTTGCAAAATGATAGAAACAAACATGTACCCTGTCAAAGGATCGTGTGCTGAACGTTTCTAGCCCCAGTGATGGCACATGGAGTGCTGCTCTTTGCTCTTCTCCTCTTTCTGTGGCCCTGCGTTTGTCCTTCAGAAATGTAGCTGCGGGTTGCACAGAACAAGCTCTATCCCTCAGCGGTCCCTTCATCCTGGCAGCTGTTTTGTACTAATCAGAAAAAAAATGCACTTATTGCATGTATAGATTGATTCTTTTTGAGCTTGCAACTATATAGTAATCCTCTTTCAGCAGACCAATGTTTCTATGATTATCAGTAACTGCCCTTAGCTCACAGAATACTTCACAGACATGCAAGCAAAATATCAAAGAACCTGGCTCTAATTTTAACCTCAATTGGCAGTTTCTACATGCCCACAGCAATGGATTTTGATAATAATTAAAGGTGCAAGCAATTTCAGACATTTCTTGGTTTGCAAATCACCACTGGCCTCTGTTATGGTGAGTATGGAGGCCCTTCCTTCTGTTAATAGGCTCCCCATCCTAATGAGTTAGGTACAGAGTGGGGAAATTAGAACCGGTGAACAGATTTAAACACTAACATACTGGAAGAAGTGGCTCATATTTCAAATCCTGGAAGAGTCTGATAAAAACTCAGGATTGGTAAACTCCAGAAGCAAATCACTGAGCTCAGGTTACATTCACCTCTGACTGATTCATCCTTCAGCCGCACAAGAGGCAGGGTGGCTCCTTCCACCAAGTCTTTAAACTTTGCAGGAGGGCATGTCCTACACACCTTTCCTGTCAGCTCTCCACTGGACTGTGGGTTCAGTTGGGCACTTCTCTCTCGAGATGTTGGAGCATAACCCCCCATTCCTTAGATGTGGGCTGTGAATAATGACTTCCTTCAAAGGGTGTGTATGATGGGGGGATATACTAACTTTAAGTGAAGAAACCTGATAAGCATGACCTCAGCCAGATGATGTAGGTTTACATCAACGAGGTATGTTATTGACTATATGCACTTTGGTATGATGTGATGAAAATGGCGCTTTATCTTTGTGGCCCTCCTCCCAACTCACATAATCCCAATTTAATAATGGAAAGGGACGTACAGATTCTGAGTAAAGAATATTACACAAAATATTAGACCAGCACTTCTTAGTACTACAAGGTTGTGAAAACATAAGTCTGAGAAACAGTCGTAGCCAAGAGAAGCTTAAGAAGAAATGATTACTTCTATGCAATTTGATATTCCAGCAGGATCTTGGAACAAGGACATTAAGAGAAAATGAAGCAAACCTGAACAAACTATTAACTTTAGTTAGTAATGATGCATCAATATTGGTTCACTAATAGTCACTAGTGTTACTAATAACAGAAGCTGAATATGAGGTGTAGGAACAATTTCTATGCTGTCTCTACAATCTCCTATAAATCTGAAACTATTCTAAAATAAAAACCTTATTGAAAACCGGTCACATTTATGCAGCTGCTATAGCGCTTTCTTTGGGGCTCCCGGGTGGCTCAGTGGCAAAGTCCGCCCATGATGTCAGCGAGGCTCTATCCCCACGCTGACCCGTACGGAGGGGCGGGGGGGACCGCCTGACTGCCCGCGCCCCCTGGGGCCGGAGCCCCCGCACCGGGAGACCCACGGCCAAGGGCCCCAGTGGCTGCTGCGCCTGCGCACCCCGCACCGGGAGACCCACGGCCAAGGGCCCCAGTGGCTGCTGCGCCTGCGCAGCGGGACGCCGTTTCCGCCGCAGCTCCCTGCGCCCCGGGCCCGAGGCCGCCCTTGACCCGCCATCCCGGGGCCCCTCCTGCAGCCGCACCTCTCGCCCCGGCCAGGCCGCTGCTGTGCTGCCGGCCCTGGGCGCATACGGTGGCGGTCCCACCCCACCGGGCCTGGGAGCCAGTTCCACTGGTTACCTGCCCCCTCACGCCTCACACCCTCACACCTCACGCGGCGCTGCGCGGCGCTGCAGCAGCTGGCCCCGTGCCCCAGGCTGCAGATCCAGAAGTTCCAGACCTCTCCTTACGCCAGGTTCTCCGCTGCCCTCTGAGCCCTGGGGTGCCACACCCGTTGCCAAGAGGGATCCCCGGGCTGGAACCTGCCCTCATGGGAGAAGAACACGAGGACACAGCAGCTACCCAGCGACTGGTACCCACAAGACCCCACAGCGCGGACCTCCGAGCCCCCTGCCGCGCTCGCCGGCATACCCGGCACTGTGAGCCACAGAGCCTTCACCCCGCTGCGCCCTCCTCAGGGCTGGATCCTGTACCCCCCCGAGCCGGCGCCCCCTCTTTCCCCACCAAAGTCCTAAAAGGCCAGAAGAGGGGGCTTCCCCCTCAGCTGTACAGTTGTGAGAAAATCATTGTTACAGGGGCAGTGAGGACTAGTTATTAGCTGTAACTGCTGCGTGGTGACAAACCCCTCCACCCGCAAAATGATGGAAAGCAGAAAGCGAATCCCACCAACATTCCCCTGAACGTGCCAACACCGCTGCAGTGACAGAAAGTCAAAGAGACTTCAGGAGTTATACAAGAAGGAGGCTTAGGAGATTTTCTTCTTCTATAAGCTGTAGAAATGGGAACCAGTCTGGATAAGTTCTCATCATAAATCATTCTTGTCTGAGAATTCAGCCACTGGCACCATCTTCCTGGGGGCGGGAAGGAGACTCTATCTGCAATCAGTAAATATTCCCGTGGAACTCGAAGGTGGAGGAGAGCTCTCCTTGCCTGAGTGTAAACAGCAGGACTGTTTCAGACTCATTAAGCCCTTGTTCTAGCTTTCAAACAAAAGTAGCCCTCGCTCCTTACATAAACCTTATGCCAGGAAACAGTCTCATGTCAGTAGATGGAACATAAATACCAAGTCAGAAGGATCAGAAGAGACCAAGCAAAAGCAAAATTAACCATAGCTGTTTGAGAGCCAACATTTCAAACCGTGGGATGTTAGGAGTCTACTGACGTCCATTAAATGAAACATCTATTAACGGCCGTTAGCTGAGTGTGATAAAGAGTAGTTACACCTCAGTGCCACGGTGTAGAAATGGAACCTGGTGTGATTTTTTACACCCTTGAGCTCTGCCCCACATTCTCTGAGACCGTAAGAGAGAGAGACCGTCTCTGCTTAGAGGAGGCGCTGCAGCAGTGTGACCTCACTGCAGCCTCCAAGCCCATCACAGAAGCACTTTGAGTCCCACATCCTGACTTTTGGGTTACACACGCGCATGGGTGTGTGACACATAGGATTTATTGGTCAAAACCATGTTCGGTATCAGCAATCTCATCAGCATCTGCATTAGCACCCAGCTCCTTCCTTCTCAGGAGCAAAGAGTCTTTATCTGAACAGAATCTTACAGACCTGGTTTGGATCCTGGCTAACTATTTAAAATGAAATGTGTGATTTTAGTTACACACACACAGACACACAAAAGATATCATGAAAATGTCACTGTTATTTCTAGAGGTCCCATACTAAAAATAAATCAACGATGCATAGTGCACGACTATGTATAAAACAGACAGCTAATAAGGACTAGCATGCAGCACAGGAAACTCTACTCAGTGTGTTATAATGGCCTATAGTGGAAAAGAATCCATCATTAAAAAAGAGTAGATATGTGTATAGACATAACAGATTCACTTTGCTGTATACCTGAAACTAATACAACATTGTAAATCAACTGTACTCCAATAAAAATTTAAAAACAAAATCCTTAAAGGAAAAAACAAAGAATGAAAAAGTACAAAAAAAAAAAAGAAAAAAAAAGAAAAGAAACCCAACAATGCAGGTGGAAAAGTAAAGCAAATTTCACCTTATGCTACAGTCCCAGGTTAGGTAACAGAATATTTGTTGAACATCAGTAACGAGTATTCAAACTGCCTCTGTGCCCATTGCTGAGTTACACAGAGACAAGGCATGCAAACAAGAGCACACGTGGTCTGTTCCTCAAGCATGAGGAGAAGGAAGATAAATTTCTGGATTTTTAATTTTAATTTTGACCTCTGGTTGCCATATTTATGTCTCAAAAGTGAAAAATCTTGCTGATCAAATTTTATTATCTTTCTACTCAATAACACAGAAAAGAATACGTTTAGCACTTTATTTCATTCAACAAATATAATTCTAATCCAACTCAAGTTGATGCTGATCTTAATTCCAATCTACTTTCTTTACCTGAAAACGTCATGAAAGGACAGTTTTGCTGGTTGGCACAATGTATTACCTTTTGGAGTATTAGGAGTTACATTCTTCTTGGTTTTATATTCGGAAGTTAAAGTTTAAAGGCTGTCTGAAAAATAGAAAATTTACTTATGCTATAATTCTCTATGCTCTGGTGAATATCAGTTGCTACAACGTCAAAAATGAAAAAGTGAACAAGGTAAAGTTGCAGTAGCTGAGAACTCAAGTGAGTGAGCTAGCCCAGACACCAGCTGTCTCCAAACGCCCAGAGATGGCTCAGCCGGCACAGCAGGACTCCGGGAACCTTGGACTTCACCCTCTGGGCTCTGCAGGGAAAGAAAGGAGTCACCAAGAGCTTTTTAAAACATAGCATATTCCCTTTGAGTATAATAATCAGTCATGAGTTTCAGTTAGAAAAAAATAATTTCAATTAAAAATAACCACAATTAAAAAGCAGAGACATCACATTGCCTACAAAGGTTCTTAAAGTTATCATTTTTCTAGTCGTCATGTAAGAGTTGGACCATAAAGAAGGCTGAGCACCAAAGAATTAAGGCTTTTAAATTGTGGTACTGGAGAAGACTCTTGAGAGTCCCTTGGACTGCAGGATCAAACCAGTCCATCCTAAAGGAAATCAATGCTGAAGATTCATTGGAAGAACTGATGCTGAACTGAAGCTCCAATACTTTGGCCACCTGACGCAAAGAGCCAACTCACTGGAAAGGATCCTGATGCTGGGAAAGATTGAGGGCAGGAGAAGAAGGGGATGATGGAGGATAAGATGGTTGGATGGCATCACCAATTCAATGGACAAGAGTTTGGGCGAACTCTGGGAGATAGTGGAGGACAGAGGAGCCTGGCATGCTGCAGTTCACAGTGTCGCAAAGATTTGGGCATGACTTAGCGACTGAACGACATCAACATATGGGTATAAATATAGAGACAGACTTTTATAAAAAGTGGGGTTAAATTAGAAATATTGCTTTTACATATTGCTTATTCTATTCACAGTGTATTACAACTGTGTTTTTGAAATAAAAGTGGAATTTGCCAAAATGCTAGAATCTGTTGAATTTTTTGTTTGTTCCTGGGGCATTTTGAGGTGCACCAACTCTTTTAACAAGATCTAAAAGATAAGCCATTTTCAATCCTGAGACTTAACAAAATACTACTCACCGGACAAAAATATAGAGTTGGAAAGATTTTTAAGTCACATATCCAGATGTTTGTCTATGAGTCTGAACAGTTAACAGTTTGGAAACATCCTCATGTCTGGGGGAGTATGTATGTGTGTGTGGGTGGGTGTGCGTGCGTTCACGCGCACCCTCCATTAGAGCCTTTGGATTAACATATAAATAATAAATGATTAATATCAGTAAGAAACATTTAAAATTTTAGTCCTGCCTTAGTTCAGCTCAGTTCAGTCACTCAGTCGTGTCTGACTCTTTGCAACCCCATGGACTGCAGCATGCCAGGCTTCCCTGTCCATCACCAACTCCCGGAGCCTACTCAAACTCATGTCCTTCCCGTCCATGATGCCATCCAACCATCTCATCCTTTGTCGTCCCCTTCTCCTCTCACCTTCAGTCTTTCCCAGCATCAGGGTCTTTTCAAATGAGTTGGTTCTTTGCATCAGGTGGCCAAAGAATTGGAATTTAAGCTTCAGCATCAGTCCTTCCAATGAATATTCAGGACTGATTTCCTTTAGGATTGACTGGTTGGATCTCCTTGCAGTCCAAGGGACTCTCAAGAGTCTTCTCCAACACCACAGTTCAAAAGCACCAATTCTTCAGCACTCAGCTTTCTTTGTAGTTCAACTCTCACATCCATACATGACTACTGGAAAAAACATAGCTTTGACTAGATGGACCTTTGTTGGCAAAGTAATGTCTCTACTTTTTAATATGCTGTCTTGGTTGGTCACAGCTTTTCTTCCAAGGAGCAAGCGTCTTTTAATTTCATGGCTGCAGTCACCATCTGCAGTGATTTTGGAGCCAAAGAAAATAAAGTCAGCCACTGTTTCCACTGTTTCCCCATCTATCTGCCATGAAGTGATGGGACCGGATGCCATGATCTTAGTTTTCTGAATGTTGAGCTTTAAGCCAACTTTTTCACTCTCCTCTTTCACTTTCATCAAGAGGCTCTTCCGTTCTTCTTCACTTTCTGCCATAAGGGTGGTGTTATCTGTATATCTGAGATTATTGATATTTCTCCTGGCAATCTTGATTCCAGCTTGTGCTTCCTCCAGCCCAGCGTTTCTCATGATGTGCTCTGCATATAAGTTAAATAAGCAAGGTGACAATATACAGCTTTGACGTACTCTCTTTCCTATTTGTAACCAATCTGTTGTTCCATGTCCAGTTCTAACGGTTGCTTCCTGACCTCCATACATTTCTCAAGAGACAGGTCAGGTGGTCTGGTATTCCCATTTCTTGAAGAATTTTCCACAGTTTGTTGTGATTATACCTGCCTTAGTGGTACTGACCTTTGTGTCTCATTTGATTTGCTTTCAAGAAACCAGGAAATTGTTAATTTTTCTAATTTATTAGCAGTTCCTAACTACGCCTGAAAGTCACAATGAATGAAGGATGGAGAGGCTCTCATAATCTGAGCAAGTTGACAGCCAACCTGTAAGTCATTACTTAAATACACACCAATTACATGCGTGTAGAACCAGCTTTTCAAACAAACACAGCCTCTTCCATTTTCCCTAATTTAAAGAATTTCTATTAATATAACATCTTGGCACAGCCAGCACTGGTTTTTGTCAGCTCATAAGTAAACTTTACCTTGAAAAGTTTATACTCTGTGGACACTCTCTTACAAAAGGAAAACAAAACTGCTCAAATTATTATGTGCCCTATCAAATCACCAAACAGAAACCTTACAGTGGTTTTTCTAAGAAATTACAGCCAGGTGGTTTAAGTCACTAACTTAATAGGACTGTAAAACTCTCTGTATTATGCAAATATTTTGGAAAGGAAGTTAAGCAATATACAGTTTATGATTAGTTCACAGATTCCCAATTTGTTATACTGCTGGGTCAGCACAAGGGTCAGAAAACAAAAGCAGAAAAGTTGTTTTATGGAAACTGAATGCTGGATTAACAAATTTCAGTTCAAGATGACAGAGTAGAAATATGTGCACTCATCTCTGCCTGTGAAAGCACCGAAATCACAGCTAGCTGTTGGACAAGCATTGACAGGAGGACACTGGAGCCCATCAAGAAAAAGGTGCTCCACGTCCAGAGACAAACAAGCTACAGTGAGACACCAGGAGGGGGCAATCACAGTAAAGTCAGATCCCACACCCACCACGTGGGCGACCCACAAACTGGAGAACAATAATACCAAAGAAGCTCTCCCACTGTCGTGAAGGTTCTGAACCCCAAGTCTGGCTTCCCAGCCTGGTGATACAACAGAGGGACTGGGAATCGTCATGGAATATGTCCTGGAAGGCTAGCGGGATTTGATTACAGGACTTCCACAGGACTGGGGGAAACAGAGGCTCCAGTATTGGAGGGCAACACAACCCAGAGTAAAAGAGCAGTGACCCCACAGGAGACTGAACCAAAGCTACCTGCTAGTGTTGGAGGGTCTCCCGTGGAGGTGTGGGTTGGTAGGGGCTCACCACAGGAAAGGGCGCTGGCAACAGGAGTCCATGAAGGTAGCCCTTGGCAAAAGCCCTCTTGGAGGTTGCTATTAACTCTACCACAGACCCCATAGACCCCAAGGCTGGGTCGCCTCAAGCTAAACAACTACCAGGTAGGGAGCCCACCTCCACCCATCAATGCAGGAGATATGGATTTGATCCCTGGCTCAGGAAGAGCCCTTGCAGGAGGAAATGGCAACCCACTGCAGTATTCTTGCCTGGAGAATTCTCTGAACAGAGGAGTCTGGCTGGCTATAGTCCATGGGTTGCAAAGAGTTGGACACAACTGAGCGACTTTCACTTTTTTAGAAAAACTAAAGAACAAACAGAGAAACAGAGGTGAATAATACACTAGAAAGAATCAATAGCAGAATAGCTGAGGCAGGAGAACAGATAAATGACCTGGAGGACAGAATGGTGGGAATCACTGCCACAGAGCGGAATATGGAAAAAAGAATGAAAAGAAATGAAGACCGCCTGAGAGATGTTTGGGACAACATTAAATGGACCAACACTTGCATTATAGGGGTCCCAGAAGGAGGAGAGCGAGAGAAAGGACCTGAGAAAATATTTGAAGAGGTAATAGCTGAAAAGTTCCCTAACATGGGAAAGGAACTAATCAACCAAGTCCAGGAAGCATAGAAAGTCCCAGGTAGGATAAACCCAAGGAGGAATGCACCGAGACTCATAGTAATCAAACTGACAAAAATTAAAGACAAAGATAAAATATTAAAAGAACAAAGGAAAACCAACAAGTAACATACAAGGGAACTCCCATCAGGCTATCAGCTGATTCCTCAACAAAAACACTGCAAGCCAGAAGGGAATGGCATGATCTATTAAAAGTGAGGAAAGGGAAGAAATTACAACCAAGAGTACTCTACCCAGCAAGAGTTTCATTCAGATTTGATGGAGAAATCAAAAGCTTTCCAGTCAAGCAAAAGTTAAGAGAATTCAGCATCACCAAACCAACTGCACAACAATTGCTAATGAAAGTTCACTAGGCAGGAAACACTAGAAGGAAAAGATCTACAGAAAATAAACTCAGTACCATTAAGAAAATGGTAATAGGATCATAGGCATCAATAATCACCTTAAATGTAAATGGATTAAATGCACCAACCAAAAGACATAGACTGTTCATCTTGATGTTTGGTAGAAACCAACACAATATTGTAAGGCAATTATCCTTCAATTAAAAATAAATACATTTTTTAAAAAGCTAGTTAATTAATTAAAAAATTAAAGAACAAAAGACATAGACTGGCTGAAGTGAGGCCTGGGTAGCCAGGAGGGCAGGGCTCAGGACCACGTCTGTCCGTCCCCTGGGCTTGGGCACGAGAGCAGAGGCCCCAGGCCTTAGAACAGACCAGGACCCAGCTCTGAGCTGCCCCCTGCAGGGACCAAGGCCTGGCTTCCCCAGAAACCAGTCAGTGAACCCATGAATCTGATGCCTGGAGGAGTTGATAGACGCCTGACCAGAGCCTCAGCCTGACACTCCCCATCAGGGATGGGTGTGTGCTGTGGAAGTCCAGGATGCCGGGACCCCCTGCTCAGAAGCCCCTGCTTGTCACCCCACTTTAACTTTCTACCTGGAGCCCCCCACCTCACCTTGCTGTTTATTGCTGTAATTTAATGACCTCAAATATGCTGTATAACAGACCTCATTCAGAACAGGGAGGCTCCCCGCACACACTTGGCCAGGCCCCATGGGCCCAGGTGCCAAGGGGAGCCTCTCTGCTTGCCACCCATCACTACTTCCCTGCCCCGCACGGGGGCACCCCAGGCTGGGTGCTGGCCCATTCACAAGCACCTCTTTGGAACAGGGGGATGGGGTTTCGCTGTTTCATTGCGCAGGACCTGGAGGGGGATCACGTCCTGCTAGGCACCCTTCCCAGGAAGGGGGGCCGTGATCAGACTCCTGTATGGGCCACCGCCACTGTCAGTCACCACAGAGCGCTCACCTCCCTCCAGAGTCTGGATAAATTCAGGTCAGACCGCAGGGGCATGGCCCGCAAGTGTCGCAGTAAAGCTGGTCACTGACCTCTCCAGTCAGTGTGCACCCTTAATGTACACCGACGAGACACTGCTAGTTTATGATCTTTTCATTCAAAGCTTGATTGAAAAAAACTAATTAATTAAAAATAAAAAAGAACAAAAGACATAGACTGGCTGGGCAGATGAAAACACGTGCCTGTGTGCACTTCCGCTTACCACATCCCTCTGCTTGATCACCCAAGTTGTATGTAATTATTTTATATTGTTAGGTTAATCACGTTCCCATTATGGCTTGCAATTTTAATTATCTTTTATTTTTGTCTGGCTCTTGATTGTGAAAATTTGATAAACATCTTTTACTATTGTGGTTATATAACTATTACTCACTTAATACCACTGTATCATGATTGGGCAACAAAAAAATAATAGAACTCTATATCACCAAAACTAGGATTTAATACTAAAACCTGTAATCACTTTTTAAAACCAGATACATATCAGAATTGTGTTTATCAGTCTTTCAGTCGTGTCTGACTCTTTGTGACCCCACGAACTTTAGCATGCCAGGCTTCCCTGTCCTTCACCATGTCTTGGAGTTTGCTCAGACTCATGTCCATTGGGTCAGTGTTTCCATCCAACTATCTCATCCTCTGTCATCACCTTCTCTTCCTGCCCTCAATCTTTCCCAGCATCAAGGTCTTTTCCAGTGAGTTGGCTCTTCGCATCAGGTGGCCAAAGTATTGGAGTTTCAGCTTCAACATCAGTCCTTCCAATGAACACCCAGGACTGATCTCCTTTAGGATGGACTGGTTGATCTCCTTGCTGTCCAAGGGACTCTTAAGAGTCTTCTCTAATACCACAGTTCAAAAGCATCAACTCTTCAGGGTTCAGCCTTTTTTATGATCCAGCTCTCACATCTGTCCATGACTACTGGAAAAACTATAGCTTTGACTAGATGGACCTTTGTTGGCAAAGTAATGTCTCTGCTTTTTAATATGCTGTCTAGGTTGGTCACAGCTTTTCTTCCAAAGAGCAAGTGTCATTTAATTTCATGGCTGTAGTCACCATCCACAGTGATTTTGGAGCCCAAGAAAGTAAAGTCTGTTACTATATCCATTGTTTCCCCATCTATTTGCCATGAAGTGATGGGACCAGATGCTAGGATCTTAGTTTTTTGTTTTTTTTTTTTTTATGTTGAGTTTTAAGCCAGCTTTTTCACTCTCCTCTTTCACTTTGGGCTTCGTTTGTGGCTCAGCTGGTAAAAAAATCCCCCTGCAATTCGGGAGACCAGAGTTCGATCCCTGGGTTGGGAGGATCCCCTGGAGAAGGAAAAGACTACCCACTCCAGTATTCTGGCCTGGCGAATTCCAAGAGCCGGACGTGACTGAGTGAGTTTCACTTCACTTCTTTCGCTTTTATCAAGAGGCTCTTTAGTTCTTCTTCACTTTTTGCCATAAGGGTGGTGTCATCTGCATATCTGAGGTTATTGATATTTCTCCTAGTAATCTTGATTCCAGCTTGTGCTTCATCCAGCCCAGTGTTTCTCATGATGTGCTCTGCATATAAGTTAAATAAGCAGGATGACAATACACAGCCTTGACGGACTCCTTTCCCAGTTTGGAACCAGTTTGCTGTTCCATGTCCAGTTCTAACTGTTGCTTCTTGACCTGCATTACAGGTTTCTCAGGAGGTAGGTAAGGTGGTCTAGTATTCCCATCTCTTAAAGAATTTTCCAGTTTGTTGTGATCCACACAGTCAAAGGCCTTAGTGTAGTCAATAAAGCAGAAGTAAATGTTTTTCTGGGATTCTTTAGCTTTTTCCATGATCCAAAGGATGTTGGCAATTTTATTTCTGTACTAAATCCAGCTTGTACATCTGAAAGTTCTCAGTTCACATACTGTTGAAGCCTAGCTTGAAGGATTATGAGCATTACCTTGCTAGCATGTGAGATGAGTGCAATTGTGGGGTAGTTTGAACATTCTTTGGCATTGCCCTTCTTTGGGATTGAAATGAAAACTGACCTTTTCCTGTCCTGTGGCCACCTCTGAGTTTTCCATATTTGCTGGCATATGAGTGCAGCACTTTCACAGCATCATTTTTAAAGATTTGAAGTAGCTCATCTGGAATTTCATCACCTCCACTAGCTTTGTTCATAGTGATGCTTCCTAAGGCCCACTTTACTTCACAGTCCAGGATGCCTGGCTCTGGGTGAGTGATCAAACCATCATGGTTATCAGAATTCTCTTGACTTTTTTTTGAAAAATATAAATGCCCGTCTGTTGCTCCAGAGCTCCATGAATGTTTTTAATGAGCAGTCATGTTTTAAAACAACTGGACTATATATAGATCTTTTACTTTTATCTAGTTTGTTTCACTTTTTCTATTTCAAGTGTCTGATGAATGGCTGCAGAGACTGGATTGACTCTTTGCGTCTGTTTTTTGAGTTTTTCCCTAAAGATGAGTCCTTCTGAAGGCCCTGGAACCTCTCGCGCACCCCACTGTCCCACAACTGTAAATACACTCGAGGAAAAGCTTCTGTGACCTCAGCTGACACACTGGACCCGTCTGAATCCCAGCAAGAGGAGGGCTGAGTGTCTGCCCTTGAGCTTGAGAGCCACTTGCAGGCAGCCCCTCACAGATGCCGGGCAGGTTTTCCCAGATATGCCTAAATCCTGCCTAGATGAAAGCTGAGAGCTTTCTACATTATGCTCAGAATTTGAAAAATTTTAACAATCTTTAATGTTGTAACATAAAACTACTTTTTTTTTCATAAACTACTTTCAAGCAATATCCTCTGCTATTATATTTGTAATTGAAAGTGGCTAAGAGTTACTCACCATCTCAAATTTTTTAAATTTAAGAATTTAAAATTAGAAAATTCTGTCAATCTTTGAAAAAAATCACAACTCAAAAAAAGAATCCTCCTAGGTTTTTATGAAAGAGAAATGAAATTATATGTCCACACAAAGACAGTTCTGTAATTCAAAATAATAATAGCAAGAATGAATTTTTTTCTATACAGCTTTTAGTTTACATAGTTCAACATTTTCCTAATTAATTTCTGTTTCTGCCTTTAGTAATACCTTTCATTTGCTTTCTTTTGAATTTTTGTTTTCTTTCTAGCTTTTTGAATTGATGGATTAACTTTTTATTTTTTTAGACATAAGTATTGATATAAAATTTCTTTTGGTAATTGCTTCATTTGGCTCTACAGATTCAGATATTATATTATGTTGTCATTGTTACTTTCTAGAAAATATGAAATCTCAGTTAGTTAATAGCATGTCTTTTGGCTATAATTGGGTGAATGAAGCTGTTTATACTCTTATTTTGTCATTAATTTATATTTTTTAGCACATCTTTGTTGGAGAATGCTAATATTTTAATTTATTGAGGTTTTGTGTCTTTCAGTTTGTGTCTTCCAGTTTTCTGGAAAGTTTCATTATTTGAAATAAAATGTAGTCTTTTTCATCAGAAGCCTGAATTTAATATATCCATAAGAGCTATATTATTGATTATATAATGTTCTTAATATATCTTGAGCAGAGAGTGGTTTAGTCTGATGTTTCAATATTTATTTTAGTGTTTCTATTTTTTCTTATAGCCTTTGTAGTTTCTAGTTTGTGAAAGTTGTTACTTTATTTTTTTCTCAGATTTATTGGGATATAATTGATATATAGTATTGTATAGCTTAATATACCACCCTAGCCTCTGCCATTTGTTGTTTTACTCTGTATGAATCCAGCTTTTTTTTTTAGATCCCACATATAAGTGATAAAATACTGCATTTGTAGTTCCCAATCTGGCCTGTTTTACTTAGCACAATGCCCTCAAGTTTCATCCATGTTGTCATAAATGGCAGAATTTCCTTCTCTGTCATGAATGGATAATATTCACTGTGTATGAGAAGTATCTATATCTATATTTCACATCTTCTTGCTCTATAATCAACAAAAATGTAAATCATCTGGACTCCTAAAGAAACTGTTATTATCATTAATAAAAGGTGCTAAGATTAAAAAAAAAATTTAACAATATATACATGTGTGTACCTTTTCTGAAAAGCAGCAGCTGTCAACAGCATTTGACAACATAAGAACTTTCAAATCGCTCTCGTATTAGATGAAGAATGTTAATCGCTGTTTTTGGTTTTAAGCCTCCTCGGGTTCTGGCAGACTTCACTGCAACTACGCTTACAGTTTCTTGCCTCACGGCTCCCTCATTACTAGTAGCTTTGGACTTTAGGGTCTTCCGTACCAAAGAGTCTTCCTCTGATGCACACACTTTTCCCGAGTTCTCTGACATTGCTCATTCACTTCCTCATCGTGGCCCTGAGTCCTGCCCCCTTCAGGACAGGAACTGCGGCTAAAGTTGAAGAAGTGGCTGCAAAAGACCAGCAGGCCACAGCCCGCACTGCCCCAGATGACCCTCCCTGGGCCTGGACCCCCAGACCCTGACGCCTCCACACCGCTCCGCCGGCTTGCTGCTTTCGGCCTGGGTCTCCCCGCAGCAGTCCACTCTGCTCGTCTCTGGCCTTGGCGACCTGACGCTTTCTCCTAGTGAGGTTCCAGCTGGACTTTGCAGTGACTGTCCCACTAACACTTGTTTGCGAGCTGTCCTCACCTCAAGTTGGTTCTGCTTATGAACTTAAACATTAGCCTCAAAAGCACTCTCTGATTCAGCTCCCTCAGCTCCCTCTTGGGTGTCCAAACCCTGAAGGCTGGAATTGGAATCTCATGGCATTTTTTCACTCACCTGCTCACTGAACAATCTTTCTTTCTTCAGGTCATAACTGCAAGCTCAACTTTAATTGGTGCTTGCAATGCCTGCTACCAATGTGAACAATAACCTTTTTTTATATATTACAGAGCATTATGTTTTATAAAATCCTTTCACATGTCTTTGTGATAGAAGCATGATATGATTTATCTTTTGTCCTGAAAACAGCAGAAGCACAATTCTGAGAAGCTAAACAATCTCTTCAAAGGCATGCAGCTCCTAAGGGACAGAGCAAGGGCCAGGACCCAGTTTTTAACTCCAAGCCTTACTTTTCCATTAAAGCATAGCTGCCTAGGCTGTAGTGCTTTCCATCCTAGAGTAACAGTGCAGGATGCCATTCAACCTCACAGTTTCATGAATCAGAATAGGTGCTGTTTACTTATGTTACTTGAGAAACCTGTATGCAGGTCAGGAAGCAACAGTTAGAACTGGACATGGAACAACAGGCTGGTTCCAAATAGGAAAAGGAGTCCGTCAAGGCTGTATATTGTCACCCTGCTTATTTAACTTATATGCAGAGTACATCATGAGAAACGCTGGGCTGGAGGAAGCGCAAGCTGGAATCAAGATTGCCAGGAGAAATATCAATAACCTCAAATATGCAGATGACACCACTCTTATGGCAAAAAGTGAAGAAGAACTAAAGAGCCTCTTGATAAAAATCAAAGAGGAGAGTGAAGAAGTTGGCCTAAAACTCAACGTTCAGAAAACTAAGATCATGGCATCTGGTCCCATCATTTCATGGCAGATAGATGGGGAAACAGTGGAAACAGTGGCTGACTTTATTTTTCTGGGCTCCAAAATCACTGCAGATGGTGATTGCAGCCACGAAATTAAAAGACGCTTACTCCTTGGAAGGAAAGTTATGACCAACCAAAAGCAGACACATTACTTTGTCAACAAAGGTCTGTCTGGTCAAAGCTATGGTTTTTCCAGTAGTCATGTATGGATGTGAGAGTTGGACCATAAAGAAAGCTGAGCACCGAAGAACTGATGCTTTTGAACTGTGGTGTTGGAGAAGACTCTTGAGAGTCCCTTGGACTGCAAGGAGATCCAACCAGTCCATCCTAAGGAAATCAGTCCTGAATATTCATTGGAAGGACTGATGCTGAAGCTGAAACTCCAATACTTTGGCCACCTGATGCGAAGAGCTGACTCATTTGAAAAGACGCTGATGCTGGGAAAGATTGAGGGCAGGAGAAGGGGACAACAGAGGATGAGATGGTTCTTCTCAAGGCCAGAACCCCATTGACTACACTAAAGCCTTGACTGTGTGGATCACAACAAACTGTGGAAAATTCTAAAAGAAATCCTAAATGAAATCAGTCTTGAATATTCATTGGAAGGACTGAGGCTGAAGCTGAAGCTCCAATACTTTGACCACCTGATGGGAAGAACTGACTCATTGGAAAAGACCCTGATGCTGGGAAAGATTGAAGGCAGGAGGAGAAGGGACAGAGGATGAGATGTTTGGATGGCAGCACTGACTCAGTGGGCATGAGTTTGAGTAAACTCCAGGAGATAGTGAAAGACAGGGAAGTCCTGCAGTTCATGAAGTCGCCGAGTCAGGACAGAGGAGCCCGGCAAGCTGCAGTCCGTAGGCTGCACAGAGTCGGACACAGCTAAGGTGACTAGCACAAAGCGTGAACGTGTGTTGCTCACATTAGCAAAAGCATGTTTAGACTTTGGTTCCCACAACCAGACAATGCTTTTTCCTCCAAGATTCTGTTCAACTCTCTTTCTACTCAGCAGAGGTAGTTTGAAAAGATAAAGACAGCTCTCTCTTATCGAATGGGAGTCTTGGAGAGACAGCAGCCTAGCAGAACGGTGTTGCACAGCCTTTGGAATAAGAGAGACCTCAGTCTGAATCCTGACTCTTGAACGAACTAAATATATAACCTCATGTTGTGCAATCTTAGTTTTCTCATTTGTAAATCTGGAATATTGTTATTCGGTACCAAGTGCCTAGTATATATCAGGTGCCCAATTATCATCCAATAAATAATATATAAATATTTTACAAGTGTTGTTAAACTGGGGATTGCGTGTATGAGTGTGTGTGTGTGTGTGTTCCTGGTAAAGTGTATGTAACTAAATCATAACACAATGGAGTAGCACATAAAGGGCCTGAGTTATGATACGTTCTCTGCACCCTTGTTCGCTTTATGAGGTCCTAGGATATGAAAAGGCTTCCCAGATGGCTAAATGGTAAAGAATTTGCCAGCCAAGGCAGGAGACACAGATTTGATCCTGGGTCAGGAAGATCCTATGGAGGAGGAAATGACAACCCACTCCAGTATTCTTGCCTGGGAAACCCCATGGACAGAGGAGCCTGGCGGGCTACACTCTGTGGGGTTGCAGAGTCAGACACGACTGAGCATGAAGTCGGTGCTCAGAAAATGGGAAAGGCAAAAGGTTACACAGTTTCTCAGTTTTCAAGTTAAAAGATAATCTGAGCAATTTTCAAATTAATCCTTTTACTTTACAGATAAAGTTTATTACTAATGTTGGTAAGAGGTACGTAAAAGAATCAGTAAAGACGTCTCGGTCACTGAAGTTTGTAACAGTTGAGTCTCACAACCACCCAGGGAGGTGGCAGAGCAGATACTGAAATCTCCTTTTACAGGCACTTTGGGGAATTAAATAATTAGCCAAAAGTCTCACCCAGGAGATGCAAAGGCAGATTTCAATCTTTGTTATTTGGCCTTAAGGTCCATTGTTCTTTCTAGAGTCATGAATTTTTCAGTCAAGGAACATTAATCCCTCTCACCCTTGGCAATAATTCTATGTCACTAGAGTTGTGACCATCGCTATCTGTTATTATGTCTCGTTCTTCTTGCTTGTATAATAGTCATGATACTATTGACATTTGGATAAAATAGAAAGAAAAATGCACCGCTTTGCATTTGTGCCAGGAGGAAGTTCAGAGGGTCTGTAGGTGATGCATGTCTTCTGAAGTCAGTAGTTAGAACTTTGCATATTTTTCTCCTGTTTTGACTAATGCCTAATGGTTTTCCACTTCAGGTTTCCTCCGAATATTCCAAAACACTGACAACTAATAACAGAATAGGTGGCACTGCTTGTTGGAAGTGCTGGGAAAGCTGGCCTGGTGTTTAGTAATTACCAGTTGCAGCTGGCACAGACTTAGGAAACAGTCATCAGGAAGCAACCATACTTGAATCCAGAAAGATCTACTCAGTCATGATTTTACTTGCAATAATTCTTGAACTAAAAGCCACAGCCTTAATGCTAGTGGCGATATATGCCTTTGTTTTTCTTAGCTTTGTATTTTCTGCTTTCCCTGCATGCAAATGAGATTCTTAATAGGAAATTAGTATATTTTTCTTTAGGAAAAACACTTGAGCAGCCATGCATGAAAATGCAGTAGAAGAGTGGCAAGACTATAAATATTTGGAGGGAAAAAGCAGCTTGGCTTCTGGCTTTGACACAAACTTAATGAACTTGGGCAAATTGTTGAGCCACTCTTGGTTGAATACTCTCCTAGGGAAAATAAGAACTGTTACACAGGAGTGTAACACAGATAAAATTTGCAAAGGTAAGTTAGAAGAACTTTGTTAAATATGAAGCAATTTATGAATCTAGTGATGCTTGGGTGAGACTTTCGGCTAATTATTTACTTCCTCAAAGTGCCTGTAAAAGGTGATCTTGGTATCTGCCAACTCCTTTGGTGGTTGTGAGGATCAACTGTTACAGGCTTCAGTGGCGACTCTCTAGTGCACCTTCTCCAGTGTTACCTCTTTTATCCCTCTGATCATCCTCATGTTACAGACAGGGAGGTCACCCCAAAGCTCCACGAGTTACATCAAAGTTGAATAGTGCAAATGTCCTGATCATGGAGTTATAGGTTAGCTACCATTATGGTCAAATAAAGAAAATATGTTGTATATGGTTTTGAAGCAAATTTCTTGTTGAAAATTAGCTGAATATTAAGTTGTTCTTTACACATCATTTCTTTTTACATCTTCACAGATTAGATACTTAGCATGAAATTGAGGGCAGAGAAAGGTTAAAGACTGCAACATAATCACATATAAAGCTGCAAGCGGGTCTTTTAAAAATCATATATAAAGAATTATTAGGAAAATAAAAACATTTCTGGGAAAATCCATCTGATTGCTTTCTTCAATCCTTAAATGCTTGCTTCTGGAGTTAATTATAAAATTGAGGAAAATTATATATTATTTCAGTACTCCTTGGAGAATAGAAAGAAACTTCATCTTGAATGTGAGGTCAAAAAATGCACCTGCTTCTGTCTAGTGGACAAGTCCAAATCCTTAATTCCCAGCATCATGAAAGAGACTTTTAAACGACACAGCGGGGAGTGGGTGTGGACCCTGAGAGAAAGGCTGCCACTCAACACCCGAAGCTGGCTGGTGTTCTGCTCATAAACGTCAGCAGCAGGCGTGAAGGAGGACAGGAGCAGAGCTCTCAGGAACGTGTCTGAACAGACAGACGCAAAGCTGGTCCAAACCACAGAGCACCGGCCGAGGCGAGTGGCAGTGCCCAGCTCACCGGCCCAGCCTCTTTCCTACTCAGACTTGTTGAGACCCTCCAGTCATACAACCGCCCATAGTTTTGATGCCTGGAGCCTCCAGCCCAGACAGAGCTTCCTCAGACTCTACCTCATATCACTGAACACAGCCCAATCCAATGGGGTCCTTTCTACCAGCCTCTTGGGAGAAGCCTGAGGGTCCCCCTGTGGTGGATCCTCCTCTTTAACGAGTGGTAATTTGAGCCTTAGTGATGCTTGGCAGAAAGACGGGAAATCAGGACATGTCATACAGGAGACGCTGTTGACCTTTCATTTCTTGGTCTGAGTGGTGGCCACATTAGTGTTCGTGTAACAATTCATTAAAACTATACATTTATGCTTTATGTACTTTCTCACTTACGTATAATACTTTGTGATTAAAATTATTTTTTTAATTCTGCATTGGATATAGGGATATGTTTCTTAGCTAGGAATAAAATATTTCCTTCTGTCAACTTATTGGGCAAAGTCATACATAAATATCAATAATGAAAATATTTTTAAATCTTAGAAACATTACTGTCATGTTTAGATATTAATAGAGTGGGATAAAGAAAAAGGTGCAGTAAACCAATATTCAAAAATGTGGTGACAGCTTACATCAGCACAAACATTCTTGTCTTGTTTTCTCTGGTCAAATGCATTTGAACTCACACTCCCATATTCATCAAAATTAATGGGTAAAGAATATGAGCCCATATGTACTACAAGCAGTCGGGGAGACAATGAGGACTTGCTTGTCACATTGGAGTAACAGTCAAGAATGCCCAAGATTAGCTGTTTTGGACCTGGAGAAAGAACTCAGCATCAGCAGACTTGCAAGGACTCAGCCTGAGAGTGACTCCGCCGTCTTCCAGGTGTGCTTCTAAGGCCCACTGAAGGCGGCTCCATCGGTACCTGGTGGCCGATGGGGTCAGGACAGAGTGATCAGCAGGGACCAACAGGACACGCCTAAGGGTCAGCCCTAAAGGAGTGCACGTCACTCTGTCCGTATTCCGTTGACTGGGCCTCAGCTGCACGCGTCCCCCACGCAGGATATGCTGGTGAATGCAGGCCTCACAGGCAGCGACTTCTCAGAAAACTATCTGCACTGCAGACGGGACCACACACCTTTGGCAGAGTCTCCCCACCTACCCATCCCTGCCCCAATGTGAGTGAGAAAGGTGACTTCTGTTATGTGAAGACCCTGTAGTTTTTTCTCAGTATTATCACTGGTGTTTCCTTCTTTACTGATACCGCAAAGAAAACTCCATACCTCAGAGGATGGCCACCTGCTACCAGCTGTCTAGTATCCAGATGTGGAAGCAGGGAAAGAAGATAGAGAAAGCAGCAGCGAATTAACTCAGGTGGGTCTTTCAAGACACCTGGCTGTTAGAATCTGAGAATAAGCTCCTTCATTTATCCAAAAAGAATAGTGTACCTACCATGAACAGGTGGTGTACTGAAGGCTTTCTCTTTCTTACAAAACCTACTAAATTCTCACAATAGTGTAGAGACTATTTGCTTATCCCCATGAGGCGGAAGCAGAAGGAGGGTGAAACATTATAACCCACTCAGTACCCCTCCACCAGCAAGTCACAGAGTCAGGACGAAGGAGCCATGTGGTCGCACGGACCCTCTCTGAGCTCTGGACTCTGTGCATTGCCCGCTCGGGGAACTGGGCTCACCTGAGAGTAAGTGAGGAATCATCTCTAATGCAGTCGAAGGGCTGGCATCAGGCCATGGTGACCAAACACCCACAATTCCGAGGGAGCACAGGACAAGGAATTACGCATTTCTCCAAGTGTTGTGGGTGGATGGCTGCTGTTGCTCAGTTGCTGCCGTGTCTGACGCTTTGTGACAGCATGGTGACCTCCATGGACGGCAGAGCTCCAGTCTCTTCTGTCCTCCACTATCTCCTGAAGTTTGTTCAAATTCATGTCCATTGAGTCGGTGATGCCATCCAACCATCTCATCCTCTGTCATCCCCTTCTCCTCCTGCCTTCAACCTTTCCCCGCATGAGAGTCTTTTCCAATGAATTGGCTCTTCGCATCAGGTGGCCAAAGTACTGGAGCTTCAGCTTCACAATAGTCCTTCCAATAAATATTCAGGACCGATTTCCTTTAGGATTGACTGGTTTGATCTCCTTGCAGTCTTCTCCAGCACCACAATTAGAAAACATCAATTCTTCAGGGCTCAGCCTTCTTCATGGTCCAGTTCTCACATCCATACATGACTACTGGAGAAACCTTGATTATATGCACCTTTGTTGACAAAGTGACATCTCTGCTTTTTAATATGCTGTCTAGGTTTGTCCGAGTTTACCTTCCAAGGAGTAAGCGTCATTTAGTTTCATGGCTGCTGTTACCATCAGCAGTGATTTTGGAACTCAAGAAAATAAAATCTGTCACTGTTTCTACTTTTTCTGCTTTTATTTGCCATGAAGTGATGGGACCAGATGCCATGATCTTGAGCTTTCCTGATGGCTCAGGTGGTAGGTTTTTTAATGTTGAGTTTTAAGCCATCTTTTTCACTCCTCTTTCATATTCATCAAGAGTCTCTTTACTTCCTCTTCACTTTCTACCATTAGATGGTATTCCCCTCATTTTACAAGTTAGGAAAATAAGTCCTAGAAAAGGCCACATGCCTTGCCTAAGACTTCACCTCTATTGACTTGGTGGAACTTGGTTTTGAACTCCTGTCTCTGATATATTTACCCCAAATAGAGCATTAAAGAGGAACATACACCAAATCTACCTGATGATACTTATTTTCCATTTTTTGGATACTATTATATTTAATCACCTCACTTTAAGATACTTACTGAAAATTCCTAAATAGCACCTTTCCACTGTGAGTCACTGAGATTCATCCAAAGAGCATTTTATTATTCATGACTGAAGTAAAATGGTTTCTATTCTGAAACCTAGTAGAAAAAATAATATTGTGCTGGCAGAATGGCACCCAGAAAGCTTCTCCAGGTGTCTCCGTAACAGATGGGTGGTCACTATAGCACAGTTTAAACTCAGATGAGACGGAAACCCCGGTGAGACGACTTTGGGGGGTTTGATTGAATCTGTGTTGGGTTGATCAGAATTTATTTGCTAAATCACCAGAGGCCCCTGAACAGTCCCAAGCTATTATCCCCTTTTGTCAACTAGGAAACTTTCTCCTTCCCTTGGCAAAGTCTTCAGTGGATTTCCAGAGAGTTCTCCGGAGCAGCTGGTTCTGTCTTCAGTTGAGGCTGTGTTGTTTGATGCTGAGGCCACAGGGGCTGTGCAGAAATGAGACTGGCCAGGAAAAGGGAAGCCAGGCTGAAACCCACAACCCAGAGTTTCTCCAGGAAAAGGGAGGGCCAGCTTTCCCCATCAGGAATAAACCGATGGGGAATAATTGTCAAACAAGGAAACGCAAATGGAGGGAAGTTAGCAATAAGTCAGTGCTGAAACAGCACATTGATCTTTGAATCAGTCACCTCAGTCTGTCCTTTCCAGGGTTAGAATCATTCACTCAGCATTTTGCTATTCATGATGTGTGATGTTTCACTGGAATCTGAAAGTCCACGTGTTCTGCTAGCACCCACTTCTAATCCCAGGCCCCAAGGCAGAAATGTTTTTTCACTAACCAGAACTAGTCCCAACACACAATGTATGCCCTGACTGCCTGGCTTGATTACATGCAGAAATAGTGGCTTGCCTTTTGTCTGGGACACAGGCCGTCCAGCAGCTGACACCAGTATCCCTGACCTCTGCACTATGGGTGCCGTCCCCAGGGATCAATCTCTCTCTCACACACACACATGCCCGTTAACCCAGCCTGGAGAAGGTAGGGATGGTGACATGAGGAGAAGAGAGGAATGTTCATCTACCTGCTGTAGAAATGTCTCAGTCCCCCCTGTGATGGTGGAGAGAATCCCTACAGGTCCTGAAAGGTCCTTATTCTCACAATGTCATCAGTGATCTTCTCTTCTACCTGCTTCAGGAAAGCACAACATTTCCAAATCTCTTAGGTTGATGGAAAGGAAAGTTCGCTTTATTTTGGATGCTGGCAACTGGGTAGGAGGGTGGACTCCTGTCCAAAGGCCAACTCCCGCTGACAATCGGGGGCAGGAACTTTTACAGACAGAGGGAGGGGGCTCCATGTAGAAACAGCGCGGTCGGCTCTGATGGTCATCTTGAAATTGGTCATCGGTGGTCTGATCAGCATCATCTTGATTGTTTTAAGTAAGTTAGTCTTCAGTTCCAGGGTCAGTTTTTCCCCGTTTCCCTGAGGCCAGTTCTCAGAATTATGGTGCCTTGTGACATGGCTACAGTCCGGTCATCATGTAGTTAAGGCCTCCAACTGCTGGGGGTTCAGTATCTACAAGACAGCTCGCAGGACACGGCTCAGAATATTATCTCTATCCCTTGAGGAGGAACTGAATGTCCTTGACTTTGCTTAGTGACTGTTAATATTTGGTCTCCTTTGACTGTTTTCATTTGTTTCTGCTGTTTTCACTTCTCAGATTAAACTCGCTCTGTGGCTAAAGTTTTTCCATAGAAAATGCCAGGCTGAAGGACACGGGGGCAAGGACCACGGGCCCCGTTTCAAAAGCCCTGCACCCCTCACAAGGCCAGAAGCAAGGGTGCAGCAGAGCAGAAGGGTCCTCAGGCCCCTGGGCTCCAGGGCAGCTGGTGTCCTGTCGGCCTCAGTGAGTCACGTGACTGCCTGAGGTCAAAGGGCTGGGAGGGGCCTCAGCCCTTGAGGGAGGAACTGCAGGGTCAGAGCAGAGGGCACAGAAGCAGTGAGAGGTGAAGGACTGTGCCGTGAGTAGGACACACTTCCGGTTTGCTAGAAATTATCATGATCGACAGAGCAGGCTCCACGTGAGTTATTTCACCCTTGTCTAATAAAAACCAGAGTAAAGTCCTAATGGTTGATGTGGCTCTTTCACAACACATGGGTGCGTACTCCCCATCACGGGAACCCGAGGGCACCCTTGGGACAGAGGAGAGAGAGTTCTTGGGGAAAAAGACTAGTGTAAATCTACTCAGCTGGAGTACCAGACGGATGGCCGTCGTGAATTTCCGGTAGACTTTCCCGCCCCGAGGACCCTGCAGGGACTTTGCGGAATGACACATACTCGCCTGCCTGCTGCACCCAGCACTCTTTGTAACTTTGGGAGCCCGAGGGCTTCAGAATTGAGGGAAAGAGGATTATCTGTGGGTGAACGGGAAAAGAATTCATTAGAGGAGGAGGAAAGGCTACTGACTGCATCCGAGACTTCTCCACATACTACCCTTCACCGTCCCTACAAAACCTCACGAGGAAGGTGAGCCTACCCTGTGCAATATGTCAGGCTTTGTAACCAGTTGCTGACAGAGCCAGGACTTGGCTCCAGACTCCTGGCTTTAAAACCAGCACTCTCCTCCATCCCCGGCTGATTTACAATCAGAACCCGCTCTGTGGGCCAGGCCCTGGAGCAGGCCCACACAGCCAGGCCTCCTGGTCTATCACTGTCTGGATCTTTAAGAAAAAAGTTTCCCAAAATGAATGAACTTCCTTCCAAAGTACAACATAGATTATTAAACTCTCGATTATCTCAGGAAGTATATCTTTGTACAGGTAATTTATTATTTACCTCCTTGTTTAATTAATATCCAGTTCTTAGTCATCAGTTTTAGAAACTTCCTAATCCTTTGATTCAGAGGGGGATGCAGTGTTGCTTAAGATACCAGCTTGCACTGTGTCCCAGAAGGTCACTCGTCCTGTGCTATCCAGGGTGAAGGTGCCAAGCCATTGGCTTTCTTCCAACTGCCCCTTCATTACTTGGCACAGCCATGGACAGAATAGTTAGGTTTCCTAATATAGATCTTTAGGTTCCTTAACCTTCATCTGCTCCCTCAGAACAAGTTCATGTAACATGTGAACTGTCAGCCAATTATGTGAAATCATATTCATTGAAGGTTAAAGCCTCTGTACCTTTATAGAGAGAATTATAAGCATGTGACCACAATTTGACAGCAATGTTTTCTCCTTCTCAGGTTAAACTGTCACTATTTGAAGGATTAAACTGGAGATGAAGCACACCAGGTTCTTGGTAAGAAAGAACAACTGGGTCCCTTTGTCATCTCGGTTGGCTCCCAGTCATACTCCTGAGGAGTGGGGTGTTTGCTTCACGCCCTGTTGGGCAGCTGGGGATAGTGTTCCAGCTCTGGACGTCCTGAGAGCCTCCAGCACACATGGACCCCTCCCTCCATGGCCTCGCTCCTGCTGGGGAGCAGCAGCCTCCCCTCTGTCCCCCTCTCTCAGGCCAATCCCTGGAGCCTTCCCATCCGCAGGACCTGGAGCTTTCTGCTCCAGGACCAATGACTCAGTGGCCTCTTTTGCACCAGGAAGTTTCTGTTCTCTTTGTTTCTTCTTTTCTGAAGAACTCAAAGCTGCCTTGAGTGATTATAAGAAAGAGGTTGGAAAAAAAGTGACCATAGCGATTCAGACTGGTGACTGATTAGTAAGAGAAAAGTTAAGAGAAAGTTATTAATAGAAATGTGTTCTCCTTATTATTGAAGCAAGTTTCTAGAAACAGGATATTGATCCTTTTTTTTTTTTTCTGATTTTCTATGAAAATCAGCAAAAGGAAATAGGCTTAAATTAAAGCAGAGATATTTTAGTAGCTTAAGAGAAAGAACGTTCATCTTTTCATAACTGATATGGTTACAGTGATGTCTTACTCTGCAGTAAGGAGAGGAGAGGACGTGTATAAAACATCAGGAGCTCCTGATGTATAATAAGAAAGTAACAAATGTAGTATCCTTTCAGATCTTTCAGTATTAAACGGGTTTTTATACTGAATGATTTTGTTCTTTCTGAACAAAGCCTGGGTCAGAGTTTGCAGAACATTGATGCTTTGTGACATAAACATACAAGCACAAACCTTGCTTTCCAGTAAGTCCGAGGAGTGACATGGCAGCCAAAACTGAATGGCTTTCTTTAGTGTAGATGTTTAAAGTGCTATTGTGAAATCTTAGTTACAAAAAGGATAAATTAAGAGGCAATTTCCCAAACTTTCCTCATGACAAAACCTGTTTCCCTGGGCATTTTTATGAATATCTTCTTCAACAATTCTGTAGACCACTTGGGAAAACAATTTTCTTCCTGGAGTTGGGGCCTAAAGTAAAACATCCCTTTTAGAGTATGACTTTAGTTTACAGTCCCCCAAATTAGAATACTCTAATTTATTTAAGAACCCACTGTTTTGTCACTTTCCTACTCAGAAACATTTGGTGAGCCTGTCTCCCAACATTTCAAACCTCATCCCTGCCTGGCCTCAAGGCCCTCTCCAAGCTTGCCACATTTAACCATCACTGCTCCCCACAGCCTGCCCATGGCCCCCTCCTCCTGGGTCAGGTTTACTATACAAGAAACACTGACCTCTGTAACTAGCAAAGCAGGCATCAGGCAAAGTTCAGAGCAAATCAAATGGAAGTTAGTAGGAAAAAAATTGCATATAGTGACTGCAATTTGAGAAAATGCCTTAGTAAAATTCAATAACTCTGTGTAATTATTAGTAAAACCCCTGGACAAGAGCAAGTGTGCAGCAAAGACACACAGGGCAATGGCCACGAGGCACACAGGAGGGTTTTCTGGGTCTGGAAGGAACAAACCAGTGTAATGTCTCCAGCTGCCCTGAAAGAGCAGAGCAGAGCGTGGGGAAGACAGAATTACTGTCTGACGTCAGCGCCTGCCTGATGCACTCTGGCGTGTGAAGCTTGTAACCAGGCAGGGTGTATCCTTCTCACTGCAGAGTGCTTTCAGCTATTCTCAACAAAGCCTATAATCTTCCTCGTAAATTCCCAAGCTAAAGAACTAGTCTTGGGGTGTATATAACACCTGGACTGCATGTGACTCTGACTTCTATAGTAAAAATGTCTCATCCAAAATGAATAGAGGGAGGTCAGCACTTCTTTGTTACAGAATTGTCTCAGCCAGGCTTTCTTCTGTCTGGCTGTGTGTCCTATCCCGCTCCCATTGCATGGGCTCACAGAATGCGGGCTGAAACCTCAGGAGTCTGATCTTCTGGATAAGCTAACACAGCTGTGAAGTTGATGAACACCTTCCATTTGCATTTTCAAAATACTGAAACAGTTTATAGTTCCCTTGTATTCCTTTCGAGGATCTCAGACATCCTGGGCATCTGGCTGTAGCGGATGAACCCCCGGCGGGTGCCTGCTCCTCCCGCAGGGTCACACCCCCCGCGTCGCTGGTGCCGGCGTGCAGATATTCCTTCCCCTGCCTTGCTGTTGGTTTATATTGTTTCTCACGCTTTCCCCCAGCTCTCTGTCTCCTTCCTCAGAAGAGGTAAAGTTTATTTAACTTTATTTGTGTAACTTTAAGACCTACGTAGGAAAATGGTTGATTGTCGACAGGGTCTTGCCGTTCTTGACAAGCCTTTACAAGAGGAATGAGTCACGCAGAGCTGAGCGAATGTCAGCCTGCCTCTGTCCAATCAAAGAGCAGAATGTGGATTTTTGTTTTATACTAAGTAACTGTTTTAAGGGAGCCTTTCTGTGAATTTTTGTTGAGGAAATTTGTTATACTGAAAACGAGAAAACTAATATAAGGAACATGACTCTTGAGACCTACGCTTTATTCACAGGTCAGAATAGTAAAGCTGAACAGACCTGATGTATCACCTAGGGCAAAATCCTCATTTTACAATGGTGAACTGAGCCCAGGAAAGGTGAACTAACCTACACGGAGACCCACACTTGGTTTAACCTGGCAGTGTAACTAGGGTGACCATCCAAACTAAGGTATTTTTAAAGTAAAGGGGCAATATTAATAAGTATGTCAGAACAGTATGTATAAACTGGAACTGTTCCAGGCAAACAAAGATCCATGGTCCCCCTGACTATAATCAGATCTGCATCTTATACTCAGCCCACCTTAACACTGATTAGTACACAGAGTAGGAAGCACTTTCGTGCAATGGTTTTACTGAAAATAAAAGCAGCCTTTGATGGAGAAAATAATTGATATTTTGTTTCACAAACTCATTTTGAAAAAATTATTTTAAAGTTTATGCAATGAATTATAATAAATACTACCTCTATCTTCATTAGCATTACTCTAATATAATTTTGCATTATTATAACTAGAATGCAACAAAGCACTTAATAAAATGACTTAGTAATGTCATTTTTCAAATTCCTCAGCTTGAATAAAAGAAAGCAAAGAACCCATTCATCAAAGATTTATATTTAGTAACTTTGAAAATTATAATTTAGCTTTCACATTAGATTCAGGAATTGGCCGTTATCTGTATGTGGAAGCATATGTCAAAGTTTGTAAACAAAAATGCTGCAATTAAACTTCTGATAATGAAATGAAGTTAAAGCATGAAAATATGTTATAAAAATCCCAGTGATGCATTTTAATAAGCATTTAAAGAAGTCACTGAAAAGCAGAGATGTCAATAACTGACCAACAAAATACATATACAAATCAATTGACAAGCTTTTTTTAAGGTTTTTTTTTTCCCCTTAAGGTGGACCATTTTTAAAGTTTTTATTGAATTTGTTACATATCGCTTCTGTTTTATGTTTTGGGTTTTTCACCAAGAGGCATGTGGCATCTTAGCTCCCTTACCAGGAATTGAGCCCACAGCCTCTGCGTTGGAAGGCAAAGTGCTAACCACTGGACTGCCAGGAAGGTCCCAACTGGCAAACTTCTATTGGTTACCTACTTGCAGATACTATGCTAGTGTGGGATTCAATTATGGAAAAATAAACGTTCTGGTCTTGAGGAACCTACATAATGTGATTAGGGAACAGTGCATAAAGTTTAAGAAACAGTACTTCTTTATTGACTCCGCCAAAGCCTTTGACTGTGTAGATCACCACAAACTGTGGAAAATTATTAAAGAGATGGGAATACCAGACCACCTGACCAGCCTGCTGAGAAATCTGTATGCAGGTCAAGAAGCAACAGTTAGAACTGGACATGGAACAACAGACTGGTTCCCAGATGGGGAAAGGAGAACACTGAGGCTGTCTATTGTCACCCTGCTATTTAACTTCTATGCAGAGCACACCATGAGAAACGCTGGGCTGGAGGAAGCACAAGCTGGAATCAAGATTGCTAGGAGAAATATCAATAACTTCAGATATACAGATGACACCACACTTATGGCAGAAAGTGAAGAAGAACTAAAGAGATTCTTGATAAAAGTGAAAGAGGAGAGTGAAAAAGTTGGCTTAAAACTCAACATTCAGAAAACGAAGATCATGGATGGCATCTGGTCCCATCACTTCATGGCAAATAGATGGGGAAACAGTGGAAATAGTGACAGACTTTATCTTTTTGGGCTCCAAAATCACTGCAGATGGTGACTGCAGCCATGAAATTAAATGACGCTTGCTCCTTGGGAGAAAAGCTATGACCAACCTAGACAGCATATTAAAAAGCTGAGGCATTACAAAGGTCCATATAGTCAAGGCTATGGTTTTTGCAGTAGTCATGTATGGATGTGAGAGTAGGACCATAAAGAAAGCTGAGTGCCGATGAATTGACACTTTTGAACTGTGGTGTTGGAGAAGACTCTTGAGAGTCCCTTGGACTGCAAGGAGATCCAGCCAGTCCATCCTAAAGGAAATCAGTCCTGAATATTCATTGGAAGGACTGATGCTGAAGCTTAAGATCCAATACTTCGGCCACCTGATGTGAAGAACTGACTCATTTGAAAAGACCCTGATGCTGGGAAAGATTGAGGGCAGGAGGAGAAGGGGACGACAGAGGATGAGGTGATTGGATGGCATCACCAACTCAATGGACATGAGTTTGTGTAAACTCCAAGAGTTGGTGAGGGACAGAGAGGCCTGGCGTACTGCAGTCCATGGGGTCGCAAAGAGTCGGACACGACTGAGTGACTGAACTGAACTGAACTGAACTGACAGCACCAGGCAGTCTGAACTCCTATCAGGTTTCCTGTGAGTAGGGCTGCTGAATAATTTCAGAGGGAGAGCACGAACAAAGCAGAGACGATGGAGGTGGGCTGCAGGGGCATGTGGCTGGAAGCAGAGATCACTGAGGAGGGTTGGTTGAGCAGCAGGGAAACACCTAACGTCAGCAGGGCCCCCAAGTATCAACTTGCAGGGTTTAGGCCAAACCAGGTGGTGGTTTGGAATCAGTGTATCCCTGCCCTATAAGTTTATGCCTCTAGGTGCCATGGGCAGTGCTATTTGTTTTGGTTTCATTTCTATGTTACATTTAGAATGGGAAAAATAAGCCTTAAAAATAATAAGTGAAAGTCACTCAGTCGTGTCCAACTCTTTGCGACCCCATGGACTATACAGTCCATGGAATTCTCCAGGCCAGAATACTGGAGTGGGTAGCCTTTCCCTTCTCCAGGGGATCTTCCCAACCCAGGGGTCGAACCCAGGCTGGTCTCCCGCATTGCAAGCGGATTCTTTACCATAATAAAGAGATATGCAAATAACTTCAGTTTCTCCTATTGGGTAGATATTAAACCATCTCCCCCAAATAGGTGTCATCTTTTCATTATAATCTTAGTGAAATATTTAAAGAAGCACCATGTCAAAACTTTCCTAATTTGCTCAGCTTGCACTGATGGGTTTTAGACTATGGGAAGGTATTTTGTGTAATTTTTATTTGACTTTCTCTTAGAATGAAAATAATTGTGTTTCAACATAATTTTATGCACTCAGCTGGGGGTATCTAATTTTAAAGCAGTAGTCTGGCCATAAGTAGACAGCAGAGTGAGCTCATTTGTGTAGCATCGCTCATGCTTTGGTTTCCAGTGTCTGTTCATTATTTCTCCTAAGGAGCATTCAACGAGGCACCCGACGTGTCCCATGGTAGAGAAGGTTTACCTTGGTTTGGGGGCAGTTTTACTGTAACAGTTACACTCCAGTGTATTTCTTTAGATACTTGAACTCCGCATATCACCACATATATCAAATTCAATTAAAAATGGAAAAATTTAGTAAATAATGCATGGACATCTTATACTCAATGTTTATTTCTCTCAAATAATAGAGAAAGAAAGAAAGACAAGAATACTTCCTGGTAATTTGATAAGTTTCTCTTGTTAAAGAACTTTCTAAGATCCAAAGTTACTGTAACCAAATTGAGACAGTAAGATCAGATAGCATCTATGATTTTGTTTGTGGGTTTGTTGTTACAAATTAGTCAGGTTTCAATAGCTGGATTTCATCTAAGTTTTGAGGTTTTCATACTGGCTTTTTTGCTTAATTGACTTGATTATTGTGTTTAGAAAACAATATGATTCAATCTTATCCTGCAAAGTGTGGTTTAATATCATTTTCATTAAATGTATTTATTTATAGTATATCAGGTATTCCTCATCTTAAAGAGAAACCAGAACCCAGTCTCTTTTTTATTTTTAAATATTTTCCTTTAAACTCCTTCTGTGGAGTTTGTTAGCACTACCCTCAACAGGAAAGAGGGTGGAGTGTGTCCTGATGTTGGGGAGAGGTTGTTTGATGGGTTGTTTTCTTTTGCTTGATCTCGTACTGTATTCCACTATTTTCTCTCTGGAGTTAATAGTCTCCTTCCAGGTTTGGCTCTTGTGTGCTCACTTCCACATATATTTCAGCCAGCCAACCAGCCACTTCCTCTTTACACACACCTTCAGTGCTGGTTTTCTGCCTCAGGTCTACACAATGTTCCCCTCTCACCAATCAAAGCAGCTTCTTTCTTTTCAGGTTATTATTCCACTTTTCCTGTCACCAGATTTCCCCCTTTGAAAATGGCATCGACTGTTTTAGGTTGAAGCCTTTGTTTCCATTCCCTGGAAAGTTTCACCCCCAATCCCCTCATGCTGAAATTCTATTTGTAACATCCAACTTGACTACCAGTATGTCAAATTTACAATAATAGTCACAATCCAACACATCGTTACACACTTACACTGCCCCATCATCAATACCAACTGCAACTGAGGAAAAAAAACTAGTCGACGATACATCAGCACTTAATTCTAAAGGCTCACCCGAGAGCCAGAAAGAGTGAGAGAAGGTGAAACTCACATATTTTAATGCTTGTCGTAAATACATTTTTTTTTCTAAAAACAAACATTGTAGTTATAGTTGAAGCTCCTGTTCCATTCTGCCCCTCCTTAGAGGAAACTTCTATGATAAATTTCGTGTACATTCATACCATATTTTTCTATTATCTTTATAGGCTCGCATGCAAAACAGCACATTGTCTTCTATTCTTTTAAAGTTATCAAAATGTATATATGATTCTATAATTTACTTTCTACTCAAACAAGAGATTCATTAAAAAAAATTAATGCAATCCTTAACTTTAAACATGTATTTGAATGCAAAATAAATTAAATTTTGTAAGTCTATGGTTTATAATCAAAATTCTCTGTCTTAAGAGGAGTGTTAGAATGTTTATGATAACAAATCTTGCTAACAAATGTCCATTGAGCTCCTAATATTTGCAGGAAAAAACTCCAGCTCTTTTTGCCCCCTTGATTTGGATCTCCTGCCCACTCATTTACACAGGGTCCCACCCAGGATCCCAGGGGCTGTGTGGCAAGTGGGTTTCGGGCTGTCATCTGCCTGCCTTGCCCCCTCAGGTCTCCGGTCGCCCATCCGTGCCACTCTTTGCTGAGTCCTGCTACTCACCCGCAGGGGTCCAGGTCCAGCTCTGAGGCCCTGCTCAGTCATGCATGTCCCCCGCCAAGATGCAGCCTCTAGGGAGGACACACAGACCAAGAGATGGTCTCCTGGGTTCCTCTGCTTTCAGAGCCCAAGCCGGTCATGACTTTGTCTCATCCTTGCCCCACCAGCCAGTTTCCGAAGCTCAGCTGGAAGGAGAAGGGCAGGACCAAGACACTCACCATTATTAACCTCTAATTTCCTTTCTGATGCATCTTCCAATCCAGGTGCAGGAGATTTTGATCCAGTCCGGAGGTAGAGAGGAACCAGGAAAGTGTGACTCTTACAGCATCACGTGCCAAAGTGTGACTCTCACAGCATCACGTGCCAAAGTGTGACTCTCACAGCATCACGTGCCAAAGTGTGACTCTCACAGCATCACGTGCCAAAGTGTGACTCTCACAGCATCACGTGCCAAAGTGTGACTCTCACAGCATCACGTGCCAAAGTGTGACTCTCACAGCATCACGTGCCAAAGTGTGACTCTCACAGCATCACGTGCCAAAGTGTGACTCTCACAGCATCACGTGCCAAAGTGTGACTCTCACAGCATCACGTGCCAAAGTGTGACTCTCACAGCATCACGTGCCAAAGTGTGACTCTCACAGCATCACGTGCCAAAGTGTGACTCTCACAGCATCACGTGCCAAAGTGTGACTCTCACAGCATCACGTGCCAAAGTGTGACTCTTACAGCATCACGTGCCACCCGAATCAGCTTTATTGTCTGAACTGGGCTCATTCCACTTCCTCTCCATCAACCCCCCAAAGGCCAGGAAATGTCTTCTGTATCTCTCTTTCTTCTGTTATCCACCTTCTTCTGAAGCACAGAGCAGCGAATGACCTAGATGTACCTAACTAGGAAAAGAAAGTATATACATTATGGATAATCAACCACAACCACTATTTTAGTCCATAAGCAGCTGAAGCTGTGCCAATTTCATGTGTGTCAATAACAAATAGAACTATCATATTAATAGCGGTGTGACTTTGGCTGAATGGTATAAGCTACTGTTCTAGTAATAACACTAGAACTATGATTAAATAGTATGATTTCAAGTAATACGTCTATGGGGGGAATGTCTCACTACAGCAGAAAGGTAAACCTTTTCGTGTTCTCTTATGCTCAGGATAGAATAAGCTAACAATTTTTAAAGTCAGTTCAGTTCAGTTGCTCAGGAGAGTTCAACTTTTTGCACCCCCAGGGACTGCAGTATGCCAGGCTTTCCTGTCCATCACCAACTCCGAGAGCTTACTCAAACTCATGGCCATCGAATCAATGATGCCATCCAACCACCTCATCCTCTGTCGTCCCCTTCTCCTTCCACCGTCAATCTTTCCCAGCATCAGGGTCTTTTCCAATGAGTCACTTCTTTGCATTAGGTAGCCAAAGTATTGGAGCTTCAGCTTCAACATCAGTCCTTCCAATGAATATTCAGGACTGATTTCCTTTTGGATTGACTGGATGGATCTCCTGGCAGTACAAGGGACTCTCAAGAGTCTTCTCCAACACCACAGTTCAAAAGCATCAATTCTTCAAGCACCACAGTTCAAAAGCATCAATTCTTCAGTGCTCAGCTTTCTTTATGGCCGAACTCTCACATCCATACATGACTACTGGAAAAACCAAAGCTTTAACAAGACAGTCCTTTGTTGCCAAAGTAATGTCTCTGCTTTTTAATATACTGGCTAGGTTGGTCACAGCTTTTCTTCCAAGGAGCAAGCATCATTTAATTTCATGGCTGCAGTCACCATCTGCAGTGATTTTGGAGCCCAAGAAAATCAAGTCTCTCACTCTTTCCATTGTTTACCCATCTATTTGCCATGAAGTGATGGGACCAGATGCCATGATCTTTGTTTTATGAATGTTGAGTTTTAAGCCAGTTTTTTCACTCTCCACTTTCACTTTCATCAGGAGTTTCTTTAGTTCTTCACTTTCTGCCATAAGTGTGGTGTCATCTGCATATCCGAGGTTATTGACATTTCTCTCAGCAATCTTGATTCCAGCTTGTGCTTCATCCAGCCCAGCATTTCTCATGATGTACTCTGCATATAAGTTAAATAAGCAGAGTGACAATATACAGCCTTGATATACTCTTTTCCCGATTTGGAATCAGTCTGTTGCTCTATGCCCAGTTCTAACTGTTGCTTCTTGACCTGTCTACAGATTTCTCAAGAGGCAGGTCAGATGGCCTGGTATTCCCATCTCTTTAAGAATTTTCCACAGTTTGTTGTGATCCACACAGTCAAAGGCTTTGGTGTAGTCAATAAAGCAGAAGTAGATGTTTTTCTGGAACTCTCTTGCTTTTTCGATGATCCAAAGGATGTCGGCAATTTGATCTCTGGTTCCATCTTTTTGAAATCCATATTGAACATCTGGAAGTTCATGGTACTGTTGAAGCCTAGCTTGGAGAATTTTGAGCATTACTTTACTAGTGTGTGAGATGAGTGCAATTGTGTGGTAGTTTGAGCATCCTTTGGTGTTGCCTTTCTTTGGGATTGGAATGAAAACTGATCTTTCCCAGTCCTGTGGCCACTGCTGAGTTTCCTAAATTTGCTGGCATATTGAGTGCAGCACTTTCACAGCATCATCTTTTAGAATTTGAAATAGCTCAACTGGAATTCCATCACTTCCACTAGCTTTGTTCATAGTGATTCTTCCTAAGGCCTACTTGACTTTGCATTCCAGGATGTCTGGCTCTAGGTGAGTGATCACACCATCGTGGTTATCTGGGTCATAAAGATCTATTTTGTATAGTTCTTCTGTGTATTCTTGTCACCTCTTAATATCTTCTGCTTCTGTTAGGTCCATACCATTTCTGTCCTTTATTGTGTCCATCTTTGCATGAAATATTCCCTTGGTAGCTCTAATTTTCTTGAAGAGATCTCTAGTCTTTCCCACTGTGTTGTTTTTCTCTGTTTCTTTGCATTGATCACTGATGAATGCTTTCTTACCTCTCCTTGCTATTCTTTGGAACTCTGCATTCAGATGGGTATGTCTTTCCTTTTCTTCTTTGCCTTTCACTTCTCTTCTTTTCTCAGCTATTTGTAAGCCCTCCTCAGACAAACATTTTGCCATTTTGCAGGTCTTTTTCTTGGGGATGGTCTTGATCGTTGCCTCCTGTACAATGTCATGAACCTCCATCCATAGTTCATCAGGCACTCTGTCTATCGGATCTAGTCCGTTGAGTCCAGGTGTTGATAAGCCAGGGAGCCCCTATCATTAAACACAACAGAGAGCAGAATGCCGTAGTGATTTTTTCCTGGTTGTGCATATGTTGGAGTAAAACAGGCTTAACTAGAAAAGGATGAACTGGCAGAGGAACACGCAGACATTTGGAACACTTTGATCACCAAGGCAGAAAAACTAACAGTAAATCAACTCGTGAAAAAATGCATAAATTGAAGTATGGCTTATGCTTATTTTTTTAGCATGGTTTGTTGCTGTATCTTGGCAGCTGGAATGGTGTTCTGCATACAGTTAGTGCCAGTAAATGTGTTCTACATACATAAACATGTTCTACAACATGCTCAGAACCTGAAGGACTGGAATAACTGATACACAGATTTATTTATTCACTGATTTACATTACTGTTTTAGTCTTTAATTGTTAAACATATTTTGAGATACAAAGATAGAATCACATGCAGATATAAGAAAAAATACAGAGATGTGCAGTGTGTCCCTTACCCAGTTTATCCCAATGTAGATATTTGCAAAACTACAATAAAATTTCAAAACCAGGATACTGACAGTCATACAGTGAAGGTACAGAACATCTCCATCACCACAGTAGTGTCTCATGTCATTTTGTCGTTAGACCCACTTTTCTCCTACTTCTTCCCTTAGCCTTGGCACCACTAATTTGTTCATTTCTACAGCTTTGTCATTTTGAGAATGCTACACAAATAAAACCATACATATTTAAACTTTCAGGATGGGCTTTTTTTCAACACAGTTCACTATAGATTCACCCTAATTGGGTAGATCAGTTTATTCTTTTATATTTCTGAGTAATAGTCCATGGTATGATTGTATCACAGTTTTTGCTTTTTTCCACTTTTTTATTATGGTAAAATATTTCTTGTTACTTGTATAACATGGCAATTAATGTCTTAACCATTTAAAGTGTTCAGTTCAGTGATGTTAAATGTATTCACATTGTCGTGCAACCATCACCACCATCCATCTCCATAACTCTTTCCATCTTGTAAGATTGAAACTCGACCCATTAAACAATCACTCCCCAGAATCCCCTCCCCTAGCCCAGGCAACCACCATTAAAATTTCTGTCTTCACAATTTTTTGACTACCCTAAGTAACTCCATAAGTGGAGGCACACTGTATCTGTCTTTTTGTAACTGGCCTATTTCACTTGGCATAATGTCTTCAAGGTTGTCCATGTTGCAGTCCATTGCAATACTTTCTTCCTTTTTCAGGCTGAATGATATTCTGTTGGATATATACACAGTTTGCTGATCCATTTATCTACTGAAGGACTCTTGGGTTGCTTCAATATTTTAGCTATTGTGAACAACGTTACTGTGAATTTGGTATACAAATATCTCCTCAAGATCTTGCTTTCATTTCTCTTGGATATATAACCAGAAGTGTAATTGTTGGGACACACAGTAACTCTAGTTGTAATTTTTTGATAAACTGCCATGCTGTTTGCCATGGAGGTGTCACTGTTCTCTACTGAGAGTGCACAAGGGTCCCCGTGTCTCCAAAGCGTCACCCACACGTGTTGCTTTCTGACCTTTCTTTCTTTCTTTCTTAATAGTCGCCATCCTAATGGGCATGAAGTGGTACATCTTTGTAGTTTGGATTTACCTTTTTCTAATGATAACTGATACTGAACATCTTTTCATATGCTTATTGACAATTTGTGTAATCTTTTTTGGAGAAATGTCTAAATTTATGGTCAGCTTTTGAATTGGGTTTTTGTGTTGCTGAATTTTAGGAGTTTTCTATATACTCTGGTTATTAATTCTGTATCAGATACATGACTGGCAAATATTTTCTCCCATTCTGTGGGTTGCCATGTTAGTGTGTGAATAGTGATTTTGATACATACATTTTAAAACATTTTTATGAATTTCAATTTGTCTGTTTTTTTTGTTGCCTGTGCCAAGAAATCATTGCTAATTTCAATGTTACAAAGTTTTGTCCTATGTCTTCTTCTAAGATTTGTATTGTGTTAGGTCTTATATTTAGGTTCTTGATCCAATTTGATTTAATTTTTTTTTTATATGGAGTTAGGTAAAAGTCCACCTTCATTCCTTTGCATGAGGATATCCAGTTTATCTAGCACCATTTGTTGCAAAGACTGTACCTTATCTATGCATCTTGGCACTCCCTATAAAAATTCATTCAACCATATATCTGAGGGTTTAAGAGTCTATTCTATTCCACTGGTCTTTAATCTGTCTCTATGTTAACGTCCCACTTTTTTGATTTAGCTTGGCAGTAAGTTATAAAACCAGGAGTGTAAGTCCTCCAATTTTTTCTTCTTTTTCAAGCTTTTTTTTTTTGCTCTTTGGGGTTCCTGGATGTTTTACATGAATTTTAGAATAGGTTTTTTTCCTATTTCTGCAAAAATATCATCAGGATTTACATAAGGATTAGATTTAATTTATAGATCATTTGAGGTTATATTGGGTTTTTAACAAGGTTAAGTCTTCCAAACTATTAACATGGGATGTAGCTCAATTTATGTCTTCTTTAATTTCTTTTAGTGGTGTTTTGTAGTTTTCATCATATAAGTCTTTTACCTCTTGGTTTAATTCCTAAATATTTTACTCATTATTTGGATACCATAGTAAATGCAAATGTTTTGTAATTTTCTTTTCAGATTGATCAGTTAGTATTTATAAGCACAGTTGATTTTTGTGTGTTAACCTGCATCCTCCTACTTTCCTGAATTTTGTTCTAACAGTTTTTTTTTTTTCTGGAATCTTCAGCATTTGCTACATATAAGATCATCTCATCTGCAAACGGAGGAAACTTTACTTCTTCCTTTCTAATCTGCACGGCTTTTGTGTCTTTTTCTTGCCGTGTTACTCTGGCTAGAATTTTCAGTACTACATTGAATAGAAGTGATGAAAGCAGGCACCCTTGCCCTGTTTCTAATCTTAGAGAAAAAGCTTTCAGTCTCTTACTGTTGAGTTTAATGTTCACTCTAGCTTTTTCACATATGACTTTTATTACATTGAAGTAATTTCCTTCTATTCTTAGTTTGTTGAGTGTTTTTATCTTGAAAGTATGTTGAATTTTGTCAAGTGCTTTTTTTGGTATCAGTTGTAATGACCTTGTATGTTTTTCTTTCTCTTCATTCTGTTGATATTATATTGTTTTATTTTCATACATTGAACCACCCTTGCATTCCAGAAATAAATCCCACTTGTAGGTAGTCCTTTCAATATGCTCCTGAATTATGCTTGTTAGTATTTTGTTAAGCAATTTTGCATTAATGTTCATAAAGGATACTAATATATGGATTTCTTATTTTATCTTTGTCTGATTTTGGTATGAGGGTAATGCAGACCTTATAGAACAAGTTAGGAAGTGTTCCCTCCTCTTCACTTTTTGGTGAAAAGTTAAGAAGAATTGGTTATTAGTTCTTCTTCAAAAGTTCGTCAGTCAATAATCAGTTACAAGGTTTTTCTTTGATGGGAGACATCTGATATCTCATTCAATCTCCTACTAGCTATAGGTCTATGTGGATTTTCTATTTCTTCATGATTTAGTCTTTGCAGGTTTCATGATATTTAGCTATTTACTCAAGACTGCCACTATATTTTTCCCATTTTTAAAATTTCACATACACCCTGATCATTTTGCACTCCATAAAATACCCTACGGAAGCATGACTGTAAACGGTTGCATGATGCTCCATCCCATGGGTATGTCATCCACTATCTAACTTTCTTCCTTTTGTTGAATGTAGGTTGATTTCAACTGCTTATCTGCGGTGAATATCTTCATACTGTGAACACATCTCTTCTTAGTTCCACAGGACATATTCTCTGGAGGAGAGTTTCTGGATCATTGGGTCTGTAAGCATTATTCCTGCTCTGATCATGTCTTTGGAGATGATGCCAGGGATAAATGAGGCTCAAAGTCTAAGCCACCAGCTGAGCAGTGAGAAAAATTTACGGAGAAAATTTTCTTGTATCTTAATATCTATGTCTTAAATACAACTTTATAGTAGTTTTATTCAATACTCATATGTGAATTCACTAACCTTATTTAAAATGTGATAATCCACTAATCATAACCACCATAATTAAAACATTTATTTATTGAAAAGTTGGTCTGTGTTTAAAGCAATTTTCTTCCAAATCAAATTTTTAAAAAAGAAACTTTGATCTGTACCAGACATAGTGCTAAGCCCTTTATATGCATAATCTCATTAATAAATGTCCTAGCAGGTGGAAGTAATGAGGTCTGGTTTACAGAGGAGCAACCTGACCCTAACAAGAGACACTGAGAAGTTCAACCTGACAGCCTCTCCAGAAGCCAGGGCAGAGACCTCATTTAGTGCTCACTAAAAAGCAGTGAATGTTCTACGCTATACAAATGAAGACTTTTACAAATGACAGAGCAAAGGCCCTGAGAGATTTGTTTTCTGTCCAATGGAACATAGCTAATAAATGGTGGACCCAGGCTCAGACAAATTCCAGATACCCTGTGCTTAGGAGTTCTCTCTCTCTGAACTGCTGCAACGGTCCCAGTGTAAACACAGAAAGGAGGCATTTGGGGCTAAGCAATTAAAAATGTTTTTTCTCTGACTGACAATAGACAAGGGGGCCTGAGTAAAAGCTGGGCTTTGGGCTCCAACCATGTCCTCCCACCACCAATATCCTATCTGTCCATCCCTGGAGCTAGCAGAGGCTCCATCTCTCTCTCTCTGACAGTTTCGGGACCACAGTCATCTTTTCACGTCAGTGTGGCATTTTCTGGTGACACTAACTGGGTAGCCTGGTTCTCAGGAGACCTGGTTTCTTGTGTTTCTATCACTGACTATAGGATATGACCTCAGAGAAACTCAAGGTCTGAAGACCCAGTTGGCACCTGCTGGGATTCTGGGTAGTTGGTGGTCAGTGGGTGCAGGTTTGCCAAACCCGTTTGAAATCATTGAGCTTCGGCCCCTGCTGACTCACCACCAGTCCGCTTGGTGCCCATCGGCATTTCTGTTAAAAAAAAAATCAGACCCAGAACTAAGGCAACTTCCTGTCTGCAGCCAGGTGTTGCTGTGTTGCCCTGCGCCAGGCGCACTCAACCACAGCTTTGAAAGGTCAGCGCATCACGGAGTTGGCTTTCACAGGAGATAACGTGGACACATCACTCGTCTGGCAGGTATTGTTAGTCCTTTGTCCAACTTTTGAAAGAATGGAATTTTGGCAATGTTTTCCCTTAGACTTTTTCAGCATTCCTAGACTGACTCACTCCTCTGGTGAACCCGGGGTTTCCGTGTTACACTGATTACGGTAAAAACAGCAGTCTTCTGGGACTGTGTTCAGGCTTTTCCCGAATCCCTGAGCCTTGCCTCCGCAGTCGCCGCTCTCCCGCGAGTGCCGGCATCAGACGGTCCAGTCTGGTCGGGCCACCGGCAGGCCGTCTGGCTGAGCCTGGACCCAGTCCCGGTTCCTGGTTCCCTTCTGCCTGACACACAGACTGACCTGTCCTGCGGCGCGTCATAGCCTTTCCTTTCCTACAGTTTAAGAGGAGTGCCCTGCAAGAGCACTCCAGGAAATTCAAGTCACTTTCCGAACATCCCGAGGTCACTTTAAGAATTCAAAGGGCAGGAGACACCTGCCAGGTGGGGGGTGGCGCCGGAGCCGCTCTGCCCTCCCCGCTCCGGAAGTGCCGGCGTCGGAGGTGACCGCGCCCCGCGTCCGGGAAGAGGCGGTGAGCCCGCGGGGCCGCACCGTCTCGGGCCCTCCCCGCCTCTCTGCCCTGCGGGCCCGCGGGGCTCGGCGCTGCCCCCGGAGCAGGTCCGCGCGAAGCCTGGCGGGACCCAGAACGGGCGGGCCCGGCGCGAGGTGAGCGGGGCCGGGAGGGGCGGGGCCGGCGGGCGGTTCTCCAGTCCGAGCGGACTCTGCCCCCGCCCCGGGCGGCCGGGCACCCGGGCACCCGGGCGCCGCTGCCCACACGGAACCGACTTCGGAGCTGATCCACCGACGACCGCACGCAGTCCGAGAGCGTCTCCGCAGTGGGCCGGGCCTGGAGGATGCGCGCCCTGGACGCGCCCGCCAGCGCGCGGCTCTTGGCCCCGGACTCCGGGACCCCAGCGGCCCCGGACGCGGCTGGGCCAGCTCGCAGGAGCGCGGTGGAGAGGCTGGCGGCCGACCGCGCCAAGTACGTGCGCGGCCCGCTCGGGGCCGGCCCAGGCCCGGCTGGCAGGGGCAGCAGCCCCGAGGCGACCGGAGGGCAGGCGCGCGTCCCCGGCCCCGGGGCGCGCCGGGCGATAGCGCGGAAGCCGCTAAGGCCGGACTCGCTGGTCATCTACCGTCAGAAGTGCGACTTCGCCCGAGCGTCGGGAGCCGACAGCCCCAGGGCAAGCCTGGTGAAGAAGCTCTTCCAGGGGCCGAGCAAGGACAAGACGCCCGAGCCTCCCGGCGCCGCCCGGGTGGAAGCGGAGTGGGGAGTCAGGGCCCAGGGGGCCGCCCGGGCCGAGCCTGGCCCCTCCGCGCCCCCCGCGCCCGCGCGGTCCGTCGGGACGCCCCCCAGGGTCTCGGCTGCGCCCCGCGGCGCGGAGCTGCTGGGGGCGAGGCGCCGGGGGCTGCAGCGCTCGCAGTCCGACCTCAGCTCGCGCTACTCCGCGTCCTTGGCCGAATCGGACACTTTCTTCCAGTACTGCGGCCTGGAGCCCGACGTGGTGGAGGCGCTCGGGCGGGAGAACTTCTCGGCCGGGTCGGACCGCGGCGCCCTCAAGGTCCGCAGCGTGAGCGTGGCCACCTCCGACAGCGGCTTCTCGCGGCGCAGCGGGGAAGACGAGGGGCTGCAGGAGGAGGAGCTGACGGAGCAGGTGCCCAGCACCACCTCGGTGGTCGAGAGGAACGCGCGCATCATCAAGTGGCTGTACACCTGTAAGAAGGCCAAGGAGACGCCCGGCCAGGGGCTGCAGGGCCCAGCGTGACAGCCCGCGCCCCAGGAGACCCGGGCAGAGGTGTGCGTCCGGGGCCCGGGAGGGGTGTCTGTGAGGTCCTGGGGAGGGACCGAGCTGGGGGACCCTGCCTTCTAAAGTAACTCTGGGCCGAGAGAGAGAGCCGCAGGGGCGCCTGCGTCAGAGGGCTGCCACACCCGGCCTGGGTCGGTTCTCCCGGCTGCCAGGAAAGGTCGCTCTGTGCACCAAGTGCACCCCTGCTGTTTCCCTGCGTTGAAATAGCCCGAGCGCCCTGCGTGGGTCCAGGGCTTTGATGCCCGCTGACCGGTCCGCGGGGGCCCTGGGGGGACTGCGATCTCCCCTCCCCAGAAAGGAAGGCTGTGCGCTTCCTGGAGGCCTTCACCGAGCCGAGAGGGAGGAGAACGTCTCTACAGGATCTTCTCAGCCGTTTGACACTCATTTAGCTGTAAAAGATTTTTGCCTAAATTTTGTTCAAATTGTTTCGAGACCTTTCTAAGGAGATGCGTTCGGGCAGCTTTGTGCCCAAGAAAGAGCTTCAGTTTTTTGAATTGAGGGAGAGACTAGATCATAACTAATGTCTTCGAGTTCTACTTGGCAGTGATTCTGTATTTTATTTGCCTCTGATGATAGCAGGGAAGGTGTATTTCTTCCCCTTGGAGTCAGTATCTCAAGGCTGATCGCAGGAAGTTCTTTTTCCTCGAGGAACTAAGGAATGTTTATTTTCACTGTCACCTCTGTGGAGAGGGTATTTCTGGGGTAGTGAAGGGAGAAGGGAAGATACCTTTTCAGGGTTCTCTTTGAGAACCAAGATTGTAAGCACTACAGCATCTTGTTTTCTCTGACCCTGCACTGACAACTTGCTATAAGTGTTTGTAAAGTTAATGTGATGGAAGTATTTTGTCTGCCCTTGAGATAAACTAATTTAAGACATGGTATCAGTCTTCAGCATGGTGGGGGAGTCTGCCCTAAGACGTGTTTGCACATAGCTCACCTGTGTTTGAGGCCTGAAAAATGCCTAACTTCCCCAAGTGGCCGTGGTCTTAGTACAGATGTGACAATTCACACAAAGAGAAGGGCTCAGTGTTTCTTTTGAATTCAGAAGGGTCATGACTTGCAGACTCCCTTGTAGTTTATTGAGGATCATTGCATTTCCCCTAGCCTGAGTCCCCACGGAATGTATAAAGGCAATCAGAATTTAAACTAAAAGCAGTACATTAATTCGTACTTTTCACCAGTTGTCTTGGGGCCTGAGGTGAGTGACTGCTGGCCAGGGTTAGGGGTGGCCATGAACGCCTTGATATGGAGGAGGAGAGGCTGGCTTGACGGTGTAGCAGATGGAGCCCTCAGTGGGGAGTTGGGAGCCTGTCTTCTGTTAGCAGTCACTCCCCCACTTTTAGCTTAGGCTCCCATTGTCCAGAAAATGAACGCGGGTGGCAGAGGGTTTCCAACCTCTACACTTTGTAATTCCATATCGTCTGAAATGTGTTTGTCTGTGTTCCATGACTGTAACCTAGAGAAGGAAAACAACAATAACAACAACAACAACAAAAAACTGTTGTCTGTTGTGATATGACTTACGGCGAAGGGAAGTAGTCGAGGCCAGAGGAGAGTGACGCGGGGTTGGGGGACTGCCCGGGATGGCTCTGCAGGGAAACGGAGGGCGCTCACTCGCCTCCTCCCTGCCTCCCCACAGTGCTGCTGTTTCACGTGGAGGGCCGTGTCACCTGCCTTCTGACCTGCTTCATGTTACTGTTCAGGGAAGGGAGATGGTTGTTACACAGAACCTGCCCAGTTTGCTGTGTGTCATTGGCAGGCACCAGCTCTGTAAAGATTTTTCTCTACAAATTTACTCTCATAGACCCCAAACAGCTCAAGTTCTTTGAACTTCAACCCAAGAGACCTAAGGGCTTGCTGCTTGGAGAATTGTGAGGAAGAAATGCATGCCCTTTCTCCAACTTATGGCAGGCCTCCCATTTTAATTACTTGAAGGACAGGAACGTGATTAAACACCAGTAGACAGAAGAGTGATTTTCATGAATTTTACACTGGGAAATAGAATACCAAAATTATCCATGTGTAACTATCAGTCATGGATCCCAGTGGAATGTCCTCATTCTGAAATGAGGACAATGTCTATCCTGACCACAGTCCCCTCGATTCACCACCTTCAGACATGAAACCCCCTCTGAGAAAGAGTCAGGACAGACTCCAGACCCTTCACCTTCGTTGGTGAGGGTCTTCTGGCAGCCTGAACAAAATGCAGCTGACCTTTCATCACAGGATTACTTGCCTGAGAATAGCTCCCTAACTTCTGGAAGCTATGGAAACAAAACTACAGCTGCAATTTTTCTCTAGTTTATTGTGCCATTTGTGTTGGAATCCACACAGATGTGTTTTAGGATTTCATGAAAAATTCAGAAAATTTGAGATGAATGAAGATGTCTTTTCTAGGTGAAAAAGAAGATATATTTTATGTGAAGGTTTTTGTCCCCTTGGTAGATAGAGGTACTATAAAGTAAAATAAAAATATTCCATCCAGAATTAAATAAGTTCATAAATTTATTACCCCATGGATTAAAAATATTTACTTTTCAAAAGTGAGACCATCAGAGCTAGAGAATGACTTACAGAAGCTGCATGTGATTCCACTGGGATCCATGACTGATAGTTACACGTGGATAATTTTGGTATTCTATTTCCCAGTGTAAAGTTCATGAAAACCACTCTTCTGTCTACTGGTGTTTAATCATCTTCCTGTCCTTCAATTCATTAAAATGGGAGGCCTGCCAAAATTTAGGTTTCTGGTTTTCAAAATCTTTTGCATAGAATATATGTTACTGATTTTGCTAAGTCGCTTCAGTCATGTCCGACTCTGTGCGACCCCATAGACGGCAGCCCACCAGGCTCCGCCATCCCTGGTTTTACTGATTTTAGTATCGTTATAAAAGAATGGCAACTTGTCTTTTGAATTTTTTAGGGATAAATATCGTTCAATTCTAAAGTAAAAATATCAGACATTCCCCAGCTCTTTTCACATTTCTCTTTGATAATGTGGGGTAACTGGAAGCTGGGAGGTAGAACTGTCTGAACATCTGCACAGATGCCATGGAGCACAGAGCAGACAAACTGGGACACTCCTGCCTTTCCACTTCTGTCTTTTCCAACTAGCTTGGAAGCTCATACTCACCAACTAGGAGTGCATTTTAGGTGAACATAGTGATGTGAGCTGTAATAAGGCTACCTCCATCTTCAGGCCAGCCCCTGAGTCTTTTAGAGAGTACTGTGTTTGAAAGGGCAGAATCTGTTTGCCTTTTACATTTTATTTGTACTGCTTGCTTTGTGTTCTATTTTGTTGTCCAGCTCTGTGCTAGTGAGCACTGGCCTTACCGATCAACATTCAAAGAAGTTTTTCTTTACTGCCTCAGAAAAAGGCCTACAGGGAAATGGATACAGAGAAACCAGATGATAGCTATGTTTGCTACTGATTTCTTTTCAAATTTTTAAATGCACAAAGGAGATGTTTGAAATACAGAAAGTATCATAAAACCAAAGACTGCAGGGACCAAACTTTGTAATTCAATGCTTGACTTTATAACTTTTGCCTAAACTGGTGTTGATTGACAGCTTTTTCCTTACTCCTCAGGAAGCAAGCCTTCTGGACGATGGGGACTCCTTGCAGTATGTCTGGATGATTGGGACCCCAGGCCCATCTTCACTGCCAGGTTTTGTCTAGAGTACCCAAGTATCCATACAATTGCTCTTTTCCCAGGAATAAAACACACTATTGAAGAAGCTTGTCATTTCAGAAGGTTTGAAATGCTGTGGAGAAGGTGGGAACACAGAACTTGGAAATTAGCTGAGTTTTAACCGTATGGCACAGCTGAAGCTCTGGAAAATATTTTCTTGTGTTAGGTGGATCTGTTTGCTTCCAGATGGCAGCAGAAGAAGGAAAAGCTGCTTGGAAATATTTTCAAGGGCATCTTTTTGAGTGGCTTGCTGACAAATAGGTACCATGATACATTTTAATGATAATTAATTTTGAAAAGAAAAAAGGCAAAGAGCATGAAATTCAAACACAAATGCCATGGTATTTACTGCTTTCAATCATACTGGACAGATTGGCACTATTTAAATCAAAGTTCTGTGATCATAAGAAGATGTATTCTACACAAATACCGTGGTTAACAAAGAGCAAACACGTGTTCACACTTGCACATTCACACATAGACCTCCCTTTCTAAGTACCGCCGCGCTCACACATAGACCTCCCTTTCTAAGTACCGCCGCGCCGTAAACTACAGTGAATTCCCAGCTGTGCAATTGATCATCTTATGAAGTGAATCAGGAGGCACTTTTATTTATTTATTTATTTATTTTTTTTTTTATAAATTTATTTATTTTACTTGGGGGCTAATTACTTTACAATATTGTAATAGTTTTTGCCATACATTGACAAGAATCAGCCATGGGTTTACATGTGTTCCCCTTCCCGAACCCCCCACCCACCTCCCTCCCCCTCCCATCCCTCTGGATCATCCCACTGCCCCGGCCCCGAGCCCTTGTCACATGCATCGAACATGGAATGGTGCTCTGTTTCACATATGACAATACACATGTCTCAATGCCATTCTCCCAGAACGTCCCACCCTCACCTTCTCCCTCAGAGTCCATAAAATTGTTCCATGCATCTGTGTCTCTCATTCTGTCCACTTGACAGCTGCAGGGTCCCTATGAAGGCCACGCCTGTTGGGCTGTAGACATGCAGTGATAACAGAAAAAGATAAAGAGTTGAAATTCCGCTAGGAAACCTTTTTGTGTACCTGGACAGTTTCTTGAGAGTTGGCAGAAGAGTACTGAAGCTTCCTTCCTTCAGATCTGTGTCAGTGGTTCTCTTCTGCAGCACCGTGTCAAATATGCCTCCATGGTTCTCTTGTCCTCAACTTCCGAAAAGGATAAAAAAGACCTCTGTTTAGGCAGAACATGGACTCATGACGTGAAATGCCCTACATTTTGGTCTAATTCACACCCTCATCTATCATGCAGTCATTCCAAGTGTGGCAGCAGTTCACTCTGTCTGAATAGGATGTTTGAGACAAGGGCGGTCCCTTGGGTGGCTGGGAGACTGCAGGATCGGAGTGTTCCTGGTAAGGAGTTACTGTGTCCCATCTCCTGACACTCAGAGTAAAGAAATTTCAAATTCAGAACCTTCTGGGAGAAATTTTGTATCCATGAAAACAACCCAAAGACAATCTGTCACCTGGTCAAAGCTTACAATGTTTTATCAAAATATATCTAATAAGAATATAATTATTAGAACAGGGAGGGAAGAGAAATGGGTTTCTCAAAAGTAAATAAACCAATTTTGATATATTCATGTATTTGTTTAATACTGTATTCTATTTTTGTAACTTTTGCTGTGAGAATAGGTCCTAGAGTTAAATATTTATTTTTACATAAGCATTGGTCTTCACATAGCTTTCCTACATTTCATGTGGTTTTGGTTTTTACCAGCATAACTTTCAGTCATGCTGTCCTCGGTTATCTTTTTGTATGCTGTTTAACTGAATTTTCCATTTGACTGTCAGCGGCACGTTCGGTACTCTGGACTGTGCTCACTACTGGAGGGACTTGTTTGTCAATAAGTCCCGGTTGTGCATTTGGGGAGGGTACCTCTTCAATGTAGACTCTATAAAGACAAAGATTCCCGGCTCTAAGAAAATTTTCCCTGTTTTTTTTTTTTTTAATGCTGCTATTTTGCTATTCACTATTCACTGGATTATACTTAATTTAAAAGATAATGTCAAAGATGAGAATTTTCTTTAAAGGATCTTTTTGTATTTGGAGTTTCTCTATTTGCAGATTCCATTAATTTTTTATGTGAATGCTTTAAGTGGAATTGTTATGTGCCTTTCTACTGTCAGAATAGGATAAAGTGTATCCTAGGTCAGATTTATCTGAGATCAAAATGATGTGAACTCAGCCATTTATGTGGGCTTCCCTGGTGGCTCAGCAGTAAAGAATTTGCCTGCAGTGCAGGAGATGCAGGAGACAAAGGTTAGATCCCTGGGTCCTGGAGATCCCCTGGAGGAAGACATGGCAACCCACTCCAGTACTCTTGCCTAAAGAATCCCATGAACAGAGAAGCCTGGCAGGCTGCAGTCCATAGGGTCGCATAGAGTCGGACATGACTGAAGTGACTTAAGCAGCAGAAGCCTTACCAACCACCCATGTAATAGATGGAAAGCAGAAAAACAAATTGGTTACTGTTTAAAAGCACTGAGATCTTCCAGAAGCATTTGCGTATCAATGACAGTGACTCTAGGAAGTAAATGTCAGGGGTGTGTGTGAGGCGGGAACAGGGTGTCCCCAGACCCCAGCGGGATCAAGTTAACACTCCCTCTTGTGTGTCTGGATTCAGACCTCAGCTCAGGGCCTGAGTGTGTGGCTGGAGACGGGAAATCCTTTCCTAACTCTGAATTAACCCAAACTGCTGAATGACTGAGAAAATCAGACTTTGTAGCTCAGTCTGAATAAAAAAGTTTATAATTGCTTTTCACAAGGATGAACAATATTTATTGCTGCAAAATAGTTTCATTTGTTCAGGAAAGAATAGCATATTAGGTAACATGATTAAGTACAATGGAAAGGAAAAGTTATTGAAAAATTATTGATAAAACCTGGAAAATAGCTTGACAGTATCTAGTTCTTTAATATATGGATACAGATCACCAGTGCCTCAGACTTAAAGGTAGTTATGTGACTGAAAGGTAGTTATATAACTGAAGTTTCCTCATTATGCATATAGTTTTTAAACTGCTGGTTACTGACACTGGAATAAAAAGGCTTTATCAAACGTTGCCCTTTTCAGTGGGTTAAAGGGCAGTGCTATAGGTATTGTTGGTGACGCCATAAAATATCAGGCCCAGACAATTGTTATAGCAGTCTAAATAGAGTTCTTTTTTTACACACTACTTGCAACATGAGTGCAATATTGTATATTCTGTATCAAAGAAATAAACTATTTTTTGTCATTTTTAATATAGCTTTGTGAATTTGTACAATATGAAAAAATTGAAGCACGGGTATGGTTATTATAATTACTCATATCTTTTGCTTTCTCCCTTCCTCCTAAATATTACAGCAGATTATCAGTCAAAATGAAGAGTGCATTCTAAAAGCTCAACTAGGAGAATCATGTGGCATCTAAAGTCTTCAGTTCTCCCTGGAGATGGAATACAATAAAATCAGTTTGAATATTTAGCACATTGGTTTTCTTTGTTTCATCCATCTTTTGCTTATTTTTTTTCTTCATGGCTTATTAATATTATTGTTGTAAAATGAGTTCAAAGGTAATATGAGAGTACAGTTTGTAACCTTTCCCGTTAGTTAAGGCATTGGTGAAGGCAGACTCCATGCTCATCGGCTTTGCTGTCTGTATCTGCCCCAGCAGGAGACCTGGGCCCGAGCCACGGTCTCTAAGTCGCTGTTCTCACCCAGCCGGGCTGGCTGCCCTCTCAGTCCTCCTGTGCTTCCACAGAGCTCCACGTAAGCATCCAGAGACCCTTAGGGAGAGCCGTAGCGGTGCTTAGGGAGAATAAATGGTGCGCCCTGCATTTCCACGGAGATAATGGACAGGCCCTCGGGCTGGAGCGACTGTAACTGTGGAGAGACGGCCCCTGCGCTGTGTGGCCTCCACCGCGGGACCCCGTAGCGGCTGCCGTTCTCTTCCCTCGGGTGGACGTCAGGCCTTGCTCTTTGTTTCCATTTGTGAAAAACAAACGGACGCACGGTGGTTGAGTGTTTCAACTTCGCTTGCATTTCCAGTGGAGAAATAAATTTATATAGCCATTATATGTTCCAGATCGGAAATATCAAATGAGAAGGGAATTCAGTTCTCAACCAGGAGCTTACACCTCTGGTCGTGGAAGTAGGAGGGAACAGCTCATGGAAACATCAGAAAATGTGCTCCTACTCAGTAATTTTTTCCTGACTATCTGCTACAATGCCCCCAGGTTACAATGGTCATCTTTGTGTTATCTCCTTGAAAACTGTCATTAAAATTGAAGTGCTTTCTGAAGGTGAGAATGTATTAAACCATTGATAACTATTCATCTTTAAGTCAAAACAGAATAGTAATTGTTTTAGAAAGTGAGAACCCAAGCTGCAGAAGCAGATCTGGAAAGGCAAGCCTGAGGAATGCTCAATTTTGAGCTTAACTAAGACTCTTATTTCAACTGCCAGATTGGAAATTACCAGTAAACCCACACCCTGCTGCGGAAGCTCCTGTGCTTCTGGGCAGTAGCGGCTGTGACCAAGGACAGCCCACTGATGACGGCAGAGTCACAGACGCTCACTTCAGTTCAGTCCCTCAGTGTCCGACTGTTTGTGACCCCATGAACCGCAGCACGCCAGGACTCCATGTCCATCACCAACTTCCGGAGTTTACCCAAACTCATGTCCATTGATTTGGTGATGCCATCCAACCATCTCATCCTCTCATCCTGCCCTCAATCTTTCCCAGCATCAGGGTCTTTTCCAATGAGTCAGCTCTTCGCATCAGGTGGCCAAAGTATTGGAGTTTCAGCTTCAACATCAGTCCTTCCAATGAACAGCCAGGACTGATCTCCTTTAGGATGGACTGGTTGGATCTCCTTGCAGTCCAAGGGACTCTCAAGAGTCTTCTCCAACACCACAGTTCAAAAGCATCAATTCTGCGGCGCTCAGCTTTCTTTATAGTCCAACTCTCACATCCATACGTGACTACTGGAAAAACCATAGCCTTGACTAAACGGACCTTTGTTGGAAAAGTAATGTCTCTGCTTTTTAATGCACTGTTTAGGTTGGTCATAACTTTCCTTCCAAGGAGTAAGCGTCTTTTAATTTCATGGCTGCAGTCACCACCTGCAGTGATTTTGGAGCCTCCCAAAATAAAGTTAGCCACTGTTTCCACTGTTTCCCCATCTATTTGCCATGAAGTGATGGGACCGGATGCCATGATCTTAGTTTTCTGAATGTTGAGATTTAAGCCAACTTTTTCACTCTCCTCTTTCATTTTCATCAAGAGGCTCTTAAGTTCTTCGCTTTCTGCCATTCTTATTGAGTCGCCAAATACTGTACAGTGGGACTCCCCAGCCTCCCCAGCCATTATAAGCTCACAATCTAAGAAGGTTAGATATTTAGTGAGGATAAATAGGCAGTTTGATATTAGGGATGGGAAACATGCAGATGGAAGAAAGAAAGGAGGGGTCGGAAATGAAGCTGAGTAAGGTAGTAGGTAGAATCAGAAGTGAAGGTAGTAAATAGAATCAGAAGCTTGATTTCAATGAATGATCTTTTTGGTTGGTGGTTTCTATTTGTTGGCCAATGTGTCTGAACCATAAATGAAATTTGAAGTCCAAAAAAAAAAGAAAAAAAATCAAACTGTGGGAAATAAAACATGGAAAATACAAATGGCTTATTTCAATCCCTGGAGGCCCTTCACCCTTCAAATTCACTTGCAGTCTTAATTGAAGGAAAAGCCAACACACTACAAATGGGGCCTCGGAGCTTGGTCTTCAGCCAGCCAGAACCTTGTTTGTTGTAAAGGACTGTGTGGTTTCCTGGCTTTTAGAAGAAGTCCGCTTTTCAAACGGAATAGAAAGTCAAGGTAGCAAAACAGAGGGGACTGCCAAAGGCCAGAGCAGACCCTCCCGCGAGTCTCCCCTGAGTGTCTAGGACACACCCTTGCAGGTGGATGGCTGGGTGCAGGCGGGGCCTGCTGCTTGGCCCTCAGTACCGCAGCACAAACAGTCCAGAGTGGGGTTTGCTCGAGGTGCCTGGAGAGAGCTCCCTCCCAACTTCTTGCAGGTGTGAGTCAGGGTCAGACAGACTGCCCATGTAAGCATCTGCCAAAGTGGGCACGGACCCGGGACCACCGACTTTCAAATGGAAGGAACGCTGGAGAACATGCGTCACCCTCCCAGCCCCCAGGAGACAGACACCTCTCACCTGTCCCGGGCGCCTTCCCGACGCTGCCCTAGTTGCCGAACATGAAAGGGCAGCCAGCTGCCTGTTTGCCGGAAACTTTCTGGTGTCCTAGGAAAATCTTCAGTCCCTGGCAAATTGGGAGGGTCAGCCACCCTAAGAGGGCACCTTGGAGGGCACCTTGAGTAACGCGTATCTCGATGGCAAGGCCTCAATTTCAGCCGACTTTCTACTCTGAGGAAATTAATGCCAAAACTACTGTGAGCACAGAAGAACTTTAAGTTTTTGGCAATAAGGGTTTGGTGTTTTCACTATTGCCTTAAATCAGGGCAGCTTAGGTAGGGTGTTTCCTGTCTGGTGGAGGAAGGCCACATGGTGCGGGTTAAGAAGGGATAGATGCTTCTCCTGTGTTGGTTCTGCTTCTGGGAGGACCCGGCTCCCTGGAGGGAGCCGCATTTCCCAGGCATCTGCGCCAGGACCAGGATGAGGGCCCCACCGTGGTTGTTCCATGGAAGCCTCGCACAGTCTGTGAGGGTCGCCATTCTAACCCACCAGGCAGCCGAGGTATAGAGACATTTAGTACCTGCTCAGGTCAAAGAATTATTAATAACATGCTGGAGAGGTAAGAGTGTGGACATACATCTGCCTGGTTCCAAAGGCAGCCATATTCTCGCTGTTAAGAAGTAAATGAGAAGCCAGAATGCTTGAAGAATTCATAACTTCCCCAGGGCATAGTCTGATTCAACAGGTCAAAACCTAAGCAGGATTCTCATCCAAGAAGCCACTCCCGCCCTGAGTCACCTGACTGCCCCAATCACCACCTGCTGGGTGACTCAGGCAGGATGAGGACATGGCCCCGCATCTGACATCCTGAGAACCTCAAAGCAGCAAATGTTCATGCTGCAGGACAGGCTGTCACAGTTTAGCTTATGCTGGTCATTTTACATAAGGTGAGATGTAGCTTAAAAATAGTCTTAAATAAAGAGAAAGTCAGAGGGAGAGCAAGCAAGCTGTGCCGGGAGAGCTTGGAACAGTGCTGATCAGGGCCTCATGGAGTCAAAATGCCGAGCTGGGGGACAGCTTGTTTGCTGCAGCACCATCTCCATTAATGAGTGTTGCAAATCCAGAGTGCGTCCACCTCATGCCCATCATGGAACTCCAAGGCCCAATGAGAGGTTCAAGGCCTTCTAGATCGATTGTCTCAGCAAATCTGGTAGAACTGCGATTATTTCAGGGGCTAACCATTGATTGACTTTTAGGTAAATGGGAAATGGCCAGTTGTAAAAAGAGAAGAAGCTCCTTTAAATTTGCTTTGCAGTAGTAGAAAGTTTGGCACATCTGTTTGTCTGTGAAATCTTTTCAGCAATATAAAAGAGAAGGACAAGATATGCACTCAGTCTCTTGCATGCATTTTAAAGCTATACAAATATTACTCTTTTATAGGTGAAAAGAAAAACTGAGTCAACTGTCAACACTTTCTCCATGCAGGTAGAGGCAGGAGGAACCATGAGTCACCTTTTCCTGTTGACTCTGGGCTGAGTGAGCAACTCGGATTTGAAGGCCACAGGAAGTCATTGCACCCACTGTGCCAGCATCCTCATTACTGCTCAGCCGATACTAACCCTGGTCACAGAATTGCTTATGTATTCAGGTTAGTAAACCCACAGTGGTCCATGATGTCAGGAACCCTGTCAGAGCACTATAGAGCCTTTTCCAAGGAAGAATATTTTCTAATTAAAATGCATCTGCCAGAGAGATTAAACTCTGACCTCTGAAAGAGTGATTGTGAATGCTGTACACACAGCTTAGGGAGAGCTCATTGAAACAAGGGCTTGTGGAAGCTGGTGCCTCTGGCGCAGCTTGTGGAGCAGCAAACAAACCTCTCTCGGGTTCCTTGCCCTTCAAAGTTTAGAGGGTAAATAATGTTTTGAAAGGCATTTACTGCAGAGGAGACACCGAATAGTTATTCTTATTCTAATCATATTAGTTCCCTAATGATTCAATGTATTTATTTTTCACTCACTGACTTGTTTAAAATATTTATGAATCAGTTTATATATTCAAGCTTCCATCACTTGGCATCAAAATGTCTTTTCTGGAGTTCTCTGGGTTTCATGGCTCTAGAATGTGAGATTTGCTAATCGGTTCTGCATTTAGCTGATCATTTCCCTGTGTAGAACCTACATTCAGGAGAAGGAGAATCAGTGATAATTGGTTCAGTGGATCTATAAAATTCTTTCCCCATCATGATTTAGTAAAATGAGAGTGGGTTAGAATTTCAAAACAGAGCAAAAAAAAAAAAAACATTTTTTTCTGGTCTGGAGAAAGTACCATAGGAAATTCTGAAAAAGTATTGTGGGACTTTCTGATCATTTAGTGAAATATCTGAAAGCTATGAAGGAATATTAATGGCAAAGCAACATTACCTAGCACTGATCAAGAAGTTTATAGTTTACAAGGCTATCTGATATCTAGTTTCTCATTTGATCTTTACAACCATCTTTGAGGTAGCTGGGACAATATTACTACTGCTTCTGTTTTGCAGAGGACGAAATAAAGAGTCAAGCTCCCTGCCTGAGTGGCTCAGATGGTAAAGAATCTGTCTGCAATGCAGGAGACCTGGGTTTGATCCCTGGGTCTGGAAGATCCCTGGAGAAGGGAATGGCAACCCACTCTAGTATTTTTCCCTGGAGAATCCCATGGACAGAGGAGCCTGGCAGGCTACAGTCATGAGCCGCAAAGAGTCAGACACAATTGAGCAACTAACTTTCACTACGTGCCCAAAATGATGCATGCATTAACGTTATCATTGACTTGGGGTTGTGGAGGAGTGTTAAAGAATCTATTAGCATCACCAGATGGTTAAGTGAATCATTTGAGAGCTTATCAGAGGCATCTCTGTTTTGTGTCTTGACTCTGGGATTTTTCTAAAGCTTTCTGTCAAAAATCCCTATATCTTTCTCATGAGATTCTTCACTAATTACCTTATCCAGTCTAGTGAGTCATGTGGCTCAGATCATGAACTCCTTATTGCAAAATTCAGACTTAAATTGAAGAAAGCATTTGGGAAATGATTAATCAGCATTACACACACCTAGATTTCTGTCTATTCCTTCTATTAAAAGTAAAAGGGATTAACTACTTTTGTGAGCCACTTATTCCTTTTGTAACTGGGCCAATATGCATCAGTAGTATTCAGTTTAGTTCAGTTCAGTCACTCAGTCATATCCAACTCTTTGCGACCCCATGGACTGCAGCATGCCAGGCCTCCCTGTCCATCAACAACTCCCGGAGCTTGCTCAAACTCATGTCCATCGCGTCGGTGATGCCATCCAATCATCTCATCCTCTGTTATCCCCTTCTCCTCCTGCCTCCAATCCTTCCCAGCATCAGGGTCTTTTCCAGTGAGTCAGTTCTTCGCATCACGTGGCCAAAGTATTGGAGCTTCAGCTTCAGCCTCAGTCCTTCCGATGAATATTCAGGACTGATTTCCTTTAGGATTCATTGGTTTGATCTCCTTGCAGTCCAAGGGACTCTCAAGAGTCTTCTCCAACACCACAGTTCAAAAGCATCAATTCTTTAGTGTTCAGTTTTCTTAATAGTCCAACTCTCACATCCATGCATGACTAGTCTAAAAACTATAGTTTTGACTAGATGGACCTTTGTCAGCAAAGTAATGTCTCTGCTTTTTAGTATGCTATCTAGGTTGGTTATAGCATTTCTTCCAAGGAGCAAGCATCTTTTAATTTCATGGCTGCAATCATCAACAGTGATTTTGGAGCCCAAGAAAATAAGTCTGTCACTGTTTCCATTGTTTCCCCATCTATTTGCCATGGAGTGATGGGACCAGATGCCATGATCTTAGTTTTTTGAATGTTGAGTTTTAGGCCAGCTTTTTCACTCTCTTCTTTTACTTTCATCAAGAGTCTCTTTAGTTCCTCTTCACTTTCTGCCATATCCATAGTATTACATTGCTCATTTTATATGATTTGTTCTCCTTTTTGTCCTAGAGTGTATTTCCATGTAGATGAGAATAATGTCTTTTATTTTTCTTAGACTTGTGGGTTGTTCCAGTTCATTTCTCTGAATTGATTATCAGCCAGTAAATGTAAACCTTCACTGACATGTCTTTTACCCAGCTTGGTACTCCTCAGTTGACATTTAAAGTTAAATATCTCAGTTTTCAGAGTAGGAAAGTCTAAAAAGTTTTAATGGTTACTGAAATCAGAGGCAGATATATGTGTTTATACAAAAGTGCTCTCAGCTTCAAGGAATAAGCTCAAATTTGCTGATGAGAGATGTTCATGGAAAATCAGGCACAATGAGAACAGCGCCTGGATTTACATCCAAGATCTACTTTGGAAATTGCCTGGATATATTGTATCCTCACAAAAATTGCCAAGAAATAGGCCCTCTCTCTAATGGCATCTAGTCTCTTTGGCCAATTTTTGGCTTCCATTCCTGGCATCTTCTTGATCCTGCTCACATCACATGCACATCACACTTGGGTGTCTCCTTTTCTGAGCTGGATGTTCCAAGCACTACTGTGAAGATATTTGATGGAAGAAAGCTCTGAGATCGCAGAGACAATTATGTTGAGCAGTCAGTACATGCAACAGCAAAAGGAGATGTGCAGGCTGTCAAGGCCCCAGGGACTGGCCCAGTCAGGTGCCCCAGCTAGAGGCCCCTGGTGTTCTTTGACCCATCACCATCCTTCACACAACTCTGGTTGGGTACAGTCAGTACCAACACATCATTTCATCAGTAGGTGAGAATAAAGGGAAGCAGCTTGCCTATGGTTATACGGCTCTGAACCAAAGAACCATGTTTAGATCCAGACCCTCTAGTTTCAGACTGAGGACGCTCAACCAGTTATGAACTGCTTCTAAGCCCAAAAGGATTCATGGGAATTAATTCTCATGGAAGAGTGGTGTAGCATTTGAGGAGAGAGAATAATATTTCCAAAGGCTGATAGGCATTAGATCTTCTAGCATGTGCAGAGAGTGACAAGTAACTTAATATAATTAGAAGCCAGTGGGTGAAGTGACCTGAGACCGAACAATTATCCAAGCTGATACTGACCTGCTCTGACTCTCAGGATAAGACTGAAAGCTGCTGTGGGCAGTGTGTATGTGTGCATGTGTGTGTGTGCACATGAGGAGAGAGTGCACTAAATAAAGAGATGGAAAGAGGCACTGTTGCAGAATAAGACTGATTGAAAAGGAATCTTCCAAAAAACAGGATCGCAGCTGCTGAGATTGTGTTATTTGTCCCACTGGGCCAGTTGCAGCATCAATCACTACCTCAGGAAATAACCATTTTTCGGTGAATCATTTCTAGTTATGATTCAGACGCCAAGTCTTGTCCAACTCTTTGAGGTCCCATGAACTTCAGCATGCCAGGCTTCCCTGTCCTTCACCATCTCTCTGAGCTTGTCCATTGAATCAGTGCTGCCATCCAACCATCTCATCCTCTGTCATCCCCTTCTCCACCTTTCAATTTTTCCCAGCATCAAGGTCTTTTCTAATGAGTCAGCTCTTCCCATCAGGTGGCCAAAGTATTGGAGTTTCAGCTTCAGCATCAGTCCTTCCAATGAACACTCAGGACTGATCTCCTTTAGGATGGACTGGTTGGATCTCCTTGCCGTCCAAGGGGCTCTCAATAGTTTTCTCCAACACCAAGGTTTGAAAGCATCAATTCTTTTGCACTCTGCCTTCTTTATGGCCCAGCTTTCACATCTGTACATGACTACTGGAAAGACCATAGCCTTGACTATATAGACCTTTGTTGGCAAAGTGATGTCTTTGTTTTTAATACACTGTCTAGGTCTGTCATAGGACTTCCCTTGTAGTTCAGTCGGTAAAGAATCTGCCTGCAGTACAGGAGACCTGGGTTCGATCCCTGGGTTGGGAAGATCCCCTGGAGAAGGAAATGGCAACCCACTCCAGTATCCTTGCCTGGAAAATTTCATGGACAGAGGACCCTGGTGGGCTGCAGTCCATGGGGTCGCAAAGAGTCGGGCACAACTGAGCAACTAACACTTCCTTCCTTCCTAGGTCTGTCATAGCTTTCCTGCCAAAAAGCAATTGTATTCTAGTTTCATGGCCACAGTCACCATCTGCAGTGATTTTAGAGCCAAAGAAGAGGAAATCTGTCACTGCTTCCACCTCTTCCCCTTCTGTTTGTCATGAAGTGATGGTCGATGCTCCATGTATAAGAGATGCAGGCTTTATCTTAACTTTCCTCCATCTAAATCCCTGTCCTTGCCTTTCCCCATGTTCAGCTGGCAAAAGGTGAAGAAGGAGAATTAAAATAAATATGCAGAATTAGGAGATGCCTCTTTATTGACTTGATGAGAGAGGCCCTGAAAAGCCCCAAGTGTCACCACACCCTTGAGCAAGGAAGCTGTCAAGTCGCTGAGAATGAGCTGCCTCCCCCTCTCCTCGGTGTTCTCAACCACCCCCCCCCCCACAACAGCACTCTTGCTCTTGAATGTCAAGGTCTTCTTGTGCTCCAGCTTATTGCATGCTCTGTTTCCATAAGCAAAGATATTCTCTGTAACTAGGAATAGCCGTGATCAGATTTCTGCAAATGAGCCACTCTGAACAGGGCTGTGCAAGCCCAGACTAGATACAAGTCATTAACAGGAGGCAGGTAAAGTAATTAAGAAATGAAGCACAATTAGCAGTGGTGCCTCAGAGGTGTGTGTGAAGGTTCAGTTCAGTTCAGTTCTTGTCTGACTCTTTGCAACCCCACGGACTGCAGCACACCAGGCCTCCCTGTCCATCACCAACTCCCGGAGCTTGCTCAAACTCATGTCCATCGAGTCAGTGATGCCATCCAACCATCTCATCCTCTGTCGTCCCCTTCTCCCGCCTTCAATCTTTCCCAGCATCAGGGTTTTTTCTAATGAGTCAGCCGTTTGCATCAGGTGGCCAAAGTATTGAAGCTTCAGCTTCAGCATCAGTCCTTCCAATGATTGGTTTCCTTTAGGATTGATTGGTTTAATATCCTTGCAGTCCAAGGGACTCTCAAGAGTTTTCTCCAACACCACAGTTCAAAAGCATCAATTCTTCAGCACTCAGATTTCTTTATTATTTGTCCAGTCCAACTCTCACATCCATACATGGCTACTGGAAACACCATAGCTTTGACTAGACGGACCTTTGTCTGCAAAGTAATGTCTCTGCGTTTTAATATACTGTCTAGGTTAGTCATAGCTTTTCTTCCAAGGATAAAGTGTCTCTTTTTTTTTTTTTTTAAGAATATCTGATACATGCATTTTATTTTTTTGTTCTTTGGCAGGTCTCTAAGAGTGATAACTGTACAGGGGTCATGAAGGCTAATAGTACTGAGGCATATAACACTGCAAGGGATGTGCTAGGGTTGGCTTACACCAGCTCATGTTTAATTTTTTTTTTCAGTTTATTTATTTATTTTTTTAATTTATTTATTTTAGTTGGGGGCTAATTACTTTACAACATTGTAGTGGTTTTTGCCATACATTGACATGAATCAGCCATGAGTTTACATGTGTTCCCCATCTCGAAGCCCCCTCCCACCTCCCTCCCCATCCCATCCCTCTGGGTCATCCTATTGCCCCAGCCCTGAGCATTTGTCTCATGCATCGAACCTGGAATGGTGTCTTTTAATTTCATGGCTGCAGTCACCATCTGTGGTGATTTGGGAGCCCAAGAAAATAAGTCTGTCTCTGTTTCCATTGTTTCTCCATCTATTTGCCATGGAGTGATGGGACCAGATGCCATGATCTTAGTTTTTTGAATGTTGAGTTTTAAGCCAGCTTTTTCACTCTCCTCTTTCACTTTCATCAAGAGGTTCTTTAGTTCCTCTTTGCTTTCTGCCCTAAGGGTGGTGTCATCTGCTTATCTGAGGTTATTGATATTTCTCCTGGCAATCTTGATTCCAGCTTGTGCTTTATCCAGCCTGGCATTTCAGTGATGTACTCTGCATATAAGTTAAATAAGCAGAGTGACAATATACAACCGTGAGGTACTCCTTTCCCATTATGGAACCAGTCTGTTATTCCATGCCCAGTTCTAACTGTTGCTTCTTGACCTGCATTTCTCAGGAGGCAGGTAAAGTGGTCTGGTATTGCTGTCTCTTTAAGAATTTTTCACAGTTTGTTGTGATCCACACAGTCAAAGGCTTTAGCATAGTCAATGAAGCAGAAGTAGATGTTTTTCTGGAATTCTCTTGCTTTTCTATGATCCAGCCAATGTTGACAATTTGATCTCTGGTTCCTCTGCCTTTTCTAAATCCAGCTTGAACAGAATTTTGAGCATTACTTTGCTAGCATGTGAGATGAGTCCAGTTGTGAAGGTTACCAATTGGGAAATAAAAGGGTTTTTGGACCTCAAGGCATTCAAGTTGCTCCAATACTCCTTAATCTGCTAATCTCCAGATAAAACTGTGGGGTTAGTACCTCCCACTTTCACGGAGATAAGGCAGTATGTACAAACAGGGTCTGCACTGAGGTGAAACTCCAACAACTCTTAGCACCTTCTTTTTGCTACTTTACTAAGTTAGACATGGTGGCTCAGATGATAAAGAATCTGCCTGCAGTGTGGGGAGACTTGGGTTCGATCCCTGGGTTGGGAAGTTACCCTGGAAGAGGGCATGGCAACCTACTCCAGTGTTCTTGCCTGGAGAATCCCCATGGAGCACATGACTTGGGACATTCTCCAAGATGGAACGCCTCACTGAGGAGGCATGAAAGTCGTTAAAAGCGCTGGTTTTGCAGTGAGACAAACACGCATTTGTGCCCGGGCACATGCACTAACCAATCTCAGAGAAGCTTCTAGATGCTTCCGATCCCATTTGTAAAATCAGAAAAACGGGGCTGACTGTATGACTCAGAGTTCTGACAGAAAATTACTGATGAAGGCACTGGTGGCAAAGGTGTAAGAGCAGAATGTAAGGAATTCAAGAAACATTGCAACATGCAGGTGAGTGATAAGGGGGGAAGAAGCACCTCCCCAGGCCTGAGCTGGCTCTATTACTAGGACTCAAACTCAGAGAGACAACTTTGTGAAGTTTTCTGATTGACAGGAGCTGCAACCTTGGATCAAGGATCACAGAAACCCAGTTGGCATCTAGCATGCATGCATGCTAAGTCGCTTCAGTCATGTCCAACTTTTTGTGACCCTTGGACTGCAGCCCGCCAGGCTTCTCTCTCTGTCCATGGGATTCCCCAGGTAGGAATACTGAAGTGGGTTGCCATGCCCTTCTGCAGGGAACCTTCCTGACCCAGGGATTGAACCTATGTCTCTTAAGTCTACCTGCACAGGCAGGCGGTGTCTTTCCCACTAGTGCCATGTTGGAAGCCTGTTGATGTGCAGAGCAGTCTGTTGACCGAGCTGATGGGAGTTCAGAGGGCAGGGGATTCTTTGGACAGTTCATACAGGTAGCTTTCTGGGATGCCAGCCAGGTAAAGGTGGCTGAGGCTGGGTCAAGAAAGCAAGCACTTTTGATCATTATGCCTTTGTGATGGATATGGAGACCAACAATGATTCTATGGCAAATATGATTTGCTTTTTTGTTGTACATCACTGATATGGAGTGTCTCGTGACACTGAGCATTGTGTGATGTTGGGGTGGATGAAAAATACATAAGACATAGCTTGTGGACTAATGAGGAACTTGACTTTAAACTTGACTTTAGCTTTGTCTAACTCAATGAAACTATGAGCCATGCTGTGTAGGGCCACCCAAGACAGATGGGTCATGGTGGAGAGTTCTGACAAAATGTGGTCCACTGGAGAAAGGAATGGAAAACCACTTCAGTATTCTTGCCTTGAGAACCCCATGAACAGTATGAAAAGGCAAAAAGATAGGACACTGAAAGATGAACTCCCCAGGTCAGTAGGTGCCCAATATGCAACTGGAGATCAGTGGAAAAATAACTCCAGAAAGAAAGAAGGGATGGAGCCAAAGCAAAAACAACACCCAGTTGTGGATGAGACTGGTGAGAGAGGCAAAGCCAAATGCTGTAAAGAGCAATCTTGCACAGGAACCTGGAATGTTAGGTCCATGAATCAAGGCAAGCTGGAAGTGGCCAAAGAAGAGATGGCAAGAGTGAATGGCAACATTTGAGGAATCAGAAACTAAGATGGACTGGAACGGGCGGATTTAACTCAGATGACCATTATATCTACTACCGTGGGCAAGAATCCCTTAGAAGAAATGGAGTAGCAGCCATCATAGTCAACAAAAGAGTCTGAAATGCAGTACTTAGATGCAGTCTCAAAAATGACAGAATGATCTCTGTTTGTTTCCAAGGCAGACCATTCAACATCACAGTAATCCAAGTCTATGCCCTGACCAATAATGCTGAAGAAGCTGAAGTTGAGCGTTTCTATAAAGACCTAAAAGACCTTCTCCAGAACTAACACCCCCAAAAGATGTCCTTTTCATTATAGGGGACTGGAATGAAAAAGTAGGAAGTCAAGAAACACCCGGAGTAACAGGCAAATTTGGCCTTGGAATACAGAATGAAGCAGTTCAGTTCAGTCGCTCAGTCATGTCCGACTTTTTGTGACCCCATGAATTGCAGCACGCCAGGCCTCTCTGTCCATCACCAACTCCAGAATGAAGCAGGGCAAAGGCTAATGGAGTTTTACCAAGACAACACACTGATCATAGCAAACACCCTCTTCCAACAACACAAGAAAAGGCTCTACATATAGACTTCACCAGATGGTAAATACTGAAATCAGATTGATTATATTCTTTGCAGCCAAATATGGAGAAACGTTATACAGTCAGCAAAAACAAGACTGGGAGCTGACTGTGGCTCAGATCATGAACTCCTTATTGCAAAATTCAGACTGAAATTGAAGAAAGTAAGGAAAAGCACTAGACCATTCAGATATGACCTACATCATATCCCTTATGATTATACTGAGAAATAGATTCAAGGGGTTAGATCTGATAGACAGAGTGCCTAAATAACTGTAAACAAAGGTTCATGATATTGCACAGGAGACAGGGATCAAGATCATCCCTAAGAAAAAGAAATGCAAAAAATCAAAATGGCTGTCTGAGGAGGCCTTACAAATAGCTGTGAAAGGAAGAGAAGTGAAAGATATACCCATTTGACTGCAGAGTTCCAAAGAACAGCAAGGAGAGATAAGAAAGACTTCCTCGGTGATCAATGCAAAGAAATAGAGGAAAACAATAGAATGGGAAAGACTAGAGATCTCTTCAAGAAAATTAGATATACCAAGGGAATATTTTATGCAAAGATGGGCTCAATAAAGGACAGAAATGGTATAGACCTAACAGAAGCAGGCAATATTAAAAAGAGGTAGCAAGAATACACTGAAGAACTACACAAGAATGATCTTCATGACCCAGATAATCACAATGGTATGATCACTCACCTAGAGCCAGACATCCTGGAATGAGAAATCAAGTGGGCCTTAGAAAGCATCACTGTGAACAAAGCTAGTGGAGGAGATGGAACTCCAGGTGAGCTATTTCAAATCCCAAAAGGTGATGCTGTGAAAGTGCTACACTCGATATGCCAGCAAATTTGGAAAACTCAGCAGTGGCCACAGGACTGGAAAAGGTCAGTTTTCATTCCAATCCCACTGACGGGTAATGACAAAGAATGCTCAAACTACTGCACAATTGCACTCATCTCATGATAGCAAAGTAATGCTCAAAATTCTCCAAGCCAGGCATCAACAGTACGTGAACCACAAATTTCCAGATGTTCAAGCTGGATTTCAAAAAGGCAGAGGAACCAGAGATCAAATTTCCAGTATCCTTTGGATCATAGAAAAAGCAAGAGAGTTCCAGAAAAACATCTATTTCTGCTTTATTGATTATGCCAAAGCCTCTGACTGTACGGATTACATCAAACTGTGGAAAATTCTGAAAGAGATGGGAATACCAGACCACCTGACCTGCCTCTTGAGAAATCTGTATGCAGATCAATAAGCAACAGTTAGAACTGGACATGGAACAACAGGGTTCCAAATAGGGAAAGGAGTATGTCAATACTGTATATTGTCACCATGCTTCTTTAACTTAGATGCAGAGTACATCATGAGAAACGCTGGGCTGGAGGAAGCACAAGCTGGAGTCAAGATTGCTGGGAGAAATATCAATAACCTCAGATATGCAGATGACACCACACTTATGGCAGAAAGTGAAGAACTAAAGAGCCTCTTGATGAAAATGAAAGAAGAGAGTGAAAAAGTTGGCTTAAAGCTGAACATTCAGAAAAAAGATCATGGCATCTGGTCCCATCACTTCATGGCAAATAGATGGGGGAACAGTGAAAACAGTGACAGACTTTATTTTGGGGGGCTCCAAAATCACTGCAGATGGTGACTGAAGCCATGAAATTAAGATGCTTACTCCTTGGAATAAAAGTTATTACCAATCTAGACAGTATATTAAAAAGCAGAGACATTACTTTACCAACCAAGTTCTGTCTAGTCAAGGCTATGATTTTTCCAGTGGTCATGTATGGATGTGAGAGTTGGACTAGAAATAAACCTGAGCACCGAAGAATTGATGCTTTGTACTGTAGTGTTGGAGAAGACTCTTGAGAGTCCCCTGGACTGCAAGGAGATCCAACCAGTCCATCCTAAAGGAGATCAGTCCTGAATAAAAGGAAATCAGCTCTGAATATTCATTGGAAGGATTGATGTTGAAGCTGAAACTCCTATACTTTGGCCACCTGATGGGAAGAACTGACTCATTTGAAAAGAGCCTGATGCTGGCAAAGATTGAAGACAGGAAGAGAAGGGGATGGCAGAGGATGAGATGGTTGGATGGCATCACTGACTGGATGGACATGAGTTTGAGCAAGCTTTGGGAGTTGGTGATGGACAGGGAGGCCTGGTGTGCTGCAGTCCATGGGGTCACAAAGAATTGGACATGACTGAGCAACTGAACTGAACTGACTTTAATAAAAATCTTCAGTTTTGACTCATGGAGATTTGAATGCCTGCTTGAGGATTCGGGGCTGTGATGGCAAAACAAAGCCATTGAGAGCCTTGGTTCATCTAAGAATGAACCAGAGACTCTGCTCTAGGAGACTTCGGGAGGAAAAATCCAGCCACTTCCTCCAACTACGTACAGTGAGAGTCTCCTACAGTTGTGACCTGGGGCGAAGTTGTCTGCTTTTCTTCTCTCCTCAGTGTTTTAGGAGAACACCTTTCACTTTCTTTAGACCTAAAATTACTAAGTGGTCCTTGCAATTCCCTTCTGTAGGTGGAGGATTCTAATGATCAAGAGATCTGAAGCCAGCAGCAATGCGTAGGCATGTATGTTCAGTGCAAAATGATTCATACTTGCCAGAGCTTGTTAAGTATGGATATTCTGCAGTACTGGTTAACACATAGGATTTGTCCTCCTTGCCTGCTCCCTTCCTTCCCTTCTTGGGACTCTTGGAGGTGATGAAGTGAGTCACAGGGTTGCAAGTTGAATCAGAGTAACATGGAGATTCATGCAAAACCCATTGCCTTGAGAGGACAGTCTGGCTGGGAGGGTCTACACTGTGTGTGTTTAGGGGGGATGTGTGTGCCTTTACAGTGGGCAAAAATGAGACGTGGGAAAACAGGTCATATGAGAGCTTCCTTGCACAGACCTAGAAACAGAGAGAAATGGAGATGGCCCCCGTGCCAGAAAGGGAAGCTGTTGCTTTGGGATCCATTGTGCTGAAGACAGAAACTAAAGCTGAGCTACAATTAATCTGATGATATGTCAGGGAACAGAAGGGCACAGATAGATTTGCACATTTCTCCACTAAAAATACACTAAAATTAAGAATAAATTTATTCCAAGTTTAAAAAAATGTTAAGTGATTAATAATAAAAAGCAGAAGTGTCTACAGTAGGAACTGAAGCAGATCACACAAATAGGTTTCAGCTTTGAAGGAATGTCTCTGGCTTCATCTGATGTTCACATATTCCAATTGTATATGTTATGGCAAAAGGAGAGAAAAAATGCAGGATTTCACAGAGTAAGTTGTGAGAATTCAGTGGATTCTTGAAGTCTGGGATTCCACTTCTGGGAAAAAAAAAGTTTGTTGAGAAAAACTGAGGCTGTTATTGGAATGAAGCAGAACTTTCTTCAATATCTGCTTATCAGCTATCTTATAGTACGCAGATGTAAGAAAAGGTTAGAGCTGGATTATTCTTGAATGGGGCTCCTGGTGTCCCCAGAATGCAATGGAAAGAGAACAGACCAGTTTCTCTCCCTCAGAACACAATTGACATTTACAAGTACTCAACGTTAGATGATTTCTTATTCATTTTCAAAACTTATTTTTTAAGGTGTTATATTGTTTTGTATTCAGTAAAACTGAATTTATTTCAGTTACTTAAGGAATCTAAGAATGATTACAGTGTGATTTTGGAAACAAAACTAAATTTCAAATAATACCAGACAGGGTGAGAACATTAATACGAAAGAGAAACTATCATGCTGTAAATCCACATTGTGAATAAAGTTATAGATGCCTATTTTTCAAAGAAAACAAAGAATGTTAGATATTCAGTTCAGTCGCTCAGTCGTGTCTGGGCCTTTGTGACGCCATGTACTGCAGCCCAAGCCTCCCTGTCCATCGCCAACTCTCAAAGCTTGCTCAAACTCATGTTCATTGGGTCGGTGGTGCCATCCAACCAACTCATCCTCTGTCATCCCCTTCTCCTCCTGCCTTCAATGTTTCCCAGCATCAGGATCTTTTCAAATGAGACAGTTCTTCGCATCAAGTGGCCAAAGCATTGAATCTTAAGCTTCAGCATCAGTCCTTCCAATGAATATTCAGGACTGATTTCCTTTCGGATTGATTGGTTTGATCTCCTTGCAGTCCAAGGGACTCTCAAGAGTCTTCTCCAACACCACAGTTCAAAAGCATCAATTCTTTGGTGCTCAGCTTTCTTTATAGTCCAACTCTCACATCCATACATGACTACTGGAAAAACCATAGCTTTAACTAGGCGGATCTTTGTCGGCAAAGTAATGTCTCTGCTTTTGAATATGTTGTATAGGTTGGTCATAGCTTTTATTCCAAGCAGCAAGTGTCTTTTAATTTCATGGCTGCAGTCACCATCAGCAGTGATTTTGGAGCCCCCCAAAATAAAGCCTCTCACTGTTTCCATTGTTTCCCCATCCATTTGCCATGAAGTGATGGGACCAGATGCCATGATGTTAGTTTTCTGAATGTTGAGTTCTAAGCCAGCTTTTTCACTCTCCTCTTTCACTTTCATCAAGAGGCTCTTTATTTTCTCTTCACTTTCTGCCATAAGTGTGGTGTCATCTGCATATCTGAGGTTATTGATATTTCTCCCAGCAATCTTGATTCCAGCTTGTGCTTCATCCAGCCCAGCATTTTGCATGATGTACCATGCATATAAGTTAAATAAGCAGGGTGACAATATACAGCCTTGACGTACTCCTTTTCCTATTTGGAAGCAGTCTGTTGTTCCATGTCCAGTTCTAACTGTTGCTTCCTGACCTGCAGACAGGTTTCTCAGGAGGCAGGTCAGGTGGTCTGGTATTCCCATCTCTTTCAGAATTTTCCACAGTTTGATGTAATCCATACAGTCAGAGGCTTTGGCATAATCAATAAAGCAGAAATAGATGTTTTTCTGGAACTCTCTTGCTTTTTCTATGATCCAAAGGATACTGGAAATTTGATCTCTGGTTCCTCTGCCTTTTTGAAATCCAGCTTGAACATCTGGAAATTTGTGGTTCACGTACTGTTGATGCCTGGCTTGGAGAATTTTGAGCATTACTTTGCTATCATGAGATGAGTGCAATTGTGCAGTAGTTTGAGCATTCTTTGTCATTACCCGTCAGTGGGATTGGAATGAAAACTGACCTTTTCCAGTCCTGTGGCCACTGCTGAGTTTTCCAAATTTGCTGGCATATCGAGTGTAGCACTTTCACAGCATCATCTTTCAGGATTTGAAATAGCTCAACTGGTCTGGCATCACCTCTACCAGCTTTGTTCATAGTGATGCTTCTTAAGACCCACTTGACTTCACATTCCAGGATCTCTGGCTCTAGGTGAGTGATCACACCATCGTGGTTATCTGGGTCACGAAAACATTTTTTGCATAGTTCTTCTGTGTATTCTTGCCACTTCTTAATATCGTCTGCTTCTGTTAGGTCCCTACCATTTCTGTCCTTTTTTTGTGTCCATATTTGCATTAAATGTTTCCTTGGTTTTCTTATTTTCTTGAAGAGATCTCTAGTCTTTTCCATTCTAATGTTTTCCTCTATTTCTTTGCATTGATCAGTAAGAAAGGCTTTCTTGTATCTCCTTGCTATTCTTTGGAACTCTGCAGTCAAATGGGTATATCTTTCCTTTTCTTTGCCTTTTGTGTCTCTTCTTTTCACAGATATTTGTAAGGCCGCCTCAGACAACCATTTTGCCTTTTTGCATTTCTTTTTCTTGGGGATGGTCTTGATCACTGCCTCCTGTACAATGTTCCAAACCTCCATCCATAGTTCTTTAGGCACTCTGTCAGATTTAATCCCTTGAATCTATTTCTCATTTCCACTGTATAGTCATAAGGGTTTTGATTTAGGTCATACCTGAATGGTCTAGCGGTTTTCTTCACTTTCTTCAATTTCAGTCTGAATTTTGCAATAAGAAGTTCATGATCTGAGCCACAGTCAGCTCCCAGTCTTGTTTTTGCTGACTGTGTAGAGCTTCTCCATCTTTGGCTGTGAAGAATATAATCAATCTGATTTCGGTGTTGACCATCTGGTGATGTCCATGTGTAGAGTCTTCTCTTGTGTTGTTGGAAGAGGGTGTTTGCTATGACCAGTGCGTTCTCTTGGCAAAACTCCATTAGCCTTTGCCCTGCTTCGTTCTGTACTCTAAGGCCAAATTTGCTGTTACTCCAGGTGTTTCTTGACTTCCTACTTTTGCATTCCAGTTCCCTGTTATGAAAAGGACATCTTTTTTGTCTGTTAGTTCTAGAAGGTCTTGTAGGTCTTCATAGAACCATTCAACTTTAGCTTCTTCAGCATTACTTGTTGGGGCATAGACTTGGATTACTGTGATGTTGAATGATTTGCCTTGGAAATGAACAGAGATCATTCTGTTATTTTTGAGATGGCACCCAAGTACTGCATTTCAGCCTCTTTTTTTGACTAGGAGGGCTACTCCATTACTTTTAAGGGACTCTTGCCCACAGTAGTAGATATAATGGTCATCTGAATTAAATTAGCCTATTTCAGTCCATTTTAGTTAGCTGATTCCTAAAACATTGATGTTCACTCTTGCCATCTCCTGTTTGACCACTTCTAATTTACCTTGATTTATGGACCTACCATTCCAGGTTCCTATGCAATATTGCTCTTTACCACATTGGACTTTACTTCCATCACCAGTTACATCCACAACTGGCTGTTGTTTTTGCTTTGATTCCATATTTTCATTCTTTCTGGAGTTATTTCTCTACTCTTCTCTAGTAGCATATTGGGCACCTACCGACCTGGGGATTTCAACTTTCAGTGTCCTATCTTTTTGCCTTTTCATACTGTTCATGGGGTTCTCAAGATAAGAATACTGAAGAGGTTTGCCAATCCCTTCTCCAGTACATTAGATGTAATATTTACAATAAAATAAAGTTTGCTGGAAATAGAGGCATCTAGGCCATAGCTATATTAGGCCTACATTTATTACCCTCTCACTGAGATTAAAACAAGACAATCTTCTACTGTGAAGAAGGAAAAGGATGGCCAGACCTACAGAGATTTCAGGGTTTAGCCCATGAGAAGTGGCTGCATACACTGGTGGTGCTGTGTGCCCGGTGAGGGCTGCTGCAAGGAACAGTGAAGATAAGAGTGCCTTTGTGTATCTTGTTTCTGCAGAATTGAGTTTTAGATTTGTTGCATTTTTAATTCAAAATTTATTATACATTATTACTTATAAAAGAGAAAAGAAAAGTCACAGTGTTTGAAGTAACAAAGGCCGCTATGTTAAAAAATCATGGAAAAAAATAAAGTTGAAACATTTGGTGGACCTAAAGCACCCCCACCCCCCTACTCCCATCACCACCAAAAACAGAAGAAAAAGCTGTGGTTACAAACACCAGTATGTATGATTTGTGCTTGGGGGGAAATCATGGCAGAATTATGAGCCACTGAAACTTTTCGATCTCTGACTGTAAGATAGTCAATAGTTGATCGATCGGTTTTCTAAGTTTCGATGTTCATTTGGCCTTGCTTAACAAAGGTGGTCTTCAGTGCTTCCAGAATCACCCCACTGCACCATTTCCAAGACATTATTTTTCTTTCTTTTGAACACGGCTGGTCACAAACTAGCTGAGCCATGGTAGAAGCTATGGGTCCCACATCTTCCAGCAGAGAAATGGACATAGTGGTTGGGAATGGGCTTTATTTTAGGACTTGTTTTTGGTCTAAGACCTGCTCTGTGCAGCTATTGTATCATTTTAGCCTGAGCTTCACATCCAGTCTCAGTTATTTCCCGTCCCTCTTGCCACTTTCCTTGTTGGCACACCTCTGGAATAGAAGCCCCCAAGTGTGATGTAATCTCTCACTCATTCTAGGCATTGTACTCTGACTCCAAATAGATTTCTTCTTTACTCTTGAAGAGGCAGAGATGGCTGTCTGCCACCCCAGTATTTCCTAGACAGTCAGGGCCCTTACTGCACTTCTTTAGTCTGTTTCTTATGTCTCTAGACCTGTTCTGCCAGGATGAGCCTTGGTCACAAGTGTAGGCTGTGCAGGAACAGGCCGGGTTAGTGGTGGCAGCAGTAACCAGCTGGTAAGCTCACGCACGGTTCAGCTCTAGATTTCTGCCTGGCACTCTAAAAGTGTTCAAAGTTTTAAATTCATGTGAAGATTTTCCTTAGAAAGAGAATCATTGGCTTGAACAGAGTCTTGAGCATAAGCTGATTCTGCTAGTTCGTTTCTGTGTTTGGTAGCTGTTAGATCCAGATCTAAGCAGTGATTCTGCCTCTAACAGCTGAGTGGTCCTGGAAGGTCACTCAGCATTTCTCAGCTGAAGTCTCATCATGAGGAACACTTTCTTGTGGCCTTGTCAGCGTATTTGGTGAATAATGTGTACTAAGTCGCTTCAGTCGTGTTCAACTCTTGGCGACCCCATGGGCTGCAGCCCACCAGGCTCCCCTGTCCATGGGATTTTCCAGGCAGGAATACTGGAGTTGGTTGCCATTTCCTTCTGTAGGTGAATAATAATAAGTACAAAACATTTTGCTTTCTGGAACCTGGCGCAGAGTAGGTGCTTGTTAAGTATCAGCTTTGTTGATAAGATTAAATTAAAGGGAACTTTCAGAAATAATGAGAATATCGTTACAGTAAAGTATGTAGAAGAAAGAAACATCTGCTGCAGCACATTTCATCAGCTCTTCAGCAAAAATAGAAGCACTGCCTGTAGACACTGTCGGTGACTAAAGAGAAATGTGCTCTAATCGCCTTTAGAATTATCTACATCATGACTTTTATGGGTCTTTACACCTGCAAATTCTGGAGAAAGAAACCTCTGAGTGGGATCAAGAGTGACAACTCATGTATTTTGATCTAGAGTCCAAAAGCCAGGAGCACTGCTGCAGTCTACGGATTTCAAGTGCACAGGGGCTCATCAGGAGTGCTCCTTCCTGCCCTCAGGAGTCTGGCTAGTTCCTGTCTCCAGAGAGTACCCAGACAGGCATTCCAGTAACTCACTGAGACTTAAGAATGTTGCCTGCTTAAGCAATACTTTTGCTTTTATATAGCATGATATTATTTATCTAAGTATCACTTTTGAGGCTATTGGTTCATATAGTTCATTTTCAAGATTTTCACAAATTATCAGGGTCCTAGCTAATGTCAGTGGCCCCTAAGATGAGAGGGCTTTTAAAAAAAAATAATTCACCTGCCAACAAACATGATGCAAAGGTTAGAAACCTCCTACTGTTCTTCTGTTGAGACTATGACTCTGTGTTTTAGCATCATGTCTGTGAAATAACCAGTTACACAGTCAGCAGTGTACAGGGCTTTTGTCTCTGCTCTTTGTGGACTTGGGAATGTAACGTGTCTGCTCACCGAGCAGGCACTTCTGCAGCAGCAGCACACGTCTGGGTTTCAGGTCCACAGCGGCTGAGTCTCCTCACTGCCGGGGCCACTGCCAACCTGTACCCACCGAAGCTTCACCCAACGTCTTTAACTTCTGAGCACATCTCTCCCCCGGTTGCAGGTGACCAATTGACAGTGGAGCCAAAGTAAACAGGCTCCAGGAAACGGGAGGCGATTCTCAGAAAGGGAGGGTTGAGTCTTCGACAAGGCTGATGGGACAGAGGCGAGCTTGTGTAATGAGTAAACGCAAAGTGTATCTTTTAATTAAATATTAAACCATAATTGCATGAGTGTAGAAAAGTGCCTAACATGACTTAAACCCCGGATTTCAGATGGGGAAGAGCTGCTGTTTTCATCTGAAGGGGCAGAGCCATGGTTGAGGAGCTAGGGACGGAGTGGGGGGCTGCACTCCCAGCCCCCTTCAATCAGCACCAGCAGTTTTATCTATTTTATAAATAAGGATTCTCTTCAAAAAGTGATTTAAACAGCTCAATCCAATTTCCCATTTTACCAGTGAAACCTGATGAAGCCCAAAGTGGTTAACTGGTCTGGTCACAGTCATCTGGACCTCAGCCTTCTTCCATCTGCAAACGCGGAAGAGCAGTAAAACCTTCTGCAGGGACAGAGTAATAACACCGTCTCCCACCCTCTGTCCAGACATTCCACTCCTGTGGGGACGGCTGGGAAAGGGCTGGTGATTCAGTGGTGAACAGTGCAAGCTCTAGCGTTGTCGTTTTTGTCACTTGTCGCAGTGATGACCAACAGCGCCCTGGGCACTATGTGGCTTTTTGTGTCTGGCTTCTTTCACTCAGCACACTGTTTTCAGAGTTCAGCTGTCTGATAGCATGGACCCATACTTCATACCTCTTTACAGCTGAATGATGGTCCATTACATATATGGATATATATGTGGATATAGCATATATTACTTATGCATTCATCAATTGATAGACATTTAGGTTTTTCTTTTGGAGTATTATGCTGCTGCTGCTGCTAAGTCACTTCAGTCGTGTCCGACTCCGTGCGACCCCATAGACAGCAGCCCACCAGCTCTCCTGTCCCTGGGATTCTCCAGGCAAGAACACTGGAGTGGGTTGCCATTTCCTTCTCCAATGCATGAAAGTGAAAAGTGAAAGTGAAGTCACTCTGTCATGTCCGACTCTTCGCGACCCCATGGACTGCAGCCTACCAGGCTCCTCTGTCCATGGGATTTTCCAGGCAAGAGTACTGGAGTATTATGACTAATACTGCTATGCACATTTGTGTACAAGATTTTGTGTGCGCATGTGTTTTCAGTTTCCTTGGGTATACACATGGAAATAGAATGGGTGGCTCAAATGTTAATTCTATGTATGACTTTTTGAGAAACTGCCAGACTGTATTTTAAAGAAGCAACACTATTTTAGATTTCATTTATATTTTCTCCCTTCTGTTTTCCTTTTTCTCTTTGTGGAATTCTGTTATAAACCGTGAAGATGAATCAGCAAAATAAACACAGCTTCTTCAATAAGTCAACTGCCAAAAAAAAAGAGATAGGAGGATAATTTATTAATTATATAGATGTAAAAGACATTTCAACTAATTACACAGTGCTCTGAGAATGACTTTCTGGATGGCCAATACCCCAAATATTTGGGACAGTCTTGGGCAAACCAGACCGGTTTGTCACCTTCTGTGACATAACTGGCCACTATCAATAGGAATTTAGCCAAATCAAAGTATTTTCCAGCTAGATTAGTTTTCCAAGTCTTTATACCAGGTACTCTTGTACTCCTAAGTACTATACCTGTATCCTGGTTTATCAGAGTGCTTTCAGAACCATACAATAGAGTCAAAAGGAAACTCGGTCGCATATGTCTAACTTGTGCTGTGTGCTTAGTTGCTCAGTCGTGTCCAGCTCTTTGTGACCCCAAGCGCCGTAGCCAGGCTAACGCACCAGGCTAACGCCAAGCATAGCAATTGGGGGAGGGTGCACGGTGACTGCAGCCGTGAAATGAAAAGACACTTGCTCCCAGGAAGGAAGGCTGTGACAAAGCTAGACAGCGTGTTGAAAAGCAGAGACAACACTTTGTCGACAAAGGTGAATATAGTCAAAGCTGTGGTTTTTCCAGTAGCCATGTATGGATGTGAGAGTTAGACCATAAAGAAGGCTGAGCGCTGAAGAACTGATGCTTTTGAACTGTGGTGTTGAAGAAGACTCTTGAGAGTCCTTGGACTGCAAAGACATCCAACCAGTCCATCGTAAAGGAAATCAGTCCTGAATATTCATTGGAAGAACTGTTGCTGAAGCTCCAATACTTTGGCCACTTGATGTGAAGAACTGACTCTTTGGAAAAGACCCTGATGCTGGGAAAGATTGAAGGTGGGAGGAGAAGAGGGTGACGGAGGAAAAGATGGTTTCATGGCATCACCGACTCGATGGACATGAGTTTGAGCAAACTCTGGGAGACAGTGAAGGACTAGGAAGCCTGGCGTGCTGCACTCCGTGGGGTCACAAAGAGTCAGACACGACTGAGCCACTGAACAACCAAGAGCCCATCGGCTCTGGTTTTAAAATTGTTGTTCCGGAAGCCGCCACAAGGCAGCAGCATTTCTTCATGTCCGGCTCTGGTTCACTCAGGCGACCCGAGCCTTAAGGAAAAGGCTGTTCCCGGGTTGTCAGAGCGGAAAGTGCGGGAGGAATCACCAAAGGCTTGTTTCTGCCTCATGACTTCTTCCCCTTACAGTTTATTCCTGGGACACATCTCAGTTCTTGAAGCCATCCTCTGCGCCCTGTGCTGTCACCGTAGGTGGGCGGACCCTAAGAAAGGAGGCGGAGGTGGGAGCCCCGGGGACTCCTGGAGCTCTCGCAGCGCAGAGGCTGCACCGTCCGCGGGGCGCAGTGGGCCCGCTTCCTCTGCAGGACCTGGAGGCCGCGGGCCCGTGAAGAGGTCGCAGGGGCTCCGGTCCATGAGCGGATGGCTGGCCACACGGGCCGGGATACTCTCCTCCGCTCCCTCGGACACAGGGCTTCCCAGCCTCGGCCCCAGCCTGCTCGGGCTCCGGAGATCTGACAGCAGCTCAGGTTGTCAGTGCCGAAGGGGACTGGAGTAGGCATTTTCTCTCTTTTCAAGTATAGTTTGAATTGGAGTATGTAGGTGAATTACAATGTTGTGGTTTTTTTTTTTTTTTTTCCTTTCCTATATACAGCAACTTGATTCAGTTATACAAAGACAGACATACGTTCCTTTACTGGTCCTTTTCCCATATAGCTTATTACAGAGGGTCGAGTAGCTTCCTTGTGCCATACAGTCTCTCTGTGGATTATTATATAAATAGCAGGGTGCACATGTTAATATGAGCCAGTTATTTCCTCTGGCCCCTCACCTTTCTCTTTTGGTAATCATGGGTTCTTTCCTAGGTCTGTGAGTCTGTCTCTGTTGGGTAAAGACATTCATTTTGTATCCATTATTAGATTCTACGTGAAAGTGATATCATATGATACTAGTCTTTCACTGTCTTCCTTAGTTTACTTCATTTGATCACCTCTACTTTCTTCCCTGTGACTGGAAATGGCATTATTTCATCCTTCTTTGTGGCTGAGTAATACTGTATTACTGTATAAGTGCCCCATCTTCTTCCTACATGCATCTGTCCTTTCACACTTGGGTCGCTTCCCTGTCTTAGCCATGGTACCCAGTGCAGCTGGGGTCCTAGGGGTCCAGGTGTCTTTCAAGATTTTGTTTTTCTCAGAATCTATGCCCAGATGTGGGATTTCAGGGCCCTATGGTGATTCTGTTGAGTTTTTAAGAGAAACTCCATACTGTCCTTTCTAGTTGATGTACTAGTTTGCATTCCCAGAAACACCGCAGGAGGGTTACCTGCTCTCCACACACTCTCCAGCATTTATTGTTGCAGATTTTTTTTAAATGGCCATTTTGACCGATGTGAGTTGATACCTCATTGGACTTTTGAGTTATCTATTTTTAGAATAATGAGTTACACTGAGCATCTTCTCATCTGATGAATGACCTTCTTTATGCCTTCTTTGGAGAAATGTCCAGTTAGGTCATTGGCCCATTTTTTGCTGTGTGTTTATATATATATATACACGCAAGCTGCTTGCATGAGTTTGTTGTGGTATTCTCCTTTGCAAATATTTTTCCCATACTGAGGGTGGTCTTTTTCTTCTGTTTTAGGTTTCATTTGCTCTGCCAAGGCGTTGAAAGTTAATTAGGTCCCATTTGTTTATTTTAGGTTTTTCATTATTCTAAGAGGTGGATCCAAAAAGAACCTTCTGTGATTTATGTCAAAGCATGATCTGCCTGTATATGCCTCAAAAGGTTTGTAGTATCTGACATCACATTTAGATCTGTGAGCCGTTTGAAACTTAGTTTTGTGCATGGTCTCAGGGAGTATTCTCATTTCATTCTTGTTTTCATTGCTTGAGGAGCCTGCACCCTGCCCTCAATAGTGGCTGTCCCCAGTTTACACTTCCAGCGTCTGTAGAAGAGGGTTCCCTTTTCATCACACCTGCTACAGCGTTTAATGTTTGAGGAGTTTTTGACGGTGGCCCTTCTGACCGGTGTGAGGTGATACCTTGTACTTTCGATTTGCGTTTCTCTAATATTTAGGGATGTTGACATCTTTTCCTGTGACTTTTTTACAAAGGTGTAATATAAACTTTCCTCTCGAAATTGGCTTCCTGAAGGTCTTCCAAGTTTTGAATTCTTTTTCAATGACCAGTCCTTGGATATGTCTTGAAATGGGTGTTTTTCATTGTAGCCCCACAGGCCTTGTGAATATTAAGTGTCCATAGCACAGCTTTTCAAGCTGTTGTTGTTCAGTCACTGGGTCGTGTCATAAGTTGGATTTGTAAGTGTGTGAGTGTGTTTCTGTTGTGTCAGTTAGTTCATTTGTAGGAACTGATAGAATACCCCTGTCATTGGTCCGTCCACGCTGCGGTCATTGGCATTATTCTGTTCTCTTGTATAACTTGGTAGGGTTCCAGTGAAGAGGTGTATCACTGAGTGTTCATGTCTTGGTCAGTGGACAGTGTGATGGATCCCAGTGTCTTGTGTGAATCGTGCTGCCCTGAAAATAGCAGCGCATGTGTCGTTTCTAATTCTGATTTTCTCTGGATCTAAGTCCAGGAGTGGGACTGCCAGATCTTACAGTTTCACTATGCTTGGATTTCTTAAAGGAACCTCTATGCTGTTTTCCGTAGTTCCTGTACCCATTAACATCCCAATAAAGACTGAAGGACGACTCTGTTTTCCCTACGCGCTCTGCAGGGCTTATTCCCAGCAGCTCTTTCTGACGCTGGTCTTCCCGACAGCGTGAGGTGACTCGTCCTGGTCGTTATGCTTTCCTTTCCTTTACTAGTTAGTTAGGCGGAGTGTCTGCGCAGGCGCTTTTTTGATCTTATACAGTATGAGTACAACTTACCAGTTGAAATTGGTTTATTGAAAGTGTGCCCTGTTTTAAATTATTTTCCAATGATTTACACAGCGACATTACTTGATGGCAGGTGTCATATACAGCCCCGCAGACCTCGTGAATTTTGAGCCCGGCCGCCCTGGTTTTGAAGTTGTTGTTATGGGGAATGGCCACAAGGGGCAGCACTTCTTCACGCCCCTCTCTGGTTTCCAGGGCGACCAGAGCCTTAGGGAAAATCGTGTTCATCCAGGTTTCTTGGGCTCAGGTGAGCCCTGCCTTGGAGCCCTCTTGGTCAACTACCGAGCCGATTGCATCTTTACTGTTTAAAATTAAGTAACTGTCTGGGTGGATGGCATCACCGACTCAATGGACACGAGTTTGAGTAAGCCCCAGGAGATGGTGAAGGACAGGGGAGCCTGGCGTGCTGCAGTCTATGGGGGCGCAAAGACTCGGACGCACTGAACGACTGAACAACAACAAACTGTCCAGGTGGGTGAGAAGCTGATCTGTGTATTTGGGCTTCCCTGCTGGCTCAGCTGGTAAAGAATCCGCCTGCAATGCGGGAGACCAGGGTTCAATCCCTGGGTTGGGAAGATCCCCCAGAGAAGGGAATGGCTGTGTATTTAGTTCCTGCTTTTCCAGTGTTTAGTGACAGCATGTTACCTTGGTCACCTCTTTCAAAACCTCCTCTCCAAATTCAGCCATATCCTGGTGTCCTGGGTTCAGAATGTGAATTTAGGGGCACATGACTGAGCCCGTAATGTCCTGCTTCGGAACAAGCTGACACGTGCCTCAGTCCCTCCTTCCCTCAAGTCCCTCGTGGGTGATGTGACGGCAGAGGGAGGGGCCGCTCCTGCCACGCTTGTGTCCCAGCTGGGCAGCCCTTCTCAGCTCTCCTCGACCAGGCAGCAGCAGCGCCAGCCCTCCTGAGGTGAGCGGTTCTGGGGTGCGGTGCTGTGCCCCTTGTCCTGCTGGGGTGAGCGGTTCTGGGGTGCGGTGCTGTGTCCCTTGTCCTGCTGGGGTGCTCAGTGTCCAGGAAACCAGGAGCCAGCAGCCTAGTGGGGATGCCTGGAACCCTCAGGGCCTTGGCGAATGCCTCTCCCGCCAGACACCCCAGCCAAAGGGGGAAACCTTGGGGGTATCATGGCGGGGAGAGAGTCATGATCTCATTTATGCTGCAGGAAGACAACGTTAAGTTGGGGTGTGAGAGGGCCCCCTGGGGTCAGGGAGCTTGGTTGGGGCCTGTTGGAGGGATTGGGCTTGGGCCAGGGCTATGGAGGTAGAAGGGAATTAGTGTGGGGACTGGCCATAGGCTCTGCAGGAGGAGCTGGCAGTTGCTGGAGCACAAGGAAGTGGGAGCCTGGGAGGGCCTGGGTGTCTGGGCTCAGCAACTGGGGAGAGGGGGACCCCCTTCTGGGGGTGGGAGCAGCAGGATCTCAGCCCTCTGAGGGGCCTGTTAGCCCCCAAGATGAGATGCGGATGCAGTGGTTGGGCCAGTGCATCTGGCCTGGGAGAGGGGTCCAGGCTGGAAATGCCACCGGAATCATCACAGGAAGAGGAAAGGCTGGGAGGGGGCAGGGGTTCCTGCAGACCTTGTGCAATGACTGCAATCCTGTTGGAACCAACGCAGAGCCCATAGCGATGGTTGTCAGGAGCTCAACTTCACTTTCTTATTCCTTTGTATAACCACTGTGTCAGAATTAGGAACACCATCAGGAGACTTCAGAGCTCTGTGGTGCTGTGGCTTCATCGAAGGGTCCCAGGTGGAAACAGAACCACTGCCGGCCCCACCCGTGTCTGCACTGGGGAGGAGCCCCATCAGGGCCCCGGGGCTCACAGTCGTCAGGGAGCTCCTGCCCTCAGGACTGGTCTCCTCCTTCCCACCAGCTGCTGGTCAGAGGCCCAGGCACCCGCATCCTGGCTCCAGCCTCCAGGGCCTGGGTTCTGGGACAGCTTAGGGGTAAGCAAGACCCTCACACTCCTGTGCCTGCATGGGGGTAAGAATGTCTAAAAAGCTGCACCTCACAGACCATGGAGGGCTGAGTGTTTCCAGCGGATATGGGGGGAAAGATGGGGTGTGAGGTTCCTGCCTGTGCAGGGCCTTCCCAGTGCAGAGGTCTGTGCGTTTCCCCGGCCAGTCAGCTCCCCACATCATCCTCCCAGGAAGCCCAGATCCAGGGTCACCAGGGCAGAGGCCGTCCTCCTGCTTGTCTGTAACTTCTCACCCTCACGGTGAGGAGCCTGGCTCCCACCATCTGCCGTTTATCTGTGCGTTGCTCCTTTCCAGGTGACACGTGCAGAAGTTTCAGGTTTCTTAGCTACTGCACCCTGGAAAGAACCCCATTAAATAAGCCCTTGTTTATGAAAGGTACATTTTGCCTTTAGTCTACAGATTCTGTTTATTTCCAAAGTTGAGCCAGCGCCTTTGCCCCATCCTTACACTGAGGTTTCTCTACGTGTGTTTCTATTCTTCCGAGTCCAGGCTCACTCCGCTGGCTGCACGATAGGCCAATGAAGCCGAGAGACAAAGTGTTGAGGCAAAGAAGACACGTTAATTGGGGATCCAGCAGACCAAGAAGATGGCAGGCTAGCACCTCAAAATAACTGCCTTATTGGGGTCTGGATGCCAGGTTCTTTTATAGATAAGAGAGAAAGAAGCAATGAGGAACTAAAGTCAAAACACAGAATAGAGAGGGAGAGGCAGTGGGGAAGTAAAGTGAAAGGGCCTTCAGTCTTGCAAAGTATCTCCCACGGAATGTCCAGCCTTGGAAGGGGTGCGGGCAGGGACAAACTATCCCTCCATGAGCTGAACAAAGGCATTTTAGTTTACAGTCAAGCAGAGGGGTAGGGTCCTCCAGACAAGCCACTGAGCATGATTATAATAATAAAAACAACAAAAAGCAAGTTACAAGTCACAGAAAGAGCTTCCAACATGGAGTCAGAGTCGGCTTTCTCCCCGCAACACTGCTACGGTTAGATGCAATGTCATAGTGTGTATCCCACTGCTGCATCCACAATAGCTAAAGCTGAGTAGATTATGTTTACGCTTTGGGCCATACAAATCCGTGGGCTCAGACACAAACGTAGGGACAGGCTTTCCGTCCTACAGTTAAAGAGGAAACGTTAAATTGTACATAACCTCCTGCTCCTTCTGCCTCTGTAACTGAGCTTGCCCCTTGCAAAGTCTGGGTCACGTAGGTCACGTAGTCTCAGAAAGCGGGGACGCACAACAATAGGAACTGGAGCTTATCTCACTCCGCCTTGTCCTGCCCTCTGCAGCTGCCCTCGCCCGCACACCTGCTTAACCGTGCCTGTCCAGGTCAGGCACCCCCCTGCCCATCTTGACTGCTGTTCCCATGCACGAGAAACCCCTCAGTTTAAACCAGCCTATTAACAGCTAGTGTTGCCCACCATAGTCTGTCTGTAAAAACTCTGTAGCCCTTTTGTTCGGGGCTCAGAGCTTGGAGTGTTAACTCCTCGGAGCTGCCGGCATGATAAACCTGAGTTCTCCGACTCTCTAAGTGTGGTGCTTGGTTTTTTGAGTACTGGTTTCTGCAACAATATGTCAGGTAAGATTCATTCTTTTCTTCCCATGGGTTGATGGCTCATTGCTTTCTCTTGCTGAGCAGTATTCATTGCATGTGTATGGGAGGAAAAACAATTTTCCTCTAACCTAGGTGGTTAGTTGAGAATTTTCCTGTAAAAAACAAACAAAAGACAGATTACCAGGAGAAAAACAGAAGTTTAATAGCATGGATACCTCCTGTATATATGGAAGTTAACCAAGAAAACTGAGTCACTCCCTTAAATGTCCAAAGCCATCACCTTAAATGCCATCTTCAGACACAAACAAAAGACCTGGGGGAGAAGGGGGAAGCCAGTTGTGGCAGGCTCTCAGCAAAACACGTAAAGAAGGGTATGGTGGTTTGCAGATTGAAGTCAGGACTTGTCCATTGATAAGAGCTACTTGAGATTTAATCATCTGCCTATTTCTGGTGGGAAAAGGGACAGCCCTTAAATACGGAGATTTCCCTATTGTAGATGTCCTTCACAAAAGGACAACTACTACTTAGCTTTCCAAGGTTCCTTTTTTTGAAACACATTAGACTGAAATAACCTTTGTGCCAGAGAGTCGTATTTTGGAGCGGCATGTTCTGCTTGCCTTTACACAGATGTACCCCACTTTGCCTGTGTATTCGTCTATTGAAGGGTATCCTGACTTGTTCAGGTTTTCAGCTGTTATGAAGAGTGCTGCTGTGCATAATTGTATCCTTGCTTGAATTTGGAAATAGATTTTCAAAGCAGTTGACTAAATAACGAAAGCGTGATTGTTGGATCCCATTGTTTAGCTGTAGAAAAAACTGCCCAGCTGTCTTACAAGGTGGCTGTGCGTGCACATCACCAGCAGCGAGGGGGAGCTCCTGTTTCTCACCTTCCAGCAGTTGGTACTGTCCAACATCTGGAGGTCTGTAGTCCTAATAGGTGTGGTGTGACATCTCATGCTTTTAATTTGTAATTCCCTAGTAGTGTTGAAGAGGAAAAGTTAAAATTTTACATAACCTCCTTCTCCTTTTGCCTCTGTAACTCAGCTTTCCCCTTGCAAAGTCTAGATCACGTAGGTCGTCTAGGCTCAGAAAGTGGGGACTTGCAAGACTAGTGTTGTAGCCCCGCTTTCCAGGAAATAAACTCACTCAGAAGGACAATGCGGATAGTGGAGTGCAGTTGATTACACCGACGGGCCCAAGGCAGAGTCTCCTCTTTGCCAAGGACCCCGACCAGTTTTTATGAAAACCTTACATGGAACGACAGACTGGTTCCAAATAGGAAAAGGAGTATGTCAAGGCTGTATATTGTCACCCTGCTAATTTAACTTACATGCAGAGTACATCATGAGAAACACTGGGCTGGAAGAAACACAAGCTGGAATCAAGATTGCCAGGAGAAATATCAATAACCTCAGCTATGCGGATGACACCACCCTTACGGCAGAAAGTGAAGAAGAACTAAAGAGCCTCTTGAAAGTGAAAGAGGAGAGTGAAAAAGTTGGCTTAAAGCTCAACGTTCTGAAAACTAAGATCATGGCATCTGGTCCCATCACTTCATGGGAAATAGATGGGGAAACAGTGGAAACAGTGTCAGACTTTATATTCTGGGGCTCCAAAATCACTGCAGATGGTGATTGTAGCCATGAAATTAAAAGACGCTTGCTCCTTGGAAGGAAGGTTATGACCAACCTAGACAGCATATTAAAAGCAGAGACATTACTTTGCCTCAAAGGTCTGTCTAGTCAAGGCTATGGTTTTTCTAGTAGTCATGTATGGATGTGAGAGTTGGACAGTGAAGAAAGCTGAGCACCAAAGAATTGATGCTTTTGAACTGTGGTGTTGGAGAAGACTCTTGAGAGTCCCTTGGACTGCAAGGAGATCCAACCAGTCCATCCTAAAGGAGATCAGTCCTGGGTGTCCATTGGAAGGACTGATGCTAAAGCTGAAGCTCCAATACTTTGGCCACCTCATGCGAAGGGTTGACTCATTGGAAAAGACCCTAATGCTGGGAAGGATTGGGGGCAGGAGGAGAAGGGGGCAACAGAGGATGAGATGGCTGGATGTCATCACCGACTTGATGGTCATGGGTTTGGGTAGACTCCGGGAGTTGGTGATGGACAGAGAGGCCTGGCGTGCTGTGGTTCACGGGGTCGCAAAGAGTCGGACACGACTGAGCGACTGAACTGAACTGAACTATATACCCTAAGTGTACGTGCTCAAACCCACCTCCCCAAATTCTCTGAAACTAGTCTGGACAAAGGAAAAGAAAGATACAATCAAAGCTAACCCGCGATTCATATGCCTGAAGCCTAGGTAGTTAACAGTGGACAATTATCAATAGGCCTGTGGTCACACCCCAATAAGCATAATAGAATGTATGATTACATCCTATTATGTACATTCTGTCAGTTACACAGACAGTTAGGGTATTCTTTTAGGCAACGGAGAGTCTAGGTACAAGCCCCAGGGCTCTTCCATCTGGGGGGTCTGGTTTTCCAGTTGATAAGTCATTTCCACAGATACTGGGCATAGAGCTCAAAGTCCACAGTCCAGCCCAAGACGGCATCCTGCTCTCAAGATGGAGCCTGTTCTGTCTGTTTCCTCCTTCATTCCCCCCTCTTGATGCTCTTAACTCATAGTATGAGCATCACTCATAGGGATCTATTGCACCCTGGCTCTCCAACTGCCAATTTGGGAGAATGACACCAACCTTTGGGTTACAAAGTTCATAATACATTGTAAAATGCAGGGTCCATAAAGTAGAACTATCAAGGCAACTGTAACAATGGTAAATATAATTTTCTGCCAATCATCCTTCACCCAAGATAGGACCAAAGTCCAGAAAGGAATGTTTTCATTTGACATTGCTTTTACCTGGTTTTCATGTCATCTAAAGCAGCTGATACATTGCCAGATAAATCAGGAATATGTATACAATATTCAACCTTAATTATAGCACAGGTCCCTCCTTGAGCAGCTGTGAGCATGTCCAAAGTCATTCTATTTTGAATTACCGCTTTTCTCATTTGGATTTGTTCTTCATTTAAGGCTTGGATGGCTTTAGCACTATCTAGGAGGGCCTGTTTTGTGAAATTAGTCAAGGCTTCTACTTTATAATATCTGTTGTCCCTATAGAAGGTACGAATAAGGCAGCAATATATTCATACCATTGAAACACAGACCTTGTCCACCTAGCATGTAAATCAGGTAGATTTACCGGGCCTTGTTGTAGGTTAGGCTTTATGCTGCCATGGGCAAAAGCGAATCCCAGTGCGCAGCAGCCTACCCAGCCGATTGGTAACCAAGGCCAAAGGTTAGGCCCACAAAGCCATTGGGTTCCATTGGGTGCCACCTAGCGGATTCCAGGGTTATATTTCCAATCAGAGCCTGGCCAATGGATGGACTGGTTGGGGTGGTATGTGACCTCGAATGTTCACTCGAGGGGATAGGCACCCCACATATTTTAGTTCTTTTGGGTCTAATGGACAGTCATCAAACCCTACCCTTTGTTCTTTTTGTTCCCAGCATATAGCAGAGTAATTAATTGACCCTTTTCTGGGGTCATCCAGAAATATTCATCCCAGACGTGGTAGAATCGTTCAACATACCTAGAGGCCTGTCCTCCCTTGCTTGTCAGGGAGCTTTTTTCCTTTTTGTTCTTTAAATATGAGGTATAGGCTTTTGTTTCTTCTATGAAACTGGTGTTTACATCAAATGTAACCCATGACCCGAGTCTAGTGACTGTAGGTCTAGCTTACACCAAGAGAGCAGGGAGAGGTTATGATCGACAAGAGAAAGGAAGTCTCTTCTTGTCGCCCCAGAAAAGAGCAGAGTGGTTTAAAATCTCCTTGGTGGAGCGGTGACACCCACCAAGGAAGTCCATCCATCACAGACAGAGGCATAGCCCCACATACCCAGCAGCTGGAGGTGTTGTGGAAGTCCGCGTGGGAATGTGTCCATGAGATGAAAACATTGTCCTGAGTTGAAATGGAAGTTAAATTCAAAATCACGTTGATGAGGCCAAGCAGCAGGAGTGGATTATGTGGCTTCATCCTGAAGGGGCTCGTCCGGGATCTTCTTTTCCTTCTTCTTCTTAAGGATGATCTTAGTCTCTCGAGGGTCAGTGGGGTCCCTCTGTTCATCCACTCAGCGTTTTCTGGGTCTGTGTGGTATGTTCTCTTCATCCTCATGTGGTGGATCCAGGGAGTGACACCTACAACTTTAACTGCCGTAGGGAGGTAAGAACAACAGTATATGGACCCTTCCAATGTGGGGCCAAGGAGTTGTGTTTCCAGTCCTTGACCCGCACCTGATCCTTGGGCCCAAATTCATGAATCTGTTCCCCAAGGGGGAACAGCACCCTTTCTTGTACAAACTTAGTTACCTGATTTATTACCTTACCCAGTTGTTCCACCTGCTGTGAAATCTCATCCCCGCTACCTGAGGAAAATTTGTTGACACCTGTTTTATTACGGGAAGGGGACTCCCATACACAATTTCATATGGAAAATAGCCATGGGACCCTGGGGTCATCCTGAGTCTGAGCAGAGCCGTCGGAAACAAGTCCACCCAGGAGCAGTCAGTCTCTATGTTCCACTTGGAGAATGTCTCTTTAAGTGTCCGGTTGGTTCCTTCCACCATCCCAGAACGCTGGGGCCTATATGCTGTACGTGATTTCCATTTGATGTTTAAAGTTTTGCTTACTTGTTGTACTAAATCAGCTACAATAGCCGGGCCATTGTCCCATCCAATGATGGTAGGAAATCCAAATCTGGGAACTATCTCCCTAAGCAGGCACCGGGCTACTTCTGATGCTCTTTCAGTCTGAGTAGGAAAAGCTCCTACCCATCCCGAGAACGTACATACCATGACCAGCAGATAATGGTAGTATCGGTGAGGTTTCATTGCAGTGAAGTCCACTTCCAGGTGTTCAAAGGGCAGCGTGCCTTTTAGCCGAATCCCTGGAGGTTTCTGTCTGTGCCGAGAGGCAGCCTTGACTTGTGTGCAGGCAGTGCAGTTCTGAGATTCTCTCCTGCATAAGGAAGAGAGGCGGGGAACCAAGAAATATTTTTGAATTAGCTCTTCCAGTTTATCATGGCCTAGATGGGTCGCTTGGTGTGTTTGGCTTACCAGAGTGGGTGCCAACTCCTCTGGTACCAATAATTTGCCACTTGGCAATTCCCACCATACCTTTTCAGTCTTGATGGCCCCTTCCACTTTGGCTAGTTGGTTTTGGGCTTCAGTGTATTTTGGAGAATCCAGCGTTAGCTCAGGCAGCTCTGCCAATATGAGAGCTTTAATAGAGGCCTCACTTGTCACCCCCAAGCCCTCGGCTGCTTGTTTAGCGATCTTATCTGCCAATCTGTTTCCCCGAGCCTTGGGGGTATCCTCTTTTTGATGTCCTCAGCAGTGTATGACTGCAACCCTTTCTGGTTCCCAGGCAGCATCTAATAGGGTCTTAATTTCTTCCTTATTTTTAATATCTTTTTCAGTAGCTGTCAAAATGCCTCTCTCTTTATACAGAGCCCTGTGTACGTGTAGTGTGGCAAAAGCATACCTGGAGTCTGTGTAAACGTTCGTCTTCTTCCCTTTTGACAGCTGGAGGGCCCAGATTAGAGCATGTAGTTTGGCCATTGAGCGGACCAGTGTGATGGCTGAGAGCTAGCCTCAACGATGGTTTCTTCCATGACTACTGCACATCCCAACAGTCGTTGTCCTTGTTTCACCAGGCTGGTGCCATTGGTGTACAGGTCCCAATCTGGGTCCGGGATTGGCTGGTCTCTCAAGTCAGGTCTGCTGTCATAACCTAGGATTTCCTTGCAATCACGTGAGGGCCCACCTTCTCCCACAGGAAGGAGAGTGGCCGGAGTCAGGGCCTGACAGAGCTCAGTAGTAACATGGGGGTTCTCACATAAAAGACCCTGGTACTGAGTAATCCAGGACGTAGATAGCCATTTATGGGGGTCCCCTCGCAGGAGAGTGTTTACCTCATGCGGGGCTTTTATGATCAAATCTTGGCCCAAAGTCAGCTTGGTTGCCTCCCAGACTAGTAAGGCAACCACAGCAACTACCTGTAAGCATCCTGGCAACCCAGTGGCAATATTGTCCAGCCGTTTTGGGAGATAAGCCATGGGTCTGTCCCATGTCCCCATAGACTGAGACAACACTCCCATAGCCACCTTGTCATTTTCAGTCATGTAAAGAGTAAACGGCTTAGCAAGGTCTGGCAGGCCGAAGGTGGGCCTGACGTAATTGTACCGGGTTTGAGTTCTGTGACCACTGGGACTTGTTTTGCAAGCCTGGGGTGTTGTCTTCCGCCCAGACCTCAGGGAATTGTTGCGTTAACCCTCTCTCTTGAATGTTTAGCCCTTCCAGGAGATCGTGCAGCCTCCATTCATCTTGAGAGGTTACCAAGAGGAAGAGTAAATGGGTGGTTGAGCCCACTCAAAGAGTGGGCCTTTTATGGGGGGGGGTCACTTGTGCCCCCAATTTAGACAGCAAGTCTCTTTCCAGCAAAGATAGTGGGCATTCAGGGATGTATAGAAATTCATGAGTCACTTGGTGTCCCCCCATCTGACATTTTCGGGGTAGGCTTGAGACACAAAGCCTAAATTTATCACCTTCTGAGACCCGGCAGCCTCTGGATCTATTGGCGCATAAAGTCTACAGGCCTTGCACAGTCTTTCGTAGAACTCAGAGGGTGATTTGCTTTCCCTTTGAATCATTTCAGAGGGTTTTGCCATACTCGTAGGTTTTCGGGCCCCCTCTTGAGACCTTGTGTAATAGCCGCCCGATATCTCTCCAGGTGGCCCCTCCCTTCCTCTGTGTTACAGTCCCAATTGGGCCTCTCATCCAGGGTGGCTAGTTCTGCCCACCGCTGCAGGTTTGCAGTACCCTCAGGTGCCATTTCTCTTAACCATTTTCTGGCCTCAGTGAGAAACCTGTGTCTTTCCTCAGTGCTGAAAAGGGAGACTAGCAGTTGGATTATGTCACCCCATGTAGGGCGATGGGTTCAAAAAACAGTCTCCATTGGCCTAATCATGGCTCATGGCTCCCCCGAGTACGGTGGACTGTGTCTCTGCCAGTTTAATATATCCGTAGAGGAAAGTGGTCGGTAATAATAGGCTATGAGGGCTGATGGTAGTGCCCACGTGCTTACTGAGCTGGAGGCTGTTGTAGCTCTCTGAGGGGCATCTGTAGTGGGGTTCTTTCCCCCTGCTCCGTGGCAGCGGGCAGCCTCTAATTCCTGTGTTTTCTTCCCCCTCCCCATCAGTACTCACCGGGAGAGGTGGATACAATCTAGGAGGTCCAGCCGAGGTGGAATTCTGGAGGGGTTGACCAGAGTTCTCCATCGCTGGGATCGGAGCCTGCCCAAATGGCAGCTCTACAATCTCCAGGAAAGCTGGCAGAGGAGCAGCGGCTGCTGCAGGAACTTCACCCGGCCCTGGATCGGGCATAAAGGTGGCCTCTGGTCCTGGTGGAACACTGGGCCACAGTCACGTCATTATCCAGTATGGGGGAGGGGGCAGGTCATCCCCGTCCAAATCCTGTAGAATTTCCTTTTTTATCATCAGTCAATTTTTGTGCCATTAATATTTTTCCTTTTCCTTTCTGGATACAGAACCTTGTCCAAGTAGCAGGGTCTTGAGCTAACCCTAGCCGTGAGTCAATATATGGATATTGATCCGGGTGTCTGGCTCTCCTGTGACTACTGTATAGACTGCTTCCACTATTTTTAAGTTCATGGTGCTTTCTGGTGGCCATCCTACTCACATAGGGGGCCATTTGACCTCACAGAGTATGTGGAGGCGGTTAGGCGTCATCTTCACCCCATAGTCTCCTCCAAATCCCTTCTTTAAATTTTTAATCATGTACTCCAATACAGTTGTCTTAGATTCACTTCCCTCATCTTGCTTACCTTTTCAGACCTTCTTCTACTTTTCCTTTTCATTCTGTCTACGAAGTTCTCAGTACCCTATGTACTTCTGATATTTCTAGTCAGTGAAACACTTAAATTGCCATTCTGCCTTCTTCCTAATTGGGGTGATACCTGCCAGATCCCAGCAGGAGAAAGGGGATCGTGCTGGTCAGCATGGCTGAACCAGAACACAACGTGGTCCAAGACTATTTCTCCCCTAACTTTTAAAGTCCATTCTGCCTTGGTGGGCTTGATCAGGTGTGGATGAAAACACAGATGGGTTAAATATCCCATGTCCCATGCTGTCTCCGGAAAAGCCAATTTGTACTCACTTAAGTACGAATGCCTCCTCCTTCTAAGCCTGACAATTTCAAGGGGGTCAAGAATTTCACAGCAGATGGGACACCTCCTTGGGGACGGCAGAATACGAGCACACAAGGACCAAGTTTCTTCTCCTAAAAATCCCCTGGTGATTGCTTGGTAATAATTTTCCCCAAGAGGGCATGGACACACCTCCTAACGATCTTCACAAATTTCCTTCCTAAGCCCTAACATGCTCGTCGACCTGTGTACCAAGCAATCGCTGCCACCTGCCTATTCCAGGCTCCTGTGGGTCTGTGCCCCTTCTAGTCCCTCCCAGGAGGGTGATCAGGCCCCCTCTTCCACCCTGCCGAGTGGGTTCCTCCTCACCTGAGCGCTCAGTTCCTCTGCTGCCGTCCACTACCTGCTAACGTGAAAGGTCCGGGCGTTGAGAAGCAGAATCCTTCCAGAAGGGTGAGGTGCCTTCCCCGCTCTAGAAGATTCAAGCTGCAAGGACTCGGAGTAGTCCCAAATGGGACTTGTCTCCTCAAAGTGAGTTTCCCGGGCAATGCACCAAATGTTGTAGCCACGCGTTCCGGGAAACAAACTCACTCAGAAGGACAATGCAGATAGTGGAGTGCAGTTGATTACACCAGTGGGCCCAAGGCAGAGTCTCCTCTTAGCCAAGGACCCCGGCCAGTTTTTGTGAAAACCTTATATACCCTAAGTGTACGTGCTCAAACCCACCTCCCCAAATTCTCTGCAACTAGTCTGAACAAAGGAAAAGAAAAATACAATCAAAGTTAACCCGTGATTCATATGCCTTAAACCCGTGATTTTTATGCCTTAAGCCTAGGTGGTTAACAGTGGACAATAATCAACAGGCCTGTGGTCATACCCCAGTAAGCATAATAGAATTTGTGATTCTATTAGGTTACACAGATAATTAGGGTATTCTTTTAGGCAATGGAGAGTCTAGGTATGAGCCCTGGGGCTCTTCCATGGGAGGAGTGTGTCTGGTTTTCCAGTTGGTATGTCATTGCCATAGATACTGGGCATATAGCTCAAAGTCCGGCCCAAGATGGAGTCCTGCTTTCAAGATGGAGCCTGTTCTGTCTGTTTCCTCCTTCAATGTGAGAGATTCAGATTTGATCCCTGAGTCAGGAATATGCCCTGGAGAAGGAAATGGCAACCCACTCCAGTGTTCTTTCCTGGAAAATTGCATGGACAGCGGAGACTAGCAGGCTCCATGGGGTCGCAAAAAGTCGGACACAACCGAGCCACTGAGCACAGTAATGAATGAGGGGGGATGTCTTTCCAGGTGCTTGATTCATGTACAGCTAGACACATACATGTTTTTTTTCAGGTTCTCTTCCCATATAAGTTACTATGGAGTGTTGAGGAAGATTCCTTGTGCTATGCAGTGGGTCCTTGTGGATAATTTTATAAAGAGTAGTGTGTGTATGTTAATCTGAACCAGCTCATTTTTCCCTGCCCTCCGCTTTTCCTCCTTGGGAACTGTAAGCTTCTTCTTGGGAACCTTAAGCCTGTGAGGCCATTTCTGTTTGGTAAAGAAGTTCATGTGTCTCTGTTTTTAGATTCCACCTAGAAGTGACGCCATATGATTCTTGTTTTGCTCCGTCTCCCCTCCTTCACTCAGAGTGATCACCTCTCCTCTCCTCCCTGTGGCTGGAGATGTCATCCTTTGATCCCTTTTAATGGCTGAATAATGCTGTATTCTGTCTAGGTGTCCCGCCTTCTTCATCTGTCCATCTGTGTCCCGCTCTTAGATCGCTGCGTGTCCTGTTTATGGTCCTGTGCAGCTGTGACCATAGGGCTGCAGGCGTCTTTTCAAAGTGTGGTTTTCTCTCTATCCACACTCAAGTATGGGATTGCTGGATGCTATGGTACTTCTAGGTTTAGTTTTTAAAAAGAAACTTCATACTCTTTGCCTAACGGATGGACCAATTTACATTCCCACCAAGAGTGCAGGGGAGTTCCCTTCTCTCTGCATCCTCTGCAACATGTATTGTTGGAGGTTCTCTGAGACGGCCATTCTGACTGGGGTGAGGTGATAGCTCACTGGACTTTTGATTGGCCTCCCTCTAACCATTAGTGATGCTGAGCACCTTTTAAGGTGCTTAATGGCCATCCGTATGCCTTCTTCATGAAATATCCATTGAGATCTTTGGCCCATTTCTTATTGGGTATTTTTGTTTTTTGATATTGAGCTGCTTGAGCTGTCTGTATGTTTTAGAGAAAAATTGTTTGTGGGGATCTTTGTTTGAAACATTGTTTCTGTTCTGAGTGTTGTCTTTTTCTTTTATTTAGGATTTCCTTAGCTGTGAAAATTCTGCTAAGGTTAATTACGTCCCTTTGGCCTATTTTTACTTATTGTTACTCTTAAGATGTGGATCTAAAAAGAACTTACTGTGATTTACAACAAAGCATTTTCTGCCTATATTTTCCTCAAGGGTTTTAGAGTGTCCTCACATTGAGATCTGTAAATTATTTAGAGTTTATTTTTGCATATGGTGTTAGGGAGTGAGAAGTGGACTGTTTCCTGCTGTGTCAGTAAACAAGGATGTCATAGTCACCAGCAATTGCAGGCCTCCAGTGAGCCAGTGAGCCTTCAGAGAACTCAGGAAGGAGAAACATATCTGCTCTCTAGCAGCCGTCAGACTGCAGATACTCTAAGGTCAGCCCTGAGGAAAGAAAGCTCAGGCTGTGAAAACCCAGACAGGTGAGCATGAAAGGAATGATTTCAGGGAGCCCGGACTCCTGCATCTTCCCATACACAGAAAAGCACTGAATTCCTTGACTCAGGATATCTGATTTTCTTTAACAATAGTTTTTTGATGTTCAGACTACCTGCCCTTCCTAACAGAGTTCTGTGTAAACTGGCTCTTCCCTTCACCTCCTGGGAGCAGTTCTCTCAGGGTTACTTGAGATGGTGTCTCCTGGGCTTGAAGCCCTAAAATTTCCCACCGAATAAAACATAACTCTTAACTTTAAGGTTGTGCGTCTTTTTTAAGTCGACAGGAATATTGTAATTTTGTTCCCATTTTCATTGTTTAAGGAACCTTCACACTGTCTTCATGGGTTTCCCGGCTGGTGTTAGTGGTAAAGAACCCACCTGCCAACACAGGAAACATAAGAGATGCGGGTTGAATCCCTGGGTTGGAAAGGTCCCCTGGAGGGGGGCACAGCAACCCACTACAGCATTCCTGCCTGGAGAATCCCATGGACAGAGGAGCCTGGCAGCTTACAGTCCATGGGGTCGAAAAAAGTTGGACATGACTGAAGTGACTTAGCAGGCATACTGTCTCCCTAGTGACTGTTTCCAGTTGACGTTCCAGCATCAATGGAGGAGGGTTCGCATTTCTCCACATCCGCTCCAGCCTTGGTTCTTTGTAGTGTTTGGCAATGGCCATTCTGACCGGTGTGAGGTGATACCTCATTGTAGTTTTGATTTGGATTTCTCTAATATTTAGCAAGATTGACATCATGTCCTGTGATTTTTTTTAAAGAGTATGAGTGAAACTTCTTGCAATTGACTCTTGAACGTCAGCCCTGTGTTTTGATAAACACTCCTAGAACATTCCTTGAAGGCAGGTGTTGTTCACTCACAACCCCGCGGGCCCTCTGAATATGAAGTGTCCATCAGAACAGCTTTTGACGTTGTTGTTACGGAAAACAGGCACAAGGCAGCAGCATTTTTCATGCCCCTTTTTTCTTTCTGTGCAATTTAATTTTGGTCTTATATTGGAATACGGTTGATGGCCAATGTTGTGTTTGTATAAGGTGTACAGGAACTTAATTCAGCCATGCATAAACACATATCTATTCTTTCCAGGTTTTTCTTCCCATATACAGAAGATCCTAAAAAGTAGTCAGAAGCAAGAGTCAGAGAAGAAAATAAAAATGCAGCAAGAGGTGGTGGAGGTGCTTGAAACAAGTGGAAAACCCAAGAAATGTAATCCTGTAGAAGCAGGGGGTCTACAAATTTGAAGCACGGAAACTGGATCCTGGAATTCTTTACAGTGGGCGCATTTTCCCTAAGAAACTGCCAGAGAAGCCACCCACCGTGCTTATTGGCTTTGACTTTGAAATGGAGAAAAGAACAAACAGCGAGAAGCAAAGAGGGTATTGGAGGATAAACACTTTAAATTTATGCAAAGCCTTGCTCTTATTCTATCTTGTTAGGTGTTGTGAAAGAAATTCCACTCACTGTCCCCAGGACTCCTGCCTTTGTTTGGAAGAAGAGAACCCAAACCCACTCAAGAAGATGAGGTTGAGGAGCAACCAGTAGTGATAAGAGCCCAACAATCGCCCATGACGGAGGACCTTTGAAGCCCAAAATCCTGATGAGAACTGTGGAAATGCGCCCTTTCTGTTTTGATACAAAAAAGTCACTTACAGAAGAAGAAGAAAGTAAAACAGCTGCAGAAAGGAGAGGTGGCCAAGTTCTAGATGTTTCCTTCGCGTCATTTTACCACCATGAACTTTCAGGAGAAGAACATGAAGAACACGGCTCAGGCTGAGCCTTCTGCGTGGAGCCTGGCAGAAGAGTCGCCTGAAGGCACACACTTGGGTTCTCTCCACGCCCGGCGACAAAGAAGGCTCCTCCCGGTGTGATGGGCAGAGCAGCTCTGGTACCCGGACAGCGTCTGCAGCCAAGTCTGGCGGCGGAGACGGCTGGAGAACCCGGGTGGTACCCACACAGCCAAGGGCCGCTCACTCACAGTAGTTTGTGTGGCTTCCATCCTCCTCCTCTGTTTTATAAAAGCCAGAATATATAGTTGATTTGGTTTGTAATTTATTCACTTGAAGTGTAATTTTTACTGCTTTTATCCTTCACTTTTTATATTTAAAAATAAAGATACTTGATTTAGCTTATAGTTTATGTCTGATTCTTTTCTCTTCTCTGTGCAAAATGAATTTGGAGTTAAGGAGCCCTTTGTTGTGAGGGGGAAGCCTTGTTAACCGCCCAACGAGGCAGAGACTTGACTGATGCACCCCTCACAGAGGCTGTCTGCCGGCTTCAGGCGGAGCTGCTGTTCAGCACCTTCTTTTGGTGGTGCTGACCATGAGGGAACGCTGAGCAGGACATGTTGTAAGTCCCCCTGTGACCTGGGCTGGAATCAATGTGTTTGTCTAACAACTAACAAAGGCAGTTCCATACTCCTCTCCACAGTGATCCTCGGCATGTACATCTCATCAGCAGCGTGAGTGTTGTCTTTCCTCTGCGTCTTCTCCACCTCTTTCCGTTGTAGACTGAGGATGGCCTTTCAAACAGCTGCAATGTTCCCTCGCTGTGGTTTTGATTTGCATGTATCTGACAATTCCTGATGTACAGCACGTTTTCATTGGCTTCGATTTTAACTAGTGTGTGTGGAATTGACTGTGGAAATTTTCATCTTCATGATCTACCCAGTTTTTGTTTTCAGTTAGTTACCCATGGAAATTTTTAAAGTGCCTGTATCATTTAGAGCCCAGCAGTCCTTGTGAGTATGAAGTGTTTTTAGGTGTTGCAGTGAAATAAGAAATAGTTTTTTCTCTCTTGCCTTTTGAGTCCTTCTCTACTTTAACTGTTCCTGATCTACAGCCAGCATTGATAATTAAGTCTCCTTCTTTTCAGAAGACTAACCTGTTATGTAAGCTATATCCTGCACCTGTGTGTGTGTGTGTGTGTGTGTGTGTGTGTGTTAGTCACTCAGTTGTGTTTGACTCTTTGTGATCCCATGGACTGTAGCTCACCAGGCTCTTTTGTCCATGAAATTCTCCAGGCAAGAATACTGGAGTGGGTTTCCATGCTCTTCTCCAGGGATATCGCACACCTATCGCCCTCTAACTCTGCATGAGCCATATTTCACATTTATTATCTTTTAATTTTATGCTAGTTACATCCTGATGCTTAACTGTATGGTACTCTCTCTGCAAACCTCCCCTTATAGTCTTTCTCTTTTTGCATTACGGAAAGAAATCCTCAATGCAATCTACAAAAGACAATGGCCCCAACTCCTGCTACTACCTGTCAGACCCAAGTTACTGGGCTCCCTGACACCAGCCTATTGACTGTTTTGAAACAATGCAAAAAGAAAGAATATAGGATCCTTATATGTTTGCTCTTTATCTCCAACCTCTGACTATGAGCCCCAACTGTGTGATCCCCTTGATTCCCCATCAGGGGAGATACAGTTCTTGAGGCACAAGTCTACTCTGTTCTCTCCTCTTCCAGCTCAAGGATTAAATCCATCTGTTTATTTCCTCCAAAAAACATTTATTTCCACAAAGGTATAAAGTTCCTATGTTCTTGTTCCTTTTTGCATTGTTTCAAAACAGTCAATAGGTTAATCTTCTGAAAAGAAGGAAACAGTTATCAATGCAGACTGTAGATCAGGAACAGCTAAAGTAGAGAAGGAATCAAAAGGCCAAAGAGAAAAAACTTTTTCTTATTTCACTGCAGCATAAGCAATAGCTTTAAAGTTTCTGTTGTGGGAGATGGCCACAAGGAGACAGGATTTCTTCATGCCCTACTTCTGTTACTACAGTAACCAGAGCCTTAGGGCGACTCCTAGTCTGCGGATTCTTCTGGCACATGCCAGAAGCCTGTGGCTCATTAACCCTTGTTTTTCTCTTTTAAAGTTAGTGTTTACTTTTTTTTGGAGGATAGCTGACTTACAGTGTTGTGCTTGTTGGTAGAGAGATTCTTCATGAGTTATCCCCATACACATTCTGATTCATCTTTGTTTTTTTCATATACACGTTATTATAGAGTGTGTAGTACACCACCCTTTCTAAAGTAGGTCCATGTTGATTCTATATTCTATATGTATTTGTGAGGACAAATGAATCCCAACCTCCTAATTTATCACTTCCACCCACCACTCCCCTTCTGTAACCATGTTTGTTTCCTGACTGTGTGTGTATTTCACTTTTATAAAATAGCTCATTGGTATTAGTTTCTCCTTCTGAAGTACTTCAATTACTATGATTGTTCTAGTTATAGATTATCCCTGCAAATGGCATTTTTCCATGGCTGAATCATATTCCATTCTCTGCCTATATGATTTCTTTATTCATTCATCTGTGCGTGTACATTTTGGTTACTTCCATGTCTCAGCTGTTGTAAATGCTGCTGCAGTGCATGCTTGTCACTACTTCTATCTTGCAAAACCCAGACAGTCCCCGTGAGACACTCAGTCCCCATTCCCCTCCCTCAGCCCCTGGCACCTACCATCCTGCTTTCTGTGTCTATGGAGCCGATTGCTCTAGGGACCTTGTATGAGTGGACTCAAACATCATTTGTTCTTCCACGTCTGCCTTATGTTACTGAGCATAATGTCTTCAGGGTCCATCCACGCTGTAGCCTGTGTCAGAACTGCCTTCCTTTCAGGCTGGACAACATTCATTGTGTGGATGGACCATGTTCTGCTCGTCCATTCTTCTGTCGAGGGACACACTGAATATCTTCATTCATCTCTCAAGTCTTGTTGTATTTGTGGAATAACTTCAGGAAGTCCCATGATATAAAAGTCATTCACCATTAACTACTTTATAAACTTTTTTATTTTGGAAACCATCAAAGCTCAGAAGAAGGGAAGAATGCATGTAAGCTTCATTTGTGTTTAGGAACGAGCACTGTAGGGTATTCATTTTATTCCCCGTGTGTGTGCTATGCGTGTGTGTGCGCCTGTTGGCGGACATGTGCTGTTTGTGTGCATGGTGAAGGTGCACAGCGCATATGTGTGCGGCGTGGGAGTGTGTGTGTGTGTGGTAATGGGTCATGGGGTGGGGGCTTGGGGTCCGAGGTGGGCAGGCGGGGGCAGGTGGGAGCTCCCCGCAGGTGCTCTGCTCTGATGGCGTCTGTGCCCCACCTCTGCCCGCATTCCCGCTTGGATGCAGCACGGTGCCAGTGGGCATCAACCCCGACAGGAAGTCACTTGACAGGGAGCCTAGGAGGTGTCAGGCCCACTCCCACCCTGCGGGGAAGCAGGACCCGAGTGCACTCCGTCCCTAAATGACCATCAGGATGGACAGAACCGCTCTCCCCGCGGACCGTGTAGGACATCTGCCTGGGCGACCTGGACAGCGCCTCCTGCTGGGAGCCCGGGTGGCTGCAGCCGGGCCACTTGCGGCCTGTCCTCGCAGGACACTGGGCTGCGCTCCACCAGGCCCTGGCTCTCCTCGGGCCCTGACCACCACGTGGTCGCAGAACCTGGTCACAGTTTTGTTTTGTCTGCCGAAATGTTTAGTGACAAAGCTCTTGTTCCGTTTCCTGATGTGGGTGAAGTGTGGAGCCAGTGATGATTTCTTCAAGAAAGGTACCTCCCAGTTCTCACAGGCAGGTGAGCCTCTATCCAACGATGAGACCCCGGGGATGTGACCTGTGCTTCCTAGGAGCGCAGCCCTAAGCGACTTCGAACCTGGCCAAGTTCTGTCTACATGGTGGATTCAGACCTCTCCAAGTCCTGTCTACACTGATTATGTTTAGATGAGACCGTGTGCTCCTGCAGTGAGGACATTTACACCTGGCCGGGTTCTCTGTGCAGTAGGACATGGAGACCTGGGTGCAGACTGGGCCTGTCCTCTGTCCTGGAAAACTCCGTGCCTGTGTCTGAATGTCAGTGCTCAGATGTCTGGGGTCTGGAGCTGAGGTGGGTTTCTCTGGGTGACCGTGGGGTTCCATGGCCCTCCCAGGGGTCAGTGCTGAGGTAGGGCTCTTCGTCTTTCCCTCTGACAAGTTTGCCTCCCCTGGGGCTCACGGAGACACCTCAGATAGGCTACCTGGTTGTTGTTGTTCAGTCTCTAAGTTGTGTCCAACTATTTGTGACCGCATGGACTGTAACATGCCAAGCTTCCCTGTCCTTCACCATCTCCTGGAGCTTGCTCAAACTCATGTCCATTGAGTCAGTGATGCCATCCAACCATCTCATCCTCTGTTGTCCCCTTCTCCTCCTGCCTTCAATCTTTCCCAGTATCAGGGTCTTTTTCAATGAGTCAGCTTTTCCCGTCAGGTGGTCAAAGTATTGAAGCTTCAGCATCAGTCTGTCCAATGAATATTCACAGTTGATTTCCTTTAGGATTGACTGGTTTGATCTCCTTGCAGTCCAAGGGGCTCTCAAGAGTCTTCTCCAACACCACAGTTCAAAAGCATCAGTTCTTTGGTGCTCAGCCTTCTTTATGGTCCAGCTCTCACATCCATACATGCCTACTGGACAAACCACAGCTTTGACCATATGAACCTGGCTTGTTTACACATTGGGGGCCTGCCGACCACAGCCGTGGTGTCCTGACCAAGGGAATGTGTGACCCCAGGTAGGGGGGTCTGGGGACTGAGTCTCACCCCATCTGTGTGGGCCATAATCATGTGCAGAGGGAGACCATACACTCAGAGCTAAGAAAAGAGGAAGAATACATGTGAGCTTCACTTGACTTGTGTTTAGGAGTCAATGCTTTACAGTATCATTTTATACACGCCTCTGCCTGTTTGCTCTTTACCCCTGAGTGGTTCCCCATCCCTGGGGCTCCCGGAGACTCCTCAGGTGAGCTACCTGGTAATTATTCCAATTCAGCAGCATGAGCATGGGAAGAAGGGAGCAGGTTTATCTGGGCAGTTGATTACCAGGCACATGGACCAGCAAAAAGCCAGTGAGCAGCAGGTGAGGTTGCAGCTGTGATCTCCTCCCAGTAGATGGCCATACTCAGCAGAGACCAGACCTGCCCCTCCTCTTCCAGCCCAGCATCTACTGTGTTTTCACAGAATCTCAGTGGGATAACAGAAGACCCAGACTGCCAGCACCATGGCAGTGTGTTCAACAGTATTATGACAGCTGTAAAAACAGTTAATATCACACAGAACCGAAGGGAATGTGGGAGAGCAGAAGGGGGAACCTGGGTCCCCAGTGAGACCCTCTCAGCGAAGCTGGGCCTGGGTTGGGCTTGGAGGATGTGACCGAGAGTTTTCTGGACAGGACGCCACATTTAGAGGGCCTCCTGCAGTGTAGGTTTCAGGGCTACATAGCAACTAAGTGCAGAGCATGGTGGCTGAGCTGATGGCTGTGGATCCTGCAGGCTGAACTCTGAACATTGGAAGATTTTCTGGAGTCACAGGACGTGTTTGCTCTCTCTGTTGAGATGATCTCAATGGGGACCCAGGCTCCCCCTGCTACTCTCTAGAAGCCATCAGACTGCAGCCACTCCCCACGGTGAGCCCTGAGGAAACTCAGGGTAGAAAAGAATACCTGCGTTCCAGCAGCCATCAAAGTGCAGCCACTCCCCACTGTGAGCCTTGAGGAAACTCGGGAAGGAGAATACCTTCCCTCTCGAAGCCATCAGCCTGCAGCCACTCCCCACTGTGAGCCCTGAGGAAACTCAGGAAAGAGAAGACAGGATACTGGCCCCAGATGGTGAGGTGTGTATCAAAGGGGATGATTTCAATGAGATGACTCTTGGCATCTTTCCATACATAAAAAGTGCTAAATTCCTTACCTTTAGATGCTGCCTGCATTTTTGAAGTCCTAAAAGATTCTTGCTGAATAAAACTTAACTCTCAACACCTATATTATAAATATTTTTATGTCTACACATATGAAGTAGACACTTTCCAAAGAGCAACAAAAGAAGACAAATCTCAACATTTGGAACACTGGCACCAGTGGTGGACACTCCCCAAAAGATGCAACTGATGGAACAATTAGAACAATCATCACCCCTTTTCCCATAAGATTGTGGAATGGACACTGAGAATGGGGAATTGTTACAGGGAAGAACAAAATCTGACTCCGTTTAAAAAAACTTTTTTTTCAAATTAAATCTTTTACTTTAACCTTTGCTTCCTGTTGGTTTGTTTGCTACAGGGATACTGTCCATACATAATGGCCTGCCTCAGGAAACCCTGCCCCTCTGCCTTTGTTCAGGACCTGTCCACCTGTGGATGGCTATAGGAAGGGAGAAAGTAACACATCTCCTCCCAAGGCTGGCCATTCCCAGAGATATTTGCCAGATTAATGGCCTTTTCACTTTATTTCCTCTCCTCCCAGCTCTCTGTTCTATAAAAGACACTGGCATCCAGACCCTGACAAGATGGTTTCTTTTAGATGTTAGTCTGCTATCTTCTCAGTCTGCCGGCTTTCCAAGTAGAGTCGTATTCCTTGCCTCAGCACCTTGACTCTGATTTATTGGCCTGTTGTGAGGCAAGCAGAGTGAGCTTGGACTTGGTAACAATCCCACATGTCTTGCATTCAAAAAGTCAAAACATAAAATGGAAGCAATATTGTAACAAATTCAATAAAGACTCTGAAAATGGACCATATCAAAAAGATCTGAAACCAAAAACCAAAAGGAACTCAGTGGTTGTCTGAAATATTTAAAAAGGAGTTAGTGCCCCTCTTGCCCGTACCCTCTGAAACCACACTGGACAGTTAGGCCCGTCCATTCAGGACAGCCTCTCTGCACCCAGGTGGATGTGCTCTGCCCCCAAAGCCCACCTGGGTCTCAGGAGGCAGAAGAGACACAACCTAGGGACTCTCTTCTCCGGTCCAGGGCAGTGTCACACCAGCCACCCTGTCTCCCTGCCCGTAATAAATAAGGAGGGTTGTCGGCACCTGGGCGAGTGATGTTTGGGCACCAGGACTGCCTCGTCCTTGTGAGATTTAATGTGAAGACAACTCAGAAGGAGAACCAGCCAAGAGGGAGCCAGTCAGCAGTAAAGCCCTCTTCACAGGGACCCTGTGAGACCCAAGCACTCACTCTGCCCACCCTGTTCCGACTTTTGGGAACTGGCCTTTGTCATTCTCTGGGCAGGAGGTGGGAAGGACAACCCGGTCTCTCTTCCTTCTCCTGAGACCCAGGTGCACACTGGGGGCAACAGTGCCTCCACCTGGGGTCTGGAGAGGGTGTCCTGGATGCACAGGGCCTGACCGTTCAGTGAGGCTGGCCCTTGTCCACAGTGCACTGACCTGCAGCAGGGTCTCGGGTTCCCTGGCATCCAGCTTGCCCATCGCCAGCCCCACCTTGGTGTCTTGGGAGCCCCTTGCTGGCAGGCACCCAGGAGGTGAGAGCTGCATGCTCAAAGAGAGGGAGGAGAAGCCGGTGGGGCAGGGGCCCAGCATGGAGTGTCTAAGGCCCCTCTGCTCCCCCAGGAACACCCGGCCCCGCCTGCCGTGGCCTTTCTCCTCTTCAGTATGTGTCTTTGTGGCTGGTGTTGCTAACACCTTCCTCTGGAAGAGAAGGCTCCATGACCGTGGAAGGGGTGGGGGTGAGGAGGCGCTGTAGCCCTAAAGAAAGCTTGAGAACTAACTTCCCTGAGCCCTGAACGTACTGCCTGTTACATCTGTACCAACCGAGGCCGAGATCCAGACAGATTCTCTGTGGAAGCACTTTTCACGTCCAACAAGAGGACCACCTGAGGCCAAGATCTGGGCAGGTTCTCTGTGGAAACACATTTCGTTTCCAACAAGAGAAACAAGCGAGTCTGAGATCCAAGCAGATTCTCTGGAAACACTTTTCACGTCCAACAAGAGAACCAGCTAGGCCAAGATACAGGCAGGTTTCTGTGGAAACACTTTTTGCATCCAAAAAGAGAACCAACTAGGCCAAGATACAGGCAGGTTTCTGTGGAAACACTTTTCGCATCCAAAAAGAGAACCAACTAGGCCAAGATACAAGGCAGGTTTCTGTGGAAACACTTTTCATGTCCAAAAAGAGAACCAACTAGGCCAAGATACAGGCAGGTTTCTGTGGAAACACTTTTTACGTCCAACAAGAGAACCAAACTGAGGCTGAGGTCCAGGCAAGTTCTCTGTGGAAACACATTTCATGTCCAACAAGAGAGGATTTAACCCACAGCCGAACTCCGAGATGTGGGACGTGCTGTAACTGTAGAAACTGCAGGGAAGGTGTTTGAGAGGCTTCTTCCTGGGCGGCTCCCCTGAGGCCCCTGGAGTTGCTGGACCCAGAGGCGGAGCAGTCGTGCTTCTCTCCTCACTGCAGGCCAGACGGTGCCCCCAACCTCACAGCCCCGCTCCCCTGCCTCCCTGCGTTCAACAGAAAACCCCCGGTCATGAGGCCAAAGCGCAGTCTCTTTGGTGAGCAGAGCAGAGGCCGGTGGGAAGGGGGCTGGAGGTTGAAAGCTTTCGTAGAAGAAAAACACGCATGTGCGTTCCCGTGTGTCGTGGACGGATGCCGCGGTCACTGGTGTTCCCTACACATTTATGGGTGGGTTTTAGTTTCTGTATTTTCTAATTTTTTTAAACAGCTGCATATTATGAGAAAATTTTTGCAATCAACCACGAGAACTTGCAAAATAAGATCTTTGTTTTTTTTCTTTCGCCAAAATGTTGCAGTTTTCTATGGCGACAGATGAACAGCCTCCTACTTTTGAACATTTATTTAATCGGCTGTGCTGGGTCTTAGTTGTGGCATGCAGGGTCTTCAGTTGCAGCATGTGGGATCCAGTGCCCTGACCAGTGATGGAACGCGGGCCCCCTGTGTTGGGAGCTCAGAGGCTTAGCCTCTGGACCAGCAGGGAATGCTGCAACCTCCTACTTAAAACAAAACAAAAATTATTTACTTTTGGCTGTGTTGGGTCTTCGCTGCTGTGTGGGCTTCTCTCTGGTTGTAGAGAGTGGGGGCTGCGCTCTCGTTTCTGTGCTGAGCTTCTCACTGTGCTGGCTGCTCTGCTTGGGAAGTGCGGGCTCTGAGCACTTGGGCTGCAGTAGTTGTGCCCGGGCTTTGTTGCTCCATGGCGCGTGGGGTCTTCCCAGATCAGGGATGGAACCCGAGTCTCCTGCATTGGCAGGTGGATTCTTAACCACTGCACCACCAAGGAAGTCATTCCCCTCCCCACTTCCTGTCAACCTCCTACTTTAAAAAAAGAGTAGAAACAACCTGTTTAGTAAGTTTTCCGGAGTCTAAGCTCTGAGGTCAGCGTCTGTGGTGTCATTCTCCCAAAGGCTTCAGATACCGGTTGGGCTCATGAGTCTGGCAACCAGGGTGGGTCTGGCGGCTGAAGACAGGCTTGGCCTCTGGAGCTCTGCCTTCACCGACTCACGCAGGGTCCCCGAGCCCTGGCAGCCAAGCAGAGCGGCGCGCAGGCGGGGCTGGTACAGCCGTGGGGCCGCTGCAGTCAGAGTGGAGCCTGCGGTGGAGGCAGCTGGCTGTCCGTCCCCGTGACTGCTGCTGTCCTGTGTGCCCGTGCAGGGCAGTCACGGTGTCAGGTGAGGCCTGGCCGCTGTCGTGGGGACAGGATGGGACCTCAGACAGCTCACATCCCCACCCCACCTCACCCCCGCTTCAGGTCGTGGCTTGTGGCTGCTGGCAGCTCCCTGGGCTGGGAGGCTGTGTAAAGCACCAGTCCCATTGCTCAAGGTCAGCTGAGACCCCAAGCTCTGGGGTCACACACCGTCCCCACCACCATGCAGGTCGTCCCACTTCTGTGAGGGAGGGCCTGTGCGGGGCTGTGGGTGATGGGGGATTTGAGGGTGTTGTGGGCTGGCCCAGGAGTCAGCTTTTTGAGGGGAAGGGAGGGGAGCAGAGGGGAGGGAGAAGCTATGAATTGCTCAGGCCTGCAGGGGATTCCAGGCCCAGCTCCGGTGGGAGGTGCAGGTGAGAAGCCCCTGCAGGTTTCTGGGTCCCCACCATATTTCAGCTGAATCCCCTCAGCCTGTACCACCCCTAACTCTCCCTCTCGTGGCCCCTGCCTAAAGCCACAGAAGATGGGGACTCTATACGGCTTCCCTTCCTGTAGGGAAACCAAGCCACAGACAAACGTGTTCCTTTAAGAAAGCATGAAAGAAACGAGAAAATAATAGTGGGTGGTTATTACTGACACGGTTCATGTAGAGACACTTCAGAAGCCTGGCACAGGGAGGGAACTGAGGGCCGTTGCTGCCAGTTCTGGAGTTTGCACCCTCCACCCCCTGCCCCGTGGCCCACTCTCCCCTTGGTGTCTTCTGGTGACCGGGCGGACTTCTGCCTCCTAAACACATCCTGGAAGGATCAGGCCAGGGCAGAGGTCATTCACAGAGGGAGGGTGTGGTCGACTCTTTAGAACGCCATTGCCTCCACTCTGTGTTGGAGCTCAGTTCTGGGTCTAAGCAAGAGTGGCTTCCTGATGGGGTCCCCACCTTCACTCACCGGGGGGCCTTTGTGTCCACCTTGTCCCCTCGTGCAGCCTGGTCACCCCTGGGACCTGTGCTGTGCGTATCTGCTCTGCTCACAGCACACCCTGGGGTCCATCAGACTTCACTCATAAAAGGGATGTGTAAGGATGAACTATTCCATAGTTAAGAATTTCAAGGTTGTGACAGCGTTGACCAGGGCATGTGGACACAAGTACGAAGCCCGTGCATAGAGAAGCTGCTGTATGGGTTTCGAGGACCCTCCGTGTGGGGGTGGGATGGGGGCCGGACAGGGACTTCCTGTACACGCGGCTCCAGGCTCTGTTCTCGGAAGGCGGACGACTGTCGGCACTGCCTGTCTGTGGAGGGGCTCTGGGGCTGCCCAGCTCAGCAGGAATGGCAGTGGTGGGAAGGGAGGTCGCCCTCCCTTAGCACCCCTGACCTCACACCCACTCATCAGGGCAGCCAAGTGCCTAAACGGCCCCTTCCTCATCTAGCTCTGAAGACCTGGAAGGTGTGGGGGCTGAAGGACATGCAGAAAACAAAATTCTGTAAAGCAATTATCCTTCAATTAAAAGATAAAAAGAAATAAAAGAAAAAAACACAAAGAACCTCAAAGATGGGGTTTGCGTTCTCAGCCAGCCTCTGCCAGATTCTCCCTGTGCTTATGCAAAAGACCAAAATGCTGGTGCTCCCACCGTGTATCACAGATGAGATAGAGACACAGAGAGGCTGAGCATCTTGCCCCAGCTCACACAGCTGCTGAGGGCAGGGCTGAGAACTGGACCCCTGTGGTCAAATCTGGAGTCCAAATGCTGTGATGACCCTGAGGGAGTGGCAAAGACCAGATGGCCCAGGCTGAGCCAGGCACACACACACGCACACACACACACATGCATGAGGCCTTCACCTTTGAGGCTACAGAAGTCAGAGGAAGCCAGAGGACAACCAGGAGAGGCCAAAGGAGAGTCAAGGTCTATAAGGAGGAGAGGCCACACTTCCCAGGAGGCTGGGGAATTCTCTTCTCTGGTGAGTCTGTCTGAAACCCTAGATTCCTCTCCCTGGACCCAGGAACTGACTGTCCCATGACCTAACTGAGTTGGCTCCAGAATTATGCCTTCCCAGGGGTTCAGCTACCACTGGACCCCACTGCTCTCAGTAATAAGGGGGGAATAAGTATGTAGTCTGGGCTTCAGATTTGTTTGGAGACAAAATTTATTAGGAGTACAAAAAACCACGAAGGCAATTGGCATGAACATCTCCAGAACACTTAAGAAACCCTCTGCTGTTTATCTACCTCCTCTCCTGTCATGAAAGTGTCATAAAGTGAAAGTGTCATAAAGGTCTATTTAATCAACTAATTCTGTGCTTATCACACTCTTTCTTTAAAATATTTATTTATGTATTTATTTATTCGGCTGCACTGTCTCTTAGTTGCAATATGTGGGAGCTAGTTCCCCAATCAGGTATTGAACATGGGTCTCTGCATTGGAGTCTGGCCACTAGACCACCTGGGAAGTCTCTCCTCATACTCTTGGGGACTGTAACGGGTCACAGACCTCCTCTGAGGCCCCCTTAGAGCTGAGGCGTGGGGTGGCTGCAGTAATCCTCCTGTGGCTAAGATGTGGTTTGTTGGTCATGACTCACTCACACTCCCTGCACACATAGGGATTCTCCCCTGTGTGTGTCCTCTGGTGTCTGATGAGGACTGACTTCCAACAGAAGCTTTGCCCACACTCCCTGCAAACATAGGGCTTCTCCCCTGTGTATGTCCTCTGGTGTGAGATGAGATGGGCGTTCTGACTGAAGCTTTGCCCACACCCCCTGCAAACATAGGGCTTCTCCCCTGTGTGTGTCCTCTGGTGTGAGATAAGATATGACTTATAACTGAAGCCTCGCCCACACTCGCTGCAAACATAGGGCTTCTCCCCTGTGTGTGTCCTCTGGTTTGTGGTGAGACTTGACCTATCCGTGGAGACCTGCCCACACTCTCCGTACTTGACTCTCATAATCCCTGAGACCCCTGCCCCCATGAATAATGTGCCTGTGTCCTCTGGATTCAGTTTCTGGCTTGTGCTGGGCTCTCCTGTCATTCTCTCATGCACCCCAGAACCCCCCACTTGCCCTCTGGGTGAGTAGGAAGAGGCCCTTGAAATCCTCTTCAGCCTTACGCTTTTCAGCAAAGGTTGGGGCCTTTCCTTGGCCTCGTGACCCTCAGGTTTGTCTCTCAGGCTGTGTGGATCGGAATATCTCTACTGCTGATTTTGATTCCCTGGGCAGTGATCCTCTGCTTGGAGGTGGTCTCTTTCAGATGGTCTCAGGAGTGTCTGAGAGGGGTGACTGCGTTGGACGTGTTGGCTGAGGAATTTCTGACTGGAGAAGGCCAGAGAGCAGGAGGCACGTGGGTGGATCTTGGGCTTCGGTTTTGCTGAAAGAGGAAGCTTTTGGTCAGGTAGCTTGTTTGCCATGGTAAGGCCTGCCCACTAATCATCTAAGTGTTGACAGCACACGATTTGTCTCCCATCAAATGTGTCTTTACAGTCCACTTTTCCATTCCATTCTTATTCCCTACATCTACAGAAATCCAGGAAGCCTGTGTCAAGGGCCTTTTCTACATATCACCCAGACTAGGGACCTTCCCACAGCATCAGAGGCAGCGTCTCTCCTGATAGAGGTGGATCTGCAGGGACCTTTCTCTGCCTGTAAATATCTGAAAAGTCATGTCACAGTGGCCACAGGTACTTTACCCTACTGTGAGATAAGACTTGATGACTCAGGTGGAATCTCCTGAGCAGCTCCCTGTGAGGGGAAAGGGTCTGTTAAGTTAGGGGTGCCTGGCCTGGAGCTCTCTGCATATGGGAGGCAGCACAGGGGGTGGTTAGAGCAGGTGTGAGTAAATCTCCAGTCTCCTTTCTTCTGAGTTCTAAGATGGAGAACAGAAGCTAAGCAAGGCTGGTGGGGTCTGGAGAGTTAGTCCCTGTTTTATCAGAAAGTGTGAGATCTCCTACCTGTCCATCTATATACTTTGTTAAAACTTATTTACATGTATTTTTCAAACTTTTACTTTTGTCATTTTATGTTTTAATGTTACATTATTTATTTCTTGGCCACGCTGCATGGTTTGTGGGATCTTAGTTCCCCGACCCGGAATGGAACCCCCGCCTCCTGCAGTGGCAGCGTGGAGTCTGAACCACTTAACCACCAGGAAGTCCCTTCTCTATCCTTTGTTTCCTCTCCCTTTAACTACTGGTTCAGGAGACTGAGGCTCCACACTGACCACAGATGCCCAGTTCATTGTAAGCTTCCTGAACTTCCCATTAGTAGGTTTAACTTCACAACCTTCTTACTTAGGAAATAGTTCACTGACACATCTACTCAGAAAATATATGTTAAGGCGTTGACATGACACGTAAGGCATTGAGCAGAGGTCTGGGCATAAACACTAACAAACCGTGGTCTCTATCATCACAGCTGGATTTATTGAACTACTTTTAGTTCAAAAAAGTGTCAGCACTTATGCATTTAATGTAATGCTTTCAAACACTGTATGAGTTATGTATCCTTATCGTCACTTTACAGAGGAGCAATCAGGACCTCAGAAAATGTATAAGATTTTCCCAAGGCCCCATTGCTAACTTCATGTCTCAGATCAGTCCAGCTTAAACACAAGCTTACCCAAAGTCCACGCCACACACCTAGGCCATACTTATTAACTTTTCTACAGGGATTAGAGGAACTAATTGGAGGAAAAGGAACTCCCCAAATTTTCTCTTACCGACTTTTTGTCTGGGGTGCTGTCCAGGGGTCCTTGATTTTCTGGGAGTGGGCACTGGTTTCTGAGCCTGCTTGGAGCCACTTGTCTTCAGCAATTTTGCTGCTCCCGGCAATTCCTTCAAACTAGATTTCTTACTTAATGGTGCCTTGGACAGTCCCTTCCATGTGAGTAAAAGACAACATGCATTTCTTTAGTTCTTTAGGACTTTATGAAGTGTTTTCACATACATGACTTTAGTTAATACTTTGACAGTTCTTGGAAATACCTGGTGGATGGGGGCTTTGGAACACTGGAGTGTAAAATAAGGACCTAAGTGGGTAGTGAAACAAAACTAGAATTCATATCTTAAGGTTCTTTCCCTTCAACTTTCTGCATAAAAGTGAGAGCAAGGCAGGGAGAATAGCTGGAGGTCAGGGAAAGAAGAGGGTAAGTGCTCATAGAGAAATCCGGGGGGTTTTCTATTAATTAGTGGATCTTTGATGGATGAGGAAGTATGGAAAATTACAGAGGGGACAAAACACATCTGGAAAATAAGGTGACAAAGGAGTGAGATTGAGAAGAGAAAAGATGATCGGCAGAAACACATTTAGACAATAAAGAAAACGAGCTGAAAGTTGCAGGTTGCCATGTCCTAGAGACAATGTTTGGAATTAAAGTAGCTGGCCTCATCAATTCTGCTTGAACAAGGCTGTATGACTAGCTGGTTCTCCTCAGTTTCCTGATCCATAAATTGGTATACATGCGAATTCTTAATGTTACAGTGGACATGAAATTTAATAACATTTCAACAAATCATTGTGTGAGCTATTTAATACAGTATGAATGTGAGCGTACATCCGTGCCATCAATTTATCCCTTCAACTCCCTCTATATTTGAAGTCTAGCTCACAGATACTATGTTTAGCATTCTTTGACCTTCTCACTCCTAGGTGAATGTTTAAATGTGGAGTCACTCATTCACAAAACATTCAGGGGGCCCTCGGGGGCTTTGAGCCGGGCCTGGACTTCTGAGAATTAATGGGTATGGGCTAGGCTCTCAAAGCTTACAACACAGGGCAGGTTAAACAAGTGATTCCAAACATGAGAGTTGCCTAATCAGAGCTCAGGGGCAGGACTTGTTACTTCCTCCTGCAAGAATGAGCTTTTGAAGTGATGCCCAGATGATGAGTTTCTACTCAAAAGTGGGTAACCTATGTGAAGTCCTTCAGTTATTTTCTTATTTGTTGCTTTTCAGTCATAAACCTGAGGCTTGTCAGGGTTGCAAGTTACTTCCTCTTATTGGAGTGGGAGGCTCTGAGGTAGGGATCCTGTCGCCTTCATCATCCTGGACTGTCCACTCTACCAACTGCCCAGCATGTCCTTAAGCTTCTTCATCCTGGACCATCCACTCTACAGACTCCCCAGCATGTCCTTAAGCTTCCCTTAGTCAGATGTCTTAGCATATCCCTCCCTAGCACAGCACAAAAGAACTGAGGTTGAAAACATCTCTCAGATGAATGACATAAAGATGTATGAATAAACTTCATATAACTATGGAAGTTTTAATCATTTTGTAAGGAGTTTAGAAAAAGTACTTTGGATTAGACTGCACTACCTGTGATACTGTGATCTCAGGCATATAATCAATCATTTTTTTACCTCCGTTTTGTGATCTATAATGGTGATAGCTGTATACCTACTTATAGGTACTGTAGGATTGTTTTAAGATTTAAGTAAGTTTATTCACATGAAATGCTTAAAGTCTGAAACATTGGGAAAATAATGTAACAATAGAACAGCCTACTATTGTTGTTGTTCTTACTAACTGTAAAGATGGTGATGATATCAAACACGGTGCTAAAGACTCAGGACAGGAAGGCAGCAGCTTCCAGGATCTCTGTGTTCTCTCCTGTCCTCACCTGTGACTGGATCCATGAGGAGGATATTTTGGCAACAGGATTCAGGAAATATTCACCTTCTGGTGTTTACTGTGCCGCACTCTGAAGGCCATCCTAGAAGGTTTACCTAAAAAATGATGAGAATCAGTGTTTTGGTTGGTAAATGTTTCCAAACTCTGGGCATTCTAATTAAGGACACATAATTCTGAGCCAGAGAGTGACAAGGACAAGGATTACCAAAGGAGGAATGGAAAATGATTTCTGTATCATCAACTCCTATGCTTCCACTGGGAGCATTACATAATTTTCTTAAAATTAAAAAAATATATGAAACTTCATCTGTGCCTCATCTGATGTCCATAAAGTATCTAATAAATTTACTAGCCTTTCATGACAAAAATACTCAACAAAGTAGAAATAGAAGGAAGTGACTGGAATATAATAAAGGTCATATATGAAAAGTCTACCTCTAACATCATAGTCATCAGTGAAAAGCTGAAAACTTTTCTAAGATCCAGAAAAAAAGGCAAGGATGCCCATTCTCAACATTTCTATTCACCATAACGTTAGAAGTTCTAGCCAGGGCATTAGGTTAGAAAAGGAAACAAAAGGCTTCAATTTGGAAAGAAAGAAGTAAAATTATGTCTGTTCATAGAGGACATGATTTAATGTATAGAAAAATCTTCAAAATTCCACACACACAAAAAAACCTGCACAGAAAGTTGCACGGTACAAAATCAACATTCAAATATCTTTCCATGCATGAACAATGACCATTCCATAAAGGAAAATAAGAAAACAATCCTATTTATTTTTGGTTTTTTTAAAACTATATTCAATATCTAAATTTAAATTAAAAAAATATTTATTTTTATTTATTTATTTGTGCCAGGTCTTCGTGCAGCATGTGGGAGCTAGTTCCCTGACCAGGGACTGAACCCAAGTTCTCTGCATTTGGAGTGTGGAGTCTTAGCCTCTGGACCACCAGAGAAGTCCCAATAATCTTATTTATAATAGCATCAAAAAGAATGAAATAATTGGGAGTAAACTTAAGGGGATGAAAGACTTATACATTGAAAACTACAAAAGTATTGCTGAAAGGAATCTGACACAAGTAAATAGAAAGGCATCTCATGTTTATGGATTTGGAGACTTAATATTATTAAGCTGTTCATACTACCCAAAGCAATTTAAAGATTCAATGCAATTCCTATTAAAATCCAAATGGAATTTTTTTTCTGATATAGAAAATCCATCCTACAGTTAATACCGAATCTCAGAGGACCCCAAATAGGCAAAACAATCTTAGAAAGAACAGCAAAGCTGGAGGCCTCTGATTTCAGAACATATTACAAAAGTACAGGAACCAAAAGAGTGTAGTTTTGGCATAAAGTGTGTGCTCAGTCACTCAGTCATGTTGACTTTTTGTGACCTTTTGGACTGTAGTCCACCAGGCTCCTCTGTCCGGGGGATTTCTCAGACAAGACTACTGGATGGGTTTGCCATTTCCGTCTCCAGGGTCTCTTCTTAACCCATGGATTGAACCTGCATCTCCTGTTTCTCCTGTATTGAAGGCAGATTCTTCACCTGCTGAGCCACTGAGGAAGCCTGTTGGCATAAAGACAGACATGTCAATTAATGGAACAGAATAGACAGCCAGAAATAAACAGAAATCAAGCCAGGCTTCAACAATACATGAACCGTGAACTTCCAGATGTTCAAGCTGGTTTTAGAAAAGGCAGAGGAGCCAGAGATCAAATTGCCAACATCTGCTGGATCATCGAAAAAGCAAGAGAGTTCAAGAAAAACATCTATTTCTGCTTTATTCACTATGCCAAAGCCTTTGACTGTGTGGATCACAATAAACTGTGGAAAATTCTGAAAGAAATGGGAATACCAGATATCTGACCTGTCTCTTGAGAAACCTGTATGCAGGTCAGGAAGCAACAGTTAGAACTGGACATGGAACAACAGACTGGTTCCAAATAGGAAAAGGAGTATGTCAAGGCTGTATATTGTCACCCGGCTTATTTAACTTATATGCAGAGTACATCATGAGAAACGCTGGGCTGGAAGAAACACAAGCTGGAATCAAGATTGCTGGGAGAAATATCAATAACCTCAGATATGCAGATGACACCACCCTTATGGCAGAAAGTGAAGAAGAACTAAAGAGAGCCTCTTGATGAAAGTGAAAGAGGAGAGTGAAAAAGTTGGCTTAAAGCTCAACGTTCAGAAAACTAAGATCATGGCATCTGGTCCCATCACTTCATGGGAAATAGATGGGGAAACAGTGGAAACAGTGTCAGACTTTATTTTTTTGGTCTCCAAAATCACTGCTGATGGTGATTGCAACCACGAAAGTAAAAGACGCTTACTCCTTGGAAGGAAGGTTATGACCAACCTAGATAGCATATTTAAAAGCAGAGACATTACTTTGCCAACAAAGGTCCGTCTAGTCAAGGCTATGGTTTTTCCAGTGGTCATGTATGAATGTGAGAGTTGGACCATAAATAAAGCCGAGCGCCGAAGAATTGATGCTTTTGAACTGTGGTGTTGGAGAAGACTCTTGAGAGTCCCTTGGACTGCAAGGAGATCCAACCAGTCCATCCTAAAGGAGATCAGTCCTGGGTGTTCATTGGAAGGACTGATGTTGAAGCTGAAACTCCAATACTTTGGCCACCTCATGCAAAGAGTTGACTCATTGGAAAAGACCCTAATGCTGGGAAGGATTGGGGGCAGGAGAAGGGGACGACAGAGGATGAGATGGTTGGATGGCATCACTGACTTGAAGGACATGAGTTTCGGTAAACTCCGGGAGTTGGTGATGGACAGGGAGGCCTGGTGTGCTGCGATCATGGGGTCACAAAGAGTCGGACATGACTGAGCGACTGAACTGACTGACACTCTTGGATACATGGTCTAATGATCTTCATCAAGGGTGTCAAGACAATGGGGAAAGTTTAATCCCTATAACGAATGGTGCTGGGGAAACAAAATATCCATATGCAAAATAACGAAGATCTTACAGCATGAAGAAAAATCACCTCAGAATGGATTAAAGACCTAAATGCAAGACTTGATAAAACTCTTAGAGGAAAACAAGGGTGAAGCTTCATGACACTGAATCAGCAATGATTTCTTAGATATGGTACCAAGTGCACAAGTATTAGTAACAAAGTAAAAATAGACAAATGAGATTACATTAATCTTAAAACCTCTGTGCAGGAAAGGACACAGTGAACAGAGTGAAAAGGCCACCTACAGGATGGTAAAAAATATTTGTAAAATATGTATCTGATAAGGGGTTAATAAGCATACACCAATATGAAGCCTTCCTGTAAGTCAGGAAGAGAACCTGATTGACCATGATGGAACCCTGATATCAAACTTCCATGCTCCAGCATTGTAAGAAAACAAATTTCTGTTTTTAAAGGCATGCAGTCTGTTTTGTTATGGCAGTCTGAGCTGACTAATACAGTGGAAGAAGGAATTCAATAGACATTTCTCCAAAGAAGATACACAAATGGCCAAACAAACATATGAAAAGATGCTTAATATTACTAATCAATAGGGAAATACAAATTGAAACCTTCTGTGATGGGCAATATGAATAAGAAGACAATAACAAGTTTGGTAAGGATATGGAGAAATTGGAACTCTTATACACTATTGTTGGAAATGTAAAATGTTGCAACCTTCATAGAAAACAGTATGGAGTTTCTTCAGAAAATTAGAACTGCTGTATGATCTAGCACTCGAACTCAAGAGTATATTTCCATAAAAAATTAAAAGCAAGATCTTCAATAAATAGTGTGCACATCTATGGTCATTGCAGCATTATTCCCAGTTGGTGAGATGTGGAAGCAATCTAAATGTTCACTGGTGGATAAACCAAAATTATATATAAGATATATCTTATATCTGTTATATACACATGCACACAATGGAATGTTTTTAAGCCTTAAAAAAGAATTCTGTCATATGCTACATCAGGGATGGGCCTTGATGATATGCTAAGTGAAATGAATCAATCCAAAAAAGACAAATATTGCCTGATTCCACTTCTATGAGGTATCTAAATTAATCAAATCCATGGAAACAGAAAATATAATCATGGTTGCCAAGGGCTATGAGGAGGAAGGATTGGAGAATTGTTCCTCAGTGGGTTAGGGCTTCAGTCACACAAGATGGAAAAGTTCTACAGATTTGTTGTACAGCAATGTGTATATATATCCCCGGTGGCTCAGTGGTAAAGAACCCGCCTGCAATGCAGGAGATGCAACAGACGCGGGTTCGATCCCTGTGTTGGAAAGATCACCCGGAGTAGGAAATGGCAACCCACTCCAGTATTCTTGCCTGGAGAATCCCATGGACAGAGGAGCCTAGCGGGCTACAGTCCTTGGGTATGCAAAGAGTTGGACACGATGGAGCGATTAACACTATGGCCACTAACACTAATGTGTACATAGTTAGCGAGAGTGTACCATACACTCAGAAATTGTTAAGAAGGTAAATAAAGATGTGCAGAGTTATGGTGAACAGTGGCGTATGTATTCCCTATGAAGAATCTCTCTTCATGTCAAAACCTTTGCAGACAACCAAATGTTTGTTTTTCATGTCCCTTTCACTAGTTTTAATAACCTAAGGGAACAGAGGGACTTCCCTGGTGGCACAGTGGATGAGAATCTGCCTGCCGATGTAGAGGGCACAGTGTCACAAACTACTGAGCCTGCATGTGCTCTGCAATGAGAAGCCACTCACTGCAACCAGAGAAAGCCTGTGCACAGCCGCAAAGATCCAGTGCAGCCAAAACTAAATAAATAATTTTTAAAAATCTGGGAGAACAGAAATTCATAGATGGAGAATTATAGAACTATCTAAATTGTTCTCTCCAGTCTAGCAAGATTAACTTTTCTAAACTGAGCAGCAGAAGAGGAAGCGAGCTGCTCACTTCTATTTTATAGTGAGTGTGCTTCATTTTATTTCCCTGATGCTGTCTCTGGTCAGTGAAATGTGGGAAAGATCAGGGAGAATAAATAGTTCTCTCAAACCCTTTCCCAGAATTAAAACAAAGAATTAGTTTCACCTTAGGGTAAGAAGATCATGTGTTGTGTTATATACATACATAAATAATGTATCTTGACATAATATGTTAATCATTTCCTCTTCTAAAAGATGTAATCCAATAACCAATTATGAGATTAGTATTAGATCTCTTTGGTGAATTTATTTCTAAGGTTTCTTTAACTGCCATTCATTAAGAATGTTTAGCAAAAATAATTCTTTTTAAAAAGGATGATAAATTTTAAACAAAACTTTTGAGAATTATACTGGAAAACCTATACATTCATCTTCATTCAGGCTTATGTCAATATTCAGCCACAACCACTACAGAATGCTGAAAATTATGTTTTCTTTGCTAGTGGCTGAGATGGAGTTTTCAGGAAGACACCGCTAAATCCTCCTGGCCCCTCACCTTGCTTCCTTGGTGTCCATTCTTCATCAGAATCCTCAGTGTCATCTACTTGGGGCAGTGTCATGACCTTCCTGCGGTGATGCATGAAAGCTGGTCGAGTGGCTCTGAAACCTGGAAAGAAGCAAAATATTTGTTCTAAGAAGGAGGAACAAAGCACAGAAGCAATGGAAAGTGTCACAAAATCAGGGAAATCAGTAGGATGGGCTGGGAGAATCTAGAACAAGGCAAGAGGTGAGCTCTGCGCTGCAGGGTCAACCTCCCTTTGGTACAAAACAATAAAAATTTCCTCCAGGTTAGCCTCCACACAAAAGGCAACTGTGAGCAAATGAAGCCACGTAAGAGAGGGCCAAGTGAACACTGAGGGTGAAGACCTGTTTCATGTTTCCCAGGCCTACAGGCACCCAGCACTTCCTGTTACCTATAGCAATCAGTGCTTCGTAGTTCCTTTTCACATTCATATATCGGATTTTTTCCCATTCTCACATCTCTTCCCATTCTTCCTTGGAGAAGTATACAGAGATGTCTTTGAAAGCATCTTTGGCCTAAGGAAAATGATAGATTTCATCAGTAATTTACTAATATAAGTCAGAACTTAGAGCTGGGCCTTCTCCTCCACCTTTTGTGCAGGGAGTAGCCTGAAGCTACTGGATGGTCTCTGTGAGGCAGGGATGAAGACTTTCCTTCCCGACTGTGTCCTGCTTAACTGAAAAAACACTGAGCATTTTCCTAACTCTCCCTGGACACAGAGCAGTTGATGATGCTAGTGTCCTGTTTTGTCCCACTCCACCCCACCATCGCAGACAAGACCAGGCATTCCCATCCTGTGTATGGTCACAGAGAAGTTCACTCAGCTGCCCAGGCAAGCAGTCTGTGGTCCTTCAGGGACCAGGGCCATGTCCTTCCTATAGAGCTGGCTTAGAGTCCAGCTTTGCCGCCTCTGCCTCTCACCGTGGGCTTCCACTCTGTTCTCCCGGCATCTCCCTCAGTGCTCTCCTCTGGAGACCTGTTTGGCCTCATGGCCATTGGAGTGCTCAAGGCTAAGGTGCCTGTGGAAGAAGAAGGTGCTGAGATAGCCCAGACCACTGTCCAGAGCCTGGTCTGTCTTCCTTGGGTGGAGTGTCCAGGGCAGGAAGGTGAGGGGAGAGTCGGGGTGAGGGTATTGGTGGGATGGATGGATCCTGACCAGCTATGACAGACCAGCCTGATGTGAACTAGCTTTGGTTTCTTTGGTTCCGCTACAGTTCAGCCCCTCCGAGGAAAGGCTCTGGGAGGGACGTGTCTGTGGGTGACGGAGGGAGTCCTGAGGAGACCTGGAAGCCCCTAACTGCTGGACTGGGGTCAGGCTGAAATCAGGGCTCTGTTTCAGTGCAGGAGAGGGAATATTTCTCCAAGAAGGGTTTTGAGGACCTCCGCCTGGGGACTCAGAAAAATCTGGGCATAACGTGGGTTCTATGTCTAAGGGATGGGTCACTTGGCTTGAGGAGAGCTGGGTCACACGGCCTGAAGGAACTGGGCTCTTCAGACAGAGGGGACTGGGGATCTTTTGGCTGATGTAGAACGCTCAGGGTGAGAGAACTTGGGATCTTTGAGGCTGAGGAAATCGGGGGTTTCTTATTAAGGCGCTTTAGGTCTCCAACAGGCATGACAGTTGGGGTCTTGAGGAGGAAGAGTTTTAAGAGCTCCCAGGCTGAGGTATTCAGGGTCTCCGAGGTTAAGGAAATTTGGTCTCTCTGCGGTGCTATTTTTAGGGTGCCTCAGGCTGAGGGGAACTGGGGTTACTCTAGGTATTTGAGGGTCGCAGCACTAGGGGATTCGGTGTTTCTGCGGGTGAAGGGACTTGTAGTCCCTGAAGCTGACGAGACGCAAGCTTCCTTCAGGTTAGGACTCAAATTCCTCAAAGCTGACGGGATTTGGGGCCTCCCACCCTGGAATTTGAAGCCGTCAGGCTAAAGGTTTATGAGGTTTGTTCAGGGTGTGTTCCCGACAGTCTACCAGCTGTCCTGAGGCGCTGCCCAACACGGCCTGGGGCGCGCTAGTAGCTCGGCGACATCCAGTCCTCCCGCGCTGAGGCGAAGTGAAGGGCGAGCAGCCGGCCTGTACCCTGTCAGGCACGAGCGACCAATCGGCGTTGCGACCAAGGCAGTCTGGCCAATAGGCGCCGGGAGGGTGCGGAGCGCGATGGAGGCCCCACCCAACAGCTCGGGGATTGGCTGCTCTGGGGGCGTGTCTGTCAAGAAGCGTCCAGCGCGCAGGCGCATCTTGGCAGTTTTCTTTGCTTGTTTTCAGACAAGGCCTCTTAGGCCTGGATCCTCAAGTGGGCGGGCTGTCCTCAGGCTCGGTGTTTCCTTCCAGTGCCCTCAACTGGAATCTCGGCTCCCCCAGACTGTAGTCATGCTCCCGGACTTTCTCCTAGGCCCACCTGTGCCCTACCTTGCCAAATCCAGTTTTGGCAAGAACTCTATGTGATGAGTACAGCATTATTCAGGGGAAAAGGGTGCAATTAACTAAATTCTGTTGAGACACAGGATAAACAACATATGGTCAAAGATTTAAACGCAAGGCATGGAATAAGTATGTTAGAAAAAACTTGGAGGATTTTAAACCTCAAAGTAGAAGTGGCACTGATGAGTCATCTGTATATTTAATGTAGGTATTAAAAGCCTTCAGAAATGAGGTATAAATAAAACCTCAAAGCCTTGCAAGCGTTTTCTGTAAAACGAGGCATCGAACTGGAGGACAAAGGATCCACAGAGCTGAGTTTGCTTGACACCTACTGGCTTCACAAGATAAAATAGGGATGCTGTTTCTGGCCCTTAGCTAGCTTTGCTCACAGAAGAACAAAGTGATTTCCATGTATTGGAAGCAAGACAACTGACTGTAGAATTAGTATCAAGTGGTGGTTTGGAGTCTGGACAGAGAAATGTTACCAGGAAAGTGAGTTTACCTCTTGGTGGGTGTTGAGCCAGAAGATAACAACCCAGCCAAAGCTCATGGGAAGGAAAAGTGTATTACTTGCAGAACTATGGAGAACACCATGGAGCTTTCCAGAGCAGTGTCTCTCTAAACCGCAAACTTGGGGAAGCTTTAATCTACGGGTACAGGCATAATCAGGCTTTCATGGTGGCTCAGACGGTAAACAATCTGCCCGCGGCAGAAGACCCGGGTTCAATCCCTAAGTGGGGAAGATCGCCAGAGGAGGGCGTGGCGGTCCACTCCAGTATTCTTGCCTGGAGAATCCCATGGACAGAGGAGCCTGGTGGTCCATGGGGTTGCAAAGAGTCAGACACGAGTAAGTGACTAACATGTTAACTTGACAGGTGTGTTCATTAAGGGTCTTGGGCTGTGGCAGACTCCAAGCTTCAGTTGATTGAAGTCTTGACAGTTAGAACCAGTCACCATAAGCATCCCTTACATTCCAGCTGGTCTGGTATAGATATAGATATCTATTCTTGATATAGATATAGATATCTATTCTTCTTCATATTCTTTCCCCTAATCAGTTCACTTCAGTCGCTCAGTTGTGTCTGACTCTTTGTGATCCCATGGACTGCAATACGCCAGGCTTCCCTGTTCATCACCAACTCCCAGAGCTTACTCGTGTCCATTGAATCGGTGATGCCATCCAACCATCTCATCCTCTGTCATCCTCTTCTCCTCCCGCCTTCAATCTTTCCCGGCATCAACGGTCTTTTCAAATGAGTCAGTTCTTCACATCAGGTGGTCAAAGTATTGGAGCTTCAGCTTCAGCATCAGTCCTTCCAATGAATATTCAGGACTGATTTCCTCTAGGATTGACTGGTTGGATCTCTTTGCAGTCCAAGGGACTCTCAAGAGTCTTCTCCAACACCACAGTTCAAAAGCATCAATTCTTTGGCACTCAGCTTTCTTTATGGCCCAACTCTCACACCCATACATGACTACTGGAAAAACCATAGCTTTGACTAGATGGACCTTCGTTGGCAAAGTAATGTCTCTGCTTTTTAATATGCTGCCTAGGTTGGTCATAGCTTTTCTTTCAAGGAGCAAGAGTCTTTGAATTTCATGGCTTCAGTCACCATGTGCAGTGATTTTGGAGCCCAAGAAAATAAAGTCTGTTACTGTTTCAATTATTTCCCCATCTATTTGCCATGAAGTGATGGAACTGAATGCCATGATCTTCGTTTTCTGAATGTTGAGCTTCAAGTCAGCTTTTTCACTCTCCTCTTTCACTTTCATCAAGAGGCTCTTTAGTTCTGCTTAAGTTTCTTCCATAAGGGTGGTGTCATCTGCGTATCTGAGGTTATTGATATTTCTCCCAGCAATCTTGATTCCAGCTTGTGCTTCATTCAGCCTGGCATTTCGCATGATGTACTCTGCACATAAGTTATGTAAACATGGTGACAATATATAGCCTTGAAGTACTCCTTTCTCAATTTAGAACCAGTCCGTTGTTCCATGTCTGGTTATAACTGTTGCTTCCTGACCTTCATACAGATTTCTCAGGAGGCAGGTAAGGTGGTCTGGTATTCCCATCTTTTGGGAATTTTCCAACAGTTTGTTGTGATCCACACAGTCAAAGGCTTTCGCATGGTCAATAAAGCAGAAGTAGATATTTTTCTGGACTCTCTTACTTTTTCTATGATCCAGTGGATGTTGGCAATTTGATCTCTTGTTCCTCTGCCTTTTCTAAATCCAGCTTGAACAGCTGGAAATCCTTGGCTCACGTATGTTGAAACCTCACTTGGAGAATTTTGAGCATTGCTTTGCTAGCATGTGAGATGAGCGCAGTTGTGCAATAGTTTGAGCATTCTTTGGCAGTGCCTTTCTTTGGGATTGGAATGAAAATTGACCTTTTCCAGTCCTGTGGCCACTGCTGAGTTTTCCAAATTTGCTAGCATATTGAGTGCAGCATTTTAAGAGCATCATCCTTTAGGATTTGAAAGAAATCAGTTGGAATTCCATCACCACCGCTTGCTTTGTTCGTAATGATGCTTCCTAAGGCCCATTTGACATCACATTCCAGGATGTCTGGCTCTAGGTGAGTGATAACACCATCGTGGTATCTGGGTCATTAAGATCTCTTTTGTATAGTTCTGTGTATTCTTGCCACCTCGTCTTTATATCTATTGCTTCAGAAATGGTCCATATCTTTTCTGTCCTTTACTGTGCTCATCTTTGCATGAAATGTTCCCTTTGTATCTCTAATTTTCTTAAAGAGATCTCTATTCATTCCCATTCTATTGTTTCTCTCTATTTTTTTTTTTTTTTTTTTTTTGCGTTGTTCACTTAAGAGGTTTTTCTTATATCTCCTTGCTGTTCTTTGGAACCTTGCTTTCAGATGGGTGTATCTTTTTCCTTTTCTCCTTTGCCTTTAGCTTCCCTTCTTTTCTCAGCTATTTGTAAGCCCTCCTCAGACAACCCTTTTGCCTTTCTGCATTTCATTTTCGTGGATGGTTTTGATCATGGCCTTCTGTACAATGTTAGGAACCTCTGTCCATAGTTTTTCAGACACTCTGTTTATCAGATCTAATCCCTTGAATCTATTTGTCACTTCCACTGTATAATCATAAGAGATTTGATTTAGGTCATACCTGAATGGCCTAGGGGGTTTCCCTACTTTCTGCAGTTGAAGTCTGAACTTTGTGATAAGGATGTCATGATATGAGCCACAGTCAGCTCCTGGTCTTGTTTCTGCTGACTGTATAGAGTTTCTCTATCTTTGGCTACAAAGAACATAATCGAACTGATTTTGGTATTGACCATCTTGTGATGTCCGTGTGTAGAGTCTTCTTTTGGGTTGTAGGAAGATGGTGTTTGCTATGACCAGTGCATTTTCTTTGCAAAACTCTGTTAACCTTTGCCCTGCTTCATTTTGTACTCCAAGGCCAAACTTGCCTGTTACTCCAGGTATCTCTTGAGTTCCTACTTTTTAAAAAAAATTTAATTAATTTATTTTTACTGGAGCTGGATTACTTTACAATATTGTCGTGGTTTTTGCCATACGTTGACATGAGTCAGCCACGGGTGTACACCCGTGTACTTGCGTCCCCCTGTCCCAACCCCCCTCCCACTTCCCTCCCCATCCCACCCCTCTGGATTGTCCCAGTACACCAGCTTTGAGTGCCCTGTTTCATGCATCGAGCTTGGACTGGTCATCTATTTCACATATGGTAATATACATGTTTCAGTGCTATTCTGTCATATCATCCCACCCTCGTCTTCTCCCACAGAGTCCAAAAGTCTGTTCTTTGCATCTGTATCTCTTTTGCTCTTGTGTATAGGGTCGTCGTTACCATGTTTCTAAATTGCATATATACGCATTAATATACTGTATTGGTGTTTTTCTTTCTGACTTACTTCGCTCTGAATGACAGGCTCCAGTTTCATCCACTTCATTGGAACTGACTCAAATGTGTTCTTTTTCATAGCTGAGTAATATTCCATTGTGTATATGAACTACAACTTTCTTATCCATTCATCCGCCTATGGACATCTAGGTTGCTTCCATGTCCTAGATATTGTAAACAGTGTTGCAATGAACATTGGGGTGTGGGTGTCTCTTTCAATTCTGGTTTCCTTGGTGTGTATGCCCAGCAGTGGGATTGCTGGGTCATATGGCAGTTCTATGTCTAGTTTTTTAAGGAATCTCCACACTGTTCTTCATAGTGGATGTACTAGTTTGCATTCCCACCAACAGTGTAAGAAGATTCCCTTTACTCCACACCATCTCCAGCATTTATTGTTTGTAGACTTTTAGATGGCAGCCATTCTGACTGGCATGAGATGGTACCTCATTGTGGTTTTGATTTGCCTTGCTCTGATAATGAGTGATGTTGAGCACCTTTTCATGTGTTTGTTAGCCATCTGTATGTCTTCTTTGGAGAAATGTCTGTTTAGTTCTTTGGCCCATTTTTGATCAGGTCGTTTATTTTTCTGGTATTGAGCTGCATGAGCTGCTTGTATATTTTGGAGATCGATTCATTGTCAGTTGTTTCATTTGCTATTATTTTCTCCCATTCTGCCTTTTCACCTTGCTTATAGTTTCCTTCATTGTGCAAAGGCTTTTAAGTTTAGTTACGTCCTGTTTGTTTATTTTTGCTTTTATTTCCATTACTCTGGGAGGTGAGTCATAGAGGATCTTGCTGTGATTTATGTCAGAGAGTGTTCTGCCTATGTTTTCCTCTAAGAGTTTTAGAGTTTAGATCTTTAATCCATTTTGAGTTTACTTTTGTGTATGGTCTTAAAGTGTTCTAGTTTCATTCTTTTACAGGTAGTTGACCAGTTTTCCCAGCACCACTTGTTAAAGAGATTGTCTTTTCTCCACTGTATATTTTTGCCTCCTTTGTCAAAGATAAGGTGTCCATAGGTGTGTGGATTCATCTCTGAGCTTTCTATTTTGTTCTGTTGATCTATATTTCTGTCTTTGGGCCAGTACCATACTGTCCTGATGACTGTAGCTTTGTAGTATAGTCTGATTGACTTCCTACTTTCGCATTCCAGTCCCCTATGATGGAAAGCACATCTTCTTTTTTTGTATGAATTCTATAAGGCCTTGTAGGTCCTCATAGAACCATTCAACTTCAGCTTCTTTGGGATTAGTGGTTGGGGCATAGACTTGGATTACTGTGATATTGAATGGTTTGCCTTGGAGACGAAGAGAGATCATTCTGTCATTTTTGAGATTGCACCCAAATACTGCATTTTGGACTCTTGTTGACTATGAGGGCTACTCCATTTCTTCTAAGGGATTCTTGCCCATAGCAGTAGATGTGATGATCATCTGAATTAAATTCGCCCACTCCAATCCATTTTAGTACACTGATTCCTAAAATGGCAATGTTCACTCTTGCCATCTCCTATTTGACCACATCCAATATCCCGTGATCACGGACCTAACATTCCAGGTTCCTATGCAATATTGTTCTTTACAGCATCGGACTTTACTTCCATCACCAGTCACATACACATCTGGGCACTATTTTCACTTTTGCTCCGTCTCTTCATTCTTCCTGGAGTTATTTCTCCACGCTTCTCCAGTAGCATATTGGGCACTGACTGACCTGGGGAGTTCATCTCTCAGTGTCATATCTTTTTGCCTTTTCATACTGTTCATGGGGTTCTCAAGGCAAGAATACTGAAGTGGTTTGCCAATACTGAAGTGGTCCCTTCTCCAGTGGACCATGTTATGTCGGAACTCTCCACCATGACCCGATCGTCTTGGGAGGCCCTACACAGCATGGCTCATTGTTTCACTGAGTTCAACAAGGCTGTAGTCCATGCGATCAGTTTGGTTAGTTTTCTGTGATTGTGGTTTTCATTCTGTCTGCCCTCTTATGAATAAGGATAGGAGAGTTGTGAAAGCTTCCTGATGGGGGACAATGACTGTGGGGGAAACTGGGTCTTGTTCTGATGGGCGGGGCCATGCTCAGTAATCTTTAATCCAATTTTCTGTTGATGAGTGGGGCTGTGTTCCCTCCCTGTTGTTTGGCCTGAGGCCACAGTGTTGACCCAGGCTTCCACCAGAGACTCCTGGACTCTCGCAGGGAAGTCTGGCTCCGTCACTTGCGGGGACCCTGCTCCTTCCTCCTGGTGCACACAAGGTTTTGTTTGTGCCCTCCAAGGGCCCGTTTCCCAGTCCTGCGGAAGCTCTGTAATCAAATCCCACTGGCCTCCAATGTCTAATTCCCTGGAGGTTCTCAGTCCCTTTGCCAGATCCCCAGGTTGGGAAATCTGTTGTGGGTCCTAGAACTTACTTAACAGTGCGAGAATTTCTTTGGTATAATTGTTCTGCAGTTTGTAGATCATCTGCTCGGTGTCTCTGTGATGGGTCTAATAGCAACTTCCTCCAAGAGGGCTTATGCCACATGCTGCTGGACCCAGGTCTGCTGCAGCCAGAGCCTCTGTCCATGCAGCAGCCCACTCCTGACCCTTGCCTCTGCAGGAGACACTCAAACACTCAAACGCATGTCTGGTCAGTCTCTGCGGGGCCCCTGGGTCTTGGTGCACACAAGGTTTTGTTTGAGCCCTCCAAGTGTCTCTGGCAGGCATGGGGTTTGATTCTAAATGCGATTTTGCCCCTCCTACCGTCTTACTGGGGCATCTCCTTTCCCTTTGGATGTGGGGTATCTTTTTTTGGTGGGATCCAACATTCTCCTGTTGATGGTTGTTTCGCAGAGAGTTGCAATTTTGGAGTTCTCGCAGGAGAAGATGACCACATGTCCTTCTACTCTGCCATCTTTCCCCTTATAAGTTATTACAAGATGCTGAGTTTAGTTGCCTGTGCTATACAGTAGGTCCTTGTTGATTATTTTACCTTAATTTTTAAAAATGTTGATTTTACTTATTTCATTTATCTATTTTTGGCTGCACTGTCTTTGTTGCTGTGCGTGGGTTTTCTCTAGTTTCAGTGAGTGGGGGCTACTCTTCCTTGTGATGTGAGGGCTTCTCACTGCAGTGTCTTCTCTGGTTGTGGAGCACAGGCTCCGGGGTGTGTGGGCTTCTGTAGTTGCAGCCCATGGGCTCGGCAGTTGTGGCTCCCAGGCTCTTGAGCACAGGCTCAATATTTGAATGAGAAGCCGTCACACTGCAACAAGGAGAAGCCCACACTCTCCTCAACTAGAGGAAAGTCCACCCAGCAGCAAAGACCCAGTACAGACAAAAAATAGACAATAAATAAATAAATAAGATTATAAAATAACAACAGGAATAAACCCCCACAAAAATCAGAGCTAGTATCAGGTAGTCCGGTAATTAGGTCTGTTTGTCTCTGGTTCATTGCACTGCTGCTTTCTTTCGGAAATGCAAAAAGAAGGAAAACTACAAGGGGTGGTCTGTGGCAAAGGCAAGCTCCAAGGTGTAAGTAGCATGGGGTTAGAGGAGAATAGGTGCAGGATGCAGCTCAAGCAGAGTTAGGGGCAGAAAAGCAGACTTGGTTGCAGAGCACAGAGCAGGGGCAGGAAAGGGAAACCTGAGGAGACCCGGCCTGCTCACTGTGCTCTTTATCTTCTTTGTTCTCAGGAAAGAAAAGAAAATCATTTCTCTCTTTTCCTTTTCACTGCAACACTGATAGAAGCAACTTAGATGAGAAGGTGTAGCCTTCAGGAGCCCAGCCTCGTTCTCCAGTTCCTGTATAAAACCAGTGAGTTTGAGACATCACCAGGAGAAAAGCAGATGTTTAACAACTTGTATACCTCCTGTATATAGGGGAACTATCCAGGAAACCTGAGTCACTCCCTGAAATGTCCAAAGCCATCACCTCAAGTAAGATCTTCAGAGAAAAATAAAAGAAAGACCTTGGGGAAAGGGGGAAGCCTGTTATGACAGGTTATCATGCAAACATAGTAAAGAAATGTATGATTGTTGCAGATTTAAGTCAGGACCTCTCCACTGATAAGAATTACTTGAGAGTTACTTGTCATCTACTTCTGGTGCAAAGAGGGATAGCCCTTAAATATGTAGAGTTCTCTGTTGTAAATGTCCTTCACAAAAGGGCAATTGCTACTTAGTTTTCTGAGATTTCTGTTTTTTCTTTTTTAAAAGTTAGACTGAAATAATCCTTATGCCAGAGAGGCATATTTTGGGGTGGCATATTCTACTCATCTTATCATGGATGCACCCCAATTTGCTTATGCTTTCATATATTGAAGGATATCCTGATTTTTTTTTCAATTTTTTAGCTATTGTGAATAGTGCTGCTGTGCATAATTGCATCCTTGTTTGAATTTGGGATACACTTCCAAAGCAGTTGACAACACTGAACACATGATTGTTGGATCCAGTGTTTTGGCTTTGGAAAACACTGCCCAGCTGTGTTATAAAGTGTCCGTACATACATCCCACCAGCAGTGAGGGAGACTTCTTGTTCCTCATCCTCCAGCAGTGGATATTGTCATGTATATGGAGTTTAGCAGTCCTAATAAGTGCGGTGTGATATCTCATGATTTTAACTCAATGTTCCCTAGTTCAGTTCAGTTCAATTCAGTTGCTCAGTTGTGTCCGACTCTTTGCGACCCCATGGACTGCAGCACGCCAGGCTTCCCTGCCCATCACCAACTCCCAGAGCTTGCTCAACTCAAGTCCGTCGAGTCAGTGATGCCATCCAACCATCTCATCCTCTGTCATCCCTTTCTCCTCCCACCTTCAATCATTCCCAGCATCAGGGTCTTTTCAAATGAATCAGTTCTTTGCATCAAGAAGCCAAATATTTGGAGCTTCAGCTTCAGCATCAATCCTTCCAATGACTATTCAGGACTGATTTCCTTTAGGAATGACTCGTTTGATCTCCTTGCCATCCAAGGGACTCTCAAGAGTCTTCTCCAACACCACAGTTCAAAAGCATCAATTCTTTGGCAGTCAGCTTGCTTTATGGCCCAACTCTCACATCCTTACATGACTACTGGAAAAACCATAGCTTTGACTAGATGGACCTTGGTCAGCAAAGTAATGTCTCTGCTTTTTAATACATTGCCTAGGTTGGTCATAGCTTTTCTTCCAAGGAACAAGCATCTTTTAACTTTATGGCTGCAGTCACCATGTGCAGTGATTTTGGAGCCCAAGAAAATAAAGTCTCTCACTGTTTCCATTGTTTCCCCATCTATTTGCCATGAAGTGATGGAACCAGATGACATGATCTTAGTTTTTTGAATGTTGACTTTTAAGCCTACATTTTCACTCTCCTCTTTCACTTTCATCAAGAGGCGCTTTAGTTCCTATTCACTTTCTGCCATAAGGGTGGTGTCATCTGCATCTCTGAGTTTATTGATATTTCTCCTGGCAGTCTTGATTCCAGCTTCTGCTTCATCCAGCCTGGCATTTCTCATGATGTACTCTGCATGTAAGTTAAATAAGCAGGGTGGCAATATACAGTCTTGACATACTTCTTTCCCAATTTGGAATCAGTCCAGTGATCCATGTCCAGTTCTAACTGTTGCTTCTTGACCAGGATAAAGTTTTGCAGGAGGCAGATAAGGTGGTCTTGTATTCCCATCTGCTTAAGAATTTCCCACAGTTTATTGTGATTCACACAGTCAAAGGATGTAGCATAGTCAATGAAGCAGAATTAGATGTTTTTCTGGAATTCTCTTGCTTTTTTATGATACAGTGGATGTTGGCAATTTGATCTCTGGTACCTCGGACTTTTCTAAATCCAGCTTGAACATCTAGGAGTTCTTGGTTCATGGACTGTTGAAGCCTTGCTTGGAGAATTTTGAGCATTACTTTGCTAGCATGTGAAATCAGTGCAGCTGTGTGGTAGTTTGAACATTCTTTGGCATTGCCCTTTTTTGGGATTGAAATGAAAACTGACCTTTTCCAGTCCTGTGGCCACTGCTAAGTTTTCCAAATTTCCTGGCATATTGAATATAGCAGTTTAGCAACATCATCTTTCAGGATTTCAAATAGCTCAGCTGGAGTTCCATCACCTTCACTAGCTTTGTTCATATTGATGCTTCCTAAGGCCCAGTTGACTTCACACTCTAGGATGTCTGGCTCTAGGTGAGTGGTCAAATCATCATTGTTATCTGGGTCATTAAGATCTTTTTTGTATAGTTCTGTGTATTCTTGCCACCTCTTTTTAATATATTCTGCTTCCATTAGAGCCATACCATTTCTGTCCTTTATTGAGCCCATCTTTGCATGAAATGTTCCCTTGGTATCTCTAATTTTCTTTGCACATATTCGAGTATTTTAACTGGGATGGGTGGAGAATGTTCAGGAGCAGCTAGCCTAGGGATCAGGCAGCATTTACTTCAAGATGCCTCTGCGTGGTCCCCCAGCTTTCCATTGAGGACCCTCCTTGTAGGAGTAGGAGTGGGAGGTTGGGAGGGAAGAGGAGGGGGTTGGGAGTGTGGAGGAGGGGTGGGAGAGTGGAAGGGCTGCTGTCTGCACATAAGTCCCCACCCCCGACCATGTTCAGAATTGCTCATTGGTGTAGCAAGCGTCCTAATTGGGTTTTCACCTGTGTAACTGGTGGGTTCTTAATGAGCAATGTGAACAATGACATTAAATGTCCTCAGTCAGGACTAGATACTTACTACGCCACATACAGGTGTAAGAACCTGGGGAGGCATGTGCAGCCAGTACCCCTAGGGACAGTGTTCAGACTTGACCCCTCAACATTTTGGGGCCCAGCCACTGCTTTAGCATTTCTGAGGGCCCAGTGCTGACTCTAAGGGTTCTGTAATCCAGCCTCCATCTTCCTTTAGTGAGACCCACACTTCTAGGATCCCACAGAGCAGGGCCTGTGTGAGTTCTCTGTGGCTTCTCTAACAGACAACCACATGTTGGGTGATTTAAAACAGCAGGAGTTCATCCTCCCCCAGTCTTGGAGACCAGACACCTGAGATCAAGGTGGCGCAGGGCTGAGGTCCCTCCAGAGGCTCCAGGATAGGGTCCTTCCTGCCTTTTCCAGCTTTGGGGCTCCAGGGGTCCCGGGGCTTGTGGCCCCCTCCCTCCCATCTCTGCCTCCATCTTCACGAGGCTTCTCGTCTGTGTCCTCTTTCATCTCTTATAAGGACTCTGTCAGTTGGATTGAAGGTCACCCTAACCCTAGATGACCTTACCTTGAGATCCTTAACTACATCTACAAAGACCCTTTTCCCAGGTGTGGCCCTGTTCCTGTGTTCTAGGGGGACATCTTTTGGGGCCACCATTCACCCCATTATCTGTATATAAAATAACCCTTATTTTAGGAGATCACACAGGCCCATGTAGACGGGCACAGACAGCGGCCACACAGGTGAGGTCTGGAGAGAATGAGGATCCTGGAGTCACCTGGAACGGATCAAGGCCTGGCTTCATCAGGTGAGGGGAATCACAGGGAGGAGGGGGCATGGTCTTGTTCAGGCTTCAAAAGACCGTGTTGGGTGGGATGTGAGATGCACCGTGAGGGCAGGGAGCTTTGTCAGGGCCTGGTGGAGAGATTAGGCTTGGGCCAAGGCTGAGGGTGCAGAGGGGAATTAGTGTGGGGGTTGGCCGTACGCCCTGGAGAAGGAGCTGACAGTCCCCGGGGCACAAGGAACTGGGAACCTGGGAGGCTCCGTGTTCCTGAACCAAACTTGAGTCCACACACCTGAGTGCAGTAAAGGAAAGTGCAGCATTAATTGTAAAGGCACCGATACGTGGAGACAGGTAACTCGTGCTCTAAACCCCGAAGTCCCTGAGGGTTTCAGGAAAGCAGTTTTACAGGCCACATGAGGGAGGGGGGTCACAGAGTATGTGATTGGCTGGTGCACGGTTCTCTGGTTTGTGAGGTAACAGGCGGCTAACCTCACAAATCCCCAGGCACTGGACACTCTGGGGTTGACGTGTTCATGCTCATCAAGTAGTTAACTTCTTCCACTCAGTGGGGCTTCTGGCAGCTGTAAAACAACTCCCTGAGTGTGCCTCAGATACTGTTATCTCCATACTTCAGAGAGGAGCTGCAGCAGAGGATATGGGACGGGGTCTGTCCTGGGAGGGCCCCATAGGCTCCTGCTTGGTTACACCAGGTGTCTGGGCTCAGCAGCTGGAAAAGTTGGGGCTGCCTCCTGGCTGTGGGCAGCAGCAGGACTGCAGTCCTCGAGGGGCCTGTTAGCCCCCAGGATGAGATGAGGAGACCGTGGATGGACAGATGCACCTGGCCTGGAAGAGGGGTGCAGGCTGGAAATGTCGCTGGAATCATCGCAGGGAGGAAGGGGAGAGGCCAGGAGGGGGCAGGTGGGTTACAGCACCTACATGCAGGTGATGGTGGTCCCGTTGGACACAACTCAGAGCCATAAGGAGTGGTGGTCAGGGGCTCAGCTTCATCCTCTTGTTCTTTGCTTATCTGTAACTTCCCACTCCTGCAGCGAGGAGCCTGGGCCCCACCATTTGCATTTGTCAGCTCTTTTCTCCTCTTCAGATTACATGTACAGTGGGCTCAGAATTGCTAGCTACTGCACTCTGGAAAGATCTCTATAAAATGAAGCCCAGTGTTTATGTGCAGGCCATTTTGCCTTTTGTGTATAGCTTTCATTTGCTTCCAAAGTCAACACATTTTGCCCCATCTCCTACAGTGAGATATCTTTTTCATGCATTTCTAATGTGCTTAGGTTTTGTTCATTGTGTATTCTGTCCTGCGACTCTCCTACAGTCTGAATAACTATACTTGAATAGATTGTTTTATCCCTTGGGCTACACAAATTGATGAGCGTAGACAAATGCATAGTGACAGGTGTCAATCCTAAAGCATCACAGGGAATACTTCAACCCCCTTCAGCAGATGATCTTCTTATCATCTATGTAGCTTTGCTTTTCCTAGAATGTCATAAATGAGGTCATACTGTGTGCTGTCTCTCCAGACTGTATTCTTTCACTGAGTGATATGCACGTGAGATTTAACCATGCTTTTCAGTGTTTGGTGGTTCATTCCTTACTACTGATGAGTAATACTCCATTGCATGGGTATGGGAGGAAAAACAATTTTCACTCTGCCCTTCCATAATAAAAGACAAATTACCAGGAGAAAAAATAGAAGCATACCTCCTCTATGCTTCCCTGGTGGCTTTGTGGTAAAGAATCTGCCTGTAATACAGGAGACTTGGGTTTGACCCCTGTGTTGGGAAGATCCCCTGGAGAAGGAAATGGCAACCCACTCCAGTATTCTTGCCTGGAGAATCCCATGGACAGAGGAGCCTGGCGGGCTACAGTCCATGGGGTCGCAAAGAGGCGAACACGACTTAGTGACTAAAACAACAAATAGCTTCTGTATACAGGGAAGCTACCAAAGAAACCAGAATCACTCCCTGAAATGTCCAAAGTCATCACATTAAATACCATCTTCAGCTAAAAACAGAAGACCCTGAAGAATGGGAGAAGCCCGTTATGGTAGGTAATTATACAAAACACAGTAAAGAAGGGTATGATTGTTTGTAGATTTAAGTCAGGACCTCTCCATTGATAAGTTACTTGAGTTTTAATTATCCTTTTATTTCTGGTGCAAACAGGGACAACCCTTAAATGCAGAGATTTCTCTGTTGCAAATGTCCATCACAAAACGGCAATTGCTATATATTTTCTGGAGATTCCTCTTTTTTTTTTTTTTTTCATGGAAGTGGACTTAAGCAATCCTCACAGCAGAGAGGCATATTTTGGGGTGGCATGTTCTACTTGCTTTGACATGGATATACCCCAATTTGATTATGCATTCATCTATTGAAGGATACCCTGATTACTTCAACCTTTTAACTATTATGGATAGTGCTGCTGTGCCTAAGTTCATCTTTGTTTGCATTTGGGCATGGATTTTTTCAAAGCAGTTTCCTAAATACTGGAAGTACGCTTGTTGGATCCCAAGGTGAGGTTTGTTTAGCTTTGGAGAAAACTGCTCAACTGTGTTACAAGGTGGCTGTGCATGCGTCCCACCAGCAGTGAGGGAGCGTTCCTGCTAGTCCTCAGCCTCCAGCAGTTGGTATTGTCATATATTTAGAGTTTAGCAGTCCTAATGTGTGTAGTGTGATAGCTCGTGACTTTAATTTGTAATTCCCTAATGGTATATGATGTTGAGCGTGTTTCTGTTTTGTACTATCTGTATAACTTTTTTTTGGCTGGGTGTCTGTTCAGATCTTTACTTATGGTTTATAGGGTTGTTCAAGAGGTCTTTGTCTATTTTGTGTCCAAATCCTGTATCAGATATGAATTTTGCAAATATTTTTCTCCCAGTTTGTGGCTTGTCTTTTGATTTTCTGAATGAGGTCTTTCAGAATAGACATCTTTATTTCTCTAAAGTCCACAATATTTTTCTTCTGAGGACTGACAGCTTGTGTGTTAAAACTCAAAGCTCATGATATACAGGCCAAACCCAGGGTCATGTAGATTTTCTATGTTTATGTCCACAATTTTGATAGTTTCAAAATTTAAATGTCTGTTAATAAATTTGAGTGAATTGGGTGACAACATTTCATTCTATACAGTGTCAAGTTAATTATTCCTTAACTATTTGGGAGAAGTTTTGGATATTGGCAATACTTCAGTTTGAATTTCCGTAGTTTAATGGACCTGGCAGAACTGCCCAGAGGGGCGGAGTCTCCACTCAGCTGTGCCTGCGCGAGTGAGGGAGGCTTGACCTGCAGCTTTCATTGGCTGTCAGGGAGCGAGGAGCCCGCCTCCCTAACCCACTCCCACCCCAAGCGGAACTCCCGCTCTGACTGAGCACCTGGCTGCGTGTGGCTGCTGACAAGAGTGAGTTCTCCTCAGGACCCATTGGGGCTTCAGCTTTGGGACATTGTGGGATTCAGTTCAGGAAGACAGGGAGTCTGGCCTCCTCAGGACCTGCTCGGGTTTTGGCTTTGGGGCATTGTCGGGGTCACTTCAGGCTGACAGGAGGTGGGTCTCCTCAGGACCCATTGGTGTTTCAGCTTTGGGGCATTGTGGGGTTATTTCAGGCTGAATGGGTGTCTGGTCTCCTCAGGACCTGCTGGTGCTTCAGCTCTGGGACTTTGTGGGGTTCAGTTCAGGCTGACAGGAGTCTGGTCGTTTCAGGAGCCACTGGGATTTCAGCTTTGGGACATTGTGGGGCTCAGTTCAGGGAGACGGGAGTCTGGCCACTGAGGACCCACTAGGGCTTTGGCTTTGGGACGTTGTGGGGTTCAGCTTAAGCTGACAGGAGTCTGGTCTTCTCTGGACCCATTGAGTTTTGAGCTTTGATACATTTTGGGGTTCAATCCAGGGTGATGGGAATCTGGCTCCTCAGGACCCATTAGGGCTTTGGCTTTGGGACATTGTGGTGTTCAGTTCAGGCTGACAGGAGCCTGGTTTCCTCAGGACCTGCTGGGGCATCGTCTTTGGTACATTGTGGGGTTCAGTTGAGTCTGACAGGAGTCTGGTTTCCTCAGGACCTGCAGGGAGGTGGTGCCGCTGAAGAAAAAGGTGAGGAAAATAGGGAAGAAACTTTCTGTGTGTGGCTGTTGCTGAGTGTCTGTCTTCAGAGGACCCAGGACAGTTAGGGCTTGATGTGGAAAGTTGTGGGGTTTTAGTCAGTTTTTGTCGGTGGTATAGAATGGTGTCCAGTGTTGTTCCTTGGTGTGCGGTGTACGTTTTTCCCAGCATAGTTTATTGAGGGGACTGTCCTTTCCTGGGTGTGTGTTCTTAGCTCCTTCCTTGTAAATTGATTACCATGAACCTGTAGATTTATTTCTGGGCTCTCTGGTATCTGTGCCTGTTTCTGATACAGTCCCACACGTCTTGTGGTGCCTTTAGGTGCGTAATGTAGATTGAAGTCGGGGATGGAGGTGCTGCCAGCCTGTTCTCCTTTCTCGGGGTCACTTTGGCTCTTCTGGGTCCTTTGTGGTTCCACACAGATGTTAACATTGTTTCTGTTTCTGTGAAAAATGTCAATGAGATGTTGGTAGTGATTGCATGAATGTGTACGTTACTTTGGTTAGAATGGAGATTTTAACAGTATTGTCACCCATGAGCATGGGATATCTTTTCATATCTGTTCAGTTTAATTGAGCACTGTGTCTTGCAGTTTTTAGCTTGCAGATCTTTCAAGTCCTTGGTTAAATTTCTAGTTTTGGGGGGATGCAATTGTACAGGGGATTATTTTCTTAATTTCTCTTTCTGATAGTTCACTATTAGTGTAGAGAATCACACACGATCTTGCAGTTCTACTGATTTATTTTTTGGCCATGCAACTCAGCATGTTGGATCTTAGTTCCCTGACAAAGGATCAAACCCCTATCCCCTGCATTGGATGTGCAGAATCTTCACCACTGGACTGCTAGGGAAGTCCCTGAATTCATTTTATAGTTCTGACAGTTGCTTTGGTGTAGCGTTACATGGAAAACTAGAATTCAGACATCTCATAGTTTCAGTTCCATCAGGGCCATCCGCAGCACCCAAGGCATGGTGGCTACTCTTCCTACGGTGACCTTTAATACCATGTGGACTACTACAAGGCAGTTAGCATCACTACTTTAGTTGAATTTGGTCTGGTTAAGTCTTGGACTCTATTGCAATGTTTGATGCCATCTCTGATTTTCTAGCATGTGACTTACATGGTTGTGCTGAAAAGTAATTTACTTTATAGTAAAATTTCAAAAGTGTCAATTTTAAATAGTGGTACAAAGTTTTCTATAATCACACCAAAAAATGCAATGTGTTTTACCCAAAACAGGGTCACTTTCCCAGGGAACCAGCCCATAACCCCAAAATGGGGGATAGTTATGGTGTCCACATTACAATCCTATCCATAGGACCGCTTCAACTTGCATCAGCTGCCCAAACTTTGTGCAAATGTCTTTCTCCATTCTAAGGCAGTTTTCTTTTTCTGGGACCACCACTGGGGCTTTCCCTCATGTTAAAAACTTCCGTGGATTTAAAGTGACAAGATGACTATGATCTGCGTGGCTTTTTCTGTGTGGCTTCTTTCACTGAGGATGTTTTCAGTGCTTTCCCATGTTGTAACCTGTATCATTTTTAATTGTGATTACAAACATATAATATTTATCATTTGAGTAATTTTAAGTGTACACTTCTATAGCATTAACTGCACTCACATTGTAAAAATATCCTCACCATTTATCTCCAGAATCTTTTCCTTTTCCCAAAGTGACACTGTAACCATTAAACAATCACCACCCTCAATCCCTGGCTACCTTATTCTACTTGGAATTTGTCTTATATGGATATCTCGTACTGGTGGAATCATAGCACATTTTTCCCTTTGTGTCAGCCTTGTTTCAACTTCACATAATGACTTGAAGTTTCATTCACGTTAGAGCATGTGTGAGAGTTGTCTTGTTTGTAAAGGTTGAATCATGTTCCGTTGTGTATCTACTACACTGTGCTCATCCATTCATCTGTGGAACGCTTGTGTTGCTTCCACCTTTTGGCTACTGTGACTAATGCTTCTGTGAATATGGGATATGATATCTGTTCCAGTTCTTGGTTTTAAATATGTTGGGTGTATTCCCTGGACTGGAATTGATGGATTCTATGTTAACTCTGTGTTTGTTTTTGAGGAGCCCCCTACTGTTTTCTGCAGCTGTGGCTCTATTTTACTATATTCCTTTATATGGCAGAGGAATGCATCTTATGGATGGATCTAACTTATTTTGCCTGTTCATTCATCTGTTGGTGGACATTTTCATTGTTTTTACCTTGGGCTGTTGAAAACAGTGCTGCTATGAATATTGGTGTACAACTTTATATTTGAACACCTGTTTTAAATTCCTTGTATGTATATCTAGGGGTGGAGCTTCCAAAACATAATTACATTTCTATATTTTTGAGAAAATGCTGAAGTTTTACACACACTGATTTTACCATTTTACATCTCCACAAGTAAAGTTGGAGTTTCAATTTCTGTACATTTTTGCCAACCTTTGATATTTGTCTTTATTGTTGATTTTCCCCATGTCCATCCTGTGTGCCTTATTAAGGAGGAAGTCATAATTCAGGAGGAGAAGGGAGTTAGCTTCACATACTTGATGGACAGCTGAGTGTCTGTATCAATTGTTTAGAATCTTTCTGCATAGAGATTTTTATTCATCACTACTCATAAAAGCTATGTAACTTTTTTTTTAAACCAGTTTGGACACATGAAAATTATTTAAAACTTTTGGTATAATCCAGAATTACATTATTAGATTGCTTAGTTTATTCTTGCTTTGGCTATTGAGAGCTTTTTCCAAGCTCTCCTGTTTTTATTTTACATAATTCAGCTTTCATGGGGTTTTTTGGTGCTTCTTTCTCATATTTTAAGATTATCTTGCTTTACATATTTACTGTCTCAGTCCTAGTATCAGCCACATATTTAAAGAACCCTTATTCCTTTTTATTAGAGAATGGTAATAAAAACTTGCATGTGGGAACTTACTATTCTCAGAAGACAATGCACGAAAATACATATGCATGTATCCCAGACTGTGCATACACACAGTTATGAAGATTTTCACAGGGAGCTATGTGTTTCTGTATTAGGCTAAAGATAGTTTATAATTATTATGTCTCCTGATCTGTTATGACACAGGTATTGTAACCTTCTCCCTTTGTCTGCCTGTAACTTCCCACTCCAGGGGTAAGAAACCTGGCTCCCACTACTTGTCATTTACCAAGTCCAGTGCCTGTTCCGTTCGATGACTGATACAGTAGTTCCAGTCCTGTTAGCTACACCCTCCCACAGGAAAGAACTTACAGAGTCCATTGTTTGTGCATGGTACACTTTGCCTGTTAGCTACACCTCCCATAGGAAAGAACTTACAGAGTCCGTTGTTTGTGCATGGTTCATTTTGCCTTTGGCCTGCAGAGTCCATTCATTTCCACATTGAACTTAGGTCAGCTCATTTTGTCGTACCACTAAGAGTGGGTTTTTTCTTTTTCTTCTTTTTTAAGAAAATTGCTTGGCTGTGCTATATGGCGTGTGGGATTTTAGGTCCCTGACCAGGAATTGAACCCACCTTTCCTGCATTGGCAACGTGGAGTCTTAACCACTGGACCACCAGGGAAGTCCTGAAGTTTTTCATACATTTCTCAGTCAGTTAGATTCTTTGTTAAATTCTGCATTCCAGTCTTTGACACTCCCATACTATAAATAAATAAGTTTGAATAGGTAATAATTTACTTGTTGCATACTAAAAACAAAAATATATGTGCTTAGACAAATGCATAGTGGCAGGTCTTCATCACTACGATACCATATGAAATATTTCAACCACATATTCCATAAACTATCATGTCTGTTTTGCCTTTTCTAGAATGTCTTATAAGTTTGTACAGTGTGTAGCACTTGAGGCTGGATTTCTTCACTTAGTAATGTAAGTGTTAGATTCATGCTTTTTTAATAAATGGGTTGGTGATTCATTCCTTTGTATCTCTGAATACTATTGTACTGCATTATATGAGAGGAAAGATAATTTTCTCTCTACCCTTCGATGTTCTTCATTGAGATCCTTATAATGAAAGGGAGATGAACTGGAGAAAAACAGTTTCATATATGCCATGCATTCGTGTATACTTGAAAGATACCTGGGAAAATGGAGTCACTTCTTGAAATGGTGCAAGTTCAGTTCAGTTCAGTGGGAACCAACTGTTTACAACCCCATGGACTGCAGCACACCAAGCTTCCCTGTCCATCAGCAACTCCTAGAGCTGGCTCAAACTAATGTCCATCGAGTCAGTGATGCCATCAACCATCTCATCCTCTGTCGTCCCCTTCTCCTGCCTTCAATCTTTCCCAGTATCGGGGTTTTTTCCAAATGAGTCAGTTCTTCGCATCAGATGGCTAATGTGTTGGAATTTCAGCTTTAGCATCTGTCCTTCCAATGAATATTCAGGACTGATCTCCTTTAGGATGGACTGGTTGGATCTCCTTGCAGTCCAAGGGACTCTCAAGAGTCTTCTCCAACACCACAGTTCAAAAGAATCAATTCTTTGGTGCTCAGCTTTCGTTACAGTCCAACTCTCACATCCATACATGACTAGTGGAAAAACCTGGTGTGTGAGGACCTACGGAGAGAATCTCGGGCGGGGGGGGGGGTGTCCGCGGAGAGGACCCTGAGGGGAGCAGTCAAGCGGACCTGGGGTGGTGAGTCCTAAGTGGACGAGTGGCAGTGCACGGGGTCTGTGGAGAAGACCTGAAGTAGGCGTCTCAGGGCATAGAGAGAGGAAAAGAGTCACGGCCGGTCACAGGCTGCATCAAGTCCTAGAGAGGAAAGACGTCAGGGAGCAGTGAGAGGCAGCGTCAGGTCCTAGAGAGGAAAGACGTCAGGGAGCAGTGAGAGGCAGCGTCAGGTCCTAGAGAGGAAAGACGTCAGGGAGCTGTGAGAGGCGGCGTCACGTCCTAGAGAGGACGACCTCAGGGATCAGTGAGAGGTGGTCAGGCTCCTAGAGAGGACGACCTCAGGGATCAGTGACAGGCAGCGTCACGTCCTAGAGAGGAAAGGCGTCAGGGATCAGTGAGAGGCGGCGTCACGTCCTAGAGAGGAAAGACGTCACAGAAAGACGTCATGGAGCATTGAGAGACGGCGTCAGGTCCTAGAGAGGAAAGGCATCAGGGATCAGTGAGAGGCGGTGTCACGGCCTAGAGAGGCAATACGTCATGGATCATTGAGAGATGGCGTCAGATCCTAGAGAGGACGACCCCAGGGATCAGTGAGAGGCAGCGTCTGGTCCTAGAGAAGAAAGACGTCACAGAAGGACGTCATGGAGCATTGAGAGACGGCGTCAGGTCCTAGAGAGGAAAGGCATCAGGGATCAGTGAGAGGCGGCGTCACGGCCTAGAGAGGCAATACGTCATGGATCATTGAGAGATGGCGTCAGATCCTAGAGAGGACGACCCCAGGGAATCAGTGAGAGGCAGCGTCTGGTCCTAGAGAGGAAAGACGTCACAGAAGGACGTCATGGAGCATTGAGAGACGGCGTCAGGTCCTAGAGAGGAAAGACGTTACAGAAAGACGTCATGGAGCATTGAGAGACGGCGTCACGTCCTAGAGAGGAAAGACGTCACGGACCGGTGAGAGGTAGCGTCAGGTCCTAGAGAGGAAAGACGTCAGAGAGCAGTGAGAGGAGGCGTCAGTTCCTAGAGAGGACGACCTCGGGGATCATTGAGAGACGGCGTCACGTCCTAGAGAGGAAAGGCGTCAGGGATCATTGAGAGACGGTGTCAGGTCCTAGAGAGGACGACCTCAGGGATCAGTGAGAGGTGGTGTCAGGTCCTAGAGAGGAACGACGTCACGGACCAGTGAGAGACGGCGTCACGTCCTAGAGAGGAAAGGCGTCAGGGAGCAATAAGAGGCGGCGTCAGGTCCTAGAGAGGAAAGGCGTCAAGGGTCAGTGAGAGGCGGCGTCAGGTCCTAGAGAGTAAGACCTCACGGATCAGTGAGAGGCGGCGTCACGTCCTAGAGAGGAAAGTGTGGGTCACGACTTGGGGACTGAACAATAAAGAGGTTGCTGCTGCTGCTAAGTCGCTTCAGTCGTGTCCGACTCTGTGCGACCCCATAGACAGCAGCCCACCAGGCTCCCCCATCCCTGGGATTCTCCAGGCAAGAACACTGGAGTGGGTTGCCATTTCCTTCTCCAATGCATGAAAGTGAAAAGTGAAAGTGAAGTCGCTCAGTCGTGTCTGACTCTTTGCGACCCCACGGACTGCAGCCTACCAGGCTCCTCCGTCCATGGGATTTTCCAGGCAAGAGTACTGGAGTGGGCTGCCATTGCCTTCTCCGAATAAAGAGGTACTCATAAGCAAAACTCTTAAGGTTGCTTTTGCAGGGAATGACCACAAGGCGGCAGGATTCTTTCATGCCCAGTTGTGATTACCTTGGATATGAAAGCTTTCGAGTTTTAACTCAGGACTGTAATTTAATACGGAATGTACCTGAAGAAACACCGAAAAGCTTGTGTGTTGTTCCTGAACATTCTTATTTATTTATTTTAATAATTTTATTTATTTATTGGCCATGCCATGCGGCTTGTGGGATCTTTAGTTCCCTGCCCAAGGATCGAACCTTCGCCCTCTGCATTGGAAGCACAGAATCTTAACCACTGAACTGCAGGGACGTCCCCTTGGGCATTCTTTTTTTTTTTTTTTAATGAACCTTTATTTTATATTGTAGTAACAGTGATATACTATGTGTTGTTGGTGGCAGGTGAACCGAGTATATTTTCTATTTTGTTGTTCAGTCGCCTAGTCATGTCTGACTCTTTTTGTAGGAGCGTTCCCTTTTCGCCAGGCCCTGTTACACTGGTAAAACATCTATTTGTGTATACACAAGTGTACATAGTTATAAATGTCTAGGTACATAGATACATAAATGTCCAGACTGATAGTGATATGTCTAGGTACATAGATATATAAATGTCTATATGCATAGATATATAGATATATAAATACCTAGATACACAGAAACATAAATATCTATATACATAGACATATAAATATCTATGTACATATAGACATAAATGTCTATGTTCAGTTCAGTTCAGTCGCTCAGTTGTGTCCGACTCTTTGCGACCCCATGAATCGCAGCACGCCACATACAGATATAAATATCTATTATAGATACATATAGACATAGATATTTATATACACAGACATGTATATAACCATGGAAGATGGTTACACAGTGGAAAATGCAAGAGACAACCTTATAGACAACATAAGAGACACAGATAGTGGCATTTATAAGAGCATCCTAGGAGAGAGAAACAAACAATTTCAAACAAAGAGAACAAAGCTAACCACGATTCCTGTAACTAGTTTTAATCTGATGGCAATAAACCAAGTCCACAGGGGAGTCAGTAGATGATGACAAATTCTGGAAGGGTCAGATAGTGAAACCAAGTTCAATGTGTCATCTTTGTTTACAAAGTATACCTCATCAATTTATGGATTCATACTTGTTGATATCTCCTTAAGTATGTATCATCCTCTATATATCTTCACATGCCCACATCCAAACTGTTTCAACTCAAATCATTCCAAGCATAATTCCAACTTATTGCAACTCTAGTCAATTGTTGCAATTTCACGAAAAAGGCACATTGTGATTCTTTCGTATAGACCAGTAAAGGCTAGGATTTCTGTCTAATGTTTTTTTTAGAGGCCTTAGAAATCATGGAAAATTTCAACTCTTCTCCCTGCTTCACCTTGTTCTGATTCAGTTGACATGGGAAAAGCTATGGAAAGAGTGTTTAATATAATCTGAACTCACAAGGTATCTACTATTTGGTGTACATGAAGATCTGAGAAGTAGACTTTGATGGATATAAAAAAAAAATATTGTGAATGTAGAACGTAATTAGAAATTGCGAGAGTCATTTGACCAGAGAACAATCACAATGGATCAAATTTATCTTCCACACCCATGAGGACAAGTTTATCTTGGTAACAACATCAGCAACCGAGGAGTTAAAGTGTTATCACTGTGAAAAATGATTATGAAAAGAAATCTATGAAATGTTTGGAACACAACTTTCCAAGAGGCTTTACATTTCAGGTAAATGTTTTATTATTTGACATCTTGAGTGGATTACAGACTCGGTGTAAGTTTTACAGACTCTTCAAAGTAACGTTCTATTCCATCCTGGAATGAATACATCACCTTTTGATTCATGCCCTTGTGACACACTTAATCAGACTTAGAGACAATCCATGTTTGAGAGTGTTCTAAACCAATTTGTGCATACCAGCTGCAGATCTGACAAGCAACATTTACTCTCACGTTGTTGTTGCTGTTCAGTTGTTGACTTGAGTCTGACTCTTTGTGACCCCATGAACTGCAGCACTCCAGGAATCACTGTCCTTCACCATCTCCTGGAGATTGCTCAAACTGCTGTCCATTGAATTGATGATGCCATCCAACCATCTATTCCTCTGTCGTCCCCTTCTCCATTTGCCTTCAGTCTTTCCCAGCATCAGGGTCTTTGCCAGCGGGTCGGCTCTTCACATCAGGTGGCCAAAGGATGGGAGCTTTGGTTTCAGCATCAGTCCTTCCTATGAATATTCAGGACTGATTTCCTTTAGGATTAACTGGTTTGATCTCCTTGCAGTCCAAGGGACTCTCAAGAGTCTTCTCCAGCACCACAGTTCGAAAGCATCAGTTCTTCAGTGCTCTGCCTTCTTTGTGGTCCTACTCTCACATCCGTACATGACTACTGCAAAAACCAGTAGCTTTTACTGTCACATATGGGGTATCAAATTTGCTTTTACATATTGCCTACTACATTTAGACTCTTGGTTCATACTTCATGTAACCATGTAGTGTTGTATTTAAATCCAATTTGAAACAAAGCTTTAAGAATGTTTTGCCTACCAGTAGCGTTCTATTTTCACCGGCACCTCTTACCTTGGTGTGACATCTCAAAACTCAGAAATTTTTACATGTTGATATGAATATCAATTTCATTTCAGCAGAGTTTGAACAGAGAAGTGAAAAAATCAGGATGCCTATTTTATCAGATTTCTCCAGGCAGAAAATTGAAGCTTGTTGCTGTTCTGTCACTCAGTCATGTCCAACTCTTTGTGACCCCATAGATTTCAGCACGCTGGGCTCCCCTGTCCTTCACCATCTGCCAGAGTTTGCTCAAACTCATGTCCATTAGGTCGGTGATGCCATCCAACCATCTTGTCCTCTGTCGTTCCCTCTTCTTCTGCCCTCAGTCTTTGAAATTGAAGCTGTTAGAAGGCAGAATTCATTCAGTTTATGGGCTCCTTGACTCAATTTTTTGCAGGAATTTTCTTATGTATTTTTTCAAGTGTGACCTTTCCTTCATATAATAGCAAATAAACAGAATTAGAAGAAACTAATTTGAAACGATGGATTGTTTCTACCCTGACAATCCGAACACAAAGGAACCAGTGGGAACCGCAAAGATCTGGGGGCCAGGCTTTTAAGAATATTTTAGGTTGGCAAATAATAACTAATATACTTTCAATTTCAACAATTTTATTCTGATAAAGAATATCCTTTTCTAGAAGGCTTCCAGTGTGGCTGCCTCCTGCTGGAAGCCTTGGATGATGGAATCAGGGCACTTTCTGTCTGTCTGTACAGGACCCTGGGCTCAACTCTAAGAAATCCCTGGATCTCCCCTGGATCCTGACCCCTATGTGCCCAAAGATACTGGTAACGGTTTGGTTTTGCCTGTTGAAGTGTTTAACGACAAAGGTTCTTTCAGTTTCCTGATGTGGGTGACATGTGGAGCCCAGTGATGATTTTTTTCTTTAAGAAACTTACTTGCTAGTTCCCACATGAGGGTGAGGCCCCTGTCCAATGATGAGAGACCTTGCATGTGTGTGACTTGTGCCTCCAGGGAGAGCAACTTTATGCTAGTTTAAACCTGACCACATTCTGTTTACATGGTAGATTTAGACCTCCCTAAGTCTTGTCTAGGGGCTTCCCTGGTGGCTGAGATGGTAAAGAATCTGCATGCAGCGCAGGAGACCTGGGTTTGATCTCTGGATCAGGAATATCCCCTGGAGAAGGGTATGGCAACCGACTCCAGTATTTTTGCCTGGAGAATCCCATGGACAGAGGAGGCTGGAGGGCTACCGCCCATGTGGTCACAAACAGTCAGACATGTCTGAATGACGAACACCTTGACTTTTCAATCCCTTCTGCACTGATTATGTTTAGACAAGACTGCGTGCTTTCTACAATGAGTCCATGTCTTGCCTGTTGGAATAGTGTGATAATATTGATACCGACCGTGTTCTGTGTGCACTAGGACGTGGAGACCTGGGTGCAGACTGGGCCTGTCCTCTGTCCTGGAAAACTCCGTGCCTGTGTCTGAATGTCAGTGCTCAGAGGCCTGGGGTCTGGAGCTGAGGTGGGCTCCTCTGGGTAACGTGCCCTCCTCTGAGTGGGGTTCCGTGGCCCTCCAAGGGGTCAGGGCTGCAGTAGGGCTCTTAGTCTTTCCTCCTGCCAGGTTCACCTGCCCTGGGGCTCACAGAGACACCTCAGGTGGCCTACCTGGTAATTAGTCCCATTTCCCAGCACATTCAGTTTGAGTAGGAAGGCAGGTTTCACCTGGTAAATTGATTCCAGGGTACTGGGATGAGGCAGAAAACCAACGGGCAGCAGGTGAGGTTGCTCATGTGATCGCCTTCCGGTCGGCCGTCCCTGCTCAGCAGAGACCAGACCTGCCCCTCATCTCCTAGCCCCGCGCCTGATTGTTTTCTCAACACCTCAGTGGGAAAATGAAGGACCGAGCCTGCTGGAACCAAGGTAGTGTGTTCAACATTATCGTGACAGCTGTAAAAACAGTATCAGACAGAACCGAAGGGCGGGAGAGGAGGACTTCCCTGGGACAAGTGTGGGGAGGGGAGACCCTACGCTTCTTTCTACCATCCCAGGAGGTTCCAGGAACCCACTCGTTTCCACCTTAGGGGCCCAGCCAGTAGAGACCTGGTGTCCTAACCAAGAGTCATGCGACCCCAGATGCAGGGGCTGGGGATTGTGTGGGTCTCACCCCATCCATGTGGGTCCAGATCCCGTACTTGGAGACCCTGTGTCTGCTCTTGCCCCTCGGAGGTTCCCAACATCTGAATTGAGGATCTTATCCTAGTTAACCTGTGGTCCTTTTTCTCCTCTTCATCTTGGGACATTCACATAAGGTCAGGCATCTTTGAATGGGTTGCTGCTCTGTGTTCTGCTGAGTGAAAACCTTTGGTGGTGTCGTATTAATGTCATAGCATATCACATATATGTGATAGGCGACCCTCGTATCACAGGGTCACCACTGTCTGGGGTTCCCTAGATGGATTTCAGGTAATTTAATTTTTATTTTCTATTGGAGTCAAGTTGATTTCCATTGTTTTGTTAGTTTTAGTGGTACAGGAACTTAATTTGATTTTACATAGAAGCGTATCTATTCTTTTTCCATTTTTTTCCTCGTATAGATGATTACAGTCTGTTCAGTAGAGTTCCCTGTTCTATTCCCTAGATCCTATTTGATTATTAATTTGTTAGATATTAGTGTGTATAGTTAATCCTAAATTCTTAATTATCCCTTCTTTCTAACTTTCTTTTGATAATCATAGTTTGATTTTCTCAGGCTGTGAAGTCTGTTTTGTACATTAAGTCATTGGTATGAACTTATAGATTGCACCTGTAAGTGATATCTCACGATATTTGTCTTTCTCTCTGAGTTCTCTCACTTACTGTGATGATTTCTTAGTCCATCCATGCTGCTGACAGCATCCTTATTTCATTCTATTTTATGGTTGAGTAGTATTCCAGTGTATAGATGTACCCCCTAGTCTTCATTATTCTGTCGGTGGACCTTTTGGTGGATTCCATGTCTTGCCTATTGAAATAGTGCTGCCCTGAAAATCAAGGGGCATGTGTCATTTTGGAGGGTGATTTTCTGTGGACCTGTGCTTCCCTTGTGGTTCAGCTGGTAAAGAATCCGCCTGCAGTGAGGGAGACTTGGGTTTGATCCCTGGGTTGGGAAGATCCCCTGGAGAAGGAAATGGCAAACCACTCCAGTATTCTTGCCTAGAGACTCCCATAGACAAAGGAGCCTGGCCGGCTACAGTCCACGGGGTTGCAAAGAGTCGGACACGACTGAGCAACTGAACAACAACAACTGCACCCGTTTTGACATGTAAATCTTGGTCTGTGCCAGCTAATTACTCCCCCACCCCCTGCCACCTTTCCAGTTTGCCACCTTTCCATACATTTCTGAGTCTGTGAAACTGTTTGCCTTTTGTAATGACGTTCATTTGTATCCATTTTTACATTCCACAGAAGTGATACTCTCTATCATCTGACTTCCCCTTTCTCAGTTACTTGACTTAGTTTGATCACCTCTAGTTTCTTCCCTGTAACTGGAACTGGCGTTATTTCATCCTTCTTTATGTCTGAGCAATATTGCATTGTGTATATGTGCCTCATATACACATATAAACTTAAGTTGCTCCCCTGTCTTGGCTTTTTCTCTGTGTCCGTCTGTCTGTCCTTGTTCACTTCAGTTGCCCCCTCATTTTCTGTGTCCGCCTGTCTGTCCTTGCTCACGTAAGTTGCCCCCTGTCTTGTCTGTTGTACCCAGTGTATACGTACCTCATTCTCTGTGTCCGTCTGTCTGTCCTTGTTCACTTAAGTTGCCCCCCTGTCTTGGCTGTGTATGTACCTCATTCTCTGTGTCCGTCTGTCTGTCCTTGCTCACTGAAGTCAATCCCCTGTCCGGACTGTTGTACCCAGTGGGTATGTACCTCATTCTCTGTGTCCATCTGTCTGTCTTTGCTCACTGAAGTCGCTCCCCTGTGTTGACTGTTGACCCGGCGCTGCCGTGATCTGTGGAGTGCTGGTGTCTTTTAAAATGTTGCTTTTTTTCCTTGATCTCCTTCTAGGTGTTGGATTTCTGGGTCACTGGGTACTTCTATGTTTAGTTTTTAAAAGAACTGCCATAATGTTCTCCCTGATTGGTGTACCAATTTACTTTCCCACCAACAGTGTTGGAGGGTTTCTTTCTCTCCACACCCTCTGCAAAATTTATTGTTGTAGGTATTTGATGTGGCCATTCTGACCAATGTGAGGTGATGCCTCATTGTACATTTGATTTGCCTTTCTCAAAGAACTAGTGATGCTGAGCATCTTTCATGTGCTTTATGACCATCTCTATGACTTCTTTAGAGAAACATGCATTTAGACCTCTGGCTGATATTTTTGTTGAGTTTTTCTTTTTTTTTGGCTGAGGTGTACTAATAATTTGTATGTGTTGGAGAGAAAGTTCTTGTGGAATCAACCCTGAAGATTCATTGGAAGTGGAAGGACTGAAGCTGAAGCTCCAATCTTTTGGCCACCTGAGGCGAAGAGTCGACTCATTGGGAAAGACCCTGATGCTAGAAAAGATTGAGGATGGGAGGAGAAGGGGCAGCAGAGGATGAGATGGTTGGATGGCTTTACCCACTCGACAGACATGAGTTTGAGCAAACTCCCAGAGATAGTGAGGGACAGGGAAGCCTAGCGTGCTGCAGTCCATGGGGTCACAAAGAGTCAGACATGACTTAGCAACTGAACAACTACAAAAACCTGGATCTTCCTGAATATTAACTGCCTAGCAATTCAGCTGGCATTTAATATTCAGCTACACAGTATGAAAAGACAAAAAGATATGACACTGAAAAATGAACTCCCCTAGTTGGTAGGTGCCCAATGTGCTACTGGAGAAGAGTGAAGAAATAAATCCAGAAAGAATGAAAAGGCTAAGTCAAAACAGAAACAGTTGTGGGTGTGTCTGGGGGAGGAAGTAAAGTCCGATGCTGTAAAGAGCAATATTGCATACGAACCTGGAATGTTAGGTCTATAAATCCAGGTAAATTAGATGTGGTCAAGAAGGAGATGGCAAGAGTGAACACTGACATTTGAGGAATAAGTGAACTAAGATGGGTGGGAATGAGTGAATTTAATTCAGATGACCATTGTATCCACTACTGTGGACAAGAATCCCTTAGAAGAAATGGAATAGCCTTGATAGTCAACAAAAGAATGTGAAATGGAGTACTTGGCTGCAGTCTCAAAAACAACAGAATGATCTCTGTTCATTTCCAAGGCAATTCATTCAATATCAAAGTAATCCAAGTCTATGCCCCAACCTCTAATGCTGAAGAAGCTGAAATACTGAGCCTATGAAGACCTACAAGACCTCCCAGAACTAACACCAAAAAAAGATGTCCTTTTTCATCATAGGGACTGGAATGCAAGTTTTCTATGAAATCTCTACTTCCCCCCACCCCTTTTTTATGCCTTAGAAGGTAGAGCAGGGTGGTGAGCATCAGGTCCTTGTGAGTTATTTATATCAGATACACTTTTCTGTGAATATGAACAGGAGGATAGGGGATAAATTTTATGAATTATCTCTTAGAGACAAAGATTTCTGTGTATATGTTGAAGGAAGGAATGAAGGAAGGAAGGCAGAGGATTTTCCTTGTGGATTACTTGTTACATATATTGATTTCTTGTCAATTTAGGTATGGACCTCCTAATGCATCCCTCCCTTCACTTCAATTTTTTCGTGGAACCATTTGTTTGATTTGAATTCTCAGAGTCTCTTTCAGAATTGGAAATTTGTTGACTTGCACATCTATTTTTTAGTTTACCTGGACAATACCTCATACACCATGTTCTACCTCCGCCTTAGTGTATGATCCTTCAAGCTCCATCCCTGTGACTACCAGTGTTATTCTCTAACTTCAGCAGCAGTTTTATATGAGTGAGAAATAGTCTACCGTATACATGCAGCACATCTTCCTATTCAGTTGCTCAGTCGTGTCCGACTCTTTGTGACTCCATGGACCGCAGCATGCCAGGCTTCCTTGTCCATCACCAATGCCAAGAGCTTGCTCAAACTCATGTCCATTGAGTTGGTGATGCCATCCAACCATCTCACCCTCTGTCATCCCCTTCTCCTCCTGCCCTCAATCTCTCCCAGCATCAGGGTCTTTCCCAATGTGTCAGTTCTTCGCATCATGTTACCAAAGTATTGGAGTTTCAGCTTCAGTATCAGTCCTTCTAAAGAATATTCAGGACTGATTTCCTTTAGGATGGACTGGTTGGATCTCCTTGCAGTCCAAGGGACTCTCAAGAGTCTTCTCCAACACCACAGTTCAAAAGCATCAATTCTTTGGCATTCAGCTTTCTTTATGGTCCAACTCTCACATCCATACATGACTACTGGAAAAACTATAGATTTGACTAGACGGACCTTTGTCAGCAAAATATTGTCTCTGTTTTTTAATATGCTGTCTAGGTTGGTCATAACTTTTCTTTCAAGGATCATGCATCTTATAATTTCATGGTTGCAGTCACCATTTGCAGTGATTTTTTGAGCCCCCCAAAATAAAGTCTGTTATTTTTCCATTGTTTGCCCATCTATTTGCCATGAAGTGATGGGACCAGATGCCATGATCTTTGTTTATTGAATGTTGAGTTTTAAGACAGCTTTTTCACTCTCCTCTTTCACTTTCATCAGGAGGCTCTTTAGTTCCTCCTCACTGTCTGCCAAAAGGGTGGTGTCATCTGTGTATCTGAGGTTATTGATATTTCTCCTGGCAATCTTGGTTCCAGCTTGTGCTTCATCCAGCCCAGCATTTCACACGATGTACTCTGCATATAGTTAAATAAGCAGGGTGATAATGTACAGCCTTGACGTACTCCTTTCCCCATTTGGAGCCAGTCTATTGTTCCACGTCTGGTTCTAACTGTTGCTTCTTGACTTGCATACAGATTTCTCAGGAGGCAGTTCAGATGGTCTGGGATTCCCATCTCTGGAAGAATTTTCCACAGTTTGGTGTGATCTGCACAGTCAAAGGCTTTGGCGTAATCAATAAAGGAGATGTTTTTCTGGAATTCTCTTGATTTTTCTATGATCCAATGGATGTTGGCAATGTCATCTCTGATTCCTCTGCCTTTCTAAATTGAGCTTGAACATCTGGAAGTTCATGGTTCAGGTACTGTTGAAGCCTGGCGTGGAGAATTTTGAGCGTTACTTTGCTAGCATGTGAGATGAGTGCAATTGTGTGGTAGCTTGAGCATTCTTTGGCATTGCCCTTATTTGGGATTGGAATGAAAATTGACCTTTTCCAGTCTTGTGGCCACTGCTGAGTTTTCCAAATTTGCTGGCATATGGAGTGCAGCACTTTCAAAGCATCATCTTTTAGGATTTGAAATAGCTCAACTGGAATTCTATCACCTCCACTAGCTTTTTGTAGCAATGCTTCCTAAGGCCCACTTGACTTCACATTCCAGGATGTCTGGCTCTAGGTGAGTGATCACACCGTCGTGGTTATCTGGGTCATGGAGATCTTTTTTGTATAATTCTTCTGTGTATTCTTGCCACCTCTTCTTAATATCTTCTGCTTCTCTGAGGTCCATACCATTTCGGTCCTTTATTGAGCCCATCTTTGCATGACATATTCCCTTGGTGTCTCTAATTTTCTTGAAGAGATCTCTAGTCTTTCCCATTCTATTGTTTTCTTCTATTTCTTTGCATTGATCCCTGAGGAAGGCTTTCTTATCTCTGCTTGCTCTTCTTTGGAACTCTGCATTCAAATGGGTATATCTTTTCTTTTCTCCTTTTCCTTTCACTTCTCTTCTTTTCACAGCTATTTGTAAGGCCTCCTCAGACAACCATTTTGCCTTTTTGTATTTCTTTTTCTTGGGGAAGATCTTGATCCCTGTCTCCTGTACAATGTCACAAACCTCCATCCATAGTTCTTCAGACACTCTATCAGATCTAATCCCTTGAATCTATTTCTCACTTCCACTGTAGAATTGTAAGGGATTTGATTTAGGTCATACCTGAATGGTCTAATGATTTTCCCTACTTTCTTTCATTCAAGTCTCAATTTGGCAATAAGGAGTTCATGATAGGAGCCACAGTCAGCTCCCAGTCTTGTTTTTTGCTGACTGTATAGAGCTTCTCCATCTTTGACTCAAAGAATATATTCAGATTTCGGTATTGACCATCTGGTGATGTCCGTGTGTAGAGTCTTCTCTTGTGTTGTTGGAAGAGGGTATTTGCTATGACCAGTGTGGTCTCTTGGCAGAACTCTGTTAGCCTTTGCCCTTTTCATTTTGTACTCCCAGGCCAATTTTGCCTGTTCCTCCAGGTATCTCTTGACTTCCTACTTTTGCATTCCAGTCCCGTATTATGAAAAGGACATCTTTTCTGGGTGTGAGTTCTAGAACATCTTGTTGGTCTTCACAGAATAATTCAATTTCAGCTTCTTCAGCATTACTGGTTGGGGCCTAGACTTGGAACTGTGATATTGAATGGTTTGTCTTGGAAACGAACAGAAATCATTCTGTCATTTTTGAGACTGCACCCAAGTACTGCATTTCCAACTATTCTGTTGACTATGAGGGCTACTTCATTTCTTCTAAGGGATTCTTGCCCACAGTAGTAGATATAATGGTCATCTGAGTGAAATTCGCCCATTACAATCCATTTTAGTTCACTGATTCCTAAAATGTTGATGTTCACTCTTGCCATCCCCTGTTTGACCACTTCTAATTTACCTTGATTCATGGACCTAACATTCCAGCTTCCTATTCAGTATTGCTCTTTATAGCATGGGACTTTACTTCCATTACCAGTCACATCCACAACTGGGCATTGTTTTCACTTTGGCTCCATCTCTTCATTCTTCCTGGAGCTATTTCTGGAGCTATTTGTCTCCTCTTCTCCAGTAGAATGTTGGGCACATACTGACCTGGGGAGTTTATCTTTCAGTGTCCTATCTTTTTGCCTTTTTGTACTGTTCATGGGTTTCTCAAGGCAAGAATACTGAAGTGGTTTGCCATTCCCTTCTCCAGTGGACTACATTTTGCCAGAATTCTCCACCATGACCCGTCTGTCTCGGGTGGCCCTACATGGCATGGCTCATAGTTTCTTTGAGTTAGACAAGGCTGTGGTTGTTGTGATCAGTTTAATTAGTTTTCTGTGTTTTGGATTCTACCTGAACTATCTATCTGGATTCTACCTGAACAAACAGAAAAGTCCTTGAGTCTCACTACTATTTCCCCATAAAGCATCACACAAACACCCAATCCAGACTCATCTTTTCCAGGTCCACAGTACACTACTGAGGGTGCTTCTATGCCAGGAGGCAGCGTTGTCAGGAAGGAGGCTTGAGCTAAGATCCCCAGGACCAGCAGAGGTGAAGTCTGGCTTAATTTTGCCTTGAAATTTCTAGCGGCCTCGATCCCACAATGTAATCTTGTCCCAGCCTGACACAGCACACACTAAACCATTAAAAATTGTTCTCTGCCAGACTGTTTTGACCCCACCCCATTTCAGCAATGGGACTGAAGCCTGCTCGGCCTCCAGGGATGCGGTAATGTCCCAAGTTAGGGAGGTCGAACGTCATACAGTAGACATTGCTTTCCTTCCCTTTTCTTTAACATCATACCAATACTACCCGCAGCATAGTCCAATTGACCTGCTGTGACGATTGTCACTGCACAGTCGCCTGATTCAGGTATGAAGTCATCTATGGGTTTTCTCTATGGTTTTGGTGGGACTATCTGCCTTAGGGGGTCGAGCAGAGTGGTGAGCATCAGGTCTTCATGCCTTTTCTACCTCAGATACCCCCTTATTTTTTTTGCCAATGGAAAGCAGGAAGATAACAGATAACTGATACGGATCATCTCTTAGAGCTACAGAGTTGTATGTCTGGATGGACGGGTGGACGAAAGGGTACAGCCCACGTGGGTGATTCATTACAGGTACAGATCTGCTTTCGCTTTGGGTACTTACCCACTAATTTGTTCCAGGCCGTGCTGTTTCTTTCTTTCCGAAATCCTTTTTTTGACTTTGAATTCTCAGGGTCTCTTTCTGGGATGTCAGTTTGTCGCCTTCTCTGTCTGTCCTCACTTGGCCTAGACTAGACCTCATATACCCAGTTCTTCCTCTGCCTGACTGACTACTCTTGGCCTCTGATCCTTCCTGGGCCATCCATCCGTGTCTCCCAGGGTTGGAGTTCCCTACTTTCCATATCTTTTTTTTCTGTGAGGGAGAAACCGTCTACCAGATCTGTGTACGTTTTCTTTAAGCTTCAGTCTCTCGTTGGGGATTTTGCAGGTTGCACATCTAGGCTCCTGAAGGAAGCAGTGGTGGCGGTCTATTGGGGTGCATGTGCCTTTTGATCGATGGAGCTCTCAGGATACAGGCCAAGGTGCAGGAATGACATAAGGCCTGGCTTGAGAGTGTTTCTTTCAGGCGTTCAGAGTCTGCTGTCTCCCTTCTAGCGGCTGCTGTCAATGGGCACTCCCAGCCACAGTCCAGGGCGGTCCTTCTTCCTCCAGACTCTCTGCCTTGTTGATTGCCTATAGCCTTGCCATGTTGGCATTTGTGAGTGTTGCAATGTGACTTCCCATTGTCCTTTTGATTGGCATTCCTGCAGTAATCAGGGATGCTGAGCGCCTTGTTTGGTGGGGGATGTTGAGTGCGTCTGTGCTTTCTGTTTTTTTTTTTCTTTCTTCTCCTTAAAGGGTGTGAGGGCGATTTTCCTTTGGCAGTTGGCTTCCTGAACATCAGCTGCCATTCCTTGGGGGCAGCTGGCTGGAAGGGAAGCCCAGGCCTTGTGGATGGAGCTGAGGTGCCTGTGGTCGTGTTGTAATTACAGAAAATGGCCACAAGGTGGCAGCACTTTCCCATGCCCACCTTTGGATCCTGGGGGCAAGCAGAGCCTTAGGGCCAGCTGGCTTCCTGGGCTGAGCAATAAATGAGTGGGATGTGCCTGAGCAAAAAAGATAGGGCCTGAGTCTCACTCCTTTCCCCCTACAGCATCTCACAAACGGCCCTTTCAGACGGGTTCCTTCAGGGTCCACAGTGCACTGCTGGGGGTTCTTAGGCGCTAGAAGGCTGCATCCTCAGGCAGGAGGCTGGACCTGGGCTTCCCAGCACGGGGGGAGGGAGAGGCCGCCTGAATAACCTCAGTTACGCAGATGACAGTACCCTGATGGCAGAAAGCGAAGAACTAAATAGCGTCTTGATGAAAGTGAAAGAGGAGAATGAAAAAGCTAGCTTAAAACTCAACATTCAAAAAACAAAGATCTAGGCATTCGGTCCCATCACTTCCTGGCAAATAGATGAGGAATCAATGGAAACAGTGAGAGTGTTTTTTTTTTCCCTTGAGCTCCAAAATCACTGCAGTTGGTCACTGCAGCCATGAAATTAAAAGACGCTTCCTCCTTGGAAGAAAAGCTATGACCAACCTAGACAGCATATTAAAAAGAAGAGACATACTTTGCCGACAAAGGTCTGTCTAGTCAAAGCTATGGTTTTTCCAGTAGTCATGTATGGACGTGAGAGTTGGACCATAAAAAAACTGAGCGCTGTGGAATTGATGCTTTTGAACTGTGGCGTTGGACAAGACTCTTCAGAGTCCCTTGGACTGGAAGGAGATCTAACCAGTCCGTCCTAAAGGAAATCAGCTCTGAATATTCATTGGAAGGACTGATGCTGAAGTTGAAGCTCCAATACTTTGGCCACCTAATGGGAATACTGACTCACTGAGAAAGACCCTGATGCTGGGAAGGATTGAAGGCAGGAGGAGAAGGGGATGACAGAGGATGAGATGGTTGGATGGCATCACAGACTCAATGGACTTGAGTTTGAGTAAGCTCCAGGAGTTGGTGATGGACAGGGAGGCCTGGTGTGCTGCAGTCCATGGGGTTGCAAAAAGTCAGACATGACTGAGTGACTGAACTGAACTGAACTGAGGCAAAAAGGGCCTGACTTCCTCAGCTTTACCCTACTCTGGCGATCCCAGAACCTCTTATTTAAAAATAGAAATTTTGCTTTGGCTCGATTTATAAATTGAAAAAGGTCTGTGGTGAATGTCTTATACAATCTTTGAAGGCATAATAATTTAACTCTGAAGTTACAGAACATAGAACTTCCTAAAAGAAATTTCCAGCCAGTGGAGAGGGGAACCCCGTAGGACCATGCTTCGAGAACTGCGCCCCCTCCTATGAGGAGTCCAGGGGCTTATATAAGACGAGGGCTTGCAGTCAGGACTTAGTGATGAGGAACAGAGGTGTTAGGATCTTGTCAAAAACAGTCCTAGGCTGGTGTCAATAGCCCAGTAATTGAGTCTAGCAGTTCAGTGACTCTGTGGCCTTTCTGATATGTAACTACAAGGTGAAGGGAGTGTTGTGAGGATAAACAAAGGATAATATGTACAACACTGTGTCCTTACATGGCAGGGAGAGAGACAGAGAGACACACAGGCAGAGCAGACAGTCTTTTAGAGAGAATTTGCTGAGAACAGAGGACTAAGGTAGGGAGGGCCGCTGATGAGACAGTGGGCAGACTTCCTGACCGACCAGAAGAGCTGATCTCTTTCATGGGCTTGAGGCAATTGTTATAGTCTCAGGACAAAGAAAGTTCCTATGAGATGGGATGGTGTTCTCATTGGTTGGGGGTCTTTTGATTGCCCACCTTGCCTAATATGGAGGTTGGAACTTGCTGTTTAGGGACAGCATGTAAAGTGAAAAGTGAAGTGAAGTCGCTCAGTTGTGTCCGACTCTTCGCGACCCCATAGACTGTAGCCTACCAGGCTCCTCTGTCCATGGAATTTTCCAGGCGAGAATATTGGAGTGGGTTGCCATTTCCTTCTCCAGGAGATCTTCCTGACCCAGGGATTGAACTTGGGTCTCCTGCATTGTAAACAGACAGTTTACCGTCTGAGCCACCAGGGAAGTCCAAGGGACAGAATGACGAATGACAAACAGAATGGCCCATGACGGTGGTTGCCATGGAGCTTCGCTAATTCTGGAAATATTGCCCTATGACCGCAGCATGTGGTTCCACAGTTTATGCTTCAGAAGGACCATGTTGAGATGGGGTGTAAGATTCACCTTGTGGGCAGGGAGATTTGTTAGGGCCTGATGGAGGGATCAGGCTTGAGCCAAGGTTATGGCCCTAGAGGGAAATCAGTGTGGGGACTGGCCATAGGCTCTGGAGGGGGAACTGGCAGTCACTGGGACACAAGCAAGTGGGAGACTGGGAGGCCCTGGGCGTCTGGGCTCAGCAACCAGGGGAGGTCGGGCTGCCTCCTGGGTGTGGGAGCAGCGGGATCACAGTCCTCTGTGAGGCCTCTTGTGAGACGGGGATGCGGTGGCTGGACAGATGCACCTGGTCTGGGAGAGGGTCTAGGCTGGAAATGTCACTGGAATCGTTGCAGGAAAAGGAGAGGCTGGGCCGGGGCATGTGGGTCATAGCAGACTCCACGCGGGTGACTGTGGTGCAGTCCTGGTGGAATCAACTCAGAGCCAAAAGGGCTGCCTGTCAGGAGCTCAGCTTCTTTCTCTGTTCCTATGAAACCCCTGTGTCAGAGTCTGAAACCCTGTCAGGAGACTTCTGAGCCCAGTGTTGCATGGTTTCATCAAAGGGCGTGTGACCATGCTCAGTCATGTCTGACCCTGGGGACTGTAGCCCGCCAGGCTCCTCTGCCCTTGGAATTTTTCAGGCAAGAATACTGGAGTGGGCTGCCATTTCGTCCTCCAGAGAATCTTCCCAGCCCAGGGATCGAATCTCCTTCTCCTGTGTCTCCTGCATTGTCTCCTTCTTTACCACTGAGCCACCCGGGAAGCCTTTTCATCCAAGGGTCCCTGGGAAAATAGAACCACTGCCGGCCCCGCCCGTGTCCGCACTGGGGATGAGTCCCATCAGGGCCCCGGGGCTCACAGACGACAGGGAGCTCTTGCCCTCAGGACTGGCTCCTCCTCCCCACCAGCAGCTGGTTAGAGGCCCAGGCATCCCCATCCTGGCTCCAGGCTCCAGGGCCTGGCTTCTGGGACAGCTTAGGGGTAAGGAAGACCCTCACACTCCTATACTTGCCTGGGGCCAAAATGTCTTAAAATCTGCACCTCGCAGATCATGGAGGGCTGAGTGTTTCCAGCGAGTATGGGGGAACCACGGGGCGTGAGGTTCCTACGTGTGCAGGGCCTTCCCAGTGCAGAGGTCTGTGCGTTTCCCCGGCCAGTCGGCTCCCCACGTCATCCTCCCAGGAAGCACAGATGCAGGGTCACCAGGGCAGAGGCCCTCTCTCCCTTTATGTGTAGCTGTCAGTCCCACAGTGAGGAACCTGGTGCCCACCCTCCGCCGTTTCTCTGTGTGCTGCTCCTTTCCAGAGGACATGTTCAGAGGTTTGAGCATTCTCAGCTGCCACACCCTGGAGAGACCTCTGTAAAATCAAGCCCACTGTTTATGAAAGCTCCGTTTTGCCTTTAGTCTACAGAGTCTGCTCATTCCCACAGTTGTCAGCGCCTTTTGCCTCATCCCGCACAGTGAGGTTTTTCTATGTAGTTCTACTACAGTTAGATGCGGTGTCCCATTGTGTGTTCCACTCCTACACCCAAAATAACTAAAATCAAATAGATTATAATCGACCCCTTGGGCTATACACATCTGCAGGCTCAGACAAATGCATAGTGACAGGTATCCATTCTAAAGTATCACATGGAATCCTTTAAACCCCCTCTCCATGATCTTCTTCTTATCTGTGTAGCTTTGCCTCATCCAGGATGTCATAAATAGGGTCATAATGATGTAGGAGATATCTGGGCTCCAGGTTAGACACTAGCAACTGGCCTCCTGTTTGCATTTCATGGGGCATGAAGAAGTGGGCTTCAGCTGGATACTCACAACCGTTAGCATTTCCTGAGACAAGAGATAGCTGGACTCCATTTAAGGCATTTACAATCAGCCTCCTGTTTGCCCTCTGAAATGGCAGTAACAACAGAAACAGGGTAAATAGCCAGGGTTTGTCTCTTGGAAACACCTTAAATTAACAGTCATGGCAATAGTCAAGGTAATAGTCAAGGCAAGGACAAACAGGGGGCAAAACCTTGTGTGAGAAAAGGGTTCAGGAATTGCTGCTCCCCCTCTTTTGGGACAAAGGAGACACTCCACATGCACAGGAAGGCTCTTTGTGGGTTAAAAGTCTGGGGACAATGCCAGGCTATAATGAGTCTTGCACCTCCCAGAAGCCTTCATTCGAGATCCATCTTGGCTGAGGGCTGTGTGCACACCAAGGGGACGGTCCCAGCTTAGATCAGGTTGAAAAAGAAACCAGATAACTGGCTGAAGGAAGACAAAGACCGGGAAGATCCAACCTGTGTGAATGACTCAACCACCTCTTTACTGCGCTGCTCCTCCCCGGGGGGGCTGCCCACACACTTTCTCTCCAGATGTGCGTCTCTGCCTTGCTTGTGTCTCAACTAAACAAACTGTTTCTCTATGTGCTCTCCCACTTGTTGTTACGCTATGTCTATGATAATGAAATTTATACTTGCATTTACAGTTTCTGCCTCCGGGATAAATGCATTTTCCCCTGGAACAAAGAATCAAGGGAAAATATCTTCTAGCGTGTAGCCCTTGCTGCTCTGGTGTCTAGGATTCCTGGTTTTCATCAAGGCTGGCCAGGTTCAGTTCCTGGGCAGGGAATTAAGATCCTGCTTCATGCCCTGCTCACTGTGTTACCAAGTCCAAGCTCACTATGCTCGTCGCACAACAGGCCAATGAATCCAAGAGACGAGGTGTTGAGGCAAGGAAGAGACTTTAATTGGGGAGCCAGCTGACCGAGAAGACGGCAGACTAGTGCCTCAAAATATCCATCTTGTCAGGGTCTGGTGGCCAGGCTCTTTTATGGATTAGAAATGGAGGGAGGTGAGGAAACAAAGCAAAAAGACATTTCAATCCTTGCAGATGTCTCCTAGAATGGCAAGCCTCAGGCAGGGGGATATGTTAGTCTCACTTCCTTACAGTCCTTCATAGGGGGCTCAGATTATCTCCCAGAGGCAGGCCATTATGTATATTTATTATAATAAAAAAGGGTTAAAGTCATAGAAGCAGATCCAGTGTAAATTCAAAATTAACCCTTCCTGGTTACAACTGCTGCCTCTTTGAGTTCAATGGTGTGTGCAGCTTCTTTAGACTGGATTCTTTCACTAACAGTGTATGAGTTGATGGCTCATTCCTTTCTATTGCTGAGCAGGGTTCCATTGCATATGCTTGTAGAGAAAAACAATTTTCCTTCTACCCTTCCAGATTCTTGGTAGAGACTTCCCCTGTAAAAAAGAAAAAACAGATTACCAGGAGGAAAACAGGAGTTTAATAACCTGTATACCTCTTATATGGGTTTTCCTGGTGGCTCCGATGGTAAAGAATCCACCTGCGATGCGAGAGACCTGGGTTCGATCTCTGGGTTGGGAAGATCCCCTGGAGGAGGGCACAGCAACGCACTCCAGTATTCTTGCCTGGAGAACCCCCCTGGACGGAGGAGCCTGGCGGGTTACAGTCCATGGGGTCACAAAGAGTCGGACATGACTGAGCGACTAAGCACATACTTCCTGTATATACAAGAGCTACCCAGAAAAAGTGAGGTACTCCCTGTAACGTCCAAGGGCATTATTTAAAATACTATCTTCAGATAAAAACAATAGGAGAAAGTCTTTGGGGGAGGGGAAGCCAGTTTTGGCAGGTTATCAGGCAAAACACAGTAAGGAAGTGTGTGATTGTTTGCAGATTTAAGTCAGGGCTCCTCCATTGAAAAGAGCTACTTGAGGTTTAATCATCCTTCTATTTCTGGTGCAATGAGGGACAGCCCCTAAATACGGAAATTTCTCTATTGTAAATGTCCTTCACAGCCGAGGAATCTCCATACAGTTTTCTGAGATCCCGGTTTTTGTTTTAAATGAGACTGAAATATTCCTTATGCCGGAAAGGCATATCTTGGGGTGGCATATTCTGTTTGCCTTGACATGGGTGTATCCCACTTCGCTTGTGCATTCATCTGTTGAAGGATATCCTTATTTGTTCAAGTTTTTAGCTATTATGAATAGTGCTGCTGTGCATAATTTCATCCTTGTTTGAATTTGGAGATAGGTTTTCAAAGCAGTTGACTAAATACTGAGCATCCCAAGGTGAGACTTGTTTAGCTTTGGAAAAAAACTGCCCAGCTGTCTTACACAGTGGCTGTACAGGCATCCCACTGTTAGGGGAAGCACACTGACTGAGACCGCCCACCCTGCCCAGGCACCATGGTAACCATTTGCATGAGTTGTTTTATGACTGGAGGTCCTGGTAAGGAACATGGAACTCATAAGCCACCACCAACCTAAAGAGTTCGGAAAAGGTCAAAAGGAGACACCATATGTCTGATCACCTCCCAGAATCCTCGCTGTCATCCATCTTGGCTGAACAGGGTGTGCACTGTTGTAGCCACGCTCTCCGGGAAGCAAACTCACTCAGAAGGACAACGCAAATAGTGGAGAGCAATTTATTACATGGGTGGGTCCAAGGCAGAGTCTCCTCTTAGCGAAGGACCCCGACCAGTTTTTGTGACAACATTATATACCATAAGTATACGTGCTAGCTAGCCTTGATTGTATCTCTCCTTTACACTATCCAGACTAGTTGGATAGTGTAAAGGAGAGATAAACAGGGTAACATATATCAATAGGTATTGTACAGATAATTTGTTTTGCTTTGGGGTAAATTAGTACACTCCCTTGGTGACGGGATATCTTGGTACGAGTCCTGAAGGCCTTTTATCCGGGGGTCGGTTTTCTAATTGATACGTCGTCTCCATGGATACTGGGCACATAATTTAGTGTCTATCAGGTGAACACCCAGGCATATAGTCCAAAGTTCACAGTGGTTTCAAGATGGAGACTGATTTTCAAGATGGAATCTGTTCGGCCTACTTTCCTCCTTCAGCACCACGAGGCAGGACTCTGAGTCAGAATGATTGGCTAAAGACAACCCGGAAACTAATCCCATCACCATAAAACCTGGGTTCCCCTCCCCTACTGCTCTCCACCCGGGCGCCCTTCCCAATAAAATCTCTTTCTTTGTCAGCACGTGTGTCTCCTCAGACAATTCATTTCCGAGTGTTAGACAAGAGCCCAATTTCGGGGCCTGGAAGGGGTCCCCCTTCCTGCAACACCACCAGCAATGAAGGAGAGCTTCTGTTGTTCCTCACACTCCAGCAATCGCTACTGTCATATATTCGGAGCTCAGCAGTGCTAATAGGTGCGGTGTGTTATCTCATGATTTTAATTGTTATTCCCTAGTAGTATGATACTTTTGTATAATTTTTCTATGATATTTAGCATTTGCATATCTCCTTTGGCCAGGTGTTTCTGTTAGATCCTTACCCATTTTTTTTTTTAAACTGGGGCTCTTTTAGAGGTCTTTGTCTAGTTTAGGTCCAAATCCTTTATTAGATATGTGTTTGCAAATGTTTTTCTCCCAGTTTGTGGCTTGTCTTTAGACTTTCTGCATAAGGTCTTTCAGGGGAGAGATCTTTAATTTTATAAAGTCCACAATATTTTTTTCTTTTGTATATTGGTGTTTTCTGTGTTAAAACTCAAAGCTCATGATCTGCAGACCAAAGCCAAGGTCATGTATATTTTCTTATATATATACATGTAATTTTGATTGTTTTGCATTTTAAATATCTGTTAATAAATATGAGTGAATTTGGTGTAAGTTTTACAGTTTGTGTTTACAGTCATTTCATTTCATATGGTTTCCAGTTGATTGTTCTGTAACTATTTTGGAGAAATCATAAGATATTTCAGTTTGAATTTCTTATCTGCAGCAGAACTGCACATATCTGCTCCATGGCCCCCTGGAGGCTGCTCCCTCTGAGATCCAGGAAACAGGAGGACCCACCAAACCGAGCCCATCCCTCATCAATGAGGTCATGCTGGGCACTGTCTCTTCAGACTGCGTTCTTTCACTGAGTAATATGCACGTGAGATTTAACCACGCCTTTTGAGGGTTGGTGGTTCATTCCTTTCTACTGCTGAGTAATACTCCATTGCATGTGTATGGAAGGAAAAACAATGTTCATTCTGCCCTTCCACAATAAAAGACAAATCACCAGGAGAAAAAACAAGCATACCTCCTCTATGCTTCTCTGGTGGCTTAGTGGTAAAGAATCCGCCTGCAAAACAGGAGAGACGGGTTTGATCCCTGGGTTGTGAAGATCACCTGGAGAAGAAGTTGGCAAACCACTCCAATATTCTTGCCTGGAGAATCCCATAGACAGAGGAGCCTGCGGGGCTACAGTCCATGGGATCCCAGAGTTGAACATGACTTAGCTAAAACAACAAATGCCTACTGTATACAGGGGAGCTACCAAAGAAAACTGAGTCACTCCCTGAAATGTCCTAAGCCATCACCTTAAATACCATCTTCAGCTGAAGACAGAAGTAAGACCTTGGGGAATGGGAGGAGCCAGTTATGGAAGGTTATCATGCAAGACACAGTAAAGAAGGATGATGTTGGTAGATTTAAGATGGGACCTTTCCATTGATAAGTTACTTGAGTTAATTATTGTAGGATATAGTTCGGGCAAGGCAGAAAAGGAAAGATGACCTCAATGGAAGTAGGTTACCTTTATTCAGGCAAGGAGGGGTGAGAGTCGGCCTAACGATCAGGCTAAGTGCCAAAAGAGATCAGGGGGACTCCACATTTATAGGGGGTTTGTTGAAGGTTTCTGAACAGGGGGTGAGAAGTCTCAGATAGATGCAACCAGCCTGGAGCATCAGGGTGGGACCTAAAGTCCTGTTTTGTTTTCTCCGAAGTTAGATGATTCAGCAAGGGCCTTTGAGACTGTTGTTTTCTTTTCTAGGCCCCAAAGATTTCTTCAATTATCCTTCTATTTCTGGTGCAAACAGGGGCAACCCTTAAATGCAGAGATTTCTCTGTTGTAAATGTCCTTCACAAAAGGCAATTGCTACTTAGTTGACTGAGAGTCCTCTTTTTTTCCCTTGAAGCCGACGTGAATAATCCTCACACCAGAGAGGCTTATTTTGGGGTGGCCTGCTCTACTTGCCTTCAAGTTTTTAACTATTATGAATAGTGCTGCTGTGCAGAAGTTCATCTTTGTTTGCATTTGGGCATGGATTTTTCAAAGCAGTTTCTTAAATACTGGAAATAGCGATTGTTGGATCCCAAGGTGAGGTTTGTTTAGCTTTGGAGAAAACTGCCCAACAAATGTTACAAAGTGGCTGTGCATGAGTCCCACCAGCAGTGAGGGGGCATTCCTGCTGATCCTCAGCCTCCAGTAATTGGTATTGTCATATATTTAGAGTTTAGCAGTCCTAATAATATGTGTGATGTGATATCTCATGATTTTAATTTGTAATTCCCTAATGGTGTATGACGTTGAACATGTTTTTGTTTTTGACTATCTGTATATCTTTTTTTGGCTGGGTGTCTGTTCAGATCTTTACTCATTTTTTATGGGGTTGTTCAAGAGGTCTTTGTCTATTTTGAGTCCAAATCCTTCATCAGATATGAGTTTTGCAAATACTTCTCTCCCAGATTGTGGCTTGTCTTTTGATTTTCTGAATAAGATATTGAAGAATCAGTTCAGTTCAGTCGCTCAATCGTGTCAGACTCTTCGCGACCCCATGGACTGCAGCACACCAGGCCTCCCTGTCTATCACCAACTCCCGAGTTTACTCAAACTCATGTCCATTGAGTCAGTGATGCCATCCAACCATCTCATCCTCTGTCGTCCCCTTCTCCTCCCGCCTCCAATCTTTCCCAGCATCAGGGTCTTTTCAAATGAGTCAGCTCTTCGCATCAGGTGGCCAAAGGATTGGAATTTCAGCTTCAGCATCAGTCCTTCCAAGAAATATTCAGGACTGATTTCCTTTCAGAATGACTGGTTCGATCGCCTTGAAGACCACGGGACTCTCAAGAGTCTCCTCCAACACCACAGTTCAAAAGCATCAATTTTTCGGCGCTCAGCTTGCTTTTCAGTCCAACTCTCACATCCACACATGACTACTGGAAAAACCATAGCCTTGACTAGATGGACCTTTGTTGGCAAAGTAATGTCTCTGCTTTTTAATATGCTGTCTAGGTTGGTCATACTTTTCTTCCAAGGAGAAAGTGTCTTTTAATTTCATGGCTGCAGTAGTTGTGCATGGGCTTAGTTGCTCCATGGCAGGTGGGGTCTTCCCAGATCAGGGATTGAACCCGTGTCTCCTGCATTGGCAGGTGGATTTTAACCACTGCACCACCAAGGAAGTCATTATGCTTCCCCCTTCCTGCTTTAAAAAAAGACTAAAAGCAACCTGTTTAGTAAGTTTTCAGGAGTCTGAGCTCTGAAGTCAGCATCTGTGGTGTCATTCTCCCAAAGGCTTCAGATCCCAGTTGGGCTCATGAGTCTGGCAATCAGGGTGGGTCTGGCGGCTGAAGACAGGCTTGGCCTCTGGAGCTCTGCCTTCACCGACTCACGCAGGCTCCCCGAGCCCTGGCAGCCAAGCAGAGCGGCTCGCAGGTGGGGCTGGTACAGCCGTGGGGCCGCTGCAGTCAGAGTGGAGCCTGCGGCGGAGGCAGCTGGCTGTCCGTCCCCGTGACTGCTGCTGTCCTGTGTGCCCGTGCAGGGCAGTCACGGTGTCAGGTGAGGCCTGGCCACTGTCATGGGGACAGGATGGGACCTCAGACAGCTCACATCCCCACCCCACCCCCCCCACTCAGATCGTGGCTTGGGGCTGCTGTCAGCTCCCTGGGCTGGGAGGCTGTGTAAAGCACCAGTCCCATTGCTCAAGGTCAGCTGAGACCCAAAGCTCTGTGGTCACACACTGTCCCCACCACCATGCAGGTCGTGCCACTTCTGTGAGGGAGGGCCTGTGCGGGGCTGTGGATGATGGGGGATTTGGGGGTGTTGTGGGCTGGCCCAGGAGTCAGCTTTTTGAGGGGAAGGGAGGGGAGCAGAGGGGAGGGAGAAGCTATGAATTGCTCAGGCTCCAAGGGGATTCCAGGCGCAGCTCCGGTGGGAGGTACAGGTAAGAAGCCCCTGCAAGTTGCTCGGTCCCCACCGTATTTCAGTTGAAGCCCCTCTGCCTGTACCACCCTTAACTCTCCCTCCCGCGGCCCCTGCCTAAAGCCGCAGAAGATGGGGACTCTATACGGCTTCCATTCCTGTAGGGAAATCAAGCCACAGACAAACGTGTTCCTTTAAGAAAGCATGAAAGAAACGAGAAAATACTAGTGGGTGGTTATTACTGACATGGTTCATGTAGAGATACTTCAGAAGCCTGGCACAGGGAGGGAACTGAGGGCTGTTGCCCCCAGTCCTGGAGTTTGCACCCTCCGCCCCCCGTCCCACGGCCCACTCTCCCCTTGGTGTCTTCTGGTGACCGGGCGAACTTCAGCCTCCTGAACCCATCCTGGAAGGATCAGGCCAGGGCAGAGGTCATTCACAGAGGGGAGGGTGTGGTCGACTCTTTAGAACGCCATTGTCTCCACTCTCTGTCGGAACTCAGTTCTGGGTCAAAGCAAGCGTGGCTTCCTGATGGGGTCCCCACCTTCACTCACCGGGGGGCCTTTGTGTCCACCTTGTCCCCTCGTGCAGCCTGGTCACCCCTGGGACCCGTGTGTGCGTATCTGCTCTGCTCACAGCACACCCTGGGGTCCATCAGACTTCACTCATAAAAGGGATGTGTAAGGATGAGCTATTCCATAGTTAAGAATTTCAAGGTCGCGACAGTGTTGACCAGAGCACGTGGACACAGGTACAGGTACGAGGCCCGTGCATAGAGAAGCCGCTGTGTGGGCTTCGAGGACCCTCCGTGTGGGGGTGGGATGGGGGCCGGACAGGGACTTCCTGCACACGCGGCTCCAGGCTCTGCTCTTGGCAGGGCGGACGACTGTCGGCACTGCCTGTCCGTGGAGGGGCTCTGGGGCTGCCCAGCCCAGCAGGAACGGCAGTAGTGGGAAGGGAGGTCGCCCTCCCTTAGCACCCCTGACCTCACACCCACTCCTCAGGGCAGCCAAGTGCCTAAACGGCCCCTTCCTCGTCTAGCTCTGAAGACCTGGAAGGTGTGGGGGCTGAAGGACATGCAGAAAACAAAATTCTGTAAAGCAATTATCCTTCAATTAAAAAATAAGAAAAGATTAAAGAAAAAAACACAAAGAACAGCAAAGGTGGGGCTTGCATCCTCAGCCAGCCTCTGCCAGATTCTCCCTGTGCTCATGCATCAGACTAAAATGCTGCTGCCTCCACTGTGTATCACAGATAAGAATAGAGACACAGAGAGGCTGGGCATCTTGCCCCAGGTCGCACAGCTGCTGAGGGCAGGGCTGAGAACTGGACCCCTGTGGTCGAATCTGGGGTCCAGATGCTGTGATGACTCTGAGGGAGCGGCAAAGACCAGATGGCCCAGGCTGAGCCAGGTGCACACACACGCACACACTCAGGTGCACAAGGCCTTCACTTTGAGGCTACAGAAGTCAGAGGAAACCAGAGGGCAACCAGGAGAGGCCAAAGGAGAGTCGAGGCCTATAAGGAGGAGAGGCCACACTTCCCAGGAGGCCAGGGAGTTCTCTTCTCTGGTGAGTCTGTCTCAAACCCTAGATTCCTCTCCCTGGACCCAGGAACCGACTGTCCAGTGGCCTAACTGAGTTGGCTCCAGAATTATGCCTTCCCAGGGGTTCAGCTACCACTGGACCCCACTGCTCTCAGTACTACGCGGGGAATAAGTACGTAGTCTGGGCTTCAGATTTGTTTGGAGACAAAATTTATTAGAAGAGGAGTACAAAAAACCAAGAAGGCAATTGGCATGAACATCTCCAGAACACTTAAGAAACCCTCTGCTGTTTATCTACCTCCTTTCCTGTCATGAAAGTGTCATAAAGTGAAAGTGTCATAAAGGTCTATTTAATCAACTAATTCTGTGCTTATCACACTCTTTCTTTCAAATATTTATTTACATATTTATTTATTTGGCTGTGCTGTGTCTTAGTTGCAGCATGTGGGAGCCAGTTCCCCAATCAGGTATTGAACATGGGTCTCTGCATTGGAGTCTCGGCCACTGGACCACCTGGGAAGTCTCTCCTCATACTCTTGGGGACAGTAACGGGTCAGAGACCTCCTCTGAGGCCCCCTTAGTGCTGAGGCGTGGGGTGGCTGCAGTAATCCTCCTGTGGCTAAGATGTGGTTTGTTGGTCATGACTCACTCACACTCCCTGCAAATATAGGGCTTCTCCCCTGTGTGTGTCCTCTGGTGTCTGATGAGGAGGGACTTCCAATGGAAGCTTCGCCCACACTCCCCACAAACATAGGGCTTCTCCCCTGTGTGTGTCCTCTGGTGTGTGATGAGGACTGACTTATCACTGAAGCTTTGCCCACACTCCCCGCACACATAGAGCTTCTCCCCTGTGCGTGTCCTCTGGTGTGTGATGAGGACTGACTTCCAACTGAAACTTCGCCCACACTCCCCGCACACATAGGGCTTCTCCCCTGTGTGTGTCCTCTGGTGTCTGATGAGATTGGACTTCCGACTGAAGCTTCGCCCACACTCCCCGCAAACATGGGGCTTCTCCCCTGTGTGTGTCCTCTCATGTGTGATGAGACTTGACCTATCCGTGGAGACCTGCCCACACTCTCCGTACTTGACTCTCATAATCCCTGAGACCCCTGCCCCCAAGAATAATTTGCCTGTGTCCTCTGGATTCAGTTTCTGGCTTGTGCTGGGCTCTTCTGTCATTCTCTCATGCACCCCAGAACCCCCTATTTGTCCTCTGGGTGAGTAGGAAGAGGCCCTTGAAATCCTCTTCAGACTTATGCTTTTCAGCAAAGGTTGGGGCCTTTCTTTGGCCTCGCGACCCTCAGGTTTGTCACTCTGGCTGTGTGTATCAGAATATCGCTGCTGCTGATTTTGATTGCCTGGGCAGGGATCCTCAGCTTGGAGGTGGTCTCTTTCAAACGGTCTCAGGAGTGTCTGAGAGGGGTGATTGTGTTGGATGTGCTGGCTGAGGCATTTCTGACTGGAGAAGGCCAGAGAGCAGGAGGCACGTGGGTGGATCTTGGGCCTCGGTTCTGCTGAAAGAGGAAGCTTTTGGTCAGGTAGCTGGTTTGCCATGGTAAGGCCTGCCCACTAATCATCTAAGTGTTGACAGCGCACGATTTGTCTCCCATCAAGTGTGTCTTTACAGTCCACTTTTCCATTCCATTCTTATTCTCTACCTCTAGAGAAATCTAGGAAGCTTGTGTCAAGGGCCTTTTCCATATATCACCCAGACTAGGGACCTTCCAGCAGCATCAGAAGCAGCATCTCTCCTGATAGAGGTGGATCTGCAGGGACCTTTCTCTGCGTGTAAGTATCTGAAAAGTCATGTTACAGTGGCCACAGGTACTTTACCCTACTGAGAGATAAGACTGATGACTTAAGTGGAATCTCCTGAGCAGCTCCCTGTGAGGGGAAAGGGTCTGTTAAGTTAGGGGTGCCTGGCCTGGAGCTCTCTGCATATGGGAGGCAGCACAGGGGGTGGTTAGAGCAGGTGTGAGTAAATCTCCAGTCTCCTTTCTTCTGAGTTCGAAGATGGAGAACAGAAGCTAAGAAAGGCTGGTGGGGTCTGGAGAGTTAGTCCCTGTTTTATCACAAAGTGTGAGATCTCCTACATGTCCATCTATATACTTTGTTAAAACTTGTTTACATGTATTTTTACACGTATTTTTCAAACTTTTACTTTTGTAATTTTATGTTTTAAGGTTACATTATTTATTTCTTGGCCACGCTGCATGGTTTGTGGGATCTTAGTTCCCCGACCCGGAATGGAACCCCCGCCTCCTGCAGTGGCAGCGTGGAGTCTGAACCACTTAACCGCCAGGAAGTCCCTTCTCTATCCTTTGTTTCCTCTCCCTTTAACTACTGGTTCAGGAGACTGAGGCTCCACACTGACCACAGATGCCCAGTTCATTGTAAGCTTCCTGAACTTCCCGTTAGTAGGTTTAACTTCCCAACCTTCTTACTTAGGAAATAGTTCACTGACACATCTACTCAGAAAATATATGTTAAGGCGTTGACATGACACGTAAGGCATTGAGCAGAGGTCTGGGCATAAACACTAACAAAGCATGGTCCCTATCATCACAGCTGGATTTCCTGAACTACTTTTAGTTCAAAAAAGTGTCAGCACTTTTGCATTTAATGTAATGCTTTCAAACACTGTATGAGTTATGTATCCTTATCTTCACTTTACAGAGGAGCAATCAGGACCTCAGAAAATGTATAAGATTTTCCCAAGGCCCCATTGCTAACTTCATGTCTCAGATCAGTCCAGCTTAAACCCAAGCCTACCCAAAGTCCACGCCACACACCCAGGCCATACTTATTAGCTTTTCTACAGGGATTAGAGAACTAATTAGAGGAACTCCCCAAATTTTCTCTTACCGACTTTTTGTCTGGGGTGCTGTCCAGTGGTCCTTGTTTTTCTGGGAGGGGGCACCGGTTTCTGAGCCTGCTTGGAGCCACTTGTCTTCAGCAATTTTGCTGCTCCCGGCAATTCCTTCAAACTAGATTTCTTACTTAATGGTGCCTTGGACATTCCCTTCTACGTGAGTAAAAGACAACATGCATTTCTTTAGTTCTTTAGGACTTTATGAAGTGTTGTCACATGCATGACTTTAGTTAATACTTTGACAATTCTTGGAAATACCTGGTGGAGGGGGGCTTCTGAACACAGGAGTGTAAAATAAGGACCTAAGTGGGTAGTGAAACAAAACTAGAATTCATATCTTAAGGTTCTTTCCCTTCAACTTTCTGCATAAAAGTGAGAGCAAGGCAGGGAGAATAGCTGGAGGTCAGGGAAAGAAGAGGGTAAGTGCTCATAGAGAAATCCAAGGGGTTTTCTATTAATTAGTGGACCTTTGATGGATGAGGAAGTATGGGAAATTACAGAGGGAACAAAACACATCTGGAAAATAAGGTGACAAAGGAGTGAGATTGAGAAGAGAAAAGATGATCGGCAGAAACACATTTAGACAATAAAGAAAACGAGCTGAAAGTTGCAGGTTACCATGTCCTAGAGACAACGTTTGGAATTAAAGTAGCTAGCCTTATCAATTCTGCTTGAACAAGACTGTATGACTAGCTTGTTCTCCTCAGTTTCCTGATCCATAAATTGGTATACATGCTAATTCTTAATGTTACAGTGGACATGAAATTTAATAACATTTCAACAAATCGTTGTGTGAGCTATTTAGTACAGTATGAATGTGAGCGTACATCCCTGCCATCAATTTATCCCTTCAACTGCCTCTATATTTGAAGTCTAGCTCACAGATACTATGTTTAGCATTCTTTGACCTTCTCACTCCTAGGTGAATGTTTAAATGTGGAGTCACTCATTCACAAAACATTCAGGGGGCCCTCGGGGGCTTTGAGCTGGGCCTGGTCTTCTGAGAATTAACGGGTATGGGCCAGGCTCTCACAGCTTACAACACTGGGCAGGCTAAACAAATGATCCCAAACAGGAGAGTTGCCTAATCAGAGCTCAGGGGCAGGACTTGTGACTTCCTCCTGCAAGAACGAGCATTTGAAGTGATGCCCAGATGATGAGTTTCTACTCAAAAGTGGGTAACCTATGTGAAAGTCTTTCAGTTATTTTCTTATTTGTTGCTTTTCAGTCATAAACCTGAAGCTTGTCAGGGTTGCGAGTTGCTTCCTCTTATTGGAGTGGGAGGCTCTGAGGTAGGGATCCTGTCACCTTCATCATCCTGGACTGTCCACTCTACAAGCTGCCCAGCATGTCCTTAAGCTTCCCTTAGTCAGATGTCTTAGCATATCCCTCCCTAGCACAGCACAAAAGAACTGAGGTTGAAAACATCTCTCAGATGAATGATATAAAGATGTATGAATAAACTTCATAAAACTATGTAAGTTGTAATCATTTTGTAAGGAGTTTAGAAAACGTGCTTTGGATTAGATTGCACTACCAGTGATACTGTGATCTCAGGCATATAATAAATCATTTTTTTTACCTCAGTTTTGTGATCGATAATGGTGATAGCTATATACCTACGTATAGGTACTGTAGGATTGTTTTAAGGTTTAAGTAAGTTTATTCACATAAAATGCTTAAAGTCTTAAATATTGTGAAAATAATGAAACAATAGGACAGCCTACTATTGTTGCTGTTCTTACTAACTGTAAAGATGGTGATGATATCAGACACCGTGCTAAAGACTCAGGACAGGAAGGCAGCAGGCTCCAGGAGCTCTGTGTTTTCTCCTATCCTCACCTGTGACTGGGTTCATGAGGAGTATATTTTGGCAACAGGATTTGGGAAATACTCACCTTCTGGTGTTTACTGTGCCCCACTCTGAAGGCCATCCTAGAAGGTTTACCTAAAAAATGATGAGAATCAGTGTTTCGGTTGGTAAATGTTTCCAAACTCTGGGCATTCTAATTGAGGACACATAATTCTGAGCCAGAGAGTGACAAGGACAAGGATTACCAAAGGAGGAATGGAAAATGATTTCTGTATCATCAACTCCTATGCTTCCACTGGGAGCATTACATAATTTTCTTAAAATTAAAAAAATATATGAAACTTCATCTGTGCCTCATCTGATGTCCATAAAGTATCTAATAAATTTACTAGCCTTTCATGACAAAAATACTCAACAAAGTAGAAATAGAAGGAAGTGACTGGAATATAATAAAGGTCATATATGAAGAGAATACCTCTAACATCATAGTCATCAGTGAAAAGCTGAAAACTTCTCTAAGATCCAGAAAAAAAGGCAAGGGTGCCCATTCTCAGCATTTCTATTCACCATAATGTTAGAAGTTCTAGCCAGGGCATTAGGTTAGAAAAGGAAACAAAAGGCTTCAATTTGGAAAGAAAGAAGTAAAATTATGTCTGTTCACAGAGGACATGATTTTATGTATAGAAAAATCTTTAAAATTCCACACACAAAAAAAACCCGCAGAGAAAGTTGCACACAGTACAAAATCAACATTCAAATATCTTTCCATGCATGAACAATGACCATTCCAAAAAGGAACATAAGAAAACAATCCTATTTATTTTTGATTTTTTAAAAACTATATTCAAGATCTAAATTTAAATTTTTAAAAATATTTATTTTTATTTATTTATTTGTGCCAGGTCTTCTTGCACCATGTGGGATCTAGTTCCCTGACCAGGGACTGAACCCAAGTTCTCTGCATTGGGAGTGTGGAGTCTTAGCCTCCGGACCACCAGAGAAGTCCCAATAATCTTATTTATAATAGCATCAAAAAGAATGAAATAATTGGGAGTAAACTTAAGGAGATGAAAGACTTATACATTGAAAACTACAAAAGTATTGCTGAAAGGAATCTGACACAAGTAAATAGAAAGGCATCTCATGTTTATGGATTTGGAGACTTAATATTATTAAGCTGTTCATACTACCGAAAGCAATTTAAAGATTCAATGCAATTCCTATTAAAATCCAACTGGAATTTTTTTCTGATATAGAAAATCCATCCTACAGTTAATACCAAATCTCAGAGGACCCCAAATATGCAAAACAATCTTAGAAAGAACAGCAAAGCTGGAGGCCTCTGATTTCAGAACATATTACAAAAGTACAGGAACCAAAAGAGTGTAGTTTTGGCATAAAGTGTGTGCTCAGTCACTCAGTCATGTTGACTCTTTGTGACCTTTGGGACTGTAGTCCACCAGGCTCCTCTGTCCAGGGGATTTCTCAGACAAGACTACTGGACGGGGTTGCCATTTCCGTCTCCAGGGTCTCTTCTTAACCCATTGATTGAACCTGCATCTCCTGTGTCTCCTGAACTGAAGGCAGATTCTTCACCTGCTGAGCCACTGAGGGAGCCCATTGGCATAAAGACAGACATGTCAATCAATGGAACAGAATAGACAGCCAGAAATAAACAGAAATCAAGCCAGGCTTCAACAATACATGAACCGTGAACTTCCAGATGTTCAAGCTGGTTTTAGAAAAGGCAGAGGAACCAGAGATCAAATTGCCAACATCCGCTGGATCATTGAAAAAGCGAGAGAGTTCCAGAAAAACTTCTATTTCTTCTTTATTCACTATGCCAAAGCTTTTGACTGTGTGGATCACAATAAACTGTGGAAAATTCTGAAAGAGATGGGAATACCAGATATCTGACCTGTCTCTTGAGAAACCTGTATGCAGGTCAGGAAGCAACAGCTAGAACTGGACATGGAACTACAGACTGGTTCCAAATAGGAAAAGGAGTATGTCAAGGCTGTATATTGTCACCCTGCTTATTTAACTTATATGCAGAGTACATCATGAGAAACACTGGGCTGGAAGAAACACAAGTTGGAATCAAGATTGCTGGGAGAAATATCAATAACCTCAGATATGCAGATGACACCACCCTTAGAGCAGAAAGCGAAGAAGAACTAAAGAGCCTCTTGATGAAAGTGAAAGAGGAGAGTGAAAAAGTTGGCTTAAAGCTCAACATTCAGAAAACTAAGATCATGGCATCTGGTCCCGTCACTTCATGGGAAATAGATGGGGAAACAGTAGAAACAGTGTCAGACTTTATATTTGGGGGCTCCAAAATCACTGCTGATGGTGATTGCAGCCATGAAATTAAAAGATGCTTACTCCTTGGAAGGAAGGTTATGGCCAACCTAGATAGCATATTTAAAAGCAGAGACATTACTTTGCCAACAAAGGTCCGTCTAGTCAATGTTATGGTTTTTCCAGTGGTCATGTATGGATGTGAGAGTTGGACTATAAAGAAAGCCGAGCGCCGAAGAATTGCTGCTTTTGAACTGTGGTGTTGGAAAAGACTCTTGAGAGTCCCTTGGACTGCAAGGAGATCCAACCAGTCCATCCTAAAGGAGATCAGTCCTGGGTGTTCATTGGAAGGACTGATGTTGAAGCTGAAACTCCAATACTTTGGCCACCTCATGCAAGGAGTTGACTCATTGGAAAAGACCCTAATGCTGGGAAGGATTGAGGGCAGGAGGAGAAGGGGACGACAGAGGATGAGATGGTTGGATGGCATCACCGACTCGAAGGACATGGGTTTGGGTAAACTCCGGGAGTTGGTGATGGACAGGGAGGTCTGGCGTGCTGCGATTCATGGGGTCGCAAAGAGTTGGACACGACTGAGAGACTGAACTGACTGACACTCTTGGATACATGGTCTAATGATCTTCATCAAGGGTGTCAAGACAATGGGGAAAGTTTAATCCCTATAACGAATGGTGCTGGGGAAACAAAATATCCATACGCAAAATAACGAAGATCTTACATCATGAAGAAAAATCAACTCAGAATGGATTAAAGACCTAAATGCAAGACTTGATAAGACTCTTAGAGGAAAACAAGGGTGAAGCTTCATGACACTGAATCAGCAATGATTTCTTAGATATGGTACCAAGTGCACAAGTATTAGTAATGAAGTAAAAATAGACAAATGAGATTACATTAATCTTAAAACCTCTGTGCAGGAAAGGACACAGTGAATAGAGTGAAAAGGCCACCTACAGGATGGTAGAAAATATTTGTAAAATATGTATCTGATAAGGGGTTAATAAGCATACACCAATATGAAGCCTTCCTATAAGTCAGAAAGAGAACCTGATTGACCACGATGGAACCCTGATATCAAACTTCCATGCTCCAGCATTGTAAGAAAACAAATTTCTGTTGTTAAAGGCATGCAGTCTGTTTTGTTATGGCAGTCTGAGCTGACTAATACAGTGGGAGACAGAATTAAATAGACATTTCTCCAAAGAAGATACACAAATGGCCAACAAACATATGAAAAGATGTTCAATATTACTAATCAATAGGGAAATACAAATTGAAACCTTCTGTGATGGGCAATATGAATAAGAAGACAATAGCAAGTTTGGTAAGGATATGGAAAAATTAGAACCCTTATACACTATTGTTGGAAATGTAAGATGTTGCAACCTTCATAGAAAACAGTATGGAGTTTCCTCAGAAAAGTAGAACTGCTGTATGATCTAGCACTCGAACTCAAGAGTATATTTCCATAAAAAATTGAAAACAAGATCTTCAATAAATAGTGTGCACATCTATGGTCATTGCAGCATTATTCCCAGTTGATGAGATGTGGAAGCAATCTAAATGTTCACTGGTGGATAAACAAAGATTATATATAAGATATATCTTATATCTGTTATATACACATGCACACAATGGAATGTTTTTAAGCCTTAAAAAAGAATTCTGTCATATGCTACATCAGGGATGGGTCTTGATGATATGCTAAGTAAAATGAATCAATCCAAAAAAGACAAATATTGCCTGATTCCACTTCTATGAGGTATCTAAATTAATCAAATCCATGGAAACAGAAAATATAACATGGTTGCCAAGGGCTATGAGGAGGAAGGATTGGAGAATTGTTCCTCAGTGGGTTAGGGCTTCAGTCACACAAGATGGAAAAGTTCTACAGATTTGTTGTACAGCAATGTGTATATATATCCCCGGTGGCTCAGCGGTAAAGAATCCGCCTGCAATGCAGGCGATGCAACAGACGCGGTTCGATCCCTGGGTTGGGAAGATCACCCGGAGTAGGAAATGGCAACCCATTCCAGTATTCTTGCCTGGAGAATCCCATGGACAGAGGAGCCTAGCGGGCTACAGTCCATGGGTACGCAAAGAGTTGGACACGATGGAGTGATTAACACTATGGCCACTAACACTAATGTGTACATAATTAGCAAGAGTGTACCATACACTCAGAAATTGTTAAGAAGGTAAATAAAGATGTGCAGAGGTATGGTGAACCGTGGCATATGTATTCCCTATGAAGAATCTCTCTTCATGTCAAAACCTTTGCAGACAACCAAATGTTTGTTTTTCATATCCCTTTCACTAGTTTTAATAACCTAAGGGAACAGAGGGACTTCCCGGGTGACATAGTGGATGAGAATCTGCCTGCCGATGTAGAGGGCACAGTGTCACAAACTACTGAGCCTGCATGTGCTCTGCAATGAGAAGCCACTCACTGCAACCAGAGAAAGCCTGTGCACAGCCACGAAGATCCAGTGCAGCCAAAACTAAATAAATAATTTTTAAAAATCTGGGAGAACAGAAATTCATAGACGGAGAATTATAGAACTATCTAAATTGTTTTCTCCAGTCTAGCAAGATTAACTCTTCTAAACTGAGCAGCAGAAGAGGAAATGAGCTGCTCACTTCTTTTGTATAATGAGTGCACTTCATTTTATTTACCTGATGCTGTCTCTGGTCAGTGAAATGTGGGAAAGATCAGGGAGAATAAATAGTTCTCTCAAACCCTTTCCCAGAATTAAAACAAAGAATTAGTTTCACCTTAGGGTAAGAAGATCATGTGTTGTGTTATATACATACATAAATAATGTATCTTGACATAACATGTTAATCATTTCCTCTTCTAAGAGATTTAATTCAATAATCAATTATGAGGTTAATATTAAATCTCTTTGGTGAATTTATTTCTAAGGTTTCTTTAACTGCCATTCATTAAGAATGTTTAGCAAAAATAATTCTTTTTAAAAAGGATGATAAACTTTAAACAAAACTTTTGAGAATTATACTGGAAAACCTATACCTTCACCTCCATTCAGGCTTATGTCAATATTCAGCCACAACCACTACAGAATGCTGAAAATTATGTTTTCTTTGCTAGCAGCTGAGATGTAGTTTTCAGGAAGACACCGCTAAAACCTCCTGGCCCCTCACCTTGCTTCCTTGGTGTCCATTCTTCATCAGAATCCTCAGTGTCATCTACCTGGGGCAGTGTCATGACCTTCCTGCGGTGATGCATGAAAGCTGGTCGAGTGGCTCTGAAACCTGGAAAGAAGCAAAATATTTGTTCTAAGAAGGAGGAACAAAGCACTGAAGCAATGGAAAGTGTCACAAAGTCAGGGAAATCAGTAGGATGAGCTGGGAGAATCTAGAACAAGGCAAGAGGTGAGCTCTGCGCTGCAGGGTCAACCTCCCTTTGGTACAAAACAATAAAAATTTCCTCCAGGTTAGCCTCCACACAAAAGGCAACTGTGAGCAAATGAAGCCACCTAAGAGAGGGCCAAGTGAGCACTGAGGGTGAAGACCTGTTTCATGTTTCCCAGGCTTACAGGCACCCAGCACTTCCTGTTACCTATAGCAATCAGTGCTTCGTAGTTCCTTTTCACATTCATATATCGAATTTTTTCCCATTCTCCCATCTCTTCCCATTCGTCCTTGGAGAAGTATACAGAGATGTCTTTGAAAGCATCTTTGGCCTAAGGAAAATAATAGATTTCATCAGTAATTTACTAATATAAGTCAGAACTTAGAGCTGGGCCTTTTCCTCCACCTTTTGTGCAGGGAGTAGCCTGAAGCTGCTGGATGGTCTCTGTGAGGCAGGGATGAAGACTTTCCTTCCCAACTGTGTCCTGCTTAACTGAACAAACACTGAACATTTTCCTAACTCTCCCTGGACACAGAGCAGTTGATGATGCTAGTGTCCTGTTTTGTCCCACTCCAGCCCACCATCGCAGACAAGACCAGGCATTCCCATCCTGTGTATGGTCACAGAGAAGTTCACTCAGCTTCCCAGGCAAGCAGTCTGTGGTCCTTCAGGGACCAGCGCCGTGTCCTTCCTATAGAGCTGGCTTAGAGCCCAGCTTTGCCGCCTCTGCCTCTCACCGTGGGCTTCCACTCTGTTCTCCCGGCATCTCCCTCAGTGCTCTCCTCTGGAGACCTGTTCGGCCTCATGGCCATTGGAGTGCTCAAGGCCAAGGTGCCTGTGGAAGAAGAAGGTGCTGAGATAGCCCAGACCACTGTCCAGAGCCTGGTCTGTCTTCCTTAGGTGGAGTGTCCAGGGCAGGAAGGTGAGGGGAGAGTCGGGGTGAGGGTATTGGTGGGATGGACGGATCCTGACCAGCTATGACAGACCAGCCTAATGTGAACTAGATTTGGTTTCTATGGTTCCCCTGCAGTTCAGCCCCTCCGAGGAAAGGCACTGGGAGGGATGTGTCTGTGGGTGACGGAGGGAGTCCTGAGGAGACCTGGAAGCCCCTAACTGCTGGACTGGGGTCAGGCTGAAATCAGGGCTCTGTTTCAGTGCAGGAGAGGGAATATTTCTCCAAGAAGGGTTTTGAGGACCTCCGCCTGGAGACTCAGAAAAATCTGGGCATAACGTGGGTTCTACGTCTAAGGGACAGGTCACTTGGCTTGAGGAGAGCTGGGTCACACGGCCTGAAGGAAGTGGGCTCTTCAGACAGAGGGGACTGGGGATCTTTTGGCTGATGTAGAATGCGCAGGGTGAGAGAACTTGGGATCTTTGAGGCTGAGGAAATCGGGGGTTTCTTATTAAGGCGCTTTAGGTCTCCAACAGGCATGGCAGTTGGGGTCTTGAGGAGGAAGAGTTTTAAGAGCTCCCAGGCTGAGGTATTCAAGGTCTCAGAGGTTAAGGAAATTTGGTCTCTCTGCGGTGCTATTTTTAGGGTGCCTCAGGCTGAGGGGAACTGGGGTCACTCTAGGTATTTGAGGGTCGCAGCACTAGGAGATTCGGTGTTTCTGTGGGTGAAGGGACTTGTAGTCCCTGAAGCTGACGAGACGCAAGCTTCCTTCAGGTTAGGACTCAAATTCCTCAAAGCTGACGGGATTTGGGGCCTCCCACCCTGGAATTTGAAGCCGTCAGGCTAAAGGTTTATGAGGTTTGTTCAGGGTGTGTTCCCGACAGTCTACCAGCTGTCCTGATGCGTTGCCCAACCCGGCCTGGGGCGCGCTAGTAGCTCGGCGACGTCCAGTCCTCCCGCGCTGAGGCGAAGTGAAGGGCGAGCAGCCGGCCTGTACCCTGTCAGGCACGAGCGACCAATCGGCGTTGCGACCGAGGCAGTCTGGCCAATAGGCGCCCGGAGGGTGCGGAGCGCGATGGAGGCCCCACCCAACCGCTCGGGGATTGGCTACTCTGGGGGCGTGTCTGTCAAGAAGCCTCCAGCGCGCAGGCGCATCTTAGTCGTTTTTTTTGCTTGTTTTCAGGCAAGGCCTCCTATGCCTGGATCCTCAAGTGGGCGGGTTGTCCTCAGGCTCGGTGTTTCCTTCCAGTGCCCTCAACTGGAATCTCGGCTCCACCAGACTGTAGTCATGCTCCCGGACTTTCTTCTAGGCCCACTTGTGCCCTACCTTGTCAAATCCAGTTTTGGCAAGAACTCCATGTGATGAGTACAGCATTATTCAGGGCAAAAGGGTGCAATTAACCAAATTCTGATGAGACACAGGATAAACAACATATGGTCAAAGATTTAAACGCAAGGCATGGAATAAGTATGTTAGAAAAAACTTGGAGGATTTTAAACCTCAAAGTAGAAGTGGCACTGATGAGTCATCTGTAGGTATTAAAAGCCTTCAGAAATGAGGTATAAATAAAACCTCAAAGCTTTGCAAGTGTTTTCTGTAAAACGGGGCATCGAACTGGAGGAGAAAGGATCCACAGAGCTGAGTTTGCTTGACACCTACTGGCTTCACAAGATAAAATAGGGATGCTGTTTCTGGCCCTTAGCTAGCTTTGCTCACAGAAAAACAACGTGATTTCCATGTATTGGAAGCAAGACAACTGACTGTAGAATTAGTATCAAGTGGTGGTTTGGAGTCTGGACAGAGAAATGTTACCAGAAAAGTGAGTTTACCTCTTGGTGGGTGTTGAGCCAGAAGATACAACCCAGCCAAAGCTCATGGGAAGGAAAAGTGTATTACTTGCAGAACTATGGAGAACACCATGGATCTTTCCAGAGCAGTGTCTCTCTAAATTGCAAACTTGGGGAAGCTTAATCTATGGGTACAGGCATGTTCAGGCTTTCATGGTGGCTCAGACGGTAAACAATCTGCCCATAGCAGAAGACCTGGGTTCAGTCCCTAAGTGGGGAAGATTGCCAGAGGAGGGCGTGGCAGTCCACTCCAGTATTCCTGCCTGGAGAATCCCACGGACAGAGAAGCCTGGTGGTCCATGGGATTGCAAAGAGTCAGACACAAGTAAGTGACTAACATGTTAACTTGACAGGCGTGTTCACTAAGGGTCTTGGGCTGTGGCAGACTCCAGGCTTCAGTTGATTGAAGTCTTGACAGTTAGAACTAGTCACCATCAGCATCCCTTACATTCCAGCTGGTCTGGTATAGATATAGATATCTATTCTTGATATAGATATAGATAGCTATTCTTCTTCATATTCTTTCCACTAATCAGTTCAGTTCAGTCGCTCAGTTGTGTCTGACTCTTTGTGATCCCATGGACTGCAATACCCCAGGCTTCCCTGTTCATTACTAACTCCCAGAGTTTACTCATGTCCATTGAATCGGTGATGCCATCCAACCATCTCATCCTCTGTCATCCTCTTCTCCTCCCACCTTCAATCTTTCCCAGCATCAAGGGTCTTTTCAAATAAGTCAGTTCTTCACATCAGGTGGTCAAAGTATTGGAGCTTCAGCTTCAGCATCAGTCCTTCCAATGAATATTCAGGACTGATTTCCTCTAGGATTGACTGGTTGGATCTCTTTGCAGTCCAAGGGACTCTCAAGAGCCTTCTCCAACACCACAGTTCAAAAGCATCAATTCTTTGGCACTCAGCTTTCTTTATGGCCCAACTCTCACACCCATACATGACTACTGGAAAAACCGTAGCTTTGAGTAGATGGACTTTTGTTGGCAAAGAAATGTCACTGCTTTTTTTTTTTTTTGTGTGCCTTAAAAAGATCACACTTCGGTTTACATTTATTTTAATTCACTGCTTTTTAATATGCTGCCTAGGTTGGTCATAGCTTTTCTTTCAAGGAGCAAGAGTCTTTGAATTTCATGGCTTGAGTCACCATGTGCAGTGATTTTGGAGACCAAGAAAATAAAGTCTGTTACTGTTTCAATTGTTTCCCCATCTATTTGCCATGAAGTGATGGAATCGAATGCCATGATCTTTGTTTTCTGAATGTTAAGCTTTAAGTCAGCTTTTTAACTCTCCTCTTTCACTTTCATCAAGAGGCTCTTTAGTTCTGCTTCACTTTCTTCCATAAGGGTGGTGCCATCTGCAAATCTGAGGTTATTGATATTTCTCCCAGCAATCTTGATTCCAGTTTGTGCTCCATTCAGCCTGGCATTTCGCATGATGTACTCTGCACATAAGTTATGTAAACATGGTGACGATATATAGCCTTGACATACTCCTTTCTCAATTTAGAACCAGTCCGTTGTTCCATGTCTGGTTATAACTGTTGCTTCCTGACCTTCATACAGATTTCTCAGGAGGCAGGTAAGGTGGTCTGGTATTCCCATCTTTTGGGAATTTTCCAACAGTTTGTTGTGATCCACACAGTCAAAGGCTTTGGCATGGTCAATAAAGCAGAAGTAGGTGTTTTTCTCGACTCTCTTACTTTTTCTATGATCCAGTGGATGTTGGGAATTTGATCTCTGGTTCCTCTGCCTTTTCTAAATCCAGCTTGAACATCTGAAAGTTCTTGGCTCACGTATGTTGAAACCTCACTTGGAGGATTTTGAGCATTACTTTGCTAGCATGTGAGATGAGCGCAGTTGTGCAATAGTTTGAACATTCTTTGGCAGTGCCTTTCTTTGGGATTGGAATGAAAATTGACCTTTTCCAGTCCTTGTGGCCACTGCTGAGTTTTCCAAATTTGCTAGCATATTGAGTGCAGCATTTTAAGAGCATCATCCTTTAGGACTTGAAATAGCTCAGTTAGAATTCCATCACCTCCACTTGCTTTGTTCGTAGTGATGCTTCCTAAGGCCCATTTGACATCACATTCCAGGATGTCTGGCTCTAGGTGAGTGATAACACCATCGTGGTTATCTGGGTCATTAAGATCTCTTTTGTACAGTTCTGTGTATTCTTGCCACCTCTTCTTAATATCTATTGCTTCAGAAGTGGTCCTTACATTTTCTGTCCTTTACTGTGCCCATCTTTGCATGAAATGTTCCCTTGGTATCTCTAATTTTCTTAAAGAGATCTCTATTCGTTCCCATTCTATTGTTTCTATTTTTTTTTTTTTTGCATTGTTCACTTAAGAGGTTTTTCTTATATCTCTTTGCTATTCTTTGGAACCTTGCTTTCAGATGGGTATATCTTTTTCCTTTTCTCCTTTGCCTTTAGCTTCCCTTCTTTTCTCAGCTATTTGTAAGGCCTCCTCAGACAACACTTTTGCCTTTCTGCATTTCATTTTGGTGGATGGTTTTGATCATGGCCTCCTGTACAGTGTTAGGAACCTCCGTCCATAGTTTTTCAGAGACTCTGTTTATCAGATCTAATCCCTGGAATCTATTTGTCACTTCCACTGTATAATCATAAGGGATTTGATTTAGGTCATACCTGAATGGCCTAGGGGGTTTCCCTACTTTCTGCAATTGAAGTCTGAACTTTGCAATAAGGATGTCATGATATGAGCCACAGTCAGCTCCTGATCTTGTTTCTGCTGACTGTACAGAGCTTCTCTATCTTTGGCTACAAAGAACATAATCAATCTGATTTTGGTATTGACCATCTTTTGATGTCCGTGTGTAGAGTCTTCTTTTGGGTTGTTGGAAAATGGTGTTTGCTATGACCAGTGCATTTTCTTTGCAAAACTCTGTTAACCTTTGCCCTGCTTCATTTTGTACTCCAAGGCCAAACTTGCCTGTTACTCCAGGTATCTCTTGACTTCCTACTTTTAAAAAAAAATTAATTTATTTATTTTAACTGGAGGTGGATTACTTTACAATGTTGTCGTGGTTTTTGCCATACGTTGACATGAGTCAGCCACGGGGGTACACCGTGTACTTGTATCCCCCTGTCCCAAACCCCCCTCCCACTTTCCTCCCCATCCCACCCCTCTGGGTTGTCCCAGTACACCAGCATTGAGTGCCCTGTTTCATGCATCGAGCTTGGACAGGTCATCTATTTCACATATGGTAATATACATGTTTCAATGCTATTCTGTCATATCATCCCACCCTCGTCTTCTCCCACAGAGTCCAAAAGTCTGTTCTTTACATCTGTGTCTCTTTTGCTCTTGTGTGTAGGGTCATCGTTACCATCTTTCTAAATTGCATATATGTGCATTAATATACTGTATCGGTGTTTTTCTTTCTGACTTACTTCACAACAGGCTCCAGTTTCATCCACTTCGTTGGAACTGACTCAAATGTGTTCTTTTTCATAGCTGAGTAATATTCCACTGAGTATCTGTACTACAACTTTCTTATCCATTCATCTGCCTATGGACATCTAGGTTGCTTCCATGTCCTAGCTATTGTAAACAGTGTTGCAATGAACATTGGGGTACAGGTGTCTCTTTCAATTCTGGTTTCCTTGGTGTGTATGCCCAGCAGTGGGATTGATGGGTCATATGGCAGTTCTATTTATAGTTTTTTAAGGAATCTCCACACTGTTCTCCATATTGGCTGTACTAGTTTGCATTCCCATCAACAGTGTAAGAAGGTTCCCTTTACTTCACACCATATCCAGCATTTATTGTTTGTAGACTTGTAGACGGCAGCCATTCTGACTGGCATGAGATGGTACCTCACTGTGGTTTTGATTTGCCTTGCTCTGATAATGAGTGATGTTGAGCACCTTTTCATGTGTTTGTTAGCCATCTGTATGTCTTCTTTGGAGAAATGTCTGTTTAGTTCTTTGGCCCATTTTTTGATTGGGTCGTTTATTTTTCTGGTATTGAGCTGCATGAGCTGCTTGTATATTTTGGAGATCGATTCTTTGTCAGTTGTTTCATTTGCTATTATTTTCTCCCATTCTGTCTTTCACCTTGCTTATAGTTTCCTTCATTGTGCAAAGGCTTTTAAATTTAATTAGGTCCTGTTTGTTTATTTTTGCTTTTATTTCCATTACTCTGGGAGGTGTGTCATAGATGATCTTGCTGTGATTTATGTCAGAGAGTGTTCTGCCTATGTTTTCCTCTAGGAGTTTTAGAGTTTCTGGTCTTAAATTTAGATCTTTAATCCATTTTGAATTTACTTTTGTGTATGGTCTTAGAAAGTGTTCTAGTTTCATTCTTTTACAGGTAGTTGACCAGTTTTCCCAGCACCACTTGTTAAAGAGATATTGTTTTTTCTCCACTGTATATTTTTGCCTCCTTTGTCAAAGATATAGTGTCCATAGGTGCGTGGATTCATCTCTGAGCTTTCTATTTTGTTCTGTTGATCTATATTTCTGTCTTTGGGCCAGTACCGTACTGTCCTGATGACTGTAGCTTTGTAGTATAGTCTGATTGACTTCCTACTTTTGCATTCCAGACCCTATGATGAAAAGCACCTCTTTTTTTGGCATTAATTCTAGAAGGTCTTGTAGGTCCTCATAGAACCATTCAACTTCAGCTTCTCTGGGATTAGTGGTTGGGTCATAGACTTGGATTACTGTGATATTGAATGGTTTGCCTTGGAGATGAATAGAGATCATTCTGTCATTTTTGAGACTGCACCCAAATACTGCATTTTGGACTCTTGTTGACTATGAGGGCTACTCCATTTCTTCTAAGGGATTCTTGCCCATAGCAGTAGATGTAATGATCATCTGAATTAAATTCGCCCACTCCAATCCATTTTAGTACACTGATTCCTAAAATGTCAGTGTTCACTCTTGCCATCTCCTATTTGACCACATCCATTATCCCGTGATCACGGACCTAACATTCCAGGTTCCTATGCAATATTGTTCTTTACAGCATCGGACTTTACTTCCATCACCAGTCACATACACATCTGGGCACTATTTTCACTTTTGCTCCATCTCTTCATTCTTTCTGGAGTTATTTCTCCACGCTTCTCCAGTAGCATATTGGGCACTGACTGACCTGGGGAGTTCATCTCTCAGTGTCATATCTTTTTGCCTTTTCATACTGTTCATGGGGTTCTCAAGGCAAGAATACTGAAGTGGTTTGCCAATACTGAAGTGGTCCCTTCTCCAGTGGACCATGTTATGTCAGAACTCTCCACCATGACCCGATCGTCTTGGGAGGCCCTACACAGTATGGCTCATTGTTTCACTGAGTTCAACAAGGCTGTAGTCCATGCGATCAGTTTGGTTAGTTTTCTGTGATTGTGGTTTTCATTCTGTCTGCCCTCATATGAATAAGGATAGGAGAGTTGTGAAAGCTTCCTGATGGGGGACAATGACTGTGGGGGAAACTGGGTCTTGTTCTGACGGGCGGGGCCATGCTCAGTAATCTTTAATCCAATTTTCTGTTGATGAGTGGGGCTGTATTCCCTCCCTGTTGTTTGGCCTGAGGCCACAGTGTTGACCCAGGCTTCCACCAGAGACTCCTGGACTCTCACAGGGAAGTCTGGCTCCGTCACTTGCGGGGACCCTGCTCCTTCCTCCTGGTGCACACACAGTTTTGTTTGTGCCCTCCAAGGGCCTGTTTCCCAGTCCTGTGCAAGTCTTGTAATCAAATCCCACTGGCCTCCAATGTCTAATTCCCTGGAGGTTCTCAGTCCCTTTGCCAGATCCCCAGGTTGGGAAATCTGTTGTGGATCCTAGAACTTACTTAACAGTGCGAGAATTTCTTTGGTATAATTGTTCTGCAGTTTGTAGATCATCTGCTCGGTGTCTCTGTGATGGGTCTAATAGCAACTTCCTCCAAGAGGGCTTATGCCACATGCTGCTGGACCCAGGTCTGCTGCAGCCAGAGCCCCTGTCCATGCAGCAGCCCACTCCTGACCCTTGCCTCCGCAGGAGACACTCAAACACTCAAAGGCATGTCTGGTCAGTCTCTGCGGGGCCCCTGGGTCTTGGTGCACACAAGGTTTTGTTTGAGCCCTCCAAGTGTCTCTGGCGGGCATGGGGTTTGATTCTAAATGCGATTTTGCCCCTCCTACCGTCTTACTGGGATGTCTCCTTTCCCTTTGGATGTGGGGTATCTTTTTTTGGTGGGATCCAACATTCTCCTGTTGATGGTTGTTCCGCAGAGAGTTGCAATTTTGGAGTTCTCGCAGGAGAAGATGACCACATGTCCTTCTACTCTGCCATCTTTCCCCTTATAAGTTATTACAAGATGCTGAGTTTAGTTGCCTGTGTTATACAATAGGTCCTTGTTGATTATCTATTTTACCTTAATTTTTAAAAATGTTGATTTTACTTATTTCATTTATCTATTTTTGGCTGCACTGTCTTTGTTGCTGTGCGTGGGTTTTCTCTAGTTTCAGTGAGTGGGGGCTACTCTTCCTTGTGATGTGAGGGCTTCTCACTGCAGTGTCTTCTCTGGTTGTGGAGCACAGGCTCCGGGGTGTGTGGGCTTCTGTAGTTGCAGCCCATGGGCTCGGCAGTTGTGGCTCCCAGGCTCTTGAGCACAGGCTCAATATTTGAATGAGAAGCCGTCACATTGCAACAAGGAGAAGCCCACACTCTCCTCAACTAGAGGAAAGTCCACGCAGCAGCAAAGACCCAGTACAGCCAAAAAATAGACAATAAATAAATAAATAAGATTATAAAATAACAACAGCAATAAACCCCCACAAAAATCAGAGCTGGTATCAGGTAGTCCGGTAATTAGGTCTGTTTGTCTCTGGTTCATTGCACTGCTGCTTTCTTCGGGAAATGCAAAAAGAAGGAAAACTACAAGGGGTGGTGTGTGGTAAAGGCAAGCTCCAGGGTGTAAGTAGCATGGGGTTAGAGGAGAATAGGTGCAGGATGCAGCTCAAGCAGAGTTAGGGGCAGGAAAGCAGACTTGGTTGCAGAGCACAGAGCAGGAGCAGGGAAGGGAAACCTGGGGGGACCCGGCCTGCTCACTGTGCTCTTTATTTTCTTTGTTCTCAGGAAAGAAAAGAAAATCATTTCTCTCTTTTCCTTTTCACTGCAACACTGATAGAAGCAACTTAGATGAGAAGGAGTGGCCTTCAGGAGCCCAGCCTCGTTCTCCAGTTCCTGTATAAAAGCAGTGAGTTTGAGACATCACCAGGAGAAAAGCAGATGTTTAACAACTTGTATACCTCCTGTATATAGGGGAACTATCCAGGAAACCTGAGTCACTCCCTGAAATGTCCAAAGCCATCACCTCAAGTAAGATCTTCAGAGAAAAATAAAAGAAAGACCTTGGGGAAAGGGGGAAGCCTGTTATGACAGGTTATCATGCAAACATAGTAAAGAAATGTATGATTGTTGCAGATTTAAGTCAGGACCTCTCCACTGATAAGAATTACTTGAGAGTTACTTGTCATCTACTTCTGGTGCAAAGAGGGATAGCCCTTAAATATGTAGAGTTCTCTGTTGTAAATGTCCTTCACAAAAGGGCAATTGCTACTTAGTTTTCTGAGATTTCTGTTTTTTCTTTTTTAAAAGTTAGACTGAAATAATCCTTATGCCAGAGAGGCATATTTTGGGGTGGCATATTCTACTCACCTTATCATGGATGCACCCCAATTTGCTTATGCTTTCATATACTGAAGGATATCCTGATTTTTTTTTTTCAATTTTTTAGCTATTGTGAATAGTGCTGCTGTGCATAATTGCATCCTTGTTTGAATTTGGGATACACTTCCAAAGCAGTTGACAACACTGAACACATGATTGTTGGATCCAGTGTTTTGGCTTTGGAAAACACTGCCCAGCTGTGTTATAAAGTGTCCGTACATACATCCCACCAGCAGTGAGGGAGACTTCTTGTTCCTCATCCTCCAGCAGTGGATATTGTCATGTATATGGAGTTTAGCAGTCCTAATAAGTGCGGTGTGATATCTCATGATTTTAACTCAATGTTCCCTAGTTCAGTTCAGTTCAATTCAGTTGCTCAGTTGTGTCCGACTCTTTGCGACCCCATGGACTGCAGCACGCCAGGCTTCCCTGCCCATCACCAACTCCCAGAGCTTGCTCAACTCAAGTCCGTCGAGTCAGTGATGCCATCCAACCATCTCATCCTCTGTCATCCCTTTCTCCTCCCACCTTCAATCATTCCCAGCATCAGGGTCTTTTCAAATGAATCAGTTCTTTGCATCAAGAAGCCAAATATTTGGAGCTTCAGCTTCAGCATCAATCCTTCCAATGACTATTCAGGACTGATTTCCTTTAGGAATGACTCGTTTGATCTCCTTGCTGTCCAAGGGACTCTCAAGAGTCTTCTCCAACACCACAGTTCAAAAGCATCAATTCTTTGGCAGTCAGCTTGCTTTATGGCCCAATTCTCACATCCTTACATGACTACTGGAAAAACCATAGCTTTGACTAGATGGACCTTGGTCAGCAAAGTAATGTCTCTGCTTTTTAATATGTTGCCTAGGTTGGTCATAGCTTTTCTTCCAAGAAACAAGCATCTTTTAACTTTATGGCTGCAGTCACCATGTGCAGTGATTTTGGAGCCCAAGAAAATAAAATCTCTCACTGTTTCCATTGTTTCCCCATCTATTTGCCATGAAGTGATGGAACCAGATGACATGATCTTGGTTTTTTGAATGTTGACTTTTATGCCAACTTTTTCACTCTCCTCTTTCACTTTCATCAAGAGGCGCTTTAGTTCCTATTCACTTTCTGCGATAAGGGTGGTGTCATCTGCATCTCTGAGTTTATTGATATTTCTCCTGGCAATCTTGATTCCAGCTTCTGCTTCATCCAGCCTGGCATTTCTCATGATGTACTCTGCATGTAAGTTAAATAAGCAGGGTGGCAATATACAGTCTTGACATACTTCTTTCCCAATTTGGAATCAGTCCAGTGATCCATGTCCAGTTCTAACTGTTGCTTCTTGACCAGGATAAAGTTTTGCAAGAGGCAGATAAGGTGGTCTTGTATTCCCATCTGCTTAAGAATTTCCCACAGTTTATTGTGATTCACACAGTCAAAGGATGTAGCATAGTCAATGAAGCAGAAGTAGATGTTTTTCTGGAATTCTCTTGCTTTTTTATGATACAGCGGATGTTGGCAATTTGATCTCTGGTACCTCGGACTTTTCTAAATCCAGCTTGAACATCTAGGAGTTCTTGGTTCATGGACTGTTGAAGCCTTGCTTGGAGAATTTTGAGCATTACTTTGCTAGCATGTGAAATCAGTGCAGCTGTGTGGTAGTTTGAACATTCTTTGGCATTGCCCTTTTTTGGGATTGAAATGAAAACTGACCTTTTCCAGTCCTGTGGCCACTGCTAAGTTTTCCAAATTTCCTGGCATATTGAATGCAGCAGTTTAGCAACATCATCTTTCAGGATTTCAAATAGCTCAGCTGGAGTTCCATCACCTTCACTAGCTTTGTTCATATTGATGCTTCCTAAGGCCCAGTTGACTTCACACTCTAGGATGTCTGGCTCTAGGTGAGTGATCAAATCATCATGGTTATCTGGGTCATTAAGATCTTTTTTGTATAGTTCTGTGTATTCTTGCCACCTCTTTTTAATATATTCTGCTTCCATTAGAGCCATACCATTTCTGTCCTTTATTGAGCCCATCTTTGCATGAAATGTTCCCTTGGTATCTCTAATTTTCTTTGCACATATTCGAGTATTTTAACTGGGATGGGTGGAGAATGTTCAGGAGCAGCTAGCCTAGGGATCAGGCAGCATTTACTTCAAGATGCCTCTGCGTGGTCCCCCAGCTTCCCATTGAGGACCCTCCTTGTGGGAGTAGGAGTGGGAGGTTGGGAGGGAAGAGGAGGGGGTTGGGAGTGTGGAGGAGGGGTGGGAGAGTGGAAGGGCTGCTGTCTGCACGTAAGTCCCCACCCCCGACCATGTTCAGAATTGCTCATTGGTGTAGCAAGCGTCCTAATTGGGTTTTCACCTGTGTAACTGGTGGGTTCTTAATGAGCAATGTCAACAGTGACATTAAATGTCCTCAGTCAGGACTAGATACTTACTATGCCACATACAGGTGTAAGAATCTGGGAAGGCATGTGCAGCCAGTAACCCTAGGGACAGGGTTCAGACTTGACCCCTCAACATTTTGGGGCCCAGCCATTGCTTTAGCATTTCTGAGGGCCCAGTGCTGACTCTAAGGGTTCTGTAATCCAGCCTCCATCTTCCTTTAGTGAGACCCACACTTCTAGGATCCCACAGAGCAGGGCCTGTGTGAGTTCTCTGTGGCTTCTCTAACAGACGACCACATGTTGGGTGATTTAAAATAACAGGAGTTCATCCTCCCCCAGTCCTGGAGACCAGACACCTGAGAGCAAGGTAGCGCAGGGCTGAGGTCCCTCCAGAGGCTCCAGGATAGGGTCCTTCCTGCCTTTTCCAGCTTTGGGGCTCCAGGGGTCCCGGGGCTTGTGGCCCCCTCCCTCCCATCTCTGCCTCCATCTTCATGAGGCTTCTCATCTGTGTCCTGTTTCATCTCTTATAAGGACTTTGTCAGTTGGATTGAAGGTCACCCTAACCCTAGATGATCTTACCTTGAGATCCTTAACTACATCTACAAAGACCCTTTTCCCAGATATGGCCCTGTTCTCGTTTCTGGGGGGACATATGTTTTGGGGCCACCACTCACCCCATTATCTGTATATAAAATAACCCTTATTTTAGGAGATCACACAGGCCCATATAGACGGGCACAGACAGCGGCCACACAGGTGGGATCTGGAGAGAATGAGGATCCTGGATCACCTGGAACGGATCAAGGCCTGGCTTCATCAGGTGAGGGGAATCACAGGGAGGAGGGGGCATGGTCTTGCTCAGGCTTCAAAAGACCGTGTTGGGTGGGATGTGAGACGCACCGTGAGGGCAGGGAGCTTTGTCAGGGCCTGGTGGAGAGATTAGGCTTGGGCCAAGGCTGAGGGTGCAGAGGGGAATTAGTGTGGGGGTTGGCCGTACGCCCTGGAGAAGGAGCTGACAGTCCCCGGGGCACAAGGAACTGGGAACCTGGGAGGCTCCGTGTTCCTGAACCAAACTGGGGTCCACACACCCGAGTGCAGCAAAGCCGGTTGCCTGACACCAGTTGCCGTAAAGGAAGTGCAGCATTAATTGTAAAGGCACCGATACGTGGAGACAGGTAGCTCGTGCTCTAAACCCTGAAGTCCCTGAAGGGTTTCAGGAAAGCAGTTTTACAGGCCACATGAGGGAGGAGGGTCACAGAGTATGTGATTGGCTGGTGCACAGTTCTCTGGTTGGTGAGGTAACAGGAGGCTAACCTCACAAATCCTCAGGTACTGGACACTCTGGGGGTGATGTGTTCATGCTCATCAAGTAGTTAACTTCTTCCACTCAGTGGGGCTTCTGGCAGCTGTAAAACAACTCCCTGAATGTACCTCAGATACTACTATCTCCATACTTCAGAGAGGAGCTGCAGCAGAGGATACGGGATGGGGTCTGTCCTGGGAGGGCCCCATAGGCTCCTGCTTGGTTACACCAGGTGTCTGGGCTCAGCAGCTGGAGAAGTTGGGGCTGCCTCCTGGCTGTGGGCAGCAGCAGGACCGCAGTCCTCGAGGGGCCTGTTAGCCCCCAGGATGAGATGGGGAGGCCATGGATGGACAGATGCACCTGGCCTGGAAGAGGGGTGCAGGCTGGAAATGTCACTGGAATCATCACAGGGAGGAAGGGGAAAGGCCAAGAGGGGGCAGGTGGCTTATAGCACCTACGTGCAGGTGATGGTGGTCCCGTTGGACACAACTCAGAGCCATAAGGAGTGGTGGTCAGCGGCTCAGCTTCATCCTCTTGTTCTTTGCTTATCTGTAACTTCCCAATCCTGCAGTGAGGAGCCTGGCCCCCACCATTTGCATTTGTCAGCTCTTTTCTCCTCTTCAGATTTCATGTACAGTGGGCTCAGAACTGCTAGCTACTGCACTCTGGAAAGATCTCTATAAAATGAAGCCCAGTGTTTATGTGCAGGCCATTTTGCCTTTTGTATATAGATTTCATTCATTTCCAAAGTCAACACATTTTGCCCCATCTCCTACAGTGAGATATCTTTTTTGTGCATTTCTAATGTGCTTAGGTTTTGTTGCATTGTGTATTCTGTCCTGTGACTCTCTTACACTCTAAATAACTGTACTTGAATAGATTGTTTGATCCCTTGGGCTATACAAATCGATGAGTGTAGACAAATGCAGTGACAGGTGTCCATTCTAAAGCATCACGGGGAATACTTCAACCCCCTTCAGCACATGATCTGCTTATTATCTATGTAGCTTTGCTTTTCCTAGAATGTCATAAATGAGGTCATACTGTGTGCTCTCTCTCCAGACTGTATTCTTTCACTGAGTGATATGCACGTGAGATTTAACCATGCTTTTCAAGGTTTGGTGGTTCATTCCTTACAACTGATAAGTAATACTCCATTGCATGGGTATGGGAGGAAAAACAATTTTCACTCTGCCCTTCTGTAACAAAAGATAAATTACCAGGAGAAAAAACAGAAGCATACCTCCTCTATGCTTCCCTGGTGGCTTAGTGGTAAAGAATCTGCCTGTAATATAGAAGACTTGGGTTTGACCCCTGTGTTGGGAATATCCCCTGGAGAAGGAAATGGCAACCCACTGCAGTATTCTTGCCTGGGGAATCCTATGGACAGAGGAGCCTGGCGGGCTACAGTCCGTGGGGTCGCAAAGAGGCAAACACGACTTAGTGACTAAAACAACAAATAGCTTCTGTATACAGGGGAGCTAACAAAGAAACCTGAGTCACTCCCTGAAATGTCCAAAGTCATCACCTTAAATACCATCTTCAGCTAAAAACAGAAGACCCTGAAGAATATGAGAAGCCTATTATGGAAGGTAATTATACAAAACACAGTAAAGAAGGGTATGATTGTTTATAGATTTAAGTTGAGACCTCTTCATTGATAAGTTACTTGAGTTTCAATTATCCTTTTATTTCTGGTGCAAACAGGGACAACCCTTAAATGCAGAGATTTCTCTGTTGCAAATGTCCATCACAAAATGGCAATTGCTATATATTTTCCAGAGACTCCTCTTTTTTTTTTCATGGAAGTGGACTTAAGCAATCCTCACAGCAGAGAGGCATATTTTGGGGTGGCATGTTCTACTTGCTTTGACATGGATATACCCCAATTTGATTATGCATTCATCTATTGAAGGATACCCTGATTACTTCAAGCTTTTAACTATTATGGATAGTGCTGCTGTGCCTAAGTTCATCTTTGTTTGCATTTGGGCATGGATTTTTCAAAGCAGTTTCCTAAATACTGGAAGTATGATTGTTGGATCCCAAGGTGAGGTTTGTTTAGCTTTGGAGAAAACTGCCCAACTGTGTTACAAGGTGGCTGTGCATGCATCCCACCAGCAGTGAGGGAGCGTTCCTGCTAGTCCTCAGCCTCCAGCAGTTGGTATTGTCATATATTTAGAGTTTAGCAGTCCTAATATGTTAGTGTGATAGCTCGTGACTTTAATTTGTAATTCCCTAATGGTGTATGATGTTGAGCGTGTTTCTGTTTTGTACTATCTGTATAACTTTTTTGCCTAGGTGTCTGTTCAGGTCTTTTTTTTTTTCTTTTTTTAAAAATTATTTTTTATTTTTTAACTTCACAATATTGTATTTGTTTTGCCATACGTTGACATGAATCCACCATGGGTGTACATGTTTTCCCCTTCCAGAACCCCCCTCCCACCTCCCTCCCCATCCCATCCCTTCGGGTCATCCCGGTGCACCAGCCCTGAGCACCCTGTATCATGCATCAAACTTGGGCTGGCGATATACAGTTTCAAGTTAATTATTCCTTAACTATTTTGGAGAAGTTTTGGATATTGGCAATATTTCAGTTTGAATTTCCATAGTTTAATGGACCTGGCAGAACTGCCCTGAGGGGCGGAGTCTCCACTTAGCTGTGCCTGCGCGAGTGAGGGAGGCTTGATCTGCATTCTCATTGGCTGGCAGGGAGCGAGGAGCCCGCTTCCCTGACCCACTCCCTCCCCAAGCGAAATTCCCGCTCTGACTGAGCACCTGGCTGCCTGTGGAGGCTGACAGGAGTCTGGTCTCCTCAGGACTCATTGGGGTTTCAGCTTTGGGACGTTGTGGGGTTCAGTTCAGGCTGAAGGCAGTCTGGTCTCCTCAGGACTCACTGGGGTTTCAGCTTTGGGACGTTGTGGGATTCAGTTCAGGAAGACAGGGAGTCTGGTCTCTTCAAGACCTGCTCAGGTTTTGTCTTTGGGACATTGTGGGGTTCACTTCAGGCTAACGGGAGTTGGGTCTCCTCAGAACCCATTGGTGTTTCGGCTTTGGGACATTGTGGGGTTAATTCAGGCTAAATAGGTGTCTGGTCTCCTCAGGACCTGCTGGTGCTTCAACTTTGGGACTTTTTGGAGTTCAGTTCAGGGAGACAGGAGTCTGGTTTCCTCAGGACCCACTGGGGTTTCAGCTTTGGGACTTTGTGGGGTTCATTTCAGGCTGGAGGAAGTCTGGCCACTGAGGACCACTGGGGCTTCAGCTTTGGGACATTGTGGTGTTCAGTTCAAGCTGATGGGAGTCTGGTCTCCTCAGGGACCACTGGGGTTTCAGCTTTGATACACTTGGGGGTTCAATCCAGGGTGATGGGAGTCTGGCCCCTCAGGACCCATTATGGCTTTGGCTTTGGGACATTGTGGGGTTAGTTCAGGCTGATGGAAGTCTGGTCTCCTCAGGACCTACTGGTGCTTCAGCTCTGGGACTTTGTGGGGTTCAGTTCAGGGAGACAGGAGTCTGGCCACTGAGGACCCACTAGGGCTTCGGCTTTGGGATGTTGCGGGGTTCAGCTTAAGCTGACAGGAGTCTGGTCTTCTCTGGACCCATTGGGTTTTGAGCTTTGATACATTTTGGGGTTCAATCCAGGGTGATGGGAGTCTGGCCCCTCAGAACCCATTAGAGCTTTGGCTTTGGGACATTGTGGGCTTCAGTTCAGGCTGACAGGAGCCTGGTTTCCTCAGGACCTGAAGGGAGGTGGTGCTGCTGAAGGAAAGGGTGAGGAAAATTGGGAAGAAACTTTCTGTGTGTGGCTGTTGCTGAGTGTCTGTCTTCAGAGGACCCAGGACAGTTAGGGCTCGATGTGGAAAGCTGTGGGTTTTTAGTCAGTTTTTGTCTGTGGTATAGAATGGTGTCCAGTGTTGTTCCTTGGTGTGTGGTGTCCGTTTTTCCCAGCATGGTTTATTGAGAGGAGTGTCCTTTCCTGGGTATATGTTCTTAGCTCCTTCCTTGTAAATTGATTACAATTTACAAGTCTTGGACTCTATTGCAATGTTTGATGCAATTGTAAAATAAATTGGTAATCAATTTATTTCTGAGCTCTCTGGTATCTGTGCCTGTTTCTGATACAGTTCCACACATCCTGTGGTGCCTTTAGGTGCGTAATGTAGATTGAAGTCAAGGATGGAAATGCTGCCAGCCTGTTCTCCTTCCTCAGGGTCACTTTGGCTCTTCTGGGTCCTTTGTGGTTCCACACGGATGTTAACATTGTTGTTGTTTCTGTGAAAAATGTCAATGAGATGTTGGTAGTGATTGCATGAATGTGTACGTTACTTTGGTTAGAATGGAGATTTTAACAGTATTGTCACCCATGAGCATGGGGTATCTTTTCATATCTGTTCAGTTTAACTGAGCACTGTCTCTTGCAGTTTTTAGCTTGTAGCTCTTTCAAGTCCTTGGTTAAATTTCTAGTTTTAGGGGGATGCAATTGTACAGGGGATTATTTTCTTAATTTCTCTTTCTGATAGTTTATTATTAGTGTAGAGAATCACACATGATCTTGCAGTTCTACTGGTTTATTTTTTGGCCATGCAACTCAGCATGTTGGACCTTAGTTTCCTGACCAAGGATCAAACCCGTATCCCCTGCAGTGGATATGCAGAACCTTCACCACTGGACTGCCAGGGAAGTCCCTGAATTCACTTTATAGTTCTGACAGTTGCTTTGGTGTGGTGTTACATGGAAAACTAGAATTCAGACATCTCATAGTTTCAGTTCCATCAGGGCCATCCACAGCACCCAAGGCATGGTGGCTACTCTTCCTATGGTGACTTTTAATACCATGTGGACTACTACAAGGCAGTTAGCATCACTACTTTAGTTGAATTTGGTCTGGTTAAGTCTTGGACTCTATTACAATGTTTGATGCCATCTCTGATTTTCTGCCATGTGACTTACATGGTTGTACTGAAAAGTAATTTACTTTCTAGTAAAATTTCAAAAGTGTCAAGTTTAAATAGTGGTACAAAATTTTCCATATTCACACTGAAAAATGCAATGTGTTTTACCCAAAACAGGGTCACTTTCCCAGGGAACCAGCCCATAACCCCAAAATGGGGGATAGTTATGGTGTCCACATTACAATCCTATCCATAGGACCACTTCAACTTGCATCAGCTGCCCAAACTTTGTGCAAATGTCTTTCTCCATTCTAAGGCAGTTTTCTTTTTCTGGGACCACCACTGGGGCTTTCCCTCATGTTAAAAACTTCCGTAGATTTAAAGTGACAAGATGACTGTGATCTGCGTGGCTTTTTCTGTGTGGCGTCTTTCACTGAGGATGTTTTCAGTGCTTTTCCATGTTGTAACCTGTATGATTTTTTCATTGGGATTACAAACATATAATATTTATCATTTGAGTCATTTTCAGTATGCACTTCTATAGCATTAACTGCACTCACGTTGTAAAAATATCCTCACCATTTATCTCCAGAATCTTTTCCTTTTCCCGAAGTGACACTGTGACCATTAAACACTCAGCACCCTCAATCCCTGGCTACCTTATTCTACTTGGAATCTGTCTTATATGGATATCTCGTACTGGTGGAATCATAGAACACTTTTCCTTTTGTGTCGGCTTTGTTTCAACTTCACATAATGACTTGAAGGTTCATTCACATTAGAGCATGTGTGAGAATTGTCTTGTTTGTAAAGGTTGAATCATGTTCCATTGTGTATCTACTACACTGTGCTTATCCATTCATCTGTGGAACGCTTGTGTTGCTTCCACCTTTTGGCTACTGTGAATAACGCTTCTGTGAATATGGGATACAGTTATCTGTTCCAGTTCTTGGTTTTAAATATTTTGGGTGTATTCCCTGGACCGGAATTGATGGATTCTATGTTAACTCTGTGTTTGTTTTTGAGGAGCCCCCTACTGTTTTCTGCAGCTGTGGCTCTATTTTACTATATTCCTTTATATGGCATCTTATGGATGGATCTACCTTATTTTGCCTATTCATTCACCTGTTGGTGGACATTTTCATTGTTTTTACCTTGGTCTGTTGAGAACAGTGCTGCTATGAATATTGGTGTACAACTTTATATTTGAACACCTGTTTTAAATTCTTTGTACGTATGTCTAGGAGTGGAGCTTCCAAAACATATGATAATTATATTTCTATATTTTTGAGAAAATGCTGAAGTTTTATACACATCGATTGCACCATTTTACATCTCCACAAGTAAAGTTGGAGTTCCACTTTCTGTACATTTTTGCCACCTTTGTTATTTGTCTTTATTGTCGGTTTTCCCCATGTCCGTCCTGTGCACCGTATGACGGAGGAAGTCATGATGTGGGACCCACACTTGAGGAGGGGAGTTAGCCTCACACGCTTGATGGACGCTGAGCATCTGCATCAGTTGTTAGAATCTCTCTGCACAGAGATATTTATTCAACACTACTCATAAAACCTATGTAACTTTTTTTTTAAACCAGTTTGGACACATGAAAATTATTTTAAACGTTTGGTTATAATCTAGCATTACGTTATTAGACTGCTTAGTTTATTCTTGCTTTGGCTATTAAGAGCTTTTTCCATGCTCTCCTGTTTTTATTTTACATAATTCAGCTTTCATGGGGTTTTTTGGTGCTTCTTTCTCATATTTTAAGATTATCTTGCTTTACATATTTACTGTCTCAGTCCTAGTATCAGCCACATATTTAAAGAATCCTTATTCCTTTTTATTAGAGAATGGTAATAAAAACTTGTATGTGGGAACTTACTATTCTCAGAAGACAATGCATGAAAATACATATGCATGTATCCCAGACTATGCATACACACAGTTATGAAGATTTTCACAGGGAGCTATGTGTTTCTGTATTAGGCTAAAGATAGTTTATAATTATGTCTCCCACCTGACCTGTTATGACACAGGTATTGTAACCTTCTCCCTTTGTCCACCTGTAACTTCCCACTCCAGGGGTAAGAAACCTGGCTTCCACTACTTGTCATTTATCAAATCCAGTGCTTGTTCCAGTCGATGACTGATACAGTAGTTCCAGTCCTGTTAGCTACACGCTCCCATAGGAAAGAACTTACAGAGTCCATTGTTTATGCATGGTACATTTTGCCTGTGGCCTGCAGATTCCATTTGTTTCCGCAATGAACTTAGGTCAGCTCATTTTGTCCTACCACTAAGAGTGGGTGTTTTCTTTTTCTTCTTTTTAAAAAAAATCTCTTGGCTGTGCTATATGGCATGTGGGATTTTAGGTCCCTGACCAGGAATTGAACCCACCTTTCCTGCATTGGCAACGTGGAGTCTTAACCACTGGACCACCAGGGAAGTCCTGAAGTTTTTCATACATTTCTCAATAAGTTAGATTCTTTGTTAAATTCTGCATTCCAGTCTTTGACACTCCCATACCATAAATAAATAAATTTGAATAGGTAATAATTTACTTGTTGGATTCTAAAAACAAAAATATATGTGCTTAGACAAATGCATAGTGGCAGGTATTCATCACTACAATACCATATGAAATATTTCAACCACATATTCCATAAATTCTTTATCATGTCTGTTTTGCCTTTTCTAGAATGTCTTATAAATTTGTACAGTGTGTAGCACTTGAGGCTGGGTTTCTTAGTAACGTAAATGTTAGATTCATGCTTTTTTTAATAAATGGGTTGGTAGTTCATTCCTTTGTACTCTGAATACTATTGTATCGCATTAGATGAGAGGAAAGATCATTTTCCCTCTGCCCTTCGATGTTCTTCATTGAGATCCTCATAACGAAGGGGAGATGAACTGGAGAAAAACAATTGGAGGTTTAATATAGGCCATGCATTCGTGTATACTTGAAAGATACCTGGAAAACTGAGTCACTTCCTGAAATGGTGCAAGTTAAGTTCAGTTCAATCACTCAGTTGTGACCAGCTGTTTACAATCCCATGGACTTCAGCACACCAGTCTTCCCTGTCCATCACCAACTCCCAGAGCTGGCTCAAACTAATGTCCATCGAGTCTGTGATGCCATCCAACCATCTCATCCTCTGTCGTCCCCTTTTCCTGCCTTCAATCTTTCCCAGCATCAGGGTTTTTTCAAATGAGACAGTTCTTCACATCAGGTGGCTAATGTGTTGGAGTTTCAGCTTTAGCATCTGTCCTTCCGATGAATACTCAGGACTGATCTCCTTTAGGATGGACTGGTTGGATCTTCTTGCAGTCCAAGGGACTCTCAAGAGTCTTCTCCAACACCACAGTTCAAAAGAATCAATTCTTCAGTTCTCAGCTGTCTTTATGGTCCAACTCTCACATCCACACATGACTACTGGAAAAACCATAGCTTTGACTAGACGGACCTTTGTTGGCAAAGTAACATCTCTGCTTTTTCATATTCTGTCTAGGTTGGTCATAACTTTTCTTCCAAGGAGCAAGCGTCTTTGAATTTCACGGCTGCAGTCACCATGTGCAGTGATTTTGGAGCCCAAGAAAATAAAGTCTCTCACTGTTTCCATTATTTCCCCATCTATTTGCCATGAAGTGATGGGACCAGATGTCATGATCTTAGTTTTTTGAATGTTGACTTTTAAGCCTACTTTTTCACTCTCCTCTCTCACTTTTATCAAGAGGCTCTTCAGTTCCTCTTCACTTTCTGCCATAAGTGTGGTGTCATCTGTGTATCTGAGGTTATTGATGTTTCTCCCAGCAATCTTGATTCCAGCTTGTCTTTCATCCAGCCCAGCATTTCACACTATCTACTCTGCATATAAGTTAAATAAACAGGGTAGCAGTATACAGTCTTGACGTACTCCTTTCCCAGTTTGGAACCAGTCCCTTGTTCCTTGTCCGATTCTAACTGTTGCTTCTTGACCTCCATACAGATTTCTCAGGAGGCAGGTCAGGTGGTCTGGTATTCACATCTGTTTAAGAATTTTCCACAGTTTGTTGTGATCTGCACACTCAAAGGCTTTGGTGTAGCCAAAGCAGAAGTAGATGTTTTTCTGGAACTCTCTTGCTTTTTTGATGATCCAACAGATGTTGGCAATTTGATCTCTGGTTCCTCTACCTTTTCCAAATTCTGCTTGAACATGTGGACATTCGTGGTTCACGTACTGTTGAAGCCTGGCTTAGAGAATTCTGAGCACTACTTTGCTAGCATGTGAGATGAGTGCAATTGTGATAGAATTCCAGTTGAGCTATTTCAAGTCCTAAAAGATGATGCTGTGAAAGTGCTGTACTCAATATGTCAGCAAATTTGGAAAACTCAGCAGTGGCCACAGGACTGGAAGAGGTCAGTTTTCATTCCAATCCCAAAGAAAGGCAATGCCAAAGAATGCTCTAACTACTGCAGAGTTGGACACGACAGAGCGACTGAACTGAACTGAACTGAATTTGAACATTCTTTGACATTTCCTAGTCCTGTTGTCACTGCTGACCTGAATGTCTAGTGGTTTTCCCTACTTTCTTAAATTTAAGTCTGAATTTGGCAATAAGGAGTTTATGATCTGAGCCACAGTCTTATGACTCAGTTTATGATCTGAGCTCCCATTCTTGTGTTTCCTGACTGTATAGAGCTTCTCCATCTTTGGCTGCAAAGGATATAATCAATCGGATATTGACCGTAGAGTCTTCTCTTGTGTTGTTGGAAGAGGGTGTTTGCTATGACCAGTGTGTTCTCTTGGCAAAACTCTGTCGGTAGAGCAAAGGATAACAGGAAGAGCATCAGGGACTCAGATTCAGCAACAAGACATTAGTTAGGGCCAGCAACAGGGCCTTAATTAGGGACAGTGTTAGGACCTCAGAGATAACTTCATGGCCTGAGTAAGAGATAGTTCAGGCTGTTAGTTAGCTGCACTTCAGTGACTTTCTTAGGGACATAGTCAGGGCCTTAGTAATAAGATCAGGGTGTTATTTTGTGACAGCTTAGGCTATAAGGGGCAGTATCATGGCCTCAATTAGGGGCAGTGACAGGCTTAGGGCCATCATAAAGTATAGTTCAGGCCTTAGCTAGGGACAGTGTCTGAGACTTAGCTAAAGACAGTTTCAAGGCTTCAGTTAGAGATAACTTGAGGGCCTTAAAGAAGTTCAGGCTGTTACTTAGCAGCATCTCAGGACCTTAATAGGGCTAGCGTCAGGTTCATAGTTGTGACCAGTGTCAGGGTGTTAGTTAGGGACAGCATCAGAGACCTACTTCAGTACATATTCAGGGCCTTAGTTATGGAGAGGATCATGGCAAAAGTAGGCATATTGAGGGCTATTAGGGACACCATCAGGGCATTAGGATGAGTCTCAGGGTGTTATTTAGAGGCAAAATGAGGATGTTAGTTAGGGAAAGAGTCAGAAAATTGGTTACAGACAGTACCAGCCCCTCAGGTAGAGACTTCTTCAAGGCCTTAGTGCCTTGAAGTGAGGGAGAGCATCAGGGGTGCAACTTCAGTGCCTGAGAGAGGGAGTGCATCAGGCCGTCACTTAAGTACAGCATTAAGGGCTTAATGAGGGAGAGCGTCAGGGCCTCAGAGAAAATTTGAAGACCTTAGTAAAAGACACTTTAGACCATTTGTCCCAGGGATATTGTCAGGGTGTTCGTTACAACCAGCATCAGGGCCTTAGTTAGGGAGAGAGTTAAGAGGACAGTTTGGGAAAGCTCAGGCCATCATGGACAGCTGAGGGCCATAGTTAGTGTAGGGTCAGGGCCTGGTAGTGAAATCGAGTGGACCCTGAGGGGCTCCTGGGCCCAGAAGCCTTTCCCATGTTCCCTGTTTCTTTGTCGGGAATAGACTCCCAGCTCCATGACCTACCCTGAGCTCCAAAGGGCAGATTGGAAGAGGTGCTAATCAGGGAAGGGAGGGAATGCAGAGAGAAGGAAAGAGCACTCAAAAAAGAGTATTTTGTCTTGAGTCAGGGTCCTGTTTCTGTCAAAAGTTCAGTTCAGTTCAGTCACGCAGTCTTGTCCAACTCTTTGCAACCCCATGAATCGCAGCACGCCAGGCCTCCCTGTCCATCACCAACTCCCGGAGTTTACCGAAACCCATACCCATTGAGTCGGTGATGCCATCCAACCCTCTCATCCTCTGTCATCCCCTTCTCCTCCTGCCCCCAATCCTTCCCAGCATTAGGGTCTTTTCCAATGAGTCAACTCTTTGCACGAGGTTGCCAAAGTATTGGAGTTTCAGCTTCAACAACAGTCCTTGCAATGAACACCCAGGACTGATCTCCTTGAAGATGGACTGGTTGGATCTCCTTGCAGTCCAAGGGACTCTCAAGAGTCTTCTCCAACACCACAGTTCAAAAGCATCAATTCTTCAGCACTCAGCTTTCTTCACCGTCCAACTCTCACATCCATACACGACCACTGGAAAAACCATAGCCTTGACTAGACGGACCTTTGTTGGCAAAGTAATGTCTCTGCTTTGAAATATGCTATCTAGGTTGGTCATAACCTTCCTTCCAAGGAGTAAGCGTCTTTTAATTTCATGGCTGCAAACACCATCAGCAGTGACTTTGGAGCCCAAAAAAATAAAGTCTGACACTGTTTCCACTGTTTCCCCATCTATTTCCCATGAAATGATGGGACCAGATGTCATGATCTTAGTTTTCTGAACGTTGAGCTTTAAACCAACTTTTTCACTCTCCTTTTTTCACTTTCATCAAGAGGCTCTTTAGTTCTTCTTCACTTTCCGCCATAAGGGTGGTGTCATCTGCATATCTGAGGTTGTTGATATTTCTCCCAGCAATCTTGATTCCAGCTTGTGTTTCTTCCAGCCCAGTGTTTCTCATGATGTACTCTGCATATAAGTTAAATAAGCAGGGTGACAATATACAGCCTTGATGTACTCCTTTTCCTATTTGGAACCAGTCTGTTGTTCCATGTCCAGTTCTAGCTGTTGCTTCCTGGCCTGCATACAGGTTTCTCAAGAGACAGGTCAGATGGTCTGGTATTCCCATCTCTTTCAGAATTTCCCACAGTTTATTGTGATCCACACCGTCAAAGGCTTTGGCATAGTCAATAAAGCAGAAATAGACGTTTTTTCTGGAACTCTCTTGCTTTTTCGATGATCCAGCAGATGTTGGCAATTTGATCTCTGGTTCCTCTGCCTTTTCTAAAACCAGCTTGAACATCTGTCAAAAGGGATACACATAAAAATATCTCTAAACTTTTTACCCAACTAAACATCCTCTCCAGCAAAATGGAAAATTGTAGCATTCTTTATTCCAGAGAAGCTTACTAAGAGACCACCTGAGGTCAGATGAAGGGAGTTCAGGCCCTGTGCACACCCTAATCCTTACAACTCTGCCCTTTAACCATTGCTATAAAGTGAAAGTCACTCAGTCTGACTGTTTGTGATCCCATGGACTATACAGTCCATGGAATTCTCCAGACCAGAATACAGGAGTAGGTAGCCATTCCCTTCTTCAGGGCATCTTCCCAACCCAGAGATCAAACCCAGGTCTCCCGCATTGCAGGTGGATTCTGTAGCAGCCGAGCCATCAGGGAAGCCCAATACTAAAGGGGGTAGCCTATCCCTTTTCCAGGGAGTCTTCCCAACCCAAGAATTGAACCAGGGTCTCCTGCATTACATGCAGATTACTTACCAGCTGAGCTACCAGGGAAGCCCATATCTATAAAACTCCTAATTAAATCCTCCTGCCTTGGAGCAGTTTTTGAGGGCATGAGTTTTCTGTGGCCCTCTTTGCTAGCAAAGCAGTATAGCTTGCTTTTCTACTTCACATGAAACTCTATCTCTGAGATTTGGTTTAGCACTGGTGTACAGAGGTGGCGTTTTGGGATCAGACTTGGTGCTCATTGTTGGGCTGACTTGGGGATGGCCCCTGTGGGTCCTCTGATTTTATCAGATGCTCCAAGATTTTCTCCATGCCAGCCTCTTTCAAGAGAGTGGAAGGTTGGAGAATTCCATTAGAGGGCAGATCACCTGGCATTCTTGCCTGGAAAGGCTGAGACCGAGTCATACCCCAATCTGGCAATTGGAACTCCAGGGCAGGAGCAGAGAAGAGGGACTGCCCTAGCCGCTGCCAAGACCAACTCTGTCTTGAGGACGATCCTCTGTTCATCCTGTCTGGACTGTTCCAAATGTCCTACCCCAAGGAATTAATCTGGGAAACCAGGAAAGTAGCACTTGCGGTGTTTCTAGAACTTAGACTGTGTGATAACTCACTAGCATGCACTCTGTGGTTCTGTAGACTTAGGATAATCTTGGTTCCCATTTTGGTGGTTGTTCATTCCAGGAAATCTCATCTGGAAGGTGCTTCTGAATTCCTTTGCTTTGAAGTGATCTGTGTTTGTGTTTGAAATAACTTCACTCTGTTTATGTAGGTATTGTATGGCATATTTTAACTGTTCTTTTAGAGTCAGACCCAAGTGAGGACCAGAGATAGAGTTGAAAGTGTAGTCAGCTCCATAGTAACAGCATAGCGAGGACCAGAGTCAGGTCGTAGTGAGGTCCAGAGACGTGAAATAGTGAGGACCTATGTCAGGATGTAGTGAGGACCAGCAGTTGGCCAATGAGAGGACCATTGGCAGGCGACGAGAGGGGACCAGCGGCGGGCCGTCGAGAGGATCTGGCGACCCGACTCTGGCCGATGAGAGGACCTGGGGGGGACCCACGGAGAGAACCTGGGCGGCGGGGGGGTGGTCCGCGGAGAGGACCCTGAGGGGAGCAGTCAAGCGGACCTGGGGTGGGGAGTCGTAAGTGGACCAGTGGTGGCGGACAGGGTCTGTGGAGAGGACCTGAAAAGGGCAGTCAAAGGGCATAGAGAAAGGAAAGAAGTCAGGGCCGGTCACAGGCAGCGTCAGGTCCTAGAGAGGAAGGACGTCAGGGATCAGAGAGAGGCGGCGGCCGGTCCTAGAGAGGAAGGACGTCAGGGATCAGTGAGAGGCGGCGTTCAGTCCTAGAGAGGAAAGACGTAAGGGATCAGCGAGAGGCGGCGTCCGGTCCTAGAGAGGAAGGACGTCAGGGATCAGCGAGAGGCGGCGTCCATCCTAGAGAGGAAGGACGTCAGGGATCAGCGAGAGGCGGCGTCCCGTCCTAGAGAGGAAGGACGTCAGGGATCAGCGAGAGGCGGCGTCCGGTCCTAGAGAGGAAGGACGTCAGGGATCAGCGAGAGGTGGTGTCCGTCCTAGAGAGGAAGGACGTCAGGGATCAGCGAGAGGCGGTGTCCGGTCCTAGAGAGAAGGACCGCAGGGATCAGTGAGAGGCAGCGTCAGGTCCTAGAGAGAAAAGACGTCACGGAGCCGGGAGAAGTGGCGTCACGTCCTAGAGAGGAGAGACGTCAGGGATCAGCGAGAGGCGGCGGCCGGTCCTAGAGAAGAAGGACGTCAGGGATCAGCGAGAGGCGGCGGCCGGTCCTAGAGAGGAAGGACGTCAGGGATCAGTGAGAGGCGGCGTTCGGTCCTAGAGAGGAAGGACGTCAGGGATCAGCGAGAAGCGGCGTCCGGTCCTAGAGAGGAAAGACGTCACGGACCCGTGAGAAGTGGCGTCACGTCCTAGAGGGGAGCGACGTCAGGGATCAGCGAGAGGCGGCGTCCGTCCTAGAGAGGAAGGACGTCAGGGATCAGCGAGAGGCGGCGTCCGTCCTAGAGAGGAAGGACGTCAGGGATCAGCGAGAGGCGGCGTCCGTCCTAGAGAGGAAGGACGCCAGGGATCAGCGAGAGGCGGCGTCCCGTCCTAGAGAGGAAGGACGTCAGGGGTCGGTGAGAGGTGGCGTCCGGACCTAGAGAGGAAAGACGTCAGATATCAGTGAGAGGCGGCGTCCGGTCCTAGAGAGGACGACCGCAGGGATCGGTGAGAGGTGGCGTCTGGTCCTAGAGATGAAGGACGTCAGGGATCAGGGAGAGGCGGTGTCCAGTCCTAGAGAGGAAGGACGTCAGGGATCAGTGAGAGGCGGTGTCCGGTCCTAGAGTGGAAAGATATCACGCAGCCGTGAGAGGTGGTGTCAAAGTCCTAGAGAAGATTAGGGTTAGAGGGTTAGGGTTTAGGGTTAGAGGTTGGGTTACGGTTTGGGGTTAGGGTTAGGGTTCAGTACCCACCTTGAGGCCAGGGTGCAGTCTCACGGTGTCGTCTCCCCGCAGCGGGGCAGGAGGCTAGTGTGCCAGTCCCAGCCACCTGCCCTGAAGACCAAGGAGCAGTCCAAGCACGAGCTGATGGACAAGGACAAGGAGGAGCAGCTGTTTTTCTTCGCATAGCGCGCGGGGCTCCTGCTGGCTGAACAGAAGCAGAGACGGAGGCGTGCGGAGCAGAGGCGGAGCCTGCACACCAGCACTGGCCCCCTGCCCTTCGCCCCTCGCCCCTCGCCCCTCGCCCCTCGCCCCTCGCCTTTCGTCCCCCGTGTTTTGCCTTGAGACTCACCTTAAATAAAAGCTGTGTTGCTCAGGTACCTCCAGGCCTGTCTCGGGAGGCAGGCACGGTAACAAAATGTCTGTCTCCCCTCATTTGTCACTTAAACCAGCAAATGATAAGGGATAGAGGAAGAGATGGTTGGGTGGCATCACCGACTGAATGGACATGAGTTTTAGCAAACTCCGAGAGATAGTGAAAGACAGGGAAGCCTGGTGTGCTGCAGTCCATGGGGTCGCAGAGAGTCAGACGTGACTTAGTGACTGAACAATAATGATAAGGGATGATGAGCCCATTTGGATTTCCTGTCAGTCAGCTGCTGAGACAGACGTCCTGCGGTGACTGGGGTAAGATCAATTGCAGTTCTGCACAAGGTGAGATGGGAGATCAACTGCATGTTAACCTGAGGCGACAGGTAAAAACTCCAGTGTAAACCGAGGTGATGTGTGTGATTCAGCCTAGATCCACCCTGGGATCTTCTTCAGCTCCACCCAACACTGATGGGTTGTAGGATGACTCCTAGCTGCCAAGGAACTCAAGTGTGGGAACAAGCACTGTTACACTTGAGGTGAGATGTAGGCTCAGACTCAGGCTCTCTGAGGCTAATGGTGAAGTTCATCCATTTTTTCTACCCAAGGGATGTAGAGGATCATCTCTAGATGGAACTGAGTGGAGGTGTGGGGTCAGCTCAACACACAGGGTGAGGTGTGGGGTCAGCCCAAATCCACCACAGGGTGAGGCGTGGGGTCCACCCAACTCCACTGTGGGCTGAGGTTTGGGGTCAGGCCCAACTAGACAGGGGGGTGAGGTGTGGTGTCAGCCCAAATCCAGCACAGGGTGAGGCGTGGGGTCCACCCAACTCCACTGTGGGCTGAGGTTTGGGGTCAGGCCCAACTAGACAGGGGGGTGAGGTGTGGTGTCCGCCCCAGCTCCACTGTGGGGTTTGAAGTCGGTTCATCCCGAACTCCACTTGGGGTGAGGTGTGGGGTCAGCCCCCAAATCCAGGGAGGTGAGGTGTGGGTCACTGCCAGCTCCACCATGGGTTTAGGTGTGGGGTCAGCCCCCAACTACACATGGGGTGATGTGTTGGGTCAGCCCCAGCTGCACCATGAGGTTTGGAGTGGGTTCACCCCCAACTCCACTTGGGGTGAGAAGTGGGTTCAGCCCCAGTTCCACAGTGGGGTGAAGTGTGGGCCAAGCCTCAGCTCCACAGTGGGGTGAGATGTGGGATCAGCCCCAGGTCCACCTTGAGGTGAGATGTGGGGTCAGATCCAACTTCACCTGGGGTGAGTTGTGGGTCAGCACTAGCTCCATAGTTGGGTGAGGTATGTCGTCAGCCCTAACACATATGGGATGAGGGGTGGGTTCAGGCCCATTTCCACTGTGGTGTGAGCTGTGGGATCAGCCCCAACTCCACTTGGGGTGAAGTGTGAGTCAGCCCCAGCTCGATCGTGGGGTGTGTTGTGGGGTAAGCCCCATCTCCACCGTGAGGTGTGGTGTGAGCCCTAGCTCCAACTTGGGGTGATTGTGTGGTCAGCCCCTGGTCCACCAAGGCATGAGGTGTGTAGTCAGCCTCACTCCACCATAGGGTGTGATGTGCCGTAAACACCATCTCCACCATGTGGTGAGGTGTAGGGTCAGCCCTAGCTCCCCTGCCTGGTGAAGTGTGTGGTCAGCCACAGGTCCACCGTGGGGTGAGGTCTGGGGTCATTCCTCAACTCCGTGGGATGAGGTGTCATCATCCCCAAATCCACTGTGGGGTGAAGTGTCGTGTCACCCCCAAATCAACTGTTGGGTGAGTTGTTGTGTCAGCTCTGAGTTCACCATGGGTGAGCTGTGGGTGCAGCCCGCATTCAGCCGTGGAGTGATGTGATGAGTCAGCCCTGGGTCCACCGTGGGGTGAGATGTGGTGTCCGCTACAACTCCACCATGGGGTGAAGTGTATAGTCAGCCACAACTCTACCTTAGGGTGTTGTTTGGGGCAAGCCCCAGCTCAACCATGGGGTGAGGTGTGTGGTCAGCCCCTGGTCCACCGTGGGGTGAGGTCTGTGGTTTACCCACTACTCCTCTGTGGGGTGAGTTGTAGGGTCAGTCCCCAACTCCTCAGTGGGATGAGGTGTCGTGTCAGTCCCCAATTGACTGTGGGGTGAGTTGTTGGATCAGCTCCGGGTCCACCGTGTGTGAGTTGTGTGTTCATCCCCACCGTGGGATGAGGTGTGGAGTCAGCCCCAGCTCCACTATGGCGTGAGGTGTCGGGTCAGTCCCCTACTCCTCCATGGGGTTAGGTTTCAGGTCAGTCCCAATGCCACTGTGGGGTGAAGTGTGGGGTTGGCCCCCAACTCCTCCATGGGGTGAGGTATGGTGTCACCTCAACTCCACCATGGGATGAGGTATGTGGTCAGCCACAACTCTACTGAAGCATGTGGTGTGGGGCAAGCTCCAGCTCCACCATGGTGTGAGGTCTGTGGTAGGGCCTTGTTCCACTGTGGGGTGAGGTGTGTGGTCAACCCCACTGTGGTGGGTGTTGTGGGCTCAGACCCAACTCCACTGTGGGGTGAGGTATGGGGTCAGCATGAACTCCACCGTGGGGTGAGGTGTGGTGTTGGCCCAAACTCCACCATGGGATGAGTTGCTGGGTCAGATAGAGGTCCTCTGGGGGCTGAGGTGTGGGGTCAGCCCTGGATCCACTGTGGGTGGGGTGTTGGTTCAGCCCCAACTCCACCTTTGAGTGAGTTGTGGGGTCAGCCACAACTAACCATAGTGTGAGATGTGGGGCTAGCCTCAGGTCCTCTGTGGGGTGAGGTATGAGTTTGGACCCAGCTCCGCCATGGGGTGAGGTTTGTGGTCAGCTCCATCTCCACTGTGGGATGAGGTGTCATGTCAGCCCTAGCTCCTCCATGGGTGAAGAGTAGGGTCAGCCCTATCTCCACCATGGGCTGATGTGTAGGGCCATTCCACAACTCCTCCATGGGGTGAGTTTGGGGTCAGTCTTAACTCCACCATGGGGTGAGGTGTGGGATCAGCCCCAACTCAACTGTGGGGTGAGGTTTGCATTTAGGCCTGTCTGAATCGTGGGATGAGGTGTGTGGTCAGCCCCTACTCCACCGTGGGGTGAGGTCTGGGGTCAGCCTCAGGTCCTCTGTGGCATGAGGTGTGTGGTCAGCCTGAACTCCACCATTGGGTGAGGTGTGAGGTCTGCCCCAGCTCCTCTGTGGCGTGAGCTGTGGGGTCAGTCCCCAACTTCACCATGGGGTAAGCTGCGATGTCAGTCCGAATTCCAGCATGGAGTGAGGTGTGGGGTCCACGCCTAACTCCAATGAGGGGTGAGGTGTGTGGCCATCCACTGCTCCACTGTAGGGTGAAGTGTGTGGACACCCCCAGGTCCTCCATGGGTGAGGTTTGAGTTCCATCCCCAACTCCTCCGTTGGGTGATGTGTGTGGTCAGTTGGCAACTCCACCTTGGAGTGAGGTGTGCGGTCAGTTCCCACCTCCTCTGTAGAATGAGTTGTGGGGTCAGTTCCTAACTCCTCGATGGGGTGAAATGTTCTGTCAGCACCAACTCCATCGTGGGGTGTGATGTGTGGTCAATCCCAGTTCCACCTTGAGGTGGGGTATGGAGTCAGCGCCAGCTCCACTGTGGGGTGAGTTGTAAGGTCAAACCACAGGTTCACAGTTTGGTGAGGTGTGGGTTCAGTCCCCATCACCACCATGGGTTGAGGTGTGGATTCAGCACTAACCTCACTGAGGGGTGAGGTGTGGGTTCACCACCAAGTCCACCATGGGGTGAGGTGTGGGGTCAACCCACAAGAGTACAGTGGGATGAGGTGTGGGGTCAGCACCAGGTCCAACGTTGGGTGAGGATGGTGTCTGCCCACAATTCCTCCGTAGGGTGAGTTGTGGTGTCAGCCCCAACTCCACCGTGGGGTGAGGTGTTGGGTCAGCCCCAGCTAAACCGAGGTAATGTGTGTGGTCAGCCCTGGATCCACTGTGGAGAGAGGTGTTGGGTCATCCCCGGCTCCACCGTGGGGTGAGGTGTGTCCACAGCCCCAGCTCCAACATGGGGTGAGTTGTGGAGTCAGCCCCCCAATCCTCCATTGAGTGAGGTGTGGGGCCACTCCCAGCTCCACCGTGGGGTTAGGTGTGTCCTCAGACCCAGCTCCACCGTTGGGTGCAATGTGGGGTCAGCCCAACTCCACCATGGGGTAAGGTGTGTTCTCAGCCCCAGCTCCACTGTGGGATGAGGTGTGGGCTCAGACCTAGCTCCTCCGTGGGTGAAGTGTGGGGTCAGCCTCAACTCCATCATGGAGTGAGGTGTGGGATCAGCCCCAGCACCACTGTGGGATGAGGTGTGGGATCTGCCAAGCTCCACCAAGGTGTGAGTTGTTGGTCAGCCCCAGTTCCACCATGTGGTGTGGTGTGGGGTCTGCCCCCAGCTCCTCTGAGTGGTGAAGTGTGGTGTCAGCCCTAATTCCACCATGGGATGAGGTGTTGGGTCAGCCCCAGGTCCACCATGGGGTGAGGTGTGTGGTCATCCACGACTCCACTGTAGGGTGTGGTGTGGGGTAAGACCCATCTCTGCCGTGGGGTGAGGTGTGGGGTCAGCCCTATCTCCACTGTGGAGTGAGTTGTGTGGTCAGCCCCAGCTCCACCGTGGGCTGAGGTCTGGGGTCTACTCACAAGTCCTCCGTGGGTTGAGGTGTGGGGCCAGTCCCCAACTCTTCCATGGGATGAGGTGTGGTGTCAGCCCCAAATCCACCGTGGGGTGAAGTTTGGGTCAGCCCCACTGGGGGTGAGGTGTGGGGGCAGCTCCCAATGCCACCATGTGGTGAGGTGTGGGGTCAGACCAACTCCTCTCTGGGGTGAGGTGTGTGCTCAGCCCCCAGCTCTACGTGGGGAGAGGAGTGGGATTAGCCAAAACTCCATGTGGGTTGAGCTGTGGGGTCAGCCCCATCTCCACCTGGGTTGAAATGTGGTATCAGACCCAGGTCCACCGTGGGCTGAGATGTGGGCTCAACCCCCAACTCTACGTGGGTTGTTGTGTGGGGTTAGCTGCAGCTCCACGTGGGATGAGGTGTGGGGTCAGATCCAACTCCACTTGGGGTGAGTTGTGGCTTCAGCAAAAGCTCCACAGTTGGTTGAGGTGTGTCGTCAGCCCTAACACATGTGGGATGAGGTGTGGGGTCAGGCCCATTTCCACCGTGGTGTGAGCTGTGGGATCAGCCTCAACTCCACGTGGGGTGAGGTGTAAATCAGGCCGAAATCCACTTGGGGTCAGGTGAGGGGTCCACCGAACTCCACGTGAGGTGAGGTGTAGTGTCAGCTCCAAATCCACCATGGGGTGAAGTGTTGGGTCAGCCCCACTGGGGGTGAGGTGTGGGGTCAGCACCAACTCCACCATGGGGTGAGGTGTGGGATCAGTCCCCAACTCCTCCGTGGGGTGAGGTTTTGGGTTAGTCCCAACTTCATCATGGGGTGAGGTGTGGGGTCAGCCCCCAACTGCTCCATGGAGTGAGATGTGGGGTCATTTCCCAACCCCTCCATTGGTGAGGTGTGTATTCAGCTCCAACTCCACCATTGGGTGAGGTGTGGGTTCCTGCCTCATCTCCATGGGGTGAGGTATGGGGTCAGCCCCAGCTCCACCATGGTGTGAGGTGTGGGGTAAGTCCAACTGTGGGCCGAGGTTGTAGGTAAGCCCACCGTGGGGTTAGGTGTGGTGTCAGCCCCAAATCCCCTGTGGGGTGAGGTGCTGGGTCAGCCCAGCTGCACCATGATATGAGGTGTTGGGTCAGCCCCAGGTGCACTGTGGGGTGGTGTGTTGAATCAGCCCCAGATCCACTTGGCTTGAGGTGTGGGGTTGGGCCCAGCTCCACCGACAGGTGAGGTGTGAAGTGAGCCTCAGCTCATCCGTGGTGAGACGTGTGGTGTCAGCCCCAGCTCCTCCGTGTGGTGAGGCGTGGGGTTAGAACCAGCCACCCCATGGGGTCAGGTGTCGGATCAGTACCAGCTCAACTGTTGGGTGAGGTGTGGTGTCAGCCCCAGCTCCACCGTGGGGTCAGGTGTGGGGTCAGCCCAAGCTCCATTGTGGGGTTAGTAGAGGGGTCAGGCCCAGCTCCGCCATTGGGTGATGTGGGGTCAGCCCCAGCTTCCCCATGGGGTGAGGTGTGGGGTCATCCCCACCGTGGGTTGAGGTGTGGGGTCATCCCCACCGTGGGGTGAGGTATGATGTCAGCCCCAGCTCCACCGTGGGGTGAGGAGTCGTAAAGGGAAGAGAAGGGAGCGACAGAGGACGAGATTGTGTGGATGGCATCACCAACTCAATGGACATGAGTTTGAGCAAACTCTGGGAGATCGTGAGGGACAGGGAGGCCTGGCGTGCTGTGGCCCATGGGGTCACAGAGTGTGGGTCACGACTTGGGGACTGAACAACAAAGAGGTACTCATAAGCAAAACTCTTGAGGTTGCTATTGCAGGGAATGGCCAAAGGCGGCAGGGTTCTTTCATGCCCAGTTGTGATTACCTAGGAAATGAAAGCTTTCGAGTTTTAACTCAGGACTGTAATTTAATATGGAATGTACCTGAAGAAACACCCAACAGCTTGTGTGTTCTTCCTGAACATTTTTATTTATTTATTTTAATAATTTTATTTATTTATTGGCCATGCCCTGCAGCTTGTGGGACCTTTAGTTCCCTGCCCAAGGATCAAACCTTCGCCGTCTGAATTGGAAGCACAGAATCTTAACCACTGAACTGCAGGGAAGTCCCCCTGAGCATTCTTTTTTTAAAATGAACCTTTATTTTATATTGTAGTAACACTGATATACTATGTGTTGTTGGTGGCAGGTGAACTGAATGTATTTTCTATTTTGTTATTGTTGTTCAGTCGCCAGGTCATGTCTGACTCTTTTTGTAGGAGCATTCCCTTTTCGCCAGGCCCTGTTACACTAGTAAAACATCTATTTGTGTATACATAAGCGTACATAATTACAAATGTCTAGGTACATAGATATATAAATGTCCAGATTGATAGTGATATAAATATCTAGGTACATAGATATATAAATGTCTATATGCATAGATGTATAGATATATAAATATCTAGATGCATAGAAACATAAATATCTATATACATAGACATATAAATGTCTATGTACATAAAAACATAAATATCTATGTACATACAGATATAAATATCTATTATAGATACATATAGACATAGATATTTATATACATAGACATATAAATATCTGTATACATGGAAGAGGTTACACAGTGGAAAACGCAGGAGACAACCTTATGGACAAAATAAGAGATACAGATAATGGCATTTATAAGAGCATCCTAGGAGAGAGAAACATAAACAATTTCAAACAAAGAGAACAAAGCTAACCACGATTCATGTAACTAGTTTTAATCAGGTGGCAATAAAACAAGTCCACAGGGGAGTCAGTAGATGATGGCAAAGTCTGGAAAGGGTCAGATAGTGAAAACAAGTTCAATGTTTCATCTTTGTTTACAAAGTATACCTTATCAATTTATGGATTCATAATGTTGATACCTCCTTAAGTATGTATCATCCTATATATATCCTCACATGCCCACATTCAAACTGTTTCAACTCAAATCATTCCAAGCATAACTCCAACTTGTTGCAACTCTGGTTAGTCAGTTGTTGCAATTTCACGAAAAAGGCACATTGTGATTCTTTCGTATAGACCAGTAAAGGCTAGGATTTCTGTCTAATGTTTTTTTAGAGGCCTTAGAAATCATTGAAAATTTCAACTCTTCTCCCTGCTTCACCTTGTTCTGAATCAATTGATATGGGAAAAGCTATGGAAAGAGTGTTTAATATAATCTGAACTCACCAGGTATCTATTATTTGGTATATATGAAGATCTGAGAAGTAGACTTTGATGGATATAAAAAGAAATATTGTGGATGTAGAACATAATTAGAAATTGTGAGAGTCATTTGACCAGAGAACAATCATAATGGATCAACTTTATTTCCCACACCCATGAGGACAAGTTTATCTTGGTAATAAGATCAGCAACTGAGGAGTTAAAGTGTTATCACTGTGAAAAATGATTATGAAAAGAAATCTATGAAATGTTCTCATAGATAGAACACAACTTTCCAAGAGGCTTTACATTTCAGGTAAATGTTTTATTATTTGAAACCTTGAGTGGATTACAGACTTTGTGTAAGTTTTACAGACCGTTCAAAGTAACATTCTATTCCATCCTGGAATGAATACATCACTTTTTGATTCATGCCCTTGTGACACACTTAATCAGACTTGGAGACAATCTATGTTGGAGAGAGCTCTGAACCAATTTGTGCATACCAGCTGCAGATCTGACAAGAAACAGTTACTCTCACGTGGTTGTTGCTGTTCAGTTGCTAAGTTGTGTCTGACTCTTTGTGACCCCATGGACTGCAGCACGCCAGGAATCCCTGTCCTTCACCATCTCCTGGAGATTGCTCAAACTGCTGTCCATTGAATTGGTGATGCCATCCAACCATCTCTTCCTCTGTCGTCCCCTTCCCCGTTTGCCTTCAATCTTTCCCAGCATCATGGTCTTTTCCAGTGGGTTGGCTCTTCACATCAGGTGGCCAAAGGATTGGAGCTTTGGTTTCAGCATCAGTCCTTCCTATGAATATTCAGGACTGATTTCCTTTAGGATGGACTGGTTTGATCTCCTTGCAGTCCAAGGGACTCTCAAGAGTCTTCTCTAGCACCACAGTTTGAAAGCATCAGTTCTTTGGTGCTCTGCCTTCTTTGTGGTCCTACTCTCACATCCATACATGACTACTGCAAAAACCAGTGGCTTTTACTCTCTCATATGGGATATCAAATTTGCTTTTACATATTGCCTACTATATTTAGACTCTTGGTTCATACTTCATGTAACCATGAGGTGTTGTATTTAAATCCAATTTGAAACAAAGCTTTAAGAATGTTTTGCCTACCAGTAGCGTTCTATTTTCACCAGTACCTCTTACCTTGGTGTGACATCTGAAAACTCAGAAATTCTTACATGTTGATATGAATGTCAATTTCATTTTAGCAGAGTTTGAACAGAGAAGTGAAAAAATCAGGATGCCTATTTTATCAGATTTCTCCAGGCAGAAAATTGAAGCTTGTTGCTGTTCAGTCACTCAGTCGTGTCCAACTCTTTGCGACCCCATAGATATCAGCACGCTGGGGTTTCCTGTCCTTCACCATCTCCCAGAGATTGCTCAAACTCATGTCCATTAGGTCGGTGATGCCATCCAACCATCTCATCCTCTGTCATCCCCTCTTCTTCCGCCCTCAGTGTTTGAAATTGAAATTGTCAGAAGGCAGAGTTCATGCAGCTTATGGGCTGCTTGACTCAATCTTTTTGCAGGAATTTTCTTATTTATTTTTTCAAGTGTGACCTTTCCTTCATATAATAGCAAATAACAGAATTAGAAGAAACTAATTTGAAATGATGGATTGTTTCTACCCTGACAATGTGAACACAAAGGAACCAGTGGGAACCGCAAAGATCTGGGGACCAGGCTTTTAAGAATATTTTAGGTTGGCAAATAATAACAATATGCTGTCAACTTCAACAATTTTTATTCTGATAAAGAATATCCTTTTCTAGAAGGCTTCCAGTGTGGCTGCTTCCTGCTGGAAGCCTTGGATGATGGAATCAGGGCACTTTCTGTCTGTCTGTACAGGACCCTGGGCTCAATTCTAAGAAATCCCTGGATCTCCCCTGGATCCTGACCGCCATGTTCTCAAAGATACTGGTAACGGTTTGATTTTGCCTGTTGAAGTGTTTAATGACAAAGATTCTTTCAGTTTCCTGGTGTGGGTGACATGTGGAGCCCAGTGATGATTTTTTCTTTAAGAAACTTACTTGCTAGTTCCCACATGAGGGTGAGGCCCCTGTCCAATGATGAGAGACCCTGCATGTGTGTGACCTGTGCCTCCAGGGAGAGCAACCTTATGCTAGTTTAAACATGACCACATTCTGCCTACATGGTAGATTTAGACCTCCCTAAGTCTTGTCTAGGGGCTTCTCTGGTGGCTGAGATGGTAAAGAATCTGCATGCAGTGCAGGATATCTGGGTTTGATCTCTGGATCAGGAAGATCCCCTGGAGAAGGGAATGGCAACCGACTCCAGTATTCTTGCCTGGAGAATCCCATGGACAGAGGAGGCTGGAGGGCTACAGTCCATGTGGTCACAAACAGTCAGACATGTCTGAATGATGAACACCTTGACTTTTCAAGTCCTGTCTGCACTGATTATGTTTAGACAAGACTGCGTGCTTTCTACAATGATTCCATGTCTTGCCTATTGAAATAGTGTGAGAATATTGACACCGACCATGTTCTGTGTGCACTAGGACGTGGAGACCTGGGTGCAGACTGGGTCTGTCCTCTGTCCTGGAAAGCTCCGTGCCTGTGTCTGAATGTCAGTGCTCAGAGGCCTGGGGTCTGGAGCTGAGGTGGGCTCCTCTGGGTAACGTGCCCTCCTCTGAGTGGGGTTCTGTGGCCCTCCCAGGGATCAGGGCTGCAGTAGGGCTCTTAGTCTTTCCTCCTGCCAGGTTCCCCTGCCCTGGGGCTCACAGAGACACCTCAGGTGGGCTACCTGGTAATTAGTCCCATTTTCCAGCACATTCAGTTTGAGTAGGAAGGCAGGATCACCTGGTAAATTGATTCCAGGGTACTGGGATGAGGCAGAAAGCCAACGGGCAGCAGGTGAGGTTGCTCCTGTGATCACCTTCCGGTCGGCCGTCCCTGCTCAGCAGAGACCAGTCCTGCCCCTCATCTCCTAGCCCCGTGCCTGGTGTGTTTTCTCAACACCTCAGTGGGAAAACGAGGGACCGAGCCTGCTGGAACCAAGGTAGTGTGTTCAACATTATCGTGATAGCTGTAAAAACAGTATCAGACAGAACCCAAGGGCGGGAGAGGAGGACTTCCCTGGGACAAGTGTGGGGAGAGGAGACCCTATGCTTCTTTCTACCATCCTAGGAGGTTCCAGGAACCCACTCATTTCCGCCTTAGGGGCCCAGGCAGCAGAGACCTGGTGTCCTAACCAAGAGTTATGCGACCCCAGATGCAGGGTCCGGGGATTGTGTGAGTCTCACCCCATCCACGTGGGTCCGGATCCCCTACTCGGAGACCCTGTGTCTGCTCTTGCCCCTCGGAGATTCCCAACATCTGAATTGAGGGTGTTGCCCTGATTAACCTGTTGTCCTTTTTCGTCTCTTCATCTTGGGACATTCACATGAGGTCAGGCACCTTTGAATGGGTTGCTGCTCTGTGTTCTGCTGAGTGAAAACCTTTGGTGGTGTCATATTAATGTCATAGCATATCACATATCTAATCTATAGGGTCGCCACTGTCTGGGGTTCCCTAGATGGATTTCAGGTAATTTAATTTTTATTTTCTATTGGAGTCAAGTTGATTTTCATTGTTTTGTTAGTTTTAGCGGTACAGAAACTTAATTTGATTTTACATAGAAGCGTATCTATTGTTTTTCCATTTTTTTCCTCGTATAGTTTATTACAGTCTGTTCAATAGAGTTCCCTGTTCTATTCACTAGGTCCTATTTGATTATTAATTTGTTAGATATTAGTGTGTATAGTTAATCCTAAACTCTTAATTATCCCTTCTTTCTAACTTTCTTTTGATAATCATAGTTTGATTTTCTCAGGCTGTGAAGTCTGTTTTGTACATTAATTCATTGGTATGAATTTATAGATTGCACGTGTAAGTGATATCTCATGATATTTATCTTTCTCTCTGAGTTCCCTCACTTACTGTGATGATTTCTTAGTCCATCCATGCTGCTGACAGCATCCTTATTTCATTCTATTTTATGGTTGAGTAGTATTCCAGTGTATAGATGTACCCTCTAGTCTTCATTATTCTGTCAGTGGACCTTTTGGTGGATTCCATGTCTTGCTTATTGAAATAATGCTGTCCTGAAAATCAAGGGGCATGTGTCATTTTGGAGGGTGATTTTCTGTGGACCTGCGCTTCCCTTGTGGCTCAGCTGGTAAAGAATCCGCCTGCAGTGAGGGAGATTTGGGTTTGATCCCTGGGTTGGGAAGATCCCCTGGAGAAGGGAAAGGCTACTCACTCCAGTGTTCTGGCCTAGCGAATTCCATGGACTGTATAGTCCATGGGGTTGCAAAGGGTCAGACACGACTGAGCTAATTTCCCTTCACTTTCTCTGGACCTAAGCCAATGAGTGGGATTGCAGGGTCATATGATACCTCTATGTCTTGTGTTATGTGGAGGCTCCATGCTGTTTTCCATAGTGGCTTCACCATTTACATACTCAAAAAGATTGTAGGAGGATTTCATTTTCTGTATATTCTTAGCAAATCTTTTATTTTATTTATTTATTTTATCTTTATTCTTTATAGATCATTTTGATGATGGCCATTGTGACCAGCATGAGGTGATACCTTATGGTAGTTTTGATTGGCATTGATTTAATAATTAATTATTGGTGTGGAGTATCTTTCCATGTGCTTTTGTTATTTTGTACTTTGTGAGTACAATTTACCTCTTGAAAATGGCTTCTTGAATCTAGGCGCTGTTTAGAATTCTTTTCTGATGAAATACCCGGGACATTTCTTGAGGGCAGATGTCATTTAAAGCCCTGTCAAACTTGTGACTATTTAGAGCCCTTCAGCACCTGTTTTCTGGCTTCCCTGCTCACTCAGTGGTAAAAGAATCCACCTGCAATGCAGGAGACTTTCAGGAGAACTGGGCTCAATCCCTGGGTTGGGAAGATCCCCTGGAGAAGGAAATGGCAAACCACTCTAGTATCCTTGCCTAGAGACTCCCATGGACAAAGGAGCCTGGCCGGCTACAGTCCGTGGGGTTGCGAAGAGTCAGACACGACTGAGAAACTAGAGAACAACAACTGCACCAGTTTTGACATGTAAATTTTGATCCGTACCAGCTAATTACTCCCCCACCTCCTGCCACCTTTCCATTTGGCCACCTTTCCATAAGTTTCTGAGTCTGTGGATCTGTTTGCCTTTTGTAATGACATTCATTTGTATCCATTTTCAGATTCCACAGAAGTGATACTCTCTATCATCTGTCTTTCCCTTTCTCAGTTATTTCACTTAGTTTGATCTCCTCTAGTTTCTTCCCTGTAACTGGAAATGGCGTTATTTCATTCTTCTTTATGTCTGAGCAATATTGCATTGTGTATATGTGCCTCATATACACATATAAACTTAAGTTGCTCCCCTGTCTTGGCTTTTTCTCTGTGTCCGTCTGTCTGTCCTTGATCACTGAAGTCACTCTCCTGTCTTGACTGTGTATGTACCTCATTTTCTGGATCCGTCTGTCTGTCCTTGTTCACAGAATTTGCTCCCTTGTCTTGGCTGTGTATGTACCTCATTCTCTGTGTCCGTCTGTCTGTCCTTGCTCACTGAATTCGCCCCCCTGTCTTGTCTGTTGTACCCAGTGTATATGTACCTCATTTTCTGTGTCCATCTGTCTGTCCTTGCTCACTTAAGTTGCCCCTGTCTTGGCTGTGGGTGTGCCTCATTCTCTGTGTCCATCTGTCTGTCCTTGCTCACTGAAGTTGCTCCCGTCTTGACTGTGTATGTACCTCATTCTCTGTATCCGTCTGTCTGTCCTTGCTCATTGAAGTTGCTCCCCTGTCTTGTCTGTTGTACCCAGTGTGTATGTACCTCATTGTTTGTGTCCGTCTGTCTGTCCTTGCTCACTGAGGTCGCTCCCCTGTCTTGTCTGTTGTACCCAGTGTATATGTACCTCATATCTGTGTCTGTCTGTCTGTCCTTGCTCACTGAAGTTGGTCCCCTGTCTTGACTGTTGTACCCGGTGTATATGTACCTCATTCTTTGTGTCCATCTGTCTGTCCTTGCTCACTGAAGTCGCTCCCCTGTCTTGACTGTTGTACCCGGTGTGTATGTACCTCATTCTCTGTGTCCGTCTGTCTGTCCTTGCTCACTGAAGTCACTCCCCTGTCTTGACTGTTGTACCTGGTGTATATGTACCTCATCTCTGTGTCCATCTGTCTGTCCTTGCTCACTGAAGTCGCTCCCCTGTCCTGACTGTTGTACCCAGTGTGTATGTACCTTATTCTCTGTCCGTCTGTCTGTCCTTGCTCACTGAAGTCGCTCCCCTGTCTTGACTGTTGACCCAGCACTGGCGTGATCTGTGGAGTGCAGTGTCTTTTAAAATGTTGCTTTTTTCCCTTGATCTCCTTCTAGGTGTTGGATTTCTGGGTCACCAGGTACTTCTATGTTTAGTTTTTAAAAGAACCACCATAATGTTCTCCCTGACTGGTGTACCAATTTACATTCCCACCCACAGTGTTGGAGGGTTTCTTTCTCTCCACACCCTCTACAAAATTTATTGTTGTAGGTTTTTGATGTGGCCATTCTGACCAATGTGAGGTGATGCCTCACTGTACATTTGATTTGCCTTTCTCCAAGACCTAGTGATGCTGAGCATCTTTTCATGTGCTTTATGACCGTCTCTATGACTTCTTTAGAGAAACATGCATTTAGACCTTTGGCTGATATTTTTGTTGAGTTTTTTTTTTTCTTTAGCTGAGGTGTACTAATAATTTGTATGTGTTGGAGAGAAAGTTCTTGTGGAATCAACCCTGAATATTCATTGGAAGTGGAAGGACTGAAGCTGAAGCTCCAAACTTTTGGCCACCGGAGGTGAAGAGTCGACTCATTGGAGAAAGACCCTGATGCTAGAGAAGATTGAGGATGGGAGGAGAAGGGGCAGCAGAGGATGAGGTGGTCGGACGGCCTTACCCACTCGACAGACATGAGTTTGAGCAAACTCCTAGAGACAGTGAGGGACAGGGAAGCCTAGCGTGCTGCAGCCCATGGGGTCACAAAGAGTCAGACGTGACTTAGCAACTGAACAACTACAAAAACCTGGATCTCCCTGAATATTAACTGCCTAGCAATTCAGCTGGCATTTAATATTCAGCAGCACAGTATTAAAAGACAAAAAGATATGACACTGAAAAATGAACTCCCCTAGTTGGTAGGTGCCCAATATGCTACTGGAGAAGAGTGAAGAAATAAATCCAGAAAGAATGAAGAGGCTAAGTCAAAACGGAAACAGTTGTGGGTGTGTCTGGGGGTGGAAGTAAAGTCCGATGCTGTAAAGAGCAATATTGCATAGGAACCTGGTATGTTAGGTCTATGAATCCAGGTAAATTTCATGTGGTCAAGAAGGAGATGGCAAGAGTGAACATTAACATTTGAAGAATAAGTGAACTAAGATGGATGGGAATGAGTGAATTTAATTCAGATGACCATTGTATCCACTACTGTGGGCAAGAATCCCTTAGAAGAAATGGAGTAGCCCTGATAGTCAACAAAAGAATGTGAAATGCAGTACTTGGCTACAGTCTCAAAAACAACAGAATGATCTCTGTTCATTTCCAAGGCAATTCATTCAATATCAAAGTAGTCCAAGTCTATGCCCCAACCTCTAATACTGAAGAAGCTGAAATACTGAGCCTATGAAGACCTACAAGACCTCCCAGAACTAAGGCCAAAAAAAGATGTCCTTTTCATCATAGGGACTGGAATGCAAGTTTTCTATGAAATCTCTACTTTTTCCCCCCAACTTTATGCCTTAGAAGGTAGAGCAGAGTGGTGAGCATCAGGTCCATGTGAGTTATTTATATCAGATACACTTTTCTGTGAATATAAACAGGAAGATAGGGGATAAATTTTATGAATTATCTCTTAGAGACAAAGATTTCTGTGCATATGTTGAAGGAAGGAATGAAGGAAGGCAGGCAGAGGATATTCCTTGTGGATTACTTGTTACATATATTGATTTCTTGTCAATTTAGGTATGGACCTCCTAATGCATCCCATCCCTTCACTTTAATTTTTTTCTGGAACCATTTGTTTAATTTGAATTCTCAGAGTCTCTTTCAGAATTGGAAATTTGTTGACTTGCACATCTATTTTTTAGTTTACCTGGACAATACCTCATACACCATGTTCTACCTCTGCCTTAGTGTATGATCCTTCAAACGCCATCCCTGTGACTACCAGTGTCATAATTCCCTAACTTCAGCAGCAGTTTTATATGAGTGAGAAATAGTCTACCGTATACATGCAGCACATCTTGTTATTCAGTTGCTCAGTCGTGTCCGAATCTTTGTGACTCCATGGACTGCAGCATGCCAGGTTTCCTTGTCCATCACCAATGCCCAGAGCTTGCTCAAACTCATGTCCATTGAGTTGGCAATGCCATCCAACCATCTCACCCTCTGTCGTCCCCTTCTCCTCCTGCCTTCAATCTCTCCCAGCATCAGGGTCTTTCCCAATGAGTCAGTTCTTCGAATCATGTTACCAAAGTATTGGAGTTTCAGCTTCAGTATCAGTCCTTCTAAAGAATATTCAGGACTGATTTCCTTTAGCATTGATTGGTTTGGTCTCCTTGCATTCCAAGGGACTCTCAAGAGTCTTCTCCAACAGCACAGTTCAAAAGCATCAATTCTTTGGCATTCAGCTTTCTTTATGGTCCAACTCTCACATCCATACATGACTACTGGAAAAACTATAGCTTTGACTAGATGGACCTTTGTCGGCAAAATATTGTCTCTGCTTTTTAATATGCTGTCTAGGTTGCTCATAACTTTTCTTTCAAGGATCAAGCATCTTATAATTTCATGGCTGCAGTCACCATCTGCAGTGATTTTTGGAGCCCCCCCAAATAAAGTCTGTTAGTTTTCCATTGTTTGCCCATCTATTTGCCATGAAGTGATGGGACCAGATGCCATGATCTTTGTTTATTGAATGTTGAGTTTTAAGACAGCTTTTTCACTCTCCTCTTTCACTTTCATCAGGAGGCTTTTTAGTTCCTCCTCACTGTCTGCCAAAAGGGTGGTGTCATCTGTGTATCTGAGGTTATTGATATTTCTCCTGACAATCTTGATTCCAGCTTGTGCTTCATCCAGCCCAGCATTTCACACGATGTACTCTGCATATAGTTAAATAAGCAGGTTGATAATGTACAGCCTTGATGTACTCCTTTCCCCATTTGGAGCCAGTCCATTGTTCCATGTCTGGTTCTAACTGTTGCTTCTTGACCTGCATACAGATTTCTCAGGAGACTGTTCAGATGGTCTGGGATTCTCATCTCTTGAAGAATTTTCCACATTTTGGTGTGATCTCTACAGTCAAAGGCTTTGGCGTAATCAATAAAGGAGATGTTTTTCTGAAATTCTCTTGATTTTTCTATGATCCAATGGATATTGGCAATTTCAGCTCTGGTTCCTCTGCCTTTCTAAATCCAGCTTGAACATCTGGAAGTTCATGGTTCATGTAGTGTTGAAGCCTGGCTTGGAGAATTTTGAGCATTACTTTGATAGCATGTGAGATGAGTGCAATTGTACGGTAGTTTGAGCATTCTTTGGCATTGCCCTTATTTGGGATTGGAATGAAAATTGACCTTTTCCAGTCTTGTGGCCACTGCAGAGTTTTCCAAATTTGCTGGCATATAGAGTGCAGCACTTTCAAAGCATCATCTTTTAGGATTTGAAATAGCTCAACTGGAATTCTATCACCTCCACTAGCTTTTTGTAGCAATGCTTCCTAAGGCCCAGTTGATTTCACATTCCAGAATGTCTGGCTCTAGGTGAGTGACCACACCATCGTGGTTATCTGGGTCATGAAGATCTTTTTTGTATAGTTCTTCTGTGTATTCTTGCCACCTCTTCTTAATATCTTCTGCTTCTCTGAGGTCCATACCATTTCTGTCCTTTATTGAGCCCATCTTTGCATGACATATTCCCTTGGTATCTCTAATTTTCTTGAAGAGATCTCTAGTCTTCCCCATTCTATTGTTTTCTTCTATTTCTTTGCATTGATCCCTGAGGAAGGCTTTTTTATCTCTGCTTGCTCTTCTTTGGAACTCTGCATTCAAATGGGTATATCTTTCCTTTTTTCCTTTTCCTTTCACTTTTCTTCTTTTCACAGCTATTTGTAAGGCCTCCTCAGACAACCATTTCGCCTTTTTGCATTTCTTTTCCTTGGGGAAGGTCTTGATCCCTGTCTCCTGTACAATGTCACAAACCTCCATCCATAGTTTTTCAGACACTCTGTCTATCAGATCTAATCCCTTGAATCTATTTCTCACTTCCACTGTGGAATCGTAAGGGATTTGATTTAGGTTATACCTGAATGGTCTAATGGTTTTCCTTACTTTCTTCCATTTAAGTCTGAATTTGGCAATAAGGAGTTCATGATCGGAGCCACAGTCAGCTCCCGGTCTTGTTTTTTGCTGACTGTATAGAGCTTCTCCATCTTTGGCTCAAAGAATATAATCAATCTGATTTCGGTATTGACCATCTGGTGATGTCCGTGTGTAGAGTCTTCTCTTGTGTTGTTGGAAGAGGGTGTTTGCTATGACCAGTGCATTCTCTTGGCAAAACTCTGTTAGCCTTTGCCCTGTTTCATTTTGTACTCCCAGGTCAATTTTGCCTGTTCCTCCGGGTATCTCTTGACTTCCTACTTTTGCATTCCAGTCCCCTATGATGAAAAGGACATCTTTTTTTGGGTGTGAATTCTAGAACATCTTGTAGGTCTTCATAGAATAATTCAATTTCAGCTTCTTCAGCATTACTGGTTGGGGCCTAGACTTGGAACTGTGATATTGAATGGTTTGTCTTGGAAATGAACAGAAATCATTCTGTCATTTTTGAGACTGCACCCAAGTACTGCATTTCCAACTCTTCCGTTGACTATGAGGGCTACTTCATTTCTTCTAAGGGGTTCTTGCCCACAGTAGTAGATATAATGGTCATCTGAGTGAAATTCACCCATTAGAGTCCATTTTAGTTCACTGAATCCTAAAATGTTGATGTTCACTCTTGCTATCCCCTGTTTGACCACTTCTAATTTACCTTGATTCATGGACCTAACATTCCAGGTTCTTATGCAGTATTGCTCTTTATAGCATGGGACTTTACTTCCATCACCAGTCACATTCACAACTGGGCATTGTTTTCACTTTGGCTCCATCTCTTCATTCTTCCTGGAGCTATTTCTCTCCTCTTCTCCAGCATCATGTTGGGCACCTACTGACCTGGGGAGTTTATGTTTCAGTGTCCTATCTTTTTGCCTTTTTGTACCGTTCATGGGATTCTCAAGGCAAGAATACTGAAGTGGTTTACCATTCCGTTCTCCAGTGGACTACATTTTGTCAGAACTCTCCACCATGACCTGTCTGTCTCGGGTGGCCCTACATGGCATGGCTCATAGTTTCTTTGAGTTAGACAAGGCTGTGGTTGTTGTGATCAGTTTAATTAGTTTTCTGTGTTTTGGATTCTACCTGAACTATCTATCTGGATTCTACCTGAACAAACAGAAAAGGCCTTGAGTCTCACTACTATTTCCCCATAGAGCATCACACAAACACCCAATCCAGACTCATCATTTTAGGGTCCACAGTACACTACTGAGGGTGCTTATATGCCAGGAGGCAGCGTTGTCAGGAAGGAGGCTTGAGCTAAGATCCCCAGGACCAGCAGAGGTGAAGACTGGCCAAATTTTGCCTTGAAATTTCTAGCGGCCTCGATCCCACAGTGTAATTTTGTCCCAGCCTGACACAGCACACACTAAACCTTTAAAAATTGTTCACTGCCAGACTGTTTTGACCCCACCCCAGTTTAGCAGTGGGACTCAAGCCTGCTCGGCCTCCAGGGATGCTGTAGCGTCCCAACTTAGGGAGGTCGAACGTCATATAGTAGACACTGCTTTCCTTCCCTTTTCTTTAACATCTTGCCAATACTACCCGCAGCATAGTCCAATTGACTTGCTGTGACGATTGTCACTGCACAGTCGCCTGATTCAGGTATGAAATCATCTATGGGTTTTCTCTATGGTGTTGGGGAGACTATCTGCCTTAGGAGGTCGAGCTTAGTGGTGAGCATCAGGTCTTCATGCCTTTTATACTTCAGGTACCCTTTCTTTTTTTTTTTGCCAATGGAAAGCAGGAAGATAATAGATAACTGGTATGGATCATCTCTTAGCGCTACAGAGTTGTATGTCTGGATGGAAGGGAGGAGGAAACGGTACAGCCCACGTGGGTGATTCATTACAGGCACAGATCTGCTTTAGCTTTGAGTACTTACTTGCTTATTTGTTCCAGGCCGTGCTCTTTCTTTCTTTCCAAAACCCTTTTTTTGACTTCGAATTCTCAGCATCTCTTCCTGGGATGTCAGTTTGTTGCCTTCTCTCTCTGTCCTCACTTGGCCTAGACTAGACTTCATATACCCAGTTCTTCCTCTGACTGACTGACTACTCTTGGCCTCTGATCCTTCATGGGCCATCCATCCATGTCTCTCAGGGTTGGAGTTCCCTACTTTCCATATCTTTTTTTTCTGTGAGTGAGAAACCGTCTACCGGAACTGTGTACAATGTTTTCTTTAAGCTTCAGTCTCTCGTTGGGGATTTTGCAGGTTGCACATCTAGGCTCCTGAAGGAAGCAGTGGTGGCGGTCTGTTGGGGTGCATGTGCCTTTTGATCGATGGAGCTCTCAGGATACGGGCCAAGGTGTGGGAATGACATAAGGCCTGACTTGAGAGTGTTTCTTTCAGGCGTTCAGAGTCTGCTGTCTCCCTTCTAGCGGCTGCTGTCAATGGGTGCTCCCAGCCACAGTCCAGGGTGGTTCTTCTTCCTCCAGACTCTCTGCCACGTTGATTGCCTATAGCCTTGCCATGTTGGCATTTGTGAATGTTGCAATGTGACTTCCCATTGTCCTTTCGATTGGCATTCCTGCGTTAATCAGGGATGCTGAGCGCCTTGTTTGGTGGGGGAGGTTGAGTGCATCTGTGCTTTCTGGTTTTTTCTTTCTTTCTTCTCCTTTAAGGGTGTCAGGGCGATTTTCCTTTGGCAGTTGGCTTCCTGAACATCAGCTGCCATTCCCTGGGGGCAGCTGGCTGGAAGGGAAGCCCAGGCCTTGTGGATTGACCTGAGGTTCCTGTTGTCATGTTGTAGTTACAGGAAATGGCCACAAGGTGGCAGCACTTTCCCATGCCCACCTTTGGATCCTGGGGGCAAGCAGAGCCTTAGGGCCAGCTGGCTTCCTGGCTGTGTAATAAATGAGTGGGATGTGCCTGAGCAAAGAAGATTGGCCTGAGTCTCACCCCTTTCCCCCTACAGCATCTCACAAACAGCCCTTCCAGACGAGTCCCTTCAGGGTCCACAGTGCACTGCTGGGGGTTCTTAGGAGTTAGAAGGCTGCATTCTCAGGCAGGAGGCTGGAACTGGGCTTCCCAGCACCAAGAGAGGGAGAGGCTGCCTGAATAACCCCAGTTACGCAGATGACAGCACCCTTATGGCAGAAAGCGAAGAACTAAATAGCGTCTTGATGAAAATGAAAGGGGAGAGTGAAAAAGCTAGCTTAAAATTCAACATTCAAAAAACGAAGATCTTGGCATTCGGTCCCATCACTTCATGGCAAATAGATGAGGAATCAGTGGAAGCAGTGCGAGTGTTTGTTTTTTTTTTCCCTTGAGCTCCAAAATCACTACAGTTGGTGACTGCAGCCATGAAATTAAAAGACGCTTCCTCCTTGGAAGAAAAGCTATGACCAACCTAGACAGCACATTAAAAAGAAGAGACATACTTTGCTGACAAAGGTCTGTCTAGTCAGAGCTATGGTTTTTCCAGTAGTCATGTAGGGACATGAGAGTTGGACCATAAAAAAACTGAGTGCTGTGGAATTGATGCTTTTGAACTGTGGTGTTGGAGAAGACTCTTCAGAGTCCCTTGGACTGGAAGGAGATCCAACCAGTCCATCCTAAAGGAAATCAGCTCTGAATATTCATTGGAAGGACTGATGCTGAAGTTGAAGCTCCAATACTTTGGCCACTTGATGGGAATACTGACTCACTGAGAAAGACCCTGATGCTGGGAAGGATTGAAGGCAGGAGGAGAAGGGGATGACAGAGGATGAGATGGTTGGATGTCATCACCGACTCAATGGACTTGAGTTTGAGTTAGCTCCAGGTGTTGGTGATGGACAGGGAGGCCTGGTGTGCTGCAGTCCATGGGGTTGCAGAGGCGGACATGACTGAGTGACTGAACTGAACTGAACTGAGGCAAAAAGGGCCTGACTTCCTCAGCTTTACCCTACTCTGGCGATCCCAGAAACTCTTATTTAAAAATAGGAATTTTGCTTTGGCTGGATTTATAAATTGAAAAAGGTCTGTGCTGAATACCTTATACAATCTTTGAAGGCATAAAAATTTAACTCTGAAGTTACAGAACATAGAACTTCCTAAAAGAAATTTCCAGCCAGTGAAGAGGGGAATCCTGTAGGGTCATGCTTTGAGAACTGCACCCCCTCCCATGAGGAGTCCAGGGGCTTATATAAGACGAGGGCTTGCAGTCAGGACTTAGTGATGGGGAACAGAGGTGTTAGGATCTTGTCAAAAACAGTCCTGGGCTGGTGTCAATAGCCCAGTAATTGAGTCTAGCAGTTCAGTGACTCTGTGGCCTTTCTGATATGTAACTACAAGGGAAAGGGAGTGTTGTGAGGATAAGCAAAGGATAAGATGTGCAACACTGTGTCCTTACATGGCAGGGAGAGAGACAGAGAGACACACAGGCAGAGCAGACAGTCTTTTAGAGAGAATTTGCTGAGAACAGAGGACTGAGGTAGGGAGGGCCACTGATGAGAGAGCAGGCAGACTTCCTGACCGACCAGGAAGAGCTGATCTCTTTCATGGGCTTGAGCTAATTGTTATAGTCTCAGGACAAAGAAAGTTCCTATGAAATGGGATGGTGTTCTCATTCGTTGGGGGTCTTTTGATTGTCCACCTTGCCTAATATGGAGGTTGGAACTTGCTATTTAGGGGAAGAATGTGAAGTGAAAAGTGAAGTGAAGTCGCTCAGTCGTGTCCGACTCTTCGCGACCCCGTAGACTGTAGCCTACCAGGCTCCTCTGTCCATGGGATTTTCCAGGTGAGAATACTGGAGTAGGTTGCCATTTCCTTCTCCAGAAAATCTTCCCGACCCAGGGATTGAACCTGGGTCTCCTGCATTGTAAGCAGACAGTTTACCGTCTGAGCCACCAGGGAAGTCCAAGGGACAGAATGACGAATGACAAACAGAATGGCCCATGACAGTGGTTGCCATGGAGCTTTGCTAATTCTGGAAATATTGCCCTATGACCCCAGCATGTGGTTCCATAGTTTATGCTTCAGAAAGACCATGTTGAGATGGGGTGTAAGATTCACCGTGGGGGCAGGGAGCTTTGTTAGGGCCTGACGGAGGGATCAGGCTTGAGCCAAGGTTGTGGCCCTAGAGGGAAATCAGTGTGGGGACTGGCCATAGGCTCTGGAGCGGGAACTGGCAGTCACTGGGGCACAAGGAAGTGGGAGACTGGGAGGCCCTGGGTGTCTGGGCTCAGCAACCAGGGGAGGTCGGGCTGCCTCCTGGGTGTGGGAGCAGCGGGATCACAGTCCTCTGTGAGGCCTCTTGGCCCTCAAGGTGAGACAGGGATGCGGTGGCTGGACATATGCACCTGGTCTGGGAGAGGGTCCAGGCTGGAAATGTCACTGCAATCGTCGCAGGAATAGGAGAGGCCGGGCGGGGGCGTGTTGGTCATAGCCGACTCCACGCGGGTGACTGTGGTGCAGTCCTGGTGGAATCAACTCAGAGCCAGAAAGGGCTGCCTGTCAGGAGCTCAGCTTCTTTCTCTGTTCCCATAAAACCCCCTGTCAGAGTCTGAAACCCTATCAGGAGACTTCTGAGCCCATTGTTGCATGGTTTCATCAAAGGGCGTGTGACCATGCTCGGTCATGTCTGACCCTGGGGACTGTAGCCCGCCAGGCTCCTCTGCCCTTGGAATTTTTCATGCAAGAATACTGGAGCGGGCTGCCATTTCCTCCTCCAGAGAATCTTCCCAACCCAGGGATCAAATCCCCTTCTCCTGTGTCTCCTGCATTGGCAGGTGGGTTCTTTACCACTGAGCCACCCGGGAAGCCTGTTCATCAAAGGGTCCCTGGGAAAACAGAACTACTGCTGGCCCCACCTGTGTCCTCACTGGGAATGAGTCCATCAGGGCCCCGGTGCTCACAGACAACAGGGAGCTCTTGCCCTCAGGACTGGCTCCTCCTTCCAACCAGCTGCTGGTTAGAGGCCCAGGCATCCCCATCCTGGCTCCAGCCTTCAGGGCCTGGCTTCTGGGATAGCTTAAGGGTAAGGAAGACCCTCACACTCCTGTACCTGCCTGGGGTCAAAATGTCTTAAAATCTGCACCTCGCAGATCATGGAGGGCTGAGTGTTTCCAGCGGGTATGGGGGAACCACGGGGCATGAGGTTCCTACGTGTGCAGGGCCTTCCCAGTGCAGAGGTCTGTGCGTTTTCCCAGCCAGTCAGCTCCCCACGTCATCCTCCCAGGAAGCCCAGACCCAGGGTCACCAGGGCAGGGGCCCTCTCTCCCTTTATGTGTAACTGTCAGTCCCACAGTGAGAACCCGGTGCCCACCCTCCCTCGTTTCTCTGTGTGCTGCTCCTTTCCAGAGGACATGTTCAGAGGTTTGAGCATTCTCAGCTGCCACACCCTGGAGAGACCTCTGTAAAATCAAGCCCACTGTTTATGAAAGCTCCATTTTGCCTTTAGTCTACAGATTCTGCTCATTTCCAAAGCTGTCAGCGCCTTTTGCCTCATCCCGCACGGTGAGGTTTTTCTATGTAGTTCTATTACAGTCAGATGCGGTGTCCCATTGTGTGTTCCACTCCTACACCCAAAATAACTAAAATCAAATTGATTATAATCGACCCCTTGGGCTATACACATCTGCAGGCTCAGACAAATGCATAGTGACAGGTATCCATTCTAAAGTATCACATGGAATCCTTTAAACCCCCACCCCATGATCTGCTTACTATCTGTGTAGCTTTGCCTCATCCAGGATGTCATAAATGGGGTCACAGTGATGTAGGAGATATCTGGGCTCCAGGTTAGACGCTAGCAACTGGCCTCCTGTTTGCATTTCACGGGGCATGAAGAAGTGGGCTTCAGCTGGATACTCACAACGGTTAGCATTTTCTGAGACAAGGGACAGCTGGACTTCGGTTATGGCATTTACAGTCAGCCTCCTGTTTGCCCTCTGAAATGGCAGTAGCAACAGCAACAGGGTAAATAGCCAGGGTTTGTCTCTTGGAAACACCATAAAGTAACAGCCATGGCAATAGTCAAGGTAATAGTCAAGGCAAGGACAAAGAGGGGCAAAACCCTGTGTGAGAAGAGGAGTCAGGAATCGCTGCTCCCCCTCTTTTGGGACAAAGGAGGCACTCCACATGCACAGGAAGGCTCTTTGTGGGTTGAAAGTCTGGGGACAGTGCCAGGCCAGAATGAGTCTGGCGCCTCCCTTCACTTTGAGGTCCATCTTGGCTGAGGGGTGTGTGCACACCAAGGGGAGGGTCCCAGCTTAGATCAGGTTGAAAAAGAAACCAGGTAACTGTCTGAAGGAAGACAAAGACCCGGAATATCCGACCTGTGTGAATGACTTAACCGCCTCTTTACTGTGCTCCTCCTCACCAGGGGGGCTGCCCACACACTTTCTCTCCGGATGTGCGTCTGTCTCTGCCTTGCTTCTGTCTCAACTAAACAAATTGTTTCTCTCTGTGCTCTCCCACTTGCTGTTACGCTATGTCTATGATAATGAATTTTATACTTGCATTTACAGTCTCTGCCTCCAGGATAAATGCGTTTTTCCCTGGGACAAAGAGTCAAGGGAAAACATCTTCTAGCCTGTAGCCCTTGCTGCTCTGGTGTCTAGGATTCCTGGTTTTCATCCAGGCTGGCCGGGTTCAGTTCCTGGGCAGGGAATTAAGATCCCGCTTCATGCCCTGCTCACTGTCTTACCAAGTCCAAGCTCACTCTGCTCGTCTCACAACAGGCCAATGAATCCAAAGTGTCGAGGCAAGGAAGAGGCTTTAATTGGGGAACCAGCTGACCGAGAAGATGGCAGGCTAGTGCCTCAAAATATCCATCTTGTCAGGGCCTGGTGGCCACGCTTTTTTATGGGTCAGAAATGGAGGGAGGTGAGGAAACAAAACAAGAAGACTTTTCAATCCTTGCAGATGTCTCCTAGAATGGCAAGCCTCAGGCAGGGGGATGTGTTAGTCTCACTTCCTTACAGTCCTTCATAGGGGGCTCAGATTATCTCCCAGAGGCAGGCCATTATGTATATTTATTATAACAAAAAAGAGTTACAGTCATAGAAGCAGAGCCAGTGTAAATTTAAAATTAACCCTCCCTGGTTACAACTGCTGCCTCGTTGAGTTCAATAGTGTGTGCAGCTTCTTTACACTGAATTCTTTCACTAACAGTGTATGAGCTGATGGTTCATTCCGTTCTATTGCTAAGTGGTGTTCCATTGCTTATGCTTGTAAAGAAAAACAATTTTCCTTTTACCCTTCCAGATTTTTGGTAGAGACTTCCCCTGTAAAAAAGAAAAAACAGATTACCAGGAGAAAAACAGAAGTTTAATAACCTGTATACCTCCTGTATGGGTTTTCCTGGCAGCTCAGATGGTAAAGAATCCACCTGCAATGCGGGAGACCTGGGTTCGATCCCTGGGTTGGGAAGATCCCCTGGAGGAGGGCACAGCAACTCACTTCAGTATTCTTGCCTGGAGAGCCCCCCTGGACAGAGGAGCCTGGCAGGTTACAGTCCATGGGGTCGCAAAGAGTCGGACATGACTGAGCGACTAAGCACCTACCTCCTGTATATACAAGAGCTACCCAGAAAAAGTGAGGTACTCCCTGTAACGTCCAAGGCCATTATTTAAAATACTATCTTCAGATAAAAACAATAGGAGGAAGTCCCTGGGGGACGGGAAGCCAGTTTTGGCAGGTTATCACGCAAAACACCGTAAAGAAGTGTATGATTGTTTGCAGATTTCAGTCAGGGCTCCATGATTGAAAAGAGCTACTGGAGGTTTAATCATCCTTCTATTTCTGGTGCAAAGAGGGACAGCCCTTAAATATGGAAATTTTTCTGTTGTAAATGTCTTTCATAGCCAAGGAATTTTCATACAGTTTTCTGAGATTCCTGTTTGTTTTGTTTTGTTTTTTAATGAGACTGAAATATTCCTTATGCCGGAAAGGCATATTTGGGGGCGGCATATTCTCTTTGCCTTGACATGGATGTATCCCACTTCGCTTGTGCCTTCATCTGTTGAAGGGTATCCTTATTTGTTCAAGTTTTTAGCTATTATGAGTAGTGCTGCTGTGCATAATTTTATCCTTGTTTGAATTTGGAGATAGGTTTTCAAAGCAGTTGACTAAGTACTGAGCATCCCAAGGTGAGACTTGTTTAGCTTTGGAAAAAACTGCCCAGCTGTCTTACAAAGTGGCTGTACAGGCATCCCACGGTTAGGGGAAGCACACTGACTGAAACCGCCCACCCTGCCCAGGCACCATGGTAACCATTTGCATGAGTTGTTTTACGACTGGAGGTCCTGGTAAGGAACAGGGAACTCAGAAGCCACTACCAACCAAAAGAGTTCGGGAAAGGTCAAAAGGAGACACCACATGTCAGACCAGCTCCCAGAATCCTCGCTGGTATCCATCTTGGCTGAACAGGATGTGCACTGTTGTAGCTACGCTCTCCGGAGGCAAACTCACTCAGAAGGACAATGCAAATAGTGGAGAGCAATTTATTACACTGGTGGGTCCAAGGCAGAGTCTCCTCTTAGCCAAGGACCCCGACCAGTTTTTGTGACAACCTTACATACCATAAGAGTACGTGCCCAAACCCACATCCCCAGATTCCTTGAAACTAGTCTGGATAGTGTAAAGGAGAGATACAATCAAGGCTAGCTATGATTTATATGCAGTAAGTCTTAGTTGGATAAACAGGGTAACATATATCAATAGGTATTGTACAGATAATTTGTTTTGCTTTGGGGTAAGTTAGTACACTCCCTTGTTGATGGGATTTCTCGGTAGGAGTCCTGAAGGTCTTTTATCTGGGGGTCGGTTTTCCAATTGTTATCTCGTCTCCATGGATACTGGGCACATAATTTAGTGTCCATCAGGTGAGCACCCAGGCATATAGTCCAAAGTTCACAGTAGTTTCAAGATGGAGACTGATTTTCAAGATGGAGTCTGTTCGGCCTACTTTCCTCCTTCAGCACCACCAGGCAGGGCTCTGAGTCAGAATGATTGGCTAAAGACAACCTGGAAACTAATCCCATCACCATAAAACCTGGGTTCCCTTCCCCTACTGCTCTCCACCCGGGCGCCCTTCCCAATAAAATCTCTTTCTTTGTCAGCACGTGTGTCTCCTTGGACAATTCATTTCCGAGTGTTAGACAAGAGCCCAGTTTCGGGGCCTGGAAGGGGTCCCCCTTCCTGCAACACCACCAGCAATGAAGGAGAGCTTCTGTTGTTCCTCACCCTCCAGCAATTGCTACTGTCATATATTCGGAGCACAGTAGTGCTAATAGGTGCGGTGTGTTATCTCATGATTTTAATTGTTATTCCCTAGTAGTATGATACTTTTGTATAATTTTTGTATGATACTTAGCATCTGCATATCTCCTTTGGCCAGGTGTTTCTGGTTAGATCCTTACCCATTTTTTTTTTTTTAACTGGCGCTATTTTAGAGGTCTTTGTCTATTTTAGGTCCAAATCCTTTATTAGATGTGTGTTTGCAAATATTTTTCTCCCAGTTTGTGGCTTGTCTTTAGACTTTCTGAATAAGGTCTTTCAGGGGAGAAATCTTTAATTTTATAAAGTCTACACTATTTTTATCTTTTGTATATTGGCGTTTTCTGTGTTAAAACTCAAAGCTCATGATCTGCAGACCAAAGCCAAGATCATGTATATTTTCTTATATATGCATGTAATTTTGATTGTTTTGCATTTTAAATGTCTGTTAATGAATCTGAGTGAATTTGGTGTAAGTTTTACAGTTTGTATTTACAGTCATTTCATTGCGTATGGTTTCCACTCGATTGTTCTGTAACTATTTTGGAGAAATCATAAGATATTCATCTCTATTTCAGTTTGAATTGCTTATCTGCAGCAGAACCCCACATATCTGCTCCATGGCCCCCTGGGGCCTGCTCCCTCTGAGATCCAGGAAACAGGAGGACCCACCAAACCGAGCCCATCCCTCATCAATGAGGTCAGGCTGTGCGTTGTCTCTTCAGACTGCGTTCTTTCACAGAGTAATATGCACGTGAGATTTAACCATGCCTTTTGAGGGTTGGTGATTCATTCCTTTCTACTGATGAGTAATACTACTCCATTGCATGTGTATGGGAAGAAAAACAATTTTCATTCTGCCCTTCCATAATAAAAGACAAATCATCAGGAGAAAAAACAGAAGCATACCTCCTCTGTGCTTCCCTGTGGCTTAGTGGTAAAGAATCCGCCTGCAGAACAGGAGAGACGGGTTTGATCCCTGGGTTGTGAAGATCCCCTGGAGAAGGAGTTGGCAACCCATACAGTATTCTTGCCTGGGGAATGCCATAGACAGAGGAGCCTGGGGGGCTACAGTCCATGGGATCCCAGAGTTGAACATGACTTAGTGACTAAAACAACAAATGCCTACTGTATACAGGGGAGCTACCAAAGAAAAGTGAGTCACTCCCTGAAATGTCCTAAGCCATCATCTTAAATACCACCTTCAGCTGAAGACAGAAGATCTTGAGGAATGTGAGAAGCCAGTTATGGAAGGTTATCATGCAAGACACAGTAAAGAAGGATGATTGTTGGTAGATTTAAGGTGGGACCTTTCCATTGATAAGTTACTTGAGTTAATTATCCTTCTATTTCTGGTGCAAACAGGGGCAACCCTTAAATGCAGAGATTTCTCTGTTGTAAATGTCCTTCACAAAAGGCAATTGCTACTTAGTTGACTGAGAGTCCTCTTTTTTTTCCCCTTGAAGCCGACGTAAATAATCCTCACACCAGAGAGGCTTATTTTGGGGTAGTCTGCTCTACTTGCCTTCAAGTTTTTAACTATTATGAATAGCGCTGCTGTGCCTAAGTTCATTTTCGTTTGCACTTGGGCATGGATTTTTCAAAGCGGTTTCTTAAATACTGGAAATAACGATTGTTGGATCCCAAGGCGAGGTTTGTTTAGCTTCAGGGAAAACCGCCCAACTGTGTTACAAAGTGGCTGGGCATGCGTCCCACCAGCAGTGAGGGGGCATTCCTGCTGATCCTCAGCCTCCAGTAATTGATATTGTTATATATTTAGAATTTAACAGTCCTAATAATATGTGTGATGTGATATCTCATGATTTTAATTTGTAATTCCCTAATGGTGTATGATGTTGAGCGTGTTTTTGTTTTTGACTGTCTGTATACCTTTTTTTGGCTGGTTGTCTGTTCAGATCTTTACTTATTTTTTATGGGGTTGTTCAAGAGGTCTTTGTCTATTTTGAGTTCAAATCCTTCATCAGATATGAGTTTTGCAAATACTTCTCTCCCAGATTGCGGCTTGTCTTTTGATTTTCTGAATAAGATCTTTAAGAATCAGTTCAGTTCAGTCACTCAATCGTGTCAGACTCTTTGTGGCCCCATGGACTGCAGCACACCAGGCCTCCCTGCCCATCACCAACTTCCAGAGTTTACCCAAACTCACGTCCATTGAGTCAGTGATGCTATGCAAGCATCTCATCCTCTGTCGTCCCCTTCTTCTCCTGCCTCCAATCTTTCCCAGCATCAGGGTCTTTTCCAATGAGTCAGCTCTTCGCATCAGGTGGCCAAAGGATTGGAGTTTCAGCTTCAGCATCAGTCCTTCCAACAAATATTCAGGACTGATTTCCTTTCGAATGGACTGGTTTGATCTCCTTGAAGACCACAGGACTCTCAGGAGTCTTCTCCAACACCACAGTTCAAAAGCATCAATTCTTCGGCGCTCAGCTTTCCTTATAGTCCAACTCTCACATCCATACATGACTAGTGGAAAAACCATAGCCTTGACTAGATGGACCTTTGTTGGCATAGTAACGTCTCTGCTTTTTTTTTTTTTTTATTTTTTATTTTTTATAATTTATTTATTATTTTTGTCTGTGCCAGGTCTTTAGTTGGGGCATGTGGGGTCTAGTTCCCTGCCCAGGGATTGAACCCAGGCCCCCTGCATTGGGAGCTCGGAGTCTTAGCCACTGAACCACCAGGGAAGTCCCCCGTCTCTGCTTTTTAATATGCTAGGTTGGTCATAACTTTTCTTCTAAGCAGAAAGCGTCTTTTAATTTCATGGCTGCAGTAGTTGTGCATGGGCTTAGTTGCTCCATGGCAGGTGGGGTCTTCCCAGATCAGGGATTGAACCCGTGTCTCCTGCATTGGCAGGTGGATTTTAACCACTGCACCACCAAGGAAGTCATTACGCTCCCCCCTTCCTGCTTTAAAAAAAGACTAAAAGCAACCTGTTTAGTAAGTTTTCAGGAGTCTGAGCTCTGAAGTCAGTATCTGTGGTGTCATTCTCTCAAAGGCTTCAGATCCCGGTTGGGCTCATGAGTCTGGCAACCAGGGTGGGTCTGGTAGCTGAAGACAGGCTTGGCCTCTGGAGCTCTGCCTTCACCGACCCACGCAGGGTCCCTGAGCCCTGGCAGCCAAGCAGAGCGGCGCGCAGGCGGGGCTGGTACAGCCGTGGGACCACTGCAGTCAGAGTGGAGCCTGTTGCGGAGGCAGCTGGCTGTCCTGTCCCCGTGACTGCTGCTGTCCTGTGTGCCCGTGCAGGGCAGTCACGGTGTCAGGTGAGGCCTGGCCGCTGTCGTGGGGACAGGATGGGACCTCAGACAGCTCACATCCCCACCCCACCCCCCACTTAGATCGTGGCTTGTGGCTGCTGTCAGCTCCCTGGGCTGGGAGGCTGGGTAAAGCACCAGTCCCATTGCTCAAGGTCAGCTGAGACCCCAAGCTCTGGGGTCACACACTGTCCCTTCCACCATGCAGGTCGTCCCACTTCTGTGAGGGAGGGCCTGTGTGGGGCTGTGGATAATGGGGGATTTGGGGGTGTTGTGGGCTGGCCTAGGAGCCAGCTTTTTGAGGGGAAGAGAGGGGAGCAGAGGGGAGGGAGAAGCTTTGAATTGCTCAGGCTTCCAGGGGATTCCAGGCCCAGCTCCGGTGGGAGGTACAGGTAAGAAGCCCCTGCAAGTTGCTCGGTCCCCACCGTATTTCAGTTGAAGCCCCTCTGCCTGCACCACCCCTAACTCTCCCTCCCGCAGCCCCTGCCTAAAGCCGCAGAAGATGGGGACTCTATACGGCTTCCCTTCCTGTAGGGAAATCAAGCCACAGAAAAACGTGTTCCTTTAAGAAAGCATGAAAGAAAGGAGAAAATACTAGTGGGTGGTTATTACTGACATGGTTCATGTAGAGATGCTTCAGAAGCCTGGTACAGGAAGGGAACTGAGGGCCATCGCCCCCAGTTCTGGAGTTTGCACCCTCCGCCCCCCGTCCCACGGCCCACTCTCCCCTTAGTGTCTTCTGGTGACCGGGCGAAATTCAGCCTCCTGAACCCATCCTGGAAGGATGAGGCCAGGGCAGAGGTCATTCACAGAGGGGAGGGTGTGGTCGACTCTTTAGAACGCCATTGTCTCTACTCTGTGTCGGAGCTCCGTTCTGGGTCAAAGCAAGCGTGGCTTCCTGATGCGGTCCCCACCTTCACTCACCGCGGGGCCTTTGTGCCCACCTTGTCCCCTCGTGCAGCCTGGTCACCCCTCGGACCCGTGCTGTGCGTATCTGCTCTGCTCACAGTACACCCCGGGGTCCATCAGACTTCACTCATAAAAGGGACGTGTAAGGAAGAACTATTCCATAGTTAAGAATTTCAAGGTCTCTACAGCGTTGACAAGAGCACATGGACACAGGTACGAGGCTCGTGCATAGAGAAGCTGCTGTGTGGGCTTCGAGGACCCTCCGTGTGGGGGTGGGATGGGGGCCGGACAGGGACTTCCTTCACACGCGGCTCCAGGCTCTGCTCATGGCAGGGCGGACGACTGTCGGCACTGCCTGTCCGTGGAGGGGCTCTGAGGCTGCCCAGCTCAGCAGGAACGGCAGTAGTGGGAAGGGAGGTCGCCCTCCCTTAGCACCCCTGACCTCACACCCACTCATCAGGGCAGCCGAGTGCCTAAATGGCCCCTTCCTCGTCTAGCTCTGAAGACCTGGAAGGTGTGGGGGCTGAAGGACATGCAGAAAACAAAATTCTGTAAAGCAATTATCCTTCAATTAAAAAATAAGAAAAGGGTAAAGAAAAAAACACAAAGAACAGCAAAGGTGGGGCTTGCCTTCTCAGCCAGCCTCTGCCAGATTCTCCCTGTGCTCATGCATCAGACCAAAATGCTGCTGCCTCCACCGTGTGTCACAGATTAGAATAGAGACACAGAGAGGCTGAGCATCTTGCCCCAGGTCACAGAGCTGCTGAGGGCAGGGCTGAGAACTGGACCCCTGTGGTCGAATCTGGAGTCCAGATGCTGTGATGACTCTGAGGGAGCGGCAAAGACCAGATGGCCCAGGCTGAGCCAGGTACACACACACGCACACACTCAGGTGCACAAGGCCTTCACTTTGAGACTACAGAAATCAGAGGAAACCTGAGGGCAACCAGGAGAGGCCAAAGGAGAGTCGAGGCCTATAAGGAGGAGAGGCCACACTTCCCAGGAGGCCAGGGAGTTCTCTTCTCTGGTGAGTTTGTCTCAAACCCTAGATTCCTCTCCCTGGACCCAGGAACTGACTGTCCAGTGGCCTAACTGAGTTGGCTCCAGAATTATGCCTTCCCAGGGGTTCAGCTACCACTGGACCCCACTGCTCTCAGTAATATGCGGGGAATAAGTACATAGTCTGGGCTTCAGATTTGTTTGGAGACAAAATTTATTAGAAGAGGAGTACAAAAAACCATGAAGGCAATCGGCATGAACATCTCCAGAACACTTAAGAAACCCTCTGCTGTTTATCTACCTCCTTTCCTGTCATGAAAGTGTCATAAAGTGAAAGTGTCATAAAAGTGCTTATCACACTCTTTCTTTCAAATATTTATTTACATATTTATTTATTCGGCTGTGATGTGTCTTAGTTGCAGCATGTGGGAGCCAGTTCCCCAATCAGGTATTGAACATGGGTCTCTGCATTGGATTCTTGGCCACTGGACCACCTGGGAAGTCTCTCCTCATACTCTTGGGGACAGTAACGGGTCATAGACCTCCTCTGAGGCCCCCTTAGAGCTGCGGCATGGGGTGGCTGCAGTAATCCTCCTGTGGCTAAGATGTGGTTTGTTGGTCATGACTCACTCACACTCCCTGCAAATATAGGGCTTCTCCCCTGTGTGTGTCCTCTGGTGTCTCATGAGGAGGGACTTCCAATGGAAGCTTCACCCACACTCCCCACAAACATAGGGCTTCTCCCCTGTGTGTGTCCTCTCGTGTGTGATGAGACTTGACCTATCCTTGGAGACTTGCCCACACTCTCCTTACTTGACTCTTATAATCCCTGAGACCCCTGCCCCCATGAATAATTTGCCTGTGTCCTCTGGATTCAGTTTCTGGCTTGTGCTGGGCTCTTCTGTCATTCTCTCATGCACCCCAGAACCCCCTACTTGTCCTCTGGGTGAGTAGGAAGAGGCCCTTGAAATCCTCTTCAGCCTTATGCTTTTCAGCAAAGGTTGGGGCCTTTCCTTGGCCTCGCAACCCTCAGGTTTGTCACTCTGGCTATGTGTATCAGAATATCGCTGCTGCTGATTTTGATTGCCTGGGCAGGGATCCTCTGCTTGGAGGTGGTCTCTTGCAGATGGTCTCAGGAGTGTCTGAGAGGAGTGATTGCGTTGGGCGTGTTGGCTGAGGAATTTCTGACTGGAGAAGGCCAGAGAGCAGGAGGCACGTGGGTGGATCTTGGGCTTCGGTTCTCCTGAAAGAGGAAGCTTTTGGTCAGGTAGCTGGCTTGCCATGGTAAGGCCTGCCCACTAATCATCTAAGTGTTGACAGCGCACGATTTGTCTCCCATCAAGTGTGTCTTTACAGTCCACTTTTCCATTCCATTCTTATTCTCTACATCTAGAGAAATCCAGGAAGCTTGTGTCAGGAGCCTTTTCTACATATCACCCAGACTAGGGACCTTCCAGCAGCATCAGAAGCAGCGTCTCTCCTGAGAGAGGTGGATCTGCAGGGACATTTCCCTGCGTGTAAGTATCTGAAAAGTCATGTTACAGTGGCCACAGGTACTTTACCCTATTGAGAGATAAGACTGATGACTTAAGTGGAATCTCCTGAGCAGCTCCCTGTGAGGGGAAAGGGTCTGTTAAGTAAGGGGTGCCTGGCCTGGAGCCCTCTGCATATGGGAGTCAGCACAGGGGGTGGTTAGAGCAGGTGTGAGTAAATCTCCAGTCTCCTTTCTTCTGAGTTCTAAGATGGAGAACAGAAGCTAAGAAAGGCTGGTGGAGTCTGGAGAGTTAGTCCCTGTTTTATCAGAAAGTGTGAGATCTCCTACCTGTCCATCTATATACTTTGTTAAAACTTGTTTACATGTATTTTTCAAACTTTTACTTTTGTAATTTTATGTTTTAAGGTTACATTATGTATTTATTGGCCATGCTGCATGGTTTGTGGGATCTTAGTTCCCCGACCAGGAACGGAACCCCCGCCTCCTGCAGTGTCAGTGTGGAGTCTGAACCCCTTAACCGCCAGGAAGTCTCTTCTCCATACTTTGTTTCTTCTCCCTTTAACTACTGGTTCAGGAGACTGAGGCTCCACACTGACCACAGATGCCCAGTTCACTGTAAGCTTCCTGAACTTCCCGTTAGTAGGTTTAACTTCCCAACCTTCTTACTTAGGAAATAGTTCACTGACACATCTACTCAGAAAATATATGTTACGGCGTTGACATGACACGTAAGGCATTGAGCAGAGGTCTGGGCATAAACACTAACAAAGCATGGTCCCTATCATCACAGCTGGATTTCCTGAACTACTTTTAGTTCAAAAAAATGTCAGCACTTTTGCATTTAATGTAATGCTTTCAAACACTGTATGAGTTATGTATCCTTATCTTCACTTTACAGAGGAGCAATCAGGACCTCAGAAACTGTACAAGATTTTCCCAAGGCCCCATTGCTAACTTCATGTCTCAGATCAGTCCAGCTTAAACCCAAGCCTATCCAAAGTCCACGCCACACACCTAGGCCATACTTATTAGCTTTTCTACAGGGATTAGAGGAATTAATTAGAGAAACTCCCCAAATTTTCTCTTACCGACTTTTTGTCTGGGGTGCTGTCCAGCGGTCCTTGTTTTTCTGGGAGGGGGCACAGGTTTCTGAGCCTGCTTGGAGCCACTTGTCTTCAGCAATTTTGCTGCTCCCAGCAATTCCTTCAAACTAGATTTCTTACTTAATGGTGCCTTGGACATTCCCTTCCACTTGAGTAAAAGATAACATGCATTTCTTTAGTTCTTTAGGACTTTATGAAGTGCTTTCACATGCATGACTTTAGTTAATACTTTGACAATTCTTGGAAATACCTGGTGGAGGGGGGCTTCTGAACACAGGAGTGTAAAATAAGGACCTAAGTGGGTAGTGAAACAAAACTAGAATTCATATCTTAAGGTTCTTTCCCTTCAACTTTCTGCATAAAAGTGAGAGCAAGGCAGGGAGAATAGTTGGAGGTCAGGGAAAGAAGAGGGTAAGTGCTCATAGAGAAATCCGAGGGGTTTTCTATTAATTAGTGGACCTTTGATGGATGAGGAAGTATGGAAAATTACAGAGGGGACAAAACACATCTGGAAAATAAGGTGACAAAGGAGTGAGATTGAGAAGAGAAAAGATGATCGGCAGAAACACATTTAGACAATAAAGAAAATGAGCTGAAAGTTGCAGGTTGCCATGTCCTAGAGACAACGTTTGGAATTAAAGTAGCTGGCCTTATCAATTCTGCTTGAACAAGGCTGTATGACTAGCTGGTTCTCCTCAGTTTCCTGATCCATAAATTGGTATACATGCTAATTCTTAATGTTACAGTGGACATGAAATTTAATAACATTTCAACAAATCGTTGTGTGAGCTATTTAGTACAGTATGAATGTGAGCGTACATCCCTGCCATCAATTTATCCCTTCAACTGCCTCTATATTTGAAGTCTAGCTCACAGATACTATGTTTAGCATTCTTTGACCTTCTCACTGGTAGGTGAATGTTTAAATGTGGAGTCACTCATTCACAAAACATTCAGGGGGCCCTTGGAGGCTTTGAGCTGGGCCTGGTCTTCTGAGAATTAATGGGTATGGGCCAGGCTCTCACAGCTCACAACACTGGGCAGGCTAAACAAATGATCCCAAACAGGAGAGTTGCCTAATCAGAGCTCAGGGGCAGGACTTGTGACTTCCTCCTGCAAGAACGAGCATTTGAAGTGATGCCCAGATGATGAGTTTCTACTCAAAAGTGGGTAACCTATGTGAAAGTCCTTCAGTTATTTTCTTATTTGTTGCTTTTCAGTCATAAACCTGAGGTTTGTCAGGGTTGCGAGTTGCTTCCTCTTATTGGAGTGGGAGGCTCTGAGGTAGGGATCCTGTCGCCTTCATCATCCTGGACTGTCCACTCTACAAGCTGCCCAGCATGTCCTTAAGCTTCCCTTTAGTCAGATGTCTTAGCATATCCCTCCCTAGCACAGCACAAAAGAACTGAGGTTGAAAACATCTCTCAGATGAATGATATAAAGATGTATGAATAAACTTCATAAAACTATGTAAGTTTTAATCATTTTGTAAGGAGTTTAGAAAAAGTGCTTTGGATTAGATTGCACTACCAGTGATACTGTGATCTCAGGCATATAATAAATCATTTTTTTTACCTCAGTTTTGTGATCGATAATGGTGATAGCTATATACCTACTTATAGGTACTGTAGGATTGTTTTAAGGTTTAAGTAAGTTTATTCACATAAAATGCTGAAAGTCTTAAATATTGTGAACATAATGAAACAATAGGACAGCCTACTATTGTTGCTGTTCTTACTAACTGTAAAGATGGTGATGATATCAGACACGGTGCTAAAGACTCAGGACAGAAAGGCAGCAGGCTCCAGGATCTCTGTGTTCTCTCCTGTCCTCACCTGTGACTGGATCCATGAGGAGGATACTTTGGCAACAGGATTTGGGAAATACTCACCTTCTGGAGTTCACTGTGCCCCACTCTGAAGGCCATCCTAGAAGGTTTACCTAAAAAATGATGAGAATCAGTGTTTTGGTTAGTAAATGTTTCCAAACTCTGGGCATTCTAATTGAGGACACATAATTCTGAGCCAGAGAGTGACAAGGACAAGGATTACCAAAGGAGGAATGGAAAATGATTTCTGTATCATCAACTCCTATGCTTCCACTGGGAGCATTACATAATTTTCTTAAAATTAAAAAAATATATGAAACTTCATTGTGCCTCATCTGATGTCCATAAAGTATCTAATAAATTTACTAGCCTTTCATGACAAAAATACTCAACAAAGTAGACATAGAAGGAAGTGACTGGAATATAAAGGTCATATATGAAAAGTCTACCTCTAACATCATAGTCATCAGTGAAAAGCTGAAAACTTCTCTAAGATCCAGAAAAAAAGGCAAGGATGCCCATTTTCAGCATTTCTATTCACCATAATGTTAGAAGTTCTAGCCAGGGCATTAGGTTAGAAAAGGAAACCAAAGGGTTCAATTTGGAAAGAAAGAAGTAAAATTATGTCTGTTCACAGAGGACATGATTTTATGTATAGAAAAGTCTTTAAAATTCCACACACAAAAAAAACCTGCAGAGAAAGTTGCACGGTACAAAATCAACATTCAAATATCTTTCCATGCATGAACAATGACCATTCCAAAAAGGAAAATAAGAAAACAATCCTATTTATTTTTTATTTTTTTAAAACTATATTCAAGATCTAAGTTTAAATTTTTAAAAATATTTATTTTTATTTATTTATTTGTGCCAGGTCTTCGTGCAGCATGTGGGATCTAGTTCCCTGATCAGGGACTGAACCCAAGTTCTCTGCATTGAGAGTGTGGAGTCTTAGCCTCTGGACCACCAGAGAAGTTCCAATAATCTTATTTATAATAGCATCAAAAAGAATGAAATAATTGGGAGTAAACTTAAGGGGATGAGAGACTTATACATTGAAAACTACAAAAGTATTGCTGAAAGGAATCTGACACAAGTAAATAGAAAGGCATCTCATGTTTATGGATTTGGAGACTTAATATTATTAAGCTGTTCATACCACCCAAAGCAATTTAAAGATTCAATGCAATTCCTATTAAAATCCCAATGGAATTTTTTTCTGATACAGAAAATCTATCCTACAGTTAATACCGAATCTCAGAGGACCCCAAATAGGCAAAACAATCTTAGAAAGAACAGCAAAGCTGGAGGCCTCTGATTTCAGAACATATTACAAAAGTACAGGAACCAAAAGAGTGTAGTTTTGGCATAAAGTGTGTGCTTAGTCACTCAGTCATGTTGACTCTTTGTGACCTTTTGGACTGTAGTCCACCAGGCTCCTCTGTCCAGGGGATTTCTCAGGCAAGAATACTGGACGGGGTTGCCATTTCCTTCTCCAGGGGCTCTTCTTAACCCATGGATTGAACCTGTACCTCCTGTGTCTCCTGCATTGAAGGAAGATTCTTCACCTGCTGAGCCACTGAGGAAGCCCGTTGGCATAAAGACAGACATGTCAATCAATGGAACAGAATAGACAGCCAGAAATAAACAGAAATACACTCTTGGATACATGGTCTAATGATCTTCATCAAGGGCGTCAAGACAACAGGGAAAGTTTAATCCCTATAACGAATGGTGCTGGGGAACAAAATATCCATATGCAAAATAACAAACATCTTACATCAGGAAGAAAAATCAACTCAGAATGGATTAAAGACCTAAATGCGAGACTTGATAAGACTCTTAGAGGAAAACAAAGGTGAAGCTTCATGACACTGAATGAGCAATGATTTCTTCGATATGGTACCAAGTGCACAAGTATTAGTAACAAAGTAAAAATAGACAAATGAGATTACAGTAATCTTAAAACCTCTGTGCAGCAAAAGGACACAGTGAACAGAGTGAAAAGGATGGTAGAAAATATTTGTAAAGTATGTATCTGATAAGGGGTTAATAAGCATTCACCAATATGAAGCCTACCTATAAGTCAGGAAGAGAACCTGATTGACCACGATGGCACCCTGATATCAAACTTCCATGCTCCAACATTGTAAGAAAACAAATTTCTGTGATTTAAGGCATGCAGTTTGTTTTGTTATGGCAGTCTGAGCTGACTAATACAGTGGGAGAAGGAATTCAATAGACATTTCTCCAAAGAAGATACACAAATGGCCAACAATCATATGAAAAGATGCTCAATATTACTAATCAATAGGGAAATACAAATTGAAACCTTCTGTGATGGGCAATATGAATAAGAAGACAATAGCAAGTTTGGTAAGGATATGGAGGAATTGGAACCCTTATACACTATTGTTGGAAATGTAAAATGTTGCAGTCTTCATAGAAAACAGTATGGAGTTTCCTCAGAAAATTAGAAATGCTGTATGATCTAGCAATTGCACTCAAGAGTGTATTTCCATAAAAAATTGAAAGCAAGATCTTGAATAAATAGTGTGGACATCTATGCATCATTGCAGCATTATTCCCAGTTGGCAAGATGTGGAAGCAATCTAAATGTTCATTGGTGGATAAACAAAGATTATATGTAAGATATATCTTATATCTGTTATATACACATGGACACAATGGAATGTTTTTAAGCCTTAAAAAAGAATTCTGTCATATGCTACATCAGGGGTGGGCCTTGATGATATGCTAAGTGAAATGAACCAATCCAAAACAGACAAATAGTGCCTAATTCCACTTCTATGAGGTATCTAAATTAATCAAATCCATGGAAACAGAAAATATAATCATGGTTTTCAAGGGCTATGAGGAGGAAGGATTAGAGAATTGTTCCTCAGTGGGTTAGAGCTTCAGTCAAGCAAGATGGAAAAGTTCTACAGATTTGTTGTACAGCAATGTGTATATATATCCCTGGTGGCTCAGAGGTAAAGAATCCGCCTGCAATGCAGAGATGCAACAGACGCAGGTTCGATCCCTGGGTTGGGAAGATCACCTGGAACAGGAAATGGCAACCCATTCCAGTATTCTTGCCTGGAGAATCCCATGGACAGAGGAGCCTGGCAGGCTACAGTCCATGGGTATGCAAAGAGTTGGACACGATGGAGCGATTAACACTATGGCCACTAACACTAATGCGTACATAAATAGCAAGAGCGTACCATACACTCAGAAATTGTTAAGAAGGTAAATAAAGATGTGCAGAGGTATGGTGAACTGTGGCGTATGTATTCCCTATGAAGAATCTCTCATCATGTCAAAACCTTTGCAGACAACCAAATGTTTGGTTTTCATGTCCCTTTTACTACTTTTATTTTTTTTCTAGTTTAAATTTAATGACTTTGGTATTAACGATACACATACTAGTAAGTGCTAAGACTTAAAATCTTCTGGTTCAGTTGTGACTCCAGACAGGATCCAGAGAGGAGTTCTAAAATCTCTTCTCTGGGTTTTATGGAGACTTTCTTTACCCTCCTATGTTAGCCTCTGAAGGCACTGTGTCCACTAGTTTTAATAACCTAAGGGAACAGAAGGACTTCCCTGGTGGCACAGTGAATGAGAATCTGCCTGCTGATGCAGAGGACACAGTGTCACAAACTACTGAGCCTGCATGTGCTCTGCGATGAGAAGCCACTCACTGCAACCAGAGAAAGCCTGTGCACAGCCACGAAGATCCAGTGCAGCCAAAACTAAATAAACAATTTTTAAAAATCTGGGAGAGCAGAAGTTCATAGATGGAGAATTATAGAACTATCTAAATCGTTTTCTCCAGTCTAGCAAGATTAACTCTTCTACACTGTCTGAGCAGCAGAAGAGGAAGTGAGCTGCTCACTTCTATTTTATAATGAGTGCGCTTCATTTTATTTACCTGATGCTGTCTCTGGTCAGTGAAATGTGGGAAAGATCAGGGAGAATAAACAGTTCTCTCAAACCCTTTCCCAGAATTAAAACAAAGAATTAGTTTCACCTTAGGGTAAGAAGATCATGTGTTGTTGTTTTATACACATACATAAATAATGTATCTTGACATAATATGTTAATCATTTCCTCTTCTAAGAGATTTAATCCAATAACCAATTAGGAGATTAGTATTAAATCTCTTTGGTGAATTTATTTCTAAGTTTTCTTTAACTGCCTTTCATTAAGAATGTTTAGCAAAAATAATTCTATTTAAAAAGAATGATAAATTTTAAACATAAAACTTTTGAGACTTACACTGGAAAACCTATACATTCATCTTCACTCAGGCTTATGTCAATTTTCGGCCACAACTACTTTGGAATGCTGAAAATTATGTTTTCTTTGCTAATGGCTGAGATGTAGTTGAGACCTAAGTGCAGGCTGGCTTCAGGAAGACACCTCTAAATCCTCCTGGCCCCTCACCTTGCTTCCTTGGTGTCCATTCTTCATCAGAATCCTCAGTGTCATCTACCTGGGGTTTGATGACCTGCCTGCGGTGATGCATGAAAGCTGGTCGAGTGGCTCTGAAACCTGGAAAGAAGCAAAATATTTGTTATAAGAAGGAGGAACAAAGCACAGAAGCAATGGAAAGTGTCACAAAGTCAGGGAAATCAGTAGGATGAGCTGGGAGAATCTAGAACAAGGCAAGAGGTGAGCTCTGCACTGCAGGGTCAACTTCCCTTTGGTACAAAACAATAAAAATTTCCTCCAGGTTAGTCTCCACACAAAAGGCAACTGTGAGCAAATGAAGCCACCTAAGAGAGGGCCAAGTGAGCACTGAGGGTGAAGACCTGTTTCATGTTTCCCAGGCTTACAGGCACCCAGCACTTCCTGTTACCTATAGCAATCAGCGTTTCGTAGTTCCTTTTCACATTCCTATATCGGATTTTTTCCCATTCTCCCATCTCTTCCCATTCTTCCTTGGAGAAGTATACAGAGATGTCTTTGAAAGCATCTTTGGCCTAAGGAAAATAATAGATTTCATCAGTGATTTACTAATATAAGTCAGACCTTAGAGCTGGGCCTTCTCCTCCACCTTTTATGCAGGGAGTAGCCTGAAGCTACTGGATGGTCTCTGTGAGGCAGGGATGAAGACTTTCCTTCCCGACTGTGTCCTGCTTAACTGAACAAACACTGAACATTTTCCTAACTCTCCCTGGACACAGAGCAGTTGATGATGCTAGTGTCCTGTTTTGTCCCACTGCACCCCACTATCTCAGACAGGACCAGGCATTCCCATCCTGTGTACGGTCATAGAGAATTTCACTCAGCTGCCCAGGCAAGCAGTCTGTGGTCCTTCAGGGACCAGCGCCGTGTCCTTCCTATAGAGCTGGCTTAGAGCCCAGCTTTGCCGCCTCTGCCTCTCACCGTGGGCTTCCACTCTGTTCTCCCGGCATCTCCCTCAGTGCTCTCCTCTGGAGACCTGTTCGGCCTCATGGCCATTGGAGTGCTCAAGGCCAAGGTGCCTGTGGAAGAAGAAGGTGCTGAGATAGCCCAGATCACTGTCCAGAGCCTGGTCTGTCTTCCTTGAGTGGAGTGTCCAGGGCAGGAAGGTGAGGGGAGAGTCGGGGTGAGGGTATTGGTGGGATGGACGGACCCTGACCAGCTATGACAGACCAGCCTGATGTGAACTAGCTTTGGTTTCTTTGGTTCCGCTAAAGTCCAGCCCCTCCGAGGAAAGGCACTGGGAGGGACGTGTCTGTGGGTGACGGAGGGAGTCCTGAGGAGACCTGGAAGCCCCTAACTGCTGGACTGGGTTCAGGCTGAAATCAGGGCTCTGTTCTAGCGCAGGAGAGGGAATATTTCTCCAAGAAGGGTTTTAAGGCTCTCCGCCTGGGGACTCAGAAAAATCTGGGCATAACGTGGGTTCTACGTCTAAGCGACAGGTCACTTGGCCTGAGGAGATCTGGGTCACACGGGCTGAAGGAACTGGGCTCTTCAGAGAGAGGGGACTGGGGATCTTTTGGCTGATGTAGAATGCACAGGGTGAGAGAACTTGGGATCTTTGAGGCTGAGGAAATCGGGTTTTTTTTTTTTATTAAGGCGCTTTAGGTCTCCTACAGGCAGGACAGTTGGGATCTTGAGGACGAAGAGTTTTAAGAGCTCCCAGGCTGAGGTATTCAGGGTCTCCGAGGTTAAGGAAATTTGGTCTCTCTGTGATGCTATTTTTAGGGTGCCTCAGGCTAAGGGGAACTGGGGTTACTCTAGGTATTTGAGGGTCGCAGCACTAGGGGATTCGGTGTTTCTGTGGGTGAAGGGACTTGTAGTCCCTGAAGCTGACAAGAGGCAAGCTTCCTTCAGATTAGGACTCAGATTCCTCAAAGCTGACGGGATTTGGGGCCTCCCACCCTGGAATTTGAAGCCATCAGGCTAAGGGTTTATGAGGTTTGTTCAGGGTGTGTTCCCGACAGTCTCCCCGCTGTCCTGCGGCGCTGCCCAACCCGGCCTGGGGCGCGCTAGTAGCTAGCGAAGTCCACTCCTCCCGCGCTGAGGCGAAGTGAAGGGCGAGCAGCCGGCCTGTACCCTGTCAGGCACGAGCGACCAATCGGCGTTGCGACCGAGGCAGTCTGGCCAATAGGCGCCGGGAGGGTGCGGAGCGCGATGAAGGCCCCGCCCAACAGCTCAGGGATTGACTGCTCTGGGGGCGTGTCTGTCAAGAAGCCTCCAGCGCGCAGGCGCGTCTTGGTCGTTTTCTTTGCTGGTTTTCAGGCAAGGCCTCTTACGCCTGGATCCTCAAGTGGGCGGGTTGTCCTCAGGCTCGATGTTTCCTTCCAGCGCCCTCAACTGGAATCTCGTCTCCCCCAGACTGTAGTCGTGCTCCCGGACTTTCTTCTAGGCCCACCTGTGCCCTACCTTGTCAAATCCAGTTTTGGCAAGAACTCTATGTGATGAGTACTGCATTATTCAGGGCAAAAGGGTGCAATTAACTAAATTCTGTTGAGACACAGGATAAACAACATATGGTCAAAGATTTAAACGCAAGGCATGGAATAAGTATGTTAGAAAAAACTTGGAGGGTTTTAAACCTCAAAGTAGAAGTGGCACTGATGAGTCATCTGTATATTTAATGTAGGTATTAAAAGCCTTCAGAAATGAGGTATAAATAAAACCTCAAAGCCTTGCAAGTGTTTTCTGTAAAACGAAGCATCGGACTGGAGGACAAAGGATACACAGAGCTGAGTTTGCTTGACACCTGCTGGCTTCACAAGATAAAATAGGGACGCTGTTTCTGGCCCTTAACTAGCTTTGCTCACAGAAAAACAACGTGATTTCCATGTATTGGAAGCAAGACAACTGACTGTGGATTTAGTATCAAGTGGTGGTTTGGAGTCTGGACAGAGAAATATTACCAGGAAAGTGAGTTTACCTCTTGGGGGGTGTTGAGTCAGAAGATACAACCCAGCCAAAGCTCATGGGAAGGAAAAGTGTATTACTTGCAGAACTATGGAGAACACCATGGAGCTTTCCAGAGCAGTGTCTCTCTAAACTGCAAACTTGGGGAAGCTTTCATCTATGGGTACAGGCATGTTCAGGCTTTCATGGTGGCTCAGACGGTAAACAATCTGCCCATAGCAGAAGACCCGGGTTCAATCCCTAAGTGGGGAAGATCGCCAGAGGAGGGCGTGGCGGTCCACTCCAGTATTCTTGCCTGGAGAATCCCACGGACAGAGGAGCCTGGTGGTCCATGGGGTTGCAAAGAGTCAGACACGAGTAAGTGACTAACATGTTAAATTTACAGGCATGTTCATTAAGGGTCTTGGGCTGTGGCAGACTCCAAGCTTCAGTTGATTGAAGTCTTGACAGTTAGAACCAGTCACCATAAGCATCCCTTACATTCCAGCTGGTCTGGTATAGATATAGATATCTATTCTTGATATTGATATAGATATCTATTCTTCTTCATATTCTTTCCCCTAATCAGTTCACTTCAGTCGCTCAGTTGTGTCTGACTCTTTGTGATCCCATGGACTGCAATACGCCAGGCTTCCCTGTTCATTACTAACTCCCAGAGCTTACTCATGCCCATTGAATCGGTGATGCCATCCAACCATCTTATCCTCTGTCATCCTCTTCTCCCGCCTTCAATATTTCCCAGCATCAAGGGTCTTTTCAAATGAGTCAGTTCTTCACATCAGGTGGTCAAAGTATTAGAGCTTCAGCTTCAGCATCATTCCTTCCAATGAATATTCAGGACTGATTTCCTCTAGGATTGACTGGTTGGATCTCTTTGCAGTCCAAGGGACTCTCAAGAGTCTTCTCCAACACCACAGTTCAAAAGCATCAGTTCTTTGGCACTCAGCTTTCTTTATGGCCCAACTCTCACACCCATACATGACTACTGAAAAAACCATAGCTTTGACTAGGTGGACCTTCGTTGGCAAAGTAATGTCTCTGCTTTTTAATATGCTGCCTAGGTTGGTCATAGCTTTTCTTTCAAGGAGCAAGAGTCTTTGAATTTCATGGCTTCAGTCACCACGTGCAGTGATTTTGGAGCCCAAGAAAATGAAGTCTGTTACTGTTTCAATTGTTTCCCCATCTATCTGCCATGAAGTGATGGAACTGAATGCCATGACCTTCATTTTCTGAATGTTGAGCTTTAAGTCAGCTTTTTAACTCTCCTCTTTCACTTTCATCAAGAGAGTCTTTAGTTCTGCTTCACTTTCTTCCATAAGGGTGGTGTCATCTGCATATCTGAGGTTATTGATATTTCTCCCGACAATTTTGATTCCAGCTTGTGCTTCATTCAGCCTGGCATTTCACATGATGTACTCTGCACAAAAGTTATGTAAACACGGTGACAATATATAGCCTTGAAGTACTCCTTTCTCAATTTAGAACCAGTCCGTTGTTCCATGTCTGGTTATAACTGTTGCTTCTTGACCTTCATACAGATTTCTCAGGAGGCAGGTAAGGTGGTCTGGTATTTACATCTTTTGGGAATTTTCCAACAGTTTGTTGTGATCCACACAGTCAAAGGCTTTGGCATGGTCAATAAAGCAGAAGTAGATGTTTTTCTGGACTCTGTTACTTTTTCTATGATCTAGTGGATGTTGGCAATTTGACCTCTGGTTCCTCTGCCTTTTCTAAATCCAGCTTGAACATCTGGAAGTTCTTAGTTCACATATGTTGAAACCTCACTTGGAGAATTTTGAGCATTACTTTGCTAGCATGTGAGATGAGCGCAATTGTGCAATAGTTTGAGCATTCTTTGGCAGTGCCTTTCTTTGGGATTGGAATGAAAACTGACCTTTTCCAGTCCTGTGGCCACTGCTGAGTTTTCCAAATTTGCTAGCATATTGAGTGCAGCATTTTAAGAGCATCATCCTTTAGGACTTAAAATAGCTCAGTTGGAATTCCATCACCTCCACTTGCTTTGTTCATAGTGATGCTTCCTAAGGCCCATTTGACATCACATTCCAGGATGTCTGGCTCTAGGTGAGTGATAACACCATCGTGGTTATCTGGGTCATTAAGATCTCTTTCGTATAGTTCTGTGTATTCTTGCCACTTCTTCTTAATATTTATTGCTTCAGAAGTGGTCCATACCTTTTCTGTCCTTTACTGTGCCCATGTTTGCATGAAATGTTCCCTTGGTATCTCTAATTTTCTTAAAGAGATCTCTATTCTTTCCCATTCTATTGTTTCTATTTTTTTTGTTGTTGTTGCATTGTTCACTTAAGAGGTTTTTCTTAATCTCCTTGCTATTCTTTGGAACCTTGCTTTCAGATGGGTATATCTTTTTCCTTTTCTCCTTTGCCTTTAGCTTCCCTTCTTTTCTCAGCTATTTGTAAGGCCTCCTCAGACAACCCTTTTGCCTTTCTGCATTTCATTTTGATGGATGGTTTTGATTATGGCCTCCTGTACAATGTTAGGAACCACCGTTCATAGTTCTTCAGACACTTTGTTTATCAGCTCTAATCCCTTGAATCTATTTGTCACTTCCACTGTATAATCATAAGGGATTTTATTTAAGTCATACCTGAATGGCCTAGGGGGGTTCCCTACTTTCTGCAATTGAAGTCTGAATTTTGCAATAAGGAGGTCATGATATGAGCCACAGTCAGCTCCCAGTCTTGTTTCTGCTGACTGTATAGAGATTCTCCATCTTTGGCTGCAAAGAACATAATCAATCTGATTTTGGTATTGACCATCTTGTGATATCCATGTGTAGAGTCTTCTTTTGGGTTGTTGGAAGATGGTGTTTACTATGACCAATGCATTTTCTTTGCAAAACTCTGTTAACCTTTGCCCTGCTTCATTTTGTACTCCAAGGCCAAACTTGCCTCTTACTCCAGGTATCTCTTGACTTCTTACTTTTTAAAAAAATTATTTATTTATTTTAATTGGAGGCTGATTACTTTACAGTATTGTGGTAGCTTTTGCCATACGTTGACATGAGTCAGCCATGGGTGTACATGTGTCCCCCTGTCCCAAAGCCCCCTCCGGCTTCCCTCCCCATCCCATCCCTCTGGGTTGTCACAGGACACCAGCTTTGAGTGCCCTGTTTCATGCATCGAACTTGTCTAGTCATCTGTTTCACATATGGTAATATACATGTTTCAATGCTATTCTGTCATATCATCCCACCCTCGCCTTCTCCCACAGAATCCAAAAGTCTGTTCTTTACAGCTGTGTCTCATTTGCTCTTGTGTATAGGGTCGTTGTTACCATCTTTCTAAATTCCACATGTATGTGTTAATATACTGTATTGATATACTGTTTTTCTTTCTGACTTACTTCACTCTGAATAACAGGCTCCCATTTCATCCACCTCATTAGAACTGACTCATATGTGTTCTTTTTAATGGCTGAGTAATATTCCCTTGTGTATATGTACTACAACTTTCTTATCCATTCATCTGCTTATGCATATCTAGGTTGCCTCCATGTCCTAGCTATTCTAAACAGTGCTGCAATGAACATTGGGGTATGGGTGTCTCTTTCAGTTCTGGTTTCCTTGGTGTGTATGCTCAGTAGTGGGATTGCTGGGTCATATGGCAGTTCTATTTCCAGTTTTTTAAGGAGCCTCCACAATATTCTCCATAGTGGTTGTACTAATTTGCATTCCCACCAACAGTGTAAGAGGGTACCCTTTTCTCCACACCATCTCCAGCATTTATTGTTTGTAGACTTTTTGATGGCAGCCATTCTGACTGGTGTGAGATGGTACCTCATTGTGGTTTTGATTTGCATTTCTCTGATAATGATTGATATTGAGCATCTTTTCATGTGTTTGTTAGCCATGTATATGTCTTCTTTGGAGAAATGTCTGTTTAGTTCTTTGGCCCATTTTTTGATTGGGTCATTTATTTTTCTGGTATTGTGGTGCATGAGCTGCTTGTGTATTTTTGAGATTAATTTTTTGTCAGTTGTTTCATTTGCTATGATTTTCTCCCATTCTGAAGGCTGTCTTTTCACCTTGCTTATAGTTTCCTTCATTGTGCAAAAGGTTTTAAGTTTAATTAGGTCCCTGACCTGTCTCTTGAGAAACCTGTATGCAGGTCAGAAAGCAACAGTTAGAACTGGACATGGAACAACAGACTGGTTCCAAATAGGAAATGGAGTGTGTCAAGGATATATATTGTCACCCTGCTTGTTTAACTTATATGCAGAGTACATCATGAGAAACGCTGGGCTGGAAGAAACACAAGCTGGAATCAAGATTGCCGGGAGAAATATCAATAACCTCAGATATGCAGATGCCACCATCCTTATGGCAGAAAGTGAAGAAGAACTAAAGAGCCTCTTGATGAGAGTGAAAGAGGAGAGTGAAAAAGTTGGCTTAAAGCTTAACGTTTAGAAAACTAATATCATGGCATCTGGTCCCATCACTTCATGGGAAGTAGATGGGGAAACAATGCAAACAGTGTCAGGCTTTATTTTTTTTGGCTCCAAAATCACTGCAGATTGTGCTTGCAGCCATGAAATTAAAAGACGCTTACTCTTTGGAAGGAAAGTTATGACCAACCTAGATAGCATATTTAAAAGCAGAGACATTACTTTGCCAACAAAGGTCCGTCTAGTCAAGGTTGTGGTTTTTCCAGTGGTCATGTATGGATGTGAGAGTTGGACGGTGAAGAAAGCTGAGCACCGAAGAATTGATGCTTTTAACTGTGGTGTTGGAGAAGACTCTTGAGAGTCCCTTGGACTTCAAGGAGATCCAACCAGTCCATCCTAAAGGAGATCAGTCCTGGGTGTTCATTGGAAGGACTGATGTTGAAGCTGAAACTCCAATACTTTGGCCACCTCATGCGAAGAGCTGACTCATTGGAAAAGACCCTAATGCTAGGAAGGATTGGGGGTAGGAGGAGAAGGGGACGACAGAGGATGAGATGGTTGGATGGCATCACCGACTCGATGGACATGGGTTTGGGTAGACGCTGGGAGTTGGTGATGGACAGAGAGGCCTGGCCTGCTGCGATTCATGGGGTCGCAAAGAGTCAGACATGACTGAGCAACTGAACTGAACTGAATTGAGGTCCTGTTTTTTTGTTTTTGCTTTTATTTCCATTACTCTGGGAGGTGGGTCATAGAGGATCTTGCTCTGATTTATGTCAGAGAGTGTTCTACCTATGTTTTCCTCTAAACGTTTTGTAGTTTCTGGTCTTAAATTTAGATCTTTAATCCATTTTGAGTTTACTTTTGTGTATGGTGTTAGAAAGTGTTCCATTTTCATTCTTTTACAGGTAGTCGACCAGTTTTCCCAGTACCACTTGTTAAAGAGATTGTCTTTTCTCCATTGTATATTTTTGCCTCCTTTGTCAAAGATAAGGTGTCCATGGGTGTGTGGATTCATCTCTGGGCTTTCTGTTTTGTTCCATTGATCTATATTTCTGTCTTTGTGCAAATACCATACTGTCTTGATGACTGTAGCTTTGTAGTATAGTCTGATTGACTTCTTACTTTTGCATTCCAGTCCCCTATGATGAAAAGGACATCTTTTTTTTTGGTATTAGTTCTAGAAGGTCTTGTAGGCCTCATAGAACCATTCAACTTCAGCTACTTTGGAATTAGTAGTTGGGGCATCAGTTCAGTTCAGCCGCTCTGTCGTGTCCGACTCTCTGCGACCCCATGAATTGCAGCACGCCAGGCCTCTCTGTCCATCACCAACTCCCGGAGTCTACCCAAACCCATGTTCATCGAGTCGGTGATGCCATCCAACCATCTCATCCTCTGTCGTCCCCTTCTCCTCCCGCCCCCAATCCTACCCAGCATTAGGGTCTTTTCCAATGAGTCAACCCTTCGCATGAGGTTGCCAAAGTATTGGAGCTTCAGCTTCAACATCAGACCTTCCAATGAACACCCAGGATTGATCTCTTTTAGGATGGATTGATTGGATCTCCTTGCAGTCCAAGAAACTCTCAAGAGTCTTCTCCAACACCACAGTTCAAAAGCATCAATTCTTCGGCGCTCAGCTTTCTTCACCGTCCAACTCTCACATCCATACATGACCACTGGAAAAACCATAGTCTTGACTAGACGGACTTTTGTTGGCAAAGTAATGTCTCTGCTTTTAAACATGCTATCTAGGTTGGCCATAACCTTCCTTCCAAGGAGTAAGCATCTTTTAATTTTCAAGTTGGGGCATAGACTTGGATTATTGTGATATTGAATGGTTTGCCTTGGAGATGAACAGAGATCATTCTGTCATTTTTGAGCTTGCACCCAAGTACTGCATTTTGGACTCTTTTTATGACTATGAGGGCTACTCCATTTCTTCTAAGGGATTCTTGCCCACACTAATAGTTGTAATGATCATCTGAATTAAATTCACCCATTCCAGTCCATTTTAGTTCACTGATTCCTAAAATGTCAGTGTTCACTCTTGCCATCTCCTATTTGACCACATCCAATTTACCGTGATCATGGACCTAATATTCCAGGTTCCTATGTTCTTTATGGCATCGGACTTTACTTCCATCACCAGTCACATTCACAACTGGGCACTGTTTTCACTTTTTCTCCATCTCTTCATTCTTTCTGGACTTATTCCTCCACTCTTCTCCAGTAGCATATCGGGCACCTACCAACTTGGGGAGTTCGTCTCTCAGTGTCATATCTTTTTGCCTTTTCATACTGGTCATGGGGTTCTCAAGACAAGAATACTGAAGTGGTTTTCCATTCCCTTCTCCAGTGGACCATGTTTTGTCAGAACTCTCCACCATGACCTGTTTGCCTTGGGTGGCCCTACACAGCATGGCTCATAGTTTCATTGAGTTAGACAAGGCTGTAGTCCATGTGATCAGTTTGGTTAGTTTTCTGTGATTGTGGTTTTCATTCTGTCTGCCCTCTTATGAATAAGGATAAGAGAGTTATGGAAGCTTCCTGATGGGAGACAATGACTGTGGGGGAAACTGGGTCTTGTTCTGACGGGCGGGGCCATGCTCAGTAATCTTTAATCCAATTTTCTGTTGATGAGTGGGGCTGTGTTCCCTCCCTGTTGTTTTGCCTGAGGCCACAGTGTTGACCCCCGCTTCCACCAGAGACTCCTGGGCTCTCGCAGGGAAGTCTGACTCCGTCACTTGCGGGGAACCTGCTCCTTCCTCCTGGTGCACACAAGGTTTTGTTTGCACCCTCCAAGGGCCCATTTCCCAGTCCTGTGGAAGTTCTGTAATCAAATCCCACTGGCCTCCAATGTCTAATTCCCTGGGGGTTCTCAGTGCCTTTGCCAGATCCCCAGGTTGGGAAATCTGTTGTGGGTCCTAGAACTTTCTTAACAGTGCGAGAATTTCTTCGGTATAAATGTCGTGCAGTTTGTTGGTCATCTTCTCAGTGGCTCTGTGGTGGGGCTAATGGCAACCTCCTCCAAGAGGGCTCATGCCACACGCTGCATGACCCAGGTCTGCTGCAGCCAGAGCCCCTGTCCATGCGTCAGGCCAGTGCTGACCTGTGCCCTCGCAGGAGACACTCAAACACTCAAAGGCAGGTCTGGTCAGTCTCTGTGGGGCCTCTGGGTCCTGGTGCACATAAGGTTTTGTTTGAGCCCTCCGAGTGTCTCTGGTGGGGATGGGGTTTGATTCTAAATGCGATTTTGCCCCTCCTACCATCTTGTTGGAGAAGGCAATGGCAACCCACTCCAGTACTCTTGCCTGGAAAATCCCATGGACAGAAGAGCCTGGTAGGCTACAGTCCATGGGGTCGCAAAGAGTCGGACATAACTGAACGTCTTCATTCCACTCACTTCACTCACTTCATACTTTATCACTGGAGAGGGAACTGGCAACCCACTCCAGTATTCTTGCCTGGAGAATCCCATGGACTGAGGAGCCTGGCAGGCCATGGTCCATGGGGTCGCAGAGAGTTGGACACGACTGAAGTGACTGAGCTACCATCTTGTTTGGCCTTCTCCTTTGCCCTTGGGTGTGGGGTATCTTTTTTTGGTGGGATCCAACATTCTCCTGTCAATTGTTGTTGTTGTTTCGCAGTGAGTTGCAATTTTGGGGTTCTTGCAGGAGAAGATGACCACACGTCCTTCTACTCTGCCATCATTCCCCTTATAAGTTATTACAAAATGTGGCGTGTAGTTACCTGTGCTATACAGTAGGTCCTTGTTGATTATCTATTTTACTTTAATTTTTTAAAATGTTGATTTTACTTGTTTATTTTATTTATCTATTTTTGGCTGCACTGTCTTTGTTGCTGTGCTTGGGTTTTCTCTAGTTTCAGTGAGTGGGGGCTACTCTTCCTTGTGATGTGAGGGCTTCTCACTGCAGTGTCTTCTCTGGTTGTGGAGCACAGGCTCCGGGATGCGCGGGCTTCTGTAGTTGCAGCACATGGGCTCAGCAGTTGTGGCTCCCAAGCTCTCGAGCACAGAATGAGAAGCCCTCACACTGCAACAAGGAGAAGCCCACACTCTCCTCAACTAGAAGAAAGTCCACGCAGCAGCAAAGACCCAGAGCAGCCAAAAATTGACAATCAATCAATAAATAAAATTATAAAATAACAACAGCAATAAACCCCCACAAAAATCAGAGCTGGTATCAGGTAGCCCGGTAATTAGGTCTGTTTGTCTCTGGTTCATTGCACTGCTGCTTTCTTTCTGAAATGCAAAAAGAAGGAAAACTACAAGGGGTGGTCTGTGGTAAAGGCAAGCTCCAGGGAGTAAGTAGCATGGGGTTAGAGGAGAGTAAGTGCAGGGTGCAGCTCAAGCAGAGCAGGGGCAGGAAGGCAGACTCGGTCACAGAGCGCAGAGCAGGGGCAGGAAGGCAGACTCGGTCACAGAGCGCAGAGCAGGGGCAGGAAGGCAGACTCGGTCACAGAGAGCAGAGCAGGGGCAGGAAGGCAGACTCGGTCACGGAGCGCAGAGCAGGGGCAGGAAGGCAGACTCGGTCACGGAGCGCAGAGCAGGGGCAGGAAGGCAGACTCGGTCACGGAGCGCAGAGCAGGGGCAGGAAGGCAGACTCGGTCGCGGAGCGCAGAGCAGGGGCAGGAAGGCAGACTCGGTCGCGGAGCGCAGAGCAGGGGCAGGAAAGCAGACTCGGTCGCGGAGCGCAGAGCAGGGGCAGGAAGGCAGACTCGGTCGCGGAGCGCAGAGCAGGGGCAGGAAGGCAGACTCGGTCGCGGAGCGCAGAGCAGGGGCAGGAAGGCAGACTCGGTCGCGGAGCGCAGAGCAGGGGCAGGAAGGCAGACTCGGTCGCGGAGCGCAGAGCAGGGGCAGGAAGGCAGACTCGGTCGCGGAGCGCAGAGCAGGGGCAGGAAAGGGAAACCTGGGGGACCCGGCCTGCTCACTGTGCTCTTTAACTTCTATGTTCTCAGGAAAAAAAAGAAAATCATGTCTCTCTTTTCCTTTTCACTGCAACACTGATAGAAGCAACTTAATGAGAAGGACTGGCTTTCAGGAGCCTGGCCTCGTTCTCCAGTTCCTGTATAAAAGCAGTGAGTTTGAGACATCACCAGGAGAAAAGCAGGCATTTAATAATTTGTATACCTCCTGTATATAGGGGAACTATCCAGGAAACTTGAGTCACTCCCTGAAATGTCCAAAGCCATCACCTCAAGTACGATCTTTAGAGAAAAATAAAAGAAAGACCTTGGGGAAAGGGGGAAGCCTGTTATGACAGGTTATCATGCAAACATAGTAAAGAAATGTATGATTGCCGCAGAATTAAGTCAGGACCTCTCCACTGATAAGAATTACTTGAGAGTTACTCATCATCTACCTCTGGTGCAAAGAGGGATAGCCCTTAAATATGTAGAGTTCTCTGTTGTAAATGTCCTTCACAAAAGGGCGATTGCTACTTAGTTTTCTGAGATTTCTGTGTTTTCTTTTTTAAAAAAGTTAGACCGAAATAATCCTTATGCCAGAGAGGCATATTTTGGGGTGGCATATTCTACTCATCTTATCATGGATGCACCCCATTTTGCTTATGCTTTCATGTATTGAAGGATATCCTGAATTTTTTTCAATTTTTTAGCTATGATGAATAGTGCTGCTGTGCATAATTGCATCCTTGTTTGAATTTGGGATAAATTTTCAAAGCAGTTGACAACACTGAACACATGATTGTTGGATCCAGTGTTTTGGCTTTGGAAAACACTGCCCAGCTGTGTTATAAAGTGGCCGTACATACATCCCACCAGCACTGAGGGAGACTTCTTGTTCCTCATCCTCCAGCAGTGGATATTGTCACGTATATGGAGTTTAGTAGTCCTAATAAGTGTGGTGTGATACCTCATGAATTTAACTCAATGTTCCCTAGTTCAGTTCAGTTCAGTTCAGTTGCTCAGTCGTGTCCGACTCTCTGCGACCCCATGAATTGCAGCACGCCAGGCTTCCCTGTCCATCACCAACTCCGAGAGCTTGCTCAACTCATGTCCATCGAGGCAGTGATGCCATCCAACCATCTCATCCTCTGTCATCCATTTCTCCTCCCACCTTCAATCTTTCCCAGCATCAGGGTCTTTTCAAATGAGTCAGTTCTTCGCATCAGGAGGCCAAAGATTTGGAGCTTCTGCTTCAGCATCAGTCTTTCCAATGACTATTCAGGACTGATTTCCTTTAGGAATGACTGGTTTGATCTCCTTGCAGTCCAAGGGACTCTCAAGAGTCTTCTCCAACACCACAGTTCAAAAGCATCAATTCTTCGTCACTCAGTTTTCTTTATGGCCCAACTCTCACATCCATACATGACTACTGGAAAAACCATAGTTTTGACTAGATGGACCTTGGTCAGCAAAGTAATGTCTCTGCTTTTTAATACATTGTCTAGGTTGGTCATAGCTTTTCTTCCAAAGAACAAGCGTCTTTTAATTTCATGGCTGCAGTGACCATGTGCAGTGATTTTGGAGCCCAAGAAAATAAAGTCTCTCACTGTTTCCATTGTCTCCCCATCTATTCACCAAGAAGTGATGGGACTGGATGATCTTAGTGTTTTGAATGTTGACTTTTAAGCCAACTTTTTCACTCCACTCTTTCACTTTCATCAAGAGGCTCTTTAGTTCCTCTTCACTTTCTACCATTAGGGTGGAGTCATCTGCATCTCTGAGTTTATTGATATTTCTCCTGGCCATCTTGATTTCAGCTTGTGCTTCATCCAGCCTGGCATTTCTCATGATGTACTCTGCGTGTAAGTTAAATAAGCAGGGTGGCAATATACAGTCTTGACATACTTCTTTCCCAATTGAGAATCAGTCCAGTGATCCATGTGTGGTTCTAACTGTTGCTTCTTGACTGGGATAAAGTTTTGCAGGAGGCAGATAAGGTGGTTTCATATTCCCATCTGCTGAAGAATTTTCCACAGTTTGTTGTGATTCACACAGTCAAAGGCTTTATCATAGTCAATGAAGCAGAAGTAGATTTTTTTTGCTGGAATTCTCTTGCTTTTTTATGATCCAGCAGATGTTGGCAATTTGATCTCTGGTACCTCTGGCTTTTCTAAATCCAGCTTGAACATCTGGGAGTTCTTGGTTCATGGACTGTTGACGCCTCGCTTGGAGAATTTTGAGCATTACTTTGCTAGCATGTGAAATCAGTGCAGCTGTGTGGTAGTTTGAACATTCTTTGGCATTGCCCTTTTTGGGATTGGAATGAAAACTGACCTTTTCCAGTCCTGTGGCCACTGGTGAGTTTTCCAAATTTCCTGGCATATTGAGTGCAGCACTTTAACAGCATCATCTTTCAGGATTTCAAATAGCTCAGCTGGAATTCCATCTCCTTCACTAGCTTTGTTCATAGCGATGCTTCCTAAGGCCCAGTTGTCTTCACACTCTAGGATGTCTGGCTCTAGGTGAGTGATCAAATCATCATGGTTATCTGGGTCGTTAAGATCTTTCTTGTATAGTTCTGTGTATTCTTGCCACCTCTTCTTAATATCTTCTGCTTCCGTTAGGTCCATACCATTTTTGTCCTTTATTGAGCCCATCTTTGCATGAAATGTTCCCTTGGTATCTCTAATTTTCTTTGCACATATTCAAGTATTTTAACTGGGATGGGTGGAGAATGTTCAGGAGCAGCTAGCCTAGGGATCAGGCAGCATTTACTTCAAGATGCCTCTGCGTGGTCCCCCAGCTTCCCACTGAGGACCCTCCTTGTGGGAGTGGGGGTGGGGGGTTGGGAGGGTAGAGGAGGGGGTCGGGAGTGCGGAGGAGGGGTGGGAGAGTGGAAGGGCTGCTGTCTGCACGTAAGTTCCCACCCCCGACCATCTTCAGCATTGCTCATTGGTGTAGCAAGCGTCCTAATTGGGTTTTCACGTGTGTAACTGGTGGGTTCTAAATGAGCAATGTGAACAGTGACACTAAATGTCCTCAGTCAGGACTAGATACTTACTACGCCACATACAGGTGTAAGAACCTGGGGAGGCATGTGCAGCCAGTACCCCTAGGGACAGGGTTCAGACTTGACCCCTCAACATTTTGCGGTCCAGCCACTGCTTTAGCATTTCTGAGGGCCCAGTGCTGACTCTAAGGGTTCTGTAATCCAGCCTCCATCTTCCTTTAGTGAGACCCACACTTCTAGGATCCCACAGAGCAGGGCCTGTGTGAGTTCTCTGTGGCTTCTCTAACAGACAACCACATGTTGGGTGATTTAAAACAGCAGGAGTTCATCCTCCCCCATTCCTGGAGACCAGACACCTGAGATCAAGGTGGCGCAGGGCTGAGGTCCCTCCAGAGGCTCCAGGATAGGGTCCTTCCTGCCTTTTCCAGCTTTGGGGCTCCAGGGGTCCCGGGGCTTGTGGCCCCCTCCCTCTCATCTCTGCCTCAATCTTCACGAGGCTTCTTGTCTGTGTCCTCTTTCATCTCTTATAAGGACTCTGTCAGTTGGATTGAAGGTCACCCTAACCCTAGATGACCTTACCTTGAGATCCTTAACTACATCTACAAAGACCCTTTTCCCAGGTGTGGCCCTGTTCCTGTGTTCTAGGGGGACATCTTTTGGGGCCACCATTCACCCCATTATCTGTATATAAAATAACCCTTATTTTAGGAGATCACACAGGCCCATGTAGACGGGCACAGACAGCGGCCACACAGGTGGAGTCTGGAGAGAATGAGGATCCTGGATCACCTGGAACGGATCAAGGCCTGGCTTCATCAGGTGAGGGGAATCACAGGGAGGAGGGGGCATGGTCTTGTTCAGGCTTCAAAAGACCGTGTTGGGTGGGATGTGAGACGCACCGTGGGGGCAGGGAGCTTTGTCAGGGCCTGATGGAGGGATTAGGCTTGGGCCAAGGCTGAGGGTGCAGAGGGGAATTAGTGTGGGGGTTGGCTGTACGCCCTGGAGAAGGAGCTGACAGTCCCTGGGGCACAAGGAACTGAGAACCTGGGAGGCCTCCATGTTCCTGAACCAAACTTGAGTCCACACACCTGAGTGCAGTAAAGCCAGTTGCCTGACACCAGTTGCCGTAAAGGAAAGTGCAGCATTAATTGTAAAGGCACCAATACGTGGAGACAGGTAACTCGTGCTCTAAACCCTGAAGTCCCTGAGGGTTTCAGGAAAGCAGTTTTACAGGCCACATTGGGGGGGGGGCGGGGGTCACAGACTATGTGATTGGCTGGTGCACGGTTCTCTGGTTGGTGAGGTAACAGGTGGCTAACCTCACAAATCCCCAGGCACTGGACACCCTGGGGGTGACGTGTTCATGCTCATCAAGTAGTTAACTTCTTCCACTCAGTGGGGCTTCTGGCAGCTGTAAAACAACTCCCTGAGTGTGCCTCAGATACTGTTATCTCCATACTTCAGAGAGGAGCTGCAGCAGAGGATACGGGACGGGATCTGTCCTGGGAGGGCCCCATAGGCTCCTGCTTGGTTCCACCAGGTGTCTGGGCTCAGCAGCTGGAGAAGTTGGGGCTGCCTCCTGGCTGTGGGCAGCAGCAGGACCGCAGTCCTCGAGGGGCCTGTTAGCCCCCAGGATGAGATGGGGAGGCCGTGGATGGACAGATGCACCTGGCCTGGGAGAAGGGTGCAGGCTGGAAATGTCGCTGGAATCATCGCAGGGAGGAAGGGGAGAGGCCAGGAGGGGGCAGGTGGGTTACAGCACCTACATGCAGGTGATGGTGGTCCTGTTGGACACAACTTAGAGCCATAAGGAGTGGTGGTCAGGGGCTCAGCTTCATCCTCTTGTTCTTTGCTTATCTGTAACTTCCCACTCCTGCAGCGAGGAGCCTGGGCCCCACCATTTGCATTTGTCAGTTCTTTTCTCCTCTTCAGATTACATGTACAGTGGGCTCAGAATTGCTAGCTACTGCACTCTGGAAAGATCTCTATAAAGTGAAGCCCAGTGTTTATGTGCAGGCCATTTTGCCTTTTGTGTATAGATTTCATTTGCTTCCAAAATCAACACATTTTGCCCCATCTCCTACAGTGAGATATCTTTTTCATGCATTTCTAATGTGCTTAGGTTTTGTTCATTGTGTATTCTGTCCTGCGACTCTCCTACACTCTGAATAACTATACTTGAATAGATTGTTTTATCCCTTGGGCTATACAAATTGATGAGCGTAGACAAATGCATAGTGACAGGTGTCAATCCTAAAGCATCACAGGGAATACTTCAACCCCCTTCAGCAGATGATCTGCTTATCATCTATGTAGCTTTGCTTTTCCTAGAATGTCATAAATGAGGTCATACTGTGTGCTGTCTCTCCAGACTGTATTCTTTCACTGAGTGATATGCACGTGAGATTTAACCATGCTTTTCACGGTTTGGTGGTTCATTCCTTACTACTGATGAGTAATACTCCATTGCATGGGTATGGGAGGAAAAACAATTTTCACTCTGCCCTTCCATAATAAAAGACAAATTACCAGGAGAAAAAATAGAAGCATACCTCCTCTATGCTTCCCTGGTGGCTTTGTGGTAAAGAATCTGCCTGTAATACAGGAGACTTGGGTTTGACCCCTGTGTTGGGAAGATCCCCTGGAGAAGGAAATGGCAACCCATTCCAGTATTCTTGCCTGGAGAATCCCATGGACAGAGGAGCCTGGCGGGCTACAGTCCATGGGGTCGCAAAGAGGCGAACACGACTTAGTGACTAAAACAACAAATAGCTTCTGTATACAGGGGAGCTACCAAAGAAACCAGAATCACTCCCTGAAATGTCCAAAGTCGTCACCTTAAATACCATCTTCAGCTAAAAACAGAAGACCCTGAAGAATGGGAGAAGCCCGTTACGGAAGGTAATTATACAGAACACAGTAAAGAAGGGTATGATTGTTTGTAGATTTAAGTCAGGACCTCTCCATTGATAAGTTACTTGAGTTTTAATTATCCTTTTATTTCTGGTGCAAACAGGGACAACCCTTAAATGCAGAGATTTCTCTGTTGTAAATGTCCATCACAAAACAGCAATTGCTATATATTTTCCGGAGATTCCTCTTTTTTTTTTTTTTTTCATGGAAGTGGACTTAAGCAATCCTCACAGCAGAGAGGCATATTTGGGGGTGGCATGTTCTACTTGCTTGGACATGGATATACCCCAATTTGATTATGCATTCATCTATTGAAGGATACCCTGATTACTTCAACCTTTTAACTATTATGGATAGTGCTGCTGTGCCTAAGTTCATCTTTGTTTGCATTTGGGCATGGATTTTTTCAAAGCAGTTTCCTAAATACTGGAAGTACGCTTGTTGGATCCCAAGGTGAGGTTTGTTTAGCTTTGGAGAAAACTGCCCAACTGTGTTACAAGGTGGCTGTGCGTGCGTCCCACCAGCAGTGAGGGAGCATTCCTGCTAGTCCTCAGCCTCCAGCAGTTGGTATTGTCATATATTTAGAGTTTAGCAGTCCTAATGTGTGTAGTGTGATAGCTCGTGACTTTAATTTGTAATTCCCTAATGGTATATGATGTTGAGCGTGTTTCTGTTTTGTACTATCTGTATAACTTTTTTTGGCTGGGTGTCTGTTCAGATCTTTACTTATTGTTTATAGGGTTGTTCAAGAGGTCTTTTTCTATTTTGTGTCCAAATCCTGTATCAGATATGAATTTTGCAAATGTTTTTCTCCCAGTTTGTGGCTTGTGTTTTGATTTTCTGAATGAGGTCTTTCAGAATAGACATCTTTATTTCTATAAAGTCCACAATATTATTCTTCTGAGGACTGACAGCTTGTGTGTTAAAACTCAAAGCTCATGATATACAGGCCAAACCCAGGGTCATGTAGATTTTCTATGTTTATGTCCACAATTTTGATAGTTTCAAAATTTAAATGTCTGTTAGTAAATTTGAGTGAATTGGGTGACTACATTTCATTCTATACAGTGTCAAGTTAATTATTCCTTAACTATTTGGGAGAAGTTTTGGATATTGGCAATACTTCAGTTTGAATTTCCATAGTTTAATGGACCTGGCAGAACTGCCCAGAGGGGCGGAGTCTCCACTTAGCTGTGCCTGCGCGAGTGAGGGAGGCTTGACCTGCAGTTTTCATTGGCTGGCAGGGAGCGAGGAGCCCGCCTCCCTGACCCACTCCCACCCCAAGCGGAACTCCCGCTCTGACTGAGCACCTGGCTGCGTGTGGCTGCTGACAAGAGTGTGGTCTCCTCAGGACCCATTGGGGCTTCAGCTTTGGGACGTTGTGGGGTTCAGTTCAGGCTGAAGGGAGTCTGGTCTCCTCAGGACCCATTGGGGCTTCAGCTTTGGGACATTGTGGGATTCAGTTCAGGAAGACAGGGAGTCTGGCCTCCTCAGGACCTGCTCGGGTTTTGGCTTTGGGGCATTGTCGGGGTCACTTCAGCCTGACAGGAGGTGGGTCTCCTCAGGACCCATTGGTGTTTCAGCTTTGGGACATTGTGGGGTTATTTCAGGCTGAATGGGTGTCTGGTCTCCTCAGGACCTGCTGGTGCTTCAGCTCTGGGACTTTGTGGGGTTCAGTTCAGGCTGACAGGAGTCTGGTCGTTTCAGGAGCCACTGGGATTTCAGCTTTGGGACATTGTGGGGCTCAGTTCAGGGAGACGGGAGTCTGGCCACTGAGGACCCACTAGGGCTTTGGCTTTGGGACGTTGTGGGGTTCAGCTTAAGCTGACAGGAGTCTGGTCTTCTCTGGACCCATTGAGTTTTGAGCTTTGATACATTTTGGGGTTCAATCCAGGGTGATGGGAATCTGGCTCCTCAGGACCCATTAGGGCTTTGGCTTTGGGACATTGTGGTGTTCAGTTCAGGCTGACAGGAGCCTGGTTTCCTCAGGACCTTCTGGGGCTTCATCTTTGGTACACTGTGGGGTTCAGTCGAGTCTGACAGGAGTCTGGTTTCCTCAGGACCTGCAGGGAGGTGGTGCCGCTGAAGGAAAAGGTGAGGAAAATAGGGAAGAAACTTTCTGTGTGTGGCTGTTGCTGAGTGTCTGTCTTCAGAGGACCCAGGACAGTTAGGGCTTGATGTGGAAAGTTGTGGGGTTTTAGTCAGTTTTTGTCTGTGGTATAGAATGGTGTCCAGTGTTGTTCCTTGGTGTGTGGTGTCCATTTTTCCCAGCATAGTTTATTGAGGGGACTGTCCTTTCCTGGGTGTGTGTTCTTAGCTCCTTCCTTGTAAATTGATTACCATGAACCTGTAGATTTTATTTCTGGGCTCTCTGGTATCTGTGCCTGTTTCTGATACAGTCCCACACGTCTTGTGGTGCCTTTAGGTGCGTAATGTAGATTGAAGTCGGGGATGGAGGTGCTGCCAGCCTGTTCTCCTTTCTCGGGGTCACTTTGGCTCTTCTGGGTCCTTTGTGGTTCCACACAGATGTTAACATTGTTTCTGTTTCTGTGAAAAATGTCAATGAGATGTTGGTAGTGATTGCATGAATGTGTACGTTGCTTTGGTTAGAATGGAGATTTTAACAGTATTGTCACCCATGAGCATGGGATATCTTTTCATATCTGTTCAGTTTAATTGAGCACTGTGTCTTGCAGTTTTTAGCTTGCAGATCTTTCAAGTCCTTGGTTGAATTTCTAGTTTTGGGGGGATGCAATTGTACAGGGGATTATTTTCTTAATTTCTCTTTCTGATAGTTCACTATTAGTGTAGAGAATCACACACGATCTTGCAGTTCTACTGGTTTATTTTTTGGCCATGCAACTCAGTATGTTGGATCTTAGTTCCCTGACAAAGGATCAAACCCGTATCCCCTGCATTGGATGTGCAGAATCTTCACCACTGGACTGCTAGGGAAGTCCCTGAATTCATTTTATAGTTCTGACAGTTGCTTTGGTGTAATGTTACATGGAAAACTAGAATTCAGACATCTCATAGTTTCAGTTCCATCAGGGCCATCCGCAGCACCCAAGGCATGGTGGCTACTCTTCCTACGGTGACCTTTAATACCATGTGGACTACTACAAGGCAGTTAGCATCACTACTTTAGTTGAATTTGGTCTGGTTAAGTCTTGGACTCTATTGCAATGTTTGATGCCATCTCTGATTTTCTGGCATGTGACTTACATGGTTGTACTGAAAAGTAATTTACTTTATAGTAAAATTTCAAAAGTGTCAATTTTAAATAGTGGTACAAAGTTTTCTGTAATCACACCGAAGAATGCAATGTGTTTTACCCCAAACAGGGTCACTTTCCCAGGGAACCAGCCCATAACCCCAAAATGGGGGATAGTTATGGTGTCCACATTACAATCCTATCCATAGGACCACTTCAACTTGCATCAGCTGCCCAAACTTTGTGCAAATGTCTTTCTCCATTCTAAGGCAGTTTTCTTTTTCTGGGACCACCACTGGGGCTTTCCCTCATGTTAAAACTTCCATGGATTTAAAGTGACAAGATGACTATGATCTGCGTGGCTTTTTCTGTGTGGCTTCTTTCACTGAGGATGTTTTCAGTGCTTTTCCATGTTGTAACCTGTATCATTTTTAATTGTGATTACAAACATATAATATTTATCATTTGAGTCATTTTAAGTGTACACTTCTATAGCATTAACTGCACTCACATTGTAAAAATATCCTTACCATTTATCTCCAGAATCTTTTCCTTTTCCCGAAGTGACACTGTAACCATTAAACACTCACCACCCTCAATCCCTGGCTACCTTATTCTACTTGGAATTTGTCTTATATGGATATCTCGTACTGGTGGAATCATAGAACTTTTTTCCTTTTGTGTCGGCCTTGTTTCAACTTCACATAGTGACTTGAAGCTTTATTCACATTAGAGCATGTGTGAGAGTTGTCTTGTTTTTAAAGGTTGAATCATGTTCCATTGTGTATCTACTACACTGTGCTTATCCATTCATCTGTGGAACGCTTGTGTTGCTTCCACATTTTGGCTACTGTGAATAACGCTTCTATGAATATGGGATACGAATATCTGTTCCAGTTCTTGGTTTTAAATATGTTGGTGTATTCCCTGGACAGGAATTGGTGGATTCTATGTTAATTCTGTGTTTGTTTTTGAGGAGCCCCCTACTGTTTTCTGCAGCTGTGGCTCTATTTTACTATATTCCTTTATATGGCAGAGGAATGCATCTTATGGATGGATCTAACTTATTTTGCCTGTTCATTCATCTGTTGGTGGACATTTTCATTGTTTTTACCTTGGGTTGTTGAAAACAGTGCTGCTATGAATATTGGTGTACAACTTTATATTTGAACACCTGTTTTAAATTCCTTATATGTATATCTAGGGGTGGAGCTTCCAAAACATATGATAATTACATTTCTATATTTTTGAGAAAATGCTGAAATTTTACACACACTGATTTTACCATTTTACATCTCCACAAGTAAAGTTGGAGTTTCAATTTCTGTACATTTTTGCCAACATTTGTTATTTGTCTTTATTGTTGATTTTCCCCATGTCCATCCTGTGTGCCTTATTAAGGAGGAAGTCATAATGCAGGAGGAGAAGGGAGTTAGCTTCACATACTTGATGGACAGCTGAGTGTCTGTATCAATTGTTTAGAATCTTTCTGAATAGAGATTTTTATTCATCACTACGCATAAAAGCTATGTAACCTTTTTTTTAAACCAGTTTGGACACATGAAAATTATTTAAAACTTTTGGTTATAATCCAGCATTACATTATTAGATTGCTTAGTTTATTCTTGCTTTGGCTATTGAGAGCTTTTTCCAAGCTCTCCTGTTTTTATTTTACATAATTCAGCTTTCATGGGGTTTTTTGGTACTTCTTTCTCATATTTTAAGATGATCTTGCTTTACATATTTACTGTCTCAGTCCTAGTATCAGCCACATATTTAAAAAACCCTTATTCCTTTTTATTAGAGAATAGTAATAAAAACTTGCATGTGGGAACTTACTATTCTCAGCAGACAATGCATGAAAATACATATGCATGTATCCCAGACTGTGCATACACACAGTTATGAAGATTTTCACAGGGAGCTATGTGTTTCTGTATTAGGCTAAAGATAGTTTATAATTATGTCTCCTGATCTGTTATGACACAGGTATTGTAACCTTCTCCCTTTGTCTGCCTGTAACTTCCCACTCCAGGGATAAGAAACCTGGCTTCCACTACTTGTCATTTATCAAGTCCAGTGCCTGTTCCGTTCGATGACTGATACAGTAGTTCCAGTCCTGTTAGCTACACCCTTCCATAGGAAAGAACTTACAGAGTCCATTGTTTGTGCATGGTACACTTTGCCTGTTAGCTACACGCTCCCATAGGAAAGAACTTACAGAGTCCGTTGTTTGTGCATGGTACATTTTGCCTTTGGCCTGCAGAGTCCATTCATTTCCACATTGAACTTAGGTCAGCTCATTTTGTCGTACCACTAAGAGTGGGTTTTTTCTTTTTCTTCTTTTTTAAGAAAATTGCTTGGCTGTGCTATATGGCGTGTGGGATTTTAGGTCCCTGACCAGGAATTGAACCCACCTTTCCTGCATTGGCAACGTGGAGTCTTAACCACTGGACCACCAGGGAAGTCCTGAAGTTTTTCGTACATTTGTCAGTCAGTTAGATTCTTTGTTAAATTCTGCATTCCAGTCTTTGACACTCCCATACTATAAATAAATAAGTTTGAATAGGTAATAATTTACTTGTTGCATTCTAAAAACAAAAATATATGTGCTTAGACAAATGCATAGTGGCAGGTATTCATCACTACGATACCATATGAAATATTTCAACCACATATTCCATAAACTATCATGTCTGTTTTGCCTTTTCTAGAACGTCTTATAAGTTTGTACAGTGTGTAGCACTTGAGGCTGGATTTCTTCACTTAGTAATGTAAGTGTTAGATTCATGCTTTTTAAATAAATGGGTTGGTGGTTCATTCCTTTGTATCTCTGAATACTACTGTACTGCATTATATGAGAGGAAAGATAATTTTCTCTCTACCCTTCGATGTTCTTCATTGAGATCCTCATAATGAAAGGGAGATGAACTGGCGAAAAACAGTTTAATATATGCCATGCATTCGTGTATACTTGAAACATACCTGGGAAAACTGAGTCACTTCCTGAAATGGTGCACGTTCAGTTCAGTTCAGTGGAGACCAACTGTTTACAACTCCATGGACTGCAGCACACCAGGCTTCCCTGTCCATCACCAACTCCTAGAGCTGGCTCAAACTAATGTCCATCGAGTCAGTGATGCCATCAACCATCTCATCCTCTGTCGTCCCCTTCTCCTGCCTTCAATCTTTCCCAGTATCGGGGTTTTTTCAAATGAGTCAGTTCTTCGCATCAGATGGCTAATGTGTTGGGAGTTTCAGCTTTAGCATCTGTCCTTCCAATGAATATTCAGGACTGATCTCCTTTAGGATGGACTGGTTGGATCTCCTTGCAGTCCAAGGGATTCTCAAGAGTCTTCTCCAACACCACAGTTCAAAAGAATCAATTCTTTGGTGCTCAGCTTTCGTTACAGTCCAACTCTCACATCCATACATGACTAGTGGAAAAACCTGGTGTGGGAGGACCTACGGAGAGAACCTTGGGCGGGGCGGGGGGGGGTGTCCGCGGAGAGGACCCTGAGGGGAGCAGTCAAGCGGACCTGGGGTGGTGAGTCGTAGGTGGACAAGTGGCAGTGCACGGGGTCTGTGGAGAAGACCTGAAGTAGGCGTCTCAGGGTATAGAGAGAGGAAAAAAGTCACGGCCGGTCACAGGCTGCATCAGGTCCTGGAGAGGAAAGACGTCAGGGAGCAGTGAGAGGCAGCGTCAGGTCCTAGAGAGGAAAGACGTCAGGGAGCCGTGAGAGGCGGCGTCACGTCCTAGAGAGGACGACCTCAGGGATCAGTGAGAGGTGGTCAGGCTCCTAGAGAGGACGACCTCAGGGATCAGTGACAGGCAGCGTCACGTCCTAGAGAGGAAAGGCGTCAGGGATCAGTGAGAGGCGGCGTCACAGCCTAGAGAGGCAATACGTCATGGATCATTGAGAGATGGCGTCAGGTCCTAGAGAGGACGACCCCAGGGATCAGTGAGAGGCAGCGTCTCGTCCTAGAGAGGAAAGACGTCACAGAACGACGTCATGGAGCATTGAGAGACGGCGTCAGGTCCTAGAGAGGAAAGGCGTCAGAGATCAGTGAGAGGTGGCGTCACGTCCTAGAGGGGAAATACGTCATGGATCATTGAGAGATGACGTCTGGTCCTAGAGAGGACGACCTCAGGGATCAGTGGGAGGCAGCGTCAGGTCCTAGAGAGGAAAGACGTCACAGAAAGACGTCATGGAGCATTGAGAGACGGCGTCACGTCCTAGAGAGGAAAGACGTCACGGACCGGTGAGAGGTAGCGTCAGGTCCTAGAGAGGAAAGACGTCAGAGAGCAGTGAGAGGCGGCGTCAGTTCCTAGAGAGGACGACCTCGGGGATCATTGAGAGACGGCGTCACGTCCTAGAGAGGAAAGGCGTCAGGGATCATTGAGAGACGGTGTCAGGTCCTAGAGAGGACGACCTCAGGGATCAGTGAGAGGAGGTGTCAGGTCCTAGAGAGGAAAGACGTCACGGACCAGTGAGAGACGGCGTCACGTCCTAGAGAGGAAAGGCGTCAGGGAGCAATAAGAGGCGGCGTCAGGTCCTAGAGAGGAAAGGCGTCAAGGATCAGTGAGAGGCGGCGTCAGGTCCTAGAGAGTAAGACCTCAGGGATCAGTGAGAGGCGGCGTCACGTCCTAGAGAGGAAAGTGTGGGTCACGACTTGGGGACTGAACAATAAAGAGGTTGCTGCTGCTGCTAAGTCGCTTCAGTCGAGTCCGACTCTGTGCGACCCCATGGACTGCAGCCCACCAGGCTCCTCCGTCCATGGGATTTTCCAGGCAAGAGTACTGGAGTGGGCTGCCATTGCCTTCTCCGAATAAAGAAGTACTCATAAGCAAAACTCTTAAGGTTGCTATTGCAGGGAATGACCACAAGGCGGCAGGATTCTTTCATGCCCAGTTGTGATTACCTTGGATATGAAAGCTTTCGAGTTTTAACTCAGGACTGTAATTTAATACGGAATGTACCTGAAGAAACACCGAAAAGCTTGTGTGTTGTTCCTGAACATTCTTATTTATTTATTTTAATAATTTTATTTATTTTTTGGCCATGCCATGCGGCTTGTGGGATCTTTAGTTCCCTGCCCAAGGATCGAACCTTCGCCCTCTGCATTGGAAGCACAGAATCTTAACCACTGAACTGCAGGGACGTCCCCTTGGGCATTCTTTTTTTTTTTTTTAATGAACCTTTATTTTATATTGTAGTAACAGTGATACAGTATGTGTTGTTGGTGGCAGGTGAACCGAGTATATTTTCTATTTTGTTGTTCAGTCGCCTAGTCATGTCTGACTCTTTTTGTAGGAGCGTTCCCTTTTCGCCAGGCCCTGTTACACTGGTAAAACATCTATTTGTGTATACAAAAGTGTACATAGTCATAGATGTCTAGGTACATAGATACATAAATGTCCAGACTGATAGTGATATGTCTAGGTACATAGATACATAAATGTCCAGACTGATAGTGATATGTCTAGGTACATAGATATATAAATGTCTATATGCATAGATATATAGATATATAAATACCTAGATACACAGAAACATAAATATCTATATACATAGACATATAAATATCTATGTACATATAGACATAAATGTCTATGTTCAGTTCAGTCGCTCAGTTGTGTCCGACTCTTTGCGACCCCATGAATCGCAGCACGCCACATACAGATATAAATATCTATTATAGATACATATAGACATAGATATTTATATACATGGACATGTGTATAATCATGGAAGATGGTTACACAGTGGAAAATGCAAGAGATAACCTTATAGACAAAATAAGAGACACAGATAGTGGCATTTATAAGAGCATCCTAGGAGAGAGAAACATAAACAATTTCAAACAAAGAGAACAAAGCTAACCACGATTCCTGTAACTAGTTTTAATCTGATGGCAATAAACCAAGTCCACAGGGGAGTCAGTAGATGATGACAAATTCTGGAAGGGTCAGATAGTGAAACCAAGTTCAATGTGTCATCTTTGTTTACAAAGTATACCTCATCAATTTATGGATTCATACTTGTTGATATCTCCTTAAGTATGTATCATCCTATATATATCTTCACATGCCCACATCCAAACTGTTTCAACTCAAATCAGTCCAAGCATAATTCCAACTTATTGCAACTCTAGTCAATTGTTGCAATTTCATGAAAAAGGCACATTGTGATTCTTTTGTATAGACTAGTAAAGGCTAGGATTTCTGTCTAATGTTTTTTTAGAGGCCTTAGAAATCATTGAAAATTTCAACTCTTCTCCCTGCTTCACCTTGTTCTGATTCAGCTGACATGGGAAAAGCTATGGAAAGAGTGTTTAATATAATCTGAACTCACCAGGTATCTACTATTTGGTGTACATGAAGATCTGAGAAGTAGACTTAGATAGATATAAAAAAAATATTGTGAATGTAGAACATAATTAGAAATTGCGAGAGTCATTTGACCAGAGAACAATCACAATGGATCAAATTTATCTTCCACACCCATGAGGACAAGTTTATCTTGGTAACAACGTCAGCAACTGAGGAGTTAAAGTGTTATCACTGTGAAAAATGATTATGAAAAGAAATCTATGAAATGTTTAGAATACAGCTTTCCAAGAGGCTTTAAATTTCAGGTAAATGTTTTATTATTTGAAATATTGAGTGGATTACAGACTCTGTGTAAGTTTTACAGACTGTTCAAAGTAACATTCTATTCCATCCTGGAATGAATACATCACCTTTTGATTCAGGCCCTTGTGACACACTTAATCAGACTTAGAGACAATCTATGTTGGAGAGTGTTCTAAACCAACTTGTGCATACCAGCTGCAGATCTGACAAGAAACATTTACTCTCACGTTGTTGTTGCTGTTCAGTTGTTGACTTGTGTCTGACTCTTTGTGACCCCATGAACTGCAGCACTCCAGGAATCACTGTCCTTCACCATCTCCTGGAGATTGCTCAAACTGCTGTTCATTGAATTGGTGATGCCATCCAACCATCTATTCCTCTGTTGTCCCCTTCTCCATTTGCCTTCAATCTTTCCCAGCATCAGGGTCTTTGCCAGCGGGTCGGCTCTTCACATCAGGTGGCCAAAGGATGGGAGCTTTGGTTTCAGCATCAGTCCTTCCTATGAATATTCAGGACTGATTTCCTTTAGGATTGACTGGTTGGATCTCCTTGCAGTCCAAGGGACTCTCAAGAGTCTTCTCCAGCACCACAGTTCGAAAGCATCAGTTCTTCAGTGCTCTGCCTTCTTTGTGGTCCTACTCTCACACCCGTACATGACTACTGCAAAAACCAGTAGCTTTTACTCTCACATATGGGGTATCAAATTTGCTTTTACATATTGCCTACTACATTTAGACTCTTGGTTCATACTTCATGTAACCATATAGTGTTGTATTTAAATCCAATTTGAAACAAAGCTTTAAGAATGTTTTGCCTACCAGTAGCGTTCTATTTTCACCAGCACCTCTTACCTTGGTGTGACATCTCTAAACTCAGAAATTCTTACATGTTGATATGAATATCAATTTCATTTTAGCAGAGTTTGAACAGAGAAGTGAAAAAATCAGGATGCCTATTTTATCAGATTTCTCCAGGCAGAAAATTGAAGCTTGTTGCTGTTCTGTCACTCAGTCATGTCCAACTCTTTGTGACCCCATAGATTTCAGCACGCTGGGCTCCCCTGTCCTTCACCATCTGCCAGAGTTTGCTCAAACTCATGTCCATTAGGTCGGTGATGCCATCCAACCATCTCGTCCTCTGTCATTCCCTCTTCTTCTGCCCTCAGTCTTTGAAATTGAAACTGTTAGAAGGGAGAATTCATTCAGTTTATGGGCTCCTTGACTCAATTTTTTGCAGGAATTTTCTTACGTATTTTTTCAAGTGTGACCTTTCCTTCATATAATAGCAAATAAACAGAATTAGAAGAAACTAATTTGAAACGATGGATTGTTTCTACCCTGACAATCCGAACACAAAGGAACCAGTGGGAACCGCAAAGATCTGGGGGCCAGGCTTTTAAGAATATTTTAGGTTGGCAAATAATAACTAATATACTTTTAATTTCAACAATTTTATTCTGATAAAGAATATCCTTTTCTAGAAGGCTTCCAGTGTGGCTGCCTCCTGCTGGAAGCCTTGGATGATGGAATCAGGGCACTTTCTGTCTGTCTGTACAGGACCCTGGGCTCAACTCTAAGAAATCCCTGGATCTCCCCTGGATCCTGACCCCCATGTGCCCAAAGATACTGGTAACGGTTTGGTTTTGCCTGTTGAAGTGTTTAACGACAAAGGTTCTTTCAGTTTCCTGATGTGGGTGACATGTGGAGCCCAGTGATGATTTTTTTCTTTAAGAAACTTACTTGCTAGTTCCCACATGAGGGTGAGGCCCCTGTCCAATGATGAGAGACCCTGCATGTGTGTGACCTGTGCCTCCAGGGAGAGCAACCTTATGCTAGTTTAAACCTGATCACGTTCTGTCTACATGGTAGATTTAGACCTCCCTTAGTCTTGTCTAGGGGCTTCCCTGGTGGCTGAGATGGTAAAGAATCTGCATGCAGCGCAGGAGACCTGGGTTTGATCTCTGGATCAGGAATATCCCCTGGAGAAGGGTATGGCAACCGACTCCAGTATTTTTGCCTGGAGAATCCCATGGACAGAGGAGGCTGGAGGGCTACCATCCATGTGGTCACAAACAGTCAGATATGTCTGAATGACGAACACCTTGACTTTTCAATCCCTTCTGCACTGATTATGTTTAGACAAGACTGTGTGCTTTCTACAATGATTCCATGTCTTGCCTATTGAAATAGTGTGAGAATATTGACACCGACCATGTTCTGTGTGCACTAGGACGTGGAGACCTGGGTGCAGACTGGGCCTGTCCTCTGTCCTGGAAAACTCCGTGCCTGTGTCTGAATGTCAGTGCTCAGAGGCCTGGGGTCTGGAGCTGAGGTGGGCTCCTCTGGGTAACGTGCCCTCCTCTGAGTGGGGTTCCGTGGCCCTCCCAGGGGTCAGGGCTGCCGTAGGGCTCTTAGTCTTTCCTCCTGCCAGGTTCACCTGCCCTGGGGCTCACAGAGACACCTCAGGTGGGCTACCTGGTAGTTAGTCCTATTTTCCAGCACATTCAGTTTGAGTAGGAAGGCAGGTTTCACCTGGTAAATTGATTCCAGGGTACTGGGATGAGGCAGAAAACCAACGGGCCGCAGGTGAGGTTGCTCCTGTGATCACCTTCCGGTCGGCCGTCCCTGCTCAGCAGAGACCAGTCCTGCCCCTCATCTCCTAGCCCCGCGCCTGGTGTGTTTTCTCAACACCTCAGTGGGAAAACGAAGGACCGAGCCTGCTGGAACCAAGGTAGTGTGTTCAACATTATCGTGACAGCTGTAAAAACAGTATCAGACAGAGCCGAAGGGCGGGAGAGGAGGACTTCCCTGGGACAAGTGTCGGGAGGGGAGACCCTACGCTTCTTTCTACCATCCCAGGAGGTTCCAGGAACCCACTCGTTTCTGCCTTAGGGGCCCAGCCAGTAGAGACCTGGTGTCCTAACCAAGAGTCATGCGACCCCAGATGCAGGGGCTGGGGATTGTGTGGGTCTCACCCCATCCACGTGGGTCCGGATCCTGTACCCAGAGACCCTGTGTCTGCTCTTGCCCCTCGGAGATTCCCAACATCTGAATTGAGATCTTATCCTGGTTAACCTGTGGTCCTTTTTCTCCTTTTCATCTTGGGACATTCACATGAGGTCAGGCAACTTTGAATGGGTTGCTGCTCTGTGTTCTGCTGAGTGAAAACCTTTGGTGGTGTCATATTAATGTCATAGCATATCACATATATGTGATAGGCGACCCCCGTATCACAGGGTCGCCACTGTCTGGTGTTCCCTAGATGGATTTCAGGTAATTTAATTTTTATTTTCTATTGGAGTCAAGTTGATTTCCATTGTTTTGTTAGTTTCAGCGGTACAGGAACTTAGTTTGATTTTACATAGAAGCGTATCTATTCTTTTTCCATTTTTTTCCTCGTATAGATGATTACAGTCTGTTCAGTAGAGTTCCCTGTTCTATTCCCTAGATCCTATTTAATTATTAATTTGTTAGATATTAGTGTGTATAGTTAATCCTAAATTCTTAATTATCCCTCCTTTCTAACTTTCTTTTGATAATCATAGTTTGATTTTCTCAGGCTGTGAAGTCTGTTTTGTACATTAAGTCATTGGTATGAACTTATAGATTGCACCTGTAAGTGATATCTCACGATGTTTATCTTTCTCTCTGATTCCCTCACTTACTGTGATGATTTCTTAGTCCATCCATGCTGCTGACAGCATCCTTATTTCATTCTATTTTATGGTTGAGTAGTATTCCAGTGTATAGATGTACCCCCTAGTCTTCATTATTCTGTTGGTGGACCTGTTGGTGGATTCCATGTCTTGCCTATTGAAATAGTGCTGCCCTGAAAATCAAGGGGCACGTGTCATTTTGAATGGTGATTTTCTGTGGACCTGTGCTTCCCTTGTGGTTCAGCTGGTAAAGAATCTGCCTGCAATGAGGGAGACTTGGGTTTGATCCCTGGGTTGGGAAGATCCCCTGGAGAAGGGAAAGGCTACCCACTCCAGTGTTCTGGCCTAGTGAATTCCCTGGACTGTATAGTCCATGGGGTTGCAAAGGGTCACACATGACTGAGCTAATTTCACTTCACTTTCTCTGGACCTAAGCCCATGAGTGGGATTGCAGGGTCATATGATACCTCTATGTCTCGTGTTTCTTGGAAGCTCCATGCTGTTTTCCATAGTGGCTTCACCATTTACATTCTCAAAAAGATTGTAGGAGGATTTCATTTTCTGTATATTCTTTGCAGATCTTTTATTTTATTTATTTATTTTATCTTTATTCTTTGTAGATCATTTTGATGATGGCCATTGTGACCAGCGTGAGGTGATACCTTATGGTAGTTTTGATTGGCATTGATTTAATAATTATTGGTGTGGAGTATCTTTCCATGTGCTTTTATTATTTTATGCTTTGTGAGTACAATTTACCTCTGGAAAATGGCTTCTTGAATCTCGGCCCTGTTTGGAATTCTTTTCTGTTGAAATACCCGGGACATTTCTTGAGGGAAGATGGCATTTAAAGCCCTGCCAAACTTGTGACCATTTAGAGTCCTTCAGCACCTGTTTTATGGCTTCCCTTCTCGCTCAGTGGTAAAAGAATCCACCTGCAATGCAGGAGACCTTCAGAAGACCTGGGCTTAATCCTTGGGTTGGGAAGATCCCCTGGAGAAGGAAATGGCAAACCACTGCAGTATTCTTGCCTAGAGACTCCCATAGACAAAGGAGCCTGGCCGGCTACAGTCCACGGGGTTGCAAAGAGTCGGACACGACTGAGCAACTGAACAACAACAACTGCACCCGTTTTGACATGTAAATCTTGGTCTGTGCCAGCTAATTACTCCTCCACCCCCTGCCACCTTTCCAGTTTGCCACCTTTCCATACGTTTCTGAGTCTGTGAAACTGTTTGCCTTTTGTAATGATGTTCATTTGTATCCATTTTTAGATTCCACAGAAGTGATACTCTCTATCATCTGACTTCCCCTTTCTCAGTTACTTCACTTAGTTTGATCTCCTCTAGTTTCTTCCCTGTAACTGGAAATGGCGTTATTTCATCCTTCTTTATGTCTGAGCAATATTGCATTATGTATATGTGCCTCATTCTCTGGATCCATCTGTCTGTCCTTGCTCATGTAAGTTGCCCCCTGTCTTGTCTGTTGTACCCAGTGTATACGTACCTCATTCTCTTTGTCCGTCTGTCTGTCCTTGTTCACTTAAGTTGCCCCCCTGTCTTGGCTGTGTATGTATCTCATTCTCTGTGTCTGTCTATCTGTCCTTGCTCACTGAAGTCGGTCCCCTGTCCTGACTGTTGTACCTGGTGTATATGTACCTCATTCTCTGTGTCCGTCTGTCTGTCCTTGCTCACTGAAGTCACTCCCCTGTCCTGACTGTTGTACCCAGTTGGTATGTACCTCATTCTCTGTGTCCGTCTGTCTGTCTTTGCTCACTGAAGTTGCTCCCCTGTGTTGACTGTTGACCCGGCGCTGCCGTGATCTGTGGAGTGCTGGTGTCTTTTAAAATGTTGCTTTTTCCCCTTGATCTCCTTCTAGGTGTTGGATTTCTGGGTCACTGGGTACTTCTATGTTTAGTTTTTAAAAGAACTGACATAATGTTCTCCCTGATTGGTGTACCAATTTACATTCCCACCAACAGTGTTGGAGGGTTTCTTTCTCTCCACACCCTCTGCAAAATTTATTGTTGTAGGTATTTAATGTGGCCATTCTGACCAATGTGAGGTGATGCCTCATTGTACATTTGATTTGCCTTTCTCGAAGAACTAGTGATGCTGAGTATCTTTTATGTGCTTTATGACTGTCTCTATGACTTCTTTAGAGAAACATGCATTTGGACCTCTGGCTGATATTTTTGTTGAGTTTTTCTTTTTTTTTTTTTTTGGCTGAGGTGTACTAATAATTTGTGTGTGTTGGAGAGAAAGTTCTTGTGGAATCAACCCTGAATATTCATTGGAAGTGGAAGGACTGAAGCTGAAGCTCCAATCTTTTGGCCACCTGAGGCGAAGAGTCGACTCATTGGAAAAGACCCTGATGCTAGAAAAGATTTAGGATGGGAGGAGAAGGGAACAGCAGAGGATGAGATGGTTGGATGGCTTTACCCACTCAACAGACATGAGTTTGAGCAAACTCCCAGAGATAGTGAGGGACAGGGAAGCCTAGCGTGCTGCAGTCCATGGGGTCACAAAGAGTCAGACATGACTTAGCAACTGAACAACTACAAAAACCTGGATCTTCCTGAATATTAACTGCCTAGCAATTCAGCTGGCATTTAATATTCAGCTGCACAGTATGAAAAGACAAGAAGATATGACACTGAAAAATGAACTCCCCTAGTTGGTAGGTGCCCAATATGCTACTGGAGAAGAGTGAAGAAAGAAATCCAGAAGGAATGAAAAGGCTAAGTCAAAACAGAAACAGCTGTGGGTGTGTCTGGAGGTGGAAGTAAAGTCCGATGCTGTAAAGAGCAATATTGCATAGGAACCTGGAATGTTAGGTCTATGAATCCAGGTAAATTAGATGTGGTCAAGAAGGAGATGGCAAGAGTGAATATTAACATTTGAGGAATAAGTAAACTAAGATGGATGAGAGTGAGTGAATTTAATTCAGATGACCATTGTATCCACTACTGTGGGCAAGAATCCCTTAGAAGAAATGGAGTAGCCTGGATAGTCAACAAAAGAATGTGAAATGCAGTACTTGGCTGCAGTCTCAAAAACAACAGAATGATCTCTGTTCATTTCCAAGGCAATTCATTCAATATCAAAGTAATCCAAGTCTATGCCCCAACCTCTAATACTGAAGAAGCTGAAATACTGAGCCTATGAAGACCTACAAGACCTCCCAGAACTAACACCAAAAAAAGATGTCCTTTTCATCATAGGGACTGGAATGCAAGTTTTCTATGAAATCTCTACTTCCCCCCACCCCTTTTTTATGCCTTAGAAGGTAGAGCAGAGTGGTGAGCATCAGGTCCTTGTGAGTTATTTATATCAGATACAGTTTTCTGTGAATATGAACAGGAAGATAGGGGATAAATTTTATGAATTATCTCTTAGAGACAAAGATTTCTGTGTATATGCTGAAGGAAGGAATGAAGGAAGGAAGGCAGAGGATTTTCCTTGTGGATTACTTGTTACATATATTGATTTCTTGTCAATTTAGGTATGGACCTCCTAATGCATCCCTCCCTTCACTTCAATTTTTTCGTGGAACCATTTGTTTGATTTGAATTCTCAGAGTCCCTTTCAGAATTGGAAATTTGTTGACTTGCACATCTATTTTTTAGTTTACCTGGACAATACCTCATACACCATGTTCTACCTCCGCCTTAGTGTATGATCCTTCAAGCTCCATCCCTGTGACTACCAGTGTTATTCTCTAACTTCAGCAGCAGTTTTATATGAGTGAGAAATAGTCTACCGTATACATGTAGCACATCTTCTTATTCAGTTGCTCAGTTGTGTCCGACTCTTTGTGACTCCATGGACCGCAGCATGCCAGGCTTCCTTGTCCATCACCAATGCCCAGAGCTTGCTCAAACTCATGTCCATTGAGTTGGTGATGCCATCCAACCATCTCACCCTCTGTCATCCCCTTCTCCTCCTGCCCTCAATCTCTCCCAGCATCAGGGTCTTTCCCAATGAGTCAGTTCTTCGCATCATGTTACCAAAGTATTGGAGTTTCAGCTTCAGTATCAGTCCTTCTAAAGAATATTCAGGACTGATTTCCTTTAGAATGGACTGGTTGGATCTCCTTGCAGTCCAAGGGACTCTCAAGAGTTCTCCAACACCACAGTTCAAAAGCATCAATTCTTTGGCATTCAGCTTTCTTTATGGTCCAACTCTCACATCCATACATGACTACTGGAAAAACTATAGATTTGACTAGACGGATCTTTGTCGGCAAAATATTGTCTCTGCTTTTTAATATGCTGTCTAGGTTGGTCATAGCTTTTCTTTCAAGGATCAAGCATCTTATAATTTCATGGTTGCAGTCACCATCTGCAGTGATTTTTGGAGCCCCCCAAAATAAAGTCTGTTATTTTTCCATTGTTTGCCCATCTATTTGCCGTGAAGTGATGGGACCAGATGCCATGATCTTTGTTTATTGAATGTTGAGTTTTAAGACAGCTTTTTCACTCTCCTCTTTCACTTTCATCAGGAGGCTCTTTAGTTCCTCCTCACTGTCTGCCAAAAGGGTGGTGTCATCTGTGTATCTGAGGTTATTGATATTTCTCCTGACAATCTTGATTCCAGCTTGTGCTTCATCCAGCCCAGCATTTCACACGATGTACTCTGCATATAGTTAAATAAGCAGGGTGATAATGTACAGCCTTGACGTAGTCCTTTCCCCATTTGGAGCCAGTCCATTGTTCCATGTCTGGTTCTAACTGTTGCTTCTTGACTTGCATACAGATTTCTCAGGAGATAGTTCAGATGGTCTGGGATTCCCATCTCTTGAAGAATTTTCCACATTTTGGTGTGATCTGCACAGTCAAAGGCTTTGGCGTAATCAATAAAGGAGATGTTTTTCTGGAATTCTCTTGATTTTTCTATGATCCAATGGATGTTGGCAATTTCATCTCTGATTCCTTTGCCTTTCTAAATTGAGCTTGAACATCTGGAAGTTCATGGTTCATGTACTGTTGAAGCCTGGCTTGGAGAATTTTGAGCGTTACTTTCCTAGCATGTGAGATGAGTGCAATTGTGTGGTAGCTTGAGCATTCTTTGGCATTGCCCTTACTTGGGATTGGAATGAAAATTGACCTTTTCCAGTCTTGTGGCCACTGCTGAGTTTTCCAAATTTGCTGGCATATGGAGTGCAGCACTTTCAAAGCATCATCTTTTAGGATTTGAAATAGCTCAACTGGAATTCTATCACCTCCACTAGCTTTTTGTAGCAATGCTTCCTAAGGCCCACTTGACTTCACATTCCAGGATGTCTGGCTCTAGGTGAGTGATCACACCGTCGTGGTTATCTGGGTCATGAAGATCTTTTTTGTATAATTCTTCTGTGTATTCTTGCCACCTCTTCTTAATATCTTCTGCTTCTGTTAGGTCCATACAATTTCTGTCCTTTATTGAGCCCATCTTTGCATGACATATTCCCTTGGTATCTCTAATTTTCTTGAAGAGATCTCTAGTCTTTCCCATTCTATTGTTTTCTTCTATTTCTTTGCACTGATCCCTGAGGAAGGCTTTCTTATCTCTGCTTGCTCTTCTTTGGAACTCTGCATTCAAATGGGTATATCTTTTCTTTTCTCCTTTTCCTTTCACTTCTCTTCTTTTCACAGCTATTTGTAAGGCCTCCTCAGACAACCATTTTGCCTTTTTGTATTTCTTTTTCTTGGGGAAGGTCTTGATCCCTGTCTCCTGTACAATGTCACAAACCTCCATCCATAGTTCTTCAGACACTCTGTCTATCAGATCTAATCCCTTGAATCTATTTCTCACTTCCACTGTAGAATCATAAGGGATTTGATTTAGGTCATACCTGAATGGTCTAATGATTTTCCCTACTTTCTTCCATTTAAGTCTCAGTTTGGCAATAAGGAGTTCATGATAGGAGCCACAGTCAGCTCCCAGCCTTGTTTTTTGCTGACTGTATAGAGCTTCTCCATCTTTGGCTCAAAGAATATAATCAATCTGATTTCGGTATTGACCATCTGGTGATGTCCGTGTGTAGAGTCTTCTCTTGTGTTGTTGGAAGAGGGTATTTGGTATGACCATGTGGTCTCTTGGCAGAGCTCTGTTAGCCTTTGCCCTTTTCATTTTGTACTCCCAGGCCAATTTTGCCTGTTCCTCCAGGTATCTCTTGACTTCCTACTTTTGCATTCCAGTCCCATATGATGAAAAAGACATCTTTTTTTTGGGTGTGAGTTCTAGAACATCTTGTTGGTCTTCACAGAACAATTCAATTTCAGCTTCTTCAGCATTACTGGTTGGGGCCTAGACTTGGAACTGTGATATTGAATGGTTTGTCTTGGAAACGAACAGAAATCATTCTGTCATTTTTGAGATTGCACCCAAGTACTGCATTTCCAACTCTTCTGTTGACTATGAGGGCTACTTCATTTCTTCTAAGGGATTCTTGCCCACAGTAGTAGATATAATGGTCATCTGAGTGAAATTCGCCCATTACAATCCATTTTAGTTCACTGATTCCTAAAATGTTGATGTTCACTCTTGCCATCCCCTGTTTGACCACTTCTAATTTACCTTGATTCATGGACCTAACATTCCAGGTTCCTATTCAGTATTGCTCTTTATAGCATGGGACTTTACTTCCATTACCAGTCACATCCACAACTGGGCATTGTTTTCACTTTGGCTCCATCTCTTCATTCTTCCTGGAGCTATTTCTCTCCTCTTCTCCAGTAGAATGTTGGGCACATACTGACCTGGGGAGTTTATCTTTCAGTGTCCTATCTTTTTGCCTTTTTGTACCGTTCATGGGATTCTCAAGGCAAGAATACTGAAGTGGTTTGCCATTCCCATCTCCAGTGGACTACATTTTGTCAGAATTCTCCACCATGACCCATCTGTCTCGGGTGGCCCTACATGGCATGGCTCATAGTTTCTTTGAGTTAGACAAGGCTGTGGTTGTTGTGATCGGTTTAATTAGTTTTCTGTGTTTTGGATTCTACCTGAACTATCTATCTGGATTCTACCTGAACAAACAGAAAAGGCCTTGAGTCTCACTACTATTTCCCCATAAAGCATCACACAAACACCCAATCCAGACTCATCTTTTCCGGGTCCACAGTACACTACTGAGGGTGCTTCTATGCCAGGATGCAGCGTTGTCAGGAAGGAGGCTTGAGCTAAGATCCCCAGGATCAGCAGAGGTGAAGACTGGCTTAATTTTGCCTTGAAATTTCTAGCGGCCTCGATCCCACAATGTAATCTTGTCCCAGCCTGACACAGCACACACTAAACATTTAAAAATTTTTCACTGCCAGACTGTTTTGACTCCACCCCAGTTCAGCAATGGGACTCAAGCCTGCTCGGCCTCCAGAGATGCGGTAGCGTCCCAAGTTAGGGAGGTCGAACGTCATACAGTAGACACTGTTTTCCTTCCCTTTTCTTTAACATCATACGAATACTGCCCGCAGCATAGTCCAATTGACCTGCTGTGACGATTGTCACTGCACAGTCGCCTGATTCAGGTATGAAGTCATCTATGGGTTTTCTCTATGGTGTTGGGGGGACTATGTGCCTTAGGGGGTCGAGCAGAGTGGTGAGCATCAGGTCTTCATGCCTTTTCTACCTCATATACCACCCCCCCTTTTTTTTTTGCCAATGGAAAGCAGGAAGATAACAGATAACTGGTACGGATCATCTCTTAGAGCTACAGAGTTGTATGTCTGTGTGGATGGAAGGGAGGAGGAAAGGGTACAGTCCACGTGGGTGATTCATTACAGATACAGATCTGCTTTTGCTTTGCATACTTACCCACTAATTTGTTCCAGGCCATGCTCTTTCTTTCTTTCCAAAATCCTTTTTTTGACTTTGAATTCTCAGGGTCTCTTTCTGGGATGTCAGTTTGTCGCCTTCTCTGTCTGTCCTCACTTGGCCTAGACTAGACCTCATATACCCAGTTCTTCCTCTGCCTGACTGACTACTCTTGGCCTCTGATCCTTCCTGGGCCATCCATCCGTGTCTCTCAGGGTTGGAGTTCCCTACTTTCCATATCTTTTTTTTCTGTGAGGGAGAAACCGTCTACCGGATCTGTGTACATTTTCTTTAAGCTTCAGTCTCTCGTTGGGGATTTTGCAGGTTGCACATCTAGGCTCCTGAAGGAAGCAGTGCTGGCGGTCTGTTGGGGTGCACGTGCCTTTTGATCGATGGAGCTCTCAGGATACAGGCCAAGGTGCAGGAATGACATAAGGCCTGGCTTGAGAGTGTTTGTTTCAGGCGTTCAGAGTCTGCTGTCTCCCTTCTAACGGCTGCTGTCAATGGGCACTCCCAGCCACAGTCCAGGGCGGTCCTTCTTCCTCCAGACTCTCTGCCTTGTTGATTGCCTATAGCCTTGCCATGTTGGCATTTGTGAGTGTTGCAATGTGACTTCCCATTGTCCTTTTGATTGGCATTCCTGCAGTAATCAGGGATGCTGAGCGCCTTGTTTGGTGGGGGAGGTTGAGTGCGTCTGTGCTTTCTGGTTTTTTTTTTTCTTTCTTCTCCTTTAAGGGTGTGAGGGCGATTTTCCTTTGGCAGTTGGCTTCCTGAACATCAGCTGCCATTCCTTGGGGGCAGCTGGCTGGAAGGGAAGCTCAGGCCTTGTGGATTGAGCTGAGGTGCCTGTGGTCATGTTGTAATTACAGAATATGCCCACAAGGTGGCAGCATTTCCCATGCCCACCTTTGGATCTTGGGGGCAAGAGGAGCCTTAGGGCCAGCTGGCTGCCTGGGCTGAGCAATGAATGAGTGGGATGTTCCAGAGCAAAGAAGACAGGGCCTGAGTCTCACTCCTTTCCCCCTACAGCATCTCACAAACGGCTCTTCCAGACGGGTCCCTTCAGGGTCCACAGTGCACTGTGGACTTCTTAGGCGCAAGAAGGCTGCATTCTCAGGCAGGAGGCTGGACCTGGGCTTCCCAGCACCAGGGGAGGGAGAGGCTGCCTGAATAACCTCAGTTACGCAGATGACAGAACCCTTATGGCAGAAAGCGAAGAACTAAATAGCGTCTTGATGAAAGTGAAAGAGGCGAGTGCAAAAGCTAGCTTAAAACTCAACATTCAAAAAACAAAGATCTTGGCATTCGGTCCCATCACTTCATGGCAAATAGATGAGGAATCAATGGAAACAGTGAGAGTGTTTTTTTTTTTTTTTCGTTGAACTCCAAAATCACTGCAGTTGGTCACTGCAGCCATGAAATTAAAAGACGCTTCCTCCTTGGAAGAAAAGCTATGACCAACCTAGACAGCATATTAAAAAGAAGGGACATACTTTGCTGACAAAGGTCTGTGTAGTCAAAGCTATGGTTTTTCCAGTAGTCATATATGGACGTGAGAGTTGGACCATAAAAAAACTGAGCGCTGTGGAATTGATGCTTTTGAACTGTGGCGTTGGAGAAGACTCTTGAGAGTCCTTTGGACTGCAAGGAGATCTAACCAGTCCATCCTAAAGGAAATCAGCTCTGAATATTCGTTGGAAGGACTGATGCTGAAGTTGAAGCTCCAATACTTTGGCCACCTGATGGGAATACTGACTCACTGAGGAAGACCCTGATGCTGGGAAGGATTGAAGGCCGGAGGAGAAGGGGATGACCGAGGATGAGATGGTTGGATGGCATCACAGACTCAATGGACTTGAGTTTGAGTAAGCTCCAGGAGTTGGTGATGGACAGGGAGGCCTGGTGTGCTGCAGTCCATGGGGTTGCAAAGAGTCAGACGTGACTGAGTGACTGAACTGAACTGAACTGAGGCAAAAAGGGCCTGACTTCCTCAGCTTTACCCTACTCTGGCGATCCCAGAATCTCTTATTTAAAAATAGAAATTTTGCTTTGGCTCGATTTATAAATTGAAAAAGGTCTGTGGTGAATGTCTTATACAATCTTTGAAGGCATAATAATTTAACTCTGAAGTTACAGAACATAGAACTTCCTAAAAGAAATTTCCAGCCAGTGGAGAGGGGAACCCCATAGGATCATGCTTCGAGAACTGCGCCCCCTCCCATGAGGAGTCCAGGGGCTTATATAAGATGAGGGCTTGCAGTCAGGACTTAGTGATGAGGAACAGAGGTGTTAGGATCTTGTCAAAAACAGTCCTAGGCTGGTGTTGATAGCCCAGTAATTGAGTCTAGCAGTTCAGTGACTCTGTGGCCTTTCTGATATGTAACTACAAGGGGAAGGGAGTGTTGTGAGGATAAACAAAGGATAATATGTACAACACTGTGTCCTTACATGGCAGGGAGAGAGACGGAGAGACACACAGGCAGAGCAGACAGTCTTTTAGAAGAGAGAATTTGCTGAGAACAGAGGACTGAGGTAGGGAGGGCCGCTGATGAGACAGTGGGCAGACTTCCTGACCGACCAGAAGAGCTGATCTCTTTCATGGGCTTGAGCCAATTGTTATAGTCTCAGGACAAAGAAAGTTCCTATGAGATGGGATGGTGTTCTCATTGGTTGGGAGTCTTTTGATTGCCCACCTTGCCTAATATGGAGGTTGGAACTTGCTGTTTAGGGACAGCATGTAAAGTGAAAAGTGAAGTGAAGTCGCTCAGTCGTGTCCGACTCTTCGCGACCCCATAGACTGTAGCCTACCAGGCTCCTCTGTCCATGGGATTTTCCAGGTGAGAATACTGGAGTGGGTTGCCATTTCCTTCTCCAGGAGATCTTCCCGACCCAGGGATTGAACCTGGGTCTCCTGCATTGTAAGCAGACAGTTTACCGTCTGAGCCACCAGGGAAGTCCAAGGGCCAGAATGACGAATGACAAACAGAATGGCCCATGACGATGGTTGCCATGGAGCTTCGCTAATTCTGGAAATATTGCCCTATGACCCCAGCATGTGGTTCCACAGTTTATGCTTCAGAAAGACCATGTTGAGATGGGGTGTAAGATTCACCTTGTGGGCAGGGAGATTTGTTAGGGCCTGAAGGAGGGATCAGGCTTGAGCCAAGGTTGTGGCCCTAGAGGGAAATCAGTGTGGGGACTGGCCATAGGCTCTGGAGGGGGAACTGGCAGTCACTGGGGCACAAGCAAGTGGGAGACTGGGAGGCCCTGGGTGTCTGGACTCAACGACCAGGGGAGGTCAGGGCTGCCTCCTGGGTGTGGGAGCAGCGGGATCACAGTCCTCTGTGAGGCCTCTTGGCCCTCAAGGTGAGACGGGGATGCGGTGGCTGGACAGATGCACCTGGTCTGGGAGAGGGTCCAGGCAGGAAATGTCACTGGAATCGTTGCAGGAAAAGGAGAGGCTGGGCCGGGGCATGTGGGTCATAGCAGACTCTACGCGGGTGACTGTGGTGCAGTCCTGGTGGAGTCAACTCAGAGCCAGAAAGGGCTGCCTGTCAGGAGCTCAGCTTCTTTCTCTGTTCCTATGAAACCCCTGTGTCAGAGTCTGAAACCCTCTCAGGAGACTTCTGAGCCCAGTGTTGCATGGTTTCATCAAAGGGCATGTGACCATGCTCAGTCACGTCTGAACCTGGGGACTGTAGCCCGCCAGGCTCCTCTGCCCTTGGAATTTTTCAGGCAAGAATACTGGAGTGGGCTGCCATTTCCTCCTCCAGAGAATCTTCCCAGCCCAGGGATCGAATCCCCTTCTCCTGTGTCTCCTGCATTGTCTCCTTCTTTACCACTGAGCCACCCGGGAAGCCTTTTCATCAAAGGGTCCCTAGGAAAATAGAACCACTGCCGGCCCCGCCCGTGTCCGCACTGGGGATGAGTCCCATCAGGGCCCCGGGGCTCACAGACGACAGGGAGCTCTTGCCCTCAGGACTGGCTCCTCCTCCCAACCAGCTGCTGGTTAGAGGCCCAGGCATCCCCATCCTGGCTCCAGGCTCCAGGGCCTGGCTTCTGGGACAGCTTAGGGGTAAGGAAGACCCTCACACTCCTATACTTGCCTGGGGTCAAAATATCTTAAAATCAGCACCTCGCAGATCATGGAGGGCTGAGTGTTTCCAGCGAGTATGGGGGAACCATGGGGCGTGAGGTTCCTACGTGTGCAGGGCCTTCCCAGTGCAGAGGTCTGTGCGTTTCCCCGGCTAGTCAGCTCCCCACGTCATCCTCCCAGGAAGCCCAGATCCAGGGTCACCAGGGCAGAGGCCCTCTCTCCCTTTATGTGTAGCTGTCAGTCCCACAGTAAGGAACCCGGTGCCCACCATCCGCCATTTCTCTGTGGGCTGCTCTTTTCCAGAGGACATGTTCAGAGGTTTGAGCATTCTCAGCTGCCACACCCTGGAGAGACCTCTGTAAAATCAAGCCCACTGTTTATGAAGCTCCGTTTTGCCTTTAGTCTACAGAGTCTGCTCATTCCCACAGTTGTCAGCGCCTTTTGCCTCATCCCGCACAGTGAGGTTTTTCTATGTAGTTCTATTACAGTCAGATGCGGTGTCCCATTGTGTGTTCCACTCCTACACCCAAAATAACTAAAATCATATAGATTATAATCGACCCCTTGGGCTATACAAATCTGCAGGCTCAGACAAATGCATAGTGACAGGTATCCATTCTAAAGTATCACATGGAATCCTTTAAACCTCCACCCCATGATCTGCTTATTATCTGTGTAGCTTTGCCTCATTCAGGATGTCATAAATGGGGTCACAATGATGTCGGAGATAGCTGGGCTCCAGGTTAGACGCTAGCAACTGGCCTCCTGTTTGCATTTCACGGGGCATGAAGAAGTGGGCTTCAGCTGGATACTCACCACTGTTAGCATTTCCTGAGACAAGAGATAGCTGGACTCCTGTTACGGCATTTACAATCAGCCTCCTGTTTGCCCTCTGAAATGGAAGTAACAATAGAAACAGGGTAAATAGCCAGGGTTTGTCTCTTGGAAACACCTTAAAGTAACAGTCATGGCAATAGTCAAGGTAATAGTCAAGGCAAGGACAAAGAGGGGCAAAACCCTGTGTGAGAAAAGGAGTCAGGAATCGCTGCTCCCCCTCTTTTGGGACAAAGGAGGCACTCCACATGCACAGGAAGGCTCTTTGTGGGTTGAAAGTCTGGGGACAGTGCCAGGCCAGAATGAGTCTGGCTCCTCCCTTCACTTTGAGGTCCATCTTGGCTGGGGGTGTGTGCACACCAAGGGGAGGGTCCCAGCGTAGATCAGGTTGAAAAAGAAACCAGGTAACTGTCTGAAGGAAGACAAAGACCTGGAAGATCCGACCTGTTTGAATGACTTAACCGCCTCTTTACTGCGCTCCTCCTCACCAGGGGGGCTGCCCACACACTTTCTCTCTGGATGTGCGTCTCTGCCTTGCTCTGTCTCAACTAAACAAATGGTTTCTCTCTGTGCTCTCCCACTTGTTGTTGCACTATGTCTATGATAATAAATTTTATACTTGCAGTTACAGTCTCTGCCTCCGGGATAAATGCATTTTTCTCTGGGACAAAGAGTCAAGGGAAAATATCTTCTAGCCTGTAGCCCTTGCTGCGCTGGTGTCCAGGATCCCTGGTTTTCATCCAGGCTGGCTGTGTTCAGTTCTTGGGCAGGGAATTAAGATCCCGCTTCATGCCCTGCTCACTGTCTTACCAAGTCCAAGCTCACTCTGCTCGTCACACAACAGGCCAATGAATCCAAGAGACGAGGTGTTGAGGCAAGGAAGAGACTTTAATTGGGGAGCCAGCTGACTGAGAAGACCACAGGCTAATGCCTCAAAATATCTGTCTTGTCAGGGCCTGGTGGCCAGGCTTTTTTATGGATCAGAAATGGAGGGAGGTGAGGAAACAAAGCAAGAAGACTTTTCAATCCTTGCAGATGTCTCCTAGAAGGGCAAGCCTCATGCAGGGGGATGTGTTAGTCTCACTTTCTTACAGTCCTTCATAGGGGGCTCAGATTATCTCCCAGAGGCAGGCCATTATGTATATTTATTATAATAAAAAAGGGTTAAAGTCATAGAAGCAGATCCAGTGTAAATTTAAAATTAACCCTCCCTGGTTACAACTGCTGCCTCGTTGAGTTCAATAGTGTGTGCATCTTCTTTAGACTGGATTCTTTCACTAACAGTGTATAAGTTGATGGTTTATTCCTTTCTATTGCTAAGCAGTGTTCCATTGCATATGCTTGTAAAGAAAAACAATTTTCCTTCTACCCTTCCAGATTCTTGGTAGAGACTTCCCCTGTAAAAAAGAAAAAACAGATTACCAGGAGAAAAACAGAAGTTTAATAACCTGTATATCTCCTATATGTGTTTTCCTGGCGGCTCCGATGGTAAAGAATCCACCTGCAATGCGGGAGACCTGAGTTTGGTCCCTGGGTTGGGAAGATCCCCTGGAGGAGGGCACAGCAACGCACTCCAGTATTCTTGCCTGGAGAACCCCCCTGGACAGAGGAGAGGAGCCTGGCGGGTTACAGTCCATGGAGTCGCAGAGTCGGACATGACTGAGCGACTAAGCACCTACCTCCTGTATATACAAGAGCTACCCAGAAAAAGTGAGGTACTCCCTGTAATGTCGAAGGCCATTATTTAAAATACTATCTTCAGATAAAAACAATAGGAGAAAGTCCTTGGGGGAGGTTATCATGCGAAACACAGTAAAGAAATGTATGATTGTTTGCAGATTTAAGTCAGGGCTCCACCATTGAAAAGAGCTACTTGAGATTTAATCATCCTTCTATTTCTGGTGCAAAGAGGGATAGCCATTAAATATGGAAATTTTTCTGTGGTAAATGTCCTTCATCTCCATACAGTTTTCTGAGATTCCTTTTTTTTTTTTTTTTTTAATGAGACTGAAATATTCCTTATGCCAGAAAGGCATATTTGGGGGCGGCATGTTCTGTTTGCCTTGACATGGATGTATCCCACTTTGCTTGTGCATTCATCTGTTGAAGGGTATCCTTATTTGTTCAAGTTTTTAGCTATTATGAATAGTGCTGCTGTGCATAATTTCATCCTTGTTTGAATTTGGAGACAGGTTTTCAAAGCAGTTCACTAAATACTGAGCATCCCAAGGTGAGACTTGTTTAGCTTTGGAAAAAACTGCCCAGCTGTCTTACAAAGTGGCTGTACAGGCATCCCACCGTTAGGGGAAGCATACTGACTGAAACCGCCCACACTGCCCAGGCACCATGGTAACCATTTGCGTGAGTTGTTTTATTACTGGAGGTCCTGGTAAGGAACACAGAACTCATGAGCCACCACCAACTGAAAGAGTTTGGGAAAGGTCAAAAGGAGACACCATATGTCCAACCACCTCCCAGAATCCTCTCTGGCATCCATCTTGGCTGAACAGGGTGTGCACTGTTGTAGCCACGCTCTCCGGGAAGCAAACTCACTCAGAAGGACAACACAAATACTGGAGAGCAATTTATTACACTGGTGGGTATAAGGCAGAGTCTCCTCTTAGCCAAGGACCCCGACCAGTTTTTGTGACAACCTTATATACCGTAAATGTACGTGCCCAAACCCACATCCCCAGATTCCTTGAAACTAGTCTGGACAGTGTAAAGGAGAGATATAATCAAGGCTAGCTATGATTTATATGCAGTAAGTCTTAGTTGGATAAACAGGGTAACATATATCAATAGATATTGTACAGATAATTTGTTTTGCTTTGGGGTAAATTAGTACACTCCTTTGGTGACAGGATGTCTTGGTACGAGTCCTGAAGGCCTTTTATCCGGGGGTCGGTTTTCCAATTGATACGTCGACTCCATGGATACTGGGCACATAATTTAGTGTCCATCGGGTGAGCACCCAAGCATATAGTCCAAAGTTCACAGGGGTTTCAAGACAGAGACTGATTTTCAAGACGGAATCTGTTCGGCCTACTTTCCTCCTTCAGCACCACCAGGCAGGACTCTGAGTCAGAATGATTGGCTAAAGACAATCCGGAAACTAATCCCATCACCATAAAACCTGGGTTCCCTTCCCCTACTGCTCTCCATCCAGGCGCCCTTCCCAATAAAATCTCTTTCTTTGTCAGCACGTGTGTCTCCTCGGACAATTCATTTCCAAGTGTTAGACAAGAGCCCAATTTCGGGGCCTGGAAGGGGTCCCCCTTCCTGCAACACCACCAGCAGTGAAGGAGAGCTTCTGTTGTTCCTCACCCTCCAGCAATCGCTACTGTCATATATTCGGAGCACAGCAGTGCTAATAGGTGCGGTGTGTTAACTCCTGATTTTAAATGTTATTCCCTAGTAGTATGATACTTTTGTATAATTTTTGTATGATATTTAGCATCTGCATATCTCCTTTGGCCAGTTGTTTCTGGTTAGATCCTTACCCATTTTTTTTTTTTTTAACTGGGGCTGTTTTAGAGGCCTTTGTCTATTGTAGGTCCAAATCCTTTATTAGATATGTGTTTGCAAATATTTTTCTCCCAGTTTGTGGCTTGTCTTTAGACTTTCTGAATAAGGTCTTTCAGGGGAGAAAACTTTAATTTTATGAAGTCCACATATTTTTTTCTTTTGTATATTGACGTTTTCTGTGTTAAAACTCAAAGCTCATGATCTGCAGACCAAAGCCAAGGTCATGTATATTTTCTTATATATGTATGTAATTTTGATTGTTTTGCATTTTAAATGTCTGTTAATAAATCTGAGTGAATTTCGTGTAAGTTTGACAGTTTGTGTTTACAGTCATTTCATTTCATATGGTTTCCAGTTGATTGTTCTGTAACTATTTTGGAGAAATCATAAGATATTCATCTCTATTTCAGTTTGAATTTCTTATCTGCAGCAGAACTGCACATATCTGCTCCACGGCCCCCTGGAGCCTGCTCCCTCTGAGATCCAGGAAACAGGAGGACCCACCAAACCGAGCCCATCCCTCATCAATGAGGTCAGGCTGCGCGCTGTCTCTTCAGACTGCGTTCTTTCACGGAGTAATATGCACGTGAGATTTAACCATGTCTTTTGAGGTTTGGTGGTTCATGCCTTTCTACTGCTGAGTAATACTCCATCGCATGTGTATGGGAGGAAAAACAATGTTCATTCTGCCCTTCCACAATAAAAGACAAATCACCAGGAGAAAAAACAGAAGCATCCCTCCTCTATGCTTCCCTGGGAGCTTAGTGGTAAAGAATCCGCCTGCAAAACAGGAGAGACGGGTTTGATCCCTGGGTTGTGAAGATCCCCTAGAGAAGGAGTTGGCAACCCACTCCAGTATTCTTGCCTGTGGAATCCCATAGACAGAGGAGCCTGCGGGGCTACAGTCCATGGGATCCCAGAGTTGAACATGACTTAGTGACTAAAACAACAAATGCCTACTGTATACAGGGGAGCTACCAAAGAAAAGTGAGTCACTCCCTGAAATGTCCTAAGCCATCACCTTAAATACCATCTTCAGCTGAAGACAGAAGTAAGACCTTGGGGAATGGGAGAAGCTGGTTATGGAAGGTTATCATGCAAGACACAGTAAAGAAGGATGATTGTTGGTAGATTTAAGGTGGGACCTTTCCATTGATAAGTTACTTGAGTTAATTATCCTTCTATTTCTGGTGCAAACAGGGGCAACCCTTAAATGCAGAGATTTCTCTGTTGTAAATGTCCTTCACAAAAGGCAATTGCTACTTAGTTGACTGAGAGACCTCTTTTTTTTTTTTCCCTTGAAGTCAACGTGAATAATCCTCACACCAGAGAGGCTTATTTTGGGGTGGCCTGCTCTACTTTCCTTCAAGTTTTTAACTATTATGAATAGTGCTGCTGTGCAGAAGTTCATCTTTGTTTGCATTTGGGCATGGATTTTTCAAAGCAGTTTCTTAAATACTGGAAATAGCGATTGTTGGATCCCAAGGTGAGGTTTGTTTAGCTTCGGAGAAAACTGCCCAACTGTGTTACAAAGTGGCTGTGCATGCGTCCCATCAGCAGTGAGGGGGCATTCCTGCTGTTCCTCAGCCTCCAGTAATTGGTATCGTCATATATTTAGAATTTAGCAGTCCTAATAATATGTGATGTGATATCTCATGATTTTAATTTGTAATTCCCTAATGGTGTATGATGTTGAACATGTTTTTGTTTTTGACTATCTGTATATCTTTTTTTGGCTGGTTGTCTGTTCAGATCTTTACTCATTTTTTATGGGGTTGTTCAAGAGGTCTTTGTCTATTTTGAGTCCAAATCCTTCATCAGATGTGAGTTTTGCAAATACTTGTCTCCCAGATTGTGGCTTGTCTTTTGATTTTCTGAATAAGATCTTTAAGAATCAGTTCAGTTCAGTTCATTTCAGCCGCTCAGTCATGTCAGACTCTTTGTGACCCCATGGACTGCAGCACACCAGGCCTCCCTGTCCATCACCAACTCCTGGAGTTTACTCAAACTCATGTCCATTGAGTCAGTGATGCCATCCAACCATCTCATCCTCTGTCATCCCCTTCTCCTCCTGCCTCCAATCTTTCCTAGCATCAGGGTCTTTTCAAATGAGTCACCTCTTTGCATCAGGTGGCCAAAGTGTTGGAGTTTCAGTTTCAGCATCAGTCCTTCCAATAAATATTCAGGACTGATTTCCTTTCAGATGGACTGGTTCGATCGCCTTGAAGACCACGGGACTCTCAAGAGTCTTCTCCAACACCACAGTTCAAAAGCACCAAATCTTCGGCCCTCAGCTTTCTTTATAGTCCAACTCTCACATCCATACATGACTACTGGAAAAACCATAGCCTTGACTAGATGGACCTTTGTTGGCGAAGTAATGTCTCTGCTTTTTAATATGCTGTCTAGGTTGGTCATAACTTTTCTTCTAAGGAGAAAGTGTCTTAATTTCATGGCTGCAGTAGTTGTGCATGGGCTTAGTTGCTCCATGGCAGGCGGGATCTTCCCAGATCAGGGATTGAACCCATATCTCCTGCATTGGTAGGTGGATTTTAACCACTGCACCACCACGGAAGTCATTCCACTCCCTCCTTCCTGCCAACCTCCTACTTAAAAAAAGACTAAAAGCAACCTGTTTAGTAAGTTTTCAGGAGTCTGAGCTCTGAGGTCAGCGTCTGTGGTGTCATTCTCCCAAAGCCTTCAGATACCAGTTGTGCTCATGAATCTGGCAACCAGGGTGGGTCTGGCGGCTGAAGACAGGCTTGGCCTCTGGAGCTCTGCCTTCACCGACTCACGCAGGGTCCCTGAGCCCTGGTAGCCAAGCAGAGCGGTGCGCAGGCGGGGCTGGTACAGCCGTGGGACCACTGCAGTCAGAGTGGATCCTGTGGTGGAGGCAGCTGGCTGTCCTGTCCCCGTGACTGCTGCTGTCCTGTGTGTCCGTGCAGGGCAGTCAAGGTGTCAGGTGAGGCCTGGCCGCTGTCGTGGGGACAGGATGGAACCTCAGACAGCTCACATCCCCACCCCACCCCATTCCATCCCCGCTTCAGGTCGTGGCTTGCGGCTGCTGGCAGCTCCCTGGGCTGGGAGGCTGTGTAACACACCAGCCGCATTGCTCAAGGTCAGCTGAGACCCCAATCTCTGGGGTCACACACCATCCCTGCCACATGCAGGTCGTCCCACTTCTGTGAGGGAGGGCCTGTGCGGGGCTGTGGGTGATGGGGATTTGGGGGTGTTGTGGGCTGGCCCAGGAGCCAGGTTTTTGAGGGGAAGAGAGGGGAGCAGAGGGGAGGGAGAAGCTTTGAATTGCTCAGGCCTGCAGGGGATTCCAGGCCCAGCTCCAGTGGGAGGTGCAGGTGAGAAGCCCCTGCAAGTTTCTGGGTCCCCACCGTATTTCAGTTGAAGCCCTTCTGTCTGCACCATCCCTAACTCTCCCTCCCGTGGCCCCTGCCTAAAGCCACAGAAGATGGGGACTCTATATGGCTTCCCTTCCTGTAGGGAAACCAAGCCACAGACAAACGTGTTCCTTTAAGAAAGCATGAAAGAAACGAGAAAATAATAGTGGGTGGTTATTACTGACACAGTTCTTGTAGAGACGCTTCAGAAGCCTGGCACAGGGAGGGAACTGAGGGTCATTGCCCCAGTCCTGGAGTTTGCACCTTCCGCCCCCCATCCCACGGCCCACTCTCCCCTTGGTGTCTTCTGGTGACCGGGCGAACTTCAGCTTCCTGAACACATCCTGGAATGACCAGGCCAGGGCAGAGGTCATTCACAGAGGGGAGGGTGTGGTCGACTCTTTAGAACGCCATTGCCTCCATTCTGTGCCGGAGCTCCGTTCTGGGTCAAAGCAAGCGTGGCTTCCTGATGCGGTCACTACTTTCATTCACCGGGGGGCCTAGGGGTCCACCTTGTCCCCTCGTGCAGCCTGGTCACCCCTAGGACCCGTGTGTGCGTATCTGCTCTGCTCACAGCACACCCTGGGGTCCATCCGACTTCACTCATAAAAGGGACGTGTAAGGATGAACTATTCCATAGTTAAGAATTTCAAGGTCGTGACAGTGTTGACCAGAGCACGTGGACACAGGTACGAAGCCCGTGCGTAGAGAAGCTGCTGTGTGGGCTTCGAGGACCCTCCGTGTCGGGGTGGGATGGGGGCCGGACAGGGACTTCCTTCACACGGGGCTCCAGGCTTTGTTCTTGGCAGGCGGACGACTGTGGGCACTGCCTGTCTGTGGAGGGGCTCTGGGGCTGCCCAGCTCAGCAGGAACGGCAGTGGTGGGAAGGGAGGGCTCCCTCCCTTAGCACCCCTGACCTCACACCCACTCCTCAGGGCAGCCGAGTGCCTAAACGGCCCCTTCCTCGTCTAGCTCTGAAGACCTGAAAGGTGTGGGGGCTGAAGGGCATGCAGAAAACAAAATTCTGTAAAGCAATTATCCTTCAATTAAAAAATAAGAAAAGCGTAAAGAAAACAACACAAAAAACAGCAAAGGTGGGGCTTGCCTTCTCAGCCAGCCTCTGCCAGATTCTCCCTGTGCTCATGCATCAGACTAAAATGCTGTTGCCTCCACCGTGTGTCACAGATGAGAACAGAGACACAGAGAGGCTGAGCATCTTGCCCCAGGTCGCACAGCTGCTGAGGGTAGGGCTGAGAACTGGACCCCTGTGGTCGAATCTGGAGTCCAGATGCTGTGATGACCCTGAGGGAGCGGCAAAGACCAGATGGCCCAGGCTGAGTGAGGCACACACACATGCACACACATACGTGCATGAGGCCTTCACCTTTGAGGCCACAGAGGTCAGAGGAAACCAGAGGGCAAACCCTAGATTTGCCTGTCTGTCTCAAACCCTAGATTCCTCTCCCTGGACCCAGGAACCGACTGTCCCATGACGTAACTGACTTGGCTCCAGAATTATGCCTTCCCAGGGGTTCAGCTACCACTGGACCCCACTGCTCTCAGTAATAAGTGGGGAATAAGTACATAGTCTGGGCTTCAGATTTGTTTGGAGACAAAATTTATTAGGAGTACAAAAAACCACGAAGGCAATTGGCATGAACATCTCCGGAACACTTAAGAAACCCTCTGCTGTTTATCTATCTCCTCTCCTGTCATAAAAGTGGAAGGTCTATTTAATCAATTAATTCTGTGCTTATCACACTCTTTCTTTAAAATATTTATTTATGTATTTATTTATTCGGCTGCACTGTGTCTTAGTTGCAGCATGTGGGAGCTAGTTCCCCAATCAGGTATTGAACATGGATCTCTGCATTGGAGTCTTGGCCATTAGACCACCTGGGAAGTCTCTCCTCATACTCTTGGCGACAGTAACGGGTCATAGACCTCCTCTGAGGCCCCCTTAGAGCTAAGGCATGGGGTGGCTGCAGTAATCCTAAGATGTGGTTTGTTGGTCATGACTCACTCACACTCCCTGCACACATAGGGCTTCTCCCCTGTGTGTGTCCTCTGGTGTGTGATGAGATGGGACTTCCGACTGAAGCTTCGCCCACACTCCCCACAAACATAGGGCTTCTGCCCTGTGTGTGTCCTCTGGTGTGAGATGAGATTTGACCTATCCTTGGAGACTTGCCCACACTCTCTGTACTTGTCTCTCATAATCCCTGAGACCCCTGCCCCCATGAATTATTTGCCTGTGCCCTCTGGATTCAGTTTCTGGCTTGTGCTGGGCTCTTCTGTCATTCTCTCATGCACCCCAGAATCCCCCACTTGTCCTCTGGGTGAGTAGGAAGAGGCCCTTGAAATCCTCTTCAGCCTTATGCTTTCCAGCAAAGGTTGGGGCCTTTCCTTAGCCTCGTGACCCTCAGGTTTATCACTTGGGCTGTGTGGATCGGAATATTACTGCTGCTGATTTTGATTGCCTGGGCAGGGATCCTCTGCTTGGAGGTGGTCTCTTTTAGATGGTCTCAGGAGGGTTTGAGAGGGGTGATTGCGTTGGACATGTTGGCTGAGGAATTTCTGACTAGAGAAGGCCAGAGAGCAGGAGGCACATGGGTGGATCTTGGGCTTCAGTTCTGCTGAAAGAGAAAGCTTTGGTTAGGTAGCTGGTTTGCCATGGGAAGGCCTGCCCACTAATCATCTTAGTGTTGACAGCACACAATTTGTCTCCCATCAAGTGTGTCTTTACAGTCCACTTTTCCATTCCATTCTTATTCGCTACATCTACAGAAATCCAGGAAGCCTGTGTCAAGGGCCTTTTCTACATATCACCCAGACTAGGGACCTTCCAGCAGCATCAGAGGCAGCGTCTCTCCTGATACAGGTGGATCTGCAGGGACCTTTCCCTGCGTGTAAGTATCTGAAAAGTCATGTCACCGTGGTCATACGTATTTTACCCTACTGAGAGATAAGACTCTTGATGACTTAGGTGGAATCTTCCTGAGCAGCTCCCTGTGAGGGGAAAGGGTCTATTAAGTTAGGGGCGCCTGGCCTGGAGCTCTCTGCATATGGGAGGCAGCACAGGGGGTAGTTAGAGCAGGTGTGAGTAAAGCTGACTTTGCGGCTCCTGGTTCAAAGAGCAGCCTTTGTGCCGATCTCTGCAGGAAGTGGGTTTCAGACTGGATGAGACCGAGTGGCCCAGGTCCCACTGACTACAGGTCTCTGGCTCCTGCTGCCCCAACTGATTCACAAATTGCTCCTCTCTGAGTTTTCCATAAATCAGAAAATAAAGGCATGTCCTTTCTCAAGCCTCAGCAGTATTCATACCTCATTTATTTCATTCAGTCTTAGCTCATTTAACATGCACTAGGAAGTCCTGTTTAAGAACACATCTCCAGCCAGACTCCTCACACCCTCACTCCCGTGCATCTTCAGCCAGCCCACTCTCCCCTCATGTCTGGCAATGAACTGACCTCTGAGGGGACTCCCCGCTGCTGTCTCTTCCCCAAAATGAACCAAAGCATCTTCACAGAACAGGGAACATGCCGCTTGCAGCTGAAAGCCTCACGGTTGTTCTGTGTCACCCAGGAAGACCCCTGGGGCCTGCACGTGGACACGGGCCCTGAGGCTTCCATGTCTGGTCCAGCCTCCTTCCTCGCCCTCTGTGCTTCCTCCTGTGACCTCGGGCATGGCCTCTCGTCCCGGCCCTGGGGCTGCGGCACTGGCTGCTCCCCTGCCTGGAATCGTTTCCCAGGGGTGTTATCTCTGCAGAGACCCTGCCCCACCATCCTGCGCCACACCCCACCCTCTGCTCAGGCTGATCCGAGGCACTTTTCCTGCGCTGTTTTCCTCAGAGCACCAGCCCCTGTCTGGTATGAAGCCCGTGCTGTCCCGGGGCAGTGGTTTTGTCTGTTTCGGTGGGTGGAGCCCTGTCTGGCACAGAGTATGAGCTCACATGACAACAAACTGAAACAGTGGCTGAATGCAAATCACTGTACACGTGTCGCTTAGAAATGGGAGGAAATGAGGGAGAAACAGGGAGAGGTGAGAGGGCAGGTAGGTGCTGGGAAACTTGCTGTTTGCTTCTGAGCCTTTCAGCAGAAGGTGATGTGACATAGTTTTTGCACAAAATTTTGAAAATTTGAAGTAACATTTTTAATATAAAAATCTTTCCTAACAGTCATATGAAATGAATCAAATTCTGAGGCATTTTAATGACGACTTGACTGACTTTAGACTGGATTGTACTCTACTTCGGAATTGGACCAGGGAGGCTCCCCAGGATGGGCTGGGGTGCTGGAAGAGGGGTTGCGCTCATCTCTCCCGGCTGCGAGCTCGCACTTCCCCCTGCTGTCCCGCTTGATGCCGAGGTCCTGGCCATACTCGTCCCCGTACCAGACCAACAGCTCCCAGCCCAGCCTGACCACCTGGCAGGTTCGGTAGAAGATCTGCCCGTGATACTGGAAGGGTACCAGGTTCTGCTCCTAGTCGTCCCGGGCACAGTTCACATACCTGGGGTCGAGGCCAGGAGACGGAAAGAAACCTCAGGTGATGAGTGCCCTCCACTGTCGGACCATGCCCAGCTCCTTGCCTTCAGGCTCTGAGGCTGCCGTGGTTCCCACCGCCCCTCATGGGGACCTTCTGTTCACACCTTCGACCAGGCCGTGTGAACTCTTATTTCCAGATCCTGTTTCCAGTCCTCTTCCTGGCTCGAATGCTTTTCTCTCCTTACTTAATTAGTCATTTTCCAGAGCCCAGTTCTAGACTCATCTCCACCTGGACTGTCCACGAGGCTGGTGACCTCCAGCTCCCCTAAACTCTAAATTAAGTTCTCTTTCATTCCACAGGACTTGGTGCTCCTTGGCTAGCACACACCCCTCAGCACTCACCCCAGCCTGCCTTCTCTCCCGAGGCTTTTCTTCAATCTCCCCACGTGTATCCAGGGTCCTACTCACTTGCCCACCCCGTCCCATGGAAACTTGGAGCGTGCTCTGACATAGCTTGAGACCCAGAACAGTAATAGTTTATTTACTTTCTGCCTGCCCTGGTGAAAGGAGAGGCCTTCAGAGAATGGCCATGCTCACAGCCATCCTGCCCCCCATTCCTTCCCACACCTCAGGGCTCACTTCTCACTGGAACCGAGCCTGGGGAAGTTGTTGCCCACATGGACTCAAGGTCTCCTGTGTTAGGTTATCCTGGCGCTGTGCAGTTATTCAAAGATAGAAAAATTAAGGTTACTGTTCCTAAAATCAATTGGCTAATGTCTGTCTGCAGTATGTTCTCCAAAAGGACATGGTTTGTGTGATCTACTTCAGTAATGAAGTTCGCTGACTAAACTGAAACATTAAGTGCTTGGTAAGTGTCAATTAAGTGAGTTAAAGTGTCCCTGGTGAATCTAGACTCCTCAAGTTGTTTTCAAGTCCCCCAGTTTTGTTCAGCATATAGCCTTGTATTTTGAGGGCACATGCTATATTTTTATTTCGTTCTTTCTAATGTCTTTTGAAATGAAAAAGCATGATATGGAGGGAAAAGAGGAAAGAAGATGTGAAAGCTATTGAGGGAGACAGGTTGAGAAGGAAAGGGGTGTGGGCTTGAGGGAAGAGCAACATCTACAAACTGCAGACTCACTGCACTCACCTCATCCAGTTGGCCAAAGACGTGTCCTTTCTATCCACATACTCACAGCAGTTTCTCCCTTTGGTGATCTGAGTGTCAGAAAAAGAGTTACAATCTTTCTTCTCGCTTTTATTTATTTATTTATTTTTTGGTAGGAAGCAATAGAAGAACTATTTCTCTATGCTGTCATTGGTGCTCTTCAGCCTGCATGGATTCAGCTGCTTTCATCAAGAGCCTCTTTAGTTCTTCTTTCCTTTCTGCCATAAGGGTGGTGTCATCTGCATATCTGAGGTTATTGATATTTCTCCCAGCAATCTTGATTCCAGCTTGTGCTTCATCCAGCCCAGTGTTTCTCAGGATGTACTCTGCATATAAGTTAAATAAGCAGGGTGACAATATACAGCCTTGACATATTCCTTTTCCTATTTGGAACCAGTCTGTTGTTCCATGTCCAGTTCTAACTGTTGCTTCCTGACCTGCATACAGATTTCTCAAGAGGCAGGTCAAGTGGTGTGGTATTCCCATCTCTTTCAGAATTTTCCACAGTTTTTTGTGATCCATACAGTCAAAGGCTTTGGCATAGTCAATAAAGCAGAAATAGATGTTTTTCTGGAACTCTCTTGCTTTTTCCTTGATCCAGCAGATGTTGGCAATTTGATCTCTAGTTCCTCTGCCTTTTCTAAATCCAGCTTGAACATCTGGAAGTTCACAGTTCACTATTATTGAAGCCTGGCTTGGAGAATTTTGAGCATTACTTTACTAGCGTGTGAGATGAGTGCAATTGTGCAGCAGTTTGAACATTCTTTGTCATTGCCTTTATTTGGGACTGGAATGAAAACTGACTTAACAACCTAGATGTTTTCAATTGCATATGCTAAAAGAACCAGCTTTACAGTTTCCAAGAAAAAAAGTTTCATTTTAACCAATTTTCTCTGAATTCCAAGGAATATCATGGCCATCCTGCATCAAAAAGTCATCTTTCCTTTATGTAGTCATAGTTTGATGCCTAAATTATGGACCCAATGGTGCTCAAATTGACTCTGATATCAGGGGCAGATCAGCTGATGAAAAGCTTGGATGGTCCCTCTGGAGGGAAGTGAGACCTTGGTCCCATCAGAAGAATCTGAGGGCTACATGTACCATAATCTTAAATAATGCTTATTTACTTTACTGAAGTAAAAAAAAGATTATAAAAACAAATATAAATCACTGAAAGGTAAAGAAATTCATAATCTGTGATCGAAAGCTGCATTCTAAGAAAACTGTTCTCTTAACCTAGAGACTAGACTAAATTCCAGTCTGCTACCAGCTTACCAGATAACAAAAAATATTGTTTACGGGTAAGCTTAGAAAAGTCTTTTCCATATATCTTGAAGTAGCAGTATTTTTGCAAAGGCATCAGTGTGAAACCATAGAAGGCATGTTTAAAACCTGATTAAGTTGAAATTGACAAAGTAATCTGGTCATTGCTGTGACTTGAAACACTTTAATATGATAACTAGAATTATAACTGACAGCATTTTACCAGAACATATCAGATTTTCATGAATGTCACATAATTTCTAGGATATCTATATTAGTATCATCAACCATACAATATAACTTGAGAAGATTCATCACTCCTCTGACAACACTTCCCATGCAGTTTAACAGGCCAAATGAACTCAGGTTGTTTAATATCTCTCTTTGGGAGGTCTCAGAGGCCCTCTGAAGCATCCCAAAGTTAGCTAGAAGTCAATTATTTAAGAAAGTTTGTTCATAAATATCAAAAGGGTTTATAACAGGTAGGATCACATAAGTCACTGTGAAACAATACTTATCCACTTAGGCAAAGTTAACAAAAGATTTCAAAGGTAAACCTAGAACAGATCACTTAAGAGGTAAAGAAACTTAAAATCCATTAGCAAAGGCAGTTCAATATCTCAAGAAAACTTGTACTAGGCACAAAACTCTTTTCTGGGGGTCCACTTTCCATAAAACCTCCTTATCCCTTTCTGTACCCATTCCTTTGCTCCTCCTATTCTGAAACTGCCACCTATAAGTCAGAACTACTTTTTCCTTCATAAAATGTGATTTCATTCCTCACACAACAAGACATACATTTTCCTTAAGCAACCAAGAACTGACTTTTTTATTGGCATTCTATAGATTGGTGAACATACGTATCAGTGATATTATCTAAAAAAATTTTTTTTGCTTTCTTATATTGAACATCTCAGGATGGCACCAGACACTATTCATGGATAGTCAAACATCTCTTTAGTTTCTGTGTAAGAGGAAGGTCCTGTCAAATAGTGAATGTTTCAGAACCTTAATTTATTTGCAAATGATCTAGCTATTCAATACACTGTCATCACTTAGTTTAGCACAACGATAGAAATTCAGGTAACCAAAATCTGGAGAAACTGTTGTAAATTCAGTTCAGTTCATTTGCTCAGTCGTGTCTGACTCTTTGTGACCACGTGGACTGCAGGATGCCAGGCTTCCCTGTCCATCACCAACTCCTCGGGCTTGCTCAAACTCATATCCATCGAGTCAGTGATGCCATCCAATCACCTTATCCTCTGTCGTCCCCTTCTCCTCTGCCTTCAATCGAGACTATTATAGACAGATATTTTAAAGTATAAGTATTTTTAATAGTTTATCTAAAAGCTCATATCGCATTTACATTTTTTAGGAGTTTTTTTTTTGTTTGTTTGTTTTTAGAGGTGCTTTCTTTGTTGACAAGCTTGTAACAGATATAACAATATAGCAGTATTTAACTTATAATAAACTTGCTGCTAAGCTGCTAAGTCACTTCAGTCGTGTCCGACTCTGTGCGACCCCACAGACGGCAGCCCACCAGGCTCCCCCGTCCCTGGGATTCTCCAGGCAAGAACACTGGAGTGGGTTGCCATTTCCTTCTCCAATGCATGAAAATGAAAAGTGAAAGTGAAGTCGCTCAGTCATGTCCGACCCTTAGCGAACCCATGGACTGCAGCCTACCAGGCTCCTCTGTCCATAGGATTTTCCAGGCAAGAGTACTGGAGTGGGTTGCCATTTCCTTCTCCGATAATAAACTTAGGCACTATAAAAATTTTATGCTTAAAGTTAATGACTCAGACGTGTCTATATTAGAGTAGCAAAAAAAAAAAAATACTAGATATTTAATATTGACTATTTCCCAGTTCACGTGAATCTAAAATTCATTTAGGTCATTTTTTTCTTGTATTTAGAACTGTTTGGTTTGTAAAGGCTTCATTTTCTTTAGATTGTTTAAATAGGAACTCATTTACAACTTCAGCAATATTATCAAAAAACAGAAGACTCACACTGAGACATACATAAAACCACACAGACAGACAGACAGAGATCTTCTAGTTTTCCGCCCAAGATTTAAAATATCTCTTTGACCTTCTTTTTTGGGGGGGGGGGGGGCTTGAAGTTCTCATTTGCCGAAGGCTGAGTTCTCAGGCAAAGTGGGCAGTATTTTTCAAGGAAAGGATTAACTTCAAGCTTTGCCCTAGGCAGGGCTTTTTTAACAAGCTAATTGTTCTTAATTGCATATGCAAAAGAACCAGCTTTACAATTTCCAAGAAATTTTTTTTTATTTTAACCAATTTTCTCTGGTTCTATAGAATATCATGGCCATCCTAGGTCAGGTCATCGTTCCTTCCTGTAGTCATAGTTTTATCCCTGAATTATAGACAGATCAGCGGATAGAAAGCTCGGGTTGTCTCGGTGGGGTGGATTTGCTCGCTGATGGATTTCACCTGGCGGCAGTAGCGAGGCCCGCGGGCCTCTCCTGGGAGCGGGCGTTTGGGCGGAGCACACCTGGCCGCGTCGGGGGCGGAGCGCGCCTCCTCCGAGCTCCTAGGCTGTGTGTCTCGGGTCTCAGGGGTCTCCGTTGCGGCTGGGAACGCCCATTTCGTGGGCTCCTGGGTCCCCGTCGATCGGCATCCAGTGAGCGGAGCGGAGGGGTGCGGACCACAGGTAAGGGAACTGGGGCTCTGGCGCGGGGCGGAGTAGGGAACCACGTATTCCGCCCTGTCTGTTGGCACAGTCTTGGAGCCCCCTAACCTGGCGGTGGCAGAAAGGCCTCGCCAATGGGGTCAAAGCCTTTACCACTTTACCCCGTCGCCTAAAGCTCAGACCCACGTGGTTTTCCCAAGCAGCCTAGTGCCTGCAGCGAGGTCCCCAGGAAGTCCAAGGGATTTATCCTGCCTGGTGATTTCACCTGCTGGGACTCCACAACCCTTCCGCTGGCCGGCTGGCCCAGCCCTGCTTCCGGCAGTTTGCAGCCCAGCGGGCCCTTGACCACCTTCTGGGATGGGAAAGGGAGGGGTCCACGAATTGCACCCTAGAAACTTAGTAGGGTGCATGGATTTAAAAGCCTGGCGGCCACCCAGGCGGAAAAGAAGGGAGGAGGGCACCTGGCTGCCCTTTCATGGTGGCATCTGTGGCTGTCCTGCTGAGAGGGGGGCCTTTCCATGGGGACCCTGTGCAATAAGTGTGGTGTTTTGGAACTGAATAATTAGAACGTGTAAAATTTTTAAATTATGTGGTGCTTTAATTAAAAAAACACAAAAGCTCCAAGTTTTTTGCAAATTGAGGTCTAAAAATTCAAGGCCTATTTTCCTTCCACTGTGGCATTCTATGAAGAAATGTGCGTGTTTTTCAGAAAAGAGTCAGAAAAGTGAGGGGAACAGAAAACCCAGAGGTGCCCCTGTAGTTTGGTGAAGGCCTTAGGAGGTCACTCATAAATGCTGCTGGCTGTCAGGAGGCAGTCTCTTCCTGTGGCTGATGGGCACAGAGCTCTGAAGGCTTGTCCTTTGCATGGATGTTCTTGTTTATGGAAATCTAGCTCGGAGCCATCTCCTGATATGTAAGAATTTCCCAGACTAGACCCCTAGGCAAATCCCGCAGGGCCAGGGACTCCTTCCTTTATTTTATTTGTCTGTTTGAAAAGCAGCAATGCCATATTTTTCTGTAAATCTGGTCTATCATCCCGGCCTTGGAGTAATATTTCCCATCCCTTTCAATAGGCTTGGGTTCCAGGAATGAATTATAGTCAGTTCTCCATGATTTTACAGATGAGGAAACTGAGACCCAGAGAGGGCGGAGGACGGTCCAAGGGAGAATGTGATATCCTTCCTGGAACCCTGGCTCCGGGGTTTGTAATGAGCCTCCTCCCCAGCATGTGTCAAGTGCCGTCCGTTTCCCGTGCGCTCTGTTTCTATTTCTGTTCCCTGGTGGCTCAGTTGGTAAAGAGTCTGCCTGCAATGCGGAGACCCGGGTTCAATCCCTGGGTCGGGAAGATCTCCTGGAGAAGGAAATGACAGCCCACTCCAGTATTCCTGGCTGAAGAATTCAATGGACTGAGGAGTCTTGTGGGCTACAGTCCATAGGGTCACAAAGGGTTGGCTGAGTGAGCGAACACTTGTTTCTATTATTATTTCATCAGCGCCACCTCAGATCATCAGGCATCAGATCCTAGAGGTTGGGGGCCCCTGCTTTAGTTCCCTCTTTCGTCTTCTACATAGCTCCAGCCTGCTTCCTCCTCCTCTTCTTCCTGGAGAACTGCCTGCTGGGCTTCTCTGAATGTGACTAGGAGTCTCCTTCCCTCACTTCCTTTTCTCTGAGCCTCCTCTCGTCTCCTAGCTGGGTTTCCCTGATCTCCATTCAGGCACTTTTGCCCCAGGTGGTGCTAGTGGCAAAGAACCTACCTGCCAATGCAGGAATTCGATCCCTGGTTTGGGAAGATCCCCTGGAGGAGAGCACGACAACCCACTCCAGTATCCTTGCCTGGAAAATTCCCCTGGACAGAGGAGCCTGGCGGGCTCTGACAGTCAGACATGACTGAAGTGACTTAGCACAGCACACCGGAGGCCCTTTGAACTGCAGACTCATGTGATTGTTTTGGCTCCTTGGAGTCCCTTGTCACTTCACGTGTATGTTAGGGTCAGCTTGTGTATTGCTTCCTAAAGGCCTCGAGAGGGTAACAGGCAGGAAGGCCAAGGGTGTCCAGACAGAGGGAACAGGCTGCAAGTGTCAGACGTTTTTATCTCTCTCTTAAGAGGCAGGAGGAAACAAACTAGTGTTACATTTTTTCCCCTTCTTGATACAAATTTAAAAGGAGGTTTCTCTTAAAAACCTGTGTTGCCATGACGACTCCTGGCTCCACCTGAACTTAACTTTTCTCAAACCTTGAGCTAAGCAATGCATTTTTCTTATGGAAATGTTTGTCTTAAGCTATGTTAATGTGCTATGTGTTTACCCTAGACTCTGTCTTCAAGTTGGTTCCTCCTAAAGGCTCAGAACTGACTTGACAAACCAGTATGTTTTACTCATACCTTGTTCTCCTAATCTACGTTAATGAAACTATATATTTGCTTGGAAATCTGCCTTTCTTCAAGATTCATGTCAATCATTTTATGGCCCGGGATGACTCACCTGCTGCCAATGTTATGTCATGCATGTTGTGGGTGAGGGGCCTGGTGCCGGTTTCTGAGACATTGTCTTTATTTAATTAGCAGACTGCTAGTGGTCGTATAACATCTTGCTAAAGACTAGCAAGGGGTACTCTTTCTGCCTCCTTCTGATGTCTATGTCAGCAGCTTTCTCTATCTCTTTTATACTTTAATAAAACTTTATGACACAAAAGCTCTGAGCAATCAAGCTTCGTCACTGGCCTTGGATTGTATAATTTCCAGTGTGCCTGTCTTGTCATCCTCATTACATCCGTGGCAAAGTATTTTATTAATGCTGATATTATAGAAAGGGAATTGTTTTTTTAAATTCCTTTTCAGATTGTTATTGGCTAGTGTATACAGATAGAACTGTGTAATCATTCATTTTTATCAGTTTGGACAGCTTGATAGTTGTCTTAACGTTCTTTACTTTCTCATAATTTAAGATTACCCTGGCTTATATATTTACTGTCTCACCCCTAGTCTCAGTCATTTCTTCAAAGAACTTCTGTCCTTTTTTTTTTTTTAACATTAAATTATTTTTGACTATTCTGGGTCTGTGTTGCTAGATGTCTAGTTGTAGTGAGCAGAGGCTACCCTCTAGTTGCCGTCCCATGACTTCACATTGCAGTGCTTTCTCTGGTTGCAGAACTTGGGCTCTGGAGCATGCGAGCTTCAATAATTGTACGGGGGCTTAGTTGCCCCTGGCCATGTGGAATCTTCTAGGACCAGGGATTGAACCCGTGTTCCCTGCATTGGTAGGCAGATTCTTTACCACCGGGCCACCAGGGACGTTTCCTGTTCCTTTTTATTAGAGGATGATATTTAAAACATACATGTAGGAGCTAAATATGCTTGGCTGACAATACATGGAAATATATACATGTATTCCAGCTTACCTTTGAACATATTCAGTTAAAGGTAATTTGTGATGATGTCTCCAACTTGATCCACCATGACGTGGATATTGTAACCTTTCCTTTTGTGTATCTGTAACGTCACATTCCAATGGTAAGATACCTGGCTTCCACCACTTGTCATGTATAGAATTCAGTGCTTGTCCCATGGGGTTACTGAAAAAACTGTCAGACTGTCTTCCAAAGGGGGCTGTGCATGCATCCCACCAGTGTCTTGAGTATGTTTTTGTATGATAGTTTACAATCAGTATACCCTCAGTGGCCAGGTGTCTATGTCAGTCTTTGCCAGTTATGAATGGGCTTGTTTGCTCTAGTGTTCTTGGACAATTTGAGTACAGATTCTTTGTCAGATATGCATTTTTTAGGAAAACGATGTTATTTATTTTTGGCTGTGTTGGGTCTTTGTGTGTGGGCTTTTCTCTAGTTTTGGTGAGCATGGGCTATAACTAGTGGTGTGCGAGCTCCTCACTGCAGTGGCTCCTCTTATTGTGGGGTACAGGCTCACGGGCTTCAGTAGTTGCAGTATGTGAGCTCGGCGTTGTGGCTTCCAGAATCTAGAGCACAGGCTCAGCAGTTGTGGCACACGGGGTTAGTTGCTCTATAGCATGTGGGATCTTCCCACACCAGGGATCACACCTGCATCTCCAGCACTGGCAGGCGGATTCTTGACCACGGAGCCACCAGGGCATATTTTAGATTCTAGCTTTCCACACGTGTATCTGGTGAAAGAGGCCAGGATCAAGAGGCCTGGCAGCTGGGAGTCCTCAGGCACAGTTCTGGCTGTGCTATCAAAAGCTCTGGGCCCTTTGGCGAGCGCCTCAACTTTCCTGGGACTGTTTCCTCCCCTCAGAAATGCCCTGCTGTTGGACTGTAGCCCACCAAGCTCCTCTGTCCCTGGGATTTGTGAGGCCGGAATACTGGAGGGGGTGCCATTTCCTTCTCCACAAGACAGCATTTTGAAGATATTTTCTCCTGGGTATTGGTTTTGATGAAGGAAAGGGGATCCCTTCCGGGGCTTGAGAGTGGGTTCTTGTCTGACACTTGGAAGTGAGTTGTCCGAGGACGGAGCGCTGTCCAAGCGAGAGGCTTGATTGGGAAGGGCTGCCGGGGCGGAGGGCGAGAGGGCGAGGGAAACGGAGAGAACTCTGCCATGCGGCTCACAGTCTCAGGTTTTATGGTCATTGGGTTAGTGTCTGGTTTGTCTCTTACCCGTCATTCTGAATTGGGATCCTTCCTGGGGGCACACGCATCCCTCAGCTGAGAAGGATTCCAGCGAGGAGGATCCTGGGAGGTTGGTAGGACCTCTGGACTGGAGTCCCCCATCTCCTTTTGACCTCTCCAGAGTCCTGGTTGGTGGTAGCTGGTTAGTTCCTGGCTCCTTACCAGGACCTCCTGTTGTAAGACGACTCCTGCAAGTGTTTTCTCTTCTCTGGGGCCTGGCAAGGGCGGGTGGTCAGTGGTTCGTTTAACAGTTTGTCTTTTGGTTCTCTCGAGTAAGGTCCTTCACAGAGTAAATGTATAAAATTGTAAAAGTCAATGTTGTAAGTAATTTATGTTAATAATTTGGTAAGTTGGCTTTTTTGTTGTGTGTTAGAACTCATCACCAGAACAAAGGTCATGTAGGTCTTTTGTTGTTTTCTAAAATTTTTATAGTTTTTAAAATTGAATTACAGTGTTGCAAAGTTTGTGTATATGTTCATTTCATTCCATATGTTTTTTTTTTAACGGTTATTTATTTTTATTGATTGATCGTTGTTTTACTATATTGGTTTGATTTGTCATACATCGACATGAATTAACCATAGGTGTACGTGTGTCCCCTCGCTCTTGAATCTCCCTCCCACGTCCCATGCATTCCCACCTCTCTAGGTTATTACGGAGCCCCAGTTTGAGTTCCCCGAGTCATACAGCAAATTCCCATTGGTTGTCTATTTACAAATGTTGGTGCACGGGCATCCATGCTGCTCTCTCCATTCATCTCACCCTCTCCTTCTTGTTCCCCACCCTTGTCCATCAGTCTGTTCTCTATGTCTGTATCTCCATTGCTGCCATGTGAACAGACTCATCAGTGCCATCCTTCTAGATTCCATGTTTTTCTCTTTCTGACTGCCTTGCCTGTTTAATACGCTCTAGGTTCATCCACTTCATTAGAATTGACTCAAATGTGTTCCTTTTTACGGCTGCATTCCATATAGTCTCTAATTGTTCCTTAGCCATGTTTTGAGGAGGGTCATGGAGCTATTCTGCTCCATTTCAGTTTGGGCTTCCAGTCTGAGTGCTCAGAGCAGAGCTGCTTCTGGGTGAGCCCTCTGGGCTCTGTGAGCGCGGGGCTGCCCTCTCTTCTCTGGCGGCCCGCAGGGGGGCCCCAAACGCCCCTCTGACCCGCGGGCACAGGACGCCTTGCCTTCAGACTCGGATTGGTGACCAACTGGCGGGAGCTTTGTCTCCTCAGGGGCGTCAGGGCTAAGGCTTCTGGATAACGGGGCTGAGCCCAGGCTGAGAGGAGTGGGGTTGCCTCAGTGCCCGCCAGCACGGACGCACTGCAAGAGGGAAAAATGAGGATGAAGTAGACGTTTCCTGTGTCCAGCTGAGCGCTGACCGGAGGTCCATCTCAGAGGACTCAGGGGGGAAAGAGCTCCATGTGCAAAATGGTGGGTTTTTAGTTAGATTTTTGTTAGATGATCTAGAGGATGACCAGTGATGTTCTTCAGTGTAGGTGGCCAGTTTTCCTGTCACTGTCTCTCGAGAAGACTGTCCTTTCCTCTTGCTCGTTCCTGGTTTGATTTTCATGAACTGACCACATGCATGGGGGTTCGCTCCTGGTCTCTCTGTTCTTTCCTCGAGTCCGTGTGTCTGTGTTCGTGCCAGTTCCTCACTGTGGTGGTTACTACAGCTCTGTGATGTAGTTTGAAGTTGGAGAGGAAGATGCCTCTAGCTGTGTGCTTTTTTCTCAGTCTTGTTGGCTGTTTAAAGTCCTGTTCAATATTAGCAGGCTAATATTAGGCATATTTCTATTTCTGTGAAAAATGCCATTGAATATTATTTTGTGATTGCAGTCAGTGTATTTGTTGATGGCTTTGGCTGGAATGGACACATTAATTCCTCATTGTTCCAGTGCATGAGCGTGGAAGAGTTTTCTGTGTATTTATGTTTTCTTGGTTTCTTTATCAGTGCTTTCTAGTTTTCTGACTACTGGTCTTTTATGTCCTTGATTAAGTTTGTTGCTAGATGTTTTATTCTGTTTGATGCAAATATAAGTGGGATTTTCTTAATTTTGTTTCTGATTGTTATTAGTGTACAGAAACACAACTGATTTTTGCATATTGATTGGGATTGTAAATTATAATATTTTATATGATTGTAAATTGATCCAAAATTATTCAGCTTTACTGAATATAGTCTAACAACTTTTTGTGAAGTTATGTGGAAAATTTTATTTGTAAAATCTGTTTCTCCTGCAGTAGGTCATGCAGAGGACCCAAGACATGGTGGTTACTAATAGAGTTCCCACAGTACTTCTTCATTCCATGTGGACTCCTACAATGGCAGTGAGCATCACAGCTTCCCTTGAACCTCGTCTGGGTAAGTCTTGGTCTGTATAAGAAAGTTTCATGCCTGTCTAATCTAATTTTCTTTTGTGGTATTGACATGGTTGTTTTGAAACATAGTTTACTTTCCAGTAATTTAAAATGTACAGAAAATTCCTAGCAATGGGAAAAAGTACTCACATTTGCCACATCATCTAAAATACTCCATGTGTTTTATCCAAAATGGGTGCATTCTCTTGCAGAACCAGCACATAACCTCCAAAATCAGGAAATCATGTGGTTTCTCCATTATAATGTATTCCACAACCCCACTTCCACTTTTAGCAATTGTTCAATTGTATGAATATATCTTTGTTTCCATCCTCATCCTTTTTTCTTTCTTTAGAGTGTTACTGAGATTTTCAGTTATTTGGACAAACTTGATGGATTTAAAGCAGACATGGTGAATATGGGATCTGGGTGGTCTTTTCTATATGGATTTTTTTCCACTAAAGATGGTTTTAACGTTTATTCATGTTGTAACATGTATGAATACTGCATTCTTTTTTCCCCATAGTAATTAAAAATAAATAACATGCCATTTACCATTTAGATCTTTGTAAGCATACAGTGTTGTAGTATGAACTACCTTTACTTGTTTTGCCAACCAGTTTAATAATGTGTACCTTGTGTGTGCTTTGGAGAAACTGAGGAAACTGAGCCAGTGACTGAAGTGGCCCAAGATAGCACGTTAGGTACCATCTTCATCTAAAAACAAAACAGGGGCTTCCTGGTGGTCCAGTGGTTAAGACTGGACACTCCCAAAGAAGGAGGCCCAGGTTCAATCCCTGATCAGAGAACTAGATCTCCCATGCCACAACAAAGAGTTTGCATGCTGTAGCTAAATATCTGGCTTGCCTCAATGAAGGTCGACCTGGCACAGCCAAATAAAAAAACAAATAAATATTAAAAAAATAAAACCAAAGGAAAGGAAGGGTATGGTTGTTGTACAGATTTACGTCTTAGCTTTCCCTATTGATAAAAAAGAGTTTCACAGACTGTCATCCTTCTGTCTGGTATATACAGAGGATTCCTTTGAAATGAGATTTCTCTGGTAAATGTGACTCACAGAAGAGCTGTCTTGAACTTCAGTTTCAGAGATGATCATGTGTCCTCTTAAAAAAAAAAGTTAATTAGGTCCAATTAATTCTCAGGCTGAAGTGGTATATTTTGGGGTAGCATTTGCTCCCCTTCACTTTGGATGTATCCCCACTTGTTGACACAGTCATCTACCAAAGACATCCTGATATGTGAAAGTTTTTAGCTATTACAAGTAGAGCTATTGTGTAGAATTGTGTGATAGTTTTTGTCTGGACACTTTTTCAAAGCTGTTTCCTAAGTACTAGATGTGTAGTGTTCAGGTCACAGGTGAGCCTTGTTTAGCTGTGGAAAAATCCAGCTATGTTTCTCTGTGGATCGAACTTGAGTCTCTTGCATTGTCAGGCAGATTCCTAACCACTGAGCCACCAGAGAAGTGCCCCCCAGCCCTTTTTTGAGTTTACTGCATCTAATAGATGTGCAGTGCTGCTTCACTGTTGTTTTAGTTTGTAATTTCCTAATGATATATGATTTTGACTATTTTTGACATGCTTATTTACTATCTGTATATTTTCTTCGGCCAGGTGTTCAGATTTATACATTCTTAATGAAGTTGTTTGTTCCAGATTTTTTGTTATAGTTGGAGTACAATCCTTGATCAGATATGTATTTTGTAAATGTATTTTTATGTGGCTTGTGTTTAAGTTATGTGAATAAGGTTTTTCACAGTTTAAACTTCTAATTTTTTAAAGTTCATGTTATATATGTTTTATATCCTTTTTTGGATAGACTCAAGTGTTTTTTTTGCTGTTGTTAAATTTCATAAGCAAAACTGAGGTACTGTAGATACAGTTTTAAGCAAAGCTGAGGTACCATAGATACAGTTTTGGCTTTTGTTTATCGAGAAGTTTGAGTGAGGTTGGTGTACACTGTAAAATTATGTCTACATTCATTTGATTGGATATGGCTTCCAGTTATTTGTATAATTGGTTTTGGCGATGTCATGGGAAGTCAGTTTCCCCAAGGGAAACTGGGTGGGGTCCATGAAACATGAACTGTCTTCCATCCCTGGGAATCACTTTCTCCTTTTTCTGGCTTTGGATTTGACTTGTTTGGCTATCTCATACTAGTGGAATCACAGAACGTTTGTCCCGTTTTGGTCTGGTTTATTTCACTTAGTATAATGACCATAAGGTTCGTCCACATTGTAGCATTGTCAGAATGACCGATTTTGAAGGGCTGAATCATATTCCATTGTGTGTATACCACAGTTTGTTTATGGAATTGGCTGCCATGGACACTTAGATTGCTTCTGTTTGTTGGCCAGTGTAAATCATGCTGTTCATTCAAGCAATAGTATCAAACAGCAATGGCATCAATTATAGATGTGAATCCGTTTCACTGTGACAAGTTATTATTTAAGGTATTCTATTAATGCCAGTAACAAAGCTGTCCAGAAATAATACAATGATTATTAAGAAAACAAGATTTACTACTTTGTTTTATTATTCTATTTCTTTTGAACCGATTTAATGACAACAGGCTTAACTTTTCATTAACTTGTATGACTATCAGCAGTTTGACCAAGTTGAAGAACATGACTCGTTTGTAGTCTTCCTCATCAGTACATTCCATCTACTAGCTTTAAAATCATTTAGTACAGAGCTCAAACACTGTCTAGGTGTTAATCCAGTGTTTTGTTTGATTTTCATGCAGGATCATTTTACAAGTCAAAGTATGCCTGTATGAGTTAGAGCTCTGATCCCAACAGTCCATGTAGAAGCTTCCACTGAGACATGTATAGATTTTGCACCAATGCCACTGACATTTGTGAATGTGGTATACCGCGAATCACAATAAGTGTAAACAGCTTCCCATGCTACCTATTTGAAACGACCACTATTAATGACATTTTCATTCACTTGAGGACTAAATATAGCCAACTTATGCTGCATTTGCCAAATAGACTTTGAAATATTCTTCACATAGTCCTTCATCGGTCCATGGCACTTGTCAGATTGAAGAAACCCTTGCTATGTCAAGGTTGTGAACACGTCTACTTGTGTTTTGTTTGAGATTTTAAAGTCATTCTTCAGTTTTCTTTGAGGAATGGTTCTGTATATGCCCCGTGGATCCCCAAATCCACTGATGTTCATGTGTCTCGGTGCTTCCCAGGTGGTGCTAGTGGTAAAGAACCCACCTGCCAATGCAAGAGAGTACTCCCCCTGCTCGTCTTTAGTTAGATGTTATATAGCTACTAGCAGTCTACTAATTAGAGAAAGGAATGGCAGCAGGCCCCTCACCCACAAGCTACATGGAGATAACCGTGGCACCGGGTGAGTCATCCTGGGCCATAAAACATTTGCCATGAGCAAATATATAACTTCATTCCCATAGATTAGGAGGACAGTGTATGAATAAAGCATATTGGTTTGTCAAGTCAGTTTTGAGCCTTTAGGCAGAACGTACTTGAAGATAGAGTCTAGGGTAAATACATAGTACATTCACATAGATTAAAGCAAACATTTCCAAAAGAAAAATGCATCGGTTAGCTCATGGTTTGAGAAAAGTTAAGTTCAGGTGGAACCAGGTGTCATTATAGGAACACAGATTTTTTAGAGAAAACCTCTTTTTAAATTTGTGTAGAGAAGGGGAAAAAAGATAGCACTATCTTGTTTCCTCCTGCCTCTTAAGAGAGAGAGAGAAAAAATGTCTGATATTTGCAGCCTAATTCCTCCCTTTGGAGACCCCTGGCCTTCCTGTCTGTTACCCTCTCAGTTTCATTAATTGAATGTTATCTGCCTTGTGAAACACTGAGTCTAGAAGTATGTGTTTATTTTGGGGTATTTCAGCCAATTTTATTTAAATGCGTATGTTCATGGTAGTATTGCAAAGTTTGATATGCTGTTGCTTTGTATACTGACATATGACATAGGGAAATGTGAGTCTCCAAGTTCGATTTTGCTTTTGAAGGTTGTTTTTCTTTTTAGGGGTACAAAGAAAAATAATATGACTGTTAAAATCAGCTTTTGTATCTTTGCTAGATATGAATTCTGATCACATTGAATCTGGAGATATGTCTGTGCATTAAAGTCCTAATAACTATGTGAATTGATTTCACTACCATGGAATGTTTTCATATCTATTGAGGATTTACTTCATTTATTTCGGTCATATTTGTTTAATTTTCTGTCTTACAGTTTTGCTCATAGATCAAAGCTGTTAAAAATTGAAAATGACATTTGAAATGGTCACCAGCCTTTAAATTCCTTGGGAGGTTATTCATTGGCAGTTTATAAAACTGAACGGACTGTGTGTAGCCATACTTTCTTGTTGTCATTCTGTGAATTTGAAGAATGTTTGAAGTTGTTTATGCCTTAAATATTGATACAGATGATGTCCAATATTTATCTGAATAGACTTGCTTTCAATGTGTAGTTTCCTATACGTATGTCTTTCTTTATGGATTTGGGTAGAACTTGTATTGGAACACTGAAAAATCTGTTAGAGCAACCATGCTGACCTTTCTTCTGACGGTCATAATTTAAGATTTTCATTGTCAATGATGAGCATATTTGTACTGTCATTTTGCGCCATGCCTCGGATCCAACGGAAAAACGTGCTGTTAATGCTACCTTTGTGAAGATTGAAACGATTGTAGAAACTGGAATTTGTAGAACTATTTGTGGTTTAAATATATCTTGTGTATATAATTAGCCAGATTACTGTTCGGTGTTAGACTACTATGTTACAATATGTATCACAAACGTGTCTTCCACTCTTATCCATTGGAAATGTGGTGGAGAGATATTTTGTTGATGCGAGTCATTTAAATAATGTGTTCAGAGTGTTTATATTCCTGCTATACAGGTAATGGGTTTTGGTCCCATGTTTAAATATTACTCCCCTTTCTTTTGTTATGCATGTGAAGAGCCGAAATTGAAGATGACGCAGGTATGTACAGGGATAGGGTTAGGGTGTCGGGTTAGGGTTGGGGTGTCGGGTTAGGGTGTCGGGTGAGGGTTAGGGTGTCGGGTTAGGGTGTCGGGTGTCGGGTTAGGGTTAGGGTGTCGGGTTAGGGTTAGGGTGTCGGGTTAGGGTTAGGGTGTCGGGTTAGGGTTAGGGTTAGGGTGTAGGGTTAGGGTGTCGGGTTAGGGTGTCGGGTTAGGGTTAGAGTGTCGGGTTAGGGTGTCGGGTTAGGGTGTCGGGTTAGGGTGTCGGGTTAGGGTGTCGGGTGTCGGGTTAGGGTGTCGGGTGTCGGGTTAGGGTGTCGGGTGTCGGGTTAGGGTTAGGGTTAGGGTGTCGGGTTAGGGTGTCGGGTTAGGGTTAGGGTGTCGGGTTAGGGTTAGGGTGTCGGGTTAGGGTGTCGGGTTAGGGTGTCGGGTTAGGGTTAGGGTGTCGGGTTAGGGTTAGGGTGTCGGGTTAGGGTGTCGGGTTAGGGTTAGGGTGTCGGGTTAGGGTTAGGGTGTCGGGTTAGGGTTAGGGTGTCGGGTTAGGGTGTCGGGTGTCGGGTTAGGGTGTCGGGTGTCGGGTTAGGGTTAGGGTTAGGGTGTCGGGTTAGGGTGTCGGGTTAGGGTTAGGGTGTCGGGTTAGGGTTAGGGTTAGGGTGTCGGGTTAGGGTGTCGGGTTAGGGTGTCGGGTTAGGGTTAGGGTGTCGGGTTAGGGTTAGGGTGTCGGGTTAGGGTGTCGGGTTAGGGTTAGGGTGTCGGGTTAGGGTTAGGGTGTCGGGTTAGGGTTAGGGTGTCGGGTTAGGGTGTCGGGTTAGGGTTAGGGTGTCGGGTTAGGGTTAGGGTTAGGGTTAGGGTGTCGGGTTAGGGTTAGGGTTAGGGTGTCGGGTTAGGGTTAGGGTTAGGGTGTCGGGTTAGGGTGTCGGGTTAGGGTGTCGGGTTAGGGTGTCGGGTTAGGGTTAGGGTGTCGGGTTAGGGTTAGGGTGTCGGGTTAGGGTGTCGGGTTAGGGTGTCGGGTTAGGGTGTCGGGTTAGGGTTAGGGTTAGGGTTAGGGTTAGGGTGTCGGGTTAGGGTGTCGGGTTAGGGTTAGGGTTAGGGTTAGGGTGTAGGGTTAGGGTTAGGGTTAGGGTTAGGGTTAGGGTTAGGGTGTTAGGGTGTCGGGTTAGGGTTAGGGTGTTAGGGTTAGGGTTAGGGTTAGGGTTAGGGTTAGGGTTAGGGTTAGGGTTAGGGTTAGGGTTAGGGTTAGGGTTAGGGTGTCGGGTTAGGGTTAGGGTTAGGGTGTCGGGTTAGGGTTAGGGTTAGGGTGTCGGGTTAGGGTTAGGGTGTCGGGTTAGGGTTAGGGTGTCGGGTTAGGGTTAGGGTGTCGGGTTAGGGTTAGGGTTAGGGTTAGGGTTAGGGTTAGGGTTAGGGTTAGGGTTAGGGTGTCGGGTTAGGGTTAGGGTGTCGGGTTAGGGTTAGGGTGTCGGGTTAGGGTTAGGGTGTCGGGTTAGGGTTAGGGTGTCGGGTTAGGGTGTCGGGTTAGGGTGTCGGGTTAGGGTGTCGGGTTAGGGTTAGGGTTAGGGTGTCGGGTTAGGGTTAGGGTTAGGGTTAGGGTTAGGGTGTCGGGTTAGGGTTAGGGTTAGGGTGTCGGGTTAGGGTTAGGGTTAGGGTTAGGGTTAGGGTGTCGGGTTAGGGTTAGGGTTAGGGTTAGGGTGTCGGGTTAGGGTTAGGGTTAGGGTTAGGGTTAGGGTGTCGGGTTAGGGTTAGGGTGTCGGGTTAGGGTGTCGGGTTAGGGTTAGGGTGTCGGGTTAGGGTTAGGGTGTCGGGTTAGGGTGTCGGGTTAGGGTGTCGGGTTAGGGTGTCGGGTTAGGGTGTCGGGTTAGGGTTAGGGTGTCGGGTTAGGGTGTCGGGTTAGGGTTAGGGTGTCGGGTTAGGGTTAGGGTGTCGGGTTAGGGTGTCGGGTTAGGGTTAGGGTGTCGGGTTAGGGTTAGGGTTAGGGTTAGGGTGTCGGGTTAGGGTTAGGGTTAGGGTGTCGGGTTAGGGTTAGGGTTAGGGTGTCGGGTTAGGGTTAGGGTTAGGGTTAGGGTTAGGGTGTCGGGTTAGGGTTAGGGTGTCGGGTTAGGGTGTCGGGTTAGGGTGTCGGGTTAGGGTGTCGGGTTAGGGTGTCGGGTTAGGGTGTCGGGTTAGGGTGTCGGGTTAGGGTGTCGGGTTAGGGTTAGGGTGTCGGGTTAGGGTGTCGGGTTAGGGTGTCGGGTTAGGGTGTCGGGTTAGGGTGTCGGGTTAGGGTTAGGGTGTCGGGTTAGGGTTAGGGTGTCGGGTTAGGGTTAGGGTGTCGGGTTAGGGTGTCGGGTTAGGGTTAGGGTGTCGGGTTAGGGTTAGGGTTAGGGTGTCGGGTTAGGGTTAGGGTGTCGGGTTAGGGTGTCGGGTTAGGGTGTCGGGTTAGGGTGTCGGGTTAGGGTGTCGGGTTAGGGTGTCGGGTTAGGGTGTCGGGTTAGGGTTAGGGTGTCGGGTTAGGGTGTCGGGTTAGGGTTAGGGTTAGGGTGTCGGGTTAGGGTTAGGGTGTCGGGTTAGGGTTAGGGTGTCGGGTTAGGGTTAGGGTGTCGGGTTAGGGTTAGGGTTAGGGTGTCGGGTTAGGGTTAGGGTGTCGGGTTAGGGTGTCGGGTTAGGGTGTCGGGTTAGGGTGTCGGGTTAGGGTGTCGGGTTAGGGTGTCGGGTTAGGGTGTCGGGTTAGGGTGTCGGGTTAGGGTTAGGGTTAGGGTTAGGGTGTCGGGTTAGGGTTAGGGTTAGGGTGTCGGGTTAGGGTGTCGGGTTAGGGTTAGGGTTAGGGTGTCGGGTTAGGGTGTCGGGTTAGGGTGTCGGGTTAGGGTGTCGGGTTAGGGTGTCGGGTTAGGGTTAGGGTGTCGGGTTAGGGTTAGGGTTAGGGTGTCGGGTTAGGGTGTCGGGTTAGGGTTAGGGTGTCGGGTTAGGGTTAGGGTGTCGGGTTAGGGTTAGGGTTAGGGTGTCGGGGGTTAGGGTTAGGGTTAGGGTTAGGGTGTCGGGTTAGGGTGTCGGGTTAGGGTTAGGGTGTCGGGTTAGGGTGTCGGGTTAGGGTGTCGGGTTAGGGTTAGGGTGTCGGGTTAGGGTGGGTGTCGGGTTAGGGTGTCGGGTTAGGGTTTAGGGTGTCGGGTTAGGGTGTCGGGTGGGGTTAGGGTGTCGGGTTAGGGTGTCGGGTTAGGGTGTCGGGTTAGGGTGTCGGGTTAGGGTGTCGGGTTAGGGTGGGTGTCGGGTTAGGGTGTCGGGTTAGGGTGTCGGGTTAGGGTGTCGGGTTAGGGTGTCGGGTTAGGGTGTCGGGTTAGGGTGTCGGGTTAGGGTGTCGGGTTAGGGTTAGGGTTAGGGTGTCGGGTTAGGGTGTCGGGTTAGGGTGTCGGGTTAGGGTTAGGGTTAGGGTTAGGGTTAGGGTGTCGGGTTAGGGTTAGGGTCGGGTTAGGGTTAGGGTTAGGGTGTCGGGTTAGGGTTAGGGTTAGGGTGTCGGGTTAGGGTTAGGGTTAGGGTGTCGGGTTAGGGTTAGGGTTAGGGTGTCGGGTTAGGGTGTCGGGTTAGGGTGTCGGGTTAGGGTGTCGGGTTAGGGTGTCGGGTTAGGGTTAGGGTTAGGGTTAGGGTGTCGGGTTAGGGTTAGGGTTAGGGTGTCGGGTTAGGGTGTAGGGTTAGGGTTCGGGTTAGGGTTAGGGTTAGGGTTAGGGTTAGGGTTAGGGTTAGGGTTAGGGTTAGGGTTAGGGTTAGGGTTAGGGTTAGGGTTAGGGTTAGGGTTAGGGTTAGGGTTAGGGTTAGGGTTAGGGTTAGGGTTAGGGTTAGGGTTAGGGTTAGGGTTAGGGTTAGGGTTAGGGTTAGGGTTAGGGTTAGGGTTAGGGTTAGGGTTAGGGTTAGGGTTAGGGTTAGGGTTAGGGTTAGGGTTAGGGTTAGGGTTAGGGTTAGGGTTAGGGTTAGGGTTAGGGTTAGGGTTAGGGTTAGGGTTAGGGTTAGGGTTAGGGTTAGGGTTAGGGTTAGGGTTAGGGTTAGGGTTAGGGTTAGGGTTAGGGTTAGGGTTAGGGTTAGGGTTAGGGTTAGGGTTAGGGTTAGGGTTAGGGTTAGGGTTAGGGTTAGGGTTAGGGTTAGGGTTAGGGTTAGGGTTAGGGTTAGGGTTAGGGTTAGGGTTAGGGTTAGGGTTAGGGTTAGGGTTAGGGTTAGGGTTAGGGTTAGGGTTAGGGTTAGGGTTAGGGTTAGGGTTAGGGTTAGGGTTAGGGTTAGGGTTAGGGTTAGGGTTAGGGTTAGGGTTAGGGTTAGGGTTAGGGTTAGGGTTAGGGTTAGGGTTAGGGTTAGGGTTAGGGTTAGGGTTAGGGTTAGGGTTAGGGTTAGGGTTAGGGTTAGGGTTAGGGTTAGGGTTAGGGTTAGGGTTAGGGTTAGGGTTAGGGTTAGGGTTAGGGTTAGGGTTAGGGTTAGGGTTAGGGTTAGGGTTAGGGTTAGGGTTAGGGTTAGGGTTAGGGTTAGGGTTAGGGTTAGGGTTAGGGTTAGGGTTAGGGTTAGGGTTAGGGTTAGGGTTAGGGTTAGGGTTAGGGTTAGGGTTAGGGTTAGGGTTAGGGTTAGGGTTAGGGTTAGGGTTAGGGTTAGGGTTAGGGTTAGGGTTAGGGTTAGGGTTAGGGTTAGGGTTAGGGTTAGGGTTAGGGTTAGGGTTAGGGTTAGGGTTAGGGTTAGGGTTAGGGTTAGGGTTAGGGTTAGGGTTAGGGTTAGGGTTAGGGTTAGGGTTAGGGTTAGGGTTAGGGTTAGGGTTAGGGTTAGGGTTAGGGTTAGGGTTAGGGTTAGGGTTAGGGTTAGGGTTAGGGTTAGGGTTAGGGTTAGGGTTAGGGTTAGGGTTAGGGTTAGGGTTAGGGTTAGGGTTAGGGTTAGGGTTAGGGTTAGGGTTAGGGTTAGGGTTAGGGTTAGGGTTAGGGTTAGGGTTAGGGTTAGGGTTAGGGTTAGGGTTAGGGTTAGGGTTAGGGTTAGGGTTAGGGTTAGGGTTAGGGTTAGGGTTAGGGTTAGGGTTAGGGTTAGGGTTAGGGTTAGGGTTAGGGTTAGGGTTAGGGTTAGGGTTAGGGTTAGGGTTAGGGTTAGGGTTAGGGTTAGGGTTAGGGTTAGGGTTAGGGTTAGGGTTAGGGTTAGGGTTAGGGTTAGGGTTAGGGTTAGGGTTAGGGTTAGGGTTAGGGTTAGGGTTAGGGTTAGGGTTAGGGTTAGGGTTAGGGTTAGGGTTAGGGTTAGGGTTAGGGTTAGGGTTAGGGTTAGGGTTAGGGTTAGGGTTAGGGTTAGGGTTAGGGTTAGGGTTAGGGTTAGGGTTAGGGTTAGGGTTAGGGTTAGGGTTAGGGTTAGGGTTAGGGTTAGGGTTAGGGTTAGGGTTAGGGTTAGGGTTAGGGTTAGGGTTAGGGTTAGGGTTAGGGTTAGGGTTAGGGTTAGGGTTAGGGTTAGGGTTAGGGTTAGGGTTAGGGTTAGGGTTAGGGTTAGGGTTAGGGTTAGGGTTAGGGTTAGGGTTAGGGTTAGGGTTAGGGTTAGGGTTAGGGTTAGGGTTAGGGTTAGGGTTAGGGTTAGGGTTAGGGTTAGGGTTAGGGTTAGGGTTAGGGTTAGGGTTAGGGTTAGGGTTAGGGTTAGGGTTAGGGTTAGGGTTAGGGTTAGGGTTAGGGTTAGGGTTAGGGTTAGGGTTAGGGTTAGGGTTAGGGTTAGGGTTAGGGTTAGGGTTAGGGTTAGGGTTAGGGTTAGGGTTAGGGTTAGGGTTAGGGTTAGGGTTAGGGTTAGGGTTAGGGTTAGGGTTAGGGTTAGGGTTAGGGTTAGGGTTAGGGTTAGGGTTAGGGTTAGGGTTAGGGTTAGGGTTAGGGTTAGGGTTAGGGTTAGGGTTAGGGTTAGGGTTAGGGTTAGGGTTAGGGTTAGGGTTAGGGTTAGGGTTAGGGTTAGGGTTAGGGTTAGGGTTAGGGTTAGGGTTAGGGTTAGGGTTAGGGTTAGGGTTAGGGTTAGGGTTAGGGTTAGGGTTAGGGTTAGGGTTAGGGTTAGGGTTAGGGTTAGGGTTAGGGTTAGGGTTAGGGTTAGGGTTAGGGTTAGGGTTAGGGTTAGGGTTAGGGTTAGGGTTAGGGTTAGGGTTAGGGTTAGGGTTAGGGTTAGGGTTAGGGTTAGGGTTAGGGTTAGGGTTAGGGTTAGGGTTAGGGTTAGGGTTAGGGTTAGGGTTAGGGTTAGGGTTAGGGTTAGGGTTAGGGTTAGGGTTAGGGTTAGGGTTAGGGTTAGGGTTAGGGTTAGGGTTAGGGTTAGGGTTAGGGTTAGGGTTAGGGTTAGGGTTAGGGTTAGGGTTAGGGTTAGGGTTAGGGTTAGGGTTAGGGTTAGGGTTAGGGTTAGGGTTAGGGTTAGGGTTAGGGTTAGGGTTAGGGTTAGGGTTAGGGTTAGGGTTAGGGTTAGGGTTAGGGTTAGGGTTAGGGTTAGGGTTAGGGTTAGGGTTAGGGTTAGGGTTAGGGTTAGGGTTAGGGTTAGGGTTAGGGTTAGGGTTAGGGTTAGGGTTAGGGTTAGGGTTAGGGTTAGGGTTAGGGTTAGGGTTAGGGTTAGGGTTAGGGTTAGGGTTAGGGTTAGGGTTAGGGTTAGGGTTAGGGTTAGGGTTAGGGTTAGGGTTAGGGTTAGGGTTAGGGTTAGGGTTAGGGTTAGGGTTAGGGTTAGGGTTAGGGTTAGGGTTAGGGTTAGGGTTAGGGTTAGGGTTAGGGTTAGGGTTAGGGTTAGGGTTAGGGTTAGGGTTAGGGTTAGGGTTAGGGTTAGGGTTAGGGTTAGGGTTAGGGTTAGGGTTAGGGTTAGGGTTAGGGTTAGGGTTAGGGTTAGGGTTAGGGTTAGGGTTAGGGTTAGGGTTAGGGTTAGGGTTAGGGTTAGGGTTAGGGTTAGGGTTAGGGTTAGGGTTAGGGTTAGGGTTAGGGTTAGGGTTAGGGTTAGGGTTAGGGTTAGGGTTAGGGTTAGGGTTAGGGTTAGGGTTAGGGTTAGGGTTAGGGTTAGGGTTAGGGTTAGGGTTAGGGTTAGGGTTAGGGTTAGGGTTAGGGTTAGGGTTAGGGTTAGGGTTAGGGTTAGGGTTAGGGTTAGGGTTAGGGTTAGGGTTAGGGTTAGGGTTAGGGTTAGGGTTAGGGTTAGGGTTAGGGTTAGGGTTAGGGTTAGGGTTAGGGTTAGGGTTAGGGTTAGGGTTAGGGTTAGGGTTAGGGTTAGGGTTAGGGTTAGGGTTAGGGTTAGGGTTAGGGTTAGGGTTAGGGTTAGGGTTAGGGTTAGGGTTAGGGTTAGGGTTAGGGTTAGGGTTAGGGTTAGGGTTAGGGTTAGGGTTAGGGTTAGGGTTAGGGTTAGGGTTAGGGTTAGGGTTAGGGTTAGGGTTAGGGTTAGGGTTAGGGTTAGGGTTAGGGTTAGGGTTAGGGTTAGGGTTAGGGTTAGGGTTAGGGTTAGGGTTAGGGTTAGGGTTAGGGTTAGGGTTAGGGTTAGGGTTAGGGTTAGGGTTAGGGTTAGGGTTAGGGTTAGGGTTAGGGTTAGGGTTAGGGTTAGGGTTAGGGTTAGGGTTAGGGTTAGGGTTAGGGTTAGGGTTAGGGTTAGGGTTAGGGTTAGGGTTAGGGTTAGGGTTAGGGTTAGGGTTAGGGTTAGGGTTAGGGTTAGGGTTAGGGTTAGGGTTAGGGTTAGGGTTAGGGTTAGGGTTAGGGTTAGGGTTAGGGTTAGGGTTAGGGTTAGGGTTAGGGTTAGGGTTAGGGTTAGGGTTAGGGTTAGGGTTAGGGTTAGGGTTAGGGTTAGGGTTAGGGTTAGGGTTAGGGTTAGGGTTAGGGTTAGGGTTAGGGTTAGGGTTAGGGTTAGGGTTAGGGTTAGGGTTAGGGTTAGGGTTAGGGTTAGGGTTAGGGTTAGGGTTAGGGTTAGGGTTAGGGTTAGGGTTAGGGTTAGGGTTAGGGTTAGGGTTAGGGTTAGGGTTAGGGTTAGGGTTAGGGTTAGGGTTAGGGTTAGGGTTAGGGTTAGGGTTAGGGTTAGGGTTAGGGTTAGGGTTAGGGTTAGGGTTAGGGTTAGGGTTAGGGTTAGGGTTAGGGTTAGGGTTAGGGTTAGGGTTAGGGTTAGGGTTAGGGTTAGGGTTAGGGTTAGGGTTAGGGTTAGGGTTAGGGTTAGGGTTAGGGTTAGGGTTAGGGTTAGGGTTAGGGTTAGGGTTAGGGTTAGGGTTAGGGTTAGGGTTAGGGTTAGGGTTAGGGTTAGGGTTAGGGTTAGGGTTAGGGTTAGGGTTAGGGTTAGGGTTAGGGTTAGGGTTAGGGTTAGGGTTAGGGTTAGGGTTAGGGTTAGGGTTAGGGTTAGGGTTAGGGTTAGGGTTAGGGTTAGGGTTAGGGTTAGGGTTAGGGTTAGGGTTAGGGTTAGGGTTAGGGTTAGGGTTAGGGTTAGGGTTAGGGTTAGGGTTAGGGTTAGGGTTAGGGTTAGGGTTAGGGTTAGGGTTAGGGTTAGGGTTAGGGTTAGGGTTAGGGTTAGGGTTAGGGTTAGGGTTAGGGTTAGGGTTAGGGTTAGGGTTAGGGTTAGGGTTAGGGTTAGGGTTAGGGTTAGGGTTAGGGTTAGGGTTAGGGTTAGGGTTAGGGTTAGGGTTAGGGTTAGGGTTAGGGTTAGGGTTAGGGTTAGGGTTAGGGTTAGGGTTAGGGTTAGGGTTAGGGTTAGGGTTAGGGTTAGGGTTAGGGTTAGGGTTAGGGTTAGGGTTAGGGTTAGGGTTAGGGTTAGGGTTAGGGTTAGGGTTAGGGTTAGGGTTAGGGTTAGGGTTAGGGTTAGGGTTAGGGTTAGGGTTAGGGTTAGGGTTAGGGTTAGGGTTAGGGTTAGGGTTAGGGTTAGGGTTAGGGTTAGGGTTAGGGTTAGGGTTAGGGTTAGGGTTAGGGTTAGGGTTAGGGTTAGGGTTAGGGTTAGGGTTAGGGTTAGGGTTAGGGTTAGGGTTAGGGTTAGGGTTAGGGTTAGGGTTAGGGTTAGGGTTAGGGTTAGGGTTAGGGTTAGGGTTAGGGTTAGGGTTAGGGTTAGGGTTAGGGTTAGGGTTAGGGTTAGGGTTAGGGTTAGGGTTAGGGTTAGGGTTAGGGTTAGGGTTAGGGTTAGGGTTAGGGTTAGGGTTAGGGTTAGGGTTAGGGTTAGGGTTAGGGTTAGGGTTAGGGTTAGGGTTAGGGTTAGGGTTAGGGTTAGGGTTAGGGTTAGGGTTAGGGTTAGGGTTAGGGTTAGGGTTAGGGTTAGGGTTAGGGTTAGGGTTAGGGTTAGGGTTAGGGTTAGGGTTAGGGTTAGGGTTAGGGTTAGGGTTAGGGTTAGGGTTAGGGTTAGGGTTAGGGTTAGGGTTAGGGTTAGGGTTAGGGTTAGGGTTAGGGTTAGGGTTAGGGTTAGGGTTAGGGTTAGGGTTAGGGTTAGGGTTAGGGTTAGGGTTAGGGTTAGGGTTAGGGTTAGGGTTAGGGTTAGGGTTAGGGTTAGGGTTAGGGTTAGGGTTAGGGTTAGGGTTAGGGTTAGGGTTAGGGTTAGGGTTAGGGTTAGGGTTAGGGTTAGGGTTAGGGTTAGGGTTAGGGTTAGGGTTAGGGTTAGGGTTAGGGTTAGGGTTAGGGTTAGGGTTAGGGTTAGGGTTAGGGTTAGGGTTAGGGTTAGGGTTAGGGTTAGGGTTAGGGTTAGGGTTAGGGTTAGGGTTAGGGTTAGGGTTAGGGTTAGGGTTAGGGTTAGGGTTAGGGTTAGGGTTAGGGTTAGGGTTAGGGTTAGGGTTAGGGTTAGGGTTAGGGTTAGGGTTAGGGTTAGGGTTAGGGTTAGGGTTAGGGTTAGGGTTAGGGTTAGGGTTAGGGTTAGGGTTAGGGTTAGGGTTAGGGTTAGGGTTAGGGTTAGGGTTAGGGTTAGGGTTAGGGTTAGGGTTAGGGTTAGGGTTAGGGTTAGGGTTAGGGTTAGGGTTAGGGTTAGGGTTAGGGTTAGGGTTAGGGTTAGGGTTAGGGTTAGGGTTAGGGTTAGGGTTAGGGTTAGGGTTAGGGTTAGGGTTAGGGTTAGGGTTAGGGTTAGGGTTAGGGTTAGGGTTAGGGTTAGGGTTAGGGTTAGGGTTAGGGTTAGGGTTAGGGTTAGGGTTAGGGTTAGGGTTAGGGTTAGGGTTAGGGTTAGGGTTAGGGTTAGGGTTAGGGTTAGGGTTAGGGTTAGGGTTAGGGTTAGGGTTAGGGTTAGGGTTAGGGTTAGGGTTAGGGTTAGGGTTAGGGTTAGGGTTAGGGTTAGGGTTAGGGTTAGGGTTAGGGTTAGGGTTAGGGTTAGGGTTAGGGTTAGGGTTAGGGTTAGGGTTAGGGTTAGGGTTAGGGTTAGGGTTAGGGTTAGGGTTAGGGTTAGGGTTAGGGTTAGGGTTAGGGTTAGGGTTAGGGTTAGGGTTAGGGTTAGGGTTAGGGTTAGGGTTAGGGTTAGGGTTAGGGTTAGGGTTAGGGTTAGGGTTAGGGTTAGGGTTAGGGTTAGGGTTAGGGTTAGGGTTAGGGTTAGGGTTAGGGTTAGGGTTAGGGTTAGGGTTAGGGTTAGGGTTAGGGTTAGGGTTAGGGTTAGGGTTAGGGTTAGGGTTAGGGTTAGGGTTAGGGTTAGGGTTAGGGTTAGGGTTAGGGTTAGGGTTAGGGTTAGGGTTAGGGTTAGGGTTAGGGTTAGGGTTAGGGTTAGGGTTAGGGTTAGGGTTAGGGTTAGGGTTAGGGTTAGGGTTAGGGTTAGGGTTAGGGTTAGGGTTAGGGTTAGGGTTAGGGTTAGGGTTAGGGTTAGGGTTAGGGTTAGGGTTAGGGTTAGGGTTAGGGTTAGGGTTAGGGTTAGGGTTAGGGTTAGGGTTAGGGTTAGGGTTAGGGTTAGGGTTAGGGTTAGGGTTAGGGTTAGGGTTAGGGTTAGGGTTAGGGTTAGGGTTAGGGTTAGGGTTAGGGTTAGGGTTAGGGTTAGGGTTAGGGTTAGGGTTAGGGTTAGGGTTAGGGTTAGGGTTAGGGTTAGGGTTAGGGTTAGGGTTAGGGTTAGGGTTAGGGTTAGGGTTAGGGTTAGGGTTAGGGTTAGGGTTAGGGTTAGGGTTAGGGTTAGGGTTAGGGTTAGGGTTAGGGTTAGGGTTAGGGTTAGGGTTAGGGTTAGGGTTAGGGTTAGGGTTAGGGTTAGGGTTAGGGTTAGGGTTAGGGTTAGGGTTAGGGTTAGGGTTAGGGTTAGGGTTAGGGTTAGGGTTAGGGTTAGGGTTAGGGTTAGGGTTAGGGTTAGGGTTAGGGTTAGGGTTAGGGTTAGGGTTAGGGTTAGGGTTAGGGTTAGGGTTAGGGTTAGGGTTAGGGTTAGGGTTAGGGTTAGGGTTAGGGTTAGGGTTAGGGTTAGGGTTAGGGTTAGGGTTAGGGTTAGGGTTAGGGTTAGGGTTAGGGTTAGGGTTAGGGTTAGGGTTAGGGTTAGGGTTAGGGTTAGGGTTAGGGTTAGGGTTAGGGTTAGGGTTAGGGTTAGGGTTAGGGTTAGGGTTAGGGTTAGGGTTAGGGTTAGGGTTAGGGTTAGGGTTAGGGTTAGGGTTAGGGTTAGGGTTAGGGTTAGGGTTAGGGTTAGGGTTAGGGTTAGGGTTAGGGTTAGGGTTAGGGTTAGGGTTAGGGTTAGGGTTAGGGTTAGGGTTAGGGTTAGGGTTAGGGTTAGGGTTAGGGTTAGGGTTAGGGTTAGGGTTAGGGTTAGGGTTAGGGTTAGGGTTAGGGTTAGGGTTAGGGTTAGGGTTAGGGTTAGGGTTAGGGTTAGGGTTAGGGTTAGGGTTAGGGTTAGGGTTAGGGTTAGGGTTAGGGTTAGGGTTAGGGTTAGGGTTAGGGTTAGGGTTAGGGTTAGGGTTAGGGTTAGGGTTAGGGTTAGGGTTAGGGTTAGGGTTAGGGTTAGGGTTAGGGTTAGGGTTAGGGTTAGGGTTAGGGTTAGGGTTAGGGTTAGGGTTAGGGTTAGGGTTAGGGTTAGGGTTAGGGTTAGGGTTAGGGTTAGGGTTAGGGTTAGGGTTAGGGTTAGGGTTAGGGTTAGGGTTAGGGTTAGGGTTAGGGTTAGGGTTAGGGTTAGGGTTAGGGTTAGGGTTAGGGTTAGGGTTAGGGTTAGGGTTAGGGTTAGGGTTAGGGTTAGGGTTAGGGTTAGGGTTAGGGTTAGGGTTAGGGTTAGGGTTAGGGTTAGGGTTAGGGTTAGGGTTAGGGTTAGGGTTAGGGTTAGGGTTAGGGTTAGGGTTAGGGTTAGGGTTAGGGTTAGGGTTAGGGTTAGGGTTAGGGTTAGGGTTAGGGTTAGGGTTAGGGTTAGGGTTAGGGTTAGGGTTAGGGTTAGGGTTAGGGTTAGGGTTAGGGTTAGGGTTAGGGTTAGGGTTAGGGTTAGGGTTAGGGTTAGGGTTAGGGTTAGGGTTAGGGTTAGGGTTAGGGTTAGGGTTAGGGTTAGGGTTAGGGTTAGGGTTAGGGTTAGGGTTAGGGTTAGGGTTAGGGTTAGGGTTAGGGTTAGGGTTAGGGTTAGGGTTAGGGTTAGGGTTAGGGTTAGGGTTAGGGTTAGGGTTAGGGTTAGGGTTAGGGTTAGGGTTAGGGTTAGGGTTAGGGTTAGGGTTAGGGTTAGGGTTAGGGTTAGGGTTAGGGTTAGGGTTAGGGTTAGGGTTAGGGTTAGGGTTAGGGTTAGGGTTAGGGTTAGGGTTAGGGTTAGGGTTAGGGTTAGGGTTAGGGTTAGGGTTAGGGTTAGGGTTAGGGTTAGGGTTAGGGTTAGGGTTAGGGTTAGGGTTAGGGTTAGGGTTAGGGTTAGGGTTAGGGTTAGGGTTAGGGTTAGGGTTAGGGTTAGGGTTAGGGTTAGGGTTAGGGTTAGGGTTAGGGTTAGGGTTAGGGTTAGGGTTAGGGTTAGGGTTAGGGTTAGGGTTAGGGTTAGGGTTAGGGTTAGGGTTAGGGTTAGGGTTAGGGTTAGGGTTAGGGTTAGGGTTAGGGTTAGGGTTAGGGTTAGGGTTAGGGTTAGGGTTAGGGTTAGGGTTAGGGTTAGGGTTAGGGTTAGGGTTAGGGTTAGGGTTAGGGTTAGGGTTAGGGTTAGGGTTAGGGTTAGGGTTAGGGTTAGGGTTAGGGTTAGGGTTAGGGTTAGGGTTAGGGTTAGGGTTAGGGTTAGGGTTAGGGTTAGGGTTAGGGTTAGGGTTAGGGTTAGGGTTAGGGTTAGGGTTAGGGTTAGGGTTAGGGTTAGGGTTAGGGTTAGGGTTAGGGTTAGGGTTAGGGTTAGGGTTAGGGTTAGGGTTAGGGTTAGGGTTAGGGTTAGGGTTAGGGTTAGGGTTAGGGTTAGGGTTAGGGTTAGGGTTAGGGTTAGGGTTAGGGTTAGGGTTAGGGTTAGGGTTAGGGTTAGGGTTAGGGTTAGGGTTAGGGTTAGGGTTAGGGTTAGGGTTAGGGTTAGGGTTAGGGTTAGGGTTAGGGTTAGGGTTAGGGTTAGGGTTAGGGTTAGGGTTAGGGTTAGGGTTAGGGTTAGGGTTAGGGTTAGGGTTAGGGTTAGGGTTAGGGTTAGGGTTAGGGTTAGGGTTAGGGTTAGGGTTAGGGTTAGGGTTAGGGTTAGGGTTAGGGTTAGGGTTAGGGTTAGGGTTAGGGTTAGGGTTAGGGTTAGGGTTAGGGTTAGGGTTAGGGTTAGGGTTAGGGTTAGGGTTAGGGTTAGGGTTAGGGTTAGGGTTAGGGTTAGGGTTAGGGTTAGGGTTAGGGTTAGGGTTAGGGTTAGGGTTAGGGTTAGGGTTAGGGTTAGGGAAAAGGTTAGGGTTAGGGTTAGGGTTAGGGT